>NC_136064.1:145176079-146534967 GCF_964261635.1 Lissotriton helveticus | reverse complement strand
TCTTGTGGCCTTCTGGGACGGCTATGGCTATGTCGGGTGCCGAGGCGGGGTTCAGACAGGTCTCCGTCAGGAAGGCGACGTCTGAGACGTTGAGTCGAGTAGGTCCCAGAGTTCAACAGCATGTTTGCGGGCAGAGCGGGTGTTGAGAAGGATGCATCTGAGGTGGTTGGGTTCTTTCCTGGTCGGCAGCATGGTGGGGCAGATGCTTG
Organism: Lissotriton helveticus; assembly: GCF_964261635.1. Classification (NCBI taxonomy): domain Eukaryota; kingdom Metazoa; phylum Chordata; class Amphibia; order Caudata; family Salamandridae; genus Lissotriton; species Lissotriton helveticus. The sequence continues at coordinate 146,534,758 of NC_136064.1, read as the reverse complement.
TGAAGCTGCAGTTCTGGCAGGTGAAAGCTCCGTAGGTACGCTCTGGGGTCGCGAGGAAGCAGGAATGTGATCCTCCGGTGTTAAGTGCATGGAGGGATCTGGCATTGTAGCGGTGTCGGGCATTGTGGCGTTCGCGGGTCCAGGGGTCCTGGCGCTAGACGCAGTCCAGGCGCGGACGGGCGCAGACGGGCTAGCCTTATGCGCGCCTTTGGTGCGCCAGCGAAGCACCAGCTAGGCGGGTCCATGCAGTGGCCTCCATATGAGGGGATGGGGGAGGGAGAAAGAGCTGGGAGGCAGGAGCGCAGCCGCGAATGGGATTGCAGGGGGAAAGGGCTGCAGGGATGCAGCGGCGGGAAAAACAATCCGGGCCGCAGGAGAATCAGGCACAGGGAGGAAAAATAGGTTTAGGCAAGAAATCAAGTACAGGCACAGAGGAATAAAAACAAAGCTGGGCAAGAAAGCAAGTACAGGCACAGGGGAATAAAAACAAGTCTGGGCAAGAAAGCCAGTTAGGCACAGGGGAAAATTACAAGATTAGGCAAAAACAATGCAGGCAGAGCCGTGCCGCAGCGTGGGGAGCGACCTGCCTGCGAGCAGGGTCAGAGGATTGAGTCCAGACCCCTAAGTGCTATCTTTGAGGTTCTGGGAGCTTTGGTGGTACCCAGCAAAATTTATTGTAAATTCTCTGAATAATTTGGACTTACAAAAATGTTGGACTAGCAGACCTTGGCGAACCATAACCAATTGTACACATTAACATCTAATTCCTTCCCTCCAATTACTAATTCAAAGTCTTACATCCATTTTTTAGTTATTTTTCCATGCTCAGCAATCAGAATGTTTTTCGGTGGTGTGGGAGAACAACGTGAGGTCTATCTAGTCATCCAGTAAAGGGTTTAGTAATCAGAACATCATTCTTTCTTAAATAAAGTCCCAGATGGACCTTTTCAAATGTGTGGGGATCCTACACAGCTGTGTCATACTGCTTTTATTAGCAATTGTATTTGTTTGAGAGTTATAAAAATGCTTACGGTCATTCCAGTGGATATTCAATCGCCCTAGTTGATGGTATTAGAGGACAACTTCTCTTTTACCAGTGATGAGTTTGGTCACTTATTCAATGAATACACGATTATCACCCAGTGGGTGATAGATAATATGAGTTCAGAATCCCGACTTCTAGTTCCAGTCTTGGAATGAGTGCCAGTTTTTACCTCACAAATATGTGAAGTGGTTAACATATGTGTTAATGGTGAAAACCACTTCACATCTTCTCCTCTCTGGTGATAGCCCCATTATTGAGCAGTCTTGTGGGGCCCAAAGGTTTAGAACTGGTCTAGAGGTTACATGTAGTCATGTTGAGGTGAAAACGAATACATTTAAATCATATAAATGAATACTGTTTAAGTTTTGCAGCAGAACCAAAAATGAGCAAAAAGGATTGAAAGGAGATCTCTCATGCTTTTAAATAGATTTCCTGGTAAGATGCACTGGGGAAGAGGCCCAGAGGGCGTAATCTTGTTGGTGCAGTGATCTTCCCTCAAAAGGTGTAGCTTGTTAGTTGAGACACAATGTTGAGATGCTTCAGCTAAGATGGTGACTTCATGGAAGGCTTTATAAACCAAGGAAAGAGTATAAAATCCAAATATTATTTTGATGGGCAGTCAGTGGAAACTTGTGTGGTCCACAGTGGTATGGTAAGAGTCCTGCACATGTTGAGACCTTTATGATCTGAGTCAAGAGTTTGTCATGAGACTACATTACAGTAGCTGATCCGAGAGAGAGAGAGGAGGCTAAGGTGGCAAAGTTGTTCTTCAGGTTACAGTAGTGTGAGGATTCTAACTATGTGACACTATCAAAAAGAATGTTGCACACACAGCATCAACTAGAAAGTGGTAAGATCATTAATTATCAAAGATAACTGCCAAGTACCTGACAAATTTAACAGGGTTTTATAGGAAGCAGAGTCTCGGGAGACAGCTAGTGGTTATAGTCTCTTTTTGTTCTTGAGGCCTAAATTGATTCTTTCAATTCTCATGATTTTGAGGCATGCTCTATTCTTTGTTGTCCTTTTTTGCATTTTTATTGGGATTGTCAAGGATTTTTCTTCAATTTTCTGGATTTTCATTGGCTCTTTAGTTAGTTTTCATGCATGATAACTATACTGTTGTTGTTGTGGATCCCTGTGTTGGGGCATGGATATGTTGAAGAAAGTTTAGGAGAGGGAAGACCCTTAGGAAACTGGTCATATTGATGATTCACCAGCAGTCAACCAAGTTTCATCTTATGAGTGTGGTTGACTAAGACGATTTGGATTCAACACCTCTTAGGCTACATTAGGACTCTGGATGTGAAAAGAAATGTTTCCAGGTGAGTGCACCAAAAGCTGCAAGAATCTGTGTCTTTGTCTTTGTCTTCGGCTGAGAGAGTTTGTCTCCGATGCCCATTACTGCTGAGATGGTTCTCCTTCACAGAGGAGGCATTTTCTTTTGAAGTAACCAGAAAGTATGACAGCCCAAAATAACAAGAATTAAATTTACAATCTATAGCCTAACACAATATGTTAAAGAGAGTTTAGGATAGTGATGGCCCTGTGGAAACTCCAATGGTCATATTGTTTATTCACCATCAGTCAACCAAGTTTCACCTCAAGATCGCAGTTTACTAAGAAGAATTTGATCAATTCATTACCTCTTAGGCTACAGACAAATCCAGAAAGATCGGTGCCTTTGACTGAGAGAGTTATTACCTGATGTTTATTACTGCTGCTAATGTTCTCCTTTGACATCTGAAGCCACATTAAGCGAAGGAGGCAGTTTCCCTTGAAGTAACCAGAATGTTGTGAGGTGACCACCACATCCTGAATTGTTGTAATGGTGTGGAAGCCATACATGCGTCTCTGGTTTGTTGCCTCCTAAGGGTATGTATAGAGATTCTTAGGAAGACATATCATGATGGTTCTGTTTGAAATGTCACCTGTCAGCAGGGACACATTGACAAACCTAGTGATTATTGTAACTAGTGTGGAATAGGCAACATTATGGGCTTCCTCAATTACACAACCTCTAATCCTCAGGGGCAACATATACATTTCCCTTCTTGATGGAAAACCTTAGACCTCCTCATTCCCAACTAACTTGGGGGAATTTTGCACTTGAGGGAAAACCAATAAATCTTCAGAGTTGTTCAGAAGAAGGTGATTACATGGTGAGAGGAGAGTGTGTGATCAGTTCTTGGTAGACTCAGAATAGTTCTTCTAGAGAATATTCAGTTTTAACAGTATGAAACTAGAAGTGTGCTATTGCTGCTTTGATTATGGCAGCTTTCATGCATCTCTCATGGATGTGGCAACCTGTTTTATGTGAGAGCAGAATGGAGTGTCCATCTTACGCTTCATAATGGTGAGGGGAGCAATAATATCCAAGTTAGTGATGGTGTAAAGAAGGATATACCTTGTCAGAGTCTGAATAGGACAGGAATCCTGTTCACCTTGGAAATTAGAGGAAAAGAGCAGTTTAAGATGTAAAGTACAATGGGTGGAGGGCTAGGCAGAGTAGTAGGCATTCAGTGTTGTTAATATTGCATTGCACATACGGCTGTGAATTGGAGATGTTCTGTAACAAACCTCAGCAGGGTAGATGGGTAGATGATATGTTTTTGTTTGTATAGTGGTTGGTTGTTATTTGAAGTAAAGACTGTGCCAGAGAAAGAGAGCTGGGTGTGTTGGGATGCTTCAGAAAATGTTCTTTGAATTTTAATATTAGAAAAGTGTTCTTTGAAGGTCTTTGGTTTAGCAACAGTGCCTTGAACCATGATATTGCAATTTCTCTAAATTAAGGTGGAGATTTACTAAGATTTTACACCGTGTTGGCATCACAAAAATGACGCATACCGGCACAAAATAATTTTTTATTATTTACTTTCCAGCTCTGGAAATAACGAGAAAGTAAGATGAAGTAGAGCATAGCACAGCTTTTCAGTACTTAGCGCCAAGGAGGCCTACCGGTATACAACCTTTACCGCGCATTTTTTACCACGCACTACCATTACAACGCGGTCATTACAACGCATACCATTACAACGCATTGCGCTGGGGGGTGCTCTAGGATAGGGAATAGGTTAATTTACTATCCAATAACCTTCCCTAGTGTCCACGGGGACTGGAGTTGGAATAGTAAATTAAACTATTCACTATCCAGCACCCCAAAGCGCTATGCGTTGTAATGGTATGCGTGGTAAAAACCGCGTTGTAATGGTATGCGTGGTAAAAGTATGCGTTGTAACGTCATACATCCAGGCCTACCATGGGTGGTGCATGGGTGTTTCTATTCAACCACCCAAGGTTTCTGAAGCTAACCCCTATTATCACATAAAATAAACATGGTGGGAGTGGGTTAGGAGATGAGGTGGGACACAAGTAACATGCTGGGAGGGAGGAGAATCGATATTGATATTGATATTGATATTGATATTGATATGTATTTATTGATATGTATTTATTAAGCGCTCGTACGCCCGGGGGCTTCATGGCGCTATAGACAGGAACGCAGCGCGCCAATTAAAAGTAGAGATAAAGCGGCTCAGCAGAACGCATGGGAAAAAAGCCAGGTTTTAAGGGAGTGTCTGAAACTGAGGATGATATCACAGAGTTTTAAGTGAAGGGGGAGACAGTTCCAGAAGGTAGCTGCAAGGTGGTCAAAGCAGCAACCTCCGAGACGTTTCCTCTTGTAAGAAGGGACAATCAGAAGGGATTAGTGCATGGACCGGAGATTGCAGGAAGGATTGTATCTATTGAACAGTTCTCTAATAAATAGAGGGCCAGAATCATGTAGACTTAAATAGAATACACCCGGTTTTAAAAGCTACCCGCTGCTCGACAGGCAACCAGTGTAGCTGTTTTAGCCCTGATCTGACAGACTGCCTTTTTGATAGGTTGAGAATGAGTCTGGCTGCCTGGTTCTGAACCAGCTGGAGGCGCTTCAGCTCTCCAGCCTGGAGCCCAAGATAGAGACTGTTGGAGAAGTCCAATCTAGACAGAACCAGGGAAATGACGATCTGTGTGAGGGCCTCCTGGGAGAAAAAGGCAGGCAATCTTCTTGATTTTCTTCAGCTGGAAAAAGCTAGATGACACAACTGCGCCAACCTGCCTTTTCAGGGAGAGATCCTCACTGATAAAAATTCCCAAGCGCTTGACTGAAGATGACTTAGACGGAGGGGCTCCCATGCTGGATGGCCAGAAGCTAGGGTTCCAACTAAGTGCACTCTGCCCAGGCAAGACCAATTCAGTCTTGCCTGGGTTGAGTTTCAAATGACTGCAGCTCATCCAACTCAGGATGTGAGACATGGTGTTTTGAAACTCTTCCACTGAGTCCTTGGTGTTTAAGGGGAAGATGAGCTGCAAGTCATCTGCATAGTTGAAGATGGTGACTCTGGCATTCCTAAGAGAATACAGAAGGGGGCGTAGGTATAAGTTAAAAAGCAGAGGTGACAGAGATGAGCCCTGAGGTACTCCACAGATGGTAGGTATAATGGGAGCTGTGAAAGTACCCAGTCTAACAGATTGAGTGCGGCCAGTGATAAATGAGCGAATCCAGCTCAGCACAGGGCCTCTGAGACCTGCCTGCTCGACACGGTTGACCAAGATGGTATAGTCAACCGTGTCGAACGCAGCCGAGAGGTCCAGTAGCACCAGAGCCTGGTGGATCCCCTCATCAGCATTCCGCCTCACAGTATTCTGCACCGAAAGAATAACTGCTTCAGTTGAATGACAAGGGCGGAAGCCCGCCTGATTGGGTGCAAGATACTTTGATTCTTCCAAAAATTTGGAAATACTGTCACAGACATGAGCCTCCAGTAATTTGGCACAGTAAGGCAGCAATGAAATGGGCCTATAGTTAAGCGGGTCCAGCGGGTTAGCTCCAGCTTTTTTTATGAGGGGAATAAGGAGGGCTTTTTTAAAGTTGTCGGGAACTTTACCCTGTGAGAGAGATCCATTCAGCATGGGAAGCATGCCCTCGGGGATGGTGGTTCCCACTTCTCTCATAATGTGAGGGGGACAAATATCATCAGGGGAGCCTGATTTGACCTTGACAAGCAGCTTAGATAAGCTGGCATCATCAATGGGGGGGGAAAATTCCAAAGTTGAAGGATTGTAATAAGTGTCAGCCAGAGGGGAAGGAGACAGAGTGGTGAGGATACTTTGTTTTATGGTGCAAATTTTATTAAAGAAAAAAGTGTTTAATGAGTTGCAAAGATCCTGGGTGGGGGCCACAGATGGAGAGGTTCTGTCACTGCCACTAAGACTTTCCACGATGTTAAACAATTCTCTTGATTTGTTGTGTGAATGAAGGATTTTTTCCGAAAAATAGTCAGTTTTATGTTTCTGAATGAGTTTCTGATATTCCTTACGGGCCCTGCAATAATTGGCTTTATCCAGTTCTGAATACGCTGTTCGCCACTTCCGCTCCTTTTGACGAACTTCAAGCTTGAAGGCTTTCAGATGAGGTGTAAACCACCTGTGAGCGTCATTGGTGCGGGAGCGGGGAAAGTTGGAGCAAGGGGCATGTACGTCGGCTGCCTGAAGTAGCCAGCTGGAAAAGGCTCCTTCAATCCCTTCAATATCCTGATCTAATAGGGGGAGAGAGGAGGTTAAGGTGTCAAGAAAGGCAGAGGTGTCAACATTCTTCCAAATTCTGACTTTCCCTCCTTTCTGAAACGGCTGCTTTCTACTCTTAGTGATGGTAATAGAAAAATGAATCAGAAAATGGTCCGACCAAATGCAGGGAGTGATGGAGTTAATAGCCAGTGGAATGTTCTGTGACCAAATTTGATCAAGGCTATGCCCTTTTTCATGGGTGGGGAGATGTATCTGTTGAATAAGATTCATATCTAGAAGAGTCTCCTTCAGTACAGCTGCCTGAGCGTCCAACTCGGTAGAGTTCAGCCAAAAATTAAAATCGCCCAACAACACGATTTTCTTGTGGTTAATTATTAGAGGGGCAAGATGTTCTGCTAAAGATGCCGCGAATGTGGGCATACTTTGAGGGGGGCGGTAAATGAGGACCATAAGTAGAGATCCGCTGTTAGTGTCCATTTTAAAGATCATGCTATCAGATCCTGTGAGATCAAGAGACGGTAGAAGAGAGAATTTATGAGTGTTGTGAATGATCGCAGCAACTCCCCCACCCCTTTTGTCAGCGGGCCTGTTTACATGCAGGATATAGTAATTAGAAGGAACCGCTGCTAAAATATCGGGCAAGGAGTCTGCATTGAGCCAGGTCTCTGTGAGGAGTAAAAGATCAGGTTGCTCAGCCTGAAGCAAGAGAAATATGTCCATATGGTGTTTTACCATGGACCTGGTGTTTAAGTAATAGCATTTAAAAGTCGTCTCAGATTCAGGCGAGGGTAAAGGAACAGTAGAAGAGTTGGGGCACGTGGGTTTGTCAGCCAAGAACTCGGGGTTCATGATGCCATAGGTGGCGACACGCTTTAGGACATACGCGGGTAAGGCGGGCACCGCGTTGTCTGAGGGTCTCAGTTGTAGCAAGTCTGGGGAGGAGTATGTGTAAATTTGACCAGGGATTCTGGCCCCAGGCCCCGGTCTGCCGCGGACGGGCGTAGACGGGCTTGACTTGTGTGCGACTTCGGCGCGCATTCGTCGCGCCCGCTGCGCTCGTCCGCTGCGCTCCGGTATACACATTGGTTTTATAGCCTGACTCCCGGGAGAACTAGACCGCTAGATCCGGTCCAGCCCCACCCAAGATGGCGGCTCGCCTCACCCTCCACGCAAACGGCACCAGCCGCGATGGAACAGGGCGGGATGCAGAGGACAAATCAGCACATTTAGGTAGGTGAATTTAAACAATAATATTCGCTTTTAAAATCAGCATAAAATATTTCACAAGCGCTGGCGCCTTAATCGCGCCAGAGCAGCAACAATTTCTACCCTTAACTGTGCGTTAGTAAATATTTCACAGGGTTCCAAGAGAGCCAGGTAGCTGCCACCAGCCTAGCGTTCTCCAAAACAAACAAACCAACAAAAAGAAAGAGAGTAACATGGACCACAGAGGGCATTATGACTGTCAAGGGTCACATGAGTAGTTCTTGTGGGGAGCGAAACCCATTGGCGAGAAAAAATACAATGGAGGTGCGGGAGAAATGCATACAGGGGAGATAGCTGGAAAACACATGGACTTTCAATTGGCCCTAAACTAAAATGGAAAAAAGTAGTCTTCTACACACAAGGAGTGAAAGTGACCCAATTAAAGAACGGTAACAAGGCTATTCTCCATGGAAGGAACAAATACAAGATTGAGAAATCGGAACACAAATAAGAAGCAGTCAAAAGAGATTGATAGTAAGGCCAATTAATGGTAAGCAATGGTTGGGCTGCAAAGCCCAGTCTGTTCTTGCTAAGTTCATAATATATGTTTCACAACTGGATAGCTTGCATTGTCTTATAGGCTCAGCCAAGGAGTAAGAAAAAGGCTTCCTGAAACCAAACAGGAGGTTTGAGTCGCTGTGTCAAGAAGCATTCTGAAGGCAAACAAGCAACTAACGCTTTAATCAATATTGTTCTCCTTACTTAAAAAAAAGAATGATAGACTTCATGTAATATGATTTGTGGATATATATCGTAGTACTCAATGACTCTCAGTCTGTACCTCCTTATTAAATTAGCTTTCATTAGGGAAGCTAATGAGACATCTTTCTTTGTCCTCCGAGGGGACTCAGCAAAGGCAACTGAGAGGCAATTCTTTGTATCACAAAAGCTGCAGTTTCTCCCTAAGATCCATCTGAGACGTTTTAAGTACAAAGATTGTAATCAGTAATCAACTATCTTCTTTACTTCAGATTCCCCTGACTGCTGGCCTTGTCCTGAAGACCACTGGCCCAATGCGGAGAGAACCCGATGTGATCTAACAACTGTCGAGTTCCTGTTCCTTCAGGAGCCTTTGGGAATCACACTTTCATGCCTCACCAGCCTCCTATTACTACTCACTCTTCTTGTTCTCTGCATCTTCAAGAAGTACCAGGACACACCAATTGTCAAAGCAAACAATCGAGAACTCAGCTACGCGCTTCTCATCGCCCTCATGCTCTGCTTCCTCTCTCCATTTACCTTCATTGGCCATCCCATGAGGGCCACCTGCATGATCCGACAAAACACATTTGGGATTATCTTTTCCATCAGCATTTCCACCATTCTGGCCAAGACCATCACCGTGATTATAGCGTTCAATGCTCGCGATCCCACCAGCCGCTCTTCAAGGTGGCTTGGTACAAGAATGCCCAGTGCAGTGGTCCTTCTGTGTTCATTTGCTCCAGTCCTGATTTGCACAGTCTGGCTGCTTCTTGATCCTCCGTTCCCAGTGAAGATACAGATTCAAGACACCACCATCATCCAGTGTGACGAGGGCTCCGTTCTCTTCTTCTATCTGATGTTGGGATATCTGGGTTTGTTGGCCTCTGTCAGCTTTGTGGTTGCATTTTATGCTCGTAATTTGCCTCAGAGTTTCAACGAGGCCAAGTTCCTCACCTTCAGTATGCTTGTGTTTCTGGCCGTATGGGTCTCCTTTATCCCAGCATATCTCAGCACAAATGGAAAGTATTTGGTGGCCGTGGAGATCTTTGCCATCTTGTCATCGAGCGCAGGACTATTTGGTTGTATCTTCATTCCTAAATGTTACATCATCCTTTGGAGGCCGGATATAAATACAAAACAGTACTTAATGCAAAGGCCTATTTCCAAATGACAAAAAAACTGTAATTAATGTATACAATATTCTATTTGTACAACCTCTCTTCTTGTAATGTATGCAGCAGATTAGACCAGCATGGCAGTTAGGTCTGGTGGCTCAGGGGACTAATGCTGTTGGGAATGGCCCTTTCCGCAGGGTCACCCCCAAACGTTGTGCCTACTTCTTAAGCTTTTTGCTAAATTCATATTTGTTGGCTTAGGACTCTGTACTTTACTTCTCTTCTAAACAGTGCTAAATTGATTGTACTCTCTCCTTACATAGTAACATTGGCTTATCCACCTATTGCATATTTAATTTATGTACAAGTCCCAAGTAATATGCACTGCCTGTGGGCCTGCAGCATTGATTGTGCCCCCAATTAAATAGCCTTTTACACATGTCTCCAGCCTGCCACAGCAGAGCCTGCGTGTGTAGGTTTAAACTGCCATGTAGACCTGGCAAGTTAAATACCTAAGCAAACACAATAATATGATGGACTGCACGCTGAAACTTTTCAGGCACTCACCCCCAGCCCCAAGACCTGGGTTGAATTCATCATTTTGCTACCCCAGTTCAGAGCCGGCCATATTGAAATCAGTTTTGCCCCTGGGCCTCATGGCAACAGTGTAAGCTGAACTGCCATGCCAGGTCTTCCCTGGATGGGAAACAAGCATCCTGCGACTGTTTTCGGGGTAACACCCCTCAACAGCCAGGCTAGCCTAAATCCAGTGGTAAAGTAAGCAAATGTTTGCTAAGTTAAACTTCTTGCCAGGCCAAATCTTCCTTTTGATACATATAAGTCACCCCTCTTGAAGGTCCTGGAAAGCCCAGAGGGTAGAGTTCAATGTATTTAGAAATCTGTACATGTCATTTTAAGTTTTACATATCCTGTTAGTAGACATTCTTAACCTAGTATTTCACTACAGCAAGGCTCATATCACTCATGGGATAACATTGGGATACCTTATCACATGCTGTAAGTTCAATTAATTTCCAAGCAGGGCTATATGCCTAGTTACAGTTTGGTATCTCTAAAATCCTAATTTAAAATCCTAACTTAAGGTGAAGTTGGATTTTTAATTACAATTCTGAAAGTGCCACTTTTAGATAGTTAGCATGTTCTTGCCTTGGCCATTTGATACCTGTTACCTGTCTCTGATCACATGACTGGGTTTAGTTGGCAGCTGGGCGCTGTGCATTCCTCTCAGACAGCCAAACACAATGGGAGCTTAGGTGTGACTGAGTTGGCCATTCTGACAGGATGGGAGGAAGGAGCTGGACCTAGCCTCACTTACACCTGCATAGGCTGTATCCTGTTCCCTCACAAAGGGCTGCCTATCCCCTGTCATTAGTCTAGAGCCAGTGCTGACAGGACAGGGCATCTTTCTACTCCAAAGGCTTGTCTTCGAAGTCTCCTTTACTTCAAAGGCACTACTGGGTGTACGTACTGGACCTCAGACACCACCACTTCGGTACATTTCTGGATCTCTAGATACTCTGCCAGGAAAAAGGACTGATGTCCAGCTGAAAGGACTGGCAAGCTGCTGGAGTGCTACTCTGCTCAACTCTTGCTTTGCTGAATTGACTTGCAACATGCGGCCCTCTTGCCTGGGTGAGAAGGACTGGACAAGCATCTCTTAAACATAGAACCAGGAGTGACTCCAAGGGCTAATTGGCTGTCTCTTGACCTTAGGTGTGACCAGCATAACCAACATATCTTATCTTCTGTTACATCCTCAAACAGAACCATGCATTGTTGCTGCTGCATACATCACGCCCCTTCACAGGAGGTCCAAATAACCCTGGCAGCTTCAGAACCAGAGCATTGCCACCAGCTTGGCAGCTCGACAATGACATCAGACTCCGCATCGCAGCCTTGCAGCCCAACGTAACTGACGCATCGCCTCGGCTGTTTGCCACATCTTTGATGACCAGACTTCTCAACAATGACACCCAGGACCTTGCACGGCAGCATCGCCACATCTCAGAACACACATCACTTTATTGCGCAATGCTTCCTGCCTCAGTCCCACTCAACTCCCCACAACTAGATTTAAGGTACTTTGTTCAGCGGGCCTAACCTAGTCCCCATCACCAGCCCACGCTCCACTGAGGTTGATCTGAAGTTGTGGCTTTGTCCTGGTGCGGAGAGTCCAGAGATCCCTTGTTACTGTTGCCTAAACATTTCAAATACTATCTTTGCATTTCTACTTATTGGATTCATGTCATTTTGGTCTTGTTTTCATTATTAAAATTAAATCTACTGTATTGTTCTATACCCAGTGAGTGATCACTTTGTGCGGAACCTTCACAGTTTTCACTGTTTTGCAGCTGAAAGGACTGTGGATACTCTTGGCCCAATTCGCAAAGGTAAACCTGTGAGGCCCAAGGGCGATGAAAAAACCTTGATATAAGTTTATAGATGAAGTCTTAAGACCTGAAGTCTAAGTTTACCTTTGTTAATTGGTCCCATCTAAACTCATGGCCTGATGCACAAAGGTAAACATCACACTTGTGTTTAAGTTTAAGGTTGTTTGCTATTCACAGAGGTATTAATGAGTAGTGTCTTTACTAGTGAGAGTCTCCGCACATTAAATGATAGGGGTGTCCTATCTTTTCAAGTGCAGTGACTCTGCACTCCTAGAGATACTACTTGTAAAACCTTTATGAATAGCAATCAATCATACATTTACACAAAAGTGTAACTTTACCTTTGTGAATTTGGCCAAGTATTTTTTTCCACACAGTCTTCTGGGCTCTCATCTTGCTGGCGATGGGCAGGCCACAGTGAGGCATATTTATTGAGATTTAGCACAGGTCAGCTCATTAAGTCAACTTGCTGCACTAACCTTTGTCAAAGTGAAAGGGCAGATGGCTCATTCCTGTCCTGATGCTGGTTCAGCAGTCTATCAACAATGCATGAACACAGGCACCCAGTGCACCATGAAGAAATTAAATTCCTGGACACGGCTCAACTGGTCTTCCTGGACAAGGAAATAAAACACTTCCCCACTCCCTCTCGGGTTTGTCTAAAAACAACTTGATTTCTACTAACTTGTTAAACATTTTTGCATGACTAAAAAGTAAGGTGACATGAGACAGCTTGAAATTTCCATCTTTTTTCGTAAAGTTGCGAACATTCAGTTGTTTAAATACTGAAATAATAAACCCTTGACATTATGAATTAACGTATATTGTAAAAAGAGAAACATTATTGGCATGTTCATGCTAACAACTAGTATCTTATATGTGGCCAAAGGTGATGTATCCCTCAGTGTTCTATTTATGCTTTCTCTATTTTTCAAAAATGTTTTGGGAGTCACAATACGCTTTTTCTGGCTAATTAAGAAATTATTTTTCTTTCCACTAATACTCTACTATAGTTTTAACTCATATGTTAACAATGAGAGGCATTGTGCTATGATTAATGGCCCCAATTTATCCTAACTTCTTCAAAAGGATGGCATTCAATAGTTTACTATGTGGCCATACATGTTTTGCTAATGTCCATTATTAACGAGACAGAGACTATTTTTCTATATAGAGAATCAAACCCTGCTCCTCTTCAATATGGCTGCCGCAATGTAAACAATCTTCCAATGCAGAAAGGAATCCATCCACTTATTTCTGATTGGTATACTTTGTCCAGACACACACTGAGGCTGGACCTACCACTCCAAGAGAGTGGAAATCGCCCATCCAAAAAGAAAAAGAAAAATCCCCCCTCCCCCTTGTTGAAAACAATACTTTATCCAGAGTAATGATGTATTCAGGGTGATCATTAAGGGAATATGACCACGAATACGTTATTATGAATATTTTGTTGCATGTTAGGTACATTCAGTATGGTCGCCATTTCCAAGTTGCAATAGTACAGGGGCATTGCAGTCCCTTGTTTATGCCTGTTAGTAAATGCACCCTAAAGTCCTATAATATAAGCAAGGGTTGTGGAAAAGCTTCACGAATGCCGACTGCAGAGACGGTGATACGTCTATGAAGCTTTGCCCAGACAATATCTAGGTAAGCACAATTCATGGGATCAACGTATGCGTCTCTTTCTAATAGCGGATATCGCCGTTTCTAGATGTTTTGCCGCCCTAGGCGAGAATTGAAAAATGCCGCCCCCTCCCTTTTTCTACAATCACTCTCTTCCCCCGTCATCCAGGCTAGAAGAATAAATGCATTAGATATAATATAAAAGAACTTGTATTCAACATTAAACAATAAAACACATCAAACATTAAATAACTAAATAAGCACTGTTGATGATATTTGCAGGGGTGTGGAATTTAATAAAATGGCTTCTTGTCCATGGGACAGGTTGCTTCATAAATCTACTTGTCCTGTAACAAAATCCACTTGTCCCTTTGGTGCCATGTAATGCAGCGACAAATTATGGCTGCAATCTCATTATATAAGAGCTCTGATATAGCCTCTCTAATTATGCCAGGGCTCATACCTTAGTAGTGTTTGAATATTTGCAATCCCCTTATGTTACCATGTTTCCGCAGATCAACATACTGGGGCTGAAGGTAGCGTTAAGCAATATTTTCAGGATTAGAATGCCCCTCTGAGTCGGTGCAAACCAACTAATTTGCTTGTTTTAAGGGTTTTCAACAACTCTTCTCTAATTTTTTCCCTTACTGAGAAATGCTGGAAATGTATTTACTATTTCTTGTCCTACTCACGAAAGCCATGTAGCTGCTCTTAATGCAAGGACATACACCATGGGTGCACTTTTCAAACTTTAATAATTGGGCCCCTAATTTGGTCTGGCGTTGACCATGACCTTTTAAGTTTATTAAAATTCTGTCTCTCTCTCTATCAGCTGGCTTCAGAAGCAGCATATTGGCACACAAAGTAGTTTTGTTCAGTGCCAGTAACTGTGTCAGTGTGTGCTTTTTGAGACCAAAATCAATTTTTGCTTTTGCCAATGTTTGTTATAATGGTGAGGACCTGGCAGCTCCCACACCAATAAGGTTTTCCAAAACCATGCCAAAACAGTTCACACATTGACAAAATTAAAAGGTGACCTCCAATTTCAGATCCTACTGGCCTTGCCAATGCTGGTTTATTTTTGTTTCCCATAATCTTATTGAAACTGGTTACACTGATTTTCCATTGCGAATATTTTGGGGAAATACTAGCATGCATCAACACATGTTATTAAATGATGCGGCAAATAAATGGTACCTGAAATTTTGCAGTAGTTGGGCGAAATGTTTTTTTTCTTGCTTTCATTTTTTAATGAACATTTTATTTTGAAAGCAGAGAATCCTCAATCTTGCTTTCAAGCTTTTACAAATGTTTGCATCAAATCAGAGAACATTCTGGGAGCATTATACATAGCCTAATATTACAAAACTTTGAAAACATGTGTATACATAACTGTGTGATGACTTAAAATTGGATCCTCTAGTAAAGTTTTAAGCCGCTCAGGATAACAGTGTAAAACTCTGTCCCTCCCTAACTGTAGCGTAGTTCTAACAGACATTACATCTTCATATGCACACTCGCTTCTTATACTTTTTTTTTGGAACACGTTTATTTTCCATGGGGTAATACATTTATTTGCACACCTAGGTATGTGTTGTTGTACTATTTAGCCCGCCTGCTGCAACAAACAGACCCGCCGCACCACCATCCATACCTCACCCCGCCCTCACAGTGCTGCCCAGCTCTCTGTGTTGTGGCCAGCCTACTACATACAGGTCTTCTGTCAAAGTCACAGCTCCTCTGCCCTGTTTAGAAGTGGGGGAAGTGATGAAGCAAAGCTTCGCATATTTTGCGGCTTGCCGAAGTCAAGAACCTCGTTTATGTATAATAAGGTAATCAATGTACGTCGTACTAACATTTATATTAAGTTTGAAATAAAGTTTATGACGCTTGCCTATGTGTATTCCTAACTACTTTAATCCGTGTTTATAAAATGGCCGCCGCTTGTATTTAGTTACTGCGCATGCGTCAGCCACACTCACGTGTCCTGACGCGTCTGCAGAAGTGGAGGGAAAGTTATGCGCATGCGTAATTCATAGCTGTGCTTATCATGTGGTACTGCTCGTGCCACTGCTCTTGTGCCTGTATCAATGTAGCTAACATTTAAAACGCATAAGTTTATTTCTTGATGATGAGTTAAAAGTACAAACCCTGTGATGTGTTTCCATAATGACATTATTATGTATCAATTTGTTTTCGCTTACTTTTCATGTACCGCGGGGAATGGGGTTCTGTCTGTACCGAGAACGATCTTGGAGGTCCCTTCTGCGCCTGCGCGACTTGCCGAGGCACAGCAGACCTTGACTGATGGAACACAGCCAGTTGGCAGTAATGAGCAAGATGCTCCTGAGAAACGACCTGAAAACTCGGCTGAACCAATCACATGTTCTCGCAGTGCAACATTGTTGAAATTGCCATTGTATTTCTGCACAATTTCTCATGGGAACCCCAATCTAGTTAGGCGGTACCCTACTATGCAAATGTAGGCTTGAAATACTATGTTGTGATTGGTGTGTTACCCAAATCCTACCTTAGGACCAATCCAAATTGAGGGATTCTGACACTTTGCAACATTGGGGGGTGGTACACTGTCCCCAAACTGTATATCTACCCTGGGTTCCCCTGGGGAGTCGTCCGACTTGTCTGGTTTAGCTGACCTGTCACTGACCCAACGCACTCAATAGGTGACTGAAGATACAGAGAGCTGCGGAGCACTCTGTCCGAATTTGACCATAGACTAAGGTTCTACTGAACCTTAAAGTGCTAGCGAAGCACTTAGCTGGGAGTTCGCTGACCCAATCGGGGTCTTGATCGATAGCTGCAGAGCGGGTGGAGCGCAGGCGTTGCTTCCAAACTGCGGGTGCGGTCCTGTCCTGAGCGGTCCTGTCCTGAAGGATTGCTGTCCTGTCCTGAGGGTCCTGTCCTGATTCCTATTCCGAGGGTATCCTGTCCTGTCTTGGGTGTCCATTCTGCACCTGCTGTCCTTTGAGGGGTATCCTTCCTTGAGGGTTTCCTGTCCTTAACTGACCCGTGGCCAGGGTTTGGTTTCCACACCATTCTAGGTAAATATTGCTCTGAAACTCTTAAATCTTGCACCTTCTGAATTTCTAACTTTTGCTTTAATAAAGTTCATCATTGCATATGTTATATTTTCCATGCCTTTCCGCAACTATTGAAAGTCAATTACATATTTTCATAAGTTTGTTCCTATGTCTTCTCACTGGTTAGAAATTATATTTTGCATTGCAGTTTGTAATTTTCTGATATGGTCTAGAACTTCATTGCCTAGACTGTTCAAAGGCCCCTTTACTTTAAGTGAAATGTGTTACTCATTATAGGCCCTCCTATAGTTACCCATACTTAGTCTGCCCATGCTTAGATATTACTGAATTGCATAGTATTTTTCTCTTGCATTTTATATCAGTATTTCAATGATTACCCTATCATTATTTTTATATAGCTACATAATTTACATTATCTTGGTCATTGATTGTCTCATTCTTGTATACTTGATGCATGAAGAAAACGAACTTTAGATAAACATTTTAAAACTTCCAGTTGTCCGTGGTCATTTAAACAGTATTTGAATGTTATTGGTTGGGTTTGTATTTTGCTGCCTTTCTTTCCAGCTAGCTCCCTGATTCATTGTGGTCATTTAGGTACCCGTGTTAGTGGATGGTAAGTCGGGTACGCTGAGAAACAAATAGTAGGGAACACACACAAATTGGTAGAGCTCGTGAAGTCACCTGGTCAATGTGTATGGTGATTTGAAAGTATATGGGCCCTGAAGCCGGAAACGGCGAAAACTATTGGTCGGGTGGCCTCGCGCGCGCTATCAGTTTTACTGGTAGCTAGAGGATGGTTAGGGACTAGTTGAGAGTAAGGCAGGGATTAGTTACACTAGTTGAGTCGGAAGCTGCTAGTATATTGATGCTGCTAGAAGAGCGGCTGTTCTAAGAGACCTGATCATTCTCTTGTGAATACGCTGCTGAAACTCATGAATTTTTGCATTGTTATTATTCTTGTTCTTATATTGTTATATGTACTAATCCATGCATTTGTAAACCGTATTGTTTCTTGTTGTCCGAACTCCCCGGGGAATTGAAAGGGCAAGTGGTGAATAGAATCCATTGTCCTGAGGTCACAGGCTCGAGGAAAGTTAGGTGCAGGTTAGGGAAGCACTGACTAGGGTTTTTCTGAATACATGTGTGAATAAATGACAGTAACGGGGTTCATTGGCAAAATTCCCATAGTGGCGTAACCTAGTAAGGGTCACATCGGAAGAGTAGCAGGTTCCTCGGAGCTAGCTTGAAAGCAGAGGGGTCCGCTGGGAAACCTTAAACTCAGAATATATCCCGGAAAGAAGTGGATGAGTTTAGGGGAATAACAGGTTCACCGATGCTAGAGTGAAGGGTAGGCGGAAGAGATCTGCCCGCAGCGAGTGAAAAGTAAATGGAAGTAGTTTACTTGCAGTAAAACAATTCTTTCTCTGTCTAGACACTTGAGCACTGTGGCGAATGTGTATTTGTTGTAAAATAACCAAGCACTGAGCACTTTAAAAGAAAGAAAGTTTCCGTTACCTTGTGAAGGGAGGGAGTCAGTCGCGAAGCGCCTCTGACGTCACTCTGTGCCGCGCTGGGATTGGTAGAAGCAGCGGGTGGGTAGCGGAGCTGAGATTGTAAAGGAGGGGTGAGCGACAGAGCGTGGGAACTGTCTCACGAAGGGGCCGCGCACCCATTGGCGGAGAATATTCAGAGTCGCGCACCCATTGGTCGCACGGATTTCCGAAGCGCGTTCTGATTGGAGGTAGTTTGTAAACAAAGTTTAGCGTAGAAGTCGTATGTGGCACTCGCAGACTACAGGAACTAGACCTGATCCAAGGCACCTAGGGTTTGAAAGGGATCAGTGGAAAACAAATAGATACGATATCATGTACGGAACTAAGAGAAAAATGTCCCTTGTAAATAAGGTGAAAAATTATTTCAAAACGGACAAACCGATTAAATCTAGAGAGGGTGTTCTTGTCCCGCCACCCAATACTCCTGCCTCATTCATGATGTTTGACCGAGGGTACAATACCTGTGTATGGTTGGAGAATTGGGTGAAGTACACAAAAGATGACGGAGTATTGGCTTTTCCGTTAGATGGTACTTTCAATGGTAGGATCTTATTTAATTTAAGAACCCGAATGAATGAACTGCATCCCAGGCCAAGACTAACGCAGTATGAGGCATTAGAGGAATGGGAGATTGAGGCTTTTGAAATAGAAAGACCCCGAATGGACAAGGGTTTGACCAAGTGGTACCCCAGGCAGAAACAGGAGTCCAGGGATAAAAGGATGAAACAGTGGAGGCAGAGCATGATTGTTGAGGGTCTGTTTCCCATGATGCCGGCATGTCATAACGTTGGAGCAGGTGAGAAAAGCACCGAAAAGTGTAAACATTGGGGGGGTCCGGGGGAATCAGATGATGAATTGATAGATGACATCTGTACCAGGAGTCCGCCACCTTATAATGAGGGAACCCGACCTTCCAGTGTAGGAGATGCTCCCCGACGCCACTTCCTCAAGGAAGAAGACAGGTCCCTAGGACTGGGAGGGGGTGGTCAAGGGTTACCCTATTTGGAGAAACCTGAACCGACGGAAACAAGGGATATATATCCCAAAGTGCCTGCAAGTCAGGAAGAAAAATATTCACGCACAAAAATGTTCCTTCCCAGACCCCTGTATGAAAAGGAAGAGAAACCATTGAATTCAGGACTGCCTTTTGTTCAACCTCCATATGAGGAAGAACGCAGGTCCTTTAACACTGGAACTTTATTCCCGAAACCAAATTATGGTGGAGGACCAAGTGAAACGCATCCCACTGCCCCGAGTTTTACTCCTCCATTGACCCCACAAATATTACATGACACAACTTTAAGAAGGATACTAGTGGAAAAGGAGCAAGAGGCTCTAGCTAGACAAAGGACAGAAATAATTCAGAAAATCTCCCAGTTAAATACCAGTCCTGAGGCATTGACTATTCCAGTAACTATTGGACCGGTGGTCCCGTTATACGGAAATGGTCAGGGAAATCCGATTACTCAAGTTATGACCCCAGTCAGGGCACCCCCGAGACAGGAACCGATAATCATAGATGATCAGTCCAGTGAGTGCGAGTCTGAAGTTGCTTTCTTGGACTTGCCAAACAAACCGACCGGAAAGGGAATGCAGCAGAGGCATAACCCTTTTAATACAAAAGCAATGAAATTAGAGTCCGCAACAGGTACTAGGAATGTCTCTCTGGTAACTCCGGATGAAATTGAGAGTTGGAGTCGTGAATTAGAGAAACAAACTCCGCAAACGAAACCTTTAGACCTCTACAAGCTGAGGGTAGAAATAGAAGAATTAATGGCAGGAAATGTGGGGTTGGATCGATTGAATACCTACTCTGAAGAAGAATTGTCGTTTATATGTAAAAGCTTTTCAAGGAACACCAGAGTGCTCCACGAAAAACTGACCGAAACAGCAGTTAGTATGGGGGTAGATATCACAAAATCCAAGCCCTTACAGAAACCGTACAGAGCAGACTTCTCAGACAAAGATATAGAGCACCTGAATGTGGCAGGGAAAAAGTTGCAGATTAAAGAATTAATGGGGGTACTGCAGAAATGGGGAGATGTGGAAAGATGGAGAAGCAGGTGGGCGAAAAAGAGGGAAGAGGCTCGCTCCCGACAAGTGACTCCTGAATTTGCTTTAAGGGAAGTAGAGAAACCTGAACAGTTATGCCCCATGCGCGAAGTTCCAGGAGGGAAATATGTGCATGTCCCCTGGTCTAGACAGGATATTGTGTCCTTTACGAACGATTTTCCAAAATTACGAGAGAAACCAGTAGACTGGTACAGGCAGGTGGAGAGGTTCGTGAAGGTACAGAAATGTCTGTGGAAAGACCTGGATGGGTTTTTCGACATTGTGGTTCCGGTAGATTTATGGACCCAGTGTAAAATAGCCATAGACTGGCCTACTGAAGAGTACCCAAGAAATAAGGAAACAGGGGAGCCATCAAAGGATGTCATGCGAAAATATGAGCAGGTAATTCAGCATTTGAAAGAAAAGGTGCCCGCAAAAGAAACTGATTGGACAAAAATAGATAGAACAACACAGGAAAGGGACGAGACAGTGCACTCCTTCTATGAGAGGTTATTGCAGGTATTTAAAACATACAGTGGTATTGATAACATCGATTTGAAGGACATGACACACTTTATTTACAGGTTTGTAAATGGTTTAAGACCTGAAATTTGTCAGTGGATAAAGGATAATAAAATCTGTTGGCATACAAAGAAGATGGATGAGGTCCTGCGGTACGCTAAGTACTGCGAGGACGAGATGGCAGAAAAGAAAAAGGCCCTTAAGGAAAAAGTGATGTGGGCTCAGGTGAAGCTCGCAGAACAGCAGGAAAAACAATTGAGTAACATGGTTAAAAATGCTGAGAACAAAAGTCCTGGGGGAGGGGGTGGAGGAAAGCCCCGGCCCAAATTTAGCAGGGAAGAGGCTATGAAGAAATTTCCCTGCCATCAGTGCGGCGAAATTGGACACTGGCGAAACGAGTGTCCCCAATTATTAGATGATAATGCAAAAACTCCTGATTTAACTCCACAGACGCAGAAAGAAAGACCAAGAAAGACTCAACCCCGGGTAAAAACAGTCCAGGTGCCTCGAGCACCCAAGCAGGTATACAGGGGAAGACAGGCAGAGGGTGAGGAGATAGAAGTTTGGGAAAGCGGGGAGAACAGAAATACAGCAACTTCGCAGTATCTGCTAAATGATACCTTCCTTTGTAATGAACAGGACTGACGGGGCCTGAGAGGGGAGGACGAGGAGTGCGTACTTGGCGCTTCCTTGCCGGTAGACCAGTCTGGACCATACATTGAAGGAAAGGTTGACGGAAATGATGTCACCTTTCTGTTGGACACTGGCGCTACCCGTTCTACTGTAAGAACAGTGGACGTTCCAAACCTACCCCTCTCGGGAGAAAATATCCAAGTAGTGGGTGTATCTAATCAATTGATTAGTACTCCTGTTACCGAACCAATGGAGATTTCAATTGGAAATTTTAAACAAATGCATAGGTTTGTCGTCTGTGACACCAGTCCAGTGAATCTACTGGGTCGTGATTTGCTGTGCAAAATGAACTGCACCATCTTTTGCACACCAAAGGGTGTTGAAATACAGACCCCGGATGAAGATGGCATTTATAAACTATTGTTACTTAGACCTGACTCAGAAATTAAAAGATTGACCCTGCAGGACTTGCCCCAAGAACTCCAGGAAGCAGTAAAGCCAGAGGTGTGGGATTTCACTGGAAAGGATGTGGGGTTAATGAAAGATGTGGACCCCATACAAATAGCCATCAAGGACAATGCAGTATATCCTAACACTAAGCCCTACCGAATGAATGCTGAAGTGAAAGCAGGTGTCACTCTGGAAATTCAAAAATTATTAGAAGGAGACATCATACAGGAAGTAATGAGCAGCCCATGCAACTCACCGATTATGGGCATCAAGAAGCCTAGTGGCAAGTATAGGGTAGTGCAAGACCTAAGAAAGGTAAACAAAATTGTAGTTCCTTGCTGCCCTATTGTCCCGAACCCAGCAGTGATATTGTACCAGATTCCCTGGGATGCTGAGTGGTTCACTGTGATTGATTTATGTCATGCATTCTTTTCGATACCCCTGCACCCCGACAGCAAATTTCTTTTCTCGTTTGCCTTCGAGGGTCACGTGTATTGTTGGAACCGGGTCCCTCAAGGGTATACAGAGAGCCCCTCTATCTTTAATCAGATCTTGAAAAAATGTCTGGAGACTTTGATCTTACCTGGGAATTCGGTCTTAGTACAGTACATAGACGACCTTCTACTGGCGTCTAAAAGTCATAGGGACTGTGTAGTTGACACCATTGCCCTCCGAAATCATCTATGTGAGAAAGGGCATAAAGTGGCCCCTGACAAACTACAGTTCTGTGCAAAATCAGTAAAATATCTAGGACAC
Organism: Lissotriton helveticus; assembly: GCF_964261635.1. Lineage (NCBI taxonomy): Eukaryota > Metazoa > Chordata > Amphibia > Caudata > Salamandridae > Lissotriton > Lissotriton helveticus. The sequence goes on along the minus strand of NC_136064.1, from coordinate 146,511,991 downwards.
CAGATAGAAAAGGGTGTCAGAAAAGTCACATCAGAAAGAGTGAGAATAATTCAAAAGATGCAGTTGCCCCGTACTCAAAAAGACGTCAGAATGTTCCTGGGGGTACTAGGCTACTGCAGGCAGTGGATTCTGGGATTTGCAGTCTTAGCCCGGCCTTTGATAAAAATGACTACAAGAGGAATGCCAGACATTGTAGAATGGGACGATGAAAGCCTAATGGCTTTCACAAGACTGAAAAACTGTCTGTGTACAGCCCCTGCGCTGGGAATGCCTGATTATTCCAAAGAATTTGCCCTATTCTGTGACACTCGCGATAATTGCGCATTGTCAGTCCTGACTCAAGAATATGGCACGACCAGAAGGCCTGTGGCCTATTTCTCTGCCACCTTGGACCCAGTAGCTGCTGGGTTACCAGGCTGTCTGAAAGCGGTAGCTGCTACCTGTGCAAGTTTAGAACAAAGTGAGTAGCTGACAACACAGAGTGTAGCAAGACATGAAAGAGCACTGAGACAAACAAAACAAAACTTAGAAGCATCAGATGAGGGAGGACTACATTATCATGGAGTTAAGAACAAGACACACTTAAATGTTTTCGCAAACTTGTTAATACACTATGTAGAGACTATGGAAATTGAAGATTGCTATGTCTGCATGAAGCTACCTACTTCTGTAGCTGAAGGCGTGACATACCATCACTTGCCGTTGACATATGGAATTTCCTGTAGCATTTTAGCTAGTTTATTTTACAAAAGAGGACCGTTACAGTATTATTATTCTAATAATGACGTGATTTTTTCTGAGCTTCCTATACGTGGGAACTTGAATCCTGTACATACCAAAAGTGACACCATAAGATATATGGGAGACTACTTTCTGACTATAGGTAACATTGACATAGCAGACGCACACAGAGATAACTTGACTTGTTCTTTGCGTGAGCAGGAAAAGATGTTCCTGAACATGGCAGAGAAAAGGAGAATTAAAATTCAAAAGAAGGCTAATGACGAAAGTCAGAGAAAGCCAAAATGGGCAGAGAACATGGAAGGCACCTCATCTGGTGGAGCGGGTCCTGCTCTGTTGCTGGATTTTGAAAAGAAAGGCAAGCTATGTCTTCACCGCGAGAAGACTAGCTATTATAATAATGTTTTCATTGGTTCCAGTGAATGCGAACATAATTACAAGGTAATTGGAGGTTGGGGTTTCAAAAATGGGTCAGAGCCTGTGTTTCCTGGAATTTATTATATTTGTGGGGACAAGGCTTATTTCAAATTGCCGGATCACTGGTATGGAAGCTGCTATTTTGGCATTGTCTTCCCGAAAATATACCATGTGAATGGAAAAGCTGGAAGCAATGAAGATACTAATGGCTTAGTGCGTAGTAAAAGAGAAAGTATAGGTGAAATTATGGGTAGTATTTTCAGTGCACTGATACCTGGAGTGGGAGTGGTTCTGAACACTCACAGAATTTGCAAATTGTCTACTATAGTGGATGTGCTGTCTACTGAAACAGCTCATGGATTTCTGCTGGTCAATACTGAAATGGTTGCGATCAGATCAATGGTTTTACAGAATCGACTTGCTCTTGACACCTTATTAGCAAAAGAGGGCGGAGTCTGCCGGATGTTGAGGGCGCAACATTGTTGCACTTATATTCCGGATAAAAGTGTACAGATCAAAAGATATGTGAAAAATATTACTAATTTGACAAAGGAACTCAAACCACTCGAGGTTGATAGTGCCTGGAAGAGACTGGTAGATGGTCTCTCAAATGTAGGTCATTGGCTTGCTAGCGTAGGTAAAAGCTTATTGTTCAAAATACTGATGCCAATTGGTATTATAGGTTGTATCATATTATTGATTTTTATGTGCTGTAAATACCGCAAGCGCACCAAAAAGCACGAGGTAAATGCAAGAGGAGTGAAACGAAGTGTGGATGAGATTGAATTAGAGGAAGTGAATGACCAGATATACAAAAAGGTGAAGACTTCTCACCCTGCTAGAACTGAGAGAGAAAAGTTAGAACGATTGCTGGAAGAGATAGAACTTTATAAAGTGTGAAAGAAAGTTGGCATCTGGTTCCATTATATTTTGTGATGATAGTAAATATCATCAAAGAGGGGATTGATGAAGCAAAGCTTCGCATATTTTGCGGCTTGCCGAAGTCAAGAACCTCGTTTATGTATAATAAGGTAATCAATGTACGTCGTACTAACATTTATATTAAGTTTGAAATAAAGTTTATGACGCTTGCCTATGTGTATTCCTAACTACTTTAATCCGTGTTTATAAAATGGCCGCCGCTTGTATTTAGTTACTGCGCATGCGTCAGCCACACTCACGTGTCCTGACGCGTCTGCAGAAGTGGAGGGAAAGTTATGCGCATGCGTAATTCATAGCTGTGCTTATCATGTGGTACTGCTCGTGCCACTGCTCTTGTGCCTGTATCAATGTAGCTAACATTTAAAACGCATAAGTTTATTTCTTGATGATGAGTTAAAAGTACAAACCCTGTGATGTGTTTCCATAATGACATTATTATGTATTAATTTGTTTTCGCTTACTTTTCATGTACCGCGGGGAATGGGGTTCTGTCTGTACCGAGAACGATCTTGGAGGTCCCTTCTGCGCCTGCGCGACTTGCCGAGGCACAGCAGACCTTGACTGATGGAACACAGCCAGTTGGCAGTAATGAGCAAGATGCTCCTGAGAAACGACCTGAAAACTCGGCTGAACCAATCACATGTTCTCGCAGTGCAACATTGTTAAAATTGCCATTGTATTTCTGCACAATTTCTCATGGGAACCCCAATCTAGTTAGGCGGTACCCTACTATGCAAATGTAGGCTTGAAATACTATGTTGTGATTGGTGTGTTACCCAAATCCTACCTTAGGACCAATCCAAATTGAGGGATTCTGACACTTTGCAACATTGGGGGGTGGTACACTGTCCCCAAACTGTATATCTACCCTGGGTTCCCCTGGGGAGTCATCCGACTTGTCTGGTTTAGCTGACCTGTCACTGACCCAACGCACTCAATAGGTGACTGAAGATACAGAGAGCTGCGGAGCACTCTGTCCGAATTTGACCATAGACTAAGGTTCTACTGAACCTTAAAGTGCTAGCGAAGCACTTAGCTGGGAGTTCGCTGACCCAATCGGGGTCTTGATCGATAGCTGCAGAGCGGGTGGAGCGCAGGCGGTGCTTCCAAACTGCGGGTGCGGTCCTGTCCTGAGCGGTCCTGTCCTGAAGGTTTGCTGTCCTGTCCTGAGGGTCCTGTCCTGATTCCTATTCCGAGGGTATCCTGTCCTGTCTTGGGTGTCCATTCTGCACCTGCTGTCCTTTGAGGGGTATCCTTCCTTGAGGGTTTCCTGTCCTTAACTGACCCGTGGCCAGGGTTTGGTTTCCACACCATTCTAGGTAAATATTGCTCTGAAACTCTTAAATCTTGCACCTTCTGAATTTCTAACTTTTGCTTTAATAAAGTTCATCATTGCATATGTTATATTTTCCATGCCTTTCCGCAACTATTGAAAGTCAATTACATATTTTCATAAGTTTGTTCCTATGTCTTCTCACTGGTTAGAAATTATATTTTGCATTGCAGTTTGTAATTTTCTGATATGGTCTAGAACTTCATTGCCTAGACTGTTCAAAGGCCCCTTTACTTTAAGTGAAACGTGTTACTCATTATAGGCCCTCCTATAGTTACCCATACTTAGTCTGCCCATGCTTAGATATTACTGAATTGCATAGTATTTTTCTCTTGCATTTTATATCAGTATTTCAATGATTACCCTATCATTATTTTTATATAGCTACATAATTTACATTATCTTGGTCATTGATTGTCTCATTCTTGTATACTTGATGCATGAAGAAAACGAACTTTAGATAAACATTTTAAAACTTCCAGTTGTCCGTGGTCATTTAAACAGTATTTGAATGTTATTGGTTGGGTTTGTATTTTGCTGCCTTTCTTTCCAGCTAGCTCCCTGATTCATTGTGGTCATTTAGGTACCCGTGTTAGTGGATGGTAAGTCGGGTACGCTGAGAAACAAATAGTAGGGAACACACACAAATTGGTAGAGCTCGTGAAGTCACCTGGTCAATGTGTATGGTGATTTGAAAGTATATGGGCCCTGAAGCCGGAAACGGCGAAAACTATTGGTCGGGTGGCCTCGCGCGCGCTATCAGAAGCACCGGGTCCATCAGTACAGCCTCAGCTTCCTCCGCTGACATTAACGTCATCGTCATACATGAGCAGCCAAACGCCACCAGGCTCCCAGGTCATAGTAACGGTCACTGTGCCTTATCTGAGGCAGGGTGACAATAACGGTATTCCCCCTCCCCCTCCCCCCTGGCAGCAAAGTCAAACAATGACACTAACAAGCACCGAGATAAATTAGCGTGCACCTGAGCCATTGGTTTGGGGGTTTGTTTTTTGAAAAGCAAAAAACGTTGCCAAGCCGATGCAATGACCACGATGCCCACTCAGCAAAGTTCAATACACAGCGATCCGCACCTTCCTGACATAGATCTGCCAGTAGGTGTGCAGTGGCTACCAAGAGAGACTCACAGGCCTCATTTACAACATTAACAGGCCTTAGTGAACATTAATACAAAGACAGGGCCTGCTGCAACAAACAGACCTGCCCGCGCCATCATCCGCCCTCACAGTGCTGCCCAGCTCTCTCTCTGTGTTGTGGCTAGACTCTGGAGCCATGAGGACGAGCTCGGAGACTCACAGGCCTTATTTACCAATACAACATTAACAGGCCGTAGTCACAGTGAAGTGAACATTAATACATTGCATCCATGATCCGAAATATATATATATTTTTTCCACCCACGTTCGCAGCGGCCTTCGCTGACACTGCTGACTGACCGGTGCACTGCTCTCGGTGAAAGGCACGTATAGTAAGTCCACAGCTGGGCTTCCTGTTTGCAGGCTCGTGCTGGATACAGTAAAAAAAGAGGGCCGGGAGTCGAGACAAGACTGTGTGGCAGGTGGGAGCAGTATTAGTAATTAACTCACCATCCACCAAGACACCAGAGCAGCGCGCCAGCCGATACACAATCCGTCCCCTGCGGCCGAGAGAGGGTGATGCGCGTCACCGTCACTGGCTGCTGAAGCACTGCTAACGGATTGGTCAAAAATGTTGCCCAGGGCCGTCATTGGTAGCGCTATCCCGCGCTACAAGATTGACGGCCCTGGGGACCCACATTTACACTGTTAGTGTCATAGTGTGTCCCGCTCCACACACGCCACAAACTAGGGTGCGCTCTAAGCTGCGCAGCAGCATGAGTACAAACAGCAGGTGCACTTGCACCGTGCACTTCACTAGGTGCTGCTGCCTGCATGATTTTTGCCGCCCTCCCCATTTTGCCGCCCTAGGCGGCCGCCTAGTCCTGCCTAATGGCAGAAACGGCATAAAGTGTTTCTATCGCACTGTGTTCCTTCAGACTAAAGCTAGGTTTTGAAAAACTGGTGATCAAGGACTATATCGCGAGGTTCATAAATACCAGAATCTACCTGGTAAGCAGTCCTGGCGTGTTATTTAAAACATTACTAAAGTTATTGGGCTTTGTCTAGGAATATAACCAATAGTATCTCCATGGCCCCTTTCCCCTTTGGCTCATATATTCCACCATAAGTGACACACACAGAATATGACACTTGTGGATAAAATTATTCACAAGGTCAATCAGTTTAGCCATTTCACTATGTTCTTGATCTAATACTTGGATTATGCGTATAATGAGGACAGTGCATTGGCAGCATCAATTGTGGCTAGCGCGTAATATCATAGGTTGATACATAACAGCCTAATTTCAGCAATTTTGGATAATATAGATAATATCTCTGGAGTTGCATTGCAAACACATGGGCTTACTTTTGACATTAATGTATAGATAAAGTTAAGGACAAGTAATACTATTGTGCAGAAAAGATTTTGTATTTGAAAAAGTGGCGGTAAAATAACTTCCACTTATGCAGTAACTTTAAAGTATAGAACCGCCTCTTTGAAGCAGTGGTTACTAATTAGTAGCCCTCTCTCCGATTTTAAATAGACACATTTTAATGGATCCAATTGCAACTTGAAATTGTTTGTGTAACTCATTTAGTAAGTCTCAGTCACTGGCTCTTTCTCCCCCTTTTAAAAAAAACTCTCTTTGTTGTTGCCTCAGTCTTCATGGTCAGCAATACTTCTTAGATGGGACACTTCTCAGTCCCTTCGCTCACTCTGATAGGTTTAGAGTTTGATAAGTCACTCTCTTTTATTCTTTATTTTTTACACAGGTGTATCTTCTTTCTTTAGTTCGTTGAACTTTTTAGATAAATTGTAATTTGTGGAATATTCCATTTTTGCAGAAGTCATTCAATTCTTGAATCTACTGTCTTGAAGTTGGTCTAACAGATGTCTTCACCATATAGACCAAAACGTCAACAATCACACCTATTTTGGTTTTTAATTATTTTTCTCAAGGATCTTTTTTCTGTTGGATCAGTTATATATATTGCTTGAAATAAATGTTCACGCTTGTAACAATGAGGTGTTTGTAACACCAGAGCATCTGTAATCTTCAGTTGCTATGTGTTGTTTTATACAGACATATGTGTCAGTCTTTTGTGCCCTCTGAAAAGTTTTTCATTATAAAATCACATTTTGAAACATTTACACCTGAGTAAGATCATTTGTAGCAGATTTGTTCTAATGGAAATGAGTTCATTAAAAAATGTAAATAATAAAATGTAAGCCTCTAGATAGAACTTGCAACCATTATTTGCATATCTAATGTCAAATTGTGTTTAAATAAGAAAATCCATTGGAGGCATATTCACCTGCTAATTCTTTTAGAAAGCTGGCATTTTCCTGCCTTTAGCCTTTTGTGCTTTCAGCCTGATTTGGGCAACATTACTGGGTTTAGCTGAGAGACTTTGGGGCATATTATCAAGGACAGGCGATACGTTATCGCTGCTTTTATCGGCAGGAAACTGCAGATAAAGTGGCGATAATGGCCTTGATAATATGCTCTATGAATTCCAATCGAAGCCCTTGTGATTAGCTGGAGCTGGCTGGTGTGCCTGGCTCCAGGAGTCAGGATGGGTCTGCCCCGGTGGTGAATTGAGAGATCTGCATGTTGATGGGAGGCAGGAGTGCACCTGGGACCTGAATAGGGCTGTACCTTCCCTACACAATGCTGGCTCCGACCCGTGTGGTGCGATTGATGTCCCTAGCTTGTCCTGTGAATGGGGAGAGGGGCTGAGCACAACAAAGTGCTCAAGAACCATTTGTAACTGGTTCTCCCCCTGCCCTACATCCCTAGATAAAGGGATTTGGTGTATAAGAAGGGGCTGTGACCCCATGTTTCACTGACTGATCCTATCGGGAGGGGGGCCTGCTGCTGCTGCTGGGTGCCAGGAGGTACCACCACTGGGGACTGGCTCCCTGCCTGGAGGGCCCTGTGAGCTGGTCTCTGGACCTAGCATTTGCCCCCAATGCCTTCCTTTCAAGTTTCCCTGGGACTTTTTATTACAGCACCTGGGAGTGTTTTATTGCCCCAACTGAAGTAGTGCTGGATCCTTTTTTCCTGAGGAGCGCAGTGTTGTGGTGCTGAGAGGAGCAGCGCTCCTGGTCCCAACTGCAGCACGGAGCTGCACCTCCCTGCGAGGGAATCCCCAGTGTATGGATTTCCCCATACTTCTTGTCCAGCAGGTGCCACCCTGCATATCTGCCTTTTAAATTTCCCATGAGGCACAGGGTCAGAGCTGATTTGCATATAGCCAGTGTCTAACCCAGGGTGGTGTGGAGTGCAAAAAAACCGATGGATTTAGGCCCAGATCCTTGTACTGGGGTGAATGTATGACATTGTTCTACATTCTGTCCATCAACTGTGTTTTTTGCAATTTTAAATATCCCTAGCAGGTGCCCACCCTGGCAGGGACTTTGTGGTGAAGCAGGTGCCCACCCTGCATTTTGCCCGCATTGTTATACTGATTCTAGCGGGAGCCTACCCAGCTTTCCTTATTTAAACAACGATCCGGTGGCTACCCCGTATCCCCGCCAAAACCCAGGAGTAGTTCACTGCCAGCCCGAGCGGCCAGGAAGCTCGGCGCCTAACCATAGGCGGGCCATGCAGCGTCACTTCCACTCCCCCCGCGTTGCCATGGAAGGAGGCGAGACATGGGGAGAAGCCTGCGGGAGCCGCTGTACTGCCAGAGGTGACCTGGAAGAGGACGGGGCCTCAGCAGAAGCCGAAAGGAAGTAAGCGGGTTGACCCGCCGGACTCCCGTGCTAGGGAAGAGCCCAGCGATGTGGAACGCGCGTGCAGATAGAGCCAGGCGGGAGCCAACCCCGCCATCTGCAGCATTACCGGGAACAGAGGAGCAGCTCGGAGCCTACCCCGCACTCCGGTACCAGGTGAGCAGGGGACCGGGGTTGAAGAGTGAACACAGGCATGTTGTTGGGGGTTGCCCCCACCCATGGGGACCCAGAGAAATCTCCTGGTGCAGCAGCAGTGAGGGAGGGGGAGCTGACTGTACCGTAGTGTTGCTGCGGGTGGCACATTTGTTTTTACAGCCTGTTGGGCTCCACCAGTGGGGGCAACATTGTTTTTAGAAGTCCCAGGGGGACTTGAGTGCACGTTGCTGTTAAGAGTGTCCGAAGGGGCCCCGGATTTTCCCTTGCATCTGCTCCAGTGTTGGGGCAAGTCCTCCTTTCTCTTCTTAGGGCAATCGTCTTTAGAGCCTACGTGGCTCCACAGAGGGGACACACCCTTGTTTAAAGGGTCCCAAAGGGCCCAGGTCCTTGCCCACATTTTTGCCTCATTTCTCTCAGAGCCAGAGGGCTCCACCGCGTGGCACAATTTGTTTAAAGGGCACTGAGAGCCCTTAAAGTATTTTCCAACTTTCACAGCTGCCCAGCAAGTAGTGGGCAGCTGCACCATTTAGGCCACCCTTGCGCACTCTTCTTTTGGCTGTGTGCGCAGCAAGCCCTGACACTGTTGTACCAAGGGCGCTTGAGCCCCCTGTGGAAGGCCAATAGGCCTGGGGGCGCATTGTGACAATACCTAATGTGATTTTGTGCAAGGTGATTGCCTACTGTATTTGTGATAATAATTGCCTAATGTGATTTATGCCTATTGTGCAATGCCTTTATGCCTGAGATACCTCTAACTGTGTTTATATGCTTAGGAGGTTGTTTTGCCTAGTATAGTTCATGCAAGTGAGTTCATGGTTCCCTGCGTGATATATGCCTAAGGTGGTTAGGATTGCGTAGTGTGTACTTACCTTTTACCAGTGGTTACTGGTTGTGCCCTACAACTGTTATTTCTTGCTACAAGTATTCTATGTTCTAAGTGCTATTTCTACCAAGTGCTGACAGTGGCCCACATGGCCTTGTCCTGTGTATATAATCCACTGTAAATACTGCCCAGTGCCAGTTGGCACAGTGTACCTGTGTGTTTATGATCTAATGTGTTTATGGTAATAAAAAGGCTATTTTCATATATAACCTTGTGTGGAGTTCCTTTTTGTGGGGGCCAGGGATGTTGCTGCTGTGTGTGTGTTGCATAAACACTTTACACATTGCCTCAGGGATAAGTCTTACTGCTCGTGTCATGCTACCAAGGGGGTGAGCAGGGGTTATCTTGGCGTGTAACTCCCTTGCCCTGACTAGAGTGGTGGTTTCTGCCTGTCTTTGGCGCAAGCGATAGGCAACTAAAAATCCCATTTCTAACAGTTGTCAAGCCCTTTTCTGCTAAAATAAAAAACAACCTCGGGGTCCGAAGTCTGATGCAGACATTCAACCCTAAGCTTCACAGCAAAATTGGAACAGAAATTATAAACAGGGGAAACAGCAACAGAAACAGGAGTCCCGTCCTCCATTTGCCCGACCTCACTACGATTAAGTCACCTGATCGATTTCAGGTTCCTTATCAATGCTCTCCTCCTTCTGTACCGGACACATCGGCCTCTTCGTCCGGTGGTGGAAGCAGCAGCTGAGGTCGGTGTGGCCAGCAGAGTCGCAACCAGCCCCGCCCGAAAGAAGGAAAAGGCAAACAGGACGATTCTTCACAGAAAAGACCCCAGTTTCAGAAAAAGAAAGTTCCTGCTTTAACAGCGAGATATGCCACAAATAGTGAGAATGCAGCTTCGGAATCAGACATGGGTGCTAACGCTATTGGACAGCGCGGCAGAGATTACCATAGAGCGAGAGGACCTGCGTCCACTACTGAAGGTGACAGCGACTTTCCAATATGTTGTTGTAAAGACAGCTGATACTAGAGTATCTACCCCTGGTAGGCTTTTTGAAATTGTGCTTTTAATTGAAGGTGATATCCAACGTACCATAAAAGGGGTATTTTGGGAGAATTTTACAACTACCTATGACATTTTGTTAGCCGAGCAGCGCAGGGCACGCCTAATATCTCCGGGTTCACCTGCCTTGTCAGACAGAGACACGAGACACTCTGTTAAGCGTAGAAAATTAGGTTTATTAGCTGCAGCTAAGCACAGTTATCCAATAAGTACAAAGGTATATTCTTAGGAGACTGCCACTTAATTCCGTGGCGCACAATCTTATATAGCACACATATTTACAACGTCTACTCCCAAAACATACAAAACTGACAAATAGGAAAAGTTTGAAAACAAGCTATCAAGAATCTTAAATATGCCCTTCTTTTCAGACCCCGTGTTCTCTCCTCCCCTCAAGTTAATCAATGCTAGTGCCCGTAATCCCATTTGCAGGTGGCAGGACATATCTAGTGCCTCAAAGGATAGTTGTGTAATAGGAGAATACAAGGAGAGAATAGCGAAGGGCAGTCAAATAAGATAAAGTAAGGGAAGAATGGTGGGACCCAAACAGTCAACTAAGACAAGGATCAATCTGACTAGACATGGATTAACAAACTCGGCCAGACCCTGATATCGGTTTCATAAACAAGGACAAAGGGTTACTTTTTAACAGAAGGGACACATAGCAGCTGGAAAAGCAAAAACACTCAGTTTGCCGTGCTGTCTGAGTGAAGGCAACACAAAATGGCGCCGGACACAAAAGGGCGGCTAGATACGAAGCAAAGTCGAAAACCACAGAACCTCAGCCCTCCTTTTGCCATTACTCAGGCAAAGCACAAAGGACTCAAAATAGTCCGAGTCAATGTCAATGGTCATGAGGTTACTGAGCAACATAATTTTGATGTTCTCTGTTTTCTGTGACACAGGCTTTGGGACACACACGGTGGCACAAAGCCCACAGACGGCGGGGCCACACTGCAAACAAAGACAGCAAGAGAAAATGATGGCTAAAATCATTCCAAGGAAAGTTAACACTTTCCATCCCCATGTGGACAGTAGTCCCCAAAACCATCTCATCACAGACCAATCTCCCGTATCCTGATTAATAGACTTGGAAATCACGTGTAACTTAGAAATGGCTTGGTATACTGTAGGGGCATTATAAGGAATTTAAATGCAGCAACTAGACCCTATCAATTTACAGACTCCTCCTCATTTTGCAAGGACAATGTCTAAAACCATTTGTTTTTGCAAAGTCATAAGACGATCCGCCTGAAGTTCAGCTGTCAAATTACTCAAGGCTCCGGAAGTCACATTTATCGTAGCCTCAACAACACAAACTAACTGTCTAATGTTTCTGCTATTGGCCATTGGACCCCAGAAAGGAAGAAACCCTTTGATAACGTCTCCTCCCTCTTGTCCAGCTGTGTCTTTAGAATCAATAACCCCTCTGCCATATCTTTTTCATTGATGACCGGAAGGAGCAGTGTATGTCAGGAGGAGTAGGAAAGCCACATAGCAAGTTCCTGAAAAATGGGTGGGAAGCCATGTGTAGGCTCTATCATGACAAAAAAAATATGTACATTGAGATGGTACCAACGGTGAAGAAATCAGGGGTAAATAGATATATGTATGGGAACAAACATTCTTTTCCTGTTTATTCTTAATATTCTGACCATGTATCTGCAGACATAAGTTACCTCTATGAGGTATGGTCCAAATTGGCAAAGATCTTCTTTGTCTAGTCTTATCAGTGAGGCTGGTAACGTAACGAGTCACGTTCCAACCATCATATGCTCGTTTCTCATCAACGGGAATCTTATCAATTTCGGCAGTTTTAGCCATAGTCACTATTCCCTTTATCAAAGAAGAACTATGACTAAAATCTGCTCCACCATTATATGAACCACCAGGAGGATATCGGAGTTGATTCTGGTATGCATTAGAAAACATAGCCAAGTAAGCCCAAGCGGAACCTTCATGAGAAAACGGAAGAACTAAATATGGCATCCCTTTCTCAGCATTATGGGGCATAAGCCCACAAACCCAACAATCAGTAGTGCTTAATAGGAATGCTTAAGAAAGCATTCTTAAGATCAATGACTGAGAACCAAACAGCTGAAGCAGGGATCATTGTGAGCAAAGCAGTAATATCCGGGACAACGGGAAACTGAGGGACAACAATTTTGTTGACCTCTCGAAGATCAATCACAAAACGGAATACAGGAGGCTTAGAAGGATCTGTACGTTTAAGAACAGGCAAAACAGGACTATTGCAAACATTTGCTCTCGTTTCTTCAACCACACTCTTCTGAACTAAATCATAAACAATAGCCAACAGAGCTCTTTCGCCATCGTTATAAATCTTATACTGAGGAATGCGTGGCAATTTAACATCAGGCTTGACAGTAATCACGTAAGGTGGAATTTTGATCAAACCAACATCATTCGGTCCCGTGGCCCAAAGCGTAGCAGGAAGTGAACGCAATTCAAGTGGCACTTGATCCTTAGACAAATACATAGGAGAAACCAATTTATCACCCAAAGTAAGATGTACACCAGAGGTGGAACAATACAATGTTGCATGTAGACGTTTCAATAAATCCAAACCCAACAAATTCTCACCGCAACCAGTCGTTAAAATAAGTGGGGCTTCCAAATCATAAGGACCAATGGAGATAGGCATAGGACAAGAAACCGGGTTGCGAACTGGGGCACCAGAGAATCCTACAGAAACATTCGTTAAGACGGACAAAGGTGCCCCAGGGAGTTCGGAGTGAATGATAGAACTTCTCATTGCACCAGTAGCAATGAGACTAGACTCACCAATGTTGTACTCACCCCTTCTTCCACTTTCTCATCATCCTGATTTGAAGGTGACCCACGAACAATGGGACCGATTCACAGAACTAAACTTACTACCATTTTCGTATTCACAGAAGGCACTTACTCATTTTGGTATTCACAGAAGGCCCTTACTTTTTTTGGTATTCACAGAAGGCACTTACTCATTGATGAGTAAGTGTCATCTGTGAATACCAAAATGAGTAAATGCATTTACTTGTGTATTTGTGTCCAGTATATTCGCGAACGGTGTAGTATGTTGCGAACCAGCCTATGAACTATCAGATTGGTTTACAAAATGCTGAATCGTAGTGGGTTGCAATTCAACCTACCTCATGAACATTAATGAGAAAGATTGAAAATTGTTACCCACTTTGTTCTGCTGTCATCATAGGGATGGTGGACCGCTGGGTCACTGTATGTGCATTTTGTTGTCAATGAAGGTATCTGTGCATCATGTTTCAAGGGTGCCTGCATTATATGCAGGATGGTTTTTTAGCAGGAAGGGACACTGGAGGAGTTTTTATTTCAGAACGCAGCACACATACAAAGAGGAAAAATCAAAGAGAAATAACAATATGTCTTCACTATAAGCCTCATCTGGGGAGGTGTCGCATTTTTACGCATTCCTAAGTTTACCACTAACAGTAAATCTAGGAATGTGCCAAAATCAACCCATGGAACGCCATCTTGCTGCAGAGTAACACAAAAACAACACGTTGCATCAAATGTAACTGGTAATCACTTGAGTCGCATCTCAGGCCATGGAGCCAAGCTATGCCCGGCTGAAGTGTTGTAACTGGGGCAACACCAGTCCGGGGTTGTTTGTGTCCTGCTTCAGGGAGGGCCTGGCAGTTCATACTTGACTGTTCCCGTAAGCAGCAGGGTCAAGACTGATGTGCATATGTCTGGGTCTAAACTCAGGTGGCATGTTGGGCAAATAATTATGGATTGAGATGCAGCTTGGTGTTATTGGCAGTAGCTGAGGTTTATTCAATCATTCCATCCATCAGTTTGTTGTTTTTGCAGAGTAATGCAAGGCCGCAATATGTGTTGCATCGCGCTCCTCTACATTTATCAAGCCATGCAGGCCACACAAGGTGGCTGTTTTTGGTTTGAATCACCCTTTAACCCCCTTGCAAGGTGCAAGGGTCATTCAAAACTTTACAAATATGCCAGATGATGTTCTGTGACTGGATTTCTTAAAAAAAAAAAAAAAAATCAAATTCTGAGTATTTGGAAGGGACTCCCTGAACACACCACATTTAAAATGTTTGAATATTCCTATCTTGTTATGTGTAGAGTTCTTTTCCCTGACCTCAGAGTGTCTGCCATCGTAAACTTACTTTGTGAATAGCAAAACAAATGTAAACTTTTTGAATCAGGCCCTTGGAGTGTAAACAGATTTTGCTTGTCCTCACAAAACCTCAGCTGGCCCCTTATGTCTAGCATTGTGTTTAACATATTCTGAGCGACAGAAAGAATGTCCTATGCGTTTCTCTGTATAATGCAGATTACTACAGAGGTGCTGCACTCCGGTGAAGGGAAAAAACGCTGATGTCAGCAACAAATTCTTTTTCTCAATTAATGATGACAGAAGGGACACCACAACATCCCCCCGAAAGTAATTTGTTTGAAAACACCATTCAGTGAAAGTAATTTTAGGTGATTTTTAGGTCTCGCCTGAGCCAGGGTGCATGCTCTGCCAGCGAGACTTTTAGTAATGGCTTTAAACTCTAAACACACACTTGTGCCTGTGCTTTTTTTTATCACCCGCTATTGGCCTTTGCATGCGTCTTTTTAAAAAAGACAGCACGCAATTGTGCAATGGTGGGTGCATGTCCCGCCTTCTCTTTCCCCTGGCCTAGGGAGCTCGGGAGCGAGCAGCAGCGCCATCTGTTTCCAATTATCGGGCCCAAGGCTCGCGGTTGTGTTAATTGGAAACAGATGGTGGTTGCACTGGCCCCGGTGAACCTTTGCTAGTGGGGAATAGCAGGTGCAATTTTGCCATGGACTACAGTGTAAAGAAAGCCCTAAGTAGAATAGAGAGGACCTTGCTTCATGTGCTTCATGTTTTGGTTTGGGATACGTAGAGGGCAAAAACTGTCTCTAGTAGGCGTTTAACTTTG
The DNA here is from genome assembly GCF_964261635.1 of Lissotriton helveticus. NCBI lineage: Eukaryota > Metazoa > Chordata > Amphibia > Caudata > Salamandridae > Lissotriton > Lissotriton helveticus. The sequence continues at coordinate 146,496,716 of NC_136064.1, read as the reverse complement.
AATCGTGCTGCCGCTTGCCTACTCACACAACTGTATCAATATGTACGCTGATGCTGCCTAGCATCAGTGTACACGATTGATACAGCCAAAGCTGTCATTCCTCGATCTCAGTGTGCAAGCCTTTGCTCGTCCATAGGAATCTCGCCAAGCAAACGTTTGTGGCGTTTCATATCAGAACTTGCCGCTTCAGTACGTCCATGCACAAGGACATCGCAAGCAACTGTAACCACTCCAGTCAGGTTTGCACTAGTATGTAACTGACCCTGACTTCATGCAGCTGAGAGGAATAACGGCCACACGTCACCATCATGCAGTGTTGCAAGCTCTGCCAGTGCTTAGATGACCTTAGGGGGTGAGTTCAATGTCACATCTGAGCAGCCTATCCTGGGGGTCGATGAATGAGAAGCAAATATCCCTGTGCAGGAGAGGAGAAAGGTGTTGTTTTGTTGCTTGCTGCATTTCTCACTTCAGCCTTCCTGTGTTTGGAATTTTCGCTGGTGTTTCCTTTTTTAAGATCCGGCCAAGACGTAAACATGTGTGTTCGAGCAGACCAGGGAGTCATAAATAAGGACCAGTTGTCATTAATGGGATGCAGAATGTGGAGGCCCCAACACGTCTTCTGTCAATTAGATTAAACAATTAATTTTTTAGTATCGCCATAGACGTTTTAAGGAGTGGGCACGATGGTCAACTGCACCCCTCTCCTTCCAGGGGTTTCCCTGAGAGAGTGAATTTGTATTCACTTCTTTCTATTTCTCTACTTTACTTTCCCCCTGCCTTCCTCTAATCCTGTGCTCTATAACACCTACCGTCTTGAGGATATTTCGGGCCTCAGCAAATACACATTTCATTTGTTTAAGAACAACCCCATTTTTGGAAGTTTAGCATATAATTCAATTTTGTTTAGTTCCAAACCAAGGGCTTCAATATATGTATTGCCCTGACTCTCAAAATCCTTAAATTGGCACTGAGCCTGGTAATACCCACAAGTAGTTACTTAAAAATTAACCAGTTATATGTTTCTTGCAGTAGTTCCACTATTATTATTATTATTTTTTTTTTTAACATTCTTATGCTTTTGCTCTCATTAAAATAATCCTTGCAAACAAGGGCCCTAGCTCTTTTCCTCTTTAAAGTTCCTAACATGACGTCTGTTAATCAGGAAGCCTCCCTCTCTGAAGTGTGATTGTGATATGATGAGAACATGGGATTTTTCCATTGCACTGTAAACAATATGCGTAAATGTCCATTTATTAAAATACATATTCCAAATGCCATTCTAATGGCCGCATGGATTTTGACTAGCGTAGGGTAAAGCCCTAACAGATGTGATATGGCCTTATTGTACCATATCGGTCTCCTCTTTACAAATCCGGAACAGTTTTCAGTCTCCTGCTTTCTTATTATGTCAGTGTCTACGGGGATTGTGGGACCGTAGCACACGCTCACACACAGATATCAATGGTGGCTGCAACAGTGTGTCGAGGGATACCAGGTTTGAGTAGAAAATGTCTGTTCGCGGAACATGTTCCTTATGAACCAGGCTCCCGCTAGTATCTTACAAGGCTTTTTAACGCAAGATGCATTCTCAGTTAAACAAGTAATGCAAGAGGCAGGTGTTTTACATTTCAGTTTGAAACTAACATCTGGTGACATTTTCATGGAATGCAAAATTTAAAAAGATATGGTTAATGAATACAATAGTTTGCCGAATTGCGCGAAGTGATATTTTGTTGGGAATGGATGAGTTTTGCCTGTTTTATTAGCACTATGCCAACTGCTCCTTCCGCCGCCCCCTTTCCCTGGTTTCCATTTACTCGTCCTGTCAGCTGCTGCCAGGGCCTTGAGGGGTGCACACATGTCTGAGTGTTTAAAAGAGTCCATGTCGCCACATGTCTGCTTCACGTAGGCGAGCCCATGGCAGATTTACTGCCTGTACACATGCCAAGAGGAAGGGGCGAAGACAGACTCTGCAGCTCTTTTGAACTCTACTTTAACTTTCTCTGGGGTATATTATGACTAGTAGACTTCTGTCTGTGGTTTTTTGGAGGGGGCTGTAACATACAATGGAGAAAGTAGACGCAACGTGGCTCTTTAGTGAGTAGATTACTGAGCGGAATGTAGCCTTTTCGCTGCCTTCAAACTTTGCGCAATAACCACTCCACGCTGTATGTTAGCGTAAAAGGCCATTTTATTAGGACATGGTACTCAACAATATTTAAGAGAACATCAATGAACATATAAACAATCCCAAACCTCAGGTCTTTCATCCATCATCCATTCCCACACTCCTGTTACTCTCTCCTATTTCACTCAGCGACCTCCTCCCTTATTCCATTTGATTCCTCACTTTTCATTCAACCTCCTCTAGCATGTCCAGCCATCGCACTATTCCATCCTGTGCCCCCATCATGCACCTGTATCCCTCTCCCCAGAGGGGTGAGTATGCCCCACCCCTCCAAAGTTCTTCCAACCATGGAACCCCCATGGGGCGGTTACCTACCCCGCCCAGCTTCCTGTGCACCTTTCAAATCAAACCCATTGACACCAAATGGACTTGTTCCACAGTTTACTAATGACGTCCCTCATTTCCATCATGTAGTATGCATTACCCATGTATGAAAGGTGCACCCCATCATCACGAAACAGCAATGGCTCTTCCAGCCACAAACCCACATGAGCAATCACCTTGATACCTTTTTTCCCACAAAAACCTCTCATTGCACTGTTCAATTTCCTTTGCTTTTTCTCCACTGCAGCTGCCTTCAGAGCCCGCTCCAAATTCTCTGTGGCACAAACTCAATCCAAACAATACATGTGCCAGCAAGATTGCTCTTCATGGCCTCAAAATCACGTTGCATCAAATGTAACAGGGACACGCCAGACTGCTTTATTAAGTCATGTTCTCCTAGATGTATAACCAACATGTCCGGGCAGCCTCTTTGAGACACCTTTTTTGTCAGCCAGGGCAACAACGCTCCCCAGCGCATCCCAGTCTTCCCCCACCAATGCACCTCATGGGGGCTGCTGCGCAGGCCCAGGCTACAGCCATAAACCTGCTTGTCCACATACTTTGCTGCCCAATGCACAAACAAGTGTTCGACAATCCAGGTAACCGTCTTGGCTCCCGGGCCCCCAATGCAACCAACAAAGAGAAACAAATGTTAATACAACTGATCAGAACCCCCAACTGTCCCTCCTGCACCCCTGCTGCCTACCCCCACAACCCTCTCCTAACTCATTTATGCCCATAGCATTCACAGCAGCGTGACCTCCACCGCCCAATCTATCGTATCTTATCCCAGTACTAGCCCAAGCACGCCGCCGACATTGCCTTGAACATGCAAAAGGAATGCGTCCCATTCTTAGAGAGGCCCATGCCGAGACGCCTCAATGCCATTCGCAACACCACCAGTAACTGAAAAGCCGTCACTCACTTCTGGGAAACATGACAAACAATTTCACCTGCTACCCTTGTGTCTCCTAACAAAAACCTTGCCACTCTTCCACCGGACACTCCCCAAGCAGCCACTTTAACCAAGCCACACCCACTTGCCCCTGCCAGCCTGGTCCATCTTAGAACGGCCCAACCAAATGCCCAACCACGTCCCCTCCAGACGCACGTCCTCATACACTCTACCTGCCCTGCCCCTCGTACCCAACAATTCTGAAACCCGGAAATCCCCAAAGAAGATCCATATCATGCACAACCACCAATGTAACCTCATACTCATTGTCACAACAATTAGATAACTCAACCAACAAACCTTGCAACAGGTCAAAAGTAATTGCCTCCCTAGGCGCCCCCCCTCACCCCGCTCACCCCCCAACCTTTCAACATCCTGCTTAACAATTCTCTCTTGGCCAGATCAAAATCTTTGTGCAGCGTGCTGTCAAAAGAAATCCCTGCCAGTTTTCCCACAATCGTAGTTTGAGACAAACCCCTGTCAATGCAGTCCAAAACAAAATGAATGACTCCCTGTTCACTTTCTTGTCATGACATGTGCAATGTCTCACTGGTTCATCCCCAAAACACGCCAAATCCAGAGCACGCCAACTTGTAACTGTGACTCGTAGAGTCAGCTATGGATTTCTCTACCAGGCCCACTACTCTCACTCCCCCCAGGCCCAGATACTGTCTGGTACCTTGGTCTTGCAAGCATCCGCTCCCAGCACCAGACGTCTGAAATGCTGCCACTGCGAATGAGACATTGCATCTGCAATGTCAATACTTGCACCTGGGACGTGTTGCGTGTGAAACAGCACATTTAAATGCAGGCATTGGAACATAAAACTTTGCAACAAGCACAACACATGCAGATCTTTCGCCTTCTGCCTGTTCGCTAAGTCCACTACTCTCATTTTGTCCACGTGGAACAGTACTGATCTGTTTAGAAATTCAGAGCCCCACACTGCTAGCTCTCCCAGCAAAGGGAAAAGCTCCAAGAATGCAATACTTCTGCCCTGTCTCTACCAATTTACCGGCCATTGTTCTGTGCACCACATCCCATCCCTGAAGACCCCAAAACCGGAAGCCCCTGGGGCGTCAGAGAAAAGTTGCACCTGACAAATCGTCCTATCGTCCACAAAATCAAATGAAACACCGTTAAAATCTGACAGAAACTTCTGCCACACCCGTAGGTTTGCCCTGACCCGCATAGAGATCACCGCACTCGACATAGCCATGCTGAGGGGACTGAAAAAGGTCCTCCCCTCATACACCACACGGCACTCAAAGTTTAGAAACCTTGATCACTTGCTGCAGGAAAGCCTGCATGTCTGCTACCTTCTGTTCAGGTAACCTGGCCACCCACGCAACCGAATCCAATCAATGACCAGGACAGTCATCCTGCAGCTGGGTCCAGCTGTTTTTTCCGGTGCCAAGAGAACACCAATGTCTTGTCCCGGAACTTGAAACTGACTAAGCGCCCTCCCGCACTCACCAGACTGAGCTCTCCCGATGAACAGAAGAGCATCCAGATGGTGAGACAACTCATGAGGCCCGATCCGTCACGTAAAGGCCCACTGCAGAAAGGAGCTGAATGCCTCAAACAACGCACAGGAAATTGCGCAGCCCATGGGAAAGACCTTGTCGGCAAAGATGGCCGCTTTGAACTGTATCCCCAGCAGCGAAAATCCACGGGATGTATGGGCAGGAGGCGAAAAGCTGACTTTATGTCACACTTTGCCAATTCCGTACCATGCCCACACACCCGCACCAAACTGATCGCATTGTCAACAGAAGCATACAGCACTCTGGGATTCTCCTCGGCAATGAAGTCATTAACACACCTCCCCTTACGCCAGGACAGATGATGAATCAGCCTCTACTCCCCGGGTTCCTTCTTTGGCACCACCCCCAGGGGCGACATAATCAGGTCAGTAACAAGCCAGTGGTCGAATGGACCCACTTTCCAGCCTTCTGCCTCCTCCTTCTGTAACTTATCTGCAACAACTCCCCGGAAATTCGTCAAATTCTCTGCCAACCTCTGCTCCCAGGGGCCTTGGTAACCCACCGAAAATCTCTCTGTAAATCCCCAGACTGCATATATTAAGCTGCGGGCAGTGAAGTGCCTAATTTTTATAAATGAATAAAAAGCACGGGGAGTGCAGGGTGAGTGAGACATTGCAAAACAAGCATTTGCAATGTAATAGGTCTCGCATTTATGTGAGTTTAAGCTATTGACATTGTAAATGACAATGACTTTTATTTATGTTTTAAAAACAAAAACAAAATTAAAAAGCATTCACGTTTACATTTACTTCGTATTTACGGTGCAGTAAATGTAAATGTGAAGTCTCCACTTCAGTTTGTTTTTTTACTTACAAGGTTGCAAAGGCGAGACCTATTGGCTATGCCAATGCTTGTTTAATTCAGTCTGTTCGTTACTGATTTTGACCCTCTTGACAGAGCACGTGAACACCCCCTTGTTGATGGTGTAAATTATTGTATATCATGAATTTCAATGCTTTCAAATATGTCAACGGAAAGGAGGGGGATATCAGGTATTAAAGGAAGCTTTTGAGACACCTTCAGAGGACGATCACTTGCCCTAAGCAGCAGGATACATCACAGTAGCCAGTGCTCTCTCCTGAGCCCCAGACACAAATATCCTGAGACCAGATTAGATTGTGACTAGAGAAAGTATTTGAAAGTTAGTGGGAACATCTATGGTTTCAGTTTAAACCTAATAAACTAGTTTTCAGTCAAGAGGGTTTCTATCATTTGAAATTGGTTGAAACCGTTAACCAAACACAACTGTTATTGTTAGGGGTGTGTGGCCCTCGCAGGGTTTTACTCTACAGAATTCAGCAGTGTTACCTAAAAACTCAGCAAGATTCTGTAGAGTTCCGTGAGTGGGGGAAACAGTTGTTATTAATGGTATGTATTTTATACGTTGCACGCCCTCATGAAATATCATATTGTAGAAGATGTGCCAGTTACCATCACACACTGACCTAAAAAACCATTGACATAAGGGAAGCTCATCACAAGAGAACAACCTTAAAGAGTGAGACAACCTATTTGGATGCATGTGTCGGTGTTTCCAAAGCATGTCCAGAGGTTTTGGGTATCATGACACCATGCATAGCAATAAGGGGACATAGGCCCTGTGCCAGGAGAGAGAACAAAGTACACTCCAATAATATGTGAATTCTGGCTGCACTTTGCTGACACACATTCTCACTGTGCTACCTGAGTCCTTAACACACAAATGCACAACTGCCCTTTCTGGTGGCTGAACAACACATGCTCAGCACAGATGAACAACACACGTGTCTAGCTTCATAACACAAAGAGCCTGTCCTTCAAGGTTCCTGCAGACTCTACTTGTGGCGTCGTTGAATGTGTTTTATGTCTTATTGCACCTCTGTACCTGGAATTATCTGGGTGCATGGATGAATGTTCCCTCTCTGGGAGAGCACTGGACGGTCATTGCAGAGAAAGCCACCTGGAGAAAACAAAGAAACAATAAGGTTTGTGAAGTACTTTGGAATTGAAAGCATTGGCTTTGCTTTATGCATGCATTAGCAGTGCCGAGCAGGTGATGCCACTAACAGGGAGTTATAAGATTACAGCATACCTGAGACTCCCTGTGACCATATCCCTCATGCATCAGCCTTGTATCTAAGCCATGAGAACAATAATTGAGTGTTCTGTTAACTCAGGATTCACAAGGCGTTAGAGCAGAGCTATCTGCAAACTGATGACTTTAATTTCCCGACACCTGTGGCAGGGGTTCAATGGTAAATTGTTCTTCTTAATTGTCCCCTGACTGGTGTGAAGCAGGTCTCTAACAAGTCCTGGGCTTTCATGGGTAGAGGTCTCATGAAACATTTGGGACCACATACAGCAGAATGCTGGTTGATGCTGATGAATAAACCAGGTGTGATTTAGGAGATCACCAGTGCTGCTTGGCTACCACAGCTTTGCACCGTCACAAAAGAGATGCTCTGAGCTGCACACAGAAGCATTGCTTTGTGTTACTCTGCCCCAGAGATGCATTCCTTGAGTGATGTGTGGGTGTTCCCATGCATCCTCCATGGATTTTGATGTATTCCCTGATTTACCGGTAGTGGTAGCCACGGAATGGGCCAGAATGCTACACTTTCCCAGGAGAGTTGTTCCAAGGAGAAATATATGTATTTCTCCACATTTTTACCACTTTAATTTATGCTGCATTCTGCAGTATTTCAAAACAACAGTGGTCCCATGCAAAGAGTAATATACTTAGAACAATAAATATAGACACAATCGATTCTATATTCAAAGTGACATGTCCAGCCGGACAGAGGTCTCAGTCTTTACTTCAATCAAAAGATACACGGAAGAAGATTCCTTTAACAGATCAGAGTAGTGGGGCACAAGCCTGTACCCAGCCACATACAGATCAATACAGTGAGGGAAACACAAGACAAAACATGGCTTTTAAGGCAAAAGCTGCAGTTTTCTGGAGTATTACAAATGCACAGGAATTTTAAATTGACACCTTCACAAATATGTAACATATGATATACGTTTTTGCGTAAGGTGCGTGAGGAGGTCGACAGCGTTTTGTTCCCACTACTGAGTCATGTGGACCATCATCAGGAGATTATATTAATGCCTATTAGTTGAAAGCCTCTATTGCCTAGGGGGGGAAGAAGGAAAAAGGCATATACACATTTAGTTATGAGCCCTCACAACACTTGTTGTAATTGGTGACTGTACGGCGTATGAGACTGCGGTGTGACCCACGTGAGAGTAGTCCAGACGATTACCAAACTACAGTCCTAGGACTGAGAGATAGAAAGCTTGGACTGTAGTAATTAGAGAAGCGTAGTCGTCACAAGGGTGGATTTGGACGTGCCAGGGCAGTGTGGGTGGAGTTGTGCCACTGATTGACTATCATCAAGGTTGTCAATAAGAACAGTGCATGGGTGTCAGGCTATTGGGGTGACTAAAATTATTAGACAGACAAGGACAGTGTGTTTCGATGTGAAGACTCGAAACAAGTGAGGATGTCAGTAAAGCCTAATAACTGAACGGTGAGACGGCGAGGTCAAGATAGAGTTGAAAGTGATAGCGGCGCAGTGTATTAAAAACAAGAACCACAATGCAAATATTGAAGCAGGTATTTCAATCAGACTGTACATTTTGAAACAATGGTGATGTCGGCGCAGTGACAGTGACCAGAGAATCTGGAGAGAGAAGCGCTTACCGAGGGGGGCAGCCCCGGTTTACTCAGGATAGGAGCAGGGGTCGCAGTATTGGCCTTGGTCAGGCGGTTTAGTAATAACCTAAAGGGGGGGAATAATGAGGCAGTTCAAGGTGCCTTGGAAAATAAAGTTACCTAAGATCTCCCAAAAGTGAACATGAAAACAATTCAGTCTTACTCGGATCAGGGTTTCGGTAGATACGCGTCGACTAGTATGTCAGAACGCGGTTTAGGAATTGCCTGGAGGTAGGAAAAACGGGTGATTAGATGATCGTTGTGGAAGTTAGGGGGAGAGTTAGACTCGGGAGTGGGGCTACGGAGCTGGATTTACCGGATTAGTCGGCTTAAACTCCCTTCCGTGCAGTGCGGGTTCAGGCTGGCCCGGAAGCATCGCATATGAAAGGGCGGGAGAAACCCGATTGGTTGTGGGAGCCGGTGCATAAAAATAGAAAGGGGCAAGGCCTGCTACAATCAGTAAGGGCATGGAAATAGAAGATGGCTTGGGCAGCCATATTGTAGTGGTGAATTTACACAAGGGGTGGGAAATGGAGAATTGGACGGATCCATCATACAGTAACTAATAATGGTAATTAAAAGGGGGTGAGCGGGGGGACATTGCCTTAGCGATGGATAGGTGGCTGGTTTAGGGAACGAAGATTCCATGAAGGGATAGGAGAACAGTCCGTGATAGGACTAGAAAGGAGGAGAGGAGTGCACCATGTGAGGTGAAAGTGACATAAAAAACAATTTTTCATTCTTGTGTAATAACAGTAAAAAATATATACACAGTGAAATTTCTACATCTGGCTGGCCATAATTGTAGTTGCATAGAGAACAAGGTTTCATTAGGTAAATTGAAAGTCTAGGTTCGATCAGATCCTAGTCTGTTAGGGAGACAAAAGGCTCCTAGATCAGGGTAGTCCAATCCTCTTGCAGATTGAGTCCAGAGTTTAGACTGTCCGTTTTGAGTATCCATTTAAGTTCCTCTTTATTGAGTATTCGGGTGAGGTCTCCACCTCTCGGTGGTATGATCACTTGGCTTATGGCTGTCCACCGGATTTCATTTTCGATGTGCCCTTTATCCAGAAAATGTCCAGCAAGAGGGGCATTGGCTGTTCTGCATCTAATCCGGCTTCGGTGTTGGGAAATTGGAAGTTTGATTTTTTGTTTAGTCTGTCCCTCGTAGATCAAATCACAGGGACATAAAATAGCATAAACAATGTTGCAACTGTTACAGTTAGTGAAAGTCTTAAGTACGTTTTTTACATCCTTATATACAAACTCCTTACAGTCAACAGAGTATTCACACACTACACATGAGCCACATTTGGAATGGCCCCTCAGGGATGGTAGTGACCAATGGTCATTAAGTGTGGTGTTGGCTGGGGTGGTGATGGGTAGGGCCGCCCTCACTAGCTGGTCTTTCAAGTTTTTACTCTTTTTGAAGGCAAACAGAGGAGACTCCCATTCAAGTGTCCCGGAGTTTAGGATGTGCCAATTTTTCTTTATACTTTTCTTGATATGATTGGAGATGGTAGAGAAAGTTGTGACACACGCCATTTTTTCGTGGATTTCTTGGGTTTGGGTTCTAGTAAGGTCTCCCGTGGACAATACCACGCCCTTTTCATTGCATTTGTTATTAGGCGGCGTGGGTAGCCGCTGGACCTAAGTTTGGCTGACAGTGTGTTGGCCTCAGTGAAATAGTCCTCTTTTCGAAAGCAGTTTCTTCTAAGTCTTAAGAACTGGTAATAGGGCAGACTGTCTCTCAGGGCCCTGGAGTGACAGCTGCCATAACTCAATAGCGTATCTCTTTCCGTGGGTTTGCGGAATAAGGATGTAAAGAGTAATCCTTCTTCATGTTTGATGCAGAGGTCCAGAAATGGGACTTCAGTCTTACTATGTGTCAATGTAAAAGTGAGACCATTACAGTTATTGTTTAGCCAATGGAGGAGTGCTGGAAGGACGTCATCTGACCCAACCGAGATGAGAAAAATATCGTCTATGTATCGTTTCCATGTACCCAATCCTTTATGGAACGGGTTGGTATCTGTGAGAATGGTGTTGCATTCCAGACAGTCCATATACAGGATGGCTCGAGTAGGAGCAAAAATCGCACCCATGGATGTACCACGACTTGCTGATAATACTGATTATCAAACATAAAGAAGTTCTGAGACAAGCAAACGTCAAGTAATTGTACAATAAATAAGGTGGGTACTATGTGTGGACGTGGTCTGGTGTCAAGTATACTTTCCATGACCAGAAGTGATGCTCTCTGTGGTATGTTGGTATAAAGCGACTCTACGTCCAAAGTACATAGAGTCTCATTCTTAGGGTTGAACGGATGGTTCTCAATTAAATTTATCATGTGCATACTCTCTCTGATGAAGCATGCAGTGTTGGGTACAAATTCTTTAGGAAAGAAATTTACATAGTGTCCTAGTGGTTCAAGCACTGAACCACATCCAGACACGAAATGATCCTCCTTACAAATTTGAGCACCCCTCCACCATAGGGCAAGGGTACCTCAGTTGGCACTAGGTGCCCGAAATGGCACTAGTGCAGGGAAACAGACAGGAATGCACAGTATTCTTTAAAATACAGTGCATTCCTGTCCTTTCCCTGTCACACAGCACACAGCAGCAAGGTGGCTGCTGCACTGCGTGATGTGGCAATAAATGTCACCCTTAATGTAGATGCTGGTGCGCGGGTGAGGTGATATTGACTTCATAGTAATAATCAAATCAGCAAAAGCACTATTTCACCAAAGTGCAAGCAGCATGAAAGGTAAGAATCAGTTCATTACTATTGGCCATTCATTTTATGTAGCTACCTTAACTTCATGGATTTTTCTCTACATTCAGCTGAGTTTGGGCTGCTCTGGTCTGCATCCTCCTCAGAGAATTCATTTCTAGGGCCCCAGGTGAGAGACACAATTTCTGGAAATTACAGGTGAGTGTTACTTCTCAAGAGGGAGTTTTGGTCACGCCTCTGTAATAACGGTGTTAGCCTCTCAGGGAACCAAGGAGCTCCAATGTGTCATTAGGCGCCCTGAAACCCGTCATTATTTTGCCTTCATAAGATGCTTGCACTGGTACCTGGGAGAGGTGTCATTACAGCCTTATTCTGAGGCTGAAGTCGACCGGTCCAGCCTGGGATGACATTGGACACATCTTGGAAGTCAGGCTGTAACTCAGAGACAGTTTTGGGCATTAGGGCAGGCTCTCTTGGTGGTTTCAGCCATTCTGACACTACTGCCTAACTCACCTCCTACACCCTCCTTAAAGAGGATTCTCATGGACGTGCAGCTCTGAGACACCCCATCATATGGAGCTCAATAGGTATCTGATCATCATATTAAGCTTTTGCACTTTGAAGTCACTGGTGAGATCTGCCTGCACTCTGCAGTCCTGGGGGCTGGAAATCCTCTCCACACCTGGGCAGCTTCTTCTCGGGGGCATCGGTGATGTTTACACTGGAGTGACACAGAGTGAGATCAGCTACAGAGAGAGACCAGAGCAAGCCACCTGTCATAGGTAAGGAGAGAGTGGTAATACCTTGTCTCTGAATGGCGGTGTGTGCGTTTAAACTCTTGCTGGGATAAGACAAGGATCCATCCATGTGAGTAGAGATTTATGTCTATTCTCTCAGGCCAGTCCCCGGTCAGGGGTAATAACAGGATGTGCATTGCTGAGTCTGGGTGTATATCTTTCCTCTCAGGTTGACATTCTATTGGGGGTAAGTATAGGATCTGCCCCTGTGAGTGGTGGTGCTTGTCTCTCCTGTCTCTGCAGTCTCCTCTGGGTTAAGAGTAGGATCTTCCCTCACTGTCTGTCATAAACTCACTGGGATGGGATTTGGCCATTAATATTCACAATCCATCAGATGAACACAAGTGTCTAGTTACAGCTTCTTGTAAATATGTATCTTGATCCCAGTCTGGTCCCTGATATTTCCTCCTTCCATCAATTGAACAACACATGGAGAAAGCAGATAAACCATAAGATGTAAGTGCGCAATAAAAAATGTGGGTAACACTCAGTGAATCTCTTCTGATGATCCCCCTACTTCCTCTAGCAACACATGAAAGCCAACAATCATTGCCTCAGCATATAAGACAATCCTTCCCCTTCCCTTCCGTGCTCCACTAGTGGGACAGGTGTCTGAATAGCAATGCTGTGATGTTATCTTTTGGACCAGAATCCCTCTCCGCACATTACCCAGTCAACGTGCTCACCACTCTCTTAGAGCAACTAGTTTTGAGGATCGCAACCCATTAGCCATAGCTTCACCCCTTCTGCTTCCCTAAACCCATGCTCATTAGGGTGGACGTGCCTACTATGCTCAGGTCTCTCCACATACCCACTCCAGTGTCACGCACTTACCCTGTTCCACCAAACAAGGACAGCGACGTAAATCACAGGACCCTTGCACCTCTGCTCAACCAGGCACTCATATTCCCAGCTAATAATTCACCTCACATCCCCACATTGCACACTCAGCTTTCTATCTGCTCCTCACCTAATCCGCCCGCCAGCATAGCTCCCTTTACCAAGTATCAGATTTCCGATCACACTCAGTTTTTGAATCTAGACTGGATGAGATCACGCTTACCCTCCACCAGCTCAAGGTGGATGTTCTAAGCCTCTTACACCTCACTGCAGAGCTATCTGAGAATCAGAAATCTAGTGGACTCCTAAAGTCTGGGTTCCTCAACTACACTCTTTCCTCTGATCCTTATCCCAGGCCCTTTGCACATCCCCCACCCATTGTGACCCCTCACTAGTGGCTTTTATACACCACAGATGGAAAGCCTCTCCTCCCTGAATGACCCCTCTCGGCCTTACAGGATAAGGATATTATCTCCCTTCTTCTCTTGTATGGTACATATTATCTCTCTTATGACCCATTTCATACTGCTAACACATTGAATCGATGCCTAATTCAAGCAATCCTCTATAACCCGTTTAGAGAGCCCTCACTTAACGTAGGATACTTAAATAAGAAGAACTTTAATGTTGCCCCTTCACTACTGCTCACCCAGCCAATCCCAAATCACAGCTCAAAGGCATGCTTCTCAATTGCAGATCTGAAGTATGACACGCTGCTGGCATCGCTGCCCTCATCCTGGCTCATGATCCAGACATTCTTGTGTTCACTGAAACCTGGCTCAACGACTCCTCTGCACCCCTTATTGACAAACTCGTGTCCCCTAACTTTGACATGATCAGACTTGACAGATCCAGTGGACAAGGGGAAGCATCGCTTGCATACACCTTAAAAATATATCAGTTAGACAATTGCATGCTGACCCCATGCTGTCATGCAAATACCTGTGCTTTGAAGAATTATGCAACAACAGGCACGCCTGTAAATTCCACATGCTCTACTTCCCTTCATGTGGCAATCTCCCCTTCCTACAGCACGTCACAGAAATGATCTCATCGACCATGCCCCGCCATGGCACACAGATCTTCCTTGGAGAATTTAGCCTACATAGGAATGATAAGAATGACTCGCCAGTCAACAGGTTGAAATGTTTCCTATCAGACTTCACTCAAATATGTGATAGCCTTACCCACATCAAGGGAGCGACCTTAGATTTTGTAATTGGTAAGAGAGGTACTATCCATCTCGAACCTATCGCCCCATTTGACTTGAAGGACCACCACTGCATCTCATTCCTCATCTCAAAATCGGTGAGACTTAAACTATTTTGCACCATTAGATGCTGCTTAACCAAACACGGAGGAAGACAAAGATAAAGTGAATTAGCATAATCTAATCTGGATGTAATCTAGGTATATGCATATGACTGTCTTTTGCATTGGTTTAGGCACGATGCACAAAAATATGTGAAAGAGAACAAAGAAAAACAGACGCCAGCAGAAGACAATATATGGGTAAGAAAGGATAAATTAGCATCACATTTTACACACAAATTTCAAGTCATGCTTGTGGGGAAAAATACATCTTCCAATTTCATAGGCCACCAATGGGAGAACCAGATGGATTTAGGGCCACCAAAGATCAAAATCTTGGTTCTGTCTGTGTTTAAATTCAAACAACTATGTTTTATCCATTGATCGGTCAATTTTAGACATAGCATAAAGGCCTTTCCATAAATGTGTGATTTATATCAACGGAGAACATAAGCTGAACAATGACAGAGGCCATGTAGTCATTAAATAACATTGGGGTTGATTTTGACCAAAAAGGGAGATTATGATTGGGAGCTTCAGTTAGAAAGGCACATTTCATGCCCATCCACCCTGACAGTTGTAAGTTGTGCAAGAAAGAAGAAATGTAACACTGTTTTCAATACAGTGGAGAAATTCAACAGCACCATATATACAGCCTGACCTTGATCCAAGCTGAACTTAACATATCTGGCCCCTTTAAACAGTGTTGATTCTGTACTGGGATTTAGACAAGAACTTAACCAGGTGAAATGCAGAAGCCCTTGTTGTTCCATGATGTCTGTCAGCTGTCAGTTGACTAACTTTTCAAGAATCTCTGAGGCAACTGGAAGCAAAAATATTGAAGGATAGTTCAAACAGATTTTAGGAATACAAAAGTTTTCTTATAGCAGAAGTGCAATATAGGCATGCTTGCAGCAGTCTACAACAGTTGCAGTTATCCGTGATTGATTAAAGATTACTTTATGTTTCAGGTTGGTGATCTGAAGGGCCTTCTCCATCTTTGTGTGGGTGCTAGTGTCCGATGAGGAGCCTGACCTACACTTATGCAAAGCTTGGGTTGAGACTTCAAGCAAGGTGATGTTAGATTGAGACATACACGATCCACTAGGAGATAGAGCCAGCTCCGTAGTGGGCACAGCGTTGATATTACGTAGAGGAACAAAAAACAAAGTTGGATTTTCTCTATCTTCTCATGAAAGAACTCAGACAATTGTACTCAAAGGAGGAAGTAATGGCAGATTTACACACCCTAGGATATGAGTAGGATTTAAAAAATGTGAAGATTTCCTTAGGGCTATTTGGTGACTCATTAACTTTCTGTATATAAAAGTCAGCCTGTGGATTTCTTTACAAATTTATGTTAACTTTTTCTCACAATATTGTAGATGTTTTTATAAAAAATAATTCCTTCTCAATATCCTTTACAGAGCTTTGCTCTGGATCATTTGATAAGAAAAGCCTGCTTCAAACACAAAGGTCTTCACCCTTCTTCAATGGACAAAATTATTATGGCCAGGAGAGTAGGGTGGGTTGGCCAATCGACATCAACGGCGATTGTATTGTTCTTAATTTCTATAGACCACAAATGGTCCACCGTTTACTAACCACCAGAGAACAGTCCTTTTTACACTGATATTTGTTCACTCTCCTTAGGCTATTTCTATAAACCATTAGCCATACCGGCCAGGGATGTTTATGCACTACCTTTTTCAAACCTAGACGCCCAGGACTAACAACCACTGATGACGCCCAAAACACAGGTTAAGGAGGAGGATCAACTTGGTATTATACAGCTACCTCATAAAGATAAGGTTGACATAACTAGGGCTAGCAGGGGGCTAACCTGAGCATTCTAAGTTGGAATGTAGCGGGGCTTCAAACTAGGCTTGGCAACCAGGACTGGCTGCGCATAATAAAGGAACATGATATAGTCTACTGACAATTTACATATCGAAGGGTTCCACTGTTTTAGTGCAGTAGCACCAAGCCCCAAAATGGGCAGACCGTCTGTCGGGATCTCAAGTATTCCACAGGAGCGAAGATGAAGGCTCCACACACTTTCAACAAACAACACCTGGAGGACGGTAACACGTACTCACAGGTAATTGTTCCTCATAAGTGCGGGGAAAAACCAAAAGAGTGACCACCACTCTTCCCCAAGGATGTAGCTGAAGGATCTGCAATTAGGATGACCGGATCAAGTGTATGCTGCAATACAAAGGAATTATACTATAATATAGGTTCCACAATGATAGCACATGAAACAGACAAGACTGATAAATAGCTCAGTGCTCCACTCTCCATTTAGGACTCTTGTAAGGCCTTGAACTTCAATTCCCATCAGCCTCTCTGGAACTTCACATCATAGAACAGTCCAAATCAGGGACTTATTCCAATAGCAATAGATTCTTCAGGATGAGGCTGAGTCTTGAGGGGCACACTCATTCGACACTCATTCAGATCGTGGGGGGGGGAGTAGTTAATAACACCCATGAGAGGGATTCAGAATGCAAAGAACTGGTAAGAACTCCTTAATTCGTACAACTGCGGAACAAAGATCGGGGGCTCTTGAAGTCAGACAGGGGAAGGAGATTCAGTAAGACTTGCCGTCCGATAAAAATCATGACAAGTGAGCGGAACAGCAATACGCTTGCAAAACAGTACAAAAAGTAATATCTTCTGACTTGCCGTGAATCACCCATGAGCGGAACCAATCAGGAAATAAGGTAATCACAACCAAAAACAGGTGTTTCGTCCGGCTCCACAAACTAACTAGGGGCGGAATGAACACGCATCAAAAAAAGGGCAGACACAGTATGTAGTCTCGCTGTAGTGGGGGAAATGAGAGCAAAACCAAGACGCTGGAGACTTATAGGAAGTAAGGTTTGCCGTCCGGCTCCCAGGTAGAGAGGAGGAGTGGAACGCGCAAAAACTCTTACCGGGACCCCGAAATGTGCGGGGGAGAGGAAAAGGAAGTAAGGCTTGCTGTCCGGCTCCCAAGTAGAGAGGAGGAGTTAAACGTGCAAACACTTACCGGGAACAAGCAACCAGCTCTACGATATTCAGGAACCAGTTAATAGAGCTTACAAGGACTGCAGAGAAAAAAAATCCGTACACGGAAGACAGGAACAAGAAGTGACAACAAATGGGGGCGTGGGCACAACCAACCAGGAAGTAAGCCAAGCAATGAGATTCTGGAGGAGAGGTCCCTTTACGTGGGTTAGGGACCGTCTCTGAAGAGTAATTGTGAGGTAGACACGTCGCCAGGCGCACAGCGTTGTCTGTTTCCAGCCCTATTTCTTAACACCGTCCGGGTGCCTTTTTGTTGCGATTAATGTGGCCACTGGAGGTAGTTTCAAGGCCCTCTCATTTAACAGTCAAAACTACCAAGTTGTGTTTTTTAAAAGGAGAGTTTGTTTTTACCAGGTAAATTTCTATAACAATGATTTTTATTCTGTTCCTAATACGAACTTCATTGGACTCTTGATTTTATTTCTAATTTGGATAGCCAGTTAAACATGGAGGGGCCCAATGGGATTCTTTTGGGGGGTGATTTTAATACCAAACTTACTAATATGGAGCATGATACAGGGACACGTAATTCTGGTCTCGCAATGTTTCTAAGATCATATAATTTGGTCAATGTTATGGATTTGGTGGGAGGTTTTAATGCCACCAACCACATATTACCAACATTTGGGGGAAGGGGATGTTGCTCAACTATCGATTTTATTTTTATCTCCCCCTCTATTGAAGATCAACTAATGGCCGCAGAAGTCATTGCCACGGATCATGGGGATATAACCCTATTAAAATAATACTGAGTTCTGCACCCCGACCCATGTTCTCTTTGGAATGCTGGGCCACAAATCTCACGCCCTCAAACGATAACCTAGGATTAATATGGAAGGGTGTTGATAGCAGCGAAGTGTTGAAAAAATGTGTCAAGGGCCATATGCATCTTATTAACTCCTGCCTGTCACTACAAAGTACACACGCTAAGGTAATCCAGGATTTTTCCAATCTTTGCTTGGCCACTAAAACCCTCCTGTCGAAACCAGCCTCTTTGGCAGGAAGTACTCCTAGATGGTTCGACCGAGAGTGTACATTGGGCAATAGGAATCTCCGTAGGGTATTGTCATCTAATCCGAGGTGTGCCATACATGTACAACTACAACAACAACATGAATGGCCAGATAGACTGTTTGTATAAACTTAATTGTGGACCACTTACCCAATGGATCTAAGCGGACACACTTTACATTCAGTATCTTTACTTGATTATTTTTTCATTTTTACAAAAACATTTACATATGTCCGAAATTCGACACCATCTCAAAAGCACGATTCACATGAAATGCAGTATTCACAACAAATATTTTACAGAAAACTGTAGATGTACAACTGGCAGGGAAGGAATATAATATAGTGACTTTGAATAGGAAGAAAATTCTACTACACGAACGCTGGGAAACACTATCATAGGCCGCCAGCATAAAAAAGGGTAATAACTTTTGTTCAGCAGTAAGGGGCCTTTGGTTGATGGGTCAGCTATTAACCCCTATCAGTTGTACCATCTCTAGTGAGTCTTGGGAAAATCATTTTTCAAAAATGTATGCTACCCCTCAATCAGGGACAGATCATTATGAGCTCAGCTCTTTGACTACCATAGAGTGAACCATCTCTGAAGTAGAAGAGGCTATCCATCAGAGCATTGGGAATAAGGCACCTGAGCCTAATGGGCTGCCAATCGATCTAACCCATGCCACGCTACCTATCACTAATGGACAACACTCTAAAAATACTGGGAAGAGTTTTGTATAATAAGATTTTAACCTGGACAGAGGGAAATGGTATTTTAGAGCCATGTCGGTTAGGCTTCCCTAGCAAAGTGGGCACAAACGAACAATGCCTTAATCTTATTATTGGGAAATACACCATTGCAATGAAGTCTCCGGTCTACCTGGCCTTTATGGATCTGGGATCTGTCCTCGGCATTTGACCTTGTTAATAGGTCAAAGATCTGGACAATCCTTCTGGCATATGGGCTGGATGTGCCTTTGGTAAATTTTTTAGCGTACCTTCATAAAGATCTCCAGGCGCAGGTGAGGATCGGCACGGGTGGAGAGGTTTCAGGATCTATCAAGGTGGGAATAGGGGTCAGACAGGGTTGTGTCTTGGCCCCCTCCTTTTTACTATTTACAATAATGGGTTGAATAACTCACTGAAAACCTCAACTCACGATGTTCCCATAATCAATGGGAAAACTCTTCCTGTGTTACTATACGCAGATGATGTGGTCCTTATAGGTCGCACTCCAAATTCTCTGCATTTTTTAGTACTTTTTTCAGGTATACGGATAGTCAGGATCTGTGTGTCAATTGAAAAAAATCATTTTTAATGTCCTGTGGTCCTGGGAAGTGACAGGTAAGTTCTATTGTAGTGGATGGTCAAAAATTGACAGGTACTCGTACCTTCCCCTACCTTGGGTTGGTCTTTGCTGGGAACAGCTCCTCGACTGAGCATCTCGCTCATTTCAGGAGCAAGTTCTCAAAGGCCACCAATTCAATCCTTAGTCAACCCCGCCCAAAGACCACTGGTGCCATTTTAGCCATTCAAATTTTTGTTAAATAACAGTGCGTTCCTGTGGCCACGTATGGGGCTGAGATTTGGGGCATTGCAAATAGTTCCTGTATTCAGCAGGAAGAAAATAAGTTTTGCAGGACATTGCTGGGTATGCCAATCTCTACCCCACAATATATTTACCACAGAGAACTTAATCTCAATTTTATATCTGACTTTATACACGCCTGACCTGCTCTTTTCTGGCTACCAATATGGAAGAACCAGGCCGCCTCCCTTACCAGAGAGATTATTAATGACTGTGTTATGTGCGTTATCCCTTGGTTGAGTGGAGTGCATATAATACAGAAAGGATTGAATTAGAATCCAAGAAAACTTCTGTTCTTAGCTACATGTCCATTGAACAGTATCATCATCCTCTACCTCTGTATCTCACCTTATCAATGAGTCATTTGGAAAGGAGCCTATTAATCAGTTTGAGAGCAGGAACTGTCCGATTTACACTATGTTTTCCTTTTAGTTACCACTCTAACCTCGATTACATACCATGCCCCTGTGATGGGGAGAGTGCTCAATCAATTTTACATTTTACATTTTTTATTCTTCTGTAAGTATTTGTGTCTTTGTGGACCTCTCACTTCCCTGTTCCTGCACCTCTCTTGCCACGTTCTGCACTTCTCTTGCATCTTTCTTCACCTCTGTTGCTTTTTCTTCTTTTCTGTTGACACTTTCTGAATTTCTGTTGCTTCTTTCTGCACTACTCTTGCCTCTTTTGGCACCTTTCTTGCCTCTTTCTGCACTTCTCTTGCCTCTTTCTGAAACACTGTTGCTTGTTTCAGCACTTTTCTTGTTTCTTTCTGCACCTCTATTGCTTCTTTCTGCACCCATCTTGTCACTTTCTACACCCCTCTTCCTTCTTTCTGCACCCCTTTCCTTTCTTTTTGCTCCTCTCTTGCCTTTTTCTGCACCATTATTCCCTCTTTTTGTACCTCTCTTGCCTGTTTCTGCACAGCTCCTGCCTCTTTGTGCACCTCTATTTCCCCTTTCTGCACCCCTGTTACTTCTTTCTGCACTTCTTAAGCCTCTTTCTGCATTTATGTTCCTTGTCTATGCACTTCTCTTGACTCTATGTATATTTCTGTTGCTTCTTTCTGTACTTCTCTTGCCTCTTTTTGCACCCCTCCTCCCTCTTTTTGTATCTCTCTTTTCCTTTTTTATCACCACTCTTGCCTCTTTCTGCATCTCTGTTGCTTCTTTCTGCACTTCTCTTGTTTCTTTTTGCAACCCTTTTTCCCTCTTTTTTGCCTCTCTTTTCTTCTTTCTTCACTATCTTGCCTATTTCGGCACCTCTGTTGCTTCTTTTTGCACTTCTCTTGCTTCTTTCAACACCTCTCTTCCTTCTATCTGCACCCTGCTTGCCTCTTCCTGCACCCCTATTACCTCTTTCTGCACTTCTCTTGCCTCTTTCTGAACACTTCTGCCTCTTTCTGCAGTTCTGTTGCCTCCTTCTGCACCTTTGTTGCTTTTTTCAGCACTTCTCTTGCTCATTTCCGCACATCTCTTGCCTCTATCTGCACATTTCTTGCCTCTTGCTCTACACCTCTTCTGCCTCTTTCTGCACTTCTGTTGATTCTTTCTGCACTTCTCTAGCCTCTTTTTGCATTTCTGTTGCTTATTTTTGCACTTCTCTTGCCTCTTCCTGCACCTCTCTTGCCTCTTTATGCACCTCTGTTAATTCATTCTTCACCTCTATTGCCTCTTTCTATACATCTGTTTCTCTGTTTCTTCTTACTGCACTTCTCTTGCCTCTTTCTACATTTATTTTGCTTCTTTCTGCACTTTTCTTGCCTGTCTCTGCAACCCTGTTGCTTCTTTATGCAGTTCTCCTGACTGTTTCTGCAACTCTCCTGCCTCTTTCGTCTGTTCTCTTGCCTCCTTCTGTACTTCTCTTGCCTGCTTCGGCACCTCCCTTGCCCCTTTCTGCACGTCATGTGTTTCTTTCGGCACCCCTCTTGCCTCTTGCTGCACCTCACTTGCCTTTTTTCCAGATACCTGTTCCCTGTTTCTGCCCCTCTCTTGCTTCTTTCTGTACTTCTCTTGCCTCTTTCTCTACCCCTCTTGCCTCTTTCTGCACTACTCTTGCCTCATTCTGTACCCCACTTGCTTCTTTCTACCACACTCATGCTTCTTTCATCACTTGTCTTGCCTCTTTCTGCACTACTCTTGCCTCTTTCTATACCCCTCTTCCCTCTTTCTGCACTCCTCTTCCTTCTTCATGCACTCTCTTGAATTGTCTGTGCCCCTATTCCCTCTTTTTGCACCTCTCTTTCCTGTTTCTGCACCTCTCCTGCCTCTTTTTGTACTTCTATTGCCTCTTTCTGCACCTCTGTTACTTCTCTCTGCACTTCTCAAGCCTCATTCTGCATTTCTGTTCCTTGTCTCTGCACTTCTTTTGCCTCTATTTAATGTCAATGTCAATGTCAAATGTTCTTGTTAAGCGCACATATCACCGGGGAGGTCTCATGGCACTGAGCAACAACAGCAGCAAAAAGGACAGCAACAGGAACAGTGAAATCATGCTTACTAGGTAAAGAGACAGGTTTTTAGTTATCTACGAAAGCAACTATGGTCAACTTTGGACAGGAGGTGTGATGGTAGCTTATTCAAGAGCATAGGGGCCAAGTAGGATAATGATCGGCCTCAATTTCGAGAAGGTCTTCCAAACAAGATGATCTTGGTCTTGCTACCATTTAGTTGTAATTTATTCCTACCCATCCAATCGTTCACCTGAAACCATACATTTTTTAAACAAGATTTTGTGTCAACATAGTCAGGACCAAAGGTGATAAGCACTTGGGTGTTGTCAGCATACAACACTGTTTCAAAACCATTTGATCGGATGATACCAGTTAAATGTGTTAGATATAGCTAAACAACATGGGGCTAAGAATGGAGCCATGTGGGACACCTACACTGACTGGTTGACTGCACAAAGCTATAGAGACTGCGAGAACGGTGGTAGAGCGATCAGTTAAGTAGTTCTCAAACCAGTCCATGGCCTTCCCTCTAATTCCCACCTCCCACAGTTGATGTTTCAAGATACTCTGGGAGATGGTATCAAAGGCTGCAGACAGGTCCAAGAGAACCAACATTGATGATTCTCTTTTATTCAGTGCAAACCTAAAGTTATCAGTAATCTCAACAACTGCGGTTTCTGTGCTATGAGCGGCACGGAAACCCGATTGTAAGGGGTCTAGAAGTCAATTGCTCTCAAGATGGACAGTGAGGCGATTATTAACTAGATGTTCAAACACCTTTGCAAATTAAGGAAACAATGAGATGGATCGATATTTAGTTGGTAGGTTGGGGTCAGCCGAAGGTTTTTAGGAATGGGCTTGACTTGGGCAATTTTTCCATCTAGTGGCAACCTTAGCTTGCTGTGGTGACATATTCAAAAATGCAGTTAGCATCTTACCACGTTGGGGCATTATTTTTAGACAAGAACAGGGCGGAAGGGGGTCAGCCGGGGAACCAGATTTAATCTTAGTGAGGCCTCCCGGTGCTTCAATGATGGTTAGGAGTTCAAATTCCAACAGCAGGGGCACATCACTTATTTCAGACGAAGAGGATGGCATAGACATGCTACTAATTTGCTGGTGGTAGTCTGTGTCAAGATGAGTAGATAGTTCTAAATGTATTGTTAACCCCTACCATGCTCATGACGGAACCGTTCCGTCATGACCACGCCCGTTTTCATTAGGGCTCAGCACCGGGGGGGGATACCGGCCGCACGGAAGGAGTTAAAGAAGGAAGACATTGAATCTAGCCATTCTTGGGTAGGGAGGATGGAAGACTGCTCAACCTGAGAGGATGTGAACTCTTTCAGTATTTTGTAGAGTTCCTTGCGGGAATGCGCTGCATTATTTATCCACTGTGTTAGTACGACTTTTTTGCCAGTTTTATGTTTTTTATATAGTTGAGGTGACACTGTCTGTAGTTCTTACAATCCACGTCAGATTTGGGTTACCTCCACTGGCATTCAGCTGTTCTATAAATGTGTTTGTCTGTTTTTAATAATGTCATAAACAAGGGTGAAGCTTTCAGCTTTTATTTTAACCTTGGTTTGAGGGGCAACCATGTCCAATGTGAGAATAATTGAGTCTTCTAGAATAATTACGGCCTGTTCCACAGTGTGGGTATGGCATATCTGCTGTGGTTTGAAATGGGCAGAGAAGGCATCTGGTGTTAATTTACCCCAGGTCCGAATCACAGTGGTTTTTATTTAGTCCAGGTTTCTTACAGGAGTTAATGGGCATACACAATTTTAAAAGATGGTGATCAGTCCATAATAATGAAAAAGATGATTCAATTGTCAATTTAGGGGAATTCATAAATATTAAATCCAAGGTGTGCCCAGCTAAATGTGTTGGGCCAGCTACCTTCTGGGCCATTCCTAATGTTTCCATTGTTCCAACTAAGTGGCTAGTGTCAGGATCGGACAATTGCTTGGCATGATAGTTAAAATCTCCAATTAGAATGAAATTATCATTGGCTAGTACATGTGGCACTACCAGTTCTAATAGTTGATTACAAATTTGACTTTAGGACCTGGGGGTCTGTAAACTAAGGCTCCTCTCCAGATTTCAGAGTCGGGAGTACTGATCTTAAAAATTAATATTTTGAGCATTGTGTTGGTAAAAAGATTCTAGTACAATGATCTCAAGAGAGCTCTTGGTCGCAAATGTGATAACTCTACCTCTACCAACTTCTCTATCCAATCTAGTTAGATGGTATTGTCGGGAAAGGCTATAGTAACATCAGAAGAAGCATGGCAGTCTTTAATCTCTATATCTTTCCTCTTATCTATGCACTCCAGCAGCTGGAGGTCACTGTTTACAACTATGCGGATGACCTCCAGCTCATCTTTGATCTGTCCCCCTCTCCTCTCTCGGTCTCTAATTTCCAGTCAACTATGACATTTATCAGGGACTGGATGAACCACAACCATCTTAAACTGAACCCCGACAAGACCGAGCTGGTTCTCACTGGTGGTTCATCCAGCCCCTGGAATTCTCTTTTCTGGCCCCCCTCTCTTGGCCCGGCACCATCCCCCTCTACCGCGGTCAAAACACTGGGTGTTAAAATGAATAATCAGCTCACTCTTCACTCACAAGTCAGTTCCGTGGTTTCCTCCTGTTTCCTCACTCTCCGAACTATCCGCTCTGTCTCCCGCTTCTTCTCTCCCCAGGCACTTAAGATCATCATAGCCGCCCTGGTAATCTCACGATTGGACTACGCCAACGCCCTCTACCATGGCATTCCAGCATACAGCCTGCGTAGACTCCAAACCATCCAGAACCAGGCGGCCAGGCTGATATACGGCCTTCCACGCTATCACCACTCCACCCCCCTTCTAAAAGAGCTTCACTGGCTCCCCGTGAAACAACGCTCCCTTTTTAAGATTGGATGCATGGTTTTTCAGGCCCGCCTGGGCACTGCCCCCGCCTTCATCGCCTCACTAATTAAACCCTATGTCCCCGCCAGAAATCTCCGGTCTTCCTCCAAGTCCCTTCTCCAGATCCCCCGCTTCTCACGCAAAAAGTGGGGCGGTTCTAACTTCTCAACTCTGGCTCCTACTTTCTGGAACTCACTTCCAGACAATCTCCGTTCTGCAACTCAGTATCTCTCCTTCCGTAGAGACCTGAAAACTTTCCTTTTCAGCCAGGCTTTCCCTGCCTAATACTTACTCCATCCTTCCATGGTCTTTCTCCCTCAGTTCTGAACCTCCAGCGCCAAGAAACCGCAAGGTGTACGCCGCGCTCTACAAGTGTTTTAAATTAGAAATTAGAATTAGTGAAGCCATGTTTCAGTTATAAAACAAATATCAGGGTCTTTGGCCTCCAGAAGGCTCCACAATTCTAATGCATGTTTGGGTATGGACCTAGCATTGAGATATAAAGCAGTGTGCAATTTGGGAGCTACCTTTATGTCGGTAACACATGTATCTATTAAATTGAGGGTCAGTGCGGGCATCTTTTTACCACTATGAGTAACAGACCTACCATGTGAGGGGAGCATTTATGATTTTGTGGGGTGAGAGGATTCAAGGATCTCAACTCTGCACTTGAGTAAAACAACATGATAATGGATAACCTTACCAAAAAATACAATGTTAGAGAAGCAGGGCTCCTGGGGGCTGGAGGTGGTCGGGCGATGACGGGTGCAGACGGACTTGCCTTTGGTGCACTGCTGCATTTCTGCGCCCTTGTAGGTTTTAAATAGGCGGGGCGGTGCCAGTAGCACATTTCTGTGGCTTATTTCTGCAGCCTGCTTGCCTCTTCCTGCACCCTTCTTACCTCTTTCTGTAC
The DNA here is from genome assembly GCF_964261635.1 of Lissotriton helveticus. Taxonomy (NCBI): domain Eukaryota; kingdom Metazoa; phylum Chordata; class Amphibia; order Caudata; family Salamandridae; genus Lissotriton; species Lissotriton helveticus. The sequence continues at coordinate 146,470,364 of NC_136064.1, read as the reverse complement.
TTCTCTTGCCTCTTTCTGAACTCTCCTGCCTCTTTCTGCAGTTCTATTGCCTCCTTCTGCCCCTCTATTGCTTTTTAAGCACTTCTCTTGCTCATTTCCGCACATCTCTTGCCTCTTTCTGCACATTTATTGCCTCTTGCTCTACACCCCTTCTGCCTCTTTCTGCACTTCTGTTGATTCTTTCTGCGCTTCTCTTCCCTCTATTTACATTGTTGTGGCTTCTTATTGCACATCTCTTGTCTCTTGTTACACCCCTCTTCCCTCTTTTCATTTTTCATTACCACGTTTGCCTATTTCTGCAACACTGTTGCTTCTTTCTGCACCTCTCTTCCTTCTATCTGCACCCCTCTTACCTCTTTCTGCAGTTCTATTGGCTCCTTCAGCTCCTTCAGCATCTTTTTCACTTTTTTACAGCACTTCTGTTGCCCATTTCTGCACCGCTCTTGCCTCTTTCTGCAGTTCTTTTGACTTTTTCTGCACCTCTTTTGCTTTTTTTAAGCACTTCTCATGCTTCTTTCTGTACCTCTCTCACTTCTTTCTGCACCTCTCTTGCAGATGCCTACAGCACTCTTGCCTCTTTCTGCATCCCTCTTTCCTCTTTCTACAACTCTCTTGCCTTGGGAGCATAGTTGAGTAAACGAACGTAATGAACATTGTTTACACAAGTAACCATTTACAACTTTCTAAGATGATAAAATAACACTTCTCCAGTCCTTTGCCCGATTAGGACACCAGTCAGTGCTAAACTATGAGTTAAATTCTCGCTTGCATCAGTGGCTTTATAGGATTTAGCGACCCATGACACTAGTAAATGAGTTGTCCACAGTCAAACTTTTTAAGATTTTCCACATTCCTAAATACTTATAAAACACAACAAACCATAATGTAATAACAAACTACAAAGGAAAATAACAAAACCAGAAAACATAATTGGTACACAACAACAAAACAGATCACCATACGACAGCCACAGTACAATATAGCACCACAAATGTAGAATATAGATTAGCAAAGCACTGCACTGCCACAACAAAATGCAATGCATTCAGTATGAACAATATTCTAGTTGCACATTGCCACCTCAGCTAATCTGCTTTCAAAATACTGTAGGTGGTGAAATGTGTTTGCACCAAGCACTGCATTAACTTACTACAAAGAACATGCAATATCCCCTGGTAAAAAATGTTATCCGGCCCCAGTACTTAGAAAACAAGAATGAAGGACTGACATCATAACACTACTAAAGAAATTAATTCAAGTTTTTGACTCCACAGCACTGGTGTTGACAAACTGACAAACTGTGGACTTCATCCAGTCAGATGGTTTGCCTTCATTCTCTCTCTCTTGTTCTCTCTCACATACACTCTTCCTGGCCATGTGTCTCTTTACACTTGCTCTGCTCTCACTCGGTTTCTCTATCTGCTCACGTTCTTCCTGTACCCCACTCAGTTTCTTCCCACTCTCTTCCTTTTTATGTCCCACTTCCTTCCCTCTCTCCTTCCCTTTTCTCTCTCCCACCCCAACTCCCCTTTTTTCTCCCTCTTATTCTCTCTTTCTCTGTGTGTCTGTCTCTCTCTAACATACACAGACAGACACACACAGACACCCGCCATCACACGCAATCCCACATACCCATACATCAAACTTCATATCTACTCAAATAAACACAAAACCACTCACAAACCTACACCCACTCCCAAACCTACACACACACACACACACACACACACACAGCTGTTTTGCCCAAATATTCCACCCAGTGCAAACATGTGTAATAAATCTCAAAAGCCCACCAACATTTATGAACAACACAGTGCTGCTGGGTAAAGCTGCTACAACTTTAAACCTTTGCTAGTTTTCAGATGCGGTACTACAGGGACAAACTGGCCATGCTTCTTGCTGCTTCTGAGATCAACGAGAACCCACATCTCCTTCCGAACATGACCCTGGCACTGAAGATATCAGACTCATGCACGCAGGAGATGAGAGCCCTAGGGGGGATTCTTGCAATGCTCACTGGGACAGAGGAGATGGTCCCTAACTACCAGTGCGAGCCTCACTCTGCCCTCTTTGGTTTTGTTGGAGGGAGTGCCTCTTCACTCTCCATAGCGATGTCTAATATATTAGACCGTTACAGAATTCCTCAGGTATGAGTTTTCATAATGAAAGTATATATTGTGCTATGTTTCCCGTTTTTGTAGTGTTTAATAAGTGTTTGATTGTGTTTATTGTGCCTACTCCATGGCCTTCATTACCAGCAGCCCGGTAACTGGTGATATGAATTGCATCTGATAAAATCCGACTCTACTGTATTGGACTTTATTGAATGTGATAAATACCAACTATTTGTGAGCTTTGCATTAGAATGTTTTTGCTTATGGCACCAAAGTCTGCATGCTCTGGTAAATACTGTACATATTTGCCCTAACAAATATTGGCGTGTTTGACCTGTAGATATTTAACACAAAAACCTGTGAATGCCATGTATGCGGTGAGAGTAGTTACCTCACATACACAAATAACCAGACAACATATGATAAGTGCTTAAACGTTGCCTATGTGATTAGATGGTTCTCATTACCGCCTTCTCCCCGTGCCTTGAATTCATCACATACGGCCGGATTCAATTCTTGGCAGTAAGGATACTCCATCACACCAGAGGATCATCACCTCAAGAATGCAGTCCACCTGTAGCATTTAGATGTTGACGGACCTTCAGGTTAATCACAGTGAAGACCATTTGGTCTCTGCCTTGATTAATCCTCTCTGACGACCTTGGGGAGTAAGGGCTTTCAGAAAAATGACTACATGTCCACCCACCCATTTTTTTCTGGAACTGCTCTGACAGGGGTTCCTTCCAAAGCCTTTTTAAATGACTTCCCGCTACGTGGTGATTGATACATTTTGCAAATGGAGTAGTCGCAGCCTGGTAGAGATAAAGTCATCTGCCTGGGAAATGGTGACTACTCCATCCGGATCATAGTGAGGTATAAATGTCCCTGACCTATCGTTCACATCTTGTTTTATTGTGCTTTTAAGATATATGACATTCTAGTCAAGTGCAGAGCACTGATTGCAGATATGTGTTTACCTTCTTGAGGGGACAGGCTGCGGCGTGAAGCTTAGTGGCATTTTCCTGGAGTGTATTCCAGTCTCCAAATGGGAGAAATGTCAACAGCTGGACGGGTGCCTGCAGTCGGCCACGATGGGGTTTGCTGGGCCATATACACTGGAGAGAGAGTCAATCAATCATTAAGTATTTATAAAGCATGGCTTATGACCCCCGTGGTATCCAGGTGCTTTCCAGTTCACAGGGTGCCCTGTGTGTGCACTGTTTACTGTCAGAAGGAACAAGAGCAATGTCAAGCATTATGACCTAAGGATCTGGGCCTGCAGCTCCACCTGATTTCACCTGGCTGCCACTTGAGTTTCCTTTGGCTCTATGATAGGCGGAACGGTGATCCTCTTTATTGATATTACTCAGCTGGAATATCCAGTGGGGATTCAGTGAAAGGGGACGGAAGCAAATGATGTCCTACTCTGATTATATGCATGATGATGATGAGCAGTCGCCGAGCTGATCTAGAGGGTCTAGGTTTTTGTCTTCCAGCAGTCCAGTGCTTTTGTCCAGATCACAAATATAACAGATGATCAATGAAGCCATCTCCAAGGCTATAGAGACTAACTGCTGGAATTGGGAAGAGGTACAGGACTGGGGGCAGGATGCCCAATCTACTATGAACTATTCTGCTGACTTTGATGCAGAAGCCAAGTATGTGTGAAGACAAGTATTGCCAGAGTTGTTGAACCCAATAGAGAACATTTGTTCCAGTCTATTTGCCGGGCGTTGCAGAAGGTGATTTGCAAAGTACATGGACTGTCCCTCACTTGCAATTTCGATTAACAAATAAATCAAATGGATACTTTTTAGACAATGAAATGAGGCGGATCCATGAAGCTTTCCAAGTTTTCAACAAAAGGCTTAAGGACTTGGGAACTATGAAGACATTATTCCGTATAACGTCAAGGTAGAGTCCAGATTAGCCTCTTAGCCTCTTTGATTGGGTGAGCCGCAGTGATTCCTGAGGATTATACTCGAAATAGTGCAGCGGTTCTTAAGATTGATATTGGCTTGAAGAAGTCTTTTGAAGGTAGCCACCTGGCGCTGCGAGCCAGCGCTTCTGCTGCCTATGCTTCTCAGTCTCTCATCAGGAACTTTGAGTCACAAACGGTTACAATCCAAGATGGCTGCTCTGATCTTCTGCCTTAGGTGGAGCAGGAAGCAAAATATAGGGTTGACGGGTTTTGTGATATTTTTTAGGTGTATAATCAGGGGCTAATGCTATGGCAACAATGAACTGGAAGAGAGAATTTTTTAAAAAATCCCCCTTACTAAGGATCCATTTGAATGCAAAGATCAACATGTGAAGCTTTGAGTTTTTAAAGTTAAGATTGGCTTTATTTCAGCTGCTTCAATAGGGTAAAAACTAGGCCTGGACAGTAAATTCACTCGCGGAATTTGCAGAATTTGGGCAATTTTGCGTGCTCGCTGAGATCTGTTACCATTTTGCGGAGCTTTGCGTAGCGCGACTACGCAAATTTCGCCAACCCTAGTAAAAACTACATTCCTCCAATTTTTTTTAAATATCTCAGCTGTCCTGTTCTAAAATGTTGGTGTGCATGCAACTAAGATCTTGACTTCCACAGGGCTATTCAAAATTAATCTGTGACCATAATTTATGAAGCTAATCAGTCAATGTTCCAGTCATGTTAAATATCTCCTGGGCCGTATTATGCTCAAGATTCTGCGTCACACAATTCTTTCTGTGACATTATATTCCAGATTATTAAAGGGTCCTTTCAATCATGCCTACATCAATGATTCTCTATGCTCATTTGAAGGACTTCTCCACTGATTGCTAGTTGGAGGCTGGCGGAAAATGGCATACTTGGAGATCACAATGCAAAGTTTCACCACAGACATACAAACTTTATTTTCCCTTTTCCCAATCAATGGAGAAGTTCTTCAAATGATCATTCAGAAATCATAGTTACACAATATTTTAGACTGACCCAGAGTAAGTTAAGGTTTTAGTTGATCGGACAAGAAAAGTGTTAGCAAGAATCAGCTGTGTAAAGAGCTTGGAAGTAATGTCTTATTAAAGAATTTGGACTCACAAAAAACGGTGTATAGGACAAAATGCATGTAGAAGTGTTTGTACTCACTGAAAGAAATTTATGGGAATTTACTTAACTAATTGTAGGCCATTAGAATGGCTGCACCCCTTAATGTTATTGGACTGTGTAGGAAAGTAGGATCTATTTCTATGGTTACCCCCACTTTTTTGCCTGTTGCTAAGCCGTATTTGACTAGTCTGACTGAGATCCTGCGAATCACGAACCCAGTCTATCTGCTTTCTCTCTAAACTGTTGTGTTGAGTACTTAGGTACATCCGAGATTGGATACTGGGGTACCCTTATCAGTCCCTAGTATATGGTACTAAGGTACCCATGGCATATGTGCACCAGGGGTCCCCCATGGACTTAAACATGTATTTTGCCCCATGAGAGACCACTTAAAGTGCATCTACAGGCCTGTTGTAGCAGCCTGTGTAGGTTGGTGCTAGCACAACTTACTAAAGATACATGTCTCCTATATATAGGGTCACTGCACTTAAAACCTATAAGTCACACCCATGGCAGGCCTTTGATTGGTTCTAAGTGAGAGGGTTCCCCTATATGAACAGGATAACCATGCAGCCTACGGAGTCCATTATCTGGTATTGTTGGTGAAGCAGCCATGTACTTTATAGACGGGGACACCACATATTTACGCAATGACCATCTCAAAATCGGATGCAAAGAATCCTGTCATGTTTGGTATCAATCATGTTGGAATCATACCCCAACACCACAAACGGTGTGGGAGGAATGATTCCAAGCACTGGAAGAGCCCTCCATTAGGCTCTCAGTATTCCTGTATCAGCATTCTTAACCCAGATAGCCAGTCAGTCATTATACTTTCGATATATATATCATAAAAAGTACAAACATACAATACATACATGAATATTAAAACCATTTCATCATTACAAAAAAAAGATACATTTAAAAATCATATAGAGATATTGACTGTAGACGTGTGATGTAACAGCCTTGACCTGATAATCCAGGCACATGATAAAAACTTTGCAACCCCACACACAGGGACCATACAAGTGGTATTGGAGATAATAATACGTAGGGCTGTTTTATAATCCCTAACTCCAAGATTCTTAAGTGCAGGTTTTAACCATTTGCTCCTAGCTCGGGTATAAGCTTTACAGGCAAAAATAAAATGACCTAAAGATTCTTTTGGGCAAGAACGACCCGGACACTTCCTATCCTCTTCCCTCCTTCTACCCCATCTGGACGTGACATTTTAAAGGGGGAGGGTGCCATGTCTAAATTTCAAATAAAGGGTCCTGTTCCGGGGGATCTGGATAAAATCCAAAAACAATTCTAACTTTGTAGTGAACTTGTGGGATAAAAAATTCTCAGTTAGTTGGCCCCAGTTTGTGTTATGCAAAGCCTTAGCCTCTATCCAGTCCCAATATAGTTTTTTTACCGTTTGTTTCGATAGGGGAGATTGGGAAGCCCAAGCATCGCTTAAGCCCACGCTAGCTGTAAGTTGCTTTAAAACATTTAGCCACTTAATCTTGCCCGATGTGTTTAGTTTTAATATTTCATCAAACACTAAAGCGTAATTAGCTAATTCGGGGGTCCTCCTAAGGCGCACCCAAAATAATAAAGGACGTAGCTGAACAATGTCCCGAATGGACCTCCTACCTAAATCGGCAAATAATGGTTTCAATGGGGTTGAGGCTGGAAGCGAAACCAGATCTCTCATAAACTTATTCTCAGTTAACACAAGAGTGTTGGTATTCTCAATACCCCATATTTCTGAACCATAAACCGCTGACGCTAATGCCTTTCCCTCGTAGACTGACAGGGCGAGGCTATTGGTTTGATCACTGAAAGGTGCTGGTTCTTTAAAATAGTGCCGGAAACTATTTTAAGATTTAAAATCATTTTACTCATATGGGGTTCCCATTTCATTTTATTATTAATTCTAACCCGAGGTAGTCGAACTCTTCCACTACCTCAAGAGGTGATCCATTCAAAGAAAGATGAATCTTCCTATGATTTCTTTTAACAGTCATAACCATTAATTTCGTTTTTGTAGTATTTATTGTTAGTCCCCGATCCTGACAAAAAACACTAAAACGATCAAGAAGGATTTGCCGGGCCTTTGGGGGTTTTAGATAACAGAAGGGTGTCGTCGGCAAAGAGGAGCGATGGCGTTTTCTCCCCGGCAACAATAGGAGCATCTGCAGGTATCTCTCGCAGGTGGTTCACCACTCCATTTATGAACAGAGAAAACAGAGTCGGGGCCATCACACACCCCTGCCGCACCCCTCTGTTAACAGGAATACTCTTAGTGAGTTGCCCCTGAGTCCCCCACCGAATCCTAGCAAAAGTACCCTTGTGTAGTTTGATTATGAATTGTAACAAATAGGACGGGAATCCCATATCCATTAAAACCTCCCATAATTTGGCACGGGGTATTACATCAAATGCAGTTTTTAAATCTATAAAGGCCAGGTAAAGACTCCCTCTGGCTATTGACACTGATTTCCAAAAAACGGCACAAAATCTAAAAACCTGATCCATTGCTCCTACATTGCTTCTGAAACCTGCCTGGAAGTGGGACAAGATATTATCTTCCACTAGCCAACACTCTGTCCGATTTATAATGACCCTACCAACTACTTTTTGAATGGCATCAATTAAGCTAATAGGTCTGTAGTTGGCAGGGTCCTCTCTTTCGCCCTTTTTAAAAATAGTAATAACTTCAGCGCCCTTCCAGGAATCAGGTACTTGATGGCCAGACTGAATAAGATTCATAATTTTAGCAATAAAGTCGGCCCAGACTATGGGGTCATACAATAGTAGGTCCCCCGGGATTCCATCCGGGCCTGGGGCCTTACCCGAAATTATTTTATGGATTGCATCCTGAACTTCACGGGGCGTGAACAACTCATCAATGTTATCACCATTTGGTTGAACCAAACGACCAATATCTAATACAGGAGATGTTGGCACAACTTCCAAACTACCTTCACCGTATAATTTAGAAAAGTGGGAATGCCATTGACACTCCGTGATGTGGTTTGGAATAGGCTCGGCTCCACGCCTATCAAGGATATTTATTAGTTTTCAAAACACAGTGGGGTTTTTTCCATGGGCTGCATCTTTCAGTGCCTGCCAATGGACCTCTTCCCTTTCCTTTTTGGCTCTTGCAATACTAATGCGATAGTCTTGTCTTGCAACTCTTGCAGCTGTTGGGTCCTTGCTTTTTATAGCCAAGGAGATGGCTTTTCTCTTTTCTCTACAAGTGACTGTATACCAGGGATTACCCTTCCTTTGAGTATGCTTAGTCAGTTGCTGCCCCTTGGATTTTTTAGTAAAAAACGTACTAATCTCACCTATTAGGTTCATATACTTGGCTGCTGTAGTGGGCCCCTGAGAATGGGGGACTATTGGAGTAACTGATGACAAGTCACTCGATACGGCCAGGACTAGAACTTTGATGTTATCTAATATCCCTTCGTCGCACCTGACTATGTTCCATTTGAGCCTACGGTTGCAATTAGAGGGAACTACTTCTTTGGTAATCATCTCTTTGGGAACACTATTACCAATGTTGTCTCCCCAAAACATACCCATACATAGGGGATTATGGTCGCTGTCAATCCTCTGACAGACCTTCATATCCACTAGGTTAACCCATGACCAAACATCTAAAAAGATGTAGTCAATCCGTGATGGGCTGCCTATTCGATTAAAAGTCATTGCACCCGAACGATCTGATATGGTGCAACCATTTAGAGCCCATAGGTCATGATAAGAAACCAGGGCATTTAACTGAATTGCTCGTGCGGACCACTTCTTAATTGGAGCCAAAGTTAAGGATGGTATAAACTGGTTCCCAAATTTGTTGTGTGAACCCAAGAGATCCTCCTCATCCAGGGGCTCAAAGGTGCAGTTAAAATCACCCCCCACCGATATTGAGGATTTGGAGGGGAGGGAAGATAGCCTGTTATCCAGCAACTCCAATGTGGGTGAGGATTGACCACCCGGTAAACCTCTGGCATAGACACAAAAAAGTTCCAGGACATTTTTGCCAAACTGGCTTTTAACAGTGATGTGCAGAATATCATTAGAGGGGATATGATTAACAATGACAACACAATTCAAATCTATCCTAACCCAAATGAGTAAACCTCCCGATGGACGCCCCTTTCCCAATAAGATCGCAGGAACAAAGAAAGTAGAATATCCCTGCTTATATTCTGGCTGAACACACCAGGTTTCTTGGAACATACAAATATGATAATCTTCTAAAAAATTATTCCAAGCAGGATTAGGCAAATTTTTCTTTAGACCTGCTATGTTCCAAGACAGGATATTGATAGGGGAAAGGGACGATGAAGGGTCTTTAGATGTTGTCACAGTAACAATATCCCCTACCAATGTGTCTAAACTAATACTATCTTGATTGGGTGGTACCTCCCTGGTGTTGTTAATAAGACCGGTACCCAGGGGAGTAAGTACCCCTCTCTCATTGGGAACTTCAGGGGGCTGAGATGATGGTCAGTCCACCCCTTCTAGCCCACTAAAATGATTATAACAAGGGAATAAGGGATGGTTGAGCTGCGGACCCCACCCTTCTCCATTCAGCTGGGAATCACCCATCCGATGTCACCCCGTCCTCCCAGGAACTAGATTCCAACCTTCCTCAGCAACCCCCCCCACTTTTGGGGGATCTGATAAACAGAATTCTCCCTCCTATTACTCCCTCTCCCTGGCCCTTTATTAGACGGCCTCAACCAACTCCACCTGGCATCCTGATGGGCCTCTTGGGCGTAAAAAAATGACAGTGGTTCGGCTGATACCACCGACTTGTTATCACATGGAGGAAAGGAACAGATAAATTCCACCAATCGTGGGTCCTCAAACGTGATAACGACACAGTCACCCTTTATACTTTTCTTGTTCCCACCTACCCAGGGGGCCCTCTCTACCATAAGAATGTTCTTGTTTAAACCGGGGGGTGGCGGGTAGTTTTTATCAAGCCAGTGGCAAATTTTATTTTTAATTGCCCAAAAGGGCTCTGAAACAGACACGGCCAGTTCAGGAATACCAGTCAAAACAACCACAAACGGACAGGCATCAGGAGGTAAATTGATGCTTCGTCGTATGTTGGAATTTCTAGGCTGTGGTGGAGGAATAATAAGAGCTGGGGTAACAGGAACCTTACTCTTCACAACACGGGGACATATGGAAGTAGGGGGTTTATTAGTACTCTTTATATTGTTTGCCAGTAATGAAATATTGGGCGGACCGGTTGTAAGTACAGTAGTAGCCCCTGTAGGAGGGTTTTTAGTAATAGGCACCTTGTTGGGAACAGAAGATGTTACAACAGTGGTGGGAGGACTGGGGTGAATCATCTTGGGATCTTGTAATGTGAGAATAGACTCAAGTTGATGTTCAATATTAGCAAGCCTAGTCTCCAAAGGCAAGAGTAATGATTTAATGAGGATAGACATGGAATTCATTAAAGGATCAATCCCATCCTCTGAGTTGTATGAAGAATCATTGCTACCGCTAACGTCCAGGATACTGGCCAAACTGCTATCTTGCGTTATGTCATCTGGGACTCCCAATGTTAGTAAGTGGGGAGTAGAATCCAACATATCAATCTCCAAATGATCGTTGGTATCCAGGAGGATCCCATCCTCCACCATCCCAGCCCCCGAGTTAGCCTCCCCAACATTTGGACCCATGGCTTCTTGTGAAAGTATGACAGGGGTGACAGTTAAAATATTCGAAGCATTAAAAACTGGCATAATATTTTCCGAGCTACCTACTTGTATAGATTCATTCTCACGATGAATTACCGCCACTGTTGCTGCTGAGTTATTTAAATTGGGGTTAACAATAGATGGTATACTCGTAGGGGGAGGATCAATGGGTAGTAATGATGAGCACGTAGCAGGAGATGGGTCATCAACTGACTGACTGGAGAAAGGAGCAGAATTATTTGTTCCTTGGACCGGGGAGCGAATTAGAGCAATGTTGCCTAATGATGATCTTTTGGCTTGGACAAGATCCATCGAAACCCTCCTTTCCATAAGAGAAATTCACTGATCAATCAGAGAGTTAGTGCGCGAAATAAAGTTATCTGAGGTGCCAATAACTTTTTTGTTTTAGCATTGCCCGCTCTCTGGCTTCGAGTTTTACAGGTAGACATCGCTAAAGGAAGGGAGAGAAGATGGAAAGAGAAATAACAAATGCTAACCAGATTCCCATCTGCAATTTAACACAAAAGTGAATGACACAAAGGACTAACTGTGTATATAATTAATACCAAAAGGTAAGTGGCTGCTGAACTTACAACCCAAAACGGTGGCCATAACAAGTATAATGTGGGTAAGAATAAACGGGCCTGCCCAGGCCAGGCTCTGCAGGCCACGGAGGGCCACAGAGGGCCCGCCCTTGTCCCGGGCTTCTCCCGGAGCGCTCCCGCGCAGCGGCAGCAGAGTGGTAAGATATAGGATGTGCGTAAGAGGGGAGTAGCCTGCAGGGAGAGCGTCTCAGCTGGTGGCAATGGAGACGGGCAGGCGCTCCTGGGACTTGTAGTCCTGCGCATGTCCCTCGCTCGCAGCCCTGCACCTACAACCGCCCCAAGATGGAGTTCGGGCGTTAGGTAGGTTTCCCCTCAGCAGCGTCAAAGGAATCCCCAGTCACACAGAGTCCAAAACGAAGCGGGACCCGCGAAGCGGGTACCGCGAGAAGTAAAGGGAAGAGCAGTCCGGGGTGATGCAGCTCGCAGTCCCAATCCTTGGCAGGTAAAAAGAAGCAATCCAACGAAGCCCCAGGCACAGGGGGTTTTACAGCGCTGAAGCGGGGGAGGAGCCTGCAGGGAGAGCGTCTCAGCTGGTGGCAATGGAGACGGGCAGGCGCTCCTGGGACTTGTAGTCCTGCGCCTGTCCCTCGCTCGCAGCCCTGCACCTACAACCGCCCCAAGATGGAGTTCGGGCGTTAGGTAGGTTTCCCCTCAGCAGCGTCAAAGGAATCCCCAGTCACACAGAGTCCAAAACGAAGAGCAGTCTGGGGTGATGCAGCTCGCAGTCCCAATCCTTGGCAGGTAAAAAGAAGCAAACCCAGATAGCACAAATGGTTGTTGTCACCTCTGCGTGTCCCTATTGCTACCTTCTCCCCTCTCCCCCTCTTTCGCCCGGCTCGATGGCCCCCTGCCCTCCTTGCCTCCCCCCCTGTCCCTCCCCTCCCCCACCGCTTCCCCCTCCCGCCCAGCTGTACATATGCCGAACATTATATTCCACTCCCCACTGCCATTGATGCGGGGCGCGGGCCCGCATCCGTTCGCCTAACCTACACACTTCACATCGACGCACACACGCCATGACAAGCACCCACCCGATTTCTGGTTCTACCACCCCCCTTTTTTCAGGTTGTTCCTTTTGTTTACCTGTTTAGTACTAAAGATTTGAATGTCTTTTGCATACCAGGCGGTCTTGTCCCACCTTGGGCTATTTTCACTGTACATCCTATGATCTGGACTGAATAACGATCTGAGAGGATACCGAGAAGCGACGCTTGCTCCACTACCGCCCATGTTACTTCATGCCTACTGTTACTATGCCAATAATTTGTGGGATTGAAATGCTGCTTTGCTACCTTGATTATATGCAGGCCTACACGGCCGTACTGAATACTGTACGTGATTGACTATGGAGGCTACTGCTCTGTGGTTTATAATTGAGCATTACTAATTATTTATCATTGCTTCGTATTGTAACACTGTGATGGCATGTATGATCTGATAAAACAAAAATGCAATAAACATATTCAAACAAAAATAATGGTTGCTGTCACCTAGAGACACAAGTCTGCACTCCTGCTGCTGAGCCAAGCTTGAACAGAGGAAGGTGGGAAAATAGGCAACCTGTCACATGGAGGTGTGACCACCTCCAAGACATGATTTAGTGTATTGGGCTGGATTGGGCTGTGCTTGCCAGTGCCACTCAGTCTATATGAGGGGCATATTTGATGTTCCTGTGCATAGTGCAGCTCAAACTGGCTCCAGCTGTGTTCTGAAACTGGATGAAGAACAAGGGAGTAACCTCTGCTCTGTCCAGCCCCTCCCCAGGGAGGGTCACCTCAATCTTCTCAACACTTTCCCTAGGGTACTTAAGGGCTTACCTGGGTGTGGGTCCCTAGATTCATTGTAGGATAGAATTCAGACCAGACACCACTGCTCTTCTACCGTCTGGGCACTCTGGACTTTGTTTGGGCCTGATTTCATCTCCCTTCAAGTCTGCTGCGTCACCTGTGCCTGTGCGTCATACGAGAAGCTTCCAAGGTCTGTGAACCATCAAAGACATTTAAAGAAAGCTCCCTTGGAGTCACTCCCCTGCATTTGCAGGCACCGCAACTTAGTCAACCAGTCTGCATATCCTGAGCTCCTCTGGACTTTGTGGGCTCTGCAACACAGGTGGTAATTTTCCACAACTCCAAAGGCCTGTTCTACCCTCTAACCAAGTTTGAGGCCAGTATCCCTTCTGGGGGCGGCAATACCCGAACCATGGTGCACAACATCCAACTTGCAGTTGCAAAGGCTTGTTGATTTCTTTCCAAGAAGATCTTCAGGCTCCAAGTAGCCCCAACCTAGAGCATCTCCTGTGACTAGAATCTCCAGCCACACCATATTGTGTGCATTATGGCCTGCATCTTTTGGTGAGCTGCTTGAGGTCCTCTCACAACTCCAGTGCCTCCGGCCTGTGGGTCCACTTGAGAGTCACGCTTGTTTCTGTTGGGCTCCCCTGATTGCTCAGGCCTGCCCTGACTCCCCTGCCTTTGGCTTGTCCAGTGGACCTTTCTATTCCGATGTTGCACCTTCTTTAATTCCTGCATGGCTTGCCTTTACCAAGACTTGTTGGTGTTTCCGTCGGACAATGGCTACCCTTGACGGTGGTTTCCGACACCACATCATATGTTTGCACCCGAGTTCCCTGGTGTAGGTAACGTGGGTACTAGGGTATCCACAGGTGAGGTAGCTTTCCAACCTTCTGTATTCCACTAGGTTTCATCAGGGTCCACTGGGAAGAGTCCTTAATCTTTAAAAATCCAACCTCTAATTACACATATGGTTGTACAGACCAAGCCGTCATGTTCTCACACTGCACATGTTCTTCATGGGGCCCTTACTTCCTTATCTTGGGTCTCCAGCACTTGTATGTCCTCTTGACATTATCTTGACTCCAGTTGTGGTTCTTAATCAACTTTCTAAGTATATGGGTTGGTCCCCCCCTGGGGCCACTCTGTATTTCCTGCTATTTACTGGGTTTAAATGCTTAAGTATTGTGTGCATTGTGCATAAATCTGTGAAGGAAATATTTATATGTGTTGTATTTACTTTATTCAATATAAAATATCATAAAAGCATGAACAAGATATTTTCGGAATAGGAATCCAGCAATTCATTCAACAATTAACAGATAAATTCATACCACAATACAAAATAAAAAACATCTAAAATCCATTAAAAGACATTTGTACACTATGTACAATAAAAACGATTTCATTTACAGTTGGCATATAAACAGCATTTGGGGCCTGAAGACGCTAGCTCTTACTATGTTTTACCATCTTTGAACGTATCAGCCAGGCATTGCCCAAGTATTTTGCTACCGCACAGATCGTGCTAAGGGAGGAAGTATCAGATTAAAACGTGTGTAGTGCTGCCCTGTAGTCAGTAAACCCAAGGTTTTTACATGTAGGGTTCAACCATTTTCTCCTTGCGGCCCTATAAGCGGGGCATGCAAAGAGGAAATGGGGAAGTGATTCTGATGGTGCTTGGCACCCTGGGCAGCTCACTCCTGGGAAGGAAATATTTCTATGTGTTATAGAGTATCCTATAATAAATACATATTTTTATATATACTTTGGTCGTATTCTTTTTCACTTAATCTATACTGTATGGTTGCATTCTGGTAAAACACACTGCTTTACACTCCTTCTAGATTAAGCCTGAAGGCTACTCCCCACAGCTACCACTTAGAGAGCTTTCCAAGGTTGTCTGTGACCTCTTAAATCACTGTAAGGGTTGTCTGGTCTGGTGCAAGGTGTCCACTTTCATAAGTGTACATCGTATACCACGCCAGCTTCTCACAGACACTATAATAGATATACAAAGTAACATGATTCAGTGTGCGCTTCAAGAACTCGGCTTCCCATGGTTATACGTGTTTGGGAACAGCTGGATTCAATAATCACAAAAGCTTTCAAAGACAGGAAACACACATTACCTTATAAGGGAACTTCATCCAGTTCCATAGAGAATTGGAGCAAGCACTTCATTGACAACAACAACAGGGAATTGCAACCGAAGAACAGGTCTAAGAGTCAGAGGCCTTCTTGTGTTTCTATAGTCTTTAAGCACAAATCCTGACACTTTCTCTCATCCTTTCAATCCAGACTCAGTGGAGGAAGAATGAAGGACTTATACAGGGAATGACAACACAACTTCAAGCAGCTGGGTAGTGAGAATAATCAAAACTTAGGTTGATGGATAGACTTTGATGTTTAGGCTCCAGACAAAGGTTTCATCCTTAAGCCAGTCCCCATGCATCCTCACAAGAGCAAAGCTCTTTGGAAATTTGTAAATTGTGCTATTGGTAAATAATAAACTTTATTCGGATATACAGGTTTAAAACCATAAAAGTTTGAAGAACATACAAATTAAAACAGGGTGAATGATTCCATATAGTATCAAATCACATTAAACATAATAAACGTCATAACACACTCTCCCAGAACAATCTCAATCAATAAAAAAATAGACAAGGTTCAAGTTCAGATAATATTCCCCTTTAATCAACATTCTTCACTAAAAGTTAACCCCACCCTCCTCCCGAATATAACTTCATTATAGTGCAAATCAATCAATCAATCAATCAATCAAGAGTATTTGTAAAGCGCGCTACTCACCCGCTAGGGTCTCAAGGCGCTGAGGGGGAGGGGGCTGCTACTGCTCGAAAAGCCAGGTAGTGAGTTGCATCCTGAAGGAGAGATGGTCCTGGGTGAGTCGTAGGTGGGTGGGGAGGGTGTTCCAGGTCTTGGCCGCCAAGTAGGTGAATGATCTTCCTCCGGTGGTGGTTCTGCGGATCCGTGGGACGGTGGGGAGGGCGAGGCTGGCGGAGCGGAGCTGGCGGGTTGGCGTGTAGAACGTGAGGCGGTTGTTGAGGTATTCGGGGCCCGAGTCGTGGAAAGCCTTGTGTGCGTGGGTGAGGAGTCTGAACGTGATCCTCTTGCTGACGGGGAGCCAGTGCAGGTCCCTCAGGTAGGCGGAGATGTGGCTGTGTCGGGGGATGTCCAAGACGAGTCGTGCTGAGGCGATCTGGATGCGCTGGAGTCTTTTCTGTAGTTTGGCGGTGGTCGAAGCGTAGAGGGCGTTCCCGTAGTCCAAACGGCTGGTGACGAGGACCTGGGTGACCGTTTTCCTGGTTCCAGTGGGGATCCAGCGGAAGATCTTACGGAGCATGCGGAGTGTGTTGAAGCAGGAGGAGGTAACGGAGTTAACTTGCCTGGCCATCGTGAGGGAGGAGTCAAGGATGAAGCCCAGGTAAAATCATTGTCCTAATAAACTACTAGTCTAGACAAGCCCTGGACTTCAACGAGGATTTCAGATAGCCAACAAAAAAAATACAATCATCCTTCAACAGTTGGAGATACAGTAGAGCTGGACGATCCTGCTTAAAATTCACTTTCTTTAAAGTCGGAACTAAAAAGTAGAAACAAATTTAAAGTATAACAAATCCTGAGGAGACTCTCCATCGCAGCCACAGGGTGCTAACAAGTGGCCTCTACTGCTTCCTCTGGGGATTGTGAGCAGGAGGTGAAAAATATCCAAAGGGAACCTAGTTAATAGGAACTGCTCATAAATAGATGAAAACACCAGAAGATAAGGCTCGGCTGGTAAAGTTGTATTTAGCAATAACAATTTGTGGACACTGGGTTTCCAAAATTCCACCTCTTCCCTTTCTAATTTCCTTCAACTGTTGAAGGATTCCCTGATTAACCCCAAATAGTTTTTAGGTATTAGTTCGGGATTTGTGAAACGGTCAACCCGCCCTAGCTTATCGAAGCTGGTCTTAATATATCTGAGCCAGGGTAGGCTGAGCGAGTTGTCAAGAGTGATACAGTCTTAAAATCATCTGGGTTAAAATTAATTCCTTATTCAACCAACTGTTTAACAACAACGTGAGGGGCGCAGTGCCAGAGTATCACATAAATAGGGCATCCCTAGTTATTCGTGTACCACCGTATTGGACACACCACGTGGAACACCCAACTATGTGCTAATGGCAAAGAAAGCTATTGTTCCCCTTTCTCCATGAAAGAAGGGAACTGGTTGTTATTCTATGCCTTGTCTGGTGCATAAGGCCTCAAAGATTTCAGACTGGTACTGGACCTAAACTGAAGACAATTCCAATGGTTTTGGAGGGAGATTTGCTGGTTATCATCAGTCTTCCAGGTGTTTATCTTCATAGCAAGACCTCTGACTTCCTGGTCAGAAACTTGCTCTATCCCTCTGCAGTTCCACTGTTAAGTGCTGCTGCCACTGCCCTGTGCAGTGCTCTGCACAGGTAGGTGTTGGAGGCCCTCCTCCACCCGCAGGCTCCTGACTGTGCCTCATCCCTGGTTGTCCAGTGGGAGAGCCTTGCTCTTCTGTTGGTTCCACTGCCGTCTGTGCTGTATTGTACCTGTTTTATTTCAATGTTCTGTCTTTGTATTTGTTTTCTGTCTTTGTTATTGTGCCTGTCTTCCTGTCTTTTGCTTAAGTATCTTTATTGGATATCTGTCTGTCTCTCTGTCCTGTTATTTTCTGCCCGTTTCCCTTTCCCACCGCTGCTGACCTGGGGCTCCTCCCCCTGCTGCTTTCCAGCTCTTACCTCTCAGCTGCACTTCCCTCCCCCTTCCCTTTTTATTGTTAATGGCAGCTGGGAAGGCATACCAAAGGCTAGCCATTCTGCGCCTGTCCGCAACCCCACCACACCCAGCGCCAGGGACCGTGGTTCTGATGCCACCCACCACTAGGACTCAGATGCCCTCCTCGCACTCAACCCCAGAAGGAACAACAACTGCCAGCTGTCTATACCGAACACCACCCATGGCCATTTCTCCTGCCGCCACTGCTGCCGAACCTTCACCACACTCCACCACCTCCACAACGGACGCCAACACCACTGAAACCCCGAAGTGCCTCCTCCTCAACGTGCTCTCTCTGCACAGACATGCCGTAGAGATCTGGAACCTCCTCACCACCCTCTCACCGGACATCGCCTTCTTCAAGGAAACCTAAAACAATGCCTCCTCCACCCCCAACATCACCACCACCATTCCTTTTGGCTACAAGATCCAGAGGAAGGACTGCTCTAACCACCCGGGATGAGGACTCACCATTGCACACAAGAGCTCCCTCCGACTCTCTACCTTCACCACAAGTGACTTCTCTGCCACCAAGCATCACCTTCACTTCCAGATCCAGCCCAGCCCTAGAACCACTCTACATAGCGCCCTCAGCTACAGACCCACTGGTCCCCATGCTTCATTCACCACAACTATTGCTGATCTAGTTTCACCCCATGCAGTTGGACCTGAACTTCCACTTTGACAAATTCAGTGACCCCCAACTCCACCACCCTCCTGTACAACCTTGCCAACATCGGACTGAAACAGCTCATTACCACCACTACCCACAAGGCAGGACACACCCTCACCCCCAACTTCACAAGTGGGAACAACATCCGTTTCAAGCACACCATACCACACATCCCCCTCTTGTAGGACCACCACTGCGAACACTTCTCATTCAACACCGCCACTACCCCTAAACCCACTAATCACCCTGCATGAAGGAACTGAAGCATGGTCACAGAGGAGCACCTCAAATCCACCCTCAGCCGTGGCTCACCATTCTCGACCGATGCCAACTCTGCAGCCGAGGACCTACACCACTGGATCACCAACTGCACAGACAAGTTTGCATCCCTCTACACCACTGACAGACAATGCCCCCTGAAGACCACCTAGTTCACCACTAACCTCCAAAGGCCAAACGCTCCTGCAGACATCTCGTAAAATGATAGAGAACAGCAAAACTATGGAAGACCTGACCACCTACAAGAACACCATAACAGACTGCCACCAATGCTTAGGATCCACAAAGAAGACCTTCTTCCAGAACAAAATCCTTACCAACTCCAGCAACAGGAAATCTTCAACATCATCCAGCAATCCACCAAGCCCACAGTGAAGCAACAGACATCACTCCCTCCCAAGACCTCTGCCCTCAATCTTTGCTCCTACTTCCACCTGAAAATCAAAGCCCTCTACAACAACTTCAGCGAGCAGGCTCTAGAAACCACCCTTCCCTCCAGCAATGATAGACAGCCCACCATCACCGCCTGGATCCCGGTCACCACCGAAGATACCACCACTACCATGAAGAGCACCCACTCAGGAGCCCCCATGGACCCCTGCCCTCCGCACATTTTTCACAGAGCTGCCGCCACCATTGGGCCCCAGCAACGATGCACCATCAACACCACCTTCAAATCGACACCTTCACAGACGACTGGAAAGGCGCAAAAGTCAAGCCCCTCATCAAGAAGCCCTCTGCAGACCCGACGGACCTGAATAACTACCGAATCAAATCTCTCCTTCGCTTCACAGCCATAGTCACTGAGAAGATTGTCACCGCCCAGCTGACAAAGTTCATTGAAGAGTGCTCTATACTCGACCCCTCCCAATTTGGATTCCGAAGCAACCACAGCACCAAGACCGTCCGCCTTGCAGCCTCAGATGATATCCGCATGCTCCTCAACCAAGACCATATTGCATCCCTCATCCTACTTGCTCTCCCCGCAGCCTTCAACACTGTCTCCCACCACACCCTCACAGCAAGACTACACTATGCCGGAATATAGGGAACCGCCCTCGACTTGATCCGCTCCTTCCTCGCCGGCAGAACCCAAAGGATCAGACTCCCGCCTTTCCTCTCCAATTACACAGAGGTCAACTGCGGAGTACCACAGGGATCATTGCTCATTCCCATAGTCTTAAACATTTACATGGCTCCCCTCGCCGCCACCTTCAACCAGCATGGACTCAGCATTGTATCATACAACGACGAGAACCAGCTCATCCATTCCCTCACGAAGGACCCCAAAACCACAAGACTCAGCTTTAACGAATGAAATACATTGCAGCATAGATGAGCAGCAGCTTTGTGAAACTCAACTCAGAGAAGGTAGATGTCCTAATCCTCGGACCCTCCCCCTCTGCCTGGTACAACTCCTGGTGGCCCCCTGCCCTCTGCTCCCCCCACCTCCATGGACCATGCCCAAAAGCTTGGCATCATACTCAACTCCTCCCTCACCATGAAACAACAGATCAACGATGTTCCTTCCACATGCTTCGACACCCTCCCATCGTCCGCAAGACCTTCAAATGGATCCTCCAAAGCCAGAAAGACAGTCCCCCATGCACTCATAACAAGCAGACTGGACTACTGAAGTGCCCTCTATGCTGGAATCAACAAATCCCTGCCACGTAAACTCTAGACCATCCAAATCACTGCGGCAAGACACAGCATCCCATGGCATGTGCACATCACCCATCACCGGCGAGACCTCCACTGGCTCCCCCTTGAGAAGAGAGTAACCTTCAAGCTACTCACCCACACCTACAAATCCCTCTTCAACAGAGGACCCAAATACTTCAACAAAATAGTCTCCTTCCACGTATCCAAAAGGAACCTCCGCTCCACCGACCTTGCCTGGCAGAAACCCAGCACAACTGCAGAATCAGAGCGGGTGGAAGAGCCTTCTACTATATCGCAGCCAAACCCTGGAACGAGCTCCCAGTCAGCATCAGATGCTCCCCTACTCTGGGCACCCTCAGGAAGAGCCTCAAGACCTGGAACGAGCTCCCAGTCAGCATCAGATGCTCCCCTACTCTGGGCACCCTCAGGAAGAGCCTCAAGACCTGGAACGAGCTCCCAGTCAGCATCAGATGCTCCCCCACTCTGGGCACCCTCAGGAAGAGCCTCAAAACCTGGAACAAGCTCCCAGTCAGCATCAGATGCTCCCCTACTCTGCATACATTCAGGAAGAGCCTCAAGACCTGGAACAAGCTCCCAGTCAGCATCAGATTCTCCCCTACTCTGGACACCATCGGCTAGAGCCTCAAGACCTGGAACGAGCTCCCAGTCAGCATCAGATGCTCCCCTACTCTGCACACCATCAGGTAGAGCCTCAAGACCTGGAACGAGCTCCCAGTCAGCATCAGATGCTCCCCTACTCTGGGCACCCTCAGGAAGAGCCTCAAGACCTGGAACGAGCTCCCAGTCAGCATCAGATGCTCCCCTACTCTGGGCACCCTCAGGAAGAGCCTCAAGACCTGGAACGAGCTCCCAGTCAGCATCAGATGCTCCCCTACTCTGGGCACCATCAGGAAGACCCTCAAGACCTGGAACGAGCTCCCAGTCAGCATCAGATGCTCCCCTACTCTGCACACCTTGAGGAAGAGCCTCAGACCTGGAACGAGCTCCCGGTCAGCATCAGATGCTCCCCTACTCTGCACACCTTGAGGAAGAGCCTCAAGACCTGGAACGAGCTCCCAGTCAGCATCAGATGCTCCCCTACTCTGGGCACCATCAGGAAGAGCCTCAAGACCTGGAACGAGCTCCCACTCGGCATCAGATGCTCCCCTACTCTGCACACCTTGAGGAAGAGCCTCAGACCTGGAACGAGCTCCCAGTCAGCATCAGATGCTCCCCTACTCTGGGCACCCTCAGGAAGAGCCTCAAGACCTGGAACGAGCTCCCAGTCAGCATCAGATGCTCCCCTACTCTGGGCACCCTCAGGAAGAGCCTCAGACCTGGAACGAGCTCCCAGTCAGCATCAGATGCTCCCCTACTCTGGGCACCCTCAGGAAGAGCCTCAAGACCTGGAACGAGCTCCCAGTCAGCATCAGATGCTCCCCTACTCTGGGCACCCTCAGGAAGAGCCTCAAGACCTGGAACAAGCTCCCAGTCAGCATCAGATGCTCCCCTACTCTGCACACCTTGAGGAAGAGCCTCAAGACCTGGAATGAGCTCCCAGTCAGCATCAGATGCTCCCCTACTCTGCACACCATCAGGTAGAGCCTCAAGACCTGGCACGAGCTCCCAGTCAGCATCAGATGCTCCCCTACTCTGCACACCCTCAAGAAGAGCCTCAAGACCTAGAACGAGCTCCCAGTCAGCATCAGATGCTCCCCTACTTTGCACACCCTCAGGAAGAGCCTCAAGACCTGGAACGAGCTCCCAGTCAGCATCAGATGCTCCCCTACTCTGCACACCCTCAGGTAGAGCCTCAAGACCTGGAACGAGCTCCCAGTCAGCATCAGATGCTCCCCTACTCTGGGCACCCTCAGGAAGAGCCTCAGACCTGGAACGAGCTCCCAGTCAGCATCAGATGCTCCCCTACTCTGGGCACCCTCAGGAAGAACCTCAAGACCTGGAACGAGCTCCCAGTCAGCATCAGATGCTCCCCTACTCTGCGCACCTTGAGGAAGAACCTCAAGACCTGGAATGAGATCCCAGTCAGCATCAGATGCTCCCCTACTCTGCACACCTTCAGGAAGAGCCTCAAGACCTGGAATGAGCTCCCAGTCAGCATCAGATGCTCCCCTACTCTGCACACCATCAGGTAGAGCCTCAGACCTGGAACCAGCTCCGAGTCAGCATCAGATGCTCCCCTACTCTGCACACCATCAGGTGGAGCCTCATGACCTGGAACGAGCTCCCAGTCAGCATCAGATGCTCCCCTACTCTGCACACCTTGAGGAAGAGCCTCAAGACCTGGAACGAGCTCCCAGTCAGCATCAGATGCTCCCCTACTCTGCACACCTTGAGGAAGAGCCTCAAGACCTGGAACGAGCTCCCAGTCAGCATCAGATGCTCCCCTACTCTGCACACCTTGAGGAAGAGCCTCAAGACCTGGAACGAGCTCCCAGTCAGCATCAGATGCTCCCCTACTCTGGGCACCATCAGGTAGAGCCTCAAGACCTGGAACGAGCTCCCAGTCAGCATCAGATGCTCCCCTACTCTGGGTCCTGACCGTTTCCAGTTTGTATTGCCAGCACGCGGATCGTTTATTCTCGTTCGCCTAGAGGGCTGCACACGCTGGTAACCTCACGTGTGATTTACGATCCCTTGACTTTAAGATTCCCGAATAGCAAGGTATTTTAAAAAAAAAACCCTACCAAAGTGTGCATATGTGACAACACTGAGTCCGCGTGCGGGGCCACATAATCCTATAATTAAATCGATATTGGTACATGCTGTTAGCTACGAATTCAGGAAACATCGGAGAACATAAGTGCCGAGAACCCCTAATTACGATGAAGATGTATTAGGAGGATAACAATATTTTAACATTGAAGAGATAATTCGCTGGACGAATATCTTTTGAGAGATAGAAGGAGGCAGAGTACCCCTGACAACTAAGTTGATTGATATAAAATAATCGAGAACCATTGGGAAACATTTATTGTCATTTGTCCTGATGAAGGTGGTTAAATGCTAAACAAACCGCCGAAACGCGTTGATACATGAGGAGGAATACGTGAAAAACAGATTAAGGAAAATTCTGAGCCTTGTTGGAATTTAACCTTTTATTTGTACCTCCTTTTTTAAGAGGAATGTTTAATGTATAACATTTTTATAGTGTTCCGTTTTGTATATGTTTCCCATTTTTTAACCAAATAGTGTGTATGCTAATAAACTGTGCAGATATACTTTTAATATAGTGTTTTCACTGTTTTTGATATTGCTTCCTTGTTATGATCTAATATTGATGAGTTTATATGTATATGTCTGTAAGTACTCATGTTTCTTTGGTAATTCGCCCAAAGGGAATTTTATTTTGACTTGTGTCAATTGTGGAACCCTATCCCTTTGGTCTTGGGGTCCCTCTCTCTTTTATTACAGAAAGTTTGTTTACATTTACACAGAACTCTCTCCTACTGCTGTTCTGTTAAAAAAAGGTGAAAAGATCTTGGATGGGGTTTAACAAGTGTCCTTGGCCCAGGGGCCTCCTGTAAGTCTTCCCTCTGTGTCCCTTGATTCTGAAATTGTTGATCAGGGCGAAGCCTCAGAGGGCTACCACGATTGCGATTGTGCCAGTCTTGCCTGCTCTTATTGATATCCTCTCCCGGTATGGCTAAAAACCAAGCCAAAGTAGAGCATGGATCTAGGGTTCTTGATTTAGAGTGGGATTATGTGGTTCTCACTGCAGAGCATCCGTCCGGCCTTCCATTGCCGGTATAAATCATCCATCTGGGGTTCTCGATTTAGAGAATTGATCTGGTCTATAGGTCTTTTGCAGATCCTGGGTCACTGATAGGGAGCTCTTCTTTGCAGTTGATGCTGAAGAATCCAGCACTGTTCTTGCATCAGTCTGGGGTTCTTACTGCTCAGTCTGGTGCAGTAGTTCTCCTTGCAGAACATCTGCATGAGGTCCTTGCTGCAGAGTCTGGCTCTGCGGTTTTCATTAAATACCTTTGATCATGGGTTCACTGTAGATCGTGGCTCGGTGCTCCTCAGTGCAGAGTATCGGTCTGGTGTTTGTGCTGCAGACTCTGGCTCTGCGGTTTTCACTGAATAGCATTGATCAGGGGTTCACTTGTAGATCATGGGTCTGTGCTCCTCAGTGCACAGTATTGTTCTGGTGCTCGTGCAGCAGAGACTGGCTCTGTGGCTCCCACTGCATAGCATGGAGCAAGGGACTGCGGTCCTCGCTGTAGAACATAGGTCTGTGTTTGCAGTGTATGGGGGTCTCTTCCTCAATGTAAAGCCTTGGCCTGGGGTCCTTATTGCGGAGCACTTATTCAGATATTCTTGTTGCAGAGGAGGCGGTTGTTGGTCCTCGTTTCAGATGTTCTCTAGTCTTGCTGCTGAGCACGGGTCTGCAGAACTCATTGCATCAATGTGTATTGTAGTAAAACAGCCTTTGGTCCAGGACTTAGGACATCCTTCAGGGCCATCAGTCACACTGCAAATAGTCCTGATCCGTCAATGGACAAAGTTGCATCCGCTGTTCCAGTAAACTTTGCACTGGCATCCAAAACGTATTACCTATTGTGTACATTACACACTCCTTCACAAAAGACCTAGTGCTGTCTATATTACACACTCCTTCACATAAGATCAATTACTTACAGTGTGAATTACCCGCTGGCATTACTTTGTTCAATACACAGTCCTGAACATGATATCTATTATTTATGGTGTATACTACACACTGCTTCACATAAGATCTATTACGTACTGAGTACTGTACATACTCTTTCACATAAGACCTCTTACTTATGGTGTGTATTGCATACTACCTATCATATAGGACTGACTACTTACTGGGAACATTACAAAACTCTTTCACATAAGACCTCTTTATGTGTACATTACACATAAGGTCTATTGTTTATGGTTTATATAACACATTCCTAAACATAAGACCTATTACTTTCTGTATATATTACACACTCCTTCGTGCAAGCTCTATTGTTGTCTGTATTACACATGCCTTCACATAAGATCTATTCTTTACGGTGTACTTACACATTCCTTCACATAAGTTCTATTACTTACTGTGTGAATTACACAATTGCAATACTTTGTATGATACACAGTCCTTAACATAAGATTCATTATTTATAGTGTACATTAGACACTCCTCCACATACGAGTGTATACTTACAGTTTGTATTGCATATTACCTATCACATGAGACTGATTATATACTGTCAACATTACACACTCTTTCACATAAGACCTATGTGTGTATACATTACACACTCCTTCCCATAAGAGCTATTGTTTATGGTGTACATAACACATTCCTTCACATAATACCTATTACTCACTGCGCACATTACACACTCTTTCACATAATATCTATTACGTACTCTCTACTTACTGTGTACACTACACACATCTTTAACATTCGGCCTATTGCTCTATACATTGCAGACTCTTTTGTAGTGAGGGCTCGGCCTGGTTTGCGCACATTGCTATGTTAGCATGGGCTTATTAGATGTTTAAACACCATTTTACCATTTGCTGCTTTTTGCACACAACACTGCATATAGCTGTTTTTGTAAGTTAGGCTGCATGAATATCTTGACATGAGAAAGGCTTGTTTTCGGCATCCCTAGACTTACATCTGATGCCTTAAATATTGCACCGTGGGCATGATTTCACACACTTGGAAGATTTTCCATTTCCAGAGAGGCAGATAGCTTTTGCCGATCGTGATGTGATTCATTCTTGCTGATCTTCGAAGTATGAGGTCCCCTGCACAAGCCTAAGAGACCTTCTATATTTTATAAAACATAAGGGCATATTGCCAAGCAATAGCGATAATTATCGCTATTGCTTGGTTAGAGATAAAATTTTACCGCTAAGCTGCGGCGATTTTTATCGCAGATAAACCTTGGTATTACCAAGGTTTATCGCAAATGCGATAAAAAACAACTGCAATGCATGAATATCGCTGAAAAGTCAGCGATATTCATGCATTACCGAGCTAATGCTCTTAGCCATGTTATCCACCTCCCATTGGATAATATGGCTAAGAACTGCTCAGGGCAGGTGTTAGCTTTTGGAGATATTCGCGCTTAGCGCAAATATTTCCAAAAGTTGTTAATAGGAGTTAGAGATGTTAGCGACTGTTTCCAGTTGCTAACATCTTGTCACGCCCACTTTGCATATCATTAGTGATAAATATCACTGACATGCAAAGTGGGGCCCAAGATGGTCGCAATCTTCTACTAGCTGTCGCTAACTGGTGTTAGCGACAGCTAGGTAATAGAGAGATAATTTTATCTCTGCTTTCTTGGCTTTTAAAGCCAAAAAAGAAGAGATAAACCCCCTTGATAATATGCTCCATAGTTCCTAGCTATAAGACCTGTTTTCACCATCATTGCAATAGGATTTCTCCTTTTCTGTTTTATGGAATTGCAAGAATGCTGATCATAATATTTCTAATCATATGTCTGTTTGTGTTAGCAAAGATACTGATGGAGGATAGGAGAGCCATGGACGGTGTGTCGAAGCACCTAGTATAGACTACCGCAAATATTATACCCCATGTGGTATAATCAGTTACTTCAGGCACTAAGTCTTTCTGCAAACTTATCGTAAGAATCCTGTGTTCTCCACAGGAGTCGTATTAGGAAATACTCCCTCCTGTTGGTCAAATTTCTCGGCAAGCCAAAAAAGCTTTACATCCTTATCTCGGGGACACTTGCCCATAACTGCATTAAACATAACAGGACTAAGCTTCATCCCGCTCGGTCCAACTGGATGCACCGCAACACCAGGTGCCCCGCCATGGATGTTGTGAGATATGAATTGAACCAAGGCCCTTATAATCCCTACAGCAGAGGTATAAAGAAGCCTCGACTCAACAATGCGGACTGCCCTTGCATGGGGGTGTGGTGTAATTCCAGCCAAAACAGGCCAAGAAGCACCTGGGATGGACAAAGGACCTAATTTAACCATTGTTAGAGAGTGGGGGAGAGTGCCATTAAATCATACGATGTGCTGCCAAGCAGAAATCGGAATCTCCTGTGTCCTATATGGAGTGTACTCCATAGGTACGACAGTGTGAGTGTAAACATGTATCTGCATTCACCGCAGGAAATGTAACCCAAGAGTAGAAAAGCTTAAATGGGTAAGCGGGCATCAGCACTCACCACAAAAACAACTGCCATGCCATCTAAGGGGATGTTATAAGTCTACAAATGATTGTGGACCACCATCCTACTATGCTGCGGGATGTCAACATCAGCCATAACGACACAGTAGAGAAAAAAGGACAATATTTAGTAATATAGCACAACTGGGTAATAACTCGATTAAAGCCTCCTTACGCTTTGGTACAACCTACTTTTTTCAAATCTTGCTGGCTGCCTTCTCGTTCAGCCATCTTGCAATCTTTGCAGGCTGATCTTCTGAAATCTAAATTCTTATTGACTCGTGATAATCACACCAACCTGGTGATAAGAATCGTACCAGGTGTGGTAAGTGTCACGTACCTGATTTTTAATGAGGCTGAAACAGTCCCTATCGCTTAAAAGTCACACTTGTACACTTCAGCTGAGCTGCGTTTTTCCACTGTGGAAAATTTTTTGACAGCAGTGCAAATGGCGATTTTGAAAGAACGTGCACTGTTGCAGTAAAAAATGTATTTTGGTTGTTACTACGTATCCTGCCTGGAGGTAGTGACGAAAGCCAGTGTACCACGTTCAAAAGCTTTGCACACACGGTGGATACAATGGGCTACGTCCTTGACATCTCTGGATATCACGTTCATTTTCGATGCCTCTTTGCAGACTCAGGAGTTTTTGCAGTATGAATTTGTTCGTCCATCTCCTCTGACCATGCGCCCACTGGAGGATTTCCATAATATCATTTATACTGACGGCTCGGCACAACCGGCAACGGTGTTCAAGGCATGCTTATTCTGCGGCCGGCTCAATAGTGGTTGGTACAATGGTGACTGGAGAGTTCAAGTCCCATGGCGTGCAAACACAGACATTAGGGGACTGGGCCGCCCAATTGGCAGAGCTTCGTGCTCTGATGCTTGCATTGGAGTATGCAGATCCTAGTGTGACTCTTCCTACTGTGCACAGTCTTACAATGGCAATTTGTTCTTTTGGACTCAAAATGACTATTGTGATTCCAAAGGTAGCACAATAAAACATAAATATATCTGGGTTCGAGTGGCTGAGCTCAAAGAACGACTGCCACTTGTGTTTGTGATTCAATCTTTTGGTCACCAGCGTGTTGGAGTAAACGCTGTAGCGACATGTGGTTGCAGCAGTTACATGTTCCGAAAGTAATATTGATGATGACATCTTGGCAGCTATTGCCGCAACAGAGATGGGGGGTAATTACCCTAGCGGTTTCCCTTCCAGATACTCTTATTATTTAATTCATGATAAAGTTCCTTATGTGAGAATTAACAACGTTGGTGACAGGTTGATTCCCAACGCGGACCGCAGGTCTAAACTGGTTACTGCCGCTCATGAGAGTATGGCATCCACCCATGACGGCATCTCTGCGTCTGTATCATTTTTTACTGGTGGTGCGGATTGAACAAACAAACGCGTGATTATGTCCTTCATTGTGACATTTGCCAGCAGATTAAACCTTCTACTGCTGCACGCATGCCCCAGACACAGTTGTTCATATCTAATAAACCACGTGGTTGGGTTTACTTACATCACTGCGGTCCTTTCACCTCTGATACTGCGTATAAGTACATCATAAATGGGAGTGCTGATTCTTGAACTGTCGTAAGGGATTTGCGTGTCTTTGTTAGACTTTTTGCATGTGGTACCTTCCACTCAGACCAGAGTCCAGCGTTTGCCTCCAAGGCATACAAGGATGCCATGTGTTTATTGGGGATCCAAATCAAATTTTCGCCTCCATACCGGCCTTAGGGCAATAGTGTTGTCGACCAGATGAACCATGACTTAAAGCAATCTTTGACAGCTAGGGTTTTATTTACAGACCGGAACTGGCTAGCCCACCTCAATAGTGTTCAGGGTGCATTTAATAATCTCACTAGAAGGTCTCTGGGTGGGCAGTCCACATACAAGATGCACTTTGGTATCAAAATGTTTGTTTCGGACCTCAAGGGTCTAGACCAGGCGGCATTTGATGCTCCCTTCCTTTGACATAGATGAACATTGTGCTGTTTTCCAGAATCTAGAAAACAACGGAGACAGTCTTGCAAAGGAAAATTTGCCCTCCACAATTGATGTTGCGTTGCAGATTCCGGGAGTTGGCTGGCTATCCAGAGTTGGAGAACTGGACCGAGAGAAGGTCGAGAACAAGAAGGAATTCGGCCAATCATATCGTGCTTCAGTTCCTGTGCTTGGCATGCAGGGTACAAGAACAGTCATTTTAACTCCACTTCCTGGTCGAAAAGAAAACAGGTACATCTCCCTTGACAATGTCTAACTACACAGAGTGGCTTATTCTTCTTACTATGACACCTGCGATCTCTTGTCCAGCGATGCTGCGAAACTCTATTTTGGCCCTGGCACTTACCATCAGGCCTTAAGTTGCCATTGAGAAGAAAACAGTTACCAATCCTTTATTGAATCCACCGGCTGGTGATTCTCTTGATGATACTGAGTACACTTATCCCACAGACTTATCTTTGCCCGATTTAAAGACCTGTGTGGCTAATCAATCCCGTAGTTCATTTGACACTGACTCTGCCACATCAAAGTCCCCCTGGAAAGTTTTCTATTTTTGCAGTTTGGTTTAAAAAACAGTTTTTTAATACCCCCTTGACTTACATTTGGCTGGTGCTTTTTTACATTTTTTGTTCATGTCCATTGGTGTATTTTTTTCCGTCTGGTAAATGGACACTATGTTAAAGAAAGAACTACAATTAGACTAATTGATGGAACTTTGGCACCCCACTCCTCAACACCCAGAATGAAGAGGGACCAGACGTTTCTGAATATCGCTGCTTGGCCTGTCTTAGATGGGATTGTATGGGATGCGGTCAAATTTCAAATCCACGGACCCACAGAGGTTATTATTGTCCCTAATGTACATTGTGTTTCAATAGGGGATGTGGTTAAACAAAATATACGCTCTGTCGATTGGCAGTAGAGGCTCTGTGTTCTGATTTGAAATAATATGCTGCCTTTGATGCTGAAGATTTGTTTTTAGATTCCGCAAATTATGCTGCTTTGTTTTTTTTCCAACCATATATATTAGACAGTCCTACACATGACCTTGGGGGTTAAATAAATATATATACATTTAACCTTAATCAAAAATTTAACAATTTGCATAATTTTTTCTTTTTTAAATACATAATAGTAATTACTCCATATAAAACACGGTCAACTCTACAATTCCATGAACCTGTTCCAACATCTGATTGCGCCTGTTATATAGCTTGCAACCCCAAAACACACCACCCGTGATGCCAACATTTGCAGGTATGCCAGCGCTGGCCTTACTTTTGCAAAATGTTGGCCTTTTAGGAGGGGGATAATAAATTTCATACGTAATGACAAATAATAGTTACAAAAAAATATCATGTGAAGAGTATTTTGTTCAGAAAAGTTGTCACAAGGACAGGGTCTTAATGACCCTTCTTTAAAGAACCCTTTGGGGAATGCTAGTAACCAAGGAACCATATTATGCTTAAACCTAAGTAACAGCAAATCCCCCACTAGCTCTCCGCATAGAAGACGGTATGGCACATTTACAGAACGTTGATAAACCATCCAAAAAAATACGACTCCTTGGAATCCCATGTTTCCTGTAACGCTATAATATGGAAATTAGCAAGATACTGCTCCCAATTACTGTCTCCCCTTTTAGTCCTAAGCCCAGCTACATTCCACGACAAGACCTTTAAAAAGGCTCCCGTGGGTGAACACTGAGTGGGGTTGATGTTAGTATTAAGGGGGCCAAGTGAGATGAAACAAAGCTCCACAGCCGAAAGAATAATTACCGTTGAAGAACTAGGGACAGGGCTTGATGTTACTTCATCAGCCCTTTCCCCTAAATTTGGTGTGACCAGTGTGCCAATCCTGATGCATTATATTTTAAGATGACTGAGAAGTCCTCTTCCAAACTTAGACTTACCCACACGAAATTAATGTATTCGAAGTCCTTTATTGACCACTTACCTGTAGGGGGCTATGGGCTGTGGCAAGATACTATTGATCTTAAATCTGTTTGGGGTTCTAAAAATTGGCAGGTGCAAGGCACTGAGGCTTTGCATCGTGCATGTCTCATCCCGAACCATATGTTGTTTCTGAATTTGACTATTTCACAAACCACCTGCTTTGGATTGGCTATGTTTAAAAAATGAAATGCTCCTTCTTTTCCTGATTTGGGAGAATACCCCCAATGGAATAATCACACCAGTAGGTCTCTTAGTGATTTAAAGACTCTGTTACAAAACTCGTCCTTCAACATTTCCTGGATAGCGTTAGGGTGGATCCCTATTCTGTAGGTAAACTATGTCAGAACTGGCTCACACACTCCACTTTAGCATCCGTTAAGATGCATTTGTCTAAATTAACTTACGATGTTGATTTGAATGACTTTGTGAAAGGTCCTGAAACTGGCAGATCCAAAAGATGGATATTTGCTATTTACAACGAAGTTTGGAAACTGTCCAAAATTGAAGCTGCTTCTAGGTTACGGGCTATTGATCAAGCAAATTTAGAAAAGGTACTTGCAGTTGTAGATAATAGCATTAACACACTTTCTTCCCGAATTTACACATTAGATTATTTATTTATGTATTATTTATATCATTTATAAAGCACACTATCACCTGACAGGCATCCTGGCGCTGGTGACTCAAAGTGCAAAATAAAAAGGTGTGCCCCACTGCCAACAACCAATTAAGTCTTGGGAAACAACCACGTTTTTAATCTCCTTCTAAAAGCCGGAGGCCACTGACTTGTCTGAGCTCCAATGGGAGTGAATTCCAAAGTCTGGCAGCTGTTATGCCAAAGGTTCTACCACCTGACCTAACTTTCCTGAATCGAGGTATCTTCACCAGTCTCGCCATGAAGAACGAAGAATTCTCACAGGAACATACCACTCAAACTTTCTTTGAAAAGAGACAGGCCCCAGCCCATGGGTGGCTTTAAACACTAAACAGAGAGACTTAAACTGAACTCTCTGTCTCAACGGTAGCCAGTGCAACTCGGCCAAGCCCGAGGAGGAAGAGGACTTTCTGGGCCAACCTAGTGCTAACTTGTCTGCCGTTGACTGAATCCTCTGCAGTATCTCAAGAAGAAATTTCAGAGACTCAAGTAGCAAAGTGTTAAAATAATCTAGTCTGCTAAGAATAGTAATATGTGCTACTAACCCACGTGCATGAGGGGGTAGCAGAAGGAAGATCTTCTGCAGTTATCCGATAATGGCTAAGCAACAGGTCACCGTTTTCGTAACCTGAGCCTCCATAGTAAGTTTGTTGTCAAATATAACGTCCAGGTTACGGACCGTTTTTACTGGCCAAACAACGGTCGAGGTGTCAGTGGGCCAGAAGTTACTGGGCATCAGGGAGGTAACCCTATCCATTGGGCAATAGAGCACTTCCGTCTTACCTGCATTAAATTGCAGCAAGTTTCCCTTCAGGCAAAGCGCTGTATCACGCAGGCAACTATGAAACACTTCCAATGAGGTCGACTGATCTCCCTCAAGGAAAAAATCAGCTGCGTGTCATCAGCATAATTTACAATGTTAATATTATGTTGTTTGATGACTGCAATCAGGGGTTTCGTATAGATATTAAATAAAATGAGGCTGATGGCCAAGCCCTGTGGTACGCCATGCGAGATATTGGTGTAGGAAGATTGAGAAGTGGAGAGGGACACTGCTTGCTGCCTGACCAGTAGGAAAGACTGGAACCACCTCAAAGCACAGCCCGTCACCCCCACCTCTCTCAGTCTTCTCAGCAAGATCCCATGGTGGACCATATCGAAGGCGGCAGACAAGTCAAGCAGAATAAGCACAACTGCCTGACCCCTGTCTGCCCGCATCCGAAGCTCGTCCAACACGGTCACCAAGGCCGAAAGCCAAACTGAACCTCCTCCACTAAATTATGTTGTTCCAAATGTTTAGCCAGAGTGCTGCTCACCACTCGTTCCACAATTTTGGCAGCAAAAGAGGGATGGGCCTATAGTTCTTGGGGCACTCCGGGTCAAGAGAGGGCTTCTTTAGCAGGGGTGTTACCAGTGCTTGTTTCCACTGGAACAGAACCAGTCCAATGGAAAGAGACTGATTACAGATCAAAAGGAGGGTAGGAAACAACTCTACCTTAAACTCTTTCCAAATTTGGTGTGGCATGGGATCTAGACCAGACCCAGAAGGAATGCCACATGCCAACCAATTAAAGTCCTCCACCTCCAGAGGCACAAACACAGAAAGGTAATTGATGGCCCCACATTTGAAGATGGCACCCGAAGCCTCAGAGCCATTATCCACCATATCATCAGTGCCCAAAGACTTAGTATTTACAGCCCCAGATTGTTGATGAGCCCCTCCCAGATCTTCATTAATGGTTTTAATTTTATCATGAAAGAACCTAGCCAGGTTCTCACAAAGTTCTTGCGAGGGGGGGTATCACATTCTTAGAACAATCTGTGCTGGTCAGGCTATTCAGGGTGTTAAAAATACTTCTGAAGCTATTAGGGGCATTAAGAATCAAAGTGGAGAAATATTCCGCCTTGGCCCTGTTATTCGCCTTCTTATAGCCCATAATCTTAGATTTCCATGTGAGATTATCCTCCTCCTTATAGCTTTGTCTCCACCTCCTCTCTGCAAGCTTACATTCTAGTTTCATGTTTTTCAGACTATCATTAACTCTTTAACCACAGCGGAAATTCCGCCGCGGTGAGGGCGAAATAAAAGGTGGTCGTAGTTCGGACGGCCCCCGGTCGTCCTCCGCACACGACCACCGTAAGTTCGGACGGCCCCCTGCCATCCGAAGCATCCAAGGGGTTAAACCACAGGGCCGAAGGTCTGCCCCTACTACGGTGGTTTTTTAAAGGGGCAAGTGAATCCAAGACCGCAGTAATTTTCATACAGAGTGATGCATAATTCTCCTCTACCTGCATATCTAAGGAGAAATAGTCCTCTACCTTGAACAACGGGACATGGCCCCTCTTACTCAGGAGAGTCTCCCAGCCCCTACTCACATATTCACACATAGAATTGGTTACCTGAGTATTGTGAATAGTAAAGTTCACAAAAACTTTAATCAGGAAATGGTCTGTCCAGTCCATAGACAAAAGTTCTGCAATAATCAGATGATTGGCTTCTGAAAAAATTAAATCAAGTAGGTGCCCACCCTTGTGAGTGACCTTGGACACTTGTTGCAATAGGCCAAGGCCTTCGCAAAACTGGAGAATATTGGCGTAGCCTGAGTCAAGGGAACCGTTAAACCAGAGATTAAAATCACCCAAAATCAATAATCTGCAGTGAGTGGCGGCCATATTAGTGAAAGTCTCCAGTAATAGTTGCTGCTGCTGCACACTAAAGACCCCAGGGGGTCTATAGCAGATAATCACAGTTAATGCCTGACCATGGAAATTCTTAATGGCAAAGCCAAGAAGTTCGATTCCTACGACCACATCAATATCAATAGCAAGCAAGTTTAAGGTATCTTTATAAATCACCCCAATCCCGCCACGCCTCCCCCTCTAACTCGTTTAATGGCAGATTTGTAGCAGGGTGGACAAACCCAGCCGTGCTCAACCTCGCAGTCTGGATAGGTCAAGGTCTCTGTCATGAACAGAACTTCAAGTTCATGAACTTCCAGCAACAGCTAAATTTCCACATTGTGCTTAGGCAGCGATCTGACATTTAAGAGCCCACAAGATGAAAAGCCCTTATCAAGGAAGTCAGACAGTGGAGAGGCAGACTCAGCAAAGAAAAGAGACCACCTCCCCCTACCCAACTCTTCAATATAATGGAGCTTTTCACTGGAGTAGCTTAACGGGCAACACCCTCTATCAGATCTCAAGCAGGCAGAAAAAGGGGCAGCATGGCTGGCGCTGAGTGCGTCCCTAGTGCGGATGGGTGCAGACAGGCTTGCCTTTGGCACGCCTCTGGCGCGCCGCCGGTGCGTCCGCTGCGCGCCCGCGTCAGCTTTATATGTATCCAGCCCAGGCAAGAAAGAGTAGACCGCTAACTCCAAGATGGCGGGTCCACTCGCAAGAACGGACCCCGCGAATCAAGGAGAGCGGAACAATCCTGGCATGAGAGAGGGAAATGAGCAGAGTCACCCCCTAAGCAACCCTAAAGTAAGTAGGTGAGAATTTAAAGATTAAAAACAAAGTAGGACCGCCACAGCAGTTTCCAACAACACAGATGTCAAGCCTCTGAGTAGCCAATCGAACGCTGTGCGCTTGCGTCAGCATTGATTTTTATCCAGCCCAGGCAAGAAAGATTAGACCGCTAACTCCAAGATGGCTGGTCTGCTCGCACGGACGGACCCTGCAAATCAAGGAGAGCTGAACAATCCTGACTTGAGAAAGGGAAATATTGTTTCTTCTGTTGTTGATATTCTGCAAGATGATCTCTCAGTTTGTACCATGGTCAAATCAATTGCGTTCTATTATGGAGTTTCCGAGGACTTTACAAACAATGAAGGCTGGGAAAGTGCCTTGGGACTACATGAACACTTCTTTGTTATTTCTTCCCTTTGAATTAACTGTCAAACAACAATTCACGTCTATGAAAGATGCTACATTTTCACTATTGTATATTGAAAATTGGAACCTTTACCATTTTCTGTGGCCGAAACAAATACTGCAGTTTGACTTATTCATGGGTTAATAACGCTACCTTTTGCACAGTTTAAATTTGAAGCATGCATGAAACATTACGCCATAGGTAGATATGAACCGTTAGGTAGCGCATATCTCCATGAAGTTTGGTCTCTACCGTTCACCTATGGGTGCCTGATTGAGGGTAAAGACGTTTGTGTGAAAGGTGAAGATTGCAATTCCACACAGATCACTCATTGGTCTGCAGGAATATACAATTGCACGGCTCGTGTAATCTAGAGACCCCGAATTTGGCCTGTATTTTAAAAGGTACACCCTCCCCGGCCATTAAACCTACTTTCACGTTGTTAGCAAACAGTAATTATTCATTATTAAATAATGAAGATTGCTGTGGTATGCTGGCAGGGATACCGTACATAGTGAATGTCTCCCAACGTGTAGTCTGTTATAAGAATGTGCTGTTTCCTCCTCCACATGGGAAGCTGGATGTATCCATCTGGCCTTCTGTTCTGACCTTGAAAGCAGAGTTCAACAAGATGAGTCGAATAAGGTCTCTTTTGTCTCAAAATGAAGTCGACCTTACATCTGCGCGTGAAACATTTGTCCTTTACGTGGCTAACACTCGTACCGAGGTACATGCCTTATTAAATACTGATCTCCCCCTGCATTTCGGAGTGTTGATTCACACTATATTCAATGCCTCTTCGACCACAAGCTTGGCGCACTTTTTTACAATAGGTAGTTCTGGCCTTGTGGCTTCATTCCCAACTATATTTGGTGTGATACCGGCATTTTTCATTCTATTTTTTCCAGCCTCTTTTGGTGGTTTCCCGTTAACTCTCGCTTTGGCTGCCGATATACTGCTGTTAATTTTCTTGATGAAAAATGGTTGCACATTCTGTGCCCTACGACAATCTGCCTAGACTGATCCACCTTCATAACCGGATGCTTGAATACTATGGGTTGCTACCTCCGTCTACTTTCAGTGTGGTGTATGGTTTATCTTTCCGGTTTCCGTACTTTACATGCGTGCATACAGTTTTCCACCGCCTGGATTGCAGTTTTGAATGGGCTCTGGATTTGTGTCCCTGCAACACAGTGTCTCCTAATCCAGATTATGATATACTAATAAGTCCCTTAGTTGCTCATGAACTAGACTGTTCTGGTGTCAGGATTATGGCCTGTGTAGCGGCTCATGGAGTCCTAGGCAATTGGAATATATGGACTGCAGCCCATGTCTTTCTGGCATGCAGTTATCTCAAAGAACCTCCGAGTTGCCCTCTGATGGAGCTAGAGGCTCCGGCTGTTGAGAAACATGTGTGTTCTTTTCCATTACTGAATTGGATGGCTGAAATGTTCTCTGACGAAAACAAAGACTTCCTATTGGAGGCAGTTCCAGCGTACTGCGCCTATACGCTGTTGGATTGAAGTGACAATTTTATTCCTACTTCATTGACACATACTGCACTCATGGATTTTTCCTTCATTTTTTTCTACACTTTGCCTGTGTTTTGCCCCCCTATTTGGTTTCAGAGGTTTTATAGTTACTAATTCGGATTTTACTCCCAATTATCAAGTTTGGCAAATTTTGAACTTGGTTCTGTCTCATTCGAACTTGAACTCTGCGTTCCAAATTGCCATCCCTTACTGTGCGTTCTCTGATCAAGGGAGGGTGTAGTGAAGGCTGGGCCTGGTTGGAGCACATTGATATGTTAGCATAGGCTTATTAGAAGTTTAAACGCTATTTTATATTTTTCTGCTTTTGCACACAACACTGCATATAGCTGTTTTTGTAAGTTAGACTGCTTGAATATCTTCACATGAGAAAGGCTTGTTTCCGGCATCCCTAGACTTACATCGCAACTCTAGTCTGTACAGTGAGTGCTAAAGCCTCCAAGGTTATCATAACAAGGTAGCTGTTGTTCGAGCTGATCGGCTCACGTCTTTAGACATAACATACATGCAGCTGCAAGCCAATGGAGTTTCTGGCGACTTTAATATTGCACTGTAGACATGATTTGACATACTTGGAAGAATTCTGTTTCCAGAGAAACAAAGAGCTTTTGCCGATCCTAATGTGATTCACTCTTGCTGATCTTAGAGGTTTGGGGTCCCCGCACAAGCCTAAGAGACCTTCTATACTTTATAAAACATTGGGGGCATATTATCAAGAAACAGCCTTAGAATTATCGCCGTTTTAGTGGCAGATAACTGCCGCTAAATCAGCGATAATGGGCTTGATAATATGCCCTTGAGAATTCTAATAGAAGCCCATGTTCTGGCGTTAAAATGGGCTCCTATTGGAATTCTCTACGGCATATTCAGGTAGATTCATCAAGCATTTTTGCAAGCGCAAACGGTGCGAATCGCAAAATTCGGCCATTTGCGCCCGCAAAAATGGCATTTGGAATTCATCAATGGTTCATCAACTCAAATATTTGCGATTTCTCAAATTGCGATCGCATTTAAGGAATCTCAATCAGAGATTCCTTAAATACAATTCATGAAACATTTAAAAATTGCGAATTCGCAAATTTTGGCCGCTATTTACCGCAAATTCAAACCTCGTGGTAAATAGCGGAAACTTAGAAAAATGCACTTAAATGTATTTTTCTAAGTTGTGTGTGCGTAACACCAGCATCCAATGTCATTTCAGGGGTGCAACAGGGTGTCCATTGGACACCCCTGCATCCTTGAAATCGCAAAATCAAAATGCGAATCGCTATTAGCGATTCGCACATTGATGGAATGAATGGGGAGTTATTCCTTATTTGCGATTAGCAATTAGCTAATCGCAAATTAGGAAGCTGTAGGAATTGCAATAAATTTTGCAATTTTTACATGAATTCCGTTTTGCGAGTCTGTAATAGCGGTTCCTTAAGAAACGCTATTAAAGACTCTCAAAACGGGTCTTTGATGAATCTAGCTGATTATCAAGCCCATTATCCCCGATTTAGTGGCTGTTTTCTTCCGCTAAAATGGCGATAATTTTAACGCCATGCTTGATAATATGCCCCATAGTTCCTGGCTAGGGAGGGTGAAATACTTGGCGCTATAAGACCTGTTTTCACCATCATTGTAATATGATTTCTCCTTTTGTGTTTTATGGAATTGTAACAATGCTGATCATATTATTTCTAATCATATTTTTGCTTGTGTTAGCAAAGATACTGCATCTTAGAGCACGTCATTAAAATAAACATTTTAACTTTTCCTGTGTCTCTTTTACTCCTGTTGTGGACTAGTATGAGAATAACAAACAAAAGAGTGTTCTTGATTCCAACCATTCCTGTGTATAACCTAAGTTGCATGTTCTGGGTTGTCTAATTATTGGTTCCTTTGTTATAGGACAAAGAGCTAATGTGACACTGATGCTAGTCTGGTTGGGGTTTTCTAGGTACAATCAATCAATCACTGCATTTCTAAAGCGCGCTACATACCTGTGAGGGTCTCAAGGCGCTGGGGGGGATGCTACTGATCGAAGAGCCAGGTCTTGAGAAGTCTTCTGAAAGCCAGCAGGTCCTGAGTCTGTCGTAGGCTGGTGGGAAGAGTGTTCCAGGTCTTGGTGGCAAGGTAGAAGAAGGATCTGCCGCTGGCGGTGGCTTTCCGGATACGAGGAACAGTGGCGAGGGCGAGGATGGCTGAGCGGAG
This sequence comes from Lissotriton helveticus, assembly GCF_964261635.1. Classification (NCBI taxonomy): domain Eukaryota; kingdom Metazoa; phylum Chordata; class Amphibia; order Caudata; family Salamandridae; genus Lissotriton; species Lissotriton helveticus. Next base: position 146,430,182 of record NC_136064.1, on the reverse strand, counting down.
GATTCGGGTGGGGGTGTGGAAGCTGAGTCGGTTGTTGAGGTATGTAGGTCCGGTGTTGTGTAGGGCTTTGTGTGCGTGGATGAGGAGTTTGAAGGTGATCCTCTTGTAGACGGGGAGCCAGTGCAGGTCTCCCAGGTGGAGTGTGATGTGGCTGCGTCGGGGGACGTTGAGGATCAGTCGTGCCGAGCGGTTCTGGATTTGTTGTAGTCATCTCAGAAGCTTGGTTTTTTGTTCCTGAGTAGAGGGCATTCCCGTAGTCGAGTCTGCTGGTGATGAGGGGCTGGGTGACGGTTTTTCTTGTGTCGGGGGATCCATTTGAAGATCCTGTGGAGCATTCGGAGGGTGTTGAAGCAGGACGCGGAGACGTCGTTGATTTGCCTGGTCATGGAGAGGGTGGAGTCGAGGATGACCCCCAGGTTGCGTGCGTGGTCTGGGGGTACCGGGGCTGTGCCTAGCGACGTGGGCCACCGAGATCGTCCCAGGCCAATGGGGTGGGTCCGAGAATGAGGACCTCCATTTTGTCTGAATTCAGCCTCAGTCTGCTGTCCTTCATCCAGTCGGCTACGGCCTTCATTCCTCTGTGGAGGTTGGCTTTGGCGGTGTGGGGGGCTTCGGTGAGGGATATGATCAGCTGGGTGTCATAGGCGTAGGAGATGATGTTGAGTTTGTGTTGTCGTGCGACGTGGGCGAGCGGTGCCATGTAGATATTGAACAGCGTCGGGCTGAGGGAGGATCCCTGTGGGACGCCGCAGATGATGTCGGTGGTTTTTGAGCAGAAGGGTGGGAGGCAGACGCTCTAGGTTCTGCCGTAGAGGAAGGATTTGGTCCAGGCCAGGGCCTTCTCTTGGATTCCGATGTCATGGAGGCGTGTTGATAGGGTTCGGTGGCAGACTGTGTCGAAGGCTGCTGATAGGTCCAGGAGGATGAGGGCGGCAGTTTCTCCTTTGTCCATCAGGATCCTGATGCCATCAGTGGCGGCGATGAGGGCGGTCTCGGTCCTGTGGTTGCTGCGGAAACCGTATTGGGTAGGGTCTAGGATGTTGTTGTCTTCGAGGTAGCGGGTTAACTGTTTGTTGACAATCTTCACTGTCACTTTTGCCGGGCTTCCTCAGGAGGGCGTTGATCTTGGCGTGCTTCCAGCTTTCCGGGAAGGTTGCTGTCTCAGAGGAGCTGTTGATTTTTTTCCGGAGGTGGGGTGCGATGGTTGTGCTGGCTTTGTTGAAGACGTGGTGAGAGCAGGGGTCGGATGGGGATCCGAAGTGGATGGAGTTCATGGTTTTGATGGTGTCTTCGTCACTGACGTGGGACCAGGCGGTCAGGTGGCTGGTGCGGGTGGTGATCGCAGGGGTGGTGGGTAAGCATGGGCGGATTTTGCGGATTCGCAATCCGCGAATTTGCGTATTTGCGTATTTGCGGATTGCGACAATATGCAAAATCCGCGAATTCTCGCGGATTTGCGTATTTTTTTGGGGGTGTGTGTTCGCACGGGTTTCTGCAAGTTCGCGAGGGTTTTGTAAAATTTCTCAAATTGCGAACTTACTTGTCGGGTCGCCAGTTTTGCGAACTTGTTGTTTCTACGTGCCCAGCCTGTCTGCAAGGCTTTCTTCATCACTGCCACCCTCTGTCACCACTGGCACTCTCTTTGGTCACCCATGCCACCCTCTGGCTCACCCATGTCACCCTCTGTGTCATCACAGCACCCTCTGGTTCACCAGTGTACATTATTGGGGCAAAGCAAAGCACTGCCATTCTCTGTCAACACTGGCACTCTAGTTCACCCATGCCACCCTCTTGTGGAAAAGTAAATTTTGCCATGTTATATGTGCCTACGTGTTCCCCATGTTATGTTATATGTGCATGATTAATATGCATATGTATCCCCATGATCGATTAAAGACGCAATTACAGTTGTGTCCATTTCTAGTATACCAGTTCCTAGTTTTCGTGAATACAACGAATATCAGGCCTATGTAAAGTTACGTTGCCACTTTTTTTCAGTGTGCACGTTATTTCATTGTAAAGTCCCCGTTTCTAGGCCTCAAAAGGGCCCGGACTCAGATTCAGCTCCTGTCTCCTGAACCCTCTCCGAGGAGCGATACAGCCCCCACCTGTATCCCTGACCCTTCACTTACTTCCTGCCTCACAGTGCCCGGCTCGGCCTGGCTCTGCCTCCAGTCTGCCAAGAGTATGTTATGATTCTAGTTATCAGTCCAGCCCTCCTTCTCTGCATTCCTAAGCTACTGAATCGCATCAAAAGTTTCAGTCATCGTCTAGCCTTTACGTCTCCATGTAAGAGAAATACTGTTTTAATGGTCATTTAATGTTCCTCAACACGCACTACATGTAGAATAATGCATGCACCAGTCTTAGAGTCTGTTAGCCTTTACCCTGATAACTTTTGGATTCTATCAACATGTTCTCTAAACATCAGATACTAGATAGTGTTTAGGTACATGTCGCTCTGACTCTCCAGACTTTAGTCTCTCCTTCTAGCGCAGAAGTCATAGCCCCCAGCTTCTCCCTAGTAACACGTCATTGCCAGCTTGCGCGCATCTCTAGGTTAGAGGTCCCGGCTCCTTAGGTAGCCCCCTCCATGTTTCCGCCCCATTTATGACATATTCTGTTACGTTTGCATCACATGCCTATGTATACGCCCTGTTCACGCCTCTTGTTACACCTACTTTCTGCCTTATCTTTCGCGACTGCTACAGGCCCTGCCCACTGCTACGCCTATTGTATTGAATACCATGTATTTTGTTTAACTATATATACTTGTGCACTGTTATTAAAAGTTACGACGCTGTTGTCCCGATCCTGCCCCCCGGTAGCGCTGCCATCCTATACCCGTGCAGGTTGTCCTGTTCCTGTCCTTTATGCTGTATTAAAACCTGCAAACTCCAGCTACCTCGAATCTTGACTCTTATTTATTGAGCTATCTGTTATTGTATATCTAGTCAAAAATAGAGGTATTATTTATTTATTTACCACATAATGGCGCCCGAATAGGGACTTGCCCTTTCCCTACGCGCCGGAGAAGCCACGCAAGCCCCCTGACCCTCTGCAGCCGTGACGGAACCATACCGTGCACGTGCAGATATTTCTGCTTCAAGTATCCCTCAGGCCCACGGAGGAGACGGAGGTTGCGGTCCAGCATCCAGACGAGGCGGTGGAGGAACGCGGCGAGTCCCGACCAGAGCCCAAGCCGAGAGTCCAAGGTCCGAGGTATCCGGAGGCCCACCCGTAACTGAAGTCCGAAGTTCGTCCGTCCGTCGTCGTAGCAGTCCAGTCCAGTCCGAGGCCTTCCGTTCTTGCTGCCCGGTGAGTACCGTTGCTGGGGTAGTATCTAGACAGGGTCAATTGTATTGTCTCTGGTCCGTGGGTTTGGGTACACAGATCCAACACGAAGTGTCCACTTAGGTGGATGCGGGTCCTGACGTGTCTCTTTATGAGACCGGTAAGTTTCGTACTGTTTTAGCAGTGCATCTAGTTTCTGTTCTAGTCTGTTCTGTTCTCGAGAAATTCGTGTATTCTGTTTTTGGTATTCCAGGTAGTATTTTGTCCGAACTGTTATCTTAAATGTCATTTATGTATTTCAATGTCGTGGTATGAATATGTTGTTCTTCAGTGATTATCGTGTTCATTGTGTATTGTATTGTGTCTAGACTCCAGCCCAGTCATGCCTTTGTTTTCCAAGTTACGTCAGTTAAGAACTAGAAAAGGTCTGTTAGAAGAAGCAGTTCCTGTCCCGCCTAGGGACAGTCCAGGTCATTTCATGTATCAGAAGCATGGCATAAGTGCCATATTGTACCTAGATTTATGGGTGGAGTACACCAAACAGTTAGAAGAAAAGTATAGATGGCCCGTATCGGGTACATGGGATGCCGAGTGCATCATGCGAGTAGAAGAAGTATTATGGAAAAAGAAAGCCAGACAGTCACAGAAAGATGCCATCGAGTTATGGCGCAAAGAATCTCATAAAAGAACCGAAAAAGAAATCAGAAAGTCAGAATTAAGAAGAGAATCCTCAGAAAGAGCCCAAGAAAGGGAATTAATCGAAATAGGTGAACGAGTTAAAACCGAACAGTCAGACAGACAGAGAAATGCCCTCATTAAGGGTATGTATCCTCTTCTTGCCGAGGGCTTGCCAAAAGCAACCCCGGAAGCACCATGTAGTTTTCCGCCACCCTTAGTTCCGACCAAGCTACGTCACAAACCGACCGCAGCTGATATTTTTCTCTCGTCCTATTTGGACGACACAGTCCCAGAATATGCAAATCCTGTTCCACCAGCTCCTGTAAATAATGTAATTCATGGTCCTCCAGCCACCGGGGCACCTGTTACAGCACCTGTTACGGTACCCCCGGTCCAGTCTGTAGTACAAATTCCCGCCACATCAGTCACCTTGCCAGCACGAAGAGTATCAGTCGACGATTCCAGTTCAGGGGCCGCGGGAGGAGGTCCTCCTGGTACCCCGCCGCCAAATAGACGTCTAGGAGCAGTCGAGCTACATGAACGTGCATTACAGCGTACGCCCAAATATCAGTCCATTGCAGAAATCAGGCGAGCTCTTACTGAATGCTGTTATGATCCAGTCCCAGGCGAGGATAGTATGGTTATATATTCCGTACGTATAAGGCAGGTGTCCGAGTATTTGGTCACCCTACCAAATATGAAAGAAGATCTAGACAGAATGTATCGTTTCATTCGTACAGGACAAGATCCAGAAAGTATTGGTGAAGTCATGTCTCTCAGGAAAGCTGAGATTCAGTTCATGCTATTAAAGTTTCTGATCAATTGTTTAATTAGGGAACAAGATTCCCCGACTAAAGATCCGAACGAAATGAAAATTCTGACAAAGTGGAGTGATAATATAGCCGAGGGTAAGCACAAGACACTCAATAGTATAGAGAGTATGTACAAGAAAATACGTAAAGAAATAATAAGGTTACACGAACAACGCAAAGAAGCTCTAGGAAGCGAGAAAGAGAATGACTCTCCTACTGAAGAGGTAGACGACGAGAATCCCGCCAGAATAGCGTCTGTAGGTAAATCTAGATTTCCAGACCGACATTTACGCCTAGAACACAAGAAAGTCTTTCATCTTCCAGCACCAGAACAAGGCTCTCTAGAACAAGTATTTCAAGCTACCGATCAAATTCTGAAATCACGAATCGGTTATAGTGAGCTAAGTACCATGCATGAACAAGAACTAGCCCGATCAGCAGTCCGATGGATTACTGATTCTACCACTTTTCCAGACGAAATAGTGGCACAAATGTTTCTGAAACTGCCCCCAGCCGAGCAGCGACTGGTGGGTATGTATATGATCCAGCACCTCATTACACTGTATGAGGGTCAACATTCTGATCCAGGTCCGTTACATGATATTCTGAACGAGTTACTCCAGTATAGATGGAAAGGTTTAGGTACCGATTTAATTAGTGTCATTCTAGAACAGCGCCACAAATATAGAACGTTTCTGAACCCGCATTTTGTTCATGTCTCACCTCCAGAAAGTAAACCGTTTTACATAGACAGACAGCATCCGTTACGAGAAGTACATCCAGTTAGGACAGCGGGTGGTGAAATGCAACGAGTATTTGTTTACACCCCAGTTACCAAGATGGAACTCTTAGAAATGAAGAAGTTAATTCCCTGTCACGACAAAGATCCAGCAGGGTTCCACCGAGAATTAAAAGACATGCTCCGTATGGGAGAATACACGTATCCAGATATAATTAAAATGCTAAAAGTCCTGTTGCCCGCAGGGGTATACGAAAAACTCAAGGAAAAGGATTGGGAGGTGGGAGAGAAAAAGATCGATTGGACAGCTCTAGAAGCTGAAGATAAGATACGAGTACCAGGTACCGGTCTTGGAGACAAATGTAAAGAATTACCAGAATTATTGATACAGGTTTTGCCTAGGTTATTAGCCACTAAAAAGGAAGACTGGGATGCAATCTCAGCCTGTAAACAGAAACAAGACGAAGATACTAGTGATTTTTATTCCAGATTCGAGAAATGTTTTATAATAAACAGTGGTTTAAAGACGAGTAGCGAGTCATACCCTCATCTTTTTGTTACTAAATTAGTCGAGAATTCAAGTCCACAAGTTAAGAATCGAGTTTTGAAAGTCGAAAGTACATGGCAAGCTAGTACTCCGTCCCAGATGTTACAGATGCTCCAGTATCACCAGAATAGAATCAGAGAAGAGCAAGAACACGAGAGAAGACGTATGAAAGACACAAAAATGAAAGTACTGGTTGCACAATCTGTTCCACAAGACAGTCAGAAGAGGGGTCCGAATCAAGCCAGTCATCCTGCAGCTCCCGTTAAAGGGACATGCAATTATTGTAAACAGCCAGGTCATTTCATAAACGAGTGTGTAGTTCTGAAACACAACATAGCCACTGGTAAAACTAAAGAAAGACCACGTCCGCCTAGACAAGAACAAGTTTCACAGACTTCTCAGCCACAGAATGCACAACAGACAGTTACAGCACCGCAGCCTATTGCTGCAACACAGCATGTTACACAGCAGATGTACCAGTATGCCCAGTCAGAGTATCCAGAGTATCAAGCGTATTCATGAAACAGCCTAGAGAGGGAGGTAGGCTTGCCTCTCATCGAGATTCCTGTAGATCAAGAAGGTCCCTATGTTCATAGTCAAGTATTAGGGAAAGACAGAAAGTTTTTGATTGATACAGGGGCAAGTAGGACTACTATCAGTCATGACGAGGTTCCAGGGGCTCCGCTCTCAGGCTCTAGAAATGTTTCCCTTGGATTTTCAGGAAAGCCTATTGTAAACGAGATATCAAAGCCAGTTACTCTAGAAGTTGGTCCATTGTCCCGAACTACTGACCTGTTACTTACGAAGTCGTGTCCAGAAAATTTGTTAGGTATTAAGACATTGAAAGAATTAGGTGCAGTCATATGTTGTTCCCCAGAGGGAATACGTTTGTTTTTGCGTGACTTCAAAGGTCACTATGTTTTACGAGATTTTGATCCGAGATTGTCTAATGTTACGCAGCATCTATGGGCGCAAGGTCCAACTGATGTTGGTTTTATGCAAATCACACCCCATCGTGTGACTCTCAAGCAAGGTATAGTTCTGCCACGAATTAGACAGTACAGATTGCCACCTGAGGCTGTAGCAGCCTTATCCAAAATTATTGACGAGCTCATGGCTCAAGGAGTGGTTGTAGAAACTGACTCCAATGTATGTAATTCTCCTATCATTCCAGTCATGAAACGTACTGATCCAAATGCACCCCCAGTATATCGATTAGTGATTGACCTTCGAGAACTTAATAAATGTATCATTCCCCAGTACCCAGTTGTTCCAGATATCTCATCTCTATTGACAGCCATTGATTCTGAAGCAATATTTTTTACAGTAATAGACCTCAAGAACGCATTTTTTAGTGTTCCAATTCATCCAGATAGCCAGTACCTTTTCGGATTCTGTTTAAATGGAAGGAGCTATAAATTCACACGAGCTCCTCAAGGTTTCACAGAAAGTCCTAGTATTTACAGTCAAGCACTTAAAAGGCAACTAGACAATATTCACATGCCAACTGACACTGCCCTGCTCCAGTATGTCGATGATCTATTGATCACAGCCCGTTCTGAGCGTGCTTGCGAGCGAGCATCACTTACAGTCCTGTATTTCCTAGCCGAGATGGGGCATAAGGTGTCCCCTTCGAAGCTTCAATTCTGTGTCCAGCAAGTGATCTACTTAGGCCACTTACTGTCCAAGTGGGGTAGGCAGTTGACACCCGATCGCATCCAGTTAATAGCGAGTCTTCCACAGCCCAAGACCCAGAAGGAGGTACGTGCTTTTATCGGCCTCGCTTCTTATTGCAGACAATGGATTCCTCAGTATGCATTTCTAGCCAAGCCACTGATACAGTTAACGACACAGGAGGCAGCCGTATCGACTGTCCTCCCTTGGACATCTGAACATACACTTAGTTTCAATGAGTTAAAGAAAGCTTTATGCCAAGCACCTGTTCTAGCTACACCAAACTACAGTAAGCCTTTTACGCTTTTTGTCACAGAACGTGATGGTACAGCATTATCTGTTCTCACACAAGATCAAGCAGGACAGTACAAGCCCTGTGCTTATTTTTCTAGCACATTAGATCCTGTAGCCCAGGCTCTGCCTGCGTGCCTCAAGTCAGTTGCAGCCACAGCACTAGCTATCAGACAAAGTGATTCCATAGTATTAGGACACTCCCTGACAGTACAAGTTCCACACTCCGTGGAAGTTCTTTTAAACCGAACACAGACTCAGCACTTGACAATTGCACGTTTAACAGGTTATGAACTGACACTATTCCAGCCACACATAGAAATCAGACGCTGCAACATTCTAAATCCTGCTACACTGTTACCGTCAGTTACTTCAAATCCTGCCACACATGACTGTGTGGAAGTAGTTAACACTATAACAAAGCCAAGACAAGACCTGACAGATATTCTGTTACCAGATCCTGACCTGACACTTTATGTGGATGGTTCATGTATGAGAACTAGTACAGGAGAACTAGTAGCCGCGTATGCAGTGACTACTGACACTGAAGTTATAGAGACACACCGTATTGACACCCTGTCTGCCCAAGCAGCAGAGCTAGTTGCTCTGACCCAAGCCTGCATACGTGCCAAGAACCTGAAAGTTAACATTTACACAGATTCATGTTACGCATTCGGAGTTGTACACGACTTCGGAGTGCTTTGGCAGGAGAGAGGTTTTATGACTTCTCATGGAACCAAGATTCAGCATGGTTTCCTTATTCAAGCTCTGTTAGATGCAATACATTTACCGACATCTATCGCTATCATGAAGTGCAAGGCACACACGAAAGTCACAGACATTATTTCTCAAGGAAATGATCTAGCAGATCGAACAGCCAAGCTCACAGCTCAGACTCCAGACATTCCAGTTAACAAGACACCGACATCCACTCTAGAACAGACTACTTGTATGACAGTTAAGGACCCCACTCAAGATGTCATAGATATCCAGTCACATGCTACTCCCGAGGAAATCAAGAAATGGTCCGAACAAGGAGGGGTCCAGACAGATCAGGGATGGTTGACGAAGGGAAAAGCCACATGGTTTCTCCCCGACTCTATGGTTCAAGTCATTATCAATACCGCACATAGTCCAGCACACTTAGGAGAAAAAGCCATGTTAGACAGTATCCAGAACATTTGGTTCAACAAGCATTTACGAGCTGCAGCCAAGCAGAAAGTCCGCACTTGTATGATATGTTGCCAGTTCAATCCAGGTAAAAGTGTCCCGGTGGAACAAGGTGGATTCCAGCCTCCTGACCACCCTTTTGAAGTCCTCCAGATGGATTATATTCAGATGGAGCGATGTCGAGGTTTCAAGTATGTCCTTGTAGTTGTATGCGCTTTGTCCAGGTGGACAGAAGCATATCCAGTCCCAGATTACACAGCCGCGACCACTGCCAAGCAGTTGGTTCGTGAATATTTCCCTCGTTATGGACTCCCTAGGGTTGTGTATTCTGATAACGGCCAGCCATTCTCATCTGAACTAATGAAGCACGTTTCCCTTTTGTTAGGGTACCAGTGGAAGTTCCATTGTGTACGCCATCCAGAAGCAGCCGGTCTCGTAGAGAGACATAATCAAACCTTGAAAATACGTATTGCCAAAATCTGTCAAGACAAAGGTGTAGACTGGTTAGTTGCCCTGCCAGTTGCTTTGTTTTATATGCGCATGGTCGCACATTCCAGATCAGGTCTGTCCCCTTATGAGGTCATATTCGGCCGCCCCCCGAACATGTGGGGTACACCTAGACCCCGAAGTATTACAGATGTTTCCAGTAATATGCTGACAGATTACCTAGCTTCCTTGATGTCTGCCCTACACTCTTGTCGTTCACAGGTTGCCGCTGCATTTCCCGACAATACTGAAGTCAAGCCACACGAGATCCTTCCCGGCACCCTGGTTTTAATCCGGAATTTCGATCGTTCAAGTCCACTGGAGCCTCGCTGGAAGGAGCCGAAGTTAGTCCTTCTGACCACCCGCACGACCGTGAACACTGTCATCGTGTTGGTTCACGTGTAATTGGCCAAATGTTTTCCAAAGTAAATGCCTGTCACAGAGTTTGTAAATTGAGGAGTCCTAGGACTTTACTACTAGTACCACTGTCACTCTCTCGCCTCTCCTAATACTCCATTTATACTACCTCCCATCCAAACGCGTATCTTACCTGTAATTTGTGTTTGAGGGCTGGCTCCACCTGGAATTCACAGTGTCCTAAAGCGTTCTGCAGCAGGGCCCCAACTGGAGTTTCCCGGCGTGGATTTTCTGCAAAACAAAAGCAATCAACATTAGAAATATGGCAGCGGTGCTCACAGATCCCAAAATCCTAGAAGCCCCACAGACAGCACCCCTAATACAGGCAAGCGAGCAATAATAACGCCTAAACGTTCACGTGTAATAGGCCAAATGTTTTCCAAAGTAAATGCCTAACCAATTTCATCCCTTAATAGACCTTGCCAGCAATGGCCCAGCCAAGACCCGTAAACCCAAACGCAAAAAAGTCACACTTAGCAAAATGTATTTAAATGAGGACTCACTACTTCCAGACAGTCCCTTTTTAGGGAACTCGTCAACGTAAGTTTCTTCATTGTGCAGATTCCAGGCATCAGCATTACGGGAAATGGATAGGGTGAGTCTGGAGGAGGAGGATAGACGACCAGGACTGAGTTCTTGTCAACTAACTGTTGTGAACCTGAGGAATGCTGCGGCATCAAAATCAAGACAGTTCTGTTGATGGGCTTGTTGTTGCTTGTGATGGGGTGATTACAGTTTTGTTGTGAATGTGATCAAGCACTTGCTAAAAAAAGAAAGACAGACACACAGGAATAAAAGTGAATAAGGACTAATGTTACAGTTAATGAATCATTGACTCATTTTCAGAACTCGCTGTCAGGGAAGCAGAGCTCGTCCTCAAACTCTGCAAATTGAGTCGGTAGTACTTCTGGTAACTGAGGAGAACTTTCCTCAGGTAGGTCGGTGTCCTCGTCTTCTTCCTGCGTTCATTCTCGTACTTTGTAATCTGGTGGTATGAAGTGCTGGTTCATCTTTATCATGGTGAGCCGCTCCACATTTGCGGGCAAGAGGCGGGACCTTTTGCAAGTCACAATGCCACCAGCAGAACTAAAAACACGTTCTGAGGACACGCTTGCGAGTGGGCAAGACAAGTAATTGATAGCCAGGTTGGTGAGCTCTCGCCATATTTTTCTTTTCCCATGCCAATACGCCAATGGGTCCTCAGTAATATTGACCGCTGTTGAGTTATCCAGATAGGCCTGCACCATTGAAAGAATGTCCTCCCGGATTCCTGTACTTTGCACTTCTGTGTCCTTTCTGGGACAAGGAAACCCTAGGTCACTTAGCCAATCCACTTCAGACATATCGCTTGGGCCTGGTGCAGATGATACGGTTGCTGGTGTGGTTAACGGCTCAGAGGAAAAGTCACTCACTTCTGCCACAGGCACAGATGCAGAAGTGCTTTTTTGGGACGCCTGATGGCCTGCTGATTCACTAGTAGTACTGTCTTCTCCTACAGTTTCCTTCCGCTCTCTTTCAAAACGAATGGCTGACTGAGCTAGCCAACCTTTGTACTCCGTAACATCTGCTTAGTGTTATACAGGCGTACAATTGGGTGGTTGCGTTGAAATTGCGCATCTGAGGAGAACATGGCTGAAATGGTGCACTGGACAAATTTACTGGCTGATTCTGATGCCTTCTTCGACCCACTTCTGCTCGGTGTTGACATTTTCCGCATTGGTGTGTCTCCCAGACTCTCAGTGTGCCTCCTATGTGTTCCAGAGGGTGTGGTGCTGCCAGGGGTACTGGGTGCAACCGGACAAATGTCTAACGCTTCTTCTACCTCCCCGTCATCTTCAGATGAAACACCTAGTATGGGTATATTTTGGCCACTTGCCCTTTGGGATTGCTTTCCCTTGATGTTTGCTAGGTGCGCAAACCATTCGACAGCGTGCTTTCTTTTAAGATGACCTGTCTGGCCTCCGGTTCCATAGTTGGTACCAGTCTTACCACGGCTAACTCTAGTCTTACAAATACAACAAACGGCTAGGTTATCATACTTTGCATGGACACTAAAAAAGTTCCAAACTGGGGACTGGAAACTTCTGGTTTTGCCGCACGAGATGAAACTGCCAATGCCAGATGAAGCAGTGGTGGATGAGCCTTGCAGACATCTACTGGGTTGTGCAATTATTGCAGCAACCCTACTTGAGGGAGTCAAGCTGGATGGAGTCCCCCTCTGGGGAGAAAATATGGGAGCTGTAGGTTTTGTTGAACTTGTTGTACTACTTGACTGCGTTGGTGGCGCTACCAGTGCCACGTCGCCAGGGTCACACTCAGCATGACGTCGGGATAGGGTATAAATGTCTGTCTGCTGCATGGCCGGTGTGGCTGGAATGACGTGTGTGATGACTAGGTCATTGCTGTCATCCTGTTCAACAACATCAGAATGCACCACTTCATCAAGTCCGACGTTCGGATCCATAAGTATGAGCTTTCCGGGGCCCTTCCTTTTAACATTTGATACCTTTCGCAGCTCATGGTGTGCCTCCCTCTCAGACGTCGGAGATGGGTGCCAATCTAGATCCAGATCATCATCTGATGGAGCGGGGCTTGAAGAGGAACTTCTACACACACTCCTTGATCTTTTCCTTGGTTGGGAGCTGGGAGAAAATGAATCATCAGGAGGAGTGCCTTCGTCTTCCTGACATGATACCCCGGCTCCAAAGTCAATTTCCTCCTGTGCCCCTACTTCTGGAAGAACAACCATTGTGGGCACTTGCACCGCTCCATGCGCCGCTACATGGACCTCTTCACTGATCGCTACTTGCAACTCTCCATGGACCTCTCCTTCTCGGCCTTCTCCTTCTCGGCCAGCTCCTTCTCGGCCGTCTCCTTCTCGGCCAGCTCCTTCTCGGCCAGCTCATTCTCGGCCAGCTCCTTCTCGGACAGCTCCTTCTCGGACAGCTCTAGCTCCTTCTCGGCCAGCTCCTTCTCGGCCAGCTCCTTCTCGGACAGCTCCTTCTCGGACAGCTCCTTCTCGGACAGCTCCTTGCGCATGTACTTGTGCTTGTACGAGTAGCCCATACAGTTGTTGTTGCGGCTTTGGTTGTTGAATAGTACTTGTGAGATGAGTTACAACCTGTGTTGATGGTGTGCTGCTACTGTCTTGCGATGAGTCAACATCACTGGTCGTTGGTGATTGAACCACTAAACAGGCTACCTGTGCAGCACTCATGGTGGGCCTTTGTTTTTCCCACACAAATTTTGTGGTCGAGCCACCAGTCTCCTTGGTAAGTGGTGCCACTTGCTTCTTCTTCTCCTTAGTAGAGACATCTTTCTTGCTAGAGGACCTATGGGCACCTCTTTTTGGAGCCATCTTCTTCAGATGTCGGAACAACAGGCCGCAGCAGGACTTCTTCCTGGCACTGATGCTCAACGATGATGCGGAGTTATTGACTTTATGCACCTACAAGCAAACGAAGACAGAGGAACATCAGTAAATATATGTTGCATATGTAGCACTTCAATAAATAGTTTGCAAGTAGGCATTTATGAATACACACGTGCACACCACACAATATGGACATTTCAAAATTAAGAATTGCTAATTTTTGGGGAAACAGGAATTTAACATTGATCCAAGAGAGCACACACAGAGAGGGTTATAGTTTCATGTACCACTGACTCCCCCTGGGCACAATGGGTGAAAGCAAGGGAAAATGGGTGCAGGCCTATGGCACAAAGCTCACTGCCTGCCTTCAAAATGGCCGCTTGACCCCCATCCACATGGCCAGGACCATGCCCCAAAATGGCCCCCACCAACATAGCCAGCCCCCAACCCCTACTCCAAAAAGTCAAAAAACACAACACCAATCTAATCACCACAATCCAATGCCATCCATCAACTTTCAGAAGGTTTATGCTGCCTGCTGGTGGTTTTCTGGTGCAGAATTGCAATGTTTACAATTTCGCGAGGGCGAGATTGTTGCTGCACGACGCGAACGTGGCGAAAAATCAGCAAAATCCGCGAACAGACCGATTCTGGGCCCCCTGGGCATGATAAAATCACAGCACACTGGGTGCAGGCCTATGGCACAAAGCACACAAACTGGCTTAAAAATGGCCCCTAGACCCCCACCCACACGGGACCAGGCAATAAAATGGCCCCCCTCACATAGCAAGCCCCCAACACCACCCCAAAAAGTTGTAAAACACACAAAAATCACAACAATCCAATGCCATCCATGCCCTGGCCAGAATAATGTTAAAATTAAAGAAAACAGTTGTATCATACATGCACCCATAACTAAGCCTGGTAGTTTTCAATTCATGTGCAGAATTGTAATTTTTACTATTTCGCAAGTGCGAGATTGTTGCTGCGCGGGACGCGAGCAGTGCGAACACAGGCAACATTTTTTTTTAAAAAATCCGATTTTCGGGTAATCCGCGGGAGTTCTATGCCCCCTGGGCATATGAAAGCAATCAGAGCAGACTGGGTGGCCCGATTGACCCCATCCACATGGCCAGGACCTGCAGGACAATGCCTCAAAATGGCCTCCCACCAACATAGCTAGCCCCCAAACCCACCCCAAAAAGTCGAAAAACATAAAACACACACAAAAATCACCTCAAACAAACAACTTCAACTTATCATCTTACTTGTGAAATCAAATTTCGAATCCAAAAGTAATCCAAAAGGCCTCAAAGCCAAATCTCCAGCAGCATCCACAAAAAGTAATCCTTCCCAGTCAAGATCGAATTCAAAGTGGCCAGGAAATGGAGTAAGCAATGGGAGGAGCTTGCTGGACAGGAACAGGAAATTGGAGACTGGGTCACTTCCTTCACCCCTCCCCAATTGTAATTTTTGTAATTTCGCGAGTGCGAGATTGTTGCTGCCCGCGCCGCGGCCCGCGAGCAGTGCGAACACAAGTAAAAAATCCGCAACGCGCGGATCAGCGTATTTTTCTCTACATCCGCGAGAGTTCGCGGATTGCGGACTCACCGAAAATCCGAAAATCCGCGAACGTAGCGGATTTTACGCCCATGCTTAGTGGTGGGCTTGGTGGTGGGTGCGGGGGTGTCGGAGTTGAAGCTGCCGTGGATGTCGGCGATCTTGCGGTGAAAGAAGGTGGCCAGGGAGTCGCACAGGTCCTGGGATGGTGGGATGTCGTTGGTGTTGGAGCTGGTGTTGGAGAGTTCCTTCAGAATGCTGAAGAGCTCTTTGGTGTTGTGTGCGTAGTTGTCTAAGCGGTCATTGAAGGCGGTCCTCTTGGCGGTCCTGATGAGTTGGTGGTGTCTGCGGGTGGCACTTTTGTGGGCTGTGTGGCTGTCTGGTGTGCGTTCGTGGAGCCATTTCTACTCCAGCTTCCGACAGGTGCGCTTGGAGGTCCGGAGGTCCTCGGTGAACCAGGCGGCTTTCTTGTTGGTGTGGTTGGTTGTGGAGGTCTTGAGAGGGGCGAGGGTGTTGGCGCAGTCGTAGATCCACTGTTTGAGGTTGGTCACGGCGGTGTCTGGGTCGGTGGGCTCGGTGGGTGGTCTTAGGGCGGGGGTGGTGGTCAGTTGGTCCTTGGTGACCTTGACCCAGCAGCGGAGTGGCAGCTGTTGGGGGCGGTGATGTGTGGTGGGTTTCCTGATGGTGAAGTGGATGCATCTGTGGTCGGTCCAGTGGGGTTCGGTGGTGTGGTTGAAGGAGACGTGGGGGATTGTGGAGAAAATGGGGTCCAGCGTGTGTCCAGCAGCGTGGGTGTGTGTCGTCACAAGCTGTTTGTGTCCGAGGTTGGCGAGATTGTCGATCAGGGGGGTGGTGTTGGCGTCATTGTTGTTCTCGAGGTGGAATTTCAGGTCCCAGAGGAGGATGTAGTCCATGGAGGCGAGGGCGTGGGTGCTGACGAGTTCGGCGATGGTGTCGCAGAACTGTGGTCATGGTCCGGGTGGTCTGTACATGGGTGTTTTCTTCTGAGGGTGGTGTTGGGGTCGGTGTGGATCTGGAAGTGCATGTGCTCGGCGGTGGTGAGGGTGTCGTCGGTGTTAGTCGAGACTCTGAGGGTGTCCTTAAGGATGATGGCGATTCCCCTCCGACTCCGTTGGTGCGCTCTCTGCGGGAGATCTTGTAGCCCTCTGGGATGGCTATGGCGATATCTGGTGCTAAGGTGGTGTCAGTCAGGTCTCCGTCAGGAAGACGACGTCGGGAGTGGTGGAGTCTAGGAGGTAACAGAGTTCGATGGTGTGCTTGCGAGCGGAGCGGGTGTTGAGGAGTATGCAGCGGAGGTGGTTGGGTTCTCGGGTTGATGGTTTGGTGGGCTGGATGCTGGTAAATCTGCAGTTCGGCAGGCGAAGGGCCCTTGGGTGTGCTTTGGGGTGGCCCGGTAGCAGGGGTGGTCTCGTCCGGTGTTGAGTGCCCGAAGAGTGCTGGAGTCGTAGAGCTGTCTGGCATTGCAGGGGGTGCGGGGTGCAGGGGTCCTGGCGCTGGGCGCAGTCCCGGCATGGACGGGCGCAGACGGGCTTGCCTTTGGCGCACCAACCACCATAAGAAGGGGAGGCGGGAGGGAGGAGCAGCTGGGAGGTGGGAGGGAGCCAATGGGGCGGGGGCGGGCCGCAGGGACGCAGTGGCAGGAACAGGCAAGGGGAAACAAGCCTAAGGCAAGGCTACAGGCAACAGGCAAGCGGAGCAAAGGGGACACAGGCAAAAAACGGTCACAATAATGCAGCGAACAGGGCACAAAAAAGGGGCACAGAATAAGAGCGGGTGGCAGCAACAAACCTCAGGCCACCAGGGATGAGGCGCAGGTGGAATCCTGCGGGTGGAGGCGGGCTCCGAACACCCACAGATCCGAGTCAGTAGCGGGGCACAGGAGCACGCAGGGTGCAGTCAGGTGGAGAAGCGCCGGCAGCGTGGGGAGCGACCTGCCTGAAGGCAGGGTCAAGGTTCGCTCCCCACGTCAGGTACAGAGGTGAGTTGTTTGGTCCTCCACAACTCACTGAGGTCCTGGGTCTCTGTGCACAGTTCTGTGTAGGAGCAGAATCCTTGCAACACTTTCACATGTCCAAGCTCTCTGCAGCAAAGTCTTTGAACCTTCAACAACAGAATGAGAGAGAACTTGACATGTAATGATGTGTGTTGTAATGTCATCAATGATTGTGACCTCTAGAACATATGCAAGTGTAATGGAAATACTCTACTGGCTGCCAGACTGCACGTGGTATCCAACGTTCCACAGGTTTACCTCTGGTCACATTACCATACAATGGATGCTGTTAATAAAGTGATCCTCCATCATAGAAGCTAGAGATGAAGAGCCTCTGCCACAGCCCGACTTTCATCTCCAAGCAGCAACACTTAGAGGTCATATGCTTTGTGTTTGCCAGCTCAACCTTTTCCTAACCATGGAGCCTTAGGCCTACTGGCCGTGGCCAGTGCTTTTACAGGACTGCCAATTCAGAGAAGCATACTACATGGACTGAAGGCAGATACAGCTGAGGGATCAGCTTTTGTCCTAATGCAGATTGTGGAGAATGGAGGTCTTCTTAGGATGCAGGGTTCACAGAGCCAGAATAAGCTATATTTGTCTGTAGGCACAAGCTAGTGACCAGGCCTGTCTGTAGGGACCTAACACATGTTAAGTTCGGATGAGAGGGTTTGCGTCTTGTAGAGGTCACGTTATTCCACAGTAGGTCAGTATTTGGGACAGCAGGAGAACAATATCATGAAAAAAAATGTGTGTAGCACAGGTTGGCTTGCAGGACCCGACAAGAGCATAATGGGCAGAAACAGGGGAAACAGGTCCCCTAAATCTTCCTGGTGATTATATGGGCCGGCTAGTGAGTTCTTCAGCTGTGCCAGAAGAGGTGTCACCCACTTCTGCTCTTACCTTACCTTACCTTACCTTACCCCATCCCCTAGCTTCTCAAAGACCCCACTGAGAAATAGACAAAGTTGTATTGCCAGGTGAAATACTGCTCCCTCCAATTATAAGTGGCCTTGTATTCCTGCAGCCGGATGTCACCATTATAGGAAGATGGGTTGCTGTGCAGCCCGGTCACAAACCGTCAACCCCTCCTGACTCTTTTGTAAGGCATCGGGGATTGCATAATGCTTCCCCTTACTAGCTCATAACCTCTTCTTCACTGAGCCACCTTCTCCCTGGTTCATACATATTTATCACAATTTCAGAATAGGTTGGTTGGTGTGTGTGGTAAACCCAACGGAATGGGGATAGCTTGTGGAATTATTGCCACAAATCATACCCGCACAGTTATTCCCATTCTGGGCAGAATTGTAAATTCAGGCAGTCAGGAAACTCCACAGCTAATGACACCTCACTTGTAATTGAGCCAAAGATTGGTGAGTCAGTGACCCAGGAAGTGGTCAACAGGAAGGGAGACATTTTCTTTCGAAACTCTCAACTTACTGAAAGCAGCTCAAAAGACAGGATGGTTTAGGCAGAATCTTATTTTGGATCCCACTGAGGCAGTTGAGGGAAAAACTAATGCATAATTGTACCAAAAAGAAAATAGTTCCCCATGCAATGAAGTAGTTCAGCCTGCCTCTCTGGGGCACATCACTCTACCCTCCCAATCAAAGATGTGGCAGAGCACCTCACTCTGATGTAGACCAACCATCACTGACCCCAGGTCTGAATGTATGACGGCCATCTTTGTTATTCTTACATTTTAAACATATGTATTTTGTTTAAAAGTGCTTATACTACACTGACTTTCAATATTGATGAGTGGTGTGGCTGTTACTTGTCTACCACAGAGTGCTTCAATCTGTGCCTGTTGTTTCCTCATTAGGTCAGTTATGTTGCACAACATGATGTCCTGAGTGACAAGACCCAGTATCCATCCTTTCTACGCACCGTCCCACCCATGCACTTTCAGGCCTCTGCTCTTGCCAAGGTAGTGAAGCACTTTGGTTGGGCCTGGATAGGAATCTTGGCCTCAGATTGTGATGTCTGCTACATGGCGATGAAGCAGATGAAGGAGGAGGTGGAGGGAATGGGAATCTGTATCTCTTTCTGGGAGAAGATCCATGACTCTTACTCCAAGGAAAAGATGAAGTCCGTTGCTCAAACAATACGGAGCTCGTCCGCCAAGGTTATTGTATGTTATTGTTTTGAGCGGGCCCTCAAGCCTCTTCTACAGGAGCTGATCGACCTCAATATAACTGATATAACCTGGATTTTTCCTACTGCTTTTGTTCTAACTCCTGGATATTTTCCAATGACCTCTTTGAGAATATTGAATGGCTCCCTGATATTCGTGCTAAATGCCCCACAAATGCCAAATATGAAGACATTTTTAGAGAGCCTTCACCCCTCCAGGTACCCAGAAGACATTTTTATCCATTCCTTCTGGGAGGAAGCCTTTGGTTGTATGTGGCCGAACAATGACAGCTCTGCAGTGGCAATGCCTGGAGAGACAGGGGGTAAGAAGCTGTATTGCACAGGCACTGAGGTGTCGGATGACCTGGAGTCAATGTTTGTATTGTCTGATATGAGTTATACTTATCAGAACTACCTGGCCGTGTATGCCCTGGCATGGGCTCTGCAGGACATGATGTTGTGCAAACCTGGGATGGGACCGTTCCTGAACGGCAGCTGTGCTGGTGTGGAACATCTGAAACCATGGCAGGTAAGGAGATATGAGAGACCAAACTCAAACATTGCAATATGTTTCTAACCAAATAATGAGGGTTTTCATAACAGTAGTGTCCGTGTCAGCACACAAGCTAGTCTTTAATAATCAAGCCAAGGCCTGCAAATGACTAGGACCGGGAGCGGTGTATTCCTTATACGGATTATGGTGCTCCCCGACAGGACTCATTTCAAATACATATAGGTTCAATTCTGATAATCAGGGCTGCAGCATTCTGAAAGAATGGCAGGCAAAGGTTAAAATGTGAATATTTATGTAAGAAGTTATGGGAAAAATATAGCAAATATGCCCTCACTACGTTTAGTAGCAAAGTGTATAATTCATAAGTTCAAAGAACTTAGTAAAATCTATAGAACATCTGGCATAGATTGCCATATAGGAATACAGAGGAAAGTCTAGGGTAGATTTACAAACTTGTCGTTGCATCATAGTTGGTCACCTTGCTGCATGCACTGCGTGACACGCAGAGGGTGGGAATGTACCGTATTTCAGTCAATACTATGCTTTCCTGCTTTTTCCCCTGCTCTGGTGCCCCTATGGCAACTAAGGGTCAACGCACCATGCTTCAAGTGTGCCTCTGGTGCGTGCAGGATTATTCCTGGCAGGCATATTCCTCTTTCTATGTGTGCTGCGGAATGCAGGTCACATAGGAAGTGGAAGTACTAAGGAAAAAGATATTTCTCCTTGTTAGTCCTCTCCTGAGAGGGCATATCTTTTTGGTGCATTTCAGGTTTACCAGTTCCGGTGAATCCGAGAATGCGTCAAAATCCACAGGGGGTGCATTGGAAACCCCCTACAACGCCATGGTAAGACTTCCTAGGGCAGAGTAAGGCAATGCCGCTGTTTTGCTTTACTCCAGGTGTATGGAGCCACGCAGAACCACGCAATGAGGCCTTGCCTGACTTTCATGAACCTGACTTAAGATTTGCATCGCCCGTGTACCACATTGCCCCTCAGTTCTTCTCTACTTTTACAGACTTTATACAATGGTGTTCATACATTACTGCACAAATCCATGGTTCTCAAAGAATGCACCAATGAGGAACAAACAAGGAGAAACATTTTACTGCTGAGTACATTTGAAGTGTCTCTCATAGACTATCACACCGGGTTCAGTCATTTCAGTGTATTCAAGCCTGATGGTTGATACATGGTACAAAGATACTCTGAGACAGTTGGGGTGCCCCTGATTAGGTACAGGGTAAAGCGTCAGGAGTATAACCCATTGACCGAATTGAGATCTGGATGTTCATGTGTTTTTAACAACAATATCTCAATCAGATTCAGTAAAGAGGCAAATATATATGTGTGCACAAAAAATTACGAGAACGCGGAAAAAAGAAGAGAGACTGGGTTCAGTCATTTCACAGTTTATTCAAGCCTGATGGTTGATACATTGTCAAGAGATACTCTGGGACAGTTGGGATGTCCCTGATTAGGTGCAGCACAGTGGGAAACCACCAAGAATGTTCTCCATTTATTTGTGAAAAGTTTTGAATTCTGTATTTAGACCAAGAAATAACAGTTCTAGGGCCAGATGTAGGTAGGCTTTTACCGGTCGGTAACGGCCGATTTCGGCCGTTACCGACCGGTAAATGGCTTTTCGGTATGTAGGTGCATATTTTTACAGAATCTGTAAATTTACCGATTCAGTAAATTTACCGATTCTGTAAAATACCGAATCGGTATTTTTACCGATTCGGTAAATCTGAGATGTAGGTGGGACTCTTCAGAGTCCCACAAGCCTTACCCAATCGGTATTTTACCATCAAATCCAATTTGATGGTAAAATACCGATTCCGGTGTGCATGCACATGTGTGCATGCACACCTCTGCCATATGACAGGCAGACCTGCCCTTAGGGCATGTATGCCTGCCACATGGCACCGAGCCTCTTTTGGGGGGGCCAGAGGGTGTCAAAGTGACACCCCCTGCACCCTTGTGAAATTCGGTATTTACCGAATCGGTAAATACCGATTTCTTCCGATTCGGTATTCCAGCACATCTGGAATATCTACATATCCACCCCTCTGATTTACTGATTCTTAATTACCGAATCGGTAAAATTCGGTAATTAAGAATCGGTAAATCAATTCTACCTACATCTGGCCCCTAGTCATCCGATGGCGTTCTATGACACCAGTTCAAGATGGAGGAGAGTATAAACACAGTTTATATATGCATTTGAAGTGAAGAAAACAGCTCTCACAACTCCCCATCTGATGAGTTCTAGTTCATAAAAATATACTGGTATTTGAGTACAGAGTTCAACAACTTCGGGTTTCTCTTCTTATAGTCTCCCAGATCCTTCACGGTATCATAGAGATCACTTTGTGGCTCTTCAAACTTTACGTCAATTCTCTTCCTGTTTTTCCACTTG
Organism: Lissotriton helveticus; assembly: GCF_964261635.1. Taxonomy (NCBI): domain Eukaryota; kingdom Metazoa; phylum Chordata; class Amphibia; order Caudata; family Salamandridae; genus Lissotriton; species Lissotriton helveticus. The sequence continues at coordinate 146,408,055 of NC_136064.1, read as the reverse complement.
TTGCTTACACCTTCTTATACTCAAGTCCTAACGATTGCTGAAGAAATTCTCTTGTGAAATTTGATGGCAGCGAGCACACGTGCAATGCCAAATAGTATGGCCAAGAGAAGGGTTAAAAACAATTTTAGTATCACACCACCTACGCTTCCAAGCCACTCCCCTATCTTTGCAAAGCCTCTCCCAACAGATTTAAATGCAGACTCTATTACTTCCCAGGCACCCGTCCCTTCTAATTCTGTCAGTTCTTGTGTTATGTTTGCAATATTAGCTATGTAGTTGTGAAGCTGCTTATGTTGTAATTTGACAGCGATTAGATTGAGTATTAGCGGAATACATCTTAGTTCTAGCCGTTATCTTGACAATTTAGCGGACTCCATTTTGTATTCATGGCACCCATCTTGTTTGCTACATGCTGCCTCGTGTCGACCATGTGCTTTGTCCTATCTTCCTGTTCATGGTGCTTGAATCTGCCCAACAACAAGCTATATTTAGCATCCCCCACTCTGCCGCTGTCCGTTAGGGTTCACATCTGTTAGTGATTAGTCCCAGATAGGAATGTGTTTGTCATGCATCCAAGACTGTTAGCTCCTCCCACCGATCGATTGTGCCTCTCGATATTACCTTATATGTACATAAATCATGTTCTTGTGCTTTGTACCGCCTTCTTTTGAGCCCCTGTGCGGGTATAAATAAACCATGCTTCTTGGCTCGGTGTGCTACTTCTTGCAATACCGAAGGGTACTGTTTGAACCACCTCATGAGGTGTAATAAATGTTAAATTTTCTATTCCAGTTTCTGTGCCAACTTCTTTCTATTGGTCTGAGGACTTCGTGCAGAGAAGGGCGAACCCCTTGCACTAGCGGGTCCGGCTGAGGCCTGATACGACACTTATATATGCACAGAATTTATACGCATGAATCACTCAGCAAACTCCAGCCTTCACTGAAAATCTAATTTAAAACTATTAACGCTCCAATGATGTTAATAGCAAACTACTAAAGAAGAAAGCTTCAAACTATACATAGTTCCATGCAAATTATCTTGATGATATAGGAGCTCTAAAGATGTTAGTAAGGTTCAGATCAAAGCTTCACTTACTCTGATAATGTAGCAACCAAGAGGCAAATCAAGCGTGTTAATGCGAAAGATTCTGGGGAAAACTAGACCAGCAATACGACTACCTACCCAGTTGTGTGGTAACGGAAAATGCCTATAACTAAATATTAATGGCCACACTCATTCCACCCACATTTCTAGACAGTCTTGTTTCCCTCCTGCTTCCTTATAACATCTACACAATCTCAATATTCAATCTCGGGGGTGGTTCATTTAAAATCTCCTCACCCTTCCCAATATTGTATTCTGCACTAGTATGTGTTCCCCTTTCTCTTCATCGACTCTTATCCTCTCATTCAGTAAATCTACGAATACTCTGTCATCGTTATCAATTCTACATGTTACATCAAGAGTGCTTTGGTTAGTAGCACTCACATTAATTAATCCATTGATGTTACAGCCTTGTAAAAATTATGAATATGTTTAGTAGCCAAGAAATACATATTACATCTTTTATACTTTCCAAGATAGCTTACTAGAGTTTTGTTTATAATAAAGGTTCAAGAATAGAAAGCATAGAAATGTGCAGGACATGGCTTAATTAATACACTCTGCCCCTTCACCTGCACAGGCTGAAAGGTAAAAACACACACAACAGTTTTCTACCTGCATATCTAGAACATAACCAGCTAGCATTTGGAAATGGACATGGTAGCTAAAATACTCTCAATGTTGTCCAATGCATGAAACTTTGTTTTCGTTTACTGGTTTATTGACAACAAGTTTTACTCTACTCTTCACTGGGGGATGCAAGATTGTACCACCCAGTAGATAAATATCTAACATCCATCCAGTCATAAACACAGAAAAGGCTACCGCCAAAACTACAAGCAACAATTTGCAGTCCTGCTGCACCATGTTAACTTAAATCAGATCAAGTAAATATCGGAATCTTAGATTGGATCATATTTTCCTTTACAGCCACTGTCACTATTCTGTGCCAACTGGAGGCCTAATGCTCCACCATCCTCTGTCTGTTACCCTAACTCTACTCTCTACTCGCCCTTTCAAATGTTTGTCAGTGATTTACATAAATGAGCCCTTTGGATAACTTGCCCTGGCCTCAAGGAGGTTCATCAATGTTGGTTGGACAATCATTGGACTACAAGTTGATTTTGGCTCGGCATGTCCAATCCAGGATTGAATACTTTCGATTGATCTTCTTCTTTCTTTTGGGATATTTGGAAATAGTCAAATCAATGCTTTCAACCACGACCTTAGTTTGATCCTTTCGCTTTGGCTCTTCCAGTTCACTAACTTCCCTTATTGTCTTAGCTCCATTTATGGTTGTCAGTAGTTCCTTCTGAGATGTTGTGAGCTTTGGCCATCCTTCCTCGGGGGAGCTTCAATCCTTGGAAGTACTTGAAATCGTAGGTTCTGACAAAGCTGATTCACTCTCAGAGGTGGAACTTCCTTGTGCCACGCTACCATCTAGCTGCTGTACTCCTGGATTTGGCAGGCTTGTTTCAACCTTCCGTGAGCTTTCACAATCTCAGTGAATATCTATTCTTATTCCACTGGTGGTATAACCCTGGTTACCTGGTTCTCTCTGCTGATGATGCTCTGCTAATGAAAATTATGACCTCCCTCTTATTTTTATTTTTTTTATTGAAGTTCTTAGGATCATAGAAACAGAGCATACAGGAACAAATTAAAAGCAAATTGCAAAAAATACGAGTATTACAAACACAACAGTAGATAAAGCATACTTTTTAGTCCTAATACATTTTTCCATAATTAATCAAAATATGATCTCCAAATTTTATCAAACTTTCTCATCCCTCCTATTCGCTGCGCATACAAGGATTCACTCTGTCTAACTTTCTTAATTTTTTGAAGCCATTCCGGGAACAGAGGAACCTGTATTGACTGCCAGTTCTGTAATATCAAGGATCTTGCCACTGCCATTACTATGTACACCAATTTTACGAAGTGGTCTACTAATTCAAGATCGGAATCATAGCCTTACAACATTAATTTAGCATTATAAGTAATCCTAATCTTATAATAGGTTTGAAGAAAAGAAAAAATCTCATTCCAAAATGGCGTAATAGTAGGACAATATGCAATTACATGGGACCAATTGGCTGGAGCAAATTGCTGGCATCTAAAACAGTTGGCTGAGGTGTTAACATACATTTTGGCGATGACAGCCGGAGTACGATATAGAAGCCATTTATTAAAAAATAGCATTCTATGCCAATTAGCACCTCTCAATACACTAAAATTAAGTTTATTTATGGTCTTCCAGGTGTTAAGGGTTAAGCCATGGTTTTCTTGTTCCTGCCATTTTTTAAATGCTTTTAGGCTTAAATCCTCCTCCATACTCTGTGCCAAGCAACGTTTCCATTCCCCAGGTTTTCTAGCCCGTGAAGTCAGAAAAAGATCATTCCATAACTGAGTGGGGGTGCTGACATACCTTAGGTCCAATTGTTCCAACATTTTATAAATCAAAGTATAAGAGCCTATTAACAAAAAATGTCCCTGAATTAATTGTTGCATCTCTCCCTGTGTAATCCACGATCCACCCCTTATGAAATCTAATAATGTATTAAACCCAGCACAATACCAATTTAAAACAATTTCTGACCCAATTGTAATCCCTATATAGACGAAGACATACATTAAGGGAGTCATTAAGTTAAACTGTGGGAGAGAGTATCTTTTAAGCATGGCATCCCGTCTTTTGAAAAAACAATTCATAATCTTATATCGAACAAGTTTCGGTTATTTAGGCACTTGAAGGGGGAGGGGATTTGAGCCTCACGACAAATTTGATCCAAAAACAAGTTAATAAATAAATCTGGACCGTGTATTTCAGTTTTAAATCTATCCAGATATTGTGCAAAGTATGCATTATAATAGTCTTTAATATTAGGTAACGAAAGACCTCCTTGCTCTGTATCTACATAAAGTGTCCCTATTGCAATACGAGGAGTCTTTTTGCCCCATACGAAACCTGAAAACAGAGATTCTACTTTTAATAAAAAGTACCAGGCAAAAAACAGGGGATGGTCGAAAATAAGAAATTAAAAAGCGGAAGTACGGACATTGTAATCAGTGCGACCCGGCCCAAGATGGATAGTGGCAGCAGGTTCCATCTGGCAAACATGGAGCGATCCTTCTGAAGAAGAGGATCAAAATTAGGTATATATAGATATAGTAATGAAACGGAAAACAAAACCCCCAAATACCTTTTGGGTCATGGATTAATGCAGCCGACTAAATCTGGATGTAATTCTGGGTCTGGGCCCCCACAAACCAAAATGTCAGTCTTTTTTTTGTTAATCCGATAACCACTTAAGGCTTCAAATTCTTCAAAAATCTGTAAAACAAAGGTCTGAGATTGCAAGTCTGGCTTAATTAATAACATAATGTCGTCAGCGTATAGTTTGATTTTGTCCATAGAGATGATCGGAGGAGCAACATTCACAGAATTCCGAATAGCAATAGCTAGTGGCTCAATAAAAAAAAGCAAAAAGAATAGGTGACAAAGGGCAACCTTGCCTAGTACCTCGTTGAACTAAAACTGAGCCCACCATGACAGAGTTAATGATTATATTGGCTTTAGCGCCAGTGTACAGATTTTGAATTAAGTTAATAATTTGTGGGGGAATTCTAAAGTGCTCTAAAATAATAAAAAGTGTTGCCCAAACCACCAAATCAAAAGCTTTTTCTGCGTCTAATAATAAAACTAAAGCGGGAATACTCTTTATCTGAAAATAATCTAACGCCTCAATCAAAAAATGTGGTTAGCTGACGACCTGCGATAAAGCCATTTTGGTCGGGATGTAGTCAGCGGCAATACTATTAAAACAAAAGGATAGCAATTTGGTAGTAATTTTATAATCTGAGTTCAATAATGTAATAGGCCTAAATGAGTTAGGATCTTTAGAATCTTTCCCCCTCTTCAGAAAGCTTACTACCGTACCTTCACGAAAAGAATCTGGAACTTGCCCACCACCCAGCATAGAATTTAACAGTTGCAGTAACAAATCAGAAAAAGAGTTAAAAGGAAAATTGTGACCTCTCATACTAGTCTTCTTTAGAAACCTCAGAAACTTCAAATCCATGGTGGGTGGCTCGATGACTTAGAGGATGCTGGTTCCGCTTCTCCCTCTCCAATGGTACTCCAGGCTCAACTTGCAGACATGCCCATAACTACAATGGAATCTCTGTTCAATTCCTAGTACTCAGCAAAAGAAACACATTATCTCATTTTTTAAGTGAGTTCCTTGATCCGAATCAAGATGAACTGACATCCTGAAACTTAATATTAAGTCCTGCAGCAATAGTTCAGTAACAGTCTGACTATCACATCTCTTGGTGTGGGATGTACGTTGTTACAACGCAGGTTGTAACAACGGATACCTTTACCACGCGGCCGCTACAACACCAGTCCCCGTAACAGTAGGGAAGGTGTTGGAATATAAATTTATAAAATTCCTTATCCCACGGCGCCCTCCAGCGCAAGTCGTGGTATTGACTTACGTTTTAACGGCCGCGTGGTAAAGGTACCGCGTGGTAAAAACTTCGTGGTAAAGGTTGTTTACCCTTGGTGTGGATGCCTGAACCCATTGTGAGAAAGACAAAGATATACCTCAAATGATTACATCAGGACATTTCCACAACATAGAACTGGAGATGGTTGAAGGGACCAGTGCACTTTCCAACATGGCTCATGGTCAGCAGCATATTAACTCATTTTGCTTCTGGTTGATAGCGCAAAGCTGACACAGACTTTCTGCCATTGATTGGAAATGAGGATTGAACCAGTACAACTTGTAAGTTGAGGCTCTCTCACCATATGTGTGATGCCGTGCATGTGCTGCATCATGGAAGGCAACATTGAATCACGGAGGACAGGCCTTCCATCTCTCGCACACACCATCCTCTCACACTTAGCTGTCTCTACTTCAGGGGCAGTATGTTGCAATCCTCTTAGTTCATTGAAAGTGTGCAGTATTAGGCAGGATATTTGATAGATTCTTCCTCTGAATTACGTGGTTCATCCATGTGAAAGGTGCAGGGAGATTGCAGTATCAGGCAATTCAAGCTGCATAATGATTGCCTCTGATGACAAAGTCGTCGCCACTCTTCTGTGAAGCTCATTTCACTACTGCTATTTCCTTCGGCAATTGTAAAACTTCCAATAGATTGGAGAAGTACATTCCATTCCTAATGGCGGAGCCAGAAGAGCATTTGAAACCCAGTTGCAATTGTTACATGATCACAAATGTCCAAAATCATGTACAACTCTGAACTAAAACTGGCCGCCAATATAAATGTGACTCCTGATGCTGCCAAAGTACAGCAGGCTTTCGTAAGGGAAATTAGTTCAGCTACTTGTGCAGATGTAACATGACATGTCCACAACCCCACTTAGTGTGATATAGCCATAGCTTCCCACAGGAATACCATCTTATTAGACAAGACAGAGTGGGGAGGAGAGGGGGAGGCGTTGCAGTGGCTGCTAAGGCCCCGATTCGTATCTCCCTTCTCGAATCCTTCTCAAACCCCCTGTTTGAAATCCTCATTGTCAACATAACGCATCTCAAAACGCTGATGGGAAGAGCCGCTCTGGTCTACAGACCCCCGGGCGAAAAATCCAAATTTGTCAATGTTCTTCTCGACACTATCGCCTCGCATGTGTTAGCCACAGACTACTTCATTTTAATAGGAGATTTTAACTATCACATGGAACTTATTCATGATACTGTCTCCTGCCATTTAAGGACCAGTATGGAAACCTTGGCATTAACGCAAAGGGTTCTATGACCCACCCATCAGGCAGGACATACTCTTGACTTAATTGTCACCAAAATGCCCAGCATCACCTGTGACCCCCCTCTGCCTATGACCTGGACTGACCACTTTCTTGTGAAATTCAGCCTCCCTAGTCCTGATAAGCCTAGGACTCGAAGTGCACAGATTCCAGGCTCATTCGGCCTTGGCATAAACTGACATCGGAGGCTTTTCAGGCCCATTTTAATCCTCTCAGAGATACATCCAACAATATTGACCTAATGGCCAACCAGTTGGAAGAATGCGTTAAGATTGCACAGGATAAGGTCATCCCTGAAACATCCCTGAAAGAAGAGTTTAAGTAAAAACTATTGCCTCCCCATGGTTTACGGAGGAACTGAAAATAGAGAAAATCGCTAGTAGATCAGCAGAAAGGTTGTGGAGGAAAACAAGAACGATGGAACCTCATAAAAACTATAAACCGATCCATTCAAGCTATTTGAAAAACATAAAGAAAGCTAAACCCAGCTACCCTACTCAAAGAATCAATAAAGCATCCCACTCCTCTAAAGAACTGTTTAAAATACTAAATGAGTTCAGTGCACCGCAGGTGGAACAGTCATCTTTCACCCCCACCATGGAGTGGATTAACTCATTAGCTGCTCATTTCAACAATAAAATCAAGTCTATCTACACCGCGTTTGCAGCCTCCGGATCTAATGTCACCCTAGGTGGTGAGGAATCTCCCTGTTACTCCTTGATCTCAGACCATATTGAGTGTCCTTCTCTTATTGAGTTTGGATCCACCACGGCTGCTGAAGTATTAGCTGCTCTTGGGAAAGTGAAATCAGGTTCACCCACCGACTCACTGACCCTCCGCAAGTGTACTGAGATATTTCCACTTTTGGCCTGCTCTCTATCTAACATCTTTAAGACCTCTTTTGAGCTTGCATCTACGCCCAGCAGCTGGAAGGTGGCTCAGGTAAAACCCATCCTCAAAAAGCCCACCAGTGACCCTACCATTGTGTCTAATTATAGGCCTATATCGCTACTGCCCTACTTTGGAAAGGTACAGGAACACTGTAGTGTTAGTTCAAAGAGTACTCCAAGGGTGCTTGTAATTAGGAGTTTATTCAGCTTAGAAGAAGTGCAGCGACAGGAGGCATTGACAGTGGTCAACTGCCAAACTACAGCATTCTGACACAAAGCATGGAACCATGAAGAAGCAAGGTTCTACCTACAGGTGCCTGGAAGGCACAACACAGAGAATACTACATTATCCTCTTTTCTATAAAACGAAAGATAAACAATGATAGATAGAAAATAGAAGAGAAAGAAGAAAAGGAAACATAAGCGAGAAAGGAATGAGAAAGAAGGAAAAGCAAAAGAGAAAAGTGAGGAAATACAACTGAGAGCAGAAAATAATGCAAGAAAATAATTATCTGAACCTGGCAGGAATCCTACAGACTCTGAGACTCCTGCGAGGCTCTGACACAAAAGTTGCATCAACATTACCATTTCCATTATCAGTAACAGAACTGAAACACCCGTTGTTTGCAACGGAACTTGAACTAGACAAAGGGTCATTAGAGAACACATCATCTCTACCGACCTTTACAACTTTACAAATGTTCCACCAATCTTTGTTATTCACACGCACTGCATTCCCACAAACCTTATCAACCACTAGTGGCTCAGAAAATTTGCTCCTTCCCTTGGTGACATGAACAGAATTCTTGATGCGAATAACATCACCAGCAGAAATATTATGAGGAACAGATCTTTTCCTTTCATCAAAATAATTATTTTGTTTCTTCTGAGCTGCCGTAATATTGTCCCTCACAAAACCATCAATGCCATCCATCACATTCATCTTCACCCATTTAGACATCCAACCTGGACAAATTTTCGTAGAAGGTTTCCTTCCCCTTAAAAGTTCGAAAGGAGAAACCCCAGTTGAGGAATGCGCAGTAGTACGGTAAAACCATAGCATGGAACGCACAGCATTCTCAACAACACACTTGCTGGCAATGGCCCACTGCACACAGTTATTGAGTACACGATTCATCCTTTCCACAAGGCCATTGACCTGGGGGTGATAGAAAGAACTCTTCTTATGAGCAACACCACCCTGTTTAAGAAAACACTCGAATTCAGACCTAACGAACTGTACACCATTGTCCGTCATGACCACTGTAGGGAAACCCTCTCTCAAAAAAATCTCCTTAAAAAAAAAAATGACATTAGCAGAGGAAGGTTCGCTGATAAAACGAATCTCCGGCCACTTGGAGTAATAATCAATGGCTACAATGGCAAAACGAGAAGAAGAAGGTAGGAGATAGAAAGGACCAACTAAATAAACTCCAATCCTCTCCCGCGCTCTCTCTGTAAATTGAATAGGTTCCAAAGGGGGAGTCCTTACCTTGTGACTTTTGTCAGAAGATTTGCAAATAACACAGTTATGAATCAAAGTATCAACACAAACATCCATTTGTGGCCACCAAAACACGTCCCTCAACCTACGCTTCGTGAAGGTTTTCCCTAAATGACCCTCATGTGCACCATCAACAAGACGTTTCCTCAAACTCCCAGGAGGAATAAGTCTACCACACCGCAAGAGAATGCCATCCTCAACAGTGAGCTCATCAGCAACCTTAACATAGGTCTGGAAATCTCCAGAAACATTCTTCTCTTCAGGCCAACCAGATTTCAAGTAATATGCAACTTGAACAAGAACCTCATCCTTTAACAACTCCTCTTTCCACTCACCCTCATTGATGGCACACATTCCTTCAAGATCTGCCGCAGCAACAAAACAGTCCTCTAGGTCATCCTCCTTTTCAAGTTCAGAATCATTCTCAGTTATAGGAAAACGTGAAAAATAATCTGCCCTGACATTCTTCGAACCAGGGAGATACACGATGTCAAAGTCATACTGTAGTAGCTTTGTGGACAACCTAGCAATTCTTGGAGTATGCTCTTTAATCTTCTCCCCAGACAAAATAGAGACTAAGGGACTATGGTCCGTTCGAATCACGAAATGACTACCCCAAAGAAAAGGGTTGAACTTCCTGACCGCCCACCAGCAAGCCAAAAGCTCTTTCTCGATGACGGAGAAATTAACCTCAGCCCCACGCAACACTCTCGAAGCATAAGCAATAGTATTGTCAATTTGGCCATTCTTCTGAGTGAGCACATCCCCAAGGCCAAAACCACTCGCATCCACAGTGACAACTCACTCCTTATTTGGATCAAAGGGTTTGAGCACACTTTCACTCACCAACTGTAATTTAATGCATTCAAAAATTTCTTGACAGTTCTTATCCCAGATAAAAGGCACATTTTTTTTTAGCATGTTTGTGAGAGGTTGAACTTTAGATGCATAATCTTTGATAAATCTGGAGTAAAATTCACTGAGCCCTATAAAAGACTTTAAACCAGATTTATCGACAGGTGGAGCAGCATCTATAATGGCTTTCACCAGACCAGGACGTGGTTCCACCCCATCATGTGAGACCACATGTCCCAGAAATTCCATTTTTTCCTTTAGGAAAACACATTTCTCAGACTTGAGTACAACACCTTTATCCTGCATGATTTCTAAAACTTGATTCAAAGAAAAATCATGATCCTCCTTGTTCTTGCCAAAAATCAAAACATCATCCTGGAAAACAATTACTCCAGGAGTATCTTTAAACATTTGACTCATTAGTCTTTGGAAGACTGCCGACGCAAGACCGAATGGCATCCTGCAGTATTGAAAACTCCCGAAAGGAGAGACAAAAGCAGTCAAATGTTTAGAGGATTGACTCAACACTACCTGGTGGTAAGCGGAAGCCAAATCCAACTTAGTGAACCACCTTGCACCTCTGGTGAGAGACAACAAGTCTGTAATTTTTGGCAAAGGGTGTGAATCAATCCAGATGTTTTTATTGAGATTGTGCAAGTCCACACAGACGCGCAGATCACCATTCCTTTTCTTTGCGGCAATAAGAGGAGACAACCACAAGGACGACTCTATAGGTTCTATGACCCCTTTCTTGCACAACCCACTCAACTCCTTTTCCAAAGCATCTCTTACGCTGAAAGGGACACTCCTGACCTTATGTTTAACAGGAATAGCCCCATCCTTCACTTTTATTTCATGGTTAAAACCCTTAATCATGCCAAGACTGTTCCCAAAAACAGCAGGAAACTTGAGAATTAGTTTCTCAATGTATTCATTCGATTCTACAACTGCAAGCCTTTCAAAATGGTCACAGGATTCATCGATACTAATCTGTTCTTTAGTGCCAGGTCTAAGGATCATCTTAAACAACCCCTGGTGAAACCACCCCAAGATGTTCAAACCTTTAATAGAAACATATATTTTTCCAAAAATGTTCCTTCCCCTGAATTGGATAATATCCTCAAAAAAACCAAAGAGAGCTATCCTGTGTCCTTCATAAGAAACAGGGGCTCTATCTGGTGGCAAGAGCTTCCTTTCAGGCCAAGTTTCATCAAACAATTCTTGGGTGATCATTGTAACTTTAGCACCTGAATCTACCAACAAGGAAATGACTTTATCACCAACCCCGAAATCTTCATAAGGGTCAACACATTCTGAAGGGTCGCCAGTGATAACACCATCATCCCGTACCACCACAACCATATCCCTAAGGTCGTCTTGGATACAGTTGTTAGGATCTGAGTCCCTCCCAGTACCTCCATAATATTCTGTGACATTCCCAACCACATTAACATTGCTCTGTCCTTGAGATTTATTGATGAAAGTAGAATTCCCTTGTTTGGAAACTTGACAAATTTTTGCAAAATGTCAACATTTTCCACAATTCCGACAGGTAGAGTTCCTGGCAGGGCAAAATTTGTTGTTCTTGTTATGTGAAGGATTGCCACATCTATAACAAATGTCATTCTTTGAGAATGCATTTCTCTCAAAACGTTGTGAATTTGGAAAGTTATTTTTTTCAAGACGTTGTTGACCAAAAGCCGCTTTATTGTCGTTGTTCTCCTTAGTTCTAACTATGGAAACCGCTTCTTCACATTTCTTCTCAAGTTCCTTCACTTCTTTTTTAGACAATTCTATACTCTTGGCCATACGGATAGTCTCTTCAATAGTTGGATTGCCCAACGTTAGTAGTTTTTGTTGAATGGACTTGTCGGAACATTTACAAACATATTGATCTCTAATTAATTGTTCTCTAAAACCTTCAAATTCGCATTTCGCGCTCAGCTGTCTTAAACTAGAGGCATATGTCTCAACATCCTCCCCAGGTAGCTGTTCCCTTTTGAAGAATTTGTGTCTAATTACCACAAGACTAGGCTTAACATCAAATCTCAACTCCAGTCTCATTCTAGTCTCGGTATATTCGTCTAGATCCTCTTCTGCGTTGTTTCTTATCAAAGGTTGTAAATGTTTATAGATTTCTCTCCCCTCAAAACCTAAAGAATGTAGTAAAAGACATTTCTTCCTCTCTGCGCGATATCTTGACGCACCTATTGCACCCAAATAAGTCTCTAAAGCATCTAACCACTTTTTCCAAGTTATAGGTGGATTGCCTGGGGTCTCCAGGAAAGGAGGTGGAGGAGAAACTGATTGCATCTTGAGCGAAATGCGGTTTTTCTTAAAAAATGATAGAGATATTTAATTCCTATTTTTTATTGACCTGCCCTGTCGCTGACCATTAGAGATTGAACATATGATGAGGAGGATTTATTTGAATTAAACTTCTTTGGGTAATAGACAGTGTTAATGTTTTATTTTTCTTCAAATGGCAAAAACGTGTAAAGAAAAAGAATGAGCGTTGACTTCGTTTTTTTTATAGCGTTGATGTTCTAATGCGTGAAGTACAGAAAACAAAGAGCTTTAAATGTTCATTAGAAATCTTTAACCATCCAGCGCATTCAGCGTGCCTGCTCCTGGCCGTGACCAGATTTGGCGTATGTGAACAAGCTCCGTTCGTTGCCAAGGTCGCGTTGGTAAGTGAGAGCGCCCTCTTCAAGCCGCGATCAGACCCGCCGTACGTTGCCAAGGTGACGTGTGTAAAGTGACAGACACACGCGTCACAAAGCGCTGCCAACCACACGCGTACAAGTTAGAGTCTATGCGGATACGTTGCCAACCACACGCGCTGATGACAGGTTGATGACGTGACACGCCGAGAGCGTTGATTGGGAAATACGCTTAAGCCTTTTTTTTTTTAAATTGCCGAATACGCGCTGGAAGTGAAATTAAATTACTTATCTCGCTTCTTATGATAATCCGCTGGCAAGGCGTTTTTTGTAAAGCAGCTGGTCTTCTTACTCCATCGAAGTTTTATCCTCTATTGCTGGAACACGAGGAGATTCGAGGTAAGGCAGGTTCTTTACTTCCTTCTAAGCATCGTCGCCAACAATTTTGTAGTGTTAGTTCAAAGAGTACTCTAAGGGTGCTTGTAATTAGGAGTTTATTCAGCTTAGAAGAAGTACAGCGACAGGAGGCAGAGACAGTGGTCAACTGCCAAACTACAGCATTCTGACACAAAGCATGGAACCATGAAGAAGCAAGGTTCTACCTACAGGTGCCTGGAAGGCACAACACAGAGAATACTACAAACACCTAGTTAATAAGCGCATCTCCAGTTTTGTAGAAGCACATTCGCTTCTAGATCCCTCGCAGTCAGGCTTCCGTGCTGCCCATGGCACAGAAGCGGCAGTAATGGAAGTGGTGGACAACATTCGTCTCACCCTGGACAGAGGTGATTTCGCATTTCTGTTCTTATTAGATCTCTCAGCAGCCTTTGACACCATCTCTCACAGCATTCTTTGTCAACGGCTGTGGGAGATTGGTGTCAGAGGCAAGGCTTTGGCCTGGTTCAAGAGTTACCTTGCGGACCAGCATACATATATTAAGGTCAACTCCTTGGAATCTAGTAGCACTCCTCTCTCTGTCGGGGTTCCTCAAGGGTCCATCCTGAGCCCCATTTTATTTAACATATATCTCACCCCTTTGGCCAACATTATAAAATCATATGGTTTTACCACAGTATCCTATGGGGATGATACTCAGGTGCTTATCACCTGTAGTTTAGATGTCCTTGACACCCACACTAGATTTAAGAGGTGTATGATTCAGATCAGTGAATGGATGACTGAAAATAAACTCCATCCTAACTATAGCAAGACTGAAATCATGCTATTTGACAAAGCAAAGACACTATGGTTGCATGATTTGTGGCCTCTAGAACTAGGACCATGCCCGATCCCAAAGAAGTGGTGCGTGTCCTGGGAATAATGATCGAATGTGCTCTTTCTATGAAGGCTCAGGTTACCCAAGTATCAGGCTCCTGTTATGGAATACTGCGAAAATTGCGGAAGATTTTCAGATGGCTACCCATTGAGTCCAGAAAACCCCTGGTTCAAGGACTAGTCGTTAGCCGTCTGGATTATGGCAACGCAATGTATGCCTCCTGGTGCTAGGCCTGCCCCCTAGGTCCCCCTCTCTGCTCTGCCTTAGACAACTGCACTGGCTTCCAGTGCGCCAAAGAAGTCAGTTTAAGATCCTCAGTCTCACACATAAACTTCTCCATGGGATAGGACCCTCTTACCTTGCTGAGAAATTGGTCAGGTACAAACCTTCCAGAACCTTAAGATCTAGCACTAAGTCCCTCCTGGTACAGCCGAGGGCTAGAACATGGAGAAAGGGATGCAGAGCTTTTTCATACATATCCCCCCAACTTTGGAACAAGCTACCTGCACATCTACTGTCCTTGTCTAATCACCAGGCCTTTTGTAGGGGCCTAAAAACCTGGCTTTTTCCCAATTATTTCTTCACCACCCCTCCTCCTCACTTGGTTGTCGTCTGCTGCTAAGCGCCTTGAGACCTTTGGTGATCTGTGCGCTATACAAGAGATTATGACTATGACTATGACTAGAGTGAATACAGCATAGGTAGCTCTCAAAACACTATGTTGGTCTCTCAAACAAAACGCATCCCGAAAAAGGGTGATCAGAAACAGGAAGGGGGTACATCCAATATGTTGGGTCTCTTTTCTGTGCACAATTTTGTAACACTAACAAAGTCATGGTCAAAGTCACTCGCATCGGCTCCCTCCAGGGTTGGCCAAGGAGAAGCTGAGGTTAGTGTGTTACCTCTCCTGATAGAGATAGGTTCGCTGCCAGCATGATTCTCACATAGCGGGTTAAATTATGGTTGGTCAGATGCTGTGGGGAAACATCGTTTACACCGTGGTGTTTACACCGCACGACCTTTAACACACAGCCATTACAACGAAAGTCATTACTACGACTTGCGCTGGATGGCGCTCTTTGTTAAGTAATAGTGTGATTTTCTATTCCAAAACCTTCCCTACTGTTACGTGGGCTGGAGTTGAAATAGAAAATCACATTCATCCTCAATCCAGTGCCCTCCAACAGTTCATGTATTAAACAAACAGTATCCCAACAGGTATAGTTCAATTAGACAATTAAATATGATATGAAAAAACCATTATCAATGACAGAAACAAGAGACTCAATATATCCATTTGTATGTGCCGTTGGCATCATATCTATGCGAACCATGGGAGAGAAAGGACATCAGTACTATTCAGGTCAGACCGTACAAATTGAGACACTTTACCAATTGCAGGTCTACCAACGTCATCTACGCCATCAAATGCCCTTGCAACCTTTTGTACATCGGCTAGACCACCCAAATGTTGAAAAAATGCATTATTCAACATAAGAGTCGCATTAACTGCAATACGATTACCGCACCATTGGTTACACACTACTTAGAAAAGGAGCACAAAGACACAGACATGACTTGGCAGGTTGTAGAACAAGTCTCTTTACCAGCCAGAGGAGGCGACATCCGCAGTGAATGTAAATGGATGACATACTGTGACTCGGTCAACCGAGGGCTCAATACCCTGGACGAGTGGAACAGTACCTTTGCCATATGATTCCTTATCCCCACACTGCCTCTACTTTGCTATCCCATAATTACCTACGGCCATTCCTTTGGCCCACATATTCTGTACCCACTTGCCTTGATCATACTATCTTCTTACTCCATGTGTACCCTCTGATCTCTACTGTGTCGTTGCAAGTCTGTGCCATACGTCTCATTGAATGCATGTTCTAGATATTTATTTAAAACTTGCCTCTGTTTCTCATAATTAACAACGTTCATAATTGACCTCTGTTTCTCATAATCAACCAATGTTTCCTAACTGTATGGTATGAGGTTGTATTCTACCATCTGCTCAATCAAGACGCATAAACGTATTGGCTGCCACATTTATCTTGATTTAAATGTATGCTACTATATGTTTGTGCTGTTCGCACTGATTAGCTGTCACATTCAGCTCGCTGCCCGAATTTCATTACTGATCCATTTTCTTGCCCAGCGAGCGCCAATGGGTTCGCTTTCTCCCCGTGTATACACGCCAATGCGAGTGCCTCCGTGCGACACGCCCCTTTCCCACCCCCTCCCTTGAGACCTATTGACGAACCCACGTCACCTGGCCATGCCCCCGTACTCTACTCCCTTCCTGGCAATTCTGGTCTCCGTGACTACGTCCCGAGGCTCCTGACTGACCCGGAAGCACTCCATACACGGCCAGAGGTATTTGGCTGCTTGCACCTGCCCCACAGTCCCTTGATCAGTACTTCTCTCCCACCAGATTTAGTATCTGCCATTGCGGTCCCCCTGTGGATGTACCGCAGTTTCCACCGGACGGAAGACACCGAATTTGTCTGCCGGAACCAAGTCCATAACAATTTTCCTGTCGCGAGAGGCTACAGAACCCGACCAGGCACACTGCGTCGCGTGCCCGCCTCCCGTGATTACGCCTACCTCACCCATTGTACTAAACCCCTGTTTTTCCCACAGATCACATCCCCCCCTGATGTCTGTTTGAGCCGCCACCTAGGACTTATTCACCACCGATGGCTCACAGGTATATTAAATGCATGCGCTGACATATCCTCCCTCCGATCAGCCTTCCACCTCCTCCCCTAGTTCCACTATGCATGCCGCATACACGTGGTTTTAATTTTGCCCGTGTTTCAAAGCCTCACCTATGGCCTGATCTGCCATTAGTTCTACTACACGCGGTTTTAGTCAGGCCCGTGCTCTATAGCAGTAATCATTCCCCGACCTGCCATCCATTTTACCACATGCGCCGCTTACACGCGGTTTAATCCCACCTGTGCGTTACTTAGAGTACCAGCTGTTCCCTGACTTACTCTGCCACACGCCACGCACGCCACAAACACGCGTTTTTAGTACTGCCTGGGTGTTTATAGCGCCAACTGTTCATCGACATCCATACAGACGCTGGCTCTGTCTTACCGGTTTACACTCTCCTAACTAACCCCAGGACACACATTAGGGTACTTGATCCATTCAACGTGGCTTACAGTTCTTCTTGCCTAGATGCCCGCTTCTCCTTGGATTACAACACCAATTAATTTAATACTGCGTAACCGTGTTGTTTACCGGTTTACCCACCAGTCTTTGCATATGCTGACCTTACCAATGGGGTCATCCTACGGCAATTTGACTACCTGAGAGCGTGCCACGTCATCTCCCACTGCTTTACACTGATGTCTTCCTGGCCTACCCTAACCCTACTCCCTTCCCTCCCCGCTTCAGCACTGCCTCATCTTACAACCCTGTCCTGAGCATGATCCTTACTTAACTGGATCGAAACGTCGTCGACTCCCCAGCCCATTCAAAAGGAACGATCTACAATGTGACCATCTTTATAAGTCAAGAATGTATGTTCCGAATCAGGATCAGTCACATTGTATTCTATCACTGTATATATTGTACACCTGTATTTACTGCGCCGTTCACGCTGAGTACTTTTGTCACTTGCGTCGCTATTGTGCAAATCACCTGCACCGTGTCTGCACCAAGTGCAACTTACGTTGTATCATTTTTACTCACAGTGCTGATAGTACTGATGTCTTTTCTCTCCCATGGTTTGCATAAATATGATGCCAACGGCACATACAACATCTCCTGTTTCTGTCATTGATAATGTTTTTTTCATATCATATTTAATTGTCTAATTGAACTATACCTGTTGGGATACTGTTTGTTTAATACATATTCTTACCCCAATCCCAACGTGGTTGATGGGTTGTTACTCCTGTTCCAACAGTTCAGACATGGCCATATGCAAATCAGTCTTACCCTGTGCCTCATGGGAACAGTCCAGCTCGGTCCTAGGAAGCTTGATTCGGGTCCAGGGAAGGCATGGCTTGGCAGTTCGGGCTGGACTGTTCCCATGATGCACAGGGTCAGACTGATTTACATATGATCATGTCTGAACTGGGGTGGCAGAGTGGGCTAAAGAACGGTGATGGATTAAACCCAGATCTGTTGACTGGGTGTGAGTGCTTGATTTGTTCAGATGCTCCGTCCATCACCACCCCCTTTTGTACAGCTTTGTTCACCATAAGTTGGCAGGATATGTTCAGACGTTGAGGTTCTTGCTCACTTTGCCACTGGATTCAAGTAAGCCGGGCTGATGACGGCTGTAATGCCAGACACCGGTCCAAGGAAGCTTGATTCGGGTCCAGGGAAGGCATGGCTTGGCAGTTTGGGCTGGACTGTTCCCATGAGGCACAGGGTCAGACTGATTTGCATGTGGCCATGTCTGAACTGGGGTGGCAGAGTGGGCTAAAGAACGGTGGTGGATTAAACCCAGATCTGTTGACTGGGTGTGAGTGTTTGATTGGTTCAGATGCTCCGTCCATCATCACCCCCTTTTGCTCAGCCATGTTTTTAAGCAGAGCAATTGTTCCTTGTTTATAGGCTTCCTTGGTCATCAATGCAATCAGAAGATCATTGATGTATTGAATTTGAGTTGAACTGCATAGTATCTGCCGAGAGACCAGATTATTTTTGAGTAACTGATTGAAATAGGATGGACTTTCAGCATAACGTTGAGGAGCGCAACACTACATAAGAGTTTTCTCTTTGAACTGGAATGCAAAATAAATTGTCTATCTTTGTGTAAGGGAACCACGATGAAGGCTTGATAGAGGTCATTGACATGAACCATTTGAGCTCTGGGTAAATTTGGAATAAAATATTAGCAGGGTTCGGTAGTACAGGACAGCATGGAATGACAGTTTGGTTAATTTTTGGGAGATCTTTAAATATCTTCCACGTTTTATGTGCATTTTGCAAAGCTATGCTCGTGGAGTTAAATGGACTCAAGAGGATTTCCTCTAGAATACCCTGCTATATCATGCTTTCATTGATAATGTCTTCTGGGGTGATCTTGTAAGGGCAAGGTTGAAGTAAAACAATGTTTGGTCAAAGGGTGATCTTTAGGGTGTTGGCACCCTTAATCTAAGTTCTCTCCCAGTGAAGTACCAGACATCCTCCCTGTCTCTCTAAAATAAATTGGAAGGACCTCCTTTTTAAAAACCAGATGCAATCTGACAACAGATTCTGTCATTTGTAGTCGTAACTCTGCATCAGCTGTTTGGATCTCAATGTGGCATGGGCGTGAAATTCCGTTTCACTCCCAGAGTTTGTGGAGTTTTACCACTCCACACTCACCAATGTTAAGTTGGCAAGTGCGACCGAGGAAAATCTTACTCCAGACAATGTCTGGAAGATTTCTCAATGTGGACGGTTGGGTATGGTCGCCCAAACACAGAATGTTATTATCAACTTCACTAAAATATGTATTTTATCATTCTGAGTTGAGGCATACTAAACTCGAATTTCTACCATGTTCCCTGAGTCAGATAGGACTATAATATGTAATAGCCATTCTGCCCATTCTAGCCCATGGATTTCAGGTAGCCTTGTAGCAGTGAAAAACAAAATGGAGGGAGATTCACTACAAGGACATGCTTCACATATCAAGCCATGTCCTACCTTACACACACAATGCACCTACCATAGGGGTGACTGACATGATGCTAAGGGAAGCTTCAGGGGCTGGGAAGTGTGGGCACTTCACAGCCAAGATGGCAGTTCTGGACTGCACGCAGACACTGCAGTGGCAAGTCTGAGGAACACTTTACAAGCTGCTTCTGTGGGTGGCGCAAACCAGTGCTGTAGGCCCACCAGCAGCATTTGGGTTACCACCCCTGGGCACACACAGGCCACACTACTAGGGACTAACAGGTAAACCAAATAAACCAATCAGGGATATACCAGTTAACAGTCATATTTACACAGGGAGCATTTGCGATGTGGCACTTAATGGCAGTGGTACAGCGCCCAGAGCATCTAATACCAGCAAAAACAGAGGAGACAACAGTGAAAATGGAAGGGAGACCCACGCCAATGGTGCCAGGTCTAACACTCCTTCTCTTCGCTTACGGCATGTCACTACAATATTTCTCATCTAGCAGAATCTCTTTGAGTGGTTTGCTCTGCCAGCAAAGAACACCTTGGATGATCTGATTACTCATTTTGGGTCATAGTCCTGTAGAAATGAAGCACTTAGACCTATTATGTTGTTTCTAAGCTTGTTATTCATTCTGCTATGCTCCTTGTACACTTGCATTACACTCTCAGAATAGGCATGTGCAGATTCCTTAGGTTCTGAAGATGTTCAGAAAATCTTGGGCCAGCTAATTTCTCTTTAAGTGTTTTATAACTTTGCTGTGCCTAGTTTTGATTATGGGCGAGGATGCATTTGTACCTGCAACCACACTAGGTTCCTGTGTTAGCCATGCAGCTACCTTCCTACATTCTGCCCACCTGTCCATTGAGATATAGAGTCCTATATCTAGTTAATGTGCAAATGTGATTGCTTAGGATCATAGTTTGCCCTACTTTTCATAATGTAGCCCTTCCGCTTTATTTTATTTGCTTTTTTGTGGGGCCCTGTAGGGTACGCATTTGTACTTCTGCTATGAGGCAAGAGCCTTTGCCACTTTCTGCTAGTTATGTTAAATCAATGCAGTTATTACTAGACAATTGATGCACAAGCTTTTACTCTGTAGGTAATGAGTTTTAATTGTATTAATTCATGTAGCATCTTCTGATTGTTATATGGCCTAATTGTGTTATGTATGAATTCTATCCTCAAGTTTTTGTCTCTGGCTGTGTATTTGTGCATGTTTTGTGTAATCTGACCTAGAGTAGTACTTAATGTAACTTTTTACCCAAGCTTGTTGTACTGTTTACAAAACAATGTACTGTATTGTTAACTTTGTTCTTGTGTTACTTTGATGGCCTATGGCCCAATTATAGTATGTATTACTTACTTACTTTACCTCATGAGTCAAGCGTATGCTCAGTTTCAGAGTCCTCACAGGTCAATTGTGCACCATGTTCTCAAGTTTCAATGTTCTTCCCTTAGAGGCTCAGTGAGGATCTGGCAGTCCGGCCCACATCCCACGGGCAGAACCTGCAGTGATCAAAGTCAGATGTGGAGGCTACCGAGAAGGCTAGGCTTGGCTCAGGTCTCTGTACATGTGGCTGCCAGCACAGTGGTGAGCAGTGGCCCGATACTTTCAAAGAGTGTCAGACCCTGCTGCAGTGGCCTCGATTGGCCATAGTAATGATGGTAGTCTCCATTAGACTATCTAGCAACTGCAAAAGCAGGACTACCTGGTATGGCAGCAACTAAGGCAGTTGTAGACCCAATCAGGTCGACTCACCTACTGCGGCATTTCTAGCAAATAACAGTATGACAAAGGCACACACTTCCCTGAATGCAGTATCTATGGCCCTACACCCTTACCGGACACACACAGGCCCAACTAGTGGGCAGATTAACAAGCCCCTTGCAACACTTTTGTGCCGCTTTTGCATCGCTTTTGTTTGTGATGCAAATACAGTGTGAACAATGCCCACATTGTGGCCCATTTACAATGTGATGCATCTAGGGAGATGCGTCACCTTGTAAAGCCCTATGCCACATTATACCTGCAATAAAAAACAAAAGAAGTGCCAATACTGTGAATGATTTCAAACAAAATATTCTCAAAACATCCGAAATAAACAAGATGTTTTAGTCTCACATTTGTGAGCAGAATTAATCCTTTATTTTTTAACGAATAGTTATTGAATAAGTTTGGTTTATGATTTCACCAACTTTTCAAGTTACAGGACCTTATATACATAACATTTACATCAATACAACCATAAAAAATCACGAAAAAAGGTTCAATGCATTTATAATCAACATTCATTCATACTTCAATCACCCTAAATCTAAAACAACCACAGACACACATACAGTTTTACACTGGAATAACAATATTCACAGAAAGCCATATATATATATTTCAATTGAAACAAAACAGTTTGAATATAACAGCCCGGCTTGCTTGAATCCAGTGGCAAAGTGAGCAAGGGACTCACGTCTGAGCATACCCTGCCACACTTATGGCGGCCAAAAGCGGTACAAAAGGGGGTGGTGATGGAAGGAGCATCTGAATCAATCAAACACTCACACCCAGTCAAAAGATCTTGGTTTAATCCATCACCGTTCTTTAGCCCACTCTGCCAGAAACCGGTCCTCGGAAGCTTGTTTCCGGTCCAGGGAAGACATGGCTTGGCAGTTCGGGCTGGACTGTTCTCATGAGGCACAGGGTCAGACTTATTTGCATATAGCCATGTCTGAACTGGGGTGGCAGAGTGGGCTAAAGAACGGTGATGGATTAAACCCAGATCTTTTGACTGGGTGTGAGTGTTTGATTAATTCAGATGCTCCGTCCATCACCACCCCCTTTTGTACCGCAGAACTACGGTCCTGCATGCATCTCAGTAGCTCTGCGAACAGTGCCATTCAGATGTCATCAGTGATGGCATGAGTGATGTCACTGACCATGTCAAGAGTGATGTAATATGTGACGTCATCAGCAGTGCATTGCGGGTGTGCAAGTTATTGTTAGCTGAACTAACCATAACAGGGAAATTTCAATAGTTTTGTAGGAGTGAAATGTCCAGCTAACTATAACATGTGTGAAACCTATGGTTTTTTCAGTGAATTTCTAAGGTTTTTTAAATGCTATTTTCTAACTATAACGTGGCTGAAACCTTTGGTTTTTTCAGTGAATTTCTAATGTTTTTTAAATGCTAATTCCTAACTGTAACGTGACTGAAACCTACGTTTTTTTCAGTGAATTTCAAAGGTTTTGTAAATGATAATTTTTAAATGTATTAATTGTTAAATACTTTTTTTTCACACTGATTTACTACATTGTTTTAAAGTATTTTTTTTAGATATTTTTTTTAAATTACATGACATATTTTTTATATAAATGTTTTTTTTTATATTTAAATTGTAATATATATTTTTTTATTTTATATATTTTTTTTAATTCCTATATATTTATATAGCAGGCAATGATTTCCTATGGAAGGACATTTAAGTTACTGGTAAGTACGGTTAAAATTACTTTTCAGGATCAGTACTGGGCTGAAAGATGCAGCACTGAAGTCTATCTTTATAAAAGCTGAGTAAATCGGCATTCGTAGTTCGGCTGATTTTAGAAGAATATTTTAAAGTTCCAAAACTCCACACTTAGAAGAATTTCCAAGTGAAACCAGTCAATGTTAGCCTATGGAAGGACATTCAAGTTACTGTAAGTATGGTTAGAATTACTTTTCAGGATCAGTAGTGGGTGGAAAGATGCAGCACTGAGGTCTCTCCTGATAACAGGTGAGTACATCGGAATTCGTAAGGAATTCATTAAAGTTCCAAAACTCCACACTTAGAAGAATTTCCAAGTGAAACCAGTCAATGTTAGCTTATGGAAGGAAATCCAAGTTACTGTAAGTATGGTTAGAATTACTTTTCAGGATCAGTAGAGGGCTGAAAGATGCAGCACAGAGGTCTCTCCTGAAGGGTGAGTAAATGGGAATTCATAGCTTGGCTGATTTTAGAGGAATATTTTGCTCAATAGTGTATTAAGGGGGTAGGGCCCGAGGTGACATGCGTGCAAACACACCCTGTGGCGCGTTTTAAGTTGGGGAATTAAATCCTCTTCAATACAGAGGTCCCCTAGGGGCCAACTAGCCCACCAGGTACCTCCAGTATGCGGCAGGGAGCTGAGTTGCAGAGAGGTGTTCAGAGGTCATGCCCCTTTTTACAACATTGTGCAACACAGCTCCGTGGAATGTCCCCAGGCACCCCACGGTCCCTGCCGGCTCCACGCATCCTGCGGGAGCCGGCATTCCTTTTCTGCATGTGGAGAAGGTAACATGCTGCTCTCCATGTAGAAAAGCAATCGGTTTTGGTTGTTGAAAGAGAGAGCAGTTTTCCTGCTCTCTCTTTCAAAAATCAAAGCAGTTTGCTATGGTAGGGTGGGAGCCGCGAGGCTCCCGCCCTACCATAGCAAACTACAGTGTTCCTGGGGTCGGCACCCGGGACACTGCAAGAGCCGGCCCATATTTAAAAGCCCCGGGGGTGGTGGTCCCCAGGGCTGGTGGGTCCGTCACGGACTCCGCAATTTAAATATGTAGTGCCCTGGGGATGTGGCCGTCCCCGGGCATGTTGAGAGGCTTGAGCCTCCCATACAGGTTTAAAAAAAAAAAAAAAGCTCTGGGGGTTGGCAGTCCCCGGGTCTGCAGGGGCCGTGAGCCCCTGCATACATCATATTAAAGCCCCAGGGGGTGGCAGTCCCCAGGGCTCGGGGGGGCCTTAGAGGCCCCCTCATTATACATCTAAGCCTTGGGGGTAGCAGTCCCCGGGGCTTCGGGGGGCTGTGTGCCCCCTGCTATAATACATACTTTGCCCCAGGGGGTGGCGGTCCCTGGGTCAGTTTGGGGGGATAGAGCCCCCCATACTTCATTTTTAAAAAGCCCCCGAGATATGGCCCCCCACTAATTAACATTGAAGCGTGGGAGCCGCGCTTCATTTTTTTTGGGGGGATTGGCAATCCCATCCCGCGATTTTTAAATCAGGGACGCGATTTCCAGTGTGGGTACCCTGGGACACTATAGGAGCTGGCCCTGTGGGGTGGTGGTCCCCGGGGCCCTCGATGGCTCCAGGAGGGGGGCAGTGTGGCCCCCTCAACCTTCTTCAAAGCCCCAAGGGGTGGTGTTCCCCAGGGCTGGGGGGTCCATCAGGGACCCCCCAATTTACATATATAGAGCACAGGGGAGTTGGTGGTCCCCGGGGCGTGTGGGGTGTTCAAGCCCCTCCCTCACAGGTTTGATTTTTTATTTAATATAAAAAGCCCGGGGATGGCGGTCCCCGGTGCTGCGGGGGCATTGTGCCACCACAATGTTAATTACATGGAGCCCTGGGGGTGGTGGTCTGAAAATGCTGCTCCCCTCTCCCTAGTGCCAATGCATAAATATGCTGCTGTGCACCACAGACACATCTTTGTACCATAGTGCAAGTGAGTCTCTGTGAGTGAAGCATAGGGTGTGTACTGGAAGGGAACCTTTCCAGTACAAAAACGTATGCTTAGACTAACTAGAAACCTTTTCAAGGTTCAAGGTTCAAGGCTACTGCCCGCTCATGTGCCTGATGCCCACTCCAACTGGGACAAGACTGCCTGCAACCCCCATACCCTTTCACAGCGGGTTTTTTTTCTCCCTGTTGTGCCACTTCTATTGTGCCCATCTGTGTCTGGCTCTAATTCCACCTTTTTTATATTCTCATGCATGCCTCTCCTCCCTCCCACCTCCCCTACTTAATGGTGACTGCTGCGCGGTTGCGCAGAGGACATGCGCAGTGAGTGTGCCACTGGTGTGCAGAAGGCATGCCAAAGGCAAGCCTGTCTATGCCCGTCCATGACCTTACCGCTGCCAGTGCCAGGAACCCTGGACCTCCCACTACCCATCCCTACGACACCACCACCCTCCTCGCACTCAACAATGGAAGACTTAGAGAATGCCAACAGGCCTCACCAAACATGACCCCATCCAGTTTTCCTGCCTCCACTACCACCAGACCCTCACCGCCACCCCACCCGCCAACACCACCAACACCAGCACCGGTGACACCATAAAATGCACCCTCCTCATATACGCACCGTACACAAACAGACCATGAAAATCTGGATTTTCTGGGGATTCTCTGTCTCTGCAGCCCAGTATATTTCTGATCTTCCTGATTTTGATCCTCCATATGATGTCACTCCTGACTGAGAACCTTTTAAGCGTGAGAATTCTAAAAAAACAACCGTTGGGTCATTCAGAACTTGGCAGTTAGAATTTGGACAACCATTTGTTTGGTAAGAGTCGTTCTGCGGCACTTGCTGTTGGTTTTGATGCCTTGAATTGGTAAGATCGTTTAGTAACATTTACTGTGGCTTAGATTTGCGTTGGCCAACTTTTGATTAGTATGTATGTAATATGTAAATTGCAATTTATGTAGGCAGGTAATGAGGAGATTTTTCTCTATTTGAAATTGGCGCAACGTACGAAGAGTACCTTAAACAATACTTTGATTATTTTATTTGCATATTCTGCAATTTTTTGGGCATGCCTGTTTCGAGCACACATCGAAGAATGTGTTGCTTTTTGGAGGTACCATAGTGAGATGTGAATTAAATTTGCCGGCTCCCCTGAGGGAATAGCTAGATAGGTTTAGGTATAAAAACATATTTCTTCCTTGCTGATTCTATATCTGTATTTGTATTTGTAAATATGACTTACAACTAGTATTTACATATGGTTTGGTTTAAGTACAGTCTGTGGGCTGTCCTTTGTTTCTGTCTTAAGTGTTGATCTGTGGGTTAAATGTGTGTTTAAATGTCTATATGGTTTGTGGTTTTCACATTAGTGATACTTCTGTAAGTAAATAGCGATTGAGCTCCTTATGTAAGGATTGCTAGAGTGAAGCGCACTGTATTATGGGATTCTGAGTGTATGACCCCTTCTGTATATGTCTGGAATGAGCTCAATGTGTGTGTTTGTGTTTTCTTGCTGTCATCAGTCTGTTATGCAAAATGTCATTTAATTAATAAAAAAATAAAAATTAAATAACAATCCAGAAATGAACCATATGATATGCTAAATAACTACATGTTACTATTCGATTGATAAGAGTAAGCAATTATGCACATGTACAAACTGCTAATGCTTAAAAGATAACATTAGAATTCACATTGAATAGGAATAAAATAGGCCTAAAAAAACCCGAAATTGTGTGTTTTTGCAATAAATAAATAATTATAAAATGTTACACCATTTTCCTTAGATACATTGTGTTAGATATAAACAGGCAAACACATCATCTGAGTAAATTGGATGTTGTTGAACTAAACACATATTATAGAACATGAATTGAAATGCCTCCTCAGTTTTAAATAGACAGTCACTGTGCTTCCATTTCAACACTAAAAAAAGCTTTACAACAGCTGTGTTTTAACTGCTGAGCAGCAGCTGTTAGTTTGATTGTAGGCCACGGAGAGACAGGAATGTTGACTCAGCCAGGATTTTGTCACTACAGAACATGGTGTAAAACCCTGCATTTCAGACTGCTGTTTTAAAAAGTTAAAAAAATCAGGTTCATTATTTTGGATAAAAGGAAAACATTTAAAGTAAGGATTTCCTTTTCTAAAGCCTTTTAACATAAGCATATCCGTGGTTCTGATTTTAAATAATGACTGTCCTTTTAAAAAAAGTGGTGCAAAACTTTTCATGTTTCAAGTTAGTATTCTGTGCTTAGGCTTATGAATGAATGTTTCTAAATATGATGTGCTTTTAAATTAGTTGTTTAATATTTATAAAGCTTAATACTCATACTGTGACCTCCTAGCATTAAAATTAAATTTAAGTTGTGTTGTACAGCATAATGAGGATATTTGCATATGAAATTTCACTCTGCGCAGGCGTAGAAAAACTAATTTTTATAATGGGTATACATGATATTTCTAATGCCCAAATCTCTGGGATTTGTAGAGAACATTCTGAGGATGACTATTATGCAAAGAAATGATACGATATTCATTTTTAAGTGCCCCAAATATCAAAGTCGAAATTGGGCAAAATTCACTATTTAAACAGCAATTTCTTTCCATTCAGAGCAGCTTTTAAAGTGTCTTAGGCTTCAGTAAATGCATACATTTAGGTATACTACAAATAGCTGACTTCTATATTGTTAGACAAGTATATTGCACACTGCTTACAATTGAAAATATGTATAAAAAACCAGCAGAAGGTATTAAACTGACAAACAGGGGAATAGGTCAGCTTTTTGTTTTCAGGGTGACTTTGAATAGGGAAAGCTGCATGGAAAATGTGCACACAGAATAGGCCAGCTGGGAAGAGTTAAAAGTCAGTTCTATATTTAGAAGCCTGGCAGGGCTGCCAGAGCAAGGTCTGCTTTGACTTTTTGACCTCTGAAACTTTTTGAAAGACTAGATGGCAGCGCAGGAAAAGAAGGAGGAGTTGTGCTTATTTTTTGTTGGCAAAAGCAAGCTTTTATGCACTCATATGAAGATACCACAATACAATTGTATATGTGAGCTTGGCCACATATACAGCACTAATGCTTTTAGTTTGGCGCTTACTAGGGCTGAGCCAATGGGATTTAGTTTGACTTCATTTGCCCTTATATTACAACTAGTATACTTACTAAAAGGATTGGGGTTTGAGTATTCATGTTTTTTAGCCCTCTCAAAAGTGCTATGTACCTCCTATAACTTTGTTTATGGCCAACTGCTACAAATAGGGGTTGATAGTGTTGACAGAAGTGAAACCTGTCAAAATGGGGGAAGGAGGGTAGCTCCTCTACACATTAAAGCTAGGTAAAATATAATTGCTCTCTCCTTTTCTCAATTTAGTTTTAGCCTGTCTAAATTGTCTGTGAAATAGCAATGAAACATTTAATTGGCTATTCAGTAATACTGTTTTAAACATTGTTAGCATTAATAAAATGAATAAAAATATATGTTATGTTACTGCCCATGCTGTTTGATGAAATGATGACAGGATAAATAGTCTAGATTGCTGTTCCCTTATTTACCTTTAAGGGGAGCTAGAAGTGGGTAGTTTTTGTTCTAAAATTCTTAGGTGATAACACCATTATTGTATGTTATTCTCATGCTACATAGTTTTTCAAGGGCATTGCTAGTTTTTTATTTGCTAGTCCTTGTAAATAAACTGACAGTCCGTATTAGAGCTGATGTTGCATAGTTTGGATCATGAAAAGTAGATCGCAGGGAAGATGCCCATGTGATCCTTAGCAAAAAATGTTTTGAAGAAAATGTTGTTTTAGAGATAAGAACCCTGTTAAATTAGCAGATTTTTTCTGCTGCTCCTATAACATGAGAGCATGGTCCTAAGCATACAATGTAGGTGCTTTTATTAGGAAGAATCATTTTAGAAGTGGCTGCAGTCCTGTACAAGTAGTTTAAAATCTATGAGTAAAAGTGTAGAACATTTCCTTTTTTTTAGGGTTTTCAGATTAGTACACAGGAATACACCAGTGTAAGGATTTAGGGTATGTCTGTGTTGTTTTTCTCTTTTCCTCACAATTTAGAAAACTAATACAGACTGCATTGGCTGCTTGGGATTGGGTGATGTATTTCTCTTGCCAAAGAGTTCCTTTTATACTTGCCAAAGGTTCCAGGCTGTTGTTTTTTTTTCTCTCACATAGAAAGATGGAAGTGGTTCTTGGGTTCCTTGCTAATATATGGGGCGTCCCAAGATTAGGAAGTATTCTGAGACTATCCTCTCCGTTGATAAACTGTTTCTGTGCCTTGCCTAAAGACCTTTTGTTCTGTCCACCAATAGATATTTGCTGCTTTACAACCATTGCCAGAAGGGCCCGGACATCAGATTCAGCCTGGGGAGTCACCGTCAGCACCAGTCCAACTTGAAGCCAAAGTGAAGGTAACCAGCACAGGCATTGCTGGCAACTAGGTCCTCAGTGAAGACGGAAGCCCTGGGATGTAAAATGTGTGCCCCTGCCACTGTCTTAGGCGAAAGACCGGGTCACAAATCAGGAAGGAAAAATATTTGATGCCCAGCTGAGAGTCACAGACCGACCAGAATGGCGAGGAGGCTTTGCTTGAGGTGACCCCCTTTTGAAACAAGGGTTGCTTCAGAGATCCTAGCATCAGGCCTCTGAATCCTGGTCCTAAAGTGAATGCAAGTTTGCTCCTTTGTTTGTTGGTCAAGAGATACCTGGGTACACTGAATGCAATCTGTGGCCCCAACAAATGAGCAGTGCGCCAGCAGAGCAATACAGGAGTTAGGGAAGGATTTGAGATTAGGGTACAGGTAATGTCTCTGGTGCCTGTTAGATTGAAGTGAAGAAAACTGGTGCACTGCCTGAGACACTGGACAGGATCGCTAAGAGCATTTGCCCTGGGGGGGGGGCGATTCTTGAGTTGCGAGTTGTGCAGCTCCACCATGGAAACAACAAGAGCCTGCCTGTGAGGCTGAAATGGACACAGGGAGAAGACTCCCCTCTGGTTGGTTGTACAGCGGCTTCAATTTCCCCAAGGACTTCTTCTTTTTTCTTGTCAATAATGTACCCCTTTAGTCGTCCCATTTTTAAGGAGGAGCAGCCCTTTGCAGCTCTTCGTCCTAATTCATATGGCCCTGTGAGGTCCTCCTGGTCCCAGATATGATTGATGCTCTAGCCCTCATAAAAGGAAAATGTAAAAGTCAATTGGAAAATATTTTTATTAGATATGTGTTGTTGGCTATTCTGAAATTAAAATGAATGGTCACTGAAATGCAAAAGAGCCCTGAAAATGTTTTTACTAGATGATTTTAGGATTTGCTTTTGCTTAGGACTAGGAAAAATTATAATTCTGTTTGTAATAGTGGTCATTATTTTCTCCTGCTATCTGTATGTTAATTATGACCTAATGCTTTGTTCCCTTTGTATTCCTGCTTATACCTTACATGTACCCGCTTAATGAAATGGTTAGAATGGAAAATGCCCACCAAGCAATGAATTAGGATATTGATACATTTATGAAAATTAATATGCAAATATTTTCCATGTTCCTACTGAATCATAGGAATGCCTTTAGCTCATGCTAAAAGGACCATCTGTTAAAGGTTGGACGGATTTGTTAGCAAGAGCTGAAAGTCATTTTGTATTTCTGGCAGCCATTTTAGTTTGCCGTGTGCTGCCACATGCTCGCCATGTGCTCTGTCCTCCCTCAGTGTTGACTGCTCTTGTAATCTGCCTAGAAACAAACTATATTTAGCATCTTCCACCTTCGCACATGCTCAGAAGGGCCTAGCTAGTAGAATGCACCTCCTTCTCTAGTATAACTGTCAGGCTATTTTTGCTGCTGTATGGAGAAGTAACTCTCCTCCCACTTTGTTGAGCAAGCAGATCTTGCATGTCCATATTAGTCATTTTGCATGCTTACAAGAGCCAGGACTGCCCCTTGGTCTTATGCTGACTATGTAACCCTAAGCATATGTAAGGCCCCAGTTTTCTGTACTCCTTAGACTGCCTCATTTGTTTGCTAAGGCTTCTGTATGACGTAGTCTTCCTCATTTGAGGTTAATAAAGATGCTCTTTTTATATTTCAGCTTATGTACCGATGTCTTCTGTGTTGGTTTAAAAGGACCAAGTATTGGTGGGACCCCTGACAAGGTTTCTATTTTCTACACAGGTGCCACAGATAGCCCTCCACCCCCCAGAAACACCAGCCAGCCCACCATATCCAACTGGACATTGATCACAGCTGGAGACACTCCCTCAACCATGAAAAGCATCCACTTGGGGGCCCTCACTGCCCCTTGCTCCCTTCACATCTACCACTGGGCCGCGGCCACCATCGCACCCAAACTACAATCCACCATCAACTCCTCTATCAAAACATGCACATTTCCAGATGACTGGAAGTGTGCAAAAGTCAGATCCCTGCTCAAGATCACACAACTGATCCCACCGACCTCAAGAACTATTGGTCCATCTCGCTCTTCCCCTTCGCAGCCAAAGTTGCAGAGAAAACAGTCAACAGAAAACTGACGCAATTCTTTGAAGAGAATGCTCTCCTTGACCCATCACAATATGGATTCCGAAGCATCCACAGTACAGAGACTTCCCTACTCCCCCCAGATGACATACGTACCCTCCTGGACCAAGGCCACTCTGCAGCCCTCATCCTACTCGGCCTATCAGCAGACTTTGACACAGTTTCATATTGCACACTAGTCACCAGACAACATGACGCAGGCATACAAGGAGCAGCCCTGGACTGGATCCAATCATTCCTCACTGAAAGAAGCCAAAGGATCACACTCCCACCATTGCCCTCTGAACCCACGTAAATCCCCTGCGGAGTCCCACAGGGTTCATCACTGAGCCCCCCCTCTTCAATATCTACATGGCCCCCCTTGCAGCTATTTCCAGAAAGGAATGCAAGACGTTCCCAGTCTAGATGACCAACATCTGCCTGAAGCTCAACGCCAAGAAGACAGAAGTCCTCGTCCTCGGAACCACCCATCTGCATGGGATAGCGTCTGGTGGCCGACCGCCCTTGTGGTGGAAGATCCTTCTCTCACATTGCAGCCAAGACATGGAACAAGCTACAAGCAGACATCAGACATGCCCCCTCCCTGAATACTTTCAGGAAGACCCTCAAGACCTGTCTCTTTGGCTAAACAGATCTACGGACCCCCCTTTAAGGTCCTTGAGACCTTCACGGGTGAGTAGCATGCTCATAAATCCTTGATTGGTTAATTGACTTTGTATGTCTGCTGTCCAGTGCTGCACATAGACAAAGTCCATCTTAGGTTGGACTTATTTCCTCAACATTTGTGACCACTTACCAATTAGTATTGGATTGTTAATCCTTCTTTCTGAAAATATGCAGAAGTTATTTATTGATCCAGACTACATTTAGATGCTTGCCATCTTACCTCTTCATTGTCTGCTTCTGGGTGGATAAGGAAATCTGTCAAGCATGTGGGTGGGCACTGTGGCGTAGAGATGGGATGGGTTCTGTTGGCAGCTCCAGGATTGGATGCAAACTTCAGCATGCAATCATCTGTCCTTTACACTGAATCCAACTGTGGAAACCAAAGAACATGAGAATGACATTATGATTCCTTTGTCTGTCATCAAGGACATAGATGCAAATGTGGTCCCAAGCAGGGATTCCTCTAGTGACATTCCACCACCAATTGCAGCCAGGGATGATGTTCATCAAAGGAAGAGAACAGCATCAATCGTGGTACCGAGCATGTCCAGCAGGTGTGGATGGAAATAAATAAATAAATAAATACAATGTGCTTGGTGTTTTTGTAGAAATTCAAGGTATATTTGGTTAAGTTGAATATGTTGCCAGGAGAACTCAAACTGACCTTGATATTAACTGCAGATTTAATTTCCATGTGTGAAAAAGATTCTCTTGGTTCATGTTCTGAGTTCATATTAGATTTTTCACTGTTCCCTCTAATTGTTGATTCCAGATGTTGTACTATGTGAGGAATGTGCGCTTTACCACTGGCACAGGAGAGGAAATCTTCTTTGACCAGAATGGAGACGTGCCTCCTGCGTTTGACTTTTTAAACCTCCAGATCTCGCTGAATGACACAGTACAACTGGTAAAAGTGGGGATGTATGACTCCAGTGTCACTGAAGGGAAGCAGGTCAGGATGAAGAGTGGAGCCATGATGTGGAACACTGGAAAGAGCCAGGTGAGGGTGGTGATCCCTGGGTGATGGCCTAGTCCTGTCATCTTACATAAGGATTAGATTAATAGAAGTAAAGTTGATGTATCTATAGATAACAAACTGCCTAGAAGTAAATGGAAACTGTTTTGCTGAAGTTTAACAAGACATAAAAAAAGACTACAATTTGGAGATAACATCATGGTTTTATGCATACAAACAATAATATATAAGTATAAAAAAAGATTTAAAAAAAAGATTTGGGGACAGGGATGTTAAATCTCAAAAATCAAGTAAGCAGCAGTGCGCATGGTGGTCATCATTAATGTTCTCTGGATTGAGCATTACTGCAGCTCCTGTTGCCTGGTGACATGTTACAAATAAAAAGAGGCTGCTGCTACTGGTGTTATTAGATCTCAGAGAAGGGGAGTAAGGGAAAAGAGGGAAGGGAAGGGAGGGGAGAGGGGCAAAGTCAGCGTATGGACAGTGCAAACTTTTGCTCAACTGAATTCTCTGTCATGTGAAATTGTTACTAGTCCACCCACAGCTGTAGTCAGTGGTGATATCCACCGTGCGCTGGAATTGTTGTGTATACTGGGTGTGTGAGTAGGTTCCTAGAATGGAGGGTAGGCTAGGCATCTATCCGCTGAGCCTTGTTAGTGCGTCCGCTCTGCTTCACAGCACGTCACCACCATGGTTTTGTTGGTGCCCATAGTAGTTCCCGGGGGCTCCTCATCTCTTTGCTAGATGTTTCAGGGTCCAGGAGGACTGTATCCCATCCGGCCCTCATCAGGAGTTTATAGAGCCCCGCGATATCCTTGCGCTGCGAGGTGACACTTTCTGGCTGCTCCAAGTTTGTCAACGAGCAGAACCACGCCATCACGGGTAGGGGCTCACAACGCTTCCAATGTCAGGTAATCAAGTGTTAAACTACAAGTAATACCAGGACTATGAACCTTGACATTACCTTGTATTTTTTGGACCTGCGATAGAGGTCTAGGAGGTACACCTCCCAGGTATACTTCACTGTGCACACGGTGCAGCCCATAAAGTAAGTGACAACAGCAAGCCAATAAGTAGTGAGAGCAGTACAATTTCCTAACATATGAAATTAATTTACATCCATCAGCATGCACCTAGCGCAGTTGATGTCAGTGAGCTTGAAATATTTGTTTATTTTGACTGATGTCAGGTATGCTCAGAGTATTATATAGTACTGTAAGAGGCTGAAACTGGCATCCCTGGGCTTGGATATGGGTCCTTTAAGTATGGTCGCTCATTCACTATCTATACATGGAAGATGGAGATGTATATCCCAGTGGCGACTGATGGCTACCAGATTGTTTGCCACCTGTGTACGCAGTTAATCAGCAAACCACTTTATGAGGTATCACTATGTCCAAGTATAAGACTGGGGGAGAGGGAGGAATGAGAGACTAGGTCGCCCTCCAAATATATAGTGTACAACCAAGAATCCAAAGTATTGGGTTCCAAGACCTAGCTCATGTCGCGGTAACTGACCTGATTGATCAGTGGTACCTGCCAAAAAAGAAAAATGTCTTTCTAGTGTCCCCTCTCTCACCAGGGTTGCCCCACAGTGACATGCTACATCATTGGGGCCCTCCCAGTTCTCTATGAAAAGGGGCGTGCTGCGACTCACGAACTACGCAGGAGCACTTCAAAGTGAGAGACTATGTGTAGTGCAAAGTGGTGGAGCGGGTGTGGGTGTATTAAAAATACCATGCTTAGTGGGCCTCAATAGATTTATTTTGAAAGGTTAACTGCCCATCTGCACCTGCACCATGGACCATGCCCAGCGCCAGATCCCGTGGCCCTGCGAACGCCACAACACCTGACACCGCTACAACACCAGCACCCTCCACGCACTCAATGCCGGCCGACCACACACCTGCTTCCGGGCCAGCCCGAGGGCGCACCCATGGCCTTTCTCCTGGAAGAACTACACCTGCCTACAAACCACCACAATGCCCACCACACAGCACTGGACTGGACCACCTCCTTCCTCACCAGCAAAACTTAGAGTGTCCGACTCCCCATTTCTGCTCTGAAGACACCAAGATCTTCTGCAGCGTACCCCAAGGATCGTCCCTCAGCCCGACACTCTTCAACGTCTACATGGCACCACTCGCCAACATCGCCCGATCGCACGACCTCACCATCATCTCGTATGGCGATGACACCCAATTGATCCTCTCCCTCACGAGACTACACCAAACGCCAAGTCCAACCTCTACGAAGGGATGAAGGCCATTGACAAATGGATGATGAACAGCCGCCTGAAACTGAACTCGGACAAGACAGAGGTCCTCATCATTGGATCCACCCCCTCATGCTTGGGACGACTCAAGGTGGCCGGCTGCACTGGGAGCTGCACCGACACCCACTGACCAAGCAGGCAACCTGGTAGTCACCCTGGACTCCTCACTGCCTATGACCCAGCAAGTAAACGCTGTCTCCTCCTCCTGCTTCAACACCCTTTGCATGCTGCACAAGATCTACAGATGTATATCCACTGGAACCAGACGGACGGTTACCCAGGCCCTCTTTAGCAGCAGACTAGACTATGACAATGCTCTCTACGCAGGAACCTCAGCCAGACTCCAGAAATGACTACAATGCACACAGAACACCTCTGCATGCCTCATCCTCGACTTCCCCCACCACAGCCACATCACAGCCCACCTGAAGGACCTGCACTGGCTCCCCGTCAACAAGAGGGTCCCCTTCAAGCTCTACACCCACACTCACAAAGCACTCCACAATACAGGACCAGCATACCTCAACTAACGACTCACCGACACTTCGAACCACCAGCTCCGCTCCTCTGACCTTGCCCTCGCCACAGTCCCCTGCATCCATCAAGCGACCGCTGGCACCAGTTCATTCTCTCACCTCGCCACAAAAACCTTGAACACCCTCCCCATCCACCGCCGACAGACCCAGGATCTGCTGGCCTTCAGGAGACTTCTCAAGACCTGGCTATTCGAGGAGTAGCAGCACCTCCACACTTCCTCGGCGCCTTGAGATACTCACGGGTATGTAGTGTGCTCTACAAATATATTGATTGATTTATTGATTGATTAATTGACATCAGGATCAAAGGTTGGGGTTAAGCTGGCCAGTGTGTCCTGAAATTCAATTTTGATAAGGGTATTCCATTTCCTAATTATACCCCCTCGACCGTGGGGGTTTTGCTGCTGGTAGGGATCATTACTGTGAATTTTATTAGGTGGTGATCCGACCATATGCAGACACTGTTAGATTAGAGGTCCAGACTTGGTCCAATATGTGCCCTTGGATGTATGTGGCTGAGGATACCCGCTGGACAAAGTTTAGGTTGGTTAGGCGATCAGTCAATTTAGCAGAGTGAAGCCCGCCAAGTGTGTCACCAGACCAATATTTGAAGCCACCTATTAATATTATTTTACCGTAATTTGTTACGAGGCTGGCAATTTGTTCACTCAGCTAAAAAGGGAACAAGGGCATGTGCTGCGGAGGCCTGTAGACCAAAGCACAGAGTCGGACTCGAATTTGATGGCAATATTATCTACTTGAGGGAGACTTAAGGAGGTGAGGGCAGTGATATTGTGGTCATGGTGAATGATCACTGCTGCTCTGCCTCCTATATTTCCTGGCGGGCAGTTAACTTCAAGGATGTAATAGTCGGTAGGTGATGCAGCCAGGCTGTTAGGGGTAGAATCAAGTGTCAGCCAGGTTTCTGTTACGAAGATGATGTCTGGTTTTTCAGATGCTAAGAGGAGGAAAACATCAAGCTGATGTTTAACTAAAGAATGGGTGTTGAGATAGCATATTCGTAGTGCCGAATACCTGAGTCTATAAGTCCCCGGTGACCGGGGGGTATGGGAAGTAGGTTCTGAGATTTCAGGAAAGGATCTTTGTGTCCGCAGGATTTTTTTGTAGCAGAAGAGCGCCCATGTAATAGGATTGAGTGCGTATGACACCAAGTTGTGAAAGTTCCTTAGAGGTGTAAATGAGAGTTTGAGCATGGTGTCTGGATCCTGGGCCCCATGGGCGCGGACGGGCACAGACAGGCTTGCCTTTGCCTTTTATTTTCCCACACTGCGGCAGACACAAGTGCAAACACAATGGACACTAAGTGTAATAAAGTACATGTTGACACTGGGAGTATAGGTAATTTTAGTCAGAAATGGGTCAGTGAGTATCCATTAGACACTATAGTTTAACATATAAACATATTACAGGAAGGCATGGATTGTTTTTTACAGTCTAACGAAAAAGAAGTAGACAAAATTAGATTTGAAAGCCCTAACTGTGATGGGTATAATATAAAGTTTTACTTGAGTTGCAAGCTATTTTGTAGAGAAAAACTCTATTGATGATTTTGTATATATTAAGCAATATTGAGTAAAATGACTCTAGATATAGTTTAGTGGCAGTGCCAGAATTATGTTGTACAATACCAATATGAGGAAATCGACCTTCGGCTTAAAGGAAAATAAGACTCTGCTGGCCCATAGGAGAAGCCAACTCAAGATGGACTTGAAGTCCCACAGGGCATATAAGGTTAAACAAAGCCTACGTATGTGGTAGGAGATGGCATAGATGAGTGTCTTGCAGCCTATGAGGTGACTCTGCATAAATCACATTTAAAGGGAGAGCACAGGCACTTTACTACTCGTTAGCAAGAGTGCAGTGCACAGAGCTCCTCAGCCAGCAAATCTGTGTGTGTACTACACAAAGGATGGTCATTTCCTACACTATCATACACCCAAATACAGTACGGGTCAAATATGAGTCAATACGTTTTGACCCTAATTCATTTAAGGGAGATACATTGAACATAGGGCTTGCTCCAATGAACCATCAGTTAGTGCTGTTTTAACATCCCCCTGTTTGGGAAAATATATTTTCTTCCCTCCAGAGCAGCATTTCCCCAACTGTGGGTCACGACTCACTAGTGGATCACCAGCGAAAGAGAAAGAAATAAGTGTCAAGCTGTGTCTTCTGCTTGTTATTTTCGGGTTTGGTGTTTTATTTTCTTTCTCTGACTGCAATGTTAAAGGAGCTTTAAAGTGAATTATCTGACAGCTTGGATGGTGTAGAGGAGTACAGAAACTGTGAAAGAAAAAGTTGTATGACGCTCCTTTTTATAACACAAAACACAATTCAAATATCTCTAAATGGGCTGTATGCATATATCCAATGGAGTGCACACCTCCACAATGTAGGGTAAATGACTACACACCTTGGAGCCCGAACCTCTAGAATGTGGGGTCATTGGCTATACCACCTGGATGTACTAAAAATCCTCACATATATTGTATGCTTTTAATGTCCTGCATTGGGATTCAAGGTGACAATCGGACAATCAGAACATAAAAGGACAGTCTGTCTTAATTTGTAGTGCTATTGTGGTTTGTATACCTACCTCTGTTTTTTTCTCCACAAACATCTTGTATTGGACGGAATTAGGAGGTAAGACCTTCTCATATTTAGCACAGGTCTAGTTAGGAACTTGATATACATGAGATCCTGGTTACCCGGATAGGGGCCAAAATATGCTGGAAGAAAGGTTGACAGATACATTATATATCTGTTTCATTTAGCAGGTGCTTTTAATACTGCCTGGCATACCCATAAACATACCAAGGTAGTTTAAACATTTTTGTGGATCCCAGTTCTATCCAGTACAGATTTCTTTGATCTCCCTCACCTTGAGCGACAGACCATCTTGATGGTATTATCTAACCAAGGTGGGAAAGGATCATCTTTGATGTAGCATGCCACAAAGATGTGGGTGAGGCCTACCTGTCTTTTCTTCTCATATGATGTTGTTAGGGTAGTGGCTCTCCTCTAGTTGAGATCTAGCTAATCACCCTTCCACACGGCGGCCAAAAGTGGTACAAAAGGGGGTGGTGATGGACAGAGCATCTGAATCAATCAAACACTCACACCCAGTCAAAAGATCTGGGTTTAATCCATCACCGTTCTTTAGCCAACTCTGCCACCCAAGTTCAGACATGGCCATATGCAAATCAGTCTGACCCTGTGCCTCATGGGAACAGTCCAGCCCGAACTGCCAAGCCATGTCTTCCCTGGACCGGAAACAAGCTGAACTGGGGTGGCAGAGTGGGCTAAAGAACGGTGATGGATTAAACCCATATCTTTTGACTGGGTGTGAGTGTTTGATTGATTCAGATGCTCCGTCCATCACCACCCCCTTTTGTACCGCTTTTGGCCACCATATGTGTGGCAGGGTATGCTCAGACGTGAGTCCCTTGCTTACTTTGCCACTGGATTCAAGCAAGCCGGGCTGAAGACGGCTGGAATGCCAGAAACCGGTCCTCGGAAGCTTGTTTCCCGTTCAGGGAAGACATGGCTTTGGCAGTTCGGGCTGGGCTGTTCCCATGAGGTACAGGGTCAGACTGGTTTGCATACAGCCATGACTGAACTGGGGTGGCAGAGTGGGCTAAAGAACGGTGATGGATTAAACCCAGATCTTTTGACTGGGTGTGAGTGTTTGATTGATTCAGATTCTCCGTCCATCACCACTCCCTTTTGTACCGCTTTTGGCCGCCATAAGTGTGGCAGGGTATGCTCAGACATGAGTCCCTTGCTTACTTTGCCACTGGATTCAAGCAAGCCGGGCTGAAGACGGCTGGAATGCCAGAAACCGGTCCTCGGAAGCTTGTTTCCGGTACAGGGAAGACATGGCTTTGGCAGTTCAGGCTGGACTGTTCCCATGAGGCACAGGGTCAGACTGGTTTGCATATAGCCATGTCTGAACTGGGGTGGCAGAGTGGGCTAAAGAACGGTGATGGATTAAACACAGATCTTTTTACTGGGTGTGAGTGTTTGATTGATTCAGATGCTCCGTCCATCACCACTCCCTTTTGTACCGCTTTTGACCGCCATAAGTGTGGCAGGGTATGCTCAGACGTGAGTCCCTTGCTCACTTTGCCACTGGATTCAAGCAAGCCGGGCTGAAGACGGCTGGAATGCCAGAAACCGGTCCTCGGAAGCTTGTTTCCGGTCCAGGGAAGACATGACTTGGCAGTTCGGGCTCTACTGTTCCCATGAGGCACAGGGTCAGACTGATTTGCATATAGCCATGTCTGAACTGGGGTGGCAGAGTGGGCTAAAGAACGGTGATGGATTAAACCCAGATCTTTTGACTGGGTGTGAGTGTTTGATTGATTCAGATGCTCCGTCGATCACCACCCCCTTTTGTCCCACTAGTGGGCCTGCAGCACTGATTCTCCCACCCACTTAAGTAGTACTATAAAAATATCCCTGGCCTTCCA
The DNA here is from genome assembly GCF_964261635.1 of Lissotriton helveticus. Lineage (NCBI taxonomy): Eukaryota > Metazoa > Chordata > Amphibia > Caudata > Salamandridae > Lissotriton > Lissotriton helveticus. The sequence continues at coordinate 146,367,360 of NC_136064.1, read as the reverse complement.
TTTGAGTCTGTCTTTGCATTTCTAAACAGCCATTTTGACTTGCCAATTAACTTCCTTTTAAATACGTACATCAATGCCTAAAGAAGGCCCTGAACAGCTTAGTGGGCAGAGTGCAGTGTATTTAAGATGCTGAGCATGTACCTAGAAAATAACTATTGAATGTGTTTTTCAGTACTGCACGGCCTAACTCTCCCATAGACTAATATTGGTTTTCCATACTTCATTTAATTAGGTGTCTAAAGAATGGTAATTAAAAGCCTTCTTTAATGGTAAAGACAGATTTTCAGTCACAATCATGAAAATGTCACGTTTAGAAAGTTTTCATGTTCCTGACACAATTATTTGGTGTCTGCCGCCGGTTCCTTGGTCACCTGGCTAGGTGTAGCTGGTAGTTGGTCTTTGCGTTTGGCTCCCAGGTAGAGAGAAACAGGGAACCTAGGTGTTAGCAGGATGGGCACCTCTGACATAAGAAGTCGGAGAAGTTGTGATCTATCACATATGCACATCACAAAGCCTCTGCCTGAGCACTCTCAGTCAGTTGATGGAAACCTCTAGAAATCCCTCCTACTTCAAAGTGGGTATGGTGTAAATATTGGACCTTAGACCCCAACTCTTCAGTATACATCGGGACTTCAGAGAAAGAACTGCTTTGCTGCTTTGCTGCAAGAATGACTGCCTCTCTGCTGACCCTATGGGCTGCTGTGCTGCCTTCCTGACTTAGTGGGAAGAAGTTTATCTGCATCCTGTCCCCAGGATGCACATCAAATCCTTCCAGTGACCACCAGAGTGACTCCAAAGGCTAGTTAGCTTTACTCCCAATCAGAAGCCTTAGGGACAGATCAGACTTCCTCCATCTTGAACCCATCACCTGAACCTGGGCAGCTGTGAGTCCTGTCCACCCAAGTGGTGCCAAAAGAGTCCTGGACCTTTGTAATTGGGCCTGAAGGTGCACTACCAGCCCAACTGTGGTGGAAGCAAAATTGAAATGTCAGACACCAAACTCCACATCGGGACCACTGCATAACGATTCCCAGATGCAGGACTTTGCATTGCTGCCAGCAACCTCCTAAGAGCCGTGGCTGTACTATGCATTCTCCTTACAGGTTTTTGTATCCCAAGCTCCTTGTCGATGGCATCCCCCATGATAATGCAAGGCTCTTCATTGCAAGCCCCGCAGCTGCTTCTGAACCAGCCAAGGCATGACGCATCTTCAACGCAGGACTTCCCATCGTAAGGCCCTCATCAACAACATCATTGATGATAACACAGAAACTTGCATTGCATCCATGGAGCTCATAAGAACCACTGCTGCACAACGCACCCTTGATGTAAGACTCTGCATCATCGCTAGCTTGGTCCCTATAGCTGACCGGTGCTCCAACACAGTCAACCTGAACTTATGACTTTGTCCCGAGGCAATTAGACAACCGCAGTTAGTGCTTTGTGATTAGATTTTGGTCTTAAATTATGTGTTACATTTTACTCTATTTTTCTGTATTGGCGTGGGGTTTTCCTTGTTGTTTCACTTTATTACCGTTTGAAGTGGTGCATAAATACTTTACACATTGCCTCGAGGTTAAACCTTTAAAGCTTTTGTGCCAAGCTATGAGAGGGTTAAGCACAGGTTCATTTGGGGTTTGCTCATGACTTCACCCTGACAAGGATTGTGGATGTTGCTTGGGTAGCGTTCTATCCCCTCAACCAGTAACACAATTTTCAATATTTTTTAAACATGAAAGAACTTTGTTCACCGACCTTTGGGAAGTGGCCGGTGCATTTGTCAACGCAAAGGACATCACTCACTCTGAACTGAAAGTGGACTTCATAAGTCAAAAAGGTTGACCTCTATTTAGCTCCTTATGTGAGGGCTAACTGCCACTAACCTAAAGTGTAGTCAAATGTACTTAGACACCTGGCAGTCCCCAACTTGTCTATGAGCTTATAAGCTCTGGGCATGTGGAGAACACAAGTCTCGGTGACTTAGTTTAGACCACAGTAGTCCACACAGAAAATCATTGGGTTTGGCTTGGGTACCAGAACCAGTGGACCTGCCCTATGCACTACTACAGGGCTCAAACACCCCCAACTCTAGCATGTTAACAACCTCAGAATTTAAGCCTGATATGACTTGATTTGAGAACCTATAAATCTCTATTTAGAAAGGCTCTTGTGTCCACATCATAAGTATACCAAGGTGTCAGACTTGGGATCCATACAAACAAACCAGCACATATGGCCACCTTCTGATGATGGTATAACAAAGGATGTGGTTAAGTCCATGACACTTACCAAATTAAAGATAATGTGATTGTCTTAATTCACTACATTTTGAAAGCATATGTACTATTATATCAGAAAAACACCCCACCTCATGCCTGTTAAAGCTAGGTGCAGTACACATGCTTGTCATTTTAAAAAGTGGGCTGTGATTCTTAAACCTTTGGGAACAACTGCTCCAGAGACATTAACAAGGGCCAAGAGAGGTGGGCCATTCATCCCTGAGCTGCCTTGCCTTGGTCAAAAGCTATTAGGGTCTTAAAGGAAAGTCCTAGACTTACCCAAGGGTAAGGTTCAGGTTTTGCCACCAAAACACTCTTGCCTACTTGCAAAGGGTAGAGTGGTCATAAATGCCAGAGCTGTGGTGTACCACATCTCCCTTTCTGCATTGCCCACATGCGCTTCCCATCCAACCTGTTTTACCAACATGCAGGTGTTGGTTTAATGGCTTACCTGGGCCCCACATCCCACACTCTCCAAGCACTCGATAGTGCACCTTGTGATCTTAGTACTGCCAGCTCCTCAGAGTGATCCTAATACTAATCCTCAAATGTGTCATCTGAGCCCTGTGAGAGCTGTGAACCACTGACAGCACACACCGTTCAGACAGCTGAGATCCCTGTGTGTGATCTAAGTGATGGGAGAACCATGGCGAGCTGACAGCTCTACGTCACTCAGATCACAGAATCAGTGCGTCACTACAGCACAATGTAAAGAGCTGGTGAGTATGGGCAGATAGGATAAGCACTCCGAGCCATCTCACCTTTCTATCAAAATTCTGTTAATATTTGACACTCAGTCAGACTTTGCTGCACATGCCTGGAACTGAAGGCAATTACCGGGCAACACACGTTTTTATGGTTAGATAATGGTTTACTGACACAAAAAGCAAAGCTGCCTCACTCAGATGTGTGCCTTTCATGAATGCCATTCATTTACCCTACATAACAAGGCATAATATATATTATACATAGGGGTCCATTTGCACTTCTGTGTCACAGTGTTTGTATAGTACTTAAATCCCAGATGTGCAGCTAGGATCTGTGTAAGTGTGTGTGAGAGAGCATGTGTGTGTGTGTGTGTGTGTGTGGGTATGTGTGTTTGTTTTTTATGTTTGTTTACTGTTTCTGAGTTAGGCTTCATTTTTCTAACTTTTGACATTAGGTTCCCAGCTCCTTCTGCAGCGAGAGCTGCCCCCCTGGGTTCAGACAGGCTGCGAGGAAAGGGCAGCCCAGCTGCTGCTTCGACTGTGTCCCCTGTCCTGCTGGAGAGATTTCTAATAAGACAGGTGAGCATAAGGTCTTACTAGTATTATATGTCAATCACACAGTTAGCTCAGCATTGACATGTTGATGAGTTGATAACATGGTGGTATAACGCTGAGCCCATGCAAGCGACAGAGTGCCCCCTGCCTTGTCTAGGCTTGAAACAGTAAACTCAGCAGAAGTCGAACAACAGCTCTGGGAGCATCCAATGAACTGGACTGGAGATATTACTTGTGCTCTTTACACTTAAGACTTGTCTGTAAACAATTCCTTTTCATGGACACATGAAGACCTCTGTACCCTTCCCTGGGGTTTCACTTACTAGTTTATCCAACCTTGCATTTTATACAGAGTTGGTTTCATATCCTGTAAGTCAACACACAGATATAGGCCCTGCAGTAATCGAAGGCCACTCGCTGGATCCACAGACCGATCATACATCAAAATAGAAATGGTAAGAATATGCTCCACCTATCACTGGAAATCACATTGATAAGAAATAGATACAAGAAAATATGTGAATGGGACATGGCCATGAGCCCAAAGGATCAGGTCACACTTCAGTGGGGTTCTGGCTTGGCCTGCTCCTAAGAGTGCTTAACGTATGGCCTGTGACTAACCGTGAATACAGAGGGGCTCAGGAGGGTCCTGTGATGATTGAGATGGTGAAGGCTGCCATGATACCTAGCAGCCCACCGCAAATAAAAGTCATATGCAGAGTGAGTAGAGTGCCAGAGAGGCCATGGTCGAACAGGGGCGTAGGCAGCCTTCTGCAACATGCTCTGGTCTTGGTGACCGGGAATGACAACAGACCTGTGAAGCAATTGGAAATGATTAGTGAGTGCCCACTGGTCTCCTGTCTTTCCCCCAGTCTTTACAAAATGGAGCAGAGAACAAAGGAGAAAGGCTGCATCCCGAGATGGCAGTTACTGCACAGAACAATAAGCGGCCATGCTGTGATGAGCATCTGAAACAGAGCGGTGGGGCACAGCAGTAGTCTGAAATATCAGAAATGGGCAAACGCCTGCTGGCACCCTCACTGCCTGGACAGCTGGAGGCCCCACGTATGGACAGAATGACCTCCTGGCTCAGAACAGCAAGAGGAAAGCTGCCCTGTCTAGAAGAGTTGCAGCCCTGATTACTACAACGCAATCATTTTTGGACGCAGAGGTATGGTGGCCGGGTGCTCCCTAAAAGGGCAAAATTAGGAAATTATTTCATCAAGAAAAGGCACTCCATTTGTCGTAAGGTGATTTGTGATAAGTTGAGTAATAAGTTGAGTGGCAGTATTTGTTAGGGGCTGATTAAGTGTGATTGATTAAGTAAGAGACAGAGTAAAGACACGTATTTGTGGTCATACTACAAGCAATCCTTTATACCAAAACATATTTTGAGACCAAGCTTTATGCAGTAACTGCTGAATGAAAGGGTCACAATCAATACATTTGCACTGTTGGCATGTGAGGTACATAGATAAATGAAAAGTCTCATTGGGTAAATGGATTGGAGGTTACTGAGGTTTGTTAGCAGTGCAATCATGTGTATCTTGTGGGCTTCTCAGAGGGCTGTAGAAGGCAGAGATCCAGAGGAGTATTTTGAGAACTAGGACACACAGCCCTTGACCAAATTGCCCCCACCAAATTAAAGCTCCCAAAAAATATTCCGCCTAAAACCTGGTTCAACTCTGACCTAAACAAAGAGAGACAACCTCTCTGGCAGTCCGAACGCTTGTGGAGGAACCGAACTTCTACCTCAAATCTTACCCTCCTCAGGACTGATAGGGCCAATTACAAAAGACACATCTTTAACGAAAAAGCTTCTTTCCTCCGTTCTCAACTTGATCAGGCTAAATATCGTCCCAGGGACGAACATCAAAGCTCCTCTGCCCCCCTAAATTACTAGCTACTATTGAAAGATGTGAAGAAATTGCTTGCTTCTTTTCAGATAAAGTCACCAAGATCAAACAATCCTTCCTCCCACCTCCCTGTTCACTCAGCCAACACCCCACCATCAGCATCCCCCGGGTACTCTCCTCCACTTCCCTCCCCCCCATGATCCCTCACAACTCCTCCCCTCTGTCTCCCAACTCAAACTTAACTCTACAGATCTCCAGCTAAAAAACAACGCTTCATGGAGTGATTTTGATCCAACATCAGAAAATGTTGTCCTCAACATCATCTCCAAACTTAAACCATCCTCACACTCCAAAGATCATCTTCCTGCTCATCTGGTTCAAGAACTTAAACACATCTTTGCCCCTCTCTGGACCAATATTATCAACTATTTTGCCACTGGTATTGTTTCTGCTTCCCTCCAATTGGGCCAAATTACCCCCATCCTTAAAAACACAGCGGTGGATCCCAATGACTTAAACAATCTGCGCCCTATCTCGAACCTTCCTTTCCTATCCAAAGCCCCCGAAAAATGGGTCCTGATAGAGCTGGACAATCACATCAACACTTTCAACCTACTTGACGCCTTCCAGTCTGGTTTTAGAAAGGGTTGCAGCACAGAAACAGCAATGCTCAACATTACTGATGGCATTCATCACTCCCTGGACAAAGGCGAATTCTTTCTCCTCATTCTCCTTGACCTCTCTGCAGCCCTTGATACTGTTAACTATGTCACCTTACTCAAGATGCTCAAATACCGGGTCGGCTTTGACAGCAATGTCCTCTAGTGGTTCACCTCTTATTTCCAAAATAGAACTCAACAAATCAAAGTCAGCAGTTGCCTCTCCAAACCTCAACCCTTCTCACCGGGTGTCCCACAAGGCTCTATCCTTTCACCAACCTGTTTCAACCTCTTCATGGAACCCCTCACCCTTATTCTTAAGCAAGCTAAAATCAGTTATCACCTATATGTGCATTGCAAGATGGCCGCCTGGTGGGAGCTCTAGTCCGGAGCTCCTAGTGCTTGGGATCCCTCTCTGGGAATTATCCCTGATAGCACACATCTTCTACGGCGAGGAAACAAGTAACTGGACTGCAAACAAGTAACCAGAATAAATACAAGTGACTGGATGTTAAAAGTAACTGGAAAAGCGATGTAAACTCGTACCTGTGACATCGACGGCTTGGACCCCTGCAGCCTGCAGCGGAGCATTGGCGGAGCCCAGGACGGCTGGAGTTGAGCTGATCCCTGCCACCGGAGGTGTCCGACCAGCCTGTAATCACCATCGACGGCTTGGACCCCTGCAGCCTGCAGCCTGCAGCGGAGCATTTGGCGGAGCCCAGGACGGCTGGAGTTTGAGCCTGTGCCTGCCATCGGAGGTGTCCGACCAGCCTGTGATCACCATCGCTTGCACCGGACTGGTGGGGCATGAGCCTGAACCGGATCGCTGTCACCGTGGAGGCTCCTGACGGACGACGGAACCCACTGCCCTCGTGAGTGCGGAGGCTGCCCCGCCTGCCTGCACTCGCCGCTTGCATTTGGCCCCCACCCTACTCGGGGACCCCGGGCTGGAACGCGGCGGGAGGACCGGTCTTCGCTGCTCCGGGAAGTTCGGTGTGGCTATGCCGGTGGTCTGTGTGCCTGTGGAGCGTGCTGCAAAGGAGGGTTCATCGACCCCCCCCCACCTCACCCGGCCACAATCAGTATCACGGGGGCCGCCGGAGCGGGAGACAAGCGGACTGGAGTTGGTGCGGACCAACCCAGCGCGGGTGATAGGGGATGTGCAGGCTGGATGCCTTCCCCCCTCTCCCCTCCCAGTGGATCATCGTGAACGGAGCAATCGGCCTTTAGAGCGTCTCCGGTGTGCCTTGTTGGTTTGTTTGTGTGGCTGGGCGGCCACGGCTCAGCTCTGCTTCGGAAGTGCCTGACTTGAACAGCGTTGGTGCAGCCTTACGACTCGGAAGGTAACTGAACGCAATGCACTATATACTCATGCCAGTTTCCCACTTTCTGCCCTGAACTTTGCGCGCAAAACTACTATTTTAAACACTCATGCCGGTCTTTCATTTTATGCCCGTATTGCACTGTAGGCTTCGCATTTTCACGGGCTTACGGTCTCTTCACTCACCATTGGTTAATATGGCCCTTGCCCACCAGATGACCGTAAAGCTGCATACCATCGCGGTCAGGGATCAGCAAAACAGAGATAAGACTCCCTCCCAGCAAGCTAGGAATTGGGGCTTACTCAAACAGAAACTGAATCTGCCCTCCCCTGCTCTACAAGCAACAACACCAAAAGAGGACTATCGTCTCGATCTCCCCTATCTGGGAGGCCATCGTGTTCTGGTCTGGTCTCTCTTTCGTTTTGGCGGCCATCTTGGACTAGTCATTCCCACTATCTGAACATACCCTTAGAGCTGGCCTCCCTAGACCAATTTCACCTACCACAGACTTTACATAGCTCTGTACCTAAATCTTCATGTGATTAAGTGTATGCCTTTTATTGCAGTATTATACCTCTACTTGTATTTTATACATTCTGTGTAACCATCTCACTTTTTCCCCACCGGTATTGCACCGATCGCAACCTCATATTGTACCGGTTGCTCACCAGTGTCATATTTGTATATTGTAGCCTTCTGTCTGCACCTATATTGGTTCCAGTATATCTTTAGTATTTTATTCCTATTTGTATACTGTTTAGTGTGTAAACTGCACCCATTTCACTTCTATCCCTATTATGCACTGATTGCCACCTCATATATTTTGCTCATTCTTGTAAGCTGCACACATTCACTTTCTATTACTGGAATACACCGATGCTACCTCTTACATTCTGGTTATTTTTGACTATTCACTAGTGTCACTATGGCTCCAGTTAACTGACTGCTACCTCACATACCTTGTACACTTCTGTAAAGCTGCACCCACTCACCGTTATTTCTGGACTGCACCGAATGTTACCTCTTATATTTTGGTTATTTTTGGGCCATTCACTAGTGCCACTCTTGTGCTATGTAATTTACGGTTGAGAGTTATTCTTTGCACATGTGTATTATTATCGTTCTCCCTCCCACACCCACCTCTACAGCCATCCCAACATGGATCTCATCGGCAAGCACACATATAGAATCAACTACCCATCCACGCTCACCAAAAAAGCCGCTAAACGCTTTAAACACAACTTCCTGAGGTCCCACCCTGAAACACCCTTTGCTGACACCTACTTCTCACTGGTCAATGGATCCCTGAACACTGATATCATCTTCCACACCTCACGAAGAGCTCAATGGAGAAAAGCGTTCCTCACCCTACTCACCGTCTCCACCACCAGGAAAACGGCTCATGGCCTAACTCTCTCCATCACACCATCCCAACTCTTCCCTTGGCAGAACCACCATCACTATCTACAATAACGGGATGGTCCTAATTCAATCCACAGACAAGAACCTGGAACTACTAGACAACCTATTCCCCAAGTTCAAAGAGCACCTTCCCAAGCCTCGGACCTCCACCCATATCTCCTCCAGCACTTTCACTCCTGACATCACAGCCCCCACCTGCAACCCTTCTAACCTAGCTCAGCATCAGAACGACACGCACCTCACCTCTACCCCCAGCACCCTAGTCAATCACCCACCTGCTGTTACCACTCCACTTTCCTCAATCACAGTCACAAATCTCTCCCCCTCACACACTAGCCGCCCCCTAACACCAACACTTGGACACCCACACATACCACTTCCACTCCTCCCTCCCCTGACACCACAGCTCCCACCCACAATCCCGCTAACCTAGATCAGCACGAGAACGACACGCATAACGACAATTCCCACCCTTTGTCCCCCCCCAATCTCAGTCCCCACTACCACCCGCTAATTAACCACACAGAGCACACCACATCTATTATCATAACTCCCCCCACGACAGGACCATCTCCAACACCATTTCCCCCCCCACTCTCAGCCCTCACTACCCCTCAGGCTCCCCCATCACCACCAACATACACTCCACCTTCACCCCGCCCTCTCCGCCTGCCACCAATGCCCTCTTCTACGCCACCAACCCCCTCCGTACGTCATCCACTCCCATCGCCCCCTTACCCTCTCTCCTCCCTCACACCAACTCGTACGCCGACACCACGGAACCCTGCATGAACACCAACCCACCCCCCCACACGCATGCTAATTCCCAGGTCAGCCACTCACCCATGACTGCCACCCCCAGCACTAACACTTATCCCACGCTGGACAAGATTATGTCCTCCCTCCTCCAGTTCAAAGAAGACATTCACACCATCAAAGAAGACATTCACACCATCAAAGAGCTACTCATCAAACCCCCCAGACACACCCCACTCACCACCACCCCCCTCTCAACCGTCTCCCCACCCGTCCTGATGATGCGCCCAAGCTACACTCCTCACACAGGACCGCGATCCATGCCCACAATCGCAACAACCGCACCCGCCGCCCACATTGGACAGCGATCCCTGCCCACAATCGCAACAACCGCCCCGTCGCACATGCAACCCTCTTTCGGATGTCGACACTCTCACCCTCCTCCGCTCCTACGACCCAGCTCCCCTAAACAAAACAACCGCCTCGCACCTCCCCATTCCCACGATACACTCAAATCCCCGTAGACCTTCCACACTAAACAACAGAATCTCCGTCCCGAATAACCTTAGAAAAGTCCCCCTCTCTCTAGTACCCTCTACCTCCCCCGACACACCCCGTCTCAAATGCACTCTCCTCAACTGCAGATCGGCTTCTAGAAACTCCTCCGCCATCGCCGATCTCATCCTAACATTGGACCTTGACCTAATCATCCTGACTGAAACCTGGCTAACCGAATCTTCTACACCTATAATGGACATTCTGGTTCCCCCCAACTACCACATCATTAGGCTTGACAGGTCTGGCAAGATAGGGGGTGGAATAGCATGCATCTACAGGAACAACCTTTCTGTTCTGAAAGTCTCCGCACCTTCCCTACCCTCCCCCCCAACTTCCTGCGAATACATCTGCCTCGATATTATCAGTGAGGGCAAACCGATATGCTCGCTACACGGCATTTACCACCCACCCAGAGACAACCTCACCTTCGCCCAACAAATCATGGACATGATTTCAACTAACGCCGGATGACAGCTCACCCAAATATACCTTGGTGACTTCAACCTCAACTGGAACGATCACAATGATGCGGTTGTAAATAGTCTTAAAAATGTCCTCAACGCCCTGGACCTCACACAATTATGCAACAGCCCGACCCATGAGAAAGGATCTATCCTCGACCTTATCATCGCCAAAGAGGACGCTATTCAACTTGAGTCTATCCAACCTTGTGACTGGTCAGACCATCACATTGTCACATTCTTCATCAATGAAAAAGTCAAACTCAACACGACTCAATCCTCCAGACCTATAATATGGAAAAGAGACCTGAAAAAACTCCACCCATACTCCCTACCCCCGAACAGCCGCGACCTCCTGCTCCCTCCGACGGGCGCTACAGATGTCCAATCCTTGACTGACCACTATCTCAACGCCATGACCTCAATAATTAATGAGGCTGCTCCCATGCAGCTAAAAAGAGTCTCCGCTAAAATCTCCAATCCATGGTACGACTGGAGTCTCAATGAAGATAGACGAGCCATGCGAATGGCAGAGCGCACCTGGAGAACAGCTCCCTCTGCACTGCACCTGAAAACCCTGAAGAAAAAGAGAAACGCCTACTTCAGGAAAATGAAGCGCTCAAAAGCAAACTTCTTCAGCCTCCAGCTCGACCAAGCAAAAAACCATCCAAGAAAACTGTTTGAGCTAATCAGAACACAAGCCAAGGAACAACCTCAACCTCTCAGTACTTTGGGCAAAGCACCTTCCTGTGAAGACTTCGCCGGCTTTCTTTGCCCAAAAAACTGACAACATAAAGAGTGATCTTCGCATTGACGCAAGACTCTACACCACACCCAACTGCATAACACCCACAGAACTAAAAAACAATGCTACATGGTCATCCTTTGACACCTACTCTGAAGAAGAAATAGGCAAACTGCTCAGCACCTTGAAACCCTCCAATCACCTCACGGATCCCCTCCCTGCCAACGCTGTCAAAGATTTCACCTCATTGCTCCTTCCACTGTGGACTAAAATTATCAACAGCTCGCTCCAACAAGGATCCATCCCTGACTCCCTCAAAGTTGGACAAGTCACACCCTTACTAAAGAAACCTACTGCTGACCCATCCGACCTAAACAACTACCGTCCCATTACCAATATTCCCACTCTCGCCAAACTATTGTAAAAATGCGCACAACTACAACTGACTAAACACATTAATCAGTTTGATCTCCTCAACGCTCATCAATCAGGCTTCCGAGCAGGACATAGCACTGAAACCGCTATGACTCACATAATTGACGACGCCCTTCAAATACTCGATCAAAATGATACCTGCCTCCTCATCCTTCTTGATCTCTCCTCAGCATTCGACACTGTTAAACATGAGAATTTACTCGAACTTTTGAACACTAGAATGGGTCTATCTGGGACTGTTCTCAAGTGGTTCACCTCCTTTTTACACAACAGGTCGCAGAAATTCAAGAGTAACAACCTGATGTCCTCGCCAATACCTGTTTCGTTAGGTGTCCCCCAAGGATCCTCCCTATCACCAACTTTGTTCAACCTAGTTATGGAACCTCTCACCTCCTTACTACAAGCATCCAATGTACTGTTTCACATGTACGCAGATGATACCCAATTGTATCTCAAACTACAATCCCCCAATGACATTTTACTCCTGAACTCAACGATCAGAAGCACTCAATCCTGGCTTGCCAACAATCATCTCAAACTCAATGCTCTGAAAACAGAGTTCCTTCTGATCTCACCTCCCGCGAAGACCTCTACCACTCAAACCTGGCTTAAACAGCTAACTGCACTCAATGTCCTACCCACCATCGTGGACTCAGCAAAATCTCTAGGCATAACTCTCGACTCCAATCTCAACATGCAGCAACATATCAGCAAGGCTACTAAGGGTGCGAACTTCCAAATCAATACCCTGAGGAAACTTAAACCCTTCCTACCAGCCAAAGACTTCCAAACTGCAGTACAAGCACTAGTAATCCCGCAAATTGAATACGGCAGCATCGCCCTCTGCGGTCTCCCGTTAACCACTACTGCCCCCCTAAGAGACTCTCTAAACGCTGCAGCAAGACTCATCACTGGGTCTAAAAAACACTCGCATATCTCCCCTGACTTGAAATCCTTGAACTGGCTGCCTTTTGAAGCCAGAATACATCTAAAAATAGCCTGCATGACAAACAAGGCTATACACCTGAGCTCTCACGGATACCTCACTCAGAAGCTGTCAATCTCTGGCGGCTCTAGATACACTAGAGGCATACACAAACCTCTGTTAAAACCTCGAAGATTCCGGAAGGAAAAAACTTATAAACGCTCTTTTTCAGGAATGGCTCCCAGGATCTGGAACTCACTCCCTCCTGAAACCAGGCTCATCTCTTCCGTCACACTTTTTAAGAAAGAAGTAAAAGCTATTCTTATGGCCAAATACATTTGACCTATTAACGTGGATCTGTAAAGTCTTTGCACCGATCTGTATTATTCTGCTCGATCCCTACGACTATGTGTTTTTACTGTATTATTCTGCTCGATCCTTACGACTATGTGTTTTAACTGTATTATTGATTCACTTACCTGACTATATTCTTGCATTATTGATTTACCTGTGCTACTATGCTCTCTCATGTACCTATCCATCTCACTTACTACCTATAATGTCGATATACTGAATGACCTGCTACTCACTCTCGTGTTGTTATTCCCTGCTTTGTAAAGCGCTCTGATATCTGCAAAGATCTTGTTCGCGCTATATAAAACTTTCAAAATAAATAAATAAATATATGCTGATGACTCACAATTATATTACAAGATCAAATCACATAGCTACATCTTACATCTCAATGATGCCCTGACTAAGGTCCAAGTCTGCTTTCATCAAAACCACATCAAACTAAACCCCCCAAAAAAACTGAAATCATCCTATTCTCTCCCAAGAACAACTCGCTCCGTATCCAACACTGGATCTCGGATATTAAAGCACTCAACTGCTCTCTCACCATCTCCAATTCGGTCAAATCCCTCGGCATTAGTGTCGATCAGAATCTCAATCTCACTCCCCACATCAAAAACTGGGCAAACGGTGCCCTTTTCATTCTTCATCACCTTAAAAACGTCAAACCCTTCATTCCAGCAGATGACTTTAAATCTGTTATACAATCACTGGTCCTTTCCAGAATAGATTATGGCAATACCACCCAAGCCGGCTCCTCTAAAATTCACCTAGCCCCTATTAAATCCGTTCTCAATCTCGCGGCCAGGCTTATCTCTCACTGTAAGCGCTATGATCACATTTCTCCTATTATCAAAAACCTCAAATGGCTTCCAATTGAAGGCAGATCCACCTACAAGACTGCCTGCATCACAGACAAAGCCCTTCACCAAAACACCCCCTCCTACCTTTCAGATAAACTCCAAAAAGCAGGATGTACTGGAACTTTGAGAAGCACTAACTCTCTTGTCCTTATCCCTCCTCAGCTAAAAAAGAAAGCAACTCAATCACGCTCATTCTCAGGCAACGCCCCTTCTATCTGGAATACCCTTCCCAAAGATCTTCACTGTAACCCATCCTACCCCCTCTTTAAAAAGAACCTCAAACTGTTTCTTCTCAACAAATATTGGGGGTCTTAATTATCCTGACCTCTCTGGTTATTTTGTACCCCTCTATTCTCTACTTCTTCAGGATTCCCTCTATCTTTATTCACCTCTCCCCCCTCCATATTTCCTAAAATCTTTCACTTTCTTCAACACTTGCCCTAATATATAATTCCTCGCTGCCCTCATGACCTACTCCTCAATCTGCTACTTCCTATTTGAACTTCTTTTCACTTTGAAAGCTCGATTGCCCGTATTCTTTGTTAGCAAATTATTCTTTTTTTCCCAGTGTGATATGCTCTCGGTGTTGTAACCTAATTATGTAAAGCGCTCTGATACTCTTGGGTCCAGCCAGCGCTATATAAAACCTTTAAAATAAATAAATAAAATAAATAAATATATTTTCAACAGTACACCACCTCCGCTTTTTAACTGGGAAGCATCCATTACTGGGGGCCCACAGAGACCTTTAATTGCAGTTTCCTGAATTATCGAGATTGCAACCAACGATTATAAGCAGCCAGATAACACTGCCCACAATAGATTGAACATATCTTAAATACATATATTTTTTGATTTCACAGCATTAGGGCAGTGGAAGTCCGAAGAGATCAAAGCTCATTGGATTCAGGGTCAGAAACTGGACATACAGGGACGGTCAGAGTGAACTGGGGGCTCTGAGTCAGGGCCCAGACTTGACCCCCATAAAATAAGCAGAAAGGAAAGTAGTGTCCAAAACAAACAACATGTAAAGTGACATATAGTGAGTTGCAGAATTATCTGCTGGTGACAAACACACACACAAATAATACTAACTGAGTGCATAAAAACACACACAACAATCCCTTAACCAATTTTATTCATAGGGCGGTGATTGTGTGCTGTAATTAATAAAAAGGCTGGTAGCTAATCATGCCTACCATAACCTGCTGCCAGTGCCGACATGTTTCACTGCTATGTTGCGTTTAAGCAGTTTCATTAGGGCTGCACTCAAATGCTGCCACTTCACTTTTTTGGACACTAGTTCTATCGCGTGCAGGGGACAGCCAAGCCACTCGTACCGGCCGCTCCTGTTTCATCAAGGTCAACAAACACTTCTGACGTCAAACGGCTGAGGAAAGGTGCCTTCCTGGCACGTCACGATAACAAGTTTTAACGAAAGAATCAAGGGACATACTTACGTCAGAAGTGTTTTCCTTTCTGCTTATTTTTCTTGAGAAGCAAGTGACCACCGATGATGAGACAGGGGCTTGTCTGGAAATTGCATACCAGTTACCCCGTTGGTGGTGTTTCCGTGAGGGGTCATTTGCTTCTCTCACATTTTTTGCTCTATTAAGAGCGGTGTCCAATGTTGGGTGTGGACGTGTGTGTGACCAATTATAGTCTGGTGCACTATTACTGGGTGTTCTTGTGTGTTTCCCGGGAGAACAGGTTCTTAACTTTGGCGGAGGACAGTGCAGTTGTCTCCTTATAAAGTGGATAAGAGAGCAGTGGGGAGTTAGATTTTTTTGAACCCTCTTTTAGTCACTGATATAGACGTACTTCAGTGGATTGGGTCTTATTTTGTATTGTAGACCAGGAGGAAGATGTCCTGTGTGATCCAAGGGCAGATCAGGGATGCTGAAGACCTGAAAGCAGAGGGGACAATGTTCAAAGTCATTAGCCAGTGACTGGAGTGGAACCAGGAAGGAACCAGATGTCGTCGCCGCAATCAGGTGAAGAGTGGACGCTTGACTCTGCAGCCACGTGGACCAGGAGGTGTCTTCGATGACCAGGATGGAGGCACGAGCTGTACCACGCAGGCTCTCGCTGTCGGCAGTGCTTGTTCCGGATTCGGCGTCAACAGGCCTTGGCAAAGGCAACCCACGCGGTGAGTGGAAAAGGTGTCTGGTGCGGACTAGGAGAGTCTGGGGTGCTCCTCTTTTGGAAGGGAGCAAGGGCCAGTCTGGAGCAACCAGACCAGCAGTGTAGTTTTCAAGGTTCGTCGTCTAGGAGGTCACTAGCGAGCCGGCAAGTGACCAGACAACGCGTCGAGCAGCAAACAGGCAGAAGGGCCCCACGCAGATCTCGTGGAAGCTGGAGGGCTGATCTTCGGTGCAGGAGCTGCTCGGGGCTGGGGCTTCTCAATCCCCAAAGCACTTGGTCGAGTTTACCTCAGAAGTCGTGCTGGAAGCAAAGTGCAGTTTCTCCAAGATGGCCGGTCCCACGTGTCTCGTCGCACCCACGGATCTCAGCTGTGCTGCAGATGTGAGTTGAGGTCAGAGAGGTCTGGGAATCCGGGTCTCGTCGGGCTCTGAAGTCTGGATCCTCGAGGGAAGACGACAAAGTGAAGCTGCTGGACGCTTGATGGTGCCTGCAGTTGCATGGTGGACACTCCTTGCCCACAAGGGAGATTCTTCAGTCTTCTGTGGAGCAGAACTTCGAAGTCCAGAGTTTCTTCTTGTAGAGTTGTTCAGGAAAATCTAAATTGGAATGGGACCAGCTCCTACCTTTATCCTGCTAAAGGTGCTGTACTACGACTAGGTCCCTCCTATGGGTGGGACCAGGAAGGGGGGTGGTTATACCCCCTATCCTTTGTCCAGTTTCGCGCCAGAGCTGGGGCAGGGATGCCCCAGCAGCTGGTTTGAACCGGTGTATGCACAGGACACCTTGAGTGCCCCAGGCATGTCTCATTCCTTTCAGGCCTGTCCTACCCAATACACAAAATCCTGTCTGGGGTGGTGCTAGCACCTCCCAAGGCAGGAAACGCTTTGTCCAAGCCTCCCTCGCTGGAAGGACTCCCAGCAGCAGGAGGTCAGACTTGTGTCTGTGGTGGCAGCATCCATTTTGTGATGCCAAGGCTCGAGTTAACTTTAACCGGGGTTCACAGTTACATACATGCTGTGTCCCTCTAGAAGGGTGAAATGCTACCCCCGTCGCCAGAACTGGTGACGGGGTAGTATTCCAATTCATATGACACCTTACTCGACATGTTTTGATAATGCTATACCAAAGTTAGCATTCAACCCCAAGGATTATAATGCACTTAAGAGTATATGGTATAGCGTTATCATGGAACAGCTATTAGGGCTTGGTTCCGCAAGCTGCAGACGGGCTCAGCTCATGCAAGAGCACCATCTCACATAATTCCAAGCACTCTGCCTTCAGGATTGATAAGGCCTGCCATAGGAGTGACTGAATCTATGTGTCCATTTTGGGGTTAGATATAGGTATACTATATCTACAGCAAAGGGTGATTACACCAACTTGCCCCAGCTGTCTTACCAGCCAGTTGTGTCTGTTTAGATGGCCAGCCAGGGGTGGCATAATACATGCTTCAGCCCCTGGTGGGCCTTGGGTTCACCTATGCCCTGGGTACCTAAGGTACACTGTACAGGGTCTGATAAGGTGTCCCAATACCAATTGGTAAATGCACCTAAAGTACATGGATGTCAATTTAGAGAGAGAACAGCTAGGCTGTGGGTCTGATTAGGAGGCCCACAGCCAGGGAAAGTCGTATATCAGTGAAGCAAAAAGCAAAAATCTGGGGTGACCATAGGATTGCAGACCCTACTCTCCTACAGTCATCACGGATCTCCTCCCAAAAGGTTGCGTCTAGTAGTGCTCCCTCTGGCAAGCACCAAGTAAAGGCACAAGGAGGCACCTTCAGAATCCGTGCCATCAGCATGACTGAAAGGGCAGGTGGTAGGTGAGATAGCGAGGAGATCCGAGATTGGCTTTCCCTGGACACCAGCCAGAGTTCATGTCAGGACCAAGCCTTATAAAAGGATAAAATGAAAGAGACCTCTCGAACCAGAGGGAGTGCTTTTTTCCAGTTGTCTAGCAGGCAATTTGGACTATCTTGTTCAGGGCTACAGGGGAACATGGATGTGGGCTTTGTGAGGCACCAGAGAGATCCAATTGGCTATCCATGATTGCATTAAAGTCATGGCTCCATTTGAGAACCCAGGGGCCTAAGCAGGAGATTTTTGTACAAATCCCAGAAAAGAAGTTAGGAGTTTGTAGAAGTTGGGTCCATACACTGTGCCCACTATCACTGGCCTCCTATGCAATGAACCTGCTGGTATAATATTTTACCCTTCTGGATCTGTGAGAGAGTGAGATAACTGTCATGGGAGATCTTTGTGCAAAAGCAAAGCAACATCCCTAGTGTAGTTTGAGTATGCAGGAGACAAAATTAGTATATAGGAGAATAAATCAGTGTGCTCGCAGGCCTCTAAAATGTGTCTCTTGTAAAAAGCAAATGGCTATTTTGTGTCTCTGTGAAAAATCATAAACAAGGCATGACTTTTTATGATCTTTAAGCCCACAAATGTAATCCAAGTGATATTGGCTATATTATATCCTCATATGAAGAGGCTAGTGTCATGGTTCCAGCAGCATAAACAAAGCAATCCACAACCCCCACCCACACCAACTGCCCAATCAGGCTTCTTTGTATTAGCCTCCCGCCCACAGGGACAAGGAAACACAAGGCTAACCCCCCTGCATAGGTGGCTTCGTGGCCAGACTGAGGATGAATAGAGCGAGCTCTGCCGTGGAGTTACCTTGCTAATAGCACAGCGGTCAAATTTATAGAAGGTTAAAGAGATAAAGACCACACCCAGAAAAAACCAGGGAGGCAAACAATTGAAGATATCCTTCACTGTAGTCAATCATTCGTTATCACTGATCTGGGCACCCACTGATGAGTGACGTGAGTCCGCTTGGGACTGCAGTATCTTGGTTACATTTTTTGCAAATTTTAACATTAGTAAAAAAATCCTTCGGGATTCATCCTGCAATTTGTCAGGGTACACCTGCTTGTTGAAAGAGTTATTGAGCAGGTAGGAAGTTGCGGCAGGCTGCTTGCACTGTTAGGGTGACATATGGGTAAAATGAGATTTTGTTACCCTGGTTCTGAAGTGATCCACATTCATGTGCCAGTCACATGACTGCATCATGGTCTCGGTAGCTCAATATGCGTGCTACTATGTGAGGCAAACCAGTACACACGCAGGCAACCTTGGTTGAGAGGTGGGCACGCTACACAACGAAGACCACCAACAGGCCTTCTCCAAAGTGTTCACTCAGTAAGTTCCCAACACAGTCCTCCATCTAGGTGATAGCTGTAGATACAGAGATTGATTGTCTGGACTGTGCTTCCAGATCTTCATTTGTAGCTTTTATAATGTTGAGACACTTGTCCATTTGTAGCAAATGTTCTTTAGAGTCTGCCTGGATATCATCTAGGCCCAGTTTCCCAGCTGGTCAAGTAAGATTTTGTGTTTGTTGACACATTATTTGATGTGATCTAGTCTGCCAGTAAGAAGGTCAAGTTTAGATCCAATGGTTTTCAGTCTTGTTTTGCCATCCATAAATCATGTGCATTGGTCTATATCCGGTGAATCCCCCTCCCCCGGCTTGCTGCAGTGGGCTTAGGATCTTGACACTAGTTAGCATGGCGAGTGAGGCACCTGTTCTCAAAGAAGAGCTTGGACTCTTCGGTATTGTGTTTGTCCATGATGAGCAATGGGAGGTGTGATCGGCGTGGGCAAACAGAAGCAAGGAGCAGTCAAACAGAGAAGGGCAAACTAGGAATCGCTTCCAGGTTGGAGTAAAATTGTGATGTATTCAGCCTGGAAAGCAGAGGTTTGCAGAGACCCGCCTCACCCTGGGCACCTACCATCACAGGGGGCACAAGCTGACTCAGGAGTGGTGCTAGCGCCAAGCCTCTTCATTTAGTGTAGCCAGTAACAGGGCACTTGGAAGGGGTGTAGCTGGTGTGGTGGTTGAGTCCGGATTTCATTGGCTGCCCAATGTGAGGTGGCACAGGGCCTCACTGTTATAGTCCAGCAGGTTGGCAATTGTGTAGTGAAGGGAGACACTATGATATGTGGACTGTAGCCCGAAGGGAAGAATGCAATACACTTTGGTTTTGATTTGTTCATCCTAAGTTGGCAGTGTATGCCCAGACGCGGGTCCCTTGCTCACTTTGCCACTGGAGTCAAGCTATTCAGGCTGAATGAAGGCTGATAACCAGAAACCGGTCCCAAGATGCTTGTTTCCTGTCCAGGGAAGACATGGCTTGGTAGTTCGGCCTGGACTGTTCCCATGAGGCACAGGGTCAGACTGATTTGCATATGGCCATGTCTGAACTTGGGTGGGGGAGTGAGCTAAAGAATGATGATGGATTAAACTCAGATCAGTTGACTGGGGGTGAGTGCTTGCAATGCTCAACCCTCCGTCCATCATCCCCTTTGGTTTTTTAAGGGAAGAATGGCCTCTGTGAGAGATGTAGACCACGCGACACCCGTGGCAGAGTACAGAGTCCCAAATGTTCATGGAGGCGTGGACAGCCTGGGGAGCAGGACTGTATGATACATGCCGGAGCGCATTCCACCCCAGTCACCAGCCCAAAAGCTAATGCCAGGTTCCACAGCAGGGTTTGCCAGGTCAGATGCACCAGTACACCACTCAGCCCTCAGATGCACCAGCCCTGATGCCGGGGACCGGCAAAGCTGAGGGTGCTGTAGGCAAGTGGGAGACAGTACCAGCTGAAGAATGAGCAGCAACCCCATTGGCGATAGGGAGCTGGTGACCCCTGAGCCCTGCGCAACCACTGGTCTAAGCAGTTGGGCATGGGCACACCTATAGTGCCCCAGCCCGAGCCCCCTCCTCCAGGGATATCGGGTAGATGGTGTGCCCAAACGTGATAGGGGAGACTCACGGGCCACCCTTCCAGCAGCACAGCATTCTCAAAGGGGCATTAGGTGGGTCCTGCTCATAGCTCAGAGGACCCAGCCAGCCATGACCGCCGAGCAGCAATAGCCAGCCATCGTGGGCACAGCACAAGGTGTGGCAAGCGGGGGCAGCCCAAGTAGTAGTTCCAGCCAGGCCACACCAGTCCCCGGGAGGACCAATTTCACATGCTTCAATATGAGCCTTGAGAGCAACCGCCCAGTTATTGCTGTAAGTCACGAGTGTAGTGCAAAGAGGTACATCTGGTTTTACAGTGTCAGGCACCCCTGGAAAAGCAGATGGATGAACAGATTTGGAGTCCGACCGGCAGAGCCCTCCAAGGAGCGGCCATCCTGCTGCTCAGTAAAGATATGCCCGACGCACCCAAAGTGTTACTCTGTGATTGGAGATGATATCTCTTGTCAAGAGTAACAACTAAAGATTTTGACCTATAAATAATCAAAGGAATTTAATCTAGGATTTTGAAAAAGCCTACTACCACCAAACATATTATGCCTACTTCAACCACTCCTCTTCCACTAGATAATTCCTGCATTATAACCAATCGACAGAGCCTTATCATCTTCAACAAGACCCGAACACTTTCTACATTAATCAGACAATAAAATTATGCAAATTGTCATTGTAAACAGGATTGTTGTTATTGTTGTTGTTTATTAGCTTATAATTCGTGCTAAACTCAACCTGATAGCCAGTCCATACACTATTTCATTTGCCATAAAATTCTTATCCACAGCCTCATTCTTTCCTTTCAGATTCAGTTGACTGTTGGCCGTGTCCTGAAGACCAGTGGCCAAATGGAAGACAGACGCAATGTTTCTCCACCACTCTGCAGTTCCTCTCCTTTGGGGAACCTTTGGGGACAGCTCTTTCATTTTTAACCAGCCTTCTTCTCCTATTCACCCTGTTTGTTCTCTGTGCCTTCAGAAAGTACCAAGACACGCCAATCGTCAAAGCAAATAACCGAGTTCTCAGCTATGTGCTTCTTTTCGCCATAATGCTCTGTTTCCTCTCCTCCTTTACCTTCATTGGTTATCCATCGATGGCGACCTGTATGCTCCGACAAAACTCTTTTGGTATTAGCTTTGCCATCAGTATCTCCACTGTCCTGGCAAAGACCATCACCGTGATTATAGCGTTCAATGCTCGCGATCCCACCAGCCGGTCTTCAAGATGGCTTGGGACCAGAATACCCAGTGGCGTTGTCCTTCTGTGTTCATTTGCTCCAGTCCTGATTTGCACAGTCTGGCTGCTTCTTGACCCTCCGTTCCCAGTGAAGATACAGATACGAGACACCACCATCATCCAATGTGACGAGGGTTCAGTTCTCTTCTTCTATCTGATGTTGGGATATCTAGGCTTGTTGGCCTCAGTCAGCTTTTTGGTTGCATTTTATGCTCGTAATTTGCCACAGAGTTTTAACGAAGCCAAGTTCCTCACCTTCAGTATGCTTGTGTTTCTAGCCGTGTGGATCGCTTTTATACCTGCATATCTCAGCACGCAAGGGAAGTATATGGTGGCCGTGGAGATCTTCGCTATCTTGTCTTCAGCTGCTGGGTTATTGGGGTGTATCTTCATTCCCAAGTGTTATATCATCCTCTGGAGGTCGGACTTGAATACCAAGCAATACTTAATGCAAAAGACCAGCTCTAGCAACAACCAATAAAGTGCACATGTGATTGATCAATTTATGCACATGTGAATTTTGTGTTTTCATAGCACCGCACAGCTTTCAAGACCTCTTCATCGGATCATCGGATATTTTACAATGGCCAGCAGAGAGACTACAAACCTAGGACATTTAAATTTCTATGTAGGATTCTAAATGTAGCATTACTTATTTAACACTGAATAATGTACGCTTTTTGTTCTGATCTCTTTTTGATTGTTATATGGACTCAGAATACAAAGGGACAACACAGGTGGCACACGTGAATTGGAGAAAAGATATAAATCTACTGAACTGATGTATGGGGTTTAATCTTTATTAAAACAGCTGTGGGGTACACATACCCATATAATCACAGGGTATTTCTACTCCTCCTTTTAGTGGGGATTGTAGGAAGAGGGGAAACAGTTTTCTAAACTGCACCTTCCCGTGGGTGATTATTTGGAGCACATGGGAAATATTTGCCGCAGGGAAAGGAACAGAAGGGAAATGATTTCAATGTATTGTACAGCAAGCAAATCTACATCTATTTTTAATGTTTTATAGAGACCCACCCCTGGAGCAGTGAGGAAGTTGCCATCCTTCTCATTGTGCAGTTTGTAGGGACACAATGAGGGGCCTGTTAAAAAGGGTTCAGGGTATCATCCTTCCCTGGTTGAGCTACAAACCTCTTCTGCTGAAAAGGTAGACTGCACCCTTGGGACAACTGTGATGGCATCACCAGGCCTGACCAAAGGCGAGGTTGGCGTAAACAATAGTGAGACTAGCTCTGTAGGGGTAGTGACTAGTAGAACAAAGCATCGCCAGCATGAACTATATCCATCCATAATTTAGCCTTGCCTGCTTTTTTTATGTCTGTCCCCCATGAAATGGAAGAATGCTATTGTAGAATAGTGGATTATTATGCAGTGAGGCTGGCTAGACTTCACTATGCAATAATCTCACAATACCGCAAACAGTTCCTTTGGATTTATACTAATAAATCCCTGGGTCAGTCCTGGTAGTGTGGCACAGCGCAGTCAGGCTTTATTAGAGTAACAAGCATTTCAGAGTACCAACATGGATTAAATTAAAAGAAATTCAATACCAGTTTATAGAAATAAAGTAAATTCTGATATAAATGTAGACACAAAAATGGATAGAGTAGCCTTTGCTGTCCCTGGCGCTGAAGAACAGGAGCTGCTGTGAGGAATGGGATGGAAAATAAAAAGTGTCACAGGTCGAGGATGCTGCAGGGTTCCTTCAAGGCACAGCATCAAACCAAGGTAGTGGTAACCAGACTGGCTACCAATAAGCCATGGCAGAAGCATTTACTTTTGGGTGATTCCCTCGGTGAACCAGATGGTTAGTGATTCTTTGGATCTGGGTGTGGTTTTGGCTTCAGGTTGCAGGGGGCTAGTACCTCTACTCAAAGGGGGTTCTGGAGTTCCCTTTGGCTTGCACAGGGGAGTACCAGTTCCCCTTGGAATCAGTTTCTGGTCCAGGACGAGTCATAGTTAAGCAGTTGAGGTTGTCACAGGAGCAGACATTGCTCGGGCCCTGAAGTTGCAGCCTCGGATCTCTTCTTTGTCATTTGGCTGAAAGTTAATCATCAGATCTCAGGTTCTGATGTCAGAAGAGCTTCTTAAATCATTTATTTTGGATCTTTAGGGGGGGGTGAGAGTTAGTAGACTACTATCCCAACAGCTAATCAGCCCATGTGGTCACCTCTGTTCCGTTACCTTAAAAATAGCAGAACCCTTCTTCGGTTGTACAAACCAGGTAGCCCACCCTAGGGGTGCAGCTAGACTTCTAGGGATGTAAACCTCTTGAGTACTTAATATTCCCACCTGTCAGAGATGCAAATGTGCCTGAGGCATGGGGTTGGCTTTTTCCTGCGTTGGGAAGCCCCCTGCACCACCAGTACACCACTTTTTGTGATAAACTGGTTGCATATCTTGCTCCTCCATATTTACAAAGACAGGAAAAGCCACTGTGCATGGTTATATGTACAATCATTCCTACAACGTGGAAACCCTTGCACCATGGTGCACGGATGCTTGCATTCGTGCAAAGCAGCCAATTGTGTGCTAGCACGGTGGAAGAGGACAGGAAAGCACTGTATCTTGTTTTTTTCTTCTATGTGTGCTGAATTCTGAGCACATATAGAACGAGGGAAATACCTCCATTGATAGTTTGTGTACAGGAAGGTGTCCATTTCTGCAAAAAAACATTGCTACACTGAAGACACCCTTGAACCAGAGTGCAAGGATGCCTGAGTTGGCGGAAGGCAGCCAATGGGGTGCCAGCGCAAGTGAAGGGGACAGGAATACTATCTCATAGGTACAGCGCACTCCTGTCCTTTTCTCTGATGCAGCGCAGTACAGAATAGTGAAGTGATGGTAAACAACCTTTATATCGTGGTCATTAGACTTTACAAGATGGTTGTTACAACAACTGCCTTGTTACAATGCAATGCCATTAATACACAAGTCATTGATCGACTTGCAGTAGATGGTGCTCTAACATAAGAAATAGTATATAATGTACTTTTCCAATACCTTCCCTATTGTTGCGGAGGCTGGATTTGGAATAATAAATTATACATTCCTAATGTTGCGGCAAGTCAATGAAATGACTTGTGTTGTAATAACATTGTGTTGTAACAACGCAGTCGTTGTAATGGCCACATTGTTTCCTACCACAATGTAAAAGTATGCATTGTAACATGCTACATTCGGGGTGATGCTCTGCCGTGTGTCAAAAACTAGAAAATGAGGACCTAAGTGTTTTTAAAGAACCGCATCACCAATGGGTTCTGCCTTGGCATAAATAGTTTCTAAAAATGAAATATTCAATGTCCCGATTGTGGTTGAGTTAGTGATAAATCTTCCAACTGAGTGAAGTTAAGGTCAGGTCTGAACTGTAGAATATTGACCTAGATTTGAATGAAGAACACTTGAAATTCTGCAGATCTCCCAACATACCAGCTTGCAGCTCGCATCAGGATTGTTTTGGTCATTAGGGGGACCAAGGACCAGAGCACTGTCGAGAGTCCTTACTTAGATGGGTTTGATGTTGGCATGATGGTCAGAAATGCTGTAGAACTACAAAGAAAGAGACTACTATCCCCAGCCGCTAATCTGCCCATGTGGTCACCTTTTCTACTCTGAAGCCTTTTTTAAATTATTAAATGAAGAGAGAACCTCCTGCATGGAATCTTTCCTTCTCTACTTAACCAAGTCTTTTGGGGTTTCAGGCGAGGGACCTCTGTTGACAGAGAGACCTTTAGGTTGTCACTGCTGCTGCCGCTTTCAGTGAACCAGAGTGGAAGCCAGCTAGACTCAGGAGAAACCCTGATCAATCAAGGGGGTGGGTTCAACTTTCATCTCCTGGGGTCCTAGACATGCCATGGATTAGCCAACGGTACATTCTAACGTTCACTCTTCCTACAGAGCCATGCCTACTCTATGCAAACCTGAGGGACGCATAGTCATGGAACCCACCTGTACCTTAAGGTACCTGAATACGTAGTACCATTGTGAAAGCGGTGAGGCTTGAGTACATAAAGGTTGAAGATTCCTTCAGAGATGGGAGTGCACTTATTGCTAAAAGATAACTCTGACTCTTACACTACTTGTAATATTCACTAGTGCACAGCAGGCACATGTGTGATTCTTCTGGGTTCCATAGTATGTGCCTTATTTTCTAAACAAACCTATACACATAGTTGCGATACAAAAAAAAAACACAGGTTTCGGTAAAGAATATTGTGAGAAGGTGGCCTGGTATATGTTGTCCACTAATTAAAGTGGGCACCCTGTACCAGTGCACACAGCCCTTATGATGTGTGAGGTCAAGGATATATCAACAAACTCCTTAGAAAAGAGGGTCCGAGGGCAAATTTAACGACCCAAGCTAGACATGTGCCCCAACTCTAACAGCAAAAACAACAATTATATCTAGGGGTCAGTTCAGTTCATGAAGCTTTTATTCGGTGCAAATGTATGACCATGAAAGCACAAGGTAAACAGTAAATACATCATGTTTAAAAAAGATTAAAATCCAAGGATTTAAAAAAAACGTATATACAGTACATTAAAAAATCATATTTTTCCTGGAGTAAATGCACTTATTTAAAAACGTTGCAGTATAAAAACAAATATCTGCTGATTGTAAATTTAAAATCAGACCCATGGCTTCCTTAACTGTACGTGCACCATATTTGTTAAACATAGGTTTCAAAAACATAGTGCGCTGTTCCCTGTACAGTTCACAAAACAAAAGAAAGTGCTGAGTGCTTTCGGTAGATTTAGAATCACACATACATGGTCCTGTCGGATGTTTCTTAATCTGGGGATGAGCCACTAAATAATGTGCCATCCCGAACCGCAACCTTGTAAGTACAAACTTGTGTGATTGTTTAGTTACCATCAGGAGATACAATGGAAACACTTCTCCTGTGACAAATGAGTTATAAAACAGTACAGTAGATAATGATCCAGAGGCTAATTTACGCTTTCTGTCTGCAAATCCAAGAAAGGTATTTTTCATTTCAATCTTAGTAATATTGGATACTTCAGATGGGTCATTAACAATATTAACACCATAAATTTCCGAAAAACAGACAACAACATATTTAATCCATGGGATCACTAAAAATGTGTCCATTAAAAGGCAATCCTCAATAACTGATCTGTTAAAGGCCTTTTCTTCTCTGAGCCAGATGGAGCGCCAAACCATCAAAGGCCTAAGGGATAACAAATCACCTAAAAAGTGGATATTAAGCTCTCGATGGGTTAATTCATTAGAGGTTGAGACAGGTAGGCACAGAAGCTTTTAAAAAAAATAATTTTCTTCAATTTGTAAGCTGTCATGCCGGCTTTAGCCCCATATGCCTGCGCCATATAATGCGATAGACACACACCTAGCCTGATAAATTTTAAGCATGTCTGAGGTGCGCCTCTCCCCCACTTTTGAGGCAAATCTATAGACACCATAGGCATTCTTGGCCATTTTATTCCGGATATTGGTGAATTCGCTGGACCATTTCCTGTCATTTGCAAAGGTAATTCCCAGATAACAAAATGTGTCCACAAGTTGGACTTTTTCTTTATCTATGAAAAAGGCATTTGGACACTTCCTTTTTTTCCCACAGATCATTATTACAGTTTTCCCTTTGTTAATCACCAATTTCCTTGCTTTGATAAAGGCTGAGAAACTATCCATTAGACGCTGTAATCCTATCGCGTTCTTGATAGTAAAACAGCGTCATCGGCATATAATAACACTGGGATAGGGTCGCCATGGATCTGGGGGGCGTCAGCCACCACCTTCTTTAAAACATTATCAATCCCGTTAATAAATCAGATAAAAAGAAGTGGGGCCAAAACACAGCCCTGTCTAATGCCCCGCTTAACATCGAAGTTCGGGGTACATTCCCCCCCTTTACCAAAACGAACACAGGTCTGCAATTTGTCGTATAGTCTGGCCAAAAAGAATACTATACCCTCTGGGGCACCTAGATTGAGCAGGGTGGTCCACAAGGTGGGGTGGTCCACTAGATCGAAAGCACTGCTCAGATCTGCAAAGCAGAGGTATAGGGAGCCCTGTTTAGCCTCAGTGTACTTCCCAATCAGCAGATCCAAATTGATGCACTGATCGAGAGTACCCCTACCCCTTCTGAAGCCATATTGGCTATTAGCCAGAATACCCTCCTGCTCGGCCCATTCCTCCAATCTTACTAGCAAGACCCGGCTCATAATTTTAACCGAAGAATCAAGGAGGGATATAGGGCGATAGTTTTGGGCCTCTGACCTGCTGCCTTTTTTATAAATGGGTACAATAATTGATTGTCCCCAGGTAACAGGTGCATCACTACAAACAGCAGCATTAAAAACAGATGCTAACAGAGGTCCCCACAATTTGGGTTCAGTCTTATATGCATCGATGGGGACCCCATCGGGGCCCTGTGCCTTACCACCTTTACTAAGTGTAATACAATGTTCTACTTCCTTGGGAGTGATGTCAAGCGGCATATCTAGGGGTCAAGAAAACAACAAACTAAGCTCACTGTAACCACAAGACTACTGCATGGAAAGACAACAAGTGTGTAAATGTATAAATTAGAGGTGAAGACCCAAGTCAGCACCCAAGTGTGACACCAATAAGTGAGCTGAAGCTCGAGGGCATGGGTACTTTTTTCCATCAGTATCCGCTCTGTACCGCTCTTTTTGACATCATTTGGGTTCTCCTTGCCCAGGAGGAAAGGGAAAAAGGAAAACAAGCCATGATGTTATTTTAGGCTGTTCCAAAAACCTTTTTAGTTTTTTTTTGGATGCAATGATGAACAGGTTGCACCATCATATTTACTTCTCCAGCACACCACAAGATATCCAAATATAAAATTGCTCATTTTCCACATGTTATTGGATGTATAGATGGGACGTATAGATGGGACACATATTGCCATTACTCCTCCTGCTGCAACTGAATATGTTTATAGGAATAGGAAAAGTTACCACTCTTTAAACATTCAAATGGTGTGTAATGCCAAGTATGTCATAACTGACATTGTTGCAAAGTTCCCAGGTAGCACTCATGACTCATACATGTTTAGACACAGTGGATTACATGGACTTTTGAGTGCTGGTGAATTTGGAGATGGATTTCTGCTAGGTAAGTGCCTTTTCAAAACACATAATCCATATTATAAATTCCAATCTCTTCTATTTCAGAAAATAAACTACTTTTCAAATTACCATGTAGGAGACAGTGCGTATGCTGTTCGTGACTTAATTTTGACCCCATACCTAAATCCAGCAAATGTTCATGAAAGGAGGTACAATAAGGCGCACCGCTCTACACGCGGAGTTATTGAAAGAACTTTTGGAAAAGCAGATTCAGAAGAATCCATAAAAGTGGAGGATCCTTGCAATATAAACCATCACTGTGTTGCAAATTAATCACAAGTTGTGCAATGTTACATAACATGGCCATTAGAAAAGGAACTGAATGTGAAGTAAGTGACCCTGAATCTTCAGACAATGATGATGTACCACCCCCAAGAAGATGTGCTACAGGGTTAGGAGCTGTGGCTGGTCGACAAAGGCGTGCAGAAATTACAAACAATTATTTCTAGGTAAGAATAAAAAGCATGACAACTGTTTTTTGATTTCAGAAATGTTACTTCTAGTAAATCACAAATGCAAAAGAAATCTGAATCCTGTTAATCCACAGGGCATACATCAAAGACTGTTTGGTCACAGTTACATGCTATTTCCTTGTAAGATATGTGACAAAAGTTTTTTTTTTTGCCCTGTCTGTTGCTTCTCCTCACAGATGTGTGTGGACTCACATGGCTCCCACTCCTCTGTTCAGTGGTGTACAATGTTGGCGTAGGGTTACTGCTACTTCTACTTCCCGTGTCCTCAGTCTCAATGGGCTCAAAGAAAGCACTGGCACCTTTGTTACATGTCTTTAGTAATTCAAAAGAATTGGAAACTTTGTCAAGCCCTTTGGCAACATTTCTTGAGCATTCACTGACCATGCGTTGCATTGCAATACTGCGCCTATTGCTCTGTGCTGTCACAGTGCACAGTCTGTTGATTGCAGAGTAGTATTTCTGTAATCTAATGTTATGTCTGCGTGAATCTCTCACTCTATTAGACTCAGATTTTCCAAATGCAACACAGAGTCTGTCCAAAGAGTCAGCCATGCGCCTCATGCCATCACCAATGTTGCTATTGCTCTTATTTAATTTGCTTAGTTGTGCATTAATTGACCTTACTTAATGCTTTGTGCTGCTTCTTTTGGACTATAAGCATGTTCTGCTCCAAACCAGCAAAAACATTTGTGGTCTCTGTAACTTCGCCCCTGTTCTGTCTGGTAGGATTAACAGAGTATGATCTTTTTCTAGCGGAATCATTAACTGTTTCAAAATGAACAACTTCCTGTTCTGACACATGTGCACTATGTCTTGATCCCTTAGGTTCATCATCTGACTCTTGGAAAGCTTTTAGTTGAGCAACTGCTCTTCTTTTACTTCTCACAAAGAAATGGATTCTTCTTCATCATTGAAAACTAATTCTTCAGGGGCTGTAATATGTTCTTGGGAAGATTGCCCTCCATCACCATCATGTGATTGTTTAACATGATCTGGGAATAAAGAAAGAGGCACATGAGATGTGTGCCTGTCTGTCTGCTTTGTAACTATTAAAAAATGCAAACAACAGATGTAATTGTGTCTATTTACTATCAGTTATTGGTTTAATTGAAGCTAAAGTGTAATGAAGTCAATTAGTTTTGAAAATTAAAAAATCAAGGGGATTAATTCTGACATTACATTAATCAACATCCTCAAAATAATTGCTCTCATTCAGATTTCATGTTCATACAAAAACACACAAACATCATACATATAAATGCAATCAATCTTGCATCCTTCTTACCTTCTTCTGCAATTCTGTGCTCGGAACTATCAATGGCTGAGACTCCACTGACACTTTCATGCTGTATTGTTGATTCAACAAGCTCCTGATGTGGGGTTGGCTGGTCTATATTTGCTGTTCCTCCTCCTGTTTTATTAGCTTCCTTCAGTCTCTCTGCAAGCTTCTCCTTTGCCCTCAGCCTCATGTCGTACCAACGCTTTTTTAACTCATCAATAGATCTTGGGATGACTCCCACCGCATTCACTTTCTCTTGAATTTCAAGCCATATCTTCCTTTTCCTCACTTCAGGCACATGTTTGGCTTGATTTCCAAATAAAAGTTTGTGATTACAGGCCATTTCCTCCACCAGCGTCTCCACCTCCCTCTCAGAAAACTTCTGCTTTCTCTTCCTTTTCTCAGCTGAGGGGCCTCCTTCTGAATTTGCAGCCTCCATACTGAAGTCAAACAGGTCTGCTCTCCAGCCAAACAGGATTCCAACTGCCACTGGGTGTGGCTCAGGCATGCAGGTGATACTAATGAAGAGCATTTCCTGACTATGACTCAGCATTTTTTTTGTTGGCAGCAGCAGATTCACGCTTTTTTGCGATTCCTTAATTTGCGAAATACGCAAAATTAGAAGTTGCATAAAAATCGCAAAAAAAAAAATTCGACCTTTAAGGAATCGCAGAAAACTCGCAGAAAAGTACATACATCGCATTTTGTGATTTCATAATAGCGATTTGCAAAGAATCGCTATTAAGAAATCGCAAACGTAAATCTTGATACATCTACCCCCAGGTACACTGGGCACGATTGATGGGACCTGACTTTGGTGCACTGACCTATCAGTACTCATCAAGCCCTCAACATAGGCTTTAGCCACTACCTGGATGTATAGCTCGGGATTTCACAGCGGAGTGCTCCAACATTAACATCCTTCACAGAGTTGGTGTGACCACACAGAGAACAGTCCAGGCATTTGTCAAAGTGCTGACGCATGTTGAGCACGTACAATAGTTGTGAAGTTTATCCCCATGTTGTTCTCATGCATTACAATTACAATAACATGGCACTACAGTCAATTGCCAGACCAGTTTATCCTCACATGTTCCAGAAGAAAGGGGCATAAACATGCATCTCCTTGTCCTTGTGCATATGCATCTTTTAACAATGAACAGTGGCTTTGTGTGTCTTACAACCTAAGAGAGGGCCCACAGGCTAAGATACTTGCAAATGCATGGCTTGATATATTGTGCAACAAGCCACATACTCTCCCCGTCCCTGCTTCTGTCTGACGCTCAACTGCCTATCCAGGTCAGGGAAGACCACTGCAAGGATAGAGAGCATTAGAGGGGTCAGGGTGCGGCACACGCCACTCTTGCTTGGAGGTATTAGGCCCAGCTGGACTCTTGTGATCTTCCTGGTCGAGCTTCTCACGTCCTGCCACCGTTTCCTACAGTGAGTACTGCGCCGACGGTTGACCCCCATGGAGCACACCTTCCTGCCGATGGTCCTCCACAAGTAGACTTTCTGATGGGAGTTGACCTAAACGATGACATTGAGGCAGGCCCTTAGTTTACAAGCTATAGGTATATAGACAAATACTGGCACACATAGGTCTTGAGCAGCTTACCCACACTGGCTGAAGGTGAGCAAAGTGGCATTCTGTGCAATTAACCAGGGTTCAATGATGACTCTCTCCCATGAGAACAGTAACATGGTGTTTACATCAGTGCATACACTTCTACAGCAGTCTACTTGCCCAGAACAGTTATATACACACTTTGAAACTTTGAAACATAACAGCTTACATGCTTGCCTCCAGGATTCCTAATGTGAGTAGTGCATGGTTAATGCACATGTTAACTGACAATGCTGTGTGATCATCACTCACCTGCTCCTCTGGTTTGCCATAGAGCTGGCTGTACAGAGGCAGAAGCGTGTCCAGCAGCATCTAGTTCTGATCAGCTGTGAATGCTGGGGCTCTGCGCTCACCACATCGTTGTAGCTCCCAGAGGATGTGGACAGCAGCAAAGAGATGAGAAGGTCCTGGAATCAAGTGCACTCTCTAGGGAAGCAACAGACTTATATCTAAACCGCAGAGGAAGCCTACAGTCTATAGGTTCAAAGACATAGGTCTGTGTCGGTCGCATTTTCTGAATCCATCCATTGCATTCCATTGCTTACAGATGACAGGCCTACTGCAGGGTTCAAAATACATCATCGGACCGCAAGTGACTTTGATACATTACCAATATGAGGATACCACGTTGGTTTATACTCAATGCTCACACAATCCGAGACCTGTGCCTGTCACCATGACAACTAACAGCCTGTGGTTCTGTCAAATTTAGTTATGATGATGCCTACTGTGATTGTGGTGCATTCACTTTTGTAAATGTTGTGAGTTTGTGCTATTCTGTCATGGGGATTTACACTGTGTTAAATTAGCATGAGCTTATTATAAGTTTAAACGTCATTTTCCCTTTCTGCTGCCTTTGCATACCGCACACATTATTACAAATGTTTAGAGTCTAGCAGACTGTTTTGCTTCACACGCGAATAATAATGTTTTCTTATAGTAGCAGCTTTGCTTGGTAAGCTTTGTCTGAACAGTGAGTGTCGATGCCTTCAATGTTATTTCAACACAGTGATTGTTGTTCGATCTGATCAGCACACATTCTAGACATAACATATATGCAGCTGTGGCCACCTCTGAATTGGACACATTTAATAATGCACTGCGCAGGCATGCAAACACACGTTGGAGAACATTTGCATGCAGAGAGCTGGTGTAGGAAATGATGTGATCCATTTCTACTAGAACCAGAGGTATGGGGCCGCCCTTGTAAACCCAAGAGACCTTCTGTAGATATACAAATAACCTACTAGGAAGGGAAGGTGATTTCTAGGTGTAATCTAGTCTTTTTTCATTTAGCATTTTAACATGCGTTCTCCCTTTGTATTTTTGGAATAGTAACTATGCTGACAATCGTGTTGCTTATAATTTGTTTGCTTGTATTAGCTAAGATACTGCGCCTGAGAACACGGCATTAGAATTTGCACGTGTCTTCATTCACTCCCCATTTTGGACTACCATGAGAGTATAACGAAAGAGTGTTCAAGTGTTCCACATTGCCTGAGGTATTCTAAGTTCCATGTTCTGGTTTGTCTAATCATTGGGGGTATGGAAGAACCAATGAGACA
This sequence comes from Lissotriton helveticus, assembly GCF_964261635.1. Taxonomy (NCBI): domain Eukaryota; kingdom Metazoa; phylum Chordata; class Amphibia; order Caudata; family Salamandridae; genus Lissotriton; species Lissotriton helveticus. The sequence continues at coordinate 146,333,159 of NC_136064.1, read as the reverse complement.
CTGATTGCTAGTCTGGTAGGGATTTTACTAAGGTGAGTTTTGTTTCACCCTAATTCACTGAGGATCCAAGTCTCTATGAACAGTTCTGTGTATGAGCAGAATCCCTGCTACAGTTCCTTGGCTGATGCAGCATTTTTTGGGGGAAAGGGGGAAAAGGACATTTAACTGAAACGCTCACACTCCCATGATGATCAAACCTTGAGTAGCACATGACATCCTGATTGGGAAACTGCTCTATTTTGCCTCCTGTGGTTGAACACAGTAAAAATAAAATATGTTGTGCTTTCCAAGTACAGTCTTCACCTAGTCAAGGCATTACAGGACTGTGTGACCCAGAGTGTAATCTGGGTGATGTGAGACTGCAAAGGTGCCTGCTGTCTGAGTTGGCCACAACTCCCATCCATGCCTTGTGCTTTGAGCAGCAGTCCTCAGTGTCAGTCATCTTACTAATACATCCCTACTCACTGTCAGGAAAGCATGGTCCCTGATGAGTTTGTTTGGCTTGTTATGTGGGAATCTAGGACCCTAGTGTAATTTTTCCCGATTCATGCCCATATATAGGTATAATTCACCCAGTCCTTATATAGGCATAAAGAATCATTGCCTTATTTAGTTATAACCTATGCAGCCCTAATATGGCATGGCTACTTCCACTAAACTCCGAGAATCCACATTGATTTCGTGGTAAAACCAGCCTTCAGCAGTCAGGAACTTCCCCCTGCTTGAATACTAATTTATCAAAGAAATCCGGGAGTTTTCAAGGAACTATGGTACTAGTAACGATATTATGTCCAATCTTACGTCAGACTCTGCACCTTCAGGGGTATAATGCCCAGTCAAACACACGATGGTTCAGGAGCAGATCGACTAACTACTTGCCCGACGCCCTGCTGCTGCAAGTGCTGAAGGAAGCCGACCCTCCAACTGACGCACTGAGAGACTCTGTCTTTTCTCCTGCCGAGAAATCCAGCTCCGGTGTTTCCAGGCTGCCCTTGCGGGTTGCTGGAAGATCGAGTCCCAAGAGAGAGATATCAGCCCTCTATTATCCTAAAACCAAGGTACGGAGCTGATTAGATCCCTAGAGAATTCTTGAACAGATTCTTGGCAGAGAAATGCTAAAACTTAAACTACTCCTCACTTACTTCTTCCCTTGTACTAGACTTAGGTTAGGTACACCGGGGTAGGCGTATGTTAGAAGCACCAGTTGAGTACTTTTAGCCACTCTTTTATTGTTGTATGTATTTTATGCATTTTATGTATTCTATATTTATGGCTTAGAAACCATATCATGCTTTTACAGCACTATTTTATAATACTATTCGTATTATATGCATTGTACTTCTTAACTAGCATTTCAATTGTAGCAGTACATTTCGTATGCTTAAAAAATAAGACTGTTCAATAAATACTTTTATTGAAAATGCCCGTCTCTCTATTTCTATGCAACTCTGGTGAAACGAATCATGCACATCTGACTGAGTGAAATAGCCGTCTATTGTTTCCGCGACTCTAGAGATACGTTTCATTCTGGGTAAACAAAGTTGTCATGTCATATGGTTGTCAGAAACTAATCCCTTCTTGTTTATTCGAGAAAGTTTCTAGTGACCTCTGAGCTAGCTGGCACACACAATCAAGTCTAATATATTCAGCAGAGACCTAGTCGACATAAGTCCTACGTCTAAGCTGCAGGGTATATTATTCCAATGCGCAGAGCCTATTGGGAATATAGGAAATACACTACAGGCTGGGTGTGAGGAATGTTTGCACTGACTACATCTCCCATCAGGTCCTGTCCTACATACCACTTCCCATCTATCCCAACCATGGGACTCAGCTTTCCTGACAATGAGGGGAATTGTACTGGCAAGATGGCTGGCACTAGTAACCAGTGTCTGAGTAGCCCACAACTCCCATCAAGGCCTTGTGCTACAGCAACCAGTCCCCAGTGTCGCCACCTTGCAAGTCCATTCTCCACTCACGTCAGTTAGCCATAGGCCCCGATGAAGTGGTTGTTCTGTGTGGGGGGCAGAGCAGTTGTCATTACTCCAACTCCCATAAGGCTCCCCATACACACACTCTTCCCACCCAGCCCAACCAGCACCCATGTAACTCTTCTTTCCTGATAGTTAGTGAAATATACATGAAAGGAGGCATGAAAGGAGTCATGAAAGGAGCCATGAAAGGAGGCATGAAAGGAGGCATGAAAGGAGGCATGAAAGGAGGCATGAAAGGAGGCATGAAAGGAGCCATGAAAGGAGGCATGAAAGGAGGCATGAAAGGAGCCATGAAAGGAGGCATGAAAGGAGGCATGAAAGGAGGCATGAAAGGAGGCATGAAAGGAGGCATGAAAGGAGGCATGACAGGAGGCATGAAAGGAGGCATGAAAGGAGGCATGAAAGGAGGCATGACAGGAGGCATGAAAGGAGGCATGAAAGGAGGCATGAAAGGAGGCATGAAAGGAGGCATGACAGGAGGCATGAAAGGAGGCATGAAAGGAGGCATGAAAGGAGGCATGAAAGGAGTCATGAAAGGAGCCATGAAAGGAGCCATGAAAGGAGGCATGACAGGAGGCATGAAAGGAGGCATGAAAGGAGGCATGAAAGGAGGCATGACAGGAGGCATGAAAGGAGGCATGAAAGGAGGCATGAAAGGAGGCATGAAAGGAGGCATGAAAGGAGGCATGAAAGGAGGCATGAAAGGAGGCATGAAAGGAGGCATGACAGGAGGCATGAAAGGAGGCATGAAAGGAGGCATGAAAGGAGGCATGAAAGGAGGCATGACAGGAGGCATGAAAGGAGGCATGAAAGGAGGCATGACAGGAGGCATGAAAGGAGGCATGAAAGAAGGCATGAAAGGAGGCATGACAGGAGGCATGAAAGGAGGCATGAAAGGAGGCATGAAAGGAGGCATGAAAGGAGGCATGACAGGAGGCATGAAAGGAGGCATGAAAGGAGGCATGAAAGGAGGCATGAAAGGAGGCATGAAAGGAGGCATGAAAGGAGGCATGAAAGGAGGCATGAAAGGAGGCATGACAGGAGGCATGAAAGGAGGCATGAAAGGAGGCATGACAGGAGGCATGAAAGGAGGCATGAAAGGAGGCATGAAAGGAGGCATGAAAGGAGGCATGAAAGGAGGCATGACAGGAGGCATGAAAGGAGGCATGAAGGAGGCATGCTCCAAAGCTGTGTTTGAATTAAGCCTGTGACGTTCAACTTACTTAAGGAAGCTTTGTGGTTACTTCGAACTGCACTGACAGTGGCTGTGTAAAACAAAACCAAGTCTGGTGCTGAGCGTGTGAAAGTCAAGGAGAAGGTGCCGTGTAGTCGTCATTCAAATGGTCTGTCAGTCATTTGAAAGTAAACAGGGCCTGCAGGTAAAGGCTCGCGGCATCCTTTGAACTCACCGCTTGGCGCGCGCCAAGCACTCTGTGGGGAGGAAATTCGAGCCTGCAAAGATCCCGTAGTTTATGACGCGTGATGTCATCGCGTCGTGCGTGTCAGCCATTTTGTGCTGACTTTCAGCTTCATTGCATTGTCAAGTTCTCTTTTCTTTTAAAGTTATTATTTCTTTTTGAAGGGTTTCTTTCTTTTTTCTTGCAGTGTTTTATTTCCAGCCAACATCAAATTCATTGTACGGTACTTCAAGACTTGAGGTACCTTTCATAACATTTCTTCATCACATAGTGGTACAGCAGTGACATCTAGTGGATTTGTATGGTCACTACATTGACAATGTCATTTTATTTCTGTCACTGTCATTAGATGTGTTTTTATTCACTGTGATATATGTATTGAATTATACGCATATTAGAGAAATACAAGGGAAAAACACATTTATGGTGACATTAATTTATATTTACTGTCACTGTCCTACGGTGTCATATAATAGAGGTCAAGTGTTTCTTTTAGTGTGACTCGTTTCACAGTGTTATGTATACAGCATACTATTACGGTCCAAGTTATTCTTCTGAGTGTATAATTCTTTCTCCTTGAACATGCAAAATGTCACAGCTCCCCCATTTTTCCTGATGTCCCCTGGGGAGCCTACAATTAAGTGGAAGAAATGGCGGAAAGTATTTGAGCGTTATGCCAGGGTGTGTGTGGTTAGTCTATCGGCTGAGCGTAAAACCTCTCTCCTTCTCCACTGCCACGGTCAGAGGGTCAAGATGTCTTTGACCATCTTCCCCAACTTACTGATGAGGAGAGTCAGCGTTGAATGAATTTGAGATTTGTTTGAAGCAGCTTGACAAACATAATTTACCTAAAGTCTCCCCTATACTTGAGAGATATCGATTTGCAAAAAAGAAACAGGAGGATAGTGAGACTGTGGAAGGGTATGTTACTCAACTGAGGAAGCTCGCTTCTTCCTGTAAGTTTGGAAATCTAAGCGATGAAAGGATTAGAGATCAGTTCATGTTTGGTTGTAGCATAGAGAAGGTAAGAGGAGAACTCTGGTTGAGGGACGAGCCTACCTTGAGTGAGGTTTTGCAGGTTGCTAGGAGGCTTGAACACTCTCTCAAATGTGTTGATACCCTGAACAAAGATAAACAAGCACCAGTACAATCGGTTAAAAACACTGGGAAAATTACTTCCAGCCCACTTTCCTCTACTGCTTCAAATACGTCCAGATTTGATTCTAAAAAAATAATTGTACCAAGATGTTTCAGATGTGATAAGTTAGGTCATTTGGCCAGTGACAAAAAATGTCCTGCTTGGAATGTTATCTGTTCCAAATGTAAGAGGAAGGGTCATCTTTTTGCTGTTTGCAAGACCAAGATTGCTTCCTCTAATGTGAAGTCAGTAGAGACAGAGATTTTAGAGGAAGACTTTGTCTCCCTTAGTGAACGCAAGTCTTGTCCTTTAGATTCTATTTTAGTTGATGGAGAGTCAACTCAAGTCTTATTTGACTCTGGTGCGAAAATCACCATTGTTTCAATAAACTTTTTTTAATCCAAATTGTCACATAAAATTGTGCTGCACAAGCCAGACATACGTCCTTTAGCCTATGGGGTGAAATTATACCCCTGAAAGGATATTTTAACGGGTCGATTGAATATAAGGGCCGCCATACTTCAGGCAAGATTTATGTTTCACTTAAGGGTGATAGCATTGTGAGTTGGTTCCATCAAGGTGATTTAGGTGTTGTACTAGATCCTGGTAGTGATACTCCCATCAAACTTAAAGAGGTTGTTCAAAAGGTCACCGTATCCTCTGATAGTCTGTTGGAAACTGGAATCAAAGAAAAGTTTCCTCTTGTGTTCAAGAATACTTTGGGTTGTCTCAAGGGGTTCAAACTTAAAATACCTCTGCGGCTAGGCTCACAACCTTTCTCGTGCAAGGCGAGGAATGTACCTTTAGCTCTGAGAGAGGAAATGAAAAAAGAACTCTGTAAGTTGCAAGAGGGTGGTATCATTGAGGAAGTAACAGCAACGGATTGGATTTCTCCTGTTGTGGCCCCCCCGAAAATCGGATGACTCACTTCGTCTATGTGTGGATTTAAGGCAACTGAATAAGTGTGTTATTCTGGATAGGTTCCCCTTACCAAATATTTCAGAATTGCTCACTTTGTTGAATGGGGCTAAGGTGTTTAGCACCATCGATTTGTCCTCAGCCTACCATCAGATCGAACTGGATGAGGCTTCTAGGGATTTCACTTCGTTCATCACCCTGTTTGGTTCTTTCAGATTTGTACGTATGCCCTTTGAGCTTGTTTTGGCAGCAGCTGTTTTCAGCGTATGATGGAGAAGATTTTGCAGGGCTGTAAAGGTTGTTGTGTCTACCAAGACGATATCCTGGTTTTTGCAAAGAATCAAGTTGAACATGAGAAATGTCTTTTTGATATCCTGAGTAAGTTGGATGATGCCAATCTCACTATTAAATCTGAGAAATGCAAATTTGGTACGTCCTCTATTCATTATCTGGGGGATGTGATTTCACAAAAAGGTATCTCTCCTAAATCCAGTCTTGTTGATTCTATTACTCAGATGCCACCTCCTTCTTGTAAGGACGAGTTGGCAACATTTTTTGGTATGGTTGAATACTATAATAAATTTGTTGAGGGATTTGCAATTTTAACAGCCAATATGAGGAGTTTGTTGAAGAAAGGCTGTGAATTCAAGTGGAGTTTTGGGTGTAATGAAGAGTTTAATCTGATAAAGGATAGGTTAAAATCTCCACCAATTTTGACAAGTTTTGATTCTGGCAAGCTTTCTGTTGTCACTACGGATGCGAGTCTTAAGGGTCATCTTGGTGCGGTACTACAACAAGAGGGTAAGGAAGGTATGTCTACTGTAATGTTTGCATCACGTGGATTAAGAGATCCTGAGTCCGGATACTCTGTTATCAAACGTGAAGGTCTGGCGGTGTTTTGGGCTATCAGGAAGTTTAAAAAATGTTTGTGGGGGACTAGATTTGTAGTGAAGACGGATCACAAGCCTTTGTGTGAGGTCTTTTCCAAAAGAGGAATTAACCTTATCTCAAGTAGGATAACCAAATGGGTTATTGCTCTGCAGGAATATGATTTTGAGATTAGATACATACCGGGTGCTGAAAATTGTGTAGCAGACACTCTCTCCAGATTAGTAAATGTTGGACATGAAGAGGTACAGGTGGGTGAATGGGATGATCCGGAGATGCATGTCTGTTTTATTGATGAAGAGATTGTGAGTAAAGAGAAATGGAGAGATCTCTTATCTTTGGATTTTGTTCTTGTTGAGGTTATTTCTCTTTTACACAAAGGTTGGGAGAGCAAAAAAGGTTGTTCCAATGAGGTTTCAAGGTTTTGGGGTGTTAGAAATGAATTGGGATTCTGTGATGGGTTTTTGTTGCGAGGCACTAAGCTGGTTCCTCCATCTGAGGTTCGGGGGAAGTTGATTGACTTTGCCCATGAGTCACATTCTGGCATATCAAAAACCAAGGAGAGGTTGCATACATGTTATTGGTGGTCAGGAATGGATATTTCCATTGAGAGGGTTGTCAGGGAGTGTCTGGTATGTACTCATAGTGGTAAATCCAAATTGGTGAGAGTTCAGCCTATGGTAGTCAGGGATCTTCCTAAGAAACCGTGGAGTGAGGTTGCTTTCGATATACTTGTTCCGATCCCTCATAATGGTCAACAGACATTTATCATGGTTATATTCGAGATGGCCTGAAATTTATTTCATGCAGAGTATTGAGACGTGTCAGGTTATAAAATTTTTAGATACCCTTATAGCTAGGGAAGGATTTCCAGATTCCATTCTCACGGATAATGGGGTTCAATTGGTTTCACAACAGATGGAGTATTATTTGAAGAATAGAGGTATTCTTCATAGAAAATGTTCATTATATCATCCAGAAACGAACAGAATGATTGAGAGATTTAACAGAGTTTTGAAGGAGGCTATATCCTGGGCCAAGTCCTCAGGTCTAAATTGGAAAGAAGAGGTGTTAAAGAAAGTGGAGATATACAGGTTGACCCCTCATTCTTCAACTGGGAAATCTCAGTTTTTTTCTTTTTAAGGGGAGGGTTCCATGTACCCTCGTTGAACCTTCTTGGGTGAGAGATGTTGGTGACTCTCTTTGTGAGTTTTCTTCAAAAGAACCTGATTGACGTTTCAAAGAAAAGTATTTGTGTCAAAAAAGAAAGGAATTGTTTGATCTTAGGAAAGCTGCAAAGAACACATGGGTTAGAGTTGGTGATTTTGTAGTAATTAAACTTCCAGGTTCTAAGGTTAGTTTTTCTATTCCCATTAAAGTCATTAAAGTGTTTAGCAATGCTGTCAGGACTCAAGACCATAGGGTGTGGAACCTTAACAGGGTTTCTGTTGTTCCGTACCCTGAGACAGCAAGTTCTAGGCCAAAAAATGTTACTAAAGTGTGTAATGATTCTAGTTCAGTTGCCTTGCGTGCATCTTCTAGGATTATTAAAAGACCAGCGTATTTGAATGATTATGTGTCTTAAATTTGTTTTTGTTTTGTTTCTGGGGGGAGAGATGTGTGGTATTCTGTACATTTAATGTTATTAGTAATGTTATTAGTATTGTTGTCTTTCATGGCGTTCACTTGTCCTGGTAACTAGTGACATCATTCATGTGTTGATTCCAAACCACCCTGTTGTCATGGTACAGGAACGTTAGTGTTCACTAGGCATAGAGCAGTTGCTTGGATTGGATGTGGTTCTGGGTGGTTCATCTTCACTTACAATAAACTTGGATTCTGTCTTCAACTTCAAACCTGCCTACCTCTTATTTCTTCATTGGAGGATTTTACAGCCTTACTTTGTCACTAATCTACATGTAATTCACTCTGCTTTTTGAAAAATAGAATTTGTTTTAATTTTTTGAAAAACCGAAAGGAATGTGTTCATATTGTAACAGAGTAACAAATACCCCTCAAATACCCCTCAAAAAGGTATTTTGCAGATGGAATGTTGCTTTACATATATGCTTGAGTATTTCAACTGGAAAATTGAAAATCAGCCAAAACCTATGACTCATTAGGAAATTGTAGAAATGTATCAAGGTTTAATCAGTTGCATTTTGTGATTTCCAATTTATTGTTGTCAGCCCCGTCACTTTGCCACCGCTGGGCAAATGGATCGACTCGCTGGCAGGTAGATGCTACGGCGTTAAAGTGGGCACACCCCTCCCGGTCCCAAATGGGCTTTTGGAAAGACACGTGGAGGCCGGAGCCTGATCTCAAGGTGGTAGCTGTAGGAGACCAGGATGGCGCTTTGCACCATGAATAGCCATTTGGCAGAGCCCTTCTCTGAATGAGAGATGAGACATGGGAGGAATCACTCCCCCAGGTGCTGCTTAAGACCACAGGCTTCACTTCATGGCCTCCCCAGTCTTGGGCACCCGACTTTAATAGGGCGGCCATCTCGACTTATGGGGGCACCACCAGTAACGGTAATAGGTGTCTACATTACAGTGTGGCCTGAGAAGGGACAACCATAAGCAGCAAAAGGGGTAGCATATCCAGGCCAAAGCTCTACTGAAGTTACGCATGCAAGACTCTAGAGATTTGAGGCATAAGAATATGGAGGAGACATAATAACACCAGGAGGGCTAAAGCAACCATTGCATCAGATAAAGTACATGCTTTCAGTCAATTCTAAAAGAACCTTTATAAGGCAGACAGTCATAAAAAAACTAGAGCAAAGACAATATTTGGGGGAGGTGTAACTTCTGCAGGTATCCGCACTGCAGAATGAAGCATTGGTGGAGCCGATAACCACAGAAGATGTGAGCAGAGATATAGAGATATACCTAATCTTAAATTACACAAATCACCAGGCCCTGATGGACTGATATCCCAGTTTTTAAAAAAATGCTTGGGTCTGAAATAATCCCACAATTAATGAACCTCTTCAACTCATTTGCACACCAGGGACAGTAACTGCATCTATGGGGGGGCTTCATTTTGGTATTCTTTTAAGCCGTGGAAGGATCTTCCCAATGCAGCTCATATCACCCAATAAGGCTCTTCAACCTGGATACTAAGATTACACAAACATTTTTGCTATCAGATTAGAAACATTAATGTCCTTAGCCCCAATGTGTCCCCCGGGGGGGCAAAAAGTCCTCTAGAAACCAGGGATTATTTTGGGCAATTACAATTATGGGTGGGAGTTGTCCAAAATGGGCATGGAAACCCCCACCAAAATAACAGCCTGTCTGTCTCCCCTCAGGGCAGTTGGAGGCAGTAGCCCCCAATCTGCACCCTGGGGGGGCAAAAAGCCCACTGGGTGCCAGAGAATTATTTTGCTAATTTGAATTAGAGGTGAAGGCTGTCCAAAAATTGCAGTCTTTATGCCCCCAGGGTAGAAAGCCCATTAGAAACTAGTGATTTTTTTGGTATTCATGTAGGCGTTGGGGTTGCCAAAAATGGGCATGACAAAACCCCCACCCCACATGGAAATTCCAGTCTTTCTGCCCCCCTGGGGGCAGATAGGTGCAGTGGCCCCTGATCTGCCCCCGGGGGCAGAACGTCCACTAGGCGCCAGCATTCCCGCTGTTTTTTTTTATACATGGGTTGGGGATACGGTACCGAATCGACATACCAATGCCCCTCACATTCCAAAAATATATCCACAGTCTTCCTTGGGGGGATTTTCGGGCAACCTACTCCCCCCCCCGTTTCCACCCAGGGCAGCAGAAAGCCCACTAGGCACAGACTTGTGTTTAGCAATGTGCCTACCTGTGCATTTTGGACCCTAGCACAGGGGGCACATATGTGCAAATCTGTACACCTAGGGGAATCCAGGATGGGCTGACTTGTGTGCCTCTCTCCAGGTTCTGTTACCCAGATTCCCCTGCAAACCTCAAACTTAGTTAAAAACACATTTTCCTCACATTTCTTCGATGGAAAGCACGGATCCACAAAATTCCACCCACTCCACATTTCGACAAGATCTTCGAAAAAATGGTACCTCACTTCTGTGGGTAGAACATGTGCCCACATCATGAAACAACCAAAAAAACGTGGACACACCACATTTTCTCAATGAAAACTGACCCTTTTTTTGCAAAGTGCCTAGCTCTAGATTTTGAACCCTAGTTTTGCTGGCTCCTAGGAAAACCTAGTGAACCTATACATTTTTCATCATTAGATACCCAGGGGAATCCAGGATGGGGTGACTTATCTGGCTCTCACCAGATTCTGTTACCCAGAAACTCTTGCAAACCTCACACTTTGTGAAAAAAACACATTTTCCTCAAATTTCTGTGGTGGAAAGACCTGGAATCTGCATGGTTCCAGGATCGGAGGCCATCTAGGGAAACCAACCAAATCCACACATTTCTGAAAACTAGATACCTGGGGGAGTCCAGAAAGGTATGGCTTGCTTTGATCCCCCAATGTTTCCCTACCCAGAATCCCCTGCAAACCTCATATTTTGCTGATAAAATCAAACTTTTCACAAGTTTCTGTGTGGGAAAGTTGTAGGATCACCGGACAGATACAACGCTCACTGATATCTCCCGATAAAAATGGTATCTCACGTTTGTGGGTAGCCATAGTGGCTGCATCAAGAAATGGCCCAGTTGACTGGGGGTGAGTGTTTGATTTGCTGAAGCGCTCCGTCCATCATCCCCTTTTGTATCGCTTTGTTCGCCCTAAGTGTGGTAGGGTATGCTCAGACGTGAGTCCCTTGCTCACTTGGCCACTGGATTCAAGATAGCCTGGCTGATGAGGGTTATGAATCCGAAATCGGTCCCAGGATGCTTCTTTCCGGTCCAGGGAAGACATGGCTTGGCAGTTCGAGCTGGACTGTTCCCATGAGGCACAGGGTCAGACTGATTTGTATATAGCCATGTCTGAACTGGGGTGGCCGAGTGAGCTAAAGAATAGTGATGGATTAAACCCAGATCAGTTGACTGGGGGTGAGTGTTTGATTTGCTCAAGCGCTCCGTCCATCATCCCCTTTTGTATCACTTTGTTTGCCCTAAGTGTGGCAGGGTATGCTCAGACGTGTGTCCCTTGCTCACTTGGCCACTGGATTCAAGATAGCCTGGCTGATGAGGATTATGAATCCGAAACCGGTCCCAGGATGCTTGTTTCCGGTTCAGGGAAGACATGGCTTGGCAGTTCGGGCTGGACTGTTCCCATGAGGCACAGGGTCAGACCGATTTGCATATAGCCATGTCTGAACTGGGGTGACCTGTGGTACTGAAAATTCTGAACTCGTGTAATAAACTTTGTCGTAGCATGACGATTTTTATATCAAAAGACCGAGAATGGCTAGTACACTATGTACAAGCATTTTCGTCTTATTCCAGTAACGATTTCACCTCGAAATCATCATTTTCACCCTGAACCCTTGGCTTCCATTTTGTGTACAGCAGCCATTTTGTGAGTTGCCCTCACATAGGCTTATAACTACAGCCAAATTCGATTCCAAAGGACACATACACCTTAATTGACTTCTCTGTGACCTGGGCAAGCTGAAATCATTGCCCCAGGCCGAACCTGCCCGGCCAGTTCCTTTCCCAGTGGCCGAGCGAGATAGCATCAAGGCACAACATGCCATAAACCTTTTCATCGCAAACACACTGTCTTATCTTACTCACACCTGTCTCTGCTGCCTTCTTTATGGCCTGTTTACGATGGGGATGTGCCGGGTTTTTATTATGGGTTTCTGCAGCTTGTGTAAGAAGGAATGTTGGATTTTTGCGTGTTTGCAAAAGCTAGAACTGCCCCTCTCTTTTTTTGTACTGAGTCATGTAACGCTAAAAACATATAAAAGGCTCTGTCCTCTTTGTTCCTCAGACTACCTCATCCACTTGCTACGGCTTCTGGGTGACGTGGCCTCACTATGTTAAGTTTAATAAAGATGCCTTTTCATATTTTCAGAGTCTGTGCCAAGTTCTTGTTATATTAGTAAGTATTCCCTGAGAGCGAAAATTACACAAGGTTCTTCAGTTGGCGCCCTAACGCGGGGATCATCAAAAAAGTGACTTTCTGTGGGAGTGATCGTGCCAGGAGACTGAAATAACTGAGGAGGACAGAGCAAGATTCTACTAAGAAGGTACTCTGTGCACGGGGATTCTGGAGATTCTTTGATTCTGCGGCCCAGTATATTTCTGATCTTCCTGATTTTTGATCCTCCACATGATGTCACTCCTGACTGATAACCTTTTTGCATGAGTATTCTTAAAAAGACCATTAGGTCATGTAGAACTTGACAGTTAGAATCTGGATAACATTTTGATTAGTAAAAGTAAGAGTTAAGTATAAGTGGGTCGCTCCCAGTCCTTTGTTCTTTGATTTTTGGATTTTGATTGGTTCTTAGTTTGATTGTCCTTAGTTTTATTTGAAGATTGCAATTTTTGAAAACCGAGGGTCTTGTATATTTACAAGTGTATCGATAGAGATAGCCCCTTGAAGTTTGAAGCTAGATTAGTGAGCTATAAGATGCCTGATCTTAGCAAATTTGGAGATTTGTGTTGGCCAACTTTGTATACGTTTGGATTAGCCGGCTTCCCCTAAAGGGGATATCTAAATAGGTTTAGATTTAAAAACATATTTCTTCCTTGGTGGTTTTGTATCCCCAGGGAATTAAAATATGACATAATACAAAACAAGGATCCTTTGTTCTGCGCAGTTTTATTGAATGGAGATATGCAGAACGATTTTTGGTGTTCTGCCAGCCAAAGCTAGTGAATTAAGTGTATTGTGGCTTCATGCACATACAGCAGTCTGTTGGGTTATGTTTTTTGCAGTCTTTTGGAACCCTATTGCGACGTGCTTCTTGTAAATATGACTCACAGCTAGTATTTACAAATGGCTTTGTTTTCGTCCTGAGTGTCGATTTGTGGGTTCAATGTGTGTTTCAATGTCTATGTGGTTTTTATCATTAGTGTAACTTCAGTAATAGCTTACAGCGCTGTATTGTGTGTCCTGAGTGTTTGAATACTTTCTCGTTATGTCTGCAATGAGCTATCAATGTGTGTTTGTGGGTTTCTTGATGTTTTCAGTCTGTTAAGTAAAATGTCAGATTAATTAATATTAAGTAGAATTTAAATAACACTCCAGCAATTTACTATGTCACATGCTAAAATCGCTATGTGTTGCTATTTAATTTACAGACTAAGCAAAAACGCATATGTACAAACTGTTAAATGCTTACAATAGATAAGTTAAAATTCACATTCACTAGGAATACGAAGGGCTTCAAAAATAATGGTGTGTTTTGTAGCGAAACAAATTTATAGCATTTTTTTTACTTACATGCATTGTTGTACATGAAAAAGACAAACACTTCAGCTAAATGGATTTTTGCTAGATTTAAATTCGTCTTTTTGCACGCGCATTTTTAAAAACTTGAAATGTCTGTTTTCAGTAAAACTGAAAGCGTGTTCAGGTTTCAGCACTGTTTCAGGTTTCAGCAAATGTTGTTTTTCGAAGGCCATAAATAGCATTGGACTTAGCCGTTAGTTAATCACAGTTGGCCTTTTTCATTTCAGAGTAGTGTTTTAGAGGGTTACAATAATAAGGTTCATCACTTTGTATCACTGGAAGACATTCCAAATGGGGTTTTCTTCTCTTTAAGAATTTTTTTTTTCTTTCAAAGTATATTATTTGGTTCTGTCACTAAATACTGATTGTCCTTTAAACATGGCGCGAAAAATGTCATGTTTTAAGTTAGGTTTTTTGTGCGTAGGCGCATAAATGAATGCATCTAAAAATTATAGGAAAGGGATGCAGCTTACCTTTATATGTGGAGTTATCATAAAAACAGATAATTGGTTTCATTGAACGAAAAATTATTAATTATGGAAAAATTATTTGAGAAAAAAATAAGTGCTTTTTAAAATCAGTTTTTGATATTTATAAAGCTTAATACTCATACTATGACCTCCCAGTATTAAAATTTGATTTAAGTTATGTGTTACGGTGTAATTAGGTAATTTGCATGTTGGTTTTCACTTGGCACATGAGTAAAAAGCTAATTTTTCCAAGGATTTACATGAGATATGACTAATGTCTAATATCTGTAACGTGTAAATAACATCCTGAGGATGATTAATATGTAAAACAATTATAGGATATTTATTTTTAAGTGCCCCAAAGATAAAAGTCGAAATTGAGTTAAATGGTTTTTTAACACAGATTCAAATGCATACATATGTGTACAATACAAACTTGCGAGTTGTTATTAAGGTTGTTTTTCATAGCTCAGTGAGCCAATGTGCCCGGTGCAGAGGTTTGTGTTTAATATCAGGGTTGAAGGTTCAAAATTTAGCGGGGCCCATTTCAGACGTTCATCAATGTTAGGTTGCTAAAATGAGTTCCATTGTATAGGGTGGTAGCAAACATTTGTTCTAAAAACTGGTATGTGTGAACCCTTCACAGTAAATGTAGTAGGCCTTCTGTCTCTGTCATGTTGGCATTGTGACCTTTTAAATTCGAGCCTTGTCTCAGTGAAATGCAGAATAACATTGCTAAAAAGGCCTCTGAAAGGTGGAATTTCTGGTTTCTCCATAAGAACATCAATAAAATTACAGAACAAAGAGAAATATAACAAAGGTTTCTTTAAAAGTCCCAACATCATGACATTTGTATTTTTGCTCTAAAAAATAATGTCTGTTAGTCGTTTTTATTTTGACAGAAAACGAAGTATTGCATTACATCTTAGACAAAAAATAGGATGCAGCCTTTTACTAACATTTTGAAGCCTACATGAATAAGTAAGAACGATTTGCCAATTAAGAAGATTTTTTTTATCATAGAGATTGTGGCACAAGACTAATTTTAGGTGTCAGGGAAAGGATTTTACACCTAAAAGTTAAAAAGGCTTCATGTTGCAAGGTGACTGACAAGATGGTAACAGTTAAGTAATGGAAATGTATTTTTGTGTTTGTTAATGTGTATCATGTTTTGTCTTTTGCTTAAAAGTTACAATTGATGTCTGCTTATTATAAGAAATGTCTCTCTTCTGTGTGCTGTGTATTTTTTTTCCTTTTCGCTTCTGCTCACAGATCATTCATTGATTGTCTGGGGGATTTTAAGCAATACAAGACACATGAGTTTGGTTGGTTGAAATGAGATGTTTTTTTTTTTTGCGCAACTCCTTTGAAAAGAAATGTCCATGCACTTTTCATGTTTGTGTATTTTGTTCTATCATGAATTGTTCTTGCTGGTTGTGTGTGTCCGAAAGTTGTATTTGACAGCAGATAACCACTATTGGTGATCTACTGTCAAACAGGAGGGTATCCTTACACGGTATTATGCGTCACCACTCATTTATATATGCTATCGTTTTACAGCGAGTATATCTGATGGCTTGACGTCCGTTTTGTGCGTTTTTGCATGTTTTATGTTGTATGTTGCTGCTTAAGAAATTATTACAAATTCACCCGTGTTGTTGTGAGGGGACATGTATGATGATACGTGTCGCTGTCAACAGTTGGGTAAAATTTTCGCTGATACTAAAATTCACAGATATGATTTTTGTTTTCATATTGTGAACCAGACAGACAACACTTCACGAGTGTATGTCAAATTTGGCTATAAGTATTGAAGAAAAATAAACAGCAAATGGTGTCATTTGTAGTCACGATACTGCCCTTTCCTGTAAGGAACAGGCAGCCCTAAAATGATATATCCTGATTGGACGTAAGGATAAATTATAGATTTGTGACTCTTGTACATGGTGACCTAATTTCTACATCACATTAGTCAGTTTTATTCTGCTTCCTAAAGTAGTATATGGCTTTGTACCATAAAAGAAACCAGGTTTCATTTTTTGTCACATGCCTGACTATCACCCAAGCACATTAGGCCTAGTTATTGGGGATTTTAGCTGTGTATTAGTCCCATTCCTCTTTTCCGTATTCCTTTCACCAGTCAGCTTTTATTGTTATTAGTGTATTGTGCAGGTTCACACTTTCAGATTGCAGTAATGTACCATGGACCCCCATCTTATGTATAATTCCCTTTTGCATAACTAGACTGGTTCTAAGAATTTTTCTTTAGGCCTATTCTGATGTTTTTCCAGTCTGTCTGTTAAGGTAGTCATAGACTGATTAACTGACTGAATACTATGATACAATAAGCTTTCCGTCTCAATAGGAGACACTTTTACGTTTTTCTTTTTTAATATGACAAATTCAACGCCTATTCTAATTTGGTATTTAGTTCCTTTTTCTGCTGCTTTAATTTTAATGGACCAGATGTATTTTAAATAATGGAAATACCAGGACTCTCTAGTTCTTGTCTTTTGTTCCCACATCTTGATCATTAGCTTTTGCATTGCGTAGTCCAACCAGCTGCACAATTATTATGATAACATGTATGTGATCCCGCTTTTGAGATGTTCTAGATGAGGAATTTAGGAACACCTATGTGTATCATTGAGATAAAATGTGTTTGCCCCATTAGACATGCCACTATGTGTGAGGACATCCATTCAGATAGAATTCCCATGTCGCTATGATGATGAAAGATATGCTCTCACACGGAAACCCAATTGAAGAGATTAGAGGCACTGTTTTGCCTATTGCCTTTGTTTTTGTATTACCTTTGGGAATGACAGTGTATTTCAACGCAGATTTGTCCCATGGCTGTGGCCACCCCTTTGAAGATCGCAGGCCACCTGTTTGCAATCCCCTTGTTGTACAGTGAACTGTTTAAAGCATCGCACTTCATCAGAAGGCGTTCAACATCAGAAAAGAAGAAGGAGCTGGTTTTGCCACAGTCCCTTGAGATTTCGGTGCAAAAGAGCGCCTGTTATGTGCTGGTTAACATCTGAAAGTGTGCAGTCCCTTGAGATTTCAGTGCAAAAGAGCGCCTGTTATGTGCTGGTTAACCTCTGACTGTGTGCAGTCCCTTGAGCCCCTTGGCCTGAGTTTTGGCCACGCACCCCTTTTTTCCTTGCTTCAACGGAAGTGCAGTGCACCGGAGGATCCAAGAGTGTCAAAAGGCACTCCATTCTGATGCCCATGAAAGAGCGGCCTGAGCGTCCTCTGACACTGAATGATGAGTGTTGGAGTCTGAGAATGGTCCCGGGTCTGCACGAGAAGAGCACAATATCTGTAGTGTCTGCCACAGAGGAGAGATACGGTGCACTGCCTTGAGACATTGAGACTTTTTGAATGAGCTATGAGTGTTTGCCAGGAGGGCACTCCAACAGATACTGAGCATCAGAGCATGGGAGGCCTGAATCCGAAGGCCCATGCAACAACGGGAGCAGACTTGATTGGACAATAGAAGCCTGCCAGAGAGGCTTTTTGAACAGACTCTGGGCATATTTGGTTTCACAAGAGGTTTCCATGTGATTGTATAGACTAGGTGTTAGGAGAATGATTTTATTGTTCAACTAGCAGCAGAATAAAGTCCATTTCCTGTGGAAGAGTATCCCCTTTTCACCTCAGAGCATTAATGAGGGTCACCACTGTTTCACTTGAACATATAATAAATTACAGGAAATGCATAGGAAGACCTACAATGTTACTAGATAATTTTAGGATTTACCTTTTGCTTGGGGTTGTGAAAAATTATGATTTCATTTGTAATAACGGTCACTACTTTGTCTATATGTTCTTAATGACGTGTTTTCTAGTGTTTTTTTAAACATGGCATTGTCTTTTATGGGTGGGATTGTTTTTGCTGCCCAATTCACATCTGTACCCACCTCCCAACCTATGTCTTCTTCCTACTTCTACTTCTTTGCATTCTTTCCAGATTTTACCTGAACATGGACTAGTTAGGAGGTCAGAGTTTACTGATAATTCCTTTTGTACAGTTTCTGCATCGACATCAGTTAGTAGTGAACATCACTAATTGTTGGGTGTGTGGTCTTATACCACATACTACAGATAGAGGCATTCCCTATTTGGTCCTGCCATATATGGCCTTTGTGCTACTGCGTGTGTAAGGAGACCTGTCCTGAGAGAGTCGCAAAGTAATAGGATTATGCTTCAGCAACATCTTGATGATTTGATAAATATAGACCTGGACTCAGACTAGCGTGAGTATAGGTTATTGCCTATGTAAGGGCAAAAGGAGCATCTGTGGTACTGAAAATTCTGGACTCGTGTAATAAACCTTGTCGTAGCATGACGATTTTTATATCAAAAGACTGAGAATGGCTAGTACACTATGTACAAGCATTTTCGTCTTATTCCAGTAACGATTTCACCTCGAAATTGTCATTTTCGACCTGAACCCTTGGCTTCCATTTTGTGTACAGCAGCCATTTTGTGAGTTGCCCTCACATAGGCTTATAACTACAGCCAAATTCGATTCTAAAGGACACGTACACCTTAATTGACTTCTCTGTGACATGGGCAAGCTGAAATCATTGCCCCAGGCCGAACCTGCCTGGCCAGTTCCTTTCCCAGTGGCCGAGCGAGATAGCATCAAGGCACAACATGCCATAAATGTTTTCATCGCACACACACCCTGTCTTATCTTACTCACACCTGTCTCTGCTCCCTTCTTTATGGCCTGTTTACGATGGGGATATGCCGGGTTTTTATTATGGGTTTCTGCAGCTTGTGTAAGAAGGAATGTTGGATTTTTGCATGTTTGCAAAAGCTAGAACTGCCCCTTTCTTTTTTTGTACTGAGTCATGTAACGCTAAAAACATATAAAAGGCCTCTGTCCTCTTTGTTCCTCAGACTACCTCATCAACTTGCTACGGCTTCTGGGTGACGTGGCCTCACTATGCTAAGTTTAATAGAGATGTCTTTTCATATTTTCAGAGTCTGTGCCAAGTTCTTGTTATATTAGTAAGTATTCCCTGAGAGCGAAAATTACCAAGTTCTTCAGTCCGAGTGAGCTAACGAATGGTGATGGATTAAATCCAGATCAGTTGACTGGGGTGAGTGTTTGATTTGCTCAAGCGCTCCGTCCATCATCCCCTTTTGTATCGTTTTGTTCACCCTAAGTGTGGCAGGGTATGCTCAGACGTGCTCACTTGGCCACTGGATTCAAGATAGCCTGGCTGATAAGGATTATGAATCCGAAACCGGTCCCAGGATGCTTCTTTCCGGTCCAGGGAAGACATGGCTTGACAGTTCGGGCTGGACTGTTCCCATGAGGCACAGGGTCAGACTGATTTGCATATAGCCATGTCTGAACTGGGGTGGCCGAGTAAGCTAAAGAATGGTGATGGATTAAACCCAGATCAGTTGACTGGGGGTGAGTGTTTGATTTGCTCAAGCGCTCCGTCCATCATCCCCTTTTGAACCAAATCGTACTGTGGAGACTTCAAAATTATCTATAATTGGATTCTTGGGCCAGGGCTCGCCGCCATCTAGGGAAACCTACCCTACCCAATAATTTCTGAAAATTAGACACCATGGATCCCCTGGAAACCTAGAATTTAGCTTATAAAATCACTACTTCCTTACATTTTTACGTGAGTTCACCATGCCTGCACAAATGTCCTACCCAACAGTATTCCCCTAAGTCTTCCAAGTAAAATGATATCTCACTTGTGTGGGTGTCCAATGAAGAATTGGCTAAAAATGTATTTTAAAAAAAAGTAGTGCTTAGAATCCTCGGTGATATATCCTTAATTCCTATGTTTTGGGCCCTTCCAAGTCATAAGCCTGTGGCCCACCCACACAAGTGAGGTATCCTTTTACGTGGGAGAGCAAGGAAAAAACAAATGATCCCTTGCTGAATTCAGAAATGTGTGTACATTTTTAAAATCTATAGCTTTTCGGTGTCCATTATTGCTTTCATACCCATTTCTACCATTAACTGTAAGAAGGATGAAAGCACCAAAAATAGCAAAAATAGGCTATGTCCCAGTAAAATGCCAAAACTGTGTAAAAAATGTTGGTCTTCTGATAAAAGTCTGCCAGTCCTTGAAAGTTGGGAAATGGTGATTTTAGCCCCAGAAACTCTTTGTTGACACCATTTGCAGGGACAAAAAACAGATGCTTTCATTTAACCCCTTCAGTGCTAATGACAAGGGTAACTCGTCATGGAGTTTCCATTGATTTCAATGGAAAGTCAATGGGAAGAGGTGGATGTACCTTAGCATCCAAGTGGTTAAAGCACTTTTTTCCCATTTGTCACACAAAAAACAAAATGTTGCTGTATTTTGGCTAATTTCTGGGTCACCTCCAAGGAAATCCACAGACTGTGGGCACCTTTAGAGTGCCCATAGTGTTGGAAGAAAAGGAGGCAAATTTGGTGTGGATACCTTATGTGGTAAAAAAGTTACTGGGGCCTTAGCGCTACTCCAAATAGACAAAAAAAGGCTTGGCACAGGGGGGAGAGGCCTTGCAGCGAAGGGGTCAAGATTATCTTTGTGCAGGGAGGAATCCCTTCCTGTACACGAAAAATCATTAACAAAAAAATATTTTTTACAGTTCTATGTGTACTAATGCAGTGCACATATACGTTGAACAACGACACTTCAGAAAGTTCATGTCCTGGAAGGGAAACCTTCCTCCACATAAACAATCATCCCTGTGACCCAGGCATCCTTGCACCTTGGAGCCACTCAATTATATGGCACTCATTATAGGCTGTTGTAGGGGACACCATTTCACTCCAGCCAATTCAATGTACGGTATTCCACTCTACCCTACTCTACTGTGTGCCACTCAAGTCTATGCCATTCAACTGTATGTTACTCCACTCTAAGCTATTCCACTTTATGCCTCCCACTCTATGATATTACCATGTATGTAACTCCACTCCACACTGCTCCACTGAATGGTATTCATTGCATCACACTCCATTGTATGCCACTTCACTGTTCGCTACTCCACTAAACGCTATTCCACTGAATGGTGCCCCACTCTTTACTTTCCAAGTGAATGAAATGTCACTTTATGGCACTTCACCTCACCCTATTCCACTATATGCCACTCCACTGAATGCAAATCCATCTATGCCATGTCATTCCACTCTATGCTATTACACTGTGAGCAACTGCACTACTCTGGTCTACTCTATTTATTCCACATTTCCACTTTATCCAAGTCTATTTTATTCAACTGTATAGCAGTCGATGCCACTCCCATCTATCACACTGCACTCCACTCTATTCTACTCCGTGCCACTTTACAACACTAGAATCCACTCTGTGGCACTCCACTGTACTCCAGAGTATGATACTTTCCAACATTCTATGACATGCCGGCCCACTCCAGTGTATGTCACAGTTCTCACTTTACTATACTCCATACTATTCCAGACCATTGTACTCCACTCCAAGCCACTGTACTCGGCATCATAAATCTACACTCAGACACTTTATTCCACGTTATCCTATCTACTATACTTCACTATACTCAACTATAGGATATTGTATCCCATTCTATGACACTGTTCTACACTCTACTCTCCACCGCTCCACTCTACCAGTCTGCTCCACTACAACACCACTACACTCCATGCCACTCTATGACACTATATACATGGTGTGATAGTCTACTTTATCCATACACACTCTACTTTACAACTATTTACATCACTTTATCCCACTCCACTCCACTGACAACACTCTACTTGACTCTACAAGATTTTTCAACACTTAATGACAGAGCCCTCCACTGGACTTAACTAGATTCAACTCCTGTAATTACATTTTGCTTGACTGGATGCTATGCTATTCCTTCCTAATGCACTTCACACTACTCTATTCTACTCCACGCCACTCCACTCTTTAACACTCTAATCCAATATGTGGCACTTCTCAGTATGATACTTTCCAACACCCAAATGTGTGCTGCACTGTAAGCCACACCACTCCACTTTAATACACTCTTTGCCACTCCTCTGTACAAACAACTCCACTCACTATAAGCCATGCCACTTCACTCACTCCACTCCACTCTACTCCACTCTATGTCACCGCACTTTACCACATTACACTGTGTGATACTCTCCCTCACTGTTCTGAACAACACTCCACATAACAATACTCACACTCTTGTCAGATCACTAATCACACTACACTAACTATAATTCAGCACTATATCCTGTGCAATACAAAAACAGGAGGGGAAGCAGCTCTCCCTGGCACAGTGGGAGAGTCTCTCCTGTGAAGTGCACTGATTTCAACTGAGAGAGTGTGACCATAATGCCCTGTGGCACTGATGTACACATTTTAGCTTCATGTGGTGGCCCCAAAAGGGCAGGGCACCATTAAGAACTTTAAAAAGTGAGACAAATCAGCATCACTCTCAATCAAAATTCAGAAAGCAACCCTATGTTTGCGGGCCCAGAATGTTTCCCCATCCCCAGGATTCTCACCACTTTCTCATTGTAAGAAATTGGGTAAGTGTTTGAGGTGATGGAGAACCCTGCTCAAACTGCAAGTAAAATTATTTGTCAGGGAGAAGTCACACGCAAACGTCAAATTAACCTGTGCTTAAATCTTTGGTAGCTTGACATGAAAGCATTCAGGCTTAACTTAGCGACAATGTGTAAAGTAGTTATGTGCCACTTCAAACAGAAATAAAGTGGAGCACAAAGCTAGAAATATCCCACACCAATTTTGAAAATCAGAATAGAATTGAATAACTTGAACAGAACCAAAAGTCAAATTAGAAGAACCAGAGATATGCAACTTTATTAATTTTAAGTAAAAGACTGTCAAAAAGCATAAAGCAACACCTATTGCTATCTGGCCATATTGGACGAGGACAAGTCAAGCCGATTACAATGGAGTGCAGTGATGTGAAGTCCGCATTCAGGGAGACCCTGCAGATACCATATGTATTTTGTGTTTTCCTTGGGTGATTTGACAGTGCCTGGGCTGCACTCAGATGGTTGGGATGACGATTCTGTAAATTCTATGTTTTCCGAACTGCAATAATATACTATATTTGACACTGAGGATTTATATTTTAATTCTGCCAACTATGCCGATTTATTTGTTATCAACATTATGGACATATTTTTTGCATGTGGCTAATGTACAGAGTCCCATATATATTTATGGTCAGTGGGAACATTGCCCAAGTCAATCTCAGGGTAGTTCCAAAATACAATCAATGAAGTACACTTATTTTACTGGTCATAACCTTTCTGAGCCATCATCATACTATTTTTAATTGGTTCCCACTCCTTCAAATAAATATTTGCATTATCAGAAAAAGTTACTATATACATCCCTTTTTATTGACAACTTAGCCAGAAGGGATATTGAAATACAACATTGATTTGAAATCAGTATGTGGTACAACGTCATGGCAAGTACAAGGTACAGAATCTCTATTTTATGCATGCCTGATACCTATGCAGAATATCTTTCTTAATGACACGGTCCAAAAGACTACATGTCAAGTGTTGGCTAAGATTAAAGAATTGAATACTCCCACCATGCCATCCTTGGCCCTCTTTAATAATTGGCAATTTTATACAGAATATACTGAAGACCAACTAAATAGTATAGTAAAAAAAATGTACTTCTAACTCTTCCACGATAGCTCCAACTGGATGGTTATTATAGCCTCTTTTTTTAGTTGAAAGGAAGTTTATTTGTTATAAACATAAGATATAATTCAATAGCAAAGAATTACACTCATGCATAAAAGAATCATGTCAAACTAGGAGGGGAAGGGAGAAAGAAGTAAAGAAACAAGAGGGAAGGGAAAGCAACATCCATTTTATGCATAACATACAAAAAAGCAAGAATTTATGTAAAAAAATTCCTACATATATTGAAATAATCTATGACCATAGATATAAACTATGTACAAGAATAGTAAGTGTAACTTCAAGGGGGTTTGGGTACTTCTTCAATGCAGGGGTTATGCATTGACCATTTGTTAGCTGAAGCATTTAGGAATTCAGTAAAAGGTATCAAAAGAGTCTCTATTTTAATAGCAAGTGAGATTGGGTGAACATAAGCTCTATCTAATCTATGATTATCGCACACACCATACCACCGTGCTTGAAAAGATATTGCAGAGGTGCCTTTCCATGATTTGGTGATTTGTTGAAATGCAACAGCTATGAGCAAATCAATAATATAAAAAGAAGGGGACCAAACTTCAGAGACGCTACCTAGGAAAATATTTGAAAAAGAAAAAGAAATATGGGAGTAACAAATTACGTTAATCTGCTGCCAGACTTGGATCCAGAAAGTATGTATTGCTGGAAAATCAAAAAGCATATGTTTGAGGTCTGCTAATGAAGAATTACATGACCAACAGGATGAGGAAATGTAGTTTAGCTTGAGTGATGAGGAGTCTATTATAAATAAAGAATAATGTTTAAGTAGTATTAGCTGCTCTAGAAAATATCACCTTACTTTAGTCCAGATTTTATTCCATATTGGAATATGGAAAGATTCACCCAAATCAGATTTCCAACTGCACTCTACATCGGATTTATTGTGAGAAATATGAATATCCATTAATTTGTTGTATATTAGAGAATCCCAAAGGAGAATTTCTTAAAAATGATGTGTTAATATAAGTTAAGGGGAGGAGGAGTATGAGAGGTGGAAAAAGAATTATAAGAGGCCTGGGTCACTGTTGCTAAAGATATATACTTAGAATTCAATGAGAAAGGAAGGGAGAAGCAAGCTTGCAATATCGAGAATTGCCATCTTGAAAAAGTTGATGAGTTCATTTGAGACGATAGGATAACCACTCTTTCCAGAAAATATATTTATTGTGGAGCTTAATATGCTTATTTTGCCAAATTGATAAATGCAAAAATAGTGCACGTTCATTTAGAGCAGATGAGAAAAGTGGTTGAAAAGTTTTTCGAGCATTTTTAAGAAAAGGGAGAGAAAGTGATAACAATATATGAGAAAGAGGAATACATTGTTTGAAGGAGAAGGGGCTAAAAAAGGTTCTCTCAATGTCCATCCACAATGAGGAAAGGTAAGACTCAGCCTCATTCTTGGACAATAGGAAGAAGGAATGTCTTAGAAAAAATGATAAGAGTAAAAATCTGGAAAGTTAAAAAATGTTTAAGTTTGCTAAGAGACATCCTAGGAGGTTTATCATTCCACAACTTTTTTTAAAGAATGTTATATATAGTTATATAAAAAGTTGTAAGGATAGTAATAGGAATATTTGATAGATAGAGCAATATCATTGGAACCAGCATCATTTTTATAGAATCTAATCTACCCCATCAGGATAAAAATAAAGTGTGCCAACGTGAAGTAGAAGAACGTAAAGATGTTTGCAATTTTTTTAGATTCAGAGTAACAGTATCTTTATAGAGGAAGTAAACCATATTCCAAGGTATTTTATTTTTACTGGGTTCCAATGAAAAGTAGAGGAAAAGAAGTTAGCATGAAAACAGAGCTTTTTCAGAGGAAGGATCTCACATTTGTCAGCATTTAGTTTATAACCTGAAACAAGGGTTACTTCCGATAAAAAAGCTGTTAATGAGTATTTTGGATTGGAAATGAATAGTAACATGTCATCAACAAATGCTGAGAGCTTCAACTGATAATCTCCATAAGAGAAAGCAGTAATGTTTGTGTTCGACCTAATTTTTATTAAAAAGGGTTCTAAGGAAAGGATAAATAAAAGCAAAGACAAAAAACATGCTTGTCGAACTCCTCGGAGAAGAGAAAAAGAGGGGGATACGATACCATTAGCTAAAATAAAGGATCTGGGAGAGGAATAATTTTATAGAAACATAATGAATACATTTTGGGCCGAAATCAAACCAAGCAAGAGTTGAAAAAATGAAAGACCAATTGACCCTATCAAAAGCTTTTTCGATATCCAATGAGAATGCTACTAGTATTATCCAATAAATGGTACCCTTAAAAAAGAGTCTTAATGTAGGGCAAAGATTTTTGCAAAGATTTTATAATCTACATTGATTAAAGAAATGTGTCTGTAATTTTTACAGAGTATACGATCTTTGCTTTCTTTTGAGAGCAGGCAAATCAACGCTTCTTGAAAAGAGCCTTCTGACTTTCGAGTAGAAATAAAATATGTAAATAATTGATATAATTTGGGAAGAGGGAATGGGGAGAAATGGAAATAGAATTCAATGCGAACCCCATCATGGCCAGGAGCTTTTCCTTTCTTAATAGCTTGATTAGCAGTAAGAATATCAGTAGTTTGGCTATCCTCCTCCAAAGAGGAAAAATCTACATTATGGGCTAAAGGTGGAGGAATAGAGTCTAGAAAATGGGAAATATCAGCCTGCTGAGAAGGAAACTCAGGGGTATAAAGCTGTTGATAAAAAATTGAAAATTCTAAAAGAATATCTTCATTTTTGTGAACTCTAATGTTAGATTCAATGTTGTTGCTTTCTTTTTTTAGATAATCGGCAAGAAAGTTGCCAGCCTTATTTTACACGCTATATTATTTAGCACTAGATTTAAGTAGGTATAAATTGACAGATTCAGTGGAGAGTTTATTAAAAGTAAACTTGGCTTTAATAAGTAAAGTCAACACAATGGGAATTTGTGGAGTAATAAGAGTGTTCTAATTGCTTAATGCGTGAAGTAAGTGAATTCATGGTTTGGGGAATGCTTTCCTCTTTTGAGTTACAAATGAAATAATGAAATCTCTAGAAGCAGCTTTTAAAGTGTTCCAAATATGAGGATAAGAGGTATGAGGATATTTATTTTCAAAAAAGAAAGTGTCTGTACAGTCCTGAAATGCAGGTGTAAATCTAAGGTCTAATAAAAGCCCATTATTAAATCTCCTTCTACCAGTTCCTTCAATGGGGGGAGTAAATCTTAAACTAAGGTTATAGGAGCATGATATGAAATTAATACAGACCCTATGTCTGAGTGGGAAACATGTTTAGTAAGGGCCTTTGAAATAAATAAATTATCTATACGGGATTGTGAAGAGTGAACAGGTAAACAAATGAATATTCTTGGAGAGTGGTGTAACACAGCCTCCATGAATCAACTAGATATCTTTGAGTTATAGTAGACGTAAATCGAGTGTGCATGGAAGAGCTGATGAATTTAGACTTGGAGCGTCTATCTAGGAAGGGGTGTATAACCATATTACAATCACCTCCCGATATTAGGTAATCATCAGTACATCTCTCTTCTTCCCTTCCCTGAAAAAGTAATTGAGAAGATCATCAATACACAGCTGACCGCATTCCTCAAGGCCAATGGATCCCTCAACCCATCTTAGTCCGGATTTTGAGCCAACCACAGCACCGAGACCGCCCTCATCGCAGCCACCGACGACATCAGGACCCCACTTGACAACGGTGAAACAACCTCCCTCATCCTCCTAGACCTCTCAACCGCCTTTGATACAATCTGCAATCATACCCTAATATCCCGCCTCCACAACACCGGGATCCAAGGCAAAGCCCTGGATTGGATCACCTTGTTCCTCTTCGACAGAACCCAGAGAGTCTGCCTCCCTCCCTTCCACTCCGCGGCCATCGAGATCATCTGCGGCGTACTCCAAGGCTCATCGCTCAGCCCAACCCTCTTCAATATCTACATGACCCCCCTCGCCACCATCGCACGCAAACACAACCTCAACATCATCTCATACTCTGACGACACCCAGCTGATACTGTCCCTCACCAAAGACCCAGCCACCGCCAAATTCAACCTCCAGGAAGGAATGAAAAACGTTGCTGAATGGATGAAACTCAGCCTTCTGAAACTGTACTCAGACAAGCTGGAGGTCCTCATCCTCGGACCATCCCCATCCACTTGGGATGACTCCGTGTGGCCCACAGCATTGGGCACCACACCGACACCCACTGACCATGCACGCAACCTGGGATTCATCCTGGACTCCTCTCTCACGATGATCAAGCAAGTCAACGCCATCTCATCCTCATGCTTCAACACCCTGCGCAAGCTCCGCAAGATCTTCATGTGGATCCCTACCGGAACTAGCAAGATGGTCACCCAGGCCCTTGTCACCAGCCGACTAGACTACGGAAACGCCCCATACGCAGGAACCACAGTCAAACTGCAGAAAAGACTCCAACGCATACAGAACGCATCCGCACAAATCATCCTCGACATCCCACACCACAGCCACATATCAGCCCACCTGAGAAACCTGCACTGGCTCCCCTCCAACAAATGGATCACGTTCAGACCCCTCACCCACGCACACAAAGCGCTCCACGACATAGGCCCCGAATACCTCAACAACCACCTCAACATGCAAACTCTGCTCTGCCAGCCTCACCCTCTCCACCATCCCACGGATCCGCAGAACCACTGCCGGAGGAAGATTGTTCTGCTACTTGGCGGCCAAGACGTGGAACTCCCTCCCCGCCCACCTACGACTGACCCAGGACCACCTCACATTCAGGAAACACCTCAAGACCTGGCTCTTCGAGCAGTAGCGGCACATTCCCCCTGCCCCCAGCGCCTTGAGACCCTCACAGGTGAGTAGCGCCCTATACAAATGTATTGATTGTTTTATTGATAACATCAGTTTATATCAAATCTGAGGCTAAAAGAGTTTATCTGGTGTGGTGAGTGCATATATATATTAAAAATAGTTAAAGGAATTTTATTAACAAGTAACAAAACTGAAACCCATCTACCTTCAGAATCAGCATCTTGATGTAGGAGTTAGATATCTAAAGGTTTATTACAAAGGATAGCTACCCCATTACGTTTGCCTGAACCCGGAGATGCATAAACGTGACTCACCCATTGACATTGAAGTTTGGTAATTTCCTTATTTGTTACATGAATTTCTTGTAGTAAAACTATGTCACCTTTTAATCCAGTAATGTGTGATGAAAACGGTTGGCGTTTGATGGGGGAACCCAAACCTTTAAGATTCCAGGATATAACTTTTAACAACATTGATACAAGCAAGAACTTTGAAGAAAAATTACTATGAAGTGCAAATAGTAAAATGTAATAACAAATAATAAATAACATGTCCAATAGGAAGAGCCTAAGAAGAAAAGAAATATGCAGACAAAGGTACAAAGCTGGAATAAATGTTATAGTGAAACAAACCATGAATAATAATGAGAAGAGAAGAAAAAGGCCAGTGAATAAAATAGTGAGAAAGAAATGGATGAGAGGAAAGATTTAGAATCTGTGTGAAAAGAAATGAAGACAAATGATAGAGAGGTAAGGAGAAAGGAAGAGCATGACAGAAAACAAAAAGACCATAAAAGTCATACAGTTGATAGTGATGAAAAAGAACAAAAAGGCATTCCACAAACAGACAATGAGTGTGGGGTTGGTGGAGCCACATAAGGAAGACAGTACGCCAAGCGGGAGACTCCAGGACGAAGACAGCAAGGGGGAGACACTATCCAGGTGAATTGAGGGTACATAAATTCACGTGGTCCACAAAACCACACCAAATAGAGAAGAAAAAGAAATCATTTGCAGATGATAAAACAGAACTACAAAAAACTACATGAAGGGAAATGGGACCACATAGCAGAGGACCACGATACCGCACCTGACATTAGAAAAGAAAAGGATTATAAGAGATACAATAAACAACAATAAAACATATCACTTTATAGAAGAAAAACAGAGCCATAACAAACAACAAGAAAATAATTAAATCAATGATGACCATGGAATTTCCATATTTTCTTACTTGCAGGTATCCAAGAAATGTTGCGGGCGAATTGGATCTTCATAAACAGCCTTTTTATTGTTATAAGTCACTTTCGTAAAGCAGGGATGAAATAAACCATATCTAGCATTCAAATTGTGAAGAGCAGGCCTCATGTCCCAAAAAAATGTCAGTCGGTCTGCTGTCACTTTGGCATAGTCCTGAGTAAAAAAGAGGTTGGAATCTTGCCAGGATATCTTTCCTTTGAGTCTGGCAGCTTTCAAAACCTTAAGCAAATCAGTGTACTCCTAAAAGTATAATACAACTCCTCTTGGTTTGGTTGAGGAAGATGTTGACCTTAGATTTTGCCCTGAGGGATGAGCTCTTTGAATATGAATGTTTTTAACTCACTTATAGAGGACGTAAATGTTATAGGTTTTTTAAAATCATTTGATGTGTTAATTTTGCAGGAAACATGGAATATGTGTAGTACGCCACTGATCGGCTATCAGGAATACTTGAATGCGGCATCTAGGGATGCTGCTTTTGGTCGACCAAGTGGTGGTCTCTCTATATATATTTCCTTAAGCCTTGATGTTAAACACTATGAGATTGACCTTCAAGTTAAATGGATACAGTGCGTTAAATTGATTGCTAGACATTCGTTAATTCTTTTAAATGTGTATTTAAGTTCGAAAAAAAAGGTTCGATCACTACAATTTATCCAGTTATGGGAAATGGTAAAGGTGCTTTATTATGAACATATGGACTCATACTTAATTATTTCTGGGGATTTTAATACTCATCTTGTATGTTTTAAAAAGCGAAATATTGAATCAGATCTTCTTACTAAATGGTCTTATTGTGAGTTTATTAAATATAATTTAAAGATCCTGTTTGATAGAGATCATAATCCAACTTTTAATAGAACTGATAGTTCATTGATTATTGATTACACTATATTGTCAGATAAACTTTCTAATTTAGTTAAAAACTATGAGGTAATCCCAAGGATCGAGAGTGACCATAACCCCCATATTATTACTTTTAGTTTTGCCTTTGAGAATTTGCCAAAAGTGAGAATATTAAGATCTGTCCCCGTCGCTTATAATCTCAAAAGGCTAATATGGAGTGATAAAACCGAGAAGGATATTATTGAGTTTCTTTCTCTTTTAATTCCAGAAGCCTTGGTTTAAGCCGATAAAGGAAACTCGATTGTTGCCCTTTGGCCCTCCCTGTGTGATGTTATGTTGAACCCAAAGAACCCGGGATGGTTTTCTCATCGTTTAATGTATTTGAAAAAATCCCTTAATAAAACAATAGGATCTTTTTACAGAAAAGCAAAAGGGACCACCTACTTCTTACTGCCATTTAAAATCAGAGACCTAAAGAGGGGGTATAAGAAGGAAATCTGGAGAGCTAAACGATCATATTATGAAGAAACTTGGGCTAAACTTCATTTTGCTTGCAAATCTAGCGAAAATGCTGTCTCTTCGGTGCCAGTAGGTGGGTGTGACCCCCAAGTGTCAGTGACCCTTTAATTTTGAATGATTTTGAGCCTTGGTCAGTGGACACAGTTAAAAAAGTCTTACTTAAGATTAGGTCTAATGGAGCTCCTGGCCCCAATGGCCTGCCGAATTGTATTTTTAAAGCTAGACTTATAAATTGGCCAGAGTTATTAACACTCCTTTTTGATGAGGTTCTTAAAACTAGTCATATCCCGGACTCATGGAGGGGAAGCATTATACAGCCGATTTATAAAAACGGCCCTCAGGACAACCCGGCAAATTACCGACTAATGACCCTCACAGATGTTGAGGCAAAAATGTTTGCAAGTTGTCTGTTAGATGAGTTGGAATCCTGGGCGCTAAGAGAAGAATTGATTCCCATTTTTCAAACAGGATTTAGGAAGGGTGAATCGACTCTGACAAATGTAATTTTATTAACATTGTTAGGCAAAAGAGCAAAATGTAGAAAACAAAAATTGTACATATGTTTTATCGACCTAAAAGCCGCCTTTGATTCCGTTCCCAGCGATATTTATGCATTACCGAGCTAATCCTCAACCCCGGATTTTGTCGCATCACTGCCACCTAATTTCACGGCTATCCATCACAACAGACCGGGTAGCACGAAAGGGGGGGTTGCATTCCTCTACGACCGCGTATTTAAGACAGAAACTCTCTGCTCGGAAAGCTTTGAGGGTGCTGATGTACCGGGGGTTAAGTTCTGTTCCCACACATACTGTTTTGTAATACTACTAGTCTACTGCCCACCGCGCACGCCAACCAGGTTTGCCTAGAATTAGTCCACAACCTCCGCTCTTGCTATCAAGGACTGGTGGTGATGGGGGATTTCAATTTCCATTGGGAGAAAACTCCAAAGGACAGTCAGGCAAAGCAGCTGGAAGAGGCTCTGACATCTCTAGAACTCTGCCAAAGGGTGTTTGGGTCTACGCATGAGAAGAGTCACACATTGGACTTGATCTGGTTGTCCCTCCCACTGACCAGCCCGATTGTTATCTCCCCCTACTCCTGGTCAGACCATCATCTAATCCAGGGCTGAATTTCCCTTCCATGTAGATCGGTAAACCCTCCGCCAGAGTGGAAAGTTCTGCAAAGTTGGAACAAGATTAGCGCGGACGAACTGATAGCCACCCTACGACACCCAGATCCATTGATGCCACCCAAGGGTGACTTAGAGGCTGATAGCTCCATCATATCGCTAAGACTTAAGGGCACCATCGATGTAGTAGCACCAGCATGCAGGGTCAGAATCTTGGACAAGGGCAAAGGTGCCACGTGGTTCAACGATGCTCTTAGGATACTGAAACAATCTCTCCGCCAGTGTGAGAGAGCCTGGCGTAAAGCGTATGAACCTAACGCTCGGGCAATTTATGTATCAATGTTCGCCAAGCAGACCATCATATCACAGAAGGCTGAATTTTATGAGGCTAGGATTGCAGCTGCCATCAATTCCCAGAAAGAAAACTTCAAGGTCCTGAATGAGCTAAGGAAAGAGAAGTGGCAAAAACCCTCCTTTAGTCAGGAAGACTGTCATAAATTCCAATCCTTCTTTACTAAGAAAATAAAGGATCCCCTGAACGAAATTTACCGCACTCTGAGCTTCCCCTGCCCCACAGGCCCCACCCCCTACAATTGCCAATCCCCAAACTACCCTGCCATTACTCACTAAGGAGTCCCTGGCTATCCTGACTGGGCGGGTGAAATCTGGCTCACCAGCAGACCCCTGCCCACCCAAGATTTTCAAGATGGCCCTACCAGGAATCGATGACGAGGTGCTCTCCCTCCTTAATTGCTCCCTAGAAACAGGGCTCATCTCTGCTAATCTTAAGGAGGCCCGTGTTATTCTGCTCTGACAAGAAACCGGGCGCTGACACTAAGATTATGAAACACTTTAGGTCGATCGCAGAGTTGCCTTTCTTGGCCAAAGTACTTGTACCGCATGTTCTTCCATCCTTCGACATCTTGATGACAATCATCTCCTAGAATCTAATCAGGCCGGTTTCAGGGTTCATCACAGCACGGAACTGGTCATGCTTTCCGTGGTGGATGAACTGAGACTCAGGGCAGACCACAAAATGCCCTGTGCCCTGGTGCTGTTGGACCTTTCCGTGGTAATTGACACGGCCAATCATGCCCAACTATTGTCGCAGATGTCGGTTCTAGGTATTCAGGCCACGGCCCTTGCTTGTCACACCTCTTTTCCAATAATAACACTCTCAGAGAGTCCAGCTAGCTGACTTGGTATCCAATCAAGCCACTCTCTCATGCAGAGTGCCCCAGGGCTCAGCATTATCGCCCCTTCTCTTTAATGCCTATTTGCAGCCCCTGATCGCCACACTGACTCAGATGGAGTGCCGGATGTAAAATTACGCCGAGGACACCCAAATCATTATCCAAATTGACAGCTCACCAATGGCACACCTAAGAATGCAAAACATCCTAAAATTTACTATGAACTGGATGCTGGCTAACTCACTATAGATAAACCCCGAAAAAACTGAGGTAGTGGCGGTCACCTCAGTCTCCAGCCCATGGAATGATCTCTCTGGCCAAAAGAACTTGGGCCTCTTCCAGAACCGGCCGTGGCCGTGAAAATCCTGGGAATCCAAATTGATGCCAAGCTATCCATGACACAACAAGTCTCGGCAGTCTTAGGAACCTGTGTTGACCTCCTGGGACAACTGCGGAAACTGTCTCCACTCCTTACCTTTGCCACTCTTAGACAGGCGGTTTCAGCAATGATACTGTCACATCTGGATTATGGCAACTCTCTGTACTCTGGCCTCCCACAACAACTGTTGGCCAGACTGCAAGTCGTCATGAACGACGCGGCACGATTTATTTTTAATAAAACAAGAAGAGCACCTGCCACACCCCTACTACGTGAGCTTCATTGGCTCCCAATCAGGCAGAGAATTAAGTTCAATGGTCTCTGCATCACATGTAAAATCCGGTACGGCCAAGCTCCAAGATACATCAAGGACCGCATAGCCACCTATGTTCCCAGCAGGGCACAGCGGCAGCAGAGGCCACTCTGCTGGTCTTCCCCCATTTCAATCTGTCCTCCATGGGAGGGCAAGCATTCTCAGCATCTATCCCCCAGGTCTGGAATAGCCTCCCGGTAAAACTACTCGAGTAAGTGAATCCGTGCTCTTTCTGGAAGCATGATTTAAGCAGCCTTCCCCCCCTTCTCCACCAGGTTCTCCCTCTGGTAGCGCTTAGAGACCTTTGGGTGATAACACGCGCTACAAATCAAAATTACAATTACAAATTGCAGGTGGGCTGGAGTTAGAAGAGTACAGTGTCCCTGGGACTCCCTGTGACCACATCTCTCAGCAGCCAAAGGCAAGTGCACTGAAAAGAAACACATTAGGGCTGTATCAGCCTTGTATCTGAGCATTTAAAAATGAACTGACTGTTCCGCCGACAGCTAGAAGGGCTTGGGATTCCCAGGGATGTGAGCAGAGCTATCTGGAAACTTCTTGCCTTTAATTTCCCAACAATAGAGGAGGGGATGAATTACAATATAATGGTTAATTTGTTTTTGTTTATTGTGCACTGACTGACGTAAAGCAGGTCTCTAGCACGTCCTGGACTTTAATGGATATAGGTCTCATGACAAAGTTAGCACCACACATCCCAGAATGCTGGGCGATACTGAATAATAAGCCAGATGTGATTTAGGACATCTCCAGTGCTGCTTGCCTGCTACGGCGTATCTGGCAGTTGGACACAGTCACTGAAAAGATGCTCTGAGCTACACATGGAAATGTGAACAGCAAGTTAGGAACCAAAGTGGTACAGAGATGCTCCTGCTAGGTAAGTATGTAAAGCTTATCACATATCTGAAATACAACACTGACTGAAGGTAGGTAGGGGAGCTTCAGCCCTATATAACATGTGATGCATGCAGGCTGGTCAAGCCAATGCCATCACTGGGGTGTTCAGGCTCTCTTGAGGCTTAATCCCTACCTCAGCATTACTGGTAACTGTCTTCTAATTTAATTTCTAATTTAAAATATTTCTAGAGCGCAACGTACACCTTGCGGTTTCTTGGCGCTGGGGGGATTGGCTACTGCAGAAAAAAAAGACCAAAAGGAAGGATAAAGGAGGTATTAGAAGAATTTAAGAGGAAAAAGCCTGGCTGAAGAGGAATGTTTTGAGATCTCTACGAAAGGGAAGGTACTGAGTAGCAGAGCGGAGGTGATCAGGGAGTGAGTTCCAAAAGGTTGGAGCCAG
This sequence comes from Lissotriton helveticus, assembly GCF_964261635.1. Classification (NCBI taxonomy): domain Eukaryota; kingdom Metazoa; phylum Chordata; class Amphibia; order Caudata; family Salamandridae; genus Lissotriton; species Lissotriton helveticus. The sequence goes on along the minus strand of NC_136064.1, from coordinate 146,297,477 downwards.
GGTGGAAAAGCTGGCCCCGCCGCACTTTTTACGTGTGAAGCGAGGAGTCTGAAGAAGGGACATGGAGGAAGACCGGAGTTCTCTTGCAGGTACATAGGGATGGATAAGTGAAGTGATAAACGCGGGGGCAGTGCCCTGGCGGGCCTGAAAGGCCATGCAGCCGATCTTAAAAAGGGAACGTTCTTTTACAGGGAGCCAGTGAAGCTCCCTGAGAAGGGGGGTGGAATGGTGATAACGAGGAAGGCCGTACACCAGTCGCGCTGCCTGGTTTAGGATAGTCTGGAGTCTACGCAAGCTGTATGCGGGAATACCATGATAAAGGGCGTTTGCGTAGTCCAGTCGCGATATCACAAGTGCAGCCACGATGATCTTAAGTGCCTGGGGGGAAAAGAAACGGGAAATAGAGCGGATAGTACGAAGAGTGAGAAAGCAAGAGGAAACCACAGAACTGATATGTGAATGGAGAGTGAGCTGATTATTTATTTTTACACCAAGAGTTTTGACTGTGGTGGAAGGGGTGGGTGAGGGACCGAGAGAGGGGGGGCCAGAAAAAAGAGCCTTCACCTACTAAACATCGTATCTCTAGAATCTGTAGCCCACCCAAATCCGAATGTGTAGCAATGTGTGGCAACCTTTTATTGGGGGTGGGCGCTGGTAAATGGTTGGTTGATTTTTTGCCGAACTCCATTCTCCACACAGGACACAGAGTGGGCAAAACTCTGGGAACTCCACCAGAGGAGTGAAGTTTTCCACCCACCCCTAGTTATTGTACCTTAGTTGATGTATAGTGCTCTGTTCTGAATGATTTGTTGTGACTTGTTTTGGGTTCACTGCTCTGTTATGTTGCTTTTGGTTTGATGTGCTATATTCTCCTCTTTACTTTAAACAGCTTAACAAGTTCTGCTACATTTCAATTAATAGGGAGCACTTCCTTGTACTGTGCTTAATTTGAGCCGGTTTTCACAGGTGAGGCCCAACCACACGTGTATCGACCAATGTTGATTTTTAATCATGAGTTTGACCCAACACAAGAAAGAGGCACTGAAGTGAAAGTCAGAGAAAGAGTGGCCAAGGAAGGAAGCAGTGAGGAAAAGGAACCTACTGGGTCATGACAGAGTGGCAAGAAGAGCAAGATGAATGAAAGAGGGCTGAAGAGAAAAAAAGACTTTCGGCAACCCAACATTCGACTGCAGTGCTGGCACTCTTCTTATAATATTTGGGTATAAGCACTTATTCTTTTACAGCACTAAGTTACTAAACTAGTTACAACGCCATTTAGGACAACAATCAGCCCAAAACTCTTCCTTAAATTTGCACTTGCAGTGCTCAAGTCATGTGATATGACCCTGGATATCAACTCCTAAAAAGGGCTCCATTTTAGACCCAGCCACACATGGCTACATGCTGTGAAACTGAATATGAAAGGGATGCCACATCCTGGCACACTTCTAAAAGCGGCTTACTAAACATTTAGGGGCATATTTATGAGGGAGGTTGCGTCGCTCTTACGCATCTGATTGTTGAAGCCATGCAAGGCCACCGTACTTGGCCTTGGGTGGCTTCATAAATCTAGAGTAAATTAACACGGTGCACATTGCTGCGTTGCTTCACTCTGCCACAGGGATGCATTCCTTGGGGGTTGCATATGTGTTCCTATGAAACATCTTTGGATTTTGACACAGTACCAGGTTTATCAGAAGTGGTATACCTGGAATGCGCCCAATGCTACACCTTCCCAGGTGAGGCATAACGAAGACGAATATATGTATTTCTTCTCCTTTTGAGCTCTTTCTATGTGTGCTGCATTCTGCAGCACACATAGAAGGAAAAACATGCATCAGGAGATTGTTTTTGTTCACGAAAGTGCCCCTTCCTGCACCAAAACAATCTTCCTTACAATGCAGGCACTCTTGATTCATACTGCAAGCGTGGCTGCGCTGGCGTGAGGTGCCCAACATTGTACCCGCACAGGGACACAAGGAAGGGATGCAATGTGCAATGTAGCCATAAGGTAAGTATCATTTCATTACTGTTGGCCATTAATGTTATGTATCTACATGAATGTCATGGATGTTTCCTTACACTCGTATGAGCTCTCCTCTGGTCTGCACTCCTCCTCAGAGAATGAACTTCTAGACCCAAGTGAGAACCACTATTTCTTAAACGTACAAGTGAGTGTTTCTTCTCAGTGAGGGAGTTTTAGTCACACCTGAATAATAACAATGTTAGCTGCTCAGGGAAATAGGAGGATCCAATGTGTCATCAGGTGCCCTGAAGCTTGTAATTATTTTCCCTTCATAAGATGCTTGCACTTGTACCTGAGAGTCATGTCACCATAGGCTCATTCTGGGGTTTTTGTGAACCTGTACAGCCTGAGGTGAAATTAGGCATATCTTGGAAGTTAGGCTGTAAGTCAGGACTGAGTGGGCGAGCATGCTCCCTTGACTCTCTCAGACACTACTGCCTAGCAGACCTCCTACTTCCTCCTTGGAGAGGCTTCTGGTGGACTACCAGCTCTAGTTTACCCCATTAAATGGAGCTCCACAGGTACTTGTTCATCACATTCAGCATTTACACTTTGAAGACACTGGTGAGATCTGCCTGCACACTGCAGTCCTGGGAACAGGAAACCCTCTCCACACCTGGGCAGCTTCTCCTGGGGGTCATCACCAAAGTGTACTCTGGAGTGACACTGAGTGAGGTCAGCTACAAAAAGAGACCAGAAGAAGCCACCTGTAACAGGTAAGGAGAGAGTGGAGATGTGTATCTGTCTTCTAGGGCTATTCCTCAACCTGTTTCTGAGTCGAGGTATTTGTCTTTCCATTTGAATAGAGATTTATGTCAATCCTCTCAGACAAGTCCCAGGTCAGGGGTAAGAACAGGATGTGCATATCGGAGTTTGGGTTTATATCTACCCTCTCAGGTTGACATTCTGTTGGGATAAGAATAGGATCTGCCCTGTGAGTCATGGTGCTTGCCTTTCCTCAGAGTTAAGCATAGGATCTACCCTGACTGTCATATACCAGACCTCAATGGTGTTTGTCCTTTATTGTACACAAGCCATCTGAGGAACAGAAGTGTCAAATTACAGCTCTACGTGACTACGTATCTTGAACCCAGTCTGCTTCCGGATGCTTCGTCCTAGCACCATGTGAACAACATTTGGAGAAAGCAGATAAACCATAAGAAGCAGAAATGTAAAAATATTTATAACAATCAGTGCATTTCTTCCCAGCTCCCAAGACATTGTGTGGCACATTTATAATTTTTTTCAGGAAAAGCAACATAACAAGACACCTGGCTGTGCTGAGCAGTGTGAAAGGATGAGGGCAGAAATACTTTATATCTATCAATATATGGCACATTTATGCTCTTTCCTTGCACTGGCGCACAAACTGCTGTTTAGTGCCAATGCTGGCCCCCTTGCTCCATGGTGCAAGCATGTCTGCATTACAGGCAGGATTGTTTTTGTGCCTGAAAAGATCCCTTCCTGCACAAAAACATTCCTCTACGGCTCTTTTCTCTTTCTACGTGTGGTGAAATAGAGGTATTTCTCCTCGCTACACCTCCCCAGGAGAAACATTCTGACGCATTCCAAGGATCACCACTCATGGTGAATATGTGAATGCTTCAACATTTATGACTGAATGTGAAGGAAAACACGTGCGACATCCATGGAATGCCGCCCTGGAGCAGAGTAATGTGAGGCTGCCACTTGGGCTGCCTTTAGTTGCTCCAGATTTACCAAGCCTCGCAGGACCCGGCAAGGTAACTTTTCATGGCTTGGTAAATCTCATATGTTTTGCGTCACCCTGCACTCCTGTGCGTGGTGCGAGGGTGAAGTGAAATCATTTCTAAAGGTGCCCCACAGTCTTTTTTATTATTACTCTTCTCTATGAAAAAGCTCGTACAAGTAAAGAAAGCTCCTTTTTTCACTCTTTTTGTGCTTCATGTGAATTGCATTTACCCCTGGCAGAGACATATACAGAGAGAAGCTGGGAAAAGAAATAGAAACAGGACCAATCGGGGATGTGAAATAGCACTTCAGTTAATATCTTATACGTTGAAGCTAGTGCCTGTTAGAAATCAGGTTTATCATTGGCATAGGTATGCACCCTGTCCACACAGGGACCACAACCCTAAGCAGGGTATGTCACGGACGCACCCTGGGTTCACTGGTGCTCACCATCAAGTAGCATTGTAGAGAGCAGTCGGTCTTAGCTTAAGAGAGAATGTTTCTTTTATTTATTTAGGAAACACTTTAAACAACAAAACAGTGAAAACACCACACAAAAAGATACCATACCATGTTAGGAAAATGAAGGTTCATTTAACCCCTTGTGCACAGCCGCGATTCTGCGCCTGTGCGGCACATTCCGATCGAGGGTTGAGGGTGCGGTCATGACGGCCGGGAGCCATCATCAGCATGGAAGGGGTTAATAAATAAAACAAGACCAAAATGACAAAGTTCCAATACGTAGATGTCAAGATATGAATTTTTAAAGAATAAAATCAAAATAAGGCCTAGAAGCACTAAGCACTTAAAAGAGATATATGGTCGAGCTGGACCCGGATGAAGTCAAAAGTTCAGGCTGACCACAATGAAGCACCATGCCAGATAGAGGGAACCACTTGGGCCCACTGAACAAAAGAACCTTGAGCCAGAATGCTTGTGCTGTGTCCACACAATGTGACGACAAAGATGTGCTGGTTCTGACTCATGAAAAGGTGAATTTGCACCGGTTTCAATGAGGATACATGGGTTTCAGTTGATGCAGCACTTTATACCCATTTCCAATGGCCTAGGATTCGGCTGGCACCACTTGGCAGGGCATAACTTGCATCAAGCAAAGTCTGGGTACTATAGCAAGGTCAGTTGAAGTGTTCTGTGCCCCTGAAAGTTCGGAAAGCAGGCAGAGGCACTAAGTGGCAATCTTAAGCAAAGGCCAACTTTCTAAAAGTGGCATTTAAGGAACGGCAATTTGAAATCTGACTGTACCATCAGGTGTGATTTTAAAGTGTGAGTTCAGAGACACCAAACTCAACAAACTTATCACTTCAAGATTGTGAATTACACTTAGAAGATGCTGACAGACTTTAGCCCTCGTTATTCTGCTTTCAACACCATCTCCGACCACACCCTCTAACCAAGACTCCAAAATACCGGCATCCACGAAAAATGCCTGGAATAGATTCACTCCTTTCTCACCGGCTGAACACAGAGAGTCAGACTTTCACCATTTAAATCAGAACCCACAGATATCAGCTGCTAAGTGCCGTCGGGATCCTCCCTGAGCCACATACTCTTTAACATCTACATGACCGAGCTAGTAGCCATTATCAAAAGCCATGGACTCAACATCGTCTCCTATGCTGATGACACCCAGCAGTTTTAGAATAAGCTTCCCCTTTCTCTTAGGAAATTAGACAATCTGCTGTCCTTTAGGAAGGGTCTGAAGACCTGGCTTTTTGGCCTTTAGTCTGTCTGTGTTTCCGGTTTCCTCTACAGATCTACATAGCGCCGGGACACTCTGCCCGAGTAGCGGTGCGCTCTACAAGACACCCCTATAACATAACATAACATTATCTCCCTGACATACCCACAGTCGCCAAGAACATCTTCCACAATGGGATAAAGGCAGTCATCCCCTGGATGAAGCATAGCTGCCTAAAGCTTAACTCAGACAAGACTAAAGTCCTCATCCTCGGTTCCTCCCCCTCTGCCTGGGATGACTCTTGGGGGCCCACAGCGCTCAGAGTCCCCCCACTCCCATGAACCATGCACAAAACCTCAGCACCATACCGGACTCATTGCTCTCGTTGAACCACCAAATCAATGCCGTCTCGTCCTCGTGCTTCCACATGCTCTCCCTCCTTCATAAACTCTTCAATTAGAAACCCACGGAATCCAGGAAAATGGCCACCAATGCACTTGTCAACAGCAGATTCAACTGAGACAATGCACTCTAGGCCGGCACCACCCAGAAACTATAAAGAAACTGCAGACCATCCAGAACGCCTCCACCAGACTCATCATGAACATCCCACACTGGAACATCATCAACCACCCAAAAAACCTTCACTAGCTATCAGTCAATAAAAGAATCACATTCAAGCTTCTCACACATGCCTACAAAGCCGTCCACAATGCCAGACCTGGCTACCTTAGCTTCTATCTCTCCTTATAGACTCCCACCAGGCATTTCCACTTCGCCCAACTGGCCCTTGCCACCGTCCCATGGATCCATTTAGGGTTCAACACCCTATTCAAATTGGTATAGATTGGAGCAGGAATAGTAAATGACACTCTTAAGTGTCCAACACCTTCCCAAATTGGCAAGGATTAAAGTGGGAATAGTACATTTCATCTCTTTAGTGTCCAATACCTTCTCAAATTTAGTAAAGATTGGAGTTCAAATCGTAAATGTCACCTCTTTAATAGCTAAGACATTCCTCAAATTGTAATAGATTGAAGTGGGAGTAATAAATGTCTCCCCTTTGAAGGCCAACACAATTTCCAAATGTGTACAAATTGTAGTGGGAAAAGTACATTTCATCCATTTAGAATCCAACACCTTCCCTAAATTGGTTGTGATTGGAGTACTAATAGTAAATGCCACCCCTTTAATGTCCAATACTTTCTTAAAAAATATTTATGTTGAAGGTGGAACAGTAAATTGGTATAGATTTGATTGAGAACAATAGATATCACCCCTTTAGTGTCCATCACCTTCCTCTAAATAGTTTAGATTGGAGTTAGTCAGGGGGACAAGCAGGGCTCCACTAGTATGAACATGTGCAAAGAGACAGATACAATGGCAATGATAAAAAATGAAGTACTTATTCAAGGATTTACTGGGGAGTTGACAGAGCCTGGTGAAAAGGAAAAGAAGTTGGAAGTGCAATTCGGTGATAGTAGTGCATCAAAATCTTGTGGAAATCAGGGGATGGCCGAGCAGAGTGGTGGTACAAAATTCTGGCTAATGTAGAGGGTGTAGAGGCCAGCACAACTGGTGAAGTTACAGTTACAGGATGTCGAGTCTGGGGACTACTATTCTCTATCTGAACAGTCAATGTCGTCTTGTGAGGATCTTATTCGTCAGTATGCGGCACAAATGAGCGTCAATAAAGGTAGTGACCATAGTAGTTTACTATTGGAGGAAATGGGAGAAGAAAGTGATGAAAAGATGGCCACAGTTCGCAAGAAGCTAGAGCTGACATTGGTGGATGGGGGTGGTAAACCAGATGCTGCAGGTGAAACACAATCACAGCAATTCGTTGAGAAGGATATCTCTCTTTCATTAATTTATCAGGCCATAATGTCTCTTCCCACTGAGACGAATGAAGAGAGCCAGAGACTGCAGAATATTTGTAGAAAGCTATAGAATTCAGTCCGGAGGATGTGAAAGTCTCATGCGGATTTTATTTCCTGATTGAACGAGGCTGAAACCTGAATTTCTAATTTGGAGGATGACTTAGCCCCGCAAAAAACTGTTACTACCTCTTTTCAAGCAATTAGGGATGATACAGCCTAGAAAATGGGTGATATTGAGAACCAGGCATGGAGGAACAATTTATGTATTCTCCAGATTCCAGAGAGGAAGTAAGGGCAGGATCCTCGACGCTATATGGTGGAATTATTTAAAAAGGCTTTCCCAGAACTTTCTAAATGGGACTGGGAGCGCCAAATTGAAAGAGAGCATTGATTCCCCTTTACTAGACGTACTCCTGTTGGTAATGAGTCATCAAATGAAAAACCTCGGGCCTTCCTTATTTCACTTAATAGCTTTTAGGCACGCAAAGAGGTGTTGCAGTTAGCCCCCCCCTATACAAAAAGATCAGGGGGTGACTTTGAGTCTTTTGTACAACTTGATTTCTGCACATTCACTGTTGAACTTCGAAATTGCGTGATTTCATCACTCAATTTCATGCCAAGAGTGTTCAGTCTTATTTGTTGAACCCTGCCAAATTGAAAGTTGTTTATAAAGACCGCACACACTTGTTCACCAATGAGGGTTCTGCCAAACAGTTTCTGAATTTTATTTGAGGGTAGATTTAAGTAAAGTTCACAGATGTAATAGAGGATTATATTGTGTAATACGGGAAAATGGGGATGTATGTGGGGATGTCTGCAATTTGGAGTAGACAAACTTATCTTTTTTTTAAATGATAAACATTATGTATAGTAGCAGAGTCGCGGGGGGCCGGCAAGGGGGTTACGCTTGGCTGCATCTACAGGACCATAAGTCCTAAAGCCTCGTTTCAGGGGGGAGGGTGGGTGAAGGGGCAGTGTCATAAGGGTGGGGGGAAAAAAGGAGAAAAATTCCACAGTTGTTCAAGAAACCAATGAAGAGGATCTTTTGGAAGTTCAGGAATATTGGGAAATGTATGGTCTAAATTGGTACTATAAGATATTATTGAAAGGAATGCTAATTGACTACTTTTATGGCAGCTAAGGAGGTAAAAATATGCACATGGAATGTCTCTGGGCTAAATAATTAGAGTAAAAGAAATCGTGTCGCTGCAGAATTACGTAATATTCAGCCTGATGTTGTGTGTCTCCAAGAGACGCACATACCCTGGATGCAAAGGGCAGTTTTAGAAACTTTAGGATTACACTCTTAGTGGCTTCACAACAATCCTCTATGATTAGGGGAGTGGCAATATTAGTTAAAGATGATAGGGATACAATGGCTCGCTCTCTAGCGAATAAAAATGGGAGATGGGCTATTACAGAATGCAGCTTTGGGGGGCTAAGTATACATTATGTGTTATATATGGCTTTAATTTCGATGATGCTTCCATCTTTGATGAGTTAAATGTTGAATTAGCTTCCTCTGGAGCACTGTTGATTTTATGCGGGGATATGAACATTTATTTAACAAATTTTGATTGACAGAGATGGCCACGGGGATATCATGGGCGCAAAACACAAGTATTTAGAGCCTTGTATAATTTTGTGAATGATCATGGCATGATTAACGTATGGAGTGACTTAAATCCGATTTACCCGGGGTTTACTTACTTCTCTTACCCTCACAAAAAATCTGCACGTTTGGATTCTTTTTTTGTCTCAGCTTCTTTAAGGGGGAGGATTGTAATCCAGACTTTACTGAGGATTACATCTGATCACTCTCCGATTGTATTGACATTGAGTGTTACCACTCAGCATTCCCCAATGAAGATATTTTCATTTGATCGGAAACTCTGTCTAAATGAGAAGTTTAAAGATCATATGTCTAAGTGGATTCATGAGTTCTTCATTAATAATAGAGATTCGGTTCATTGTGCTACTGTTTGGGACTCATTTAAAGGATGCTTCAGAGGCGAAGTGTTAAGCTTTGTATTTCAACATAATTGGAAGAAAAGGGCAGAGATACAGGATTTGCATGTAAAACTTAAGGATGCTGAGGTTAAGGTAATTCAAGGGGTAAGAGTCAGGGCAACTAATATTCAAGCGCTAGAAGAAGCTACTGAACTGGTAAAGGCTAAAATACAAGTGATTTGGAATATTGAGAACACCCCTAGATATTTGGCAAATAAAAAACAAATGCATGCATAAGGGGAAACTGTGGGCTGCTGTCTGGCTTGGCAATTACGCAGGAAGGTAGCTGTGGGGCGGATTAAAGCTTTGAAAGACAGGGATGGGGCACTATGTCAGGAATCTAAAGGCATCCTATCTATTTTGCACCAATTCTATTCTGATTTATCTACCCAACAGGAACCAGACTACAGTTCTTTCACTAAATTATTTGAAGGGGTTAAAAAATATCTAGATCCCAGGGATAAGGTATTGTACGAGCCTATTTCAATGGAGGAAATAGAAGCTGCTGTGAACAGTTTGGCTATGGGAAAGGCTGGCGGGCCTGACAGTTTGCTCACAGAGATTTATAAACTTTTTTTAAATTTGATTAAAATTGATATGTTGAAAACATTTAGGGATTCACAGGAGGGATGTGCCTCTAAATCCTGAGCAGAGGCCACAATAGTAGTGTTCGACAAAAAGGGTAAGGATCCGGAATTGGTCCGCTCATACCGGCCAATATGGTTGTTAAATTGCGATAGTAAAATTTACTCCAAGATATTAGCCACTCGTATGTCAAGAGTAGTCAGTTCTTTGGTCTAACGGACCCAACATGGGTTTATTATAGGACTGAATACAACCTTGCATATTAATAAAGTAGTGACATTGTTTGACATCGCGCATGTCGAAAAGCGGGATCTGGGTCTAATCTTATTAGACGCAGAAAAAGTGCTTGACTGTGTGGAGTGGGCATACCTGTGGGAGCTAATGCGGCATTTGGGATTTGGTCAACGTTTTCTTACAGCCCTCCAGGTTTTGTATACTTCACCGGTCGCTAGAGTTTCTGCTATGGGAATATTATCAGAGATAGTGAATATTACTAGGGGTACTCGACAAGGGTGCCCCTGTTCACCATTGTAGTTTGCATTGTACATCAATCCTTTTATTGAACAAATGGCTTCTAATGCTTTGATTAAACCTTTTATGGTATATAATATTCCATATTCTGTCTTCGCATATGCGGATGATGTAGCAATTGCTACCTCGAATCCTTATTTGGCATTTCAAGAGATAGAACGGTTGGATAGAATCTTTGGTAAATCATCAGGATATAAATTAAATGCCGCTAAAACGCAAGTTCTAATTCCAGAATCAGTTAATATGGAGGATGTCCAAATTCAAAAAGTCATTAAGATGAATGTGTTTGCTAAAGTATTATATTTGCTCAGAGCGGTTCCATTAGAATTCACTACCCTCCAATTGCAACATTTATAGTCTATTTGTTACAAATTTGCATGAGTACCTGTCAAACCAAGAAGGGCTATGCGTTTCCTGACTTTATCAATTGAACGTGGGGGATTAGCTATTCCTTATTTTGCTTTGTATTTTTACACATGTTTTTTGTTACGAATGCGGATACTCTTGACTGGAGAAAATATAGATAATGATGCGGAGGCCCCCTAAATTTTTCAAATGTTGTTAGGACCAGTGGCACAACAGTGTTTATTTAAAGAAATAGATGGAAGTTATTTTAAGCGGACAAGGTTTAAGGTGCTGATAGCTGCGTTCAATGTTTGGAAAAAAAATACACAAGTTTAGTCTAATGGGAAAATTATCATGGGATGCCCCTACTAATGCTACAAAACTTTTACCCTCCATCTTTTGGGATGGTCTAGCTAGTGAGTATTGTTCGATTGGGAGATTTTGTAGGTACAGATGGTTCTTTATTATCTTTTGTGGATATGTCTCGATTGTATAACTTGCCTAAGTCAAATTTCTTTAAATATCTGCAAATTTGAGACTTTATGGTAGGGAAAGGATAATTTTTTCTCCCAATCTGGTGGTAAAGGTTTTTCAACGACAGTCAAAATAGGGAAGGTGTGGCAGTTATTACTATCATATAGGAAAGATGATCTAGAGAAACAGGCAGGTAAATGGGCTGAAACTCTGGGGGTTGATAATGTATCGGTGAAAGATGCTATCCTAATGTCAAGGGAATCATTACTTTCTGCTAATTTGCGAGTACAATGCTATAATACGATTTTTAATTTGTATTATACTCTGACACGCATGTCTAAATGGGGAAAGGGACAAGATGGGAAATGTTTTCGTTGTGGGGGGGATAATGCTGATATGTTACACATTTTTTTCAGTTGTTTGCATCTCTCGAATTTTACTGGTGATATAGAAATGTTCTTAAGTAGAATTATTGAAACACTGATTGTTATTACGTCAATAATTATGCTTTTGTGCTTGGGCCAACAATTAGAGAAGGGTGCCCCACTATTTAAACACCGTTATTTGATTTTTATTGCTATGCCTATAGCAAGGGTGTGTATTGCGACAGATTGGCTTTGGAATATGGGGATTGTTTGCAGAACATATGCGTGTTTAAAGTGAAATATTGGATGCCTTATTTGTTGGTTTGTTGTTACTATACTGTGGAATAATAAAGATATATATAAAAAAAGGAAAAAATAAAAAAGGAGTTAGAATAGTAAATGCCACCCCTTTAGTGCCAAACACTTTCATGGTTATGGTAAAAATTGGAGCTGAAATAGAATATGTCACCCCTTTAGTAGTGAACATTTCCCTGAATCGGTTTGGATTGGTATGAGAACAGTAAAAGTCAACCTTTCATATGGAGCCCTTTCTTTAAAATTCTTTATGATAGTGTGTGATTAGGCAGTTTAAATATTTTAGTATGAAATACCTATTTAAAATTGGATTTCTATGTAGTAGGAGTAGTTTATGTTATTTAATTATTAGTGTTGGTCTTAAGAAAGATAATGAAAAAAGTAATTTGTTGTATATTCGAAGAAAGACGTAATATATAGTTTATTCAAAATACATATTTATAAACAGATAAATACAACACCTTTCATATATTTTCACAGTATGTATTAAATAATTTATTATTTTATGCTATTGTTTAATTTATACTTTACAATAGTTTTAACATGTTTTATATGTATAGTAACTTTTTGCACTTCTTAATGCAGTTATTTGGCATTTGAAACATATTTTCCTTTTTATTTCCATGAGGGGTAATCTCTTTTTTCTTTTATTTAGCAGCCATTTTTATTTACTGCTACCTTATATTTTGTAGTTTATTAGTGTAATTTTTAATCTACTGTCCAAGGTGCAGGTAGTGGTAAGGCGATGATGTTCTTCTGAACAGGTAAGTACTTTACAAAGGTTTTCTTTAGGTCTGTGATGGTAAGAGGGATACAGGAGGAAAGTCTGGAGGTTAGTTATACCTCTGTTTGTGTTGTTATGTATATTTAGTTGTAGTAATGTACTGCTTTTAACTAATGTGCATTTTTATGTTACTGTACACTGCTTTAGTAATGTATCAATATGTTGTGTTATATTGTGTTATGTTACTTGTTTTATGATTATTAAGTGCTTGGACTGCTTGGAAATGGTGGATTGACCATCAGCACGCACTAACCAGGATAGCATAGACCCCTCCCCCATGAGTCTAAAACATCGCAACTACCTTACTGCTCCTCGAGCTTATATCCTACGGATGGTATTTTAATTATAACGGAAGTACCCACTTCAATATCCGCACCCTTTTCTGTAGAAATGGCCTATGAACCACTCGCGTCCCCAGAGGTAATAACATTGATTAAGCACCCTAGCGTTACAAAGCAAGTAGTTTTTCTAAGTCCATCAGACTTAGATCTAGCGCAAGTTACCCCTACCAAGTGTGATGATCATTCTGTACCCCATTCCACTGCCCTAATAACACACACTTCCCCCCATTCAGGAATCTTACCTCCTGACGTCTTGCCGAATATTAGCAACTCAACGACCTCTAACCGGATGCTTTCTGTATTATTTTGGAACGTAGCGGGTCTCCGCTCCAAGATAAACCTCAAACCATGGTTGGATATAGTGAATGCACACCAAATAATATGCTTACAGGAAACCTGGGCCCCCGAGCCCATACATATTCAGGGCTACAAAACATACCATGTCCCAGCCAGCATTACAACACATGGTAGATCCAAGGGAGGCCTAGTAGCATATTTTTCAAACAACTTACCATCAAAGAAAATAACAGTCCTCCTTACCAGTGTGAGCTTTCAAATTATAATGGTTTCATTTAACAAATGTATGTTACACTTTTTTTATTAACTTGTATAACAACCTCCTCCCCGCTGATTGTGTTAAGACTGTAGTTGAAATCTCTTCTTTTATAAACAAACAACGAAATAAGTATCCATCACTTATCTGTTATGTGATTTGGGGGGGATTTCAATGTTCCTCTGTGTATCAATCACAAGAAAGGTGTTTGTGGTCTCCAAGATGAAAATGACTGTCCTTTGACCCACTTCACGCATTCGTATTTAGGTAATACCCTGAATGAATGTCTTTTCTCTCTGGAACTGGAATATGCAAATGACCTTGTGGACCCACCCGTTGAATTTAAGCCCACATTTCACGGTAGGGGTATGTCAAGTCTTATTGACTACATTCTATGCTCCCAAATATTAAAGGGCAAACTCCAACTATTTAAAACAGGTTCTGATATTTCCAGCGACCACTTTCCAAACAGTATCATTCTATAAATCAACACTGATCCACCTCACCCTACCAGGATCAGCTTACTAAACCAACACTCTTTGGCCATGGACATAAACGGCTTCTCCGTAAAATGGTCCAAAGTTGATCCTGAAGTAATTACTGGCAAAGTTATATCCAAAGCCCTTCCCTGGCTGAATAACTGCCTGGCAGAGGGTTCCACACCCCAGCTGATTTTATCTAGCTTTTTGGAGATATTAAAAGTTATGCGGACTGAATTATTCTGTCACCATGAACCCGGAGATCAGGAATCTACACAATGGTTTAACTCTACCTGTCGTAAAGCGTTAACCGCCTTAACCCCTTCGACGCTGATGACGAGCTGGGCTCGTCATGAGGTAGCCTCCTCGCACGCTCATGACGAGCCCAGCTCGTCACGTAAAGTGCGCTTTCGCAAATCTCTGCGTACGGGCGGAATTACGCCCGCACGCATGCGGTTAAAAAGGGCGCTACATAGTCAAGATAGAGACACAGTCGAGATAGCCAAACTTAGAAAAGCGTATAAAATGGCACAACAAAATTGCAAAAAGGAAATAAAAGAAAAACCTATGGGCCCAATTACATGAGAGCTGTCTAAGTAAAGACAGCTCCCTGTTTTGGCGCACAGTTAAATCACCCTTTTTGGTTGATGCCACAGCTCCCCAACACGTAGATGTCGCCGTGACGGCTGACGAGTGGGTGGCTCACTTTTCAAAGATATTTGGTGGTTTCTCCGTCGACACTACAACTGCGGTCCAGATTGAAAGGGATCGTACCAAGGACCAACTATATCCCATTGAACTCCATTTCAACCACAATGAGGTCATTTACGCTCTTACATCTTCGAAAACTGGTAAGGCCCCCGGTCCCGACGGAGTTCCACTCGATATCTTTGTAAGTAACATAGAACTCTGGTCCCCCCACATCACCCAGGTGATGGCAGCAGTTTCAAAGATTGGCTTAATAGACTCCTGGTCCTCTTCCATTCTGCTCCCTATCTTCAAAAAGGGGGAACGCAATAACCCAGCCTGTTACAGGCCCATCTCTCTCCTGGACTCCCTGGGGAAAGTTGCAGGACGACTGATCTTGGAACGCCTCCAGGATTGGGCGTCGGGGAATAACATTCTAACTGATCTCCAGTATGGATTCCAGGAGGGACTTGGCACCGTTGAACAGGCACTGAATTTAACCCTTTTAATAGGCAAGTACGTAGGGGCAAAAGGAGGTAATTTGTACTTAGTTTATGTTGATCTCAGCGCAGCATTCGACTGCGTGATACACTCTAGGCTGTGGTCCACTCTTAGTGAATTGGGGGTAGACCCCCTCTCATAACATTTCTCCGCGAGCTCTATTCCGACGCTACTGCGTGCGTGAGATATGGGATCGGCGGTGAACTTTCTCCTTCATTCCCAGTAAATAAAGAAGTTAGACAGGGCTGTGTCCTGGCTCCTTTCTTATTTAACCTTTATACCAAAGGGCTGGAATCGGCCGGGACCTTCCATCTATTAACCATCGCCCTATTCCTGCTTTACTGTACGCGGATGACTCAGTCATCCTAGCAAGAACATTAATCCAGCTACAAAGACAATTAGACAAATATTGTCAGTTCATGCTTTCCTTGGGGTTTAAAGTAAATAAAAACAAAACCTTTGTCATGCACATTGGTCCCAAGGCAAAGAACCCCAAACCTGTTTTTATAGAACAAGTTAGATTGGAGCGTGCCAGGAAATATCCCTAATGGACGATCAGTTATCCTGGAAAAAAGCAGTGGCAAGTATCAGAGAGCAACTTCAGCTCTTGTTTCCTTTTCGAAAAAATTGGGCAAACCAGCCCCAGCCAAGTTACGCAGGTGTCTGGGGCTACGCTCCTGTAGACGATTTACAAAAGGTCCAAAACGGGTTTTTAAAATACATCTTGGCACTTCCCCAAAGCGCCCCAATATACGGTTGTCACATCGAGCTGGGTATCGACTACTTAACCGATAACATCAGATCCTCCTATGGCATCGTATTTGGAACAAACCACAATGCCATTTAACCCGCTCACTAATATCTGATTGCTTATCCTTGGCAAGTTGGAACAAAATTCCTTGGCTATTATATGTCTCCAACTTTCTAAAGGATTTGAACTGCACTTCTTACTTCTCTGAGCCTATTTCAACATCAGATATTACCAGAAGCGCCCTGAAAAATCTCTGTTTAAACCATCTCAGAGATTTGGTCTTTCTCAAGAAGTAACCAAGCCAACAAATGTGCAGATCCTAATGGTTCAGACTTCCCCTGGTATTCAGCCATATTTAACCTTTTTTTTATCTAACCACGAAAAATGTGTTCTAACCAGGTTTCGATTTAATTCTTTCTTTCGCCTTGTTACTTTCCCCACTGAGTTAAATAGGTCCCATGATTTGATCAAATGTCCGTGTGATGGAATATCATCCCAGTCGACAATACATGTAACCTTGTTCTGCCGTTATTACGAGCAACCCCGCAAGCGCTGGATTATCCCACTTCTTCGTGCAATGGGTTTGAGAACCTGCCGGCCAGCTTATCTGGCCCTGCAGTCACTAGACACACAATATGTTGCTAAATGCGTAGCTTGCTTCTTAAAATCATGTTTGAAAATACGCTGTAAAGTTGGAGCTACTGTTTTTTATGATTCCAAGCCTTTTTGTATCAATTCGCAATATTGGTTTTATCAAAAGTTTTTAAATGTCATTCCGTTTTTACCTGTATTATAACACTATGTTTTAACTATATATCAAAATTTTATGATGTACTTTTTATGATTTGCCAAATGCCAATCGAATAAAAATTTTGATACGATACGATTATTAAGTGTAATATATATTTACATTTGGGAATGTAAAGTTTTTGGAGGGTGGGTTTTCTATTTAACTTTACAGGTTTTGTCTATGAATATGTCCTATATCTTATGGTAAGTTGAGGTTTACATCAATAAAGCACAGGTTGGTTTCTGTCTAATGTGTATTGTGAGGCATTGTGCTAACAGTCCATTGTGTTGTTTGCTTTGGCACATGTTACCATGTTATGTAAAATTGAGGTTGGAGTCAGTATGTGTTCAATTTGTTGCTAGAACAGGCTTTTCATTAAAACATTGTAGTGGGTAGCTATGTATGTGACAGAAGCATAGGCTAATATTTTTATTTCAAATGCTTTGATAGAAATGGTAGCCTTGTCTGGCTGTGTGAGAGTAAACTTTTAAAATGGCTTGAATCATGAATTCATGACTTGTGCAAAGATTATTTTTGGGGATAGTAGTTGTTTGTTTTATATTTAATGAGGTTAAAAGTTTGTAGTTAGTGATACTTTGCCCATTTGATAGTATGTCATACATAAAATGGATATTAGTGTTTTGATTGAGGGTGGGTAAAATTTGCAGAATTTGACAGAACTCTACGGAGTTACATAAAAACTCTGCCGGATTCTGCGGAGTTCTGACAGTGGGAAGAATTAGGCACGTCCTACTACTTGTGCTGTGATTTGGCACAGGGAGCGATTTCCTGCCTAAAACATCAATGTCAACATCACCACGTGGTGCACAGAGGAGAGCAGCTAGTTGAGTTCATTTTGCTGTGACTGGAATAGATTTTTTACTCAAGTGGAAGCCTTCTAACAATGAACGTCGGCCTCCTTTGAAAAAAATCTCTTTGGATGTCCTCCTAGAGACCAGGAGACACCCTTTCTCACTCGCCAACCTACCATTCTAAAGCAGCTCCCTAGAAAAAATTCCACCATGTGTGCAATTGCCAACATTTGAATGAAATTCAGTGTCACCAAAATTCAGCCAATTCCGCTGGAAACTAAATATATCTCACTCCTTCCACCATAGTTTTGATACGCACCATCATTTGAGATGTCATCAGTGAAGTCATCAGTGATGTCACTGACCATGGCATGAATGATATATTATGTGACGTTATTTGCAGTACATTGCAGGGGCGCGAGTTATAGTTACTTCAACTGCTCGAAAAATAAAGACCTGATATTTCCACGAAAAAATTGGTGTCCCTATGCTGTTTCCCTTTCGCGACTGGCTGGCAGCATATATATATATATATATATATATATTACCTACTGGCGGTTGCCAGTAGGTAGTAATAGGTAGTAATAGTTAGTACCTACTTTCCTTAGGACATCCACAACATTCTATTTGGAATAACTTTGGCGTCGGTTGACGAATCTTCGTAATTTTCTCCAAGAAAATGGCCTGCTCGATTCCGCTCCTTCCCCAAAAGTTTGGGGTTGATTCGTCAAGTTGGGCCGCGAAAAATGGGAGTCCCAAAACATGTGTTCCCCATGCAATTTTTCATAGGGACCTTTAGCCAGGGCTACAGCCCGAACGACTGAACGGAATTACACCAAATGTGGCAGAGAGGTAGAGTTTGGTTAGCGGATTGTGCTTTTTGTTAAATGGTGTAAATCCGTTCAGTAGTTTCTGGGAAAATTACAAGTAAAATCATAGCGAAATCTAGAGACAGAGCTCTACACACGGACGGAGATCCGTTCAATTACGAGCGCGAGCTGCATGCTGATTGGCTGTGAACTGTCTGTCGACACTCTAAACTAGGAAGTGTTGGCGGCCATGTTGTGCCTCAGTAGAACCGAGTCACAAGAAAACAGTAAAACAAAGTTGAGAAATAAGGGAAGGGGACAGGCTCGAAACATTCTGACCCTTTACGTTTGCTCTGGGGGTCGTACATGGATGTTTAGGCTTTTTTAAATTTTATTTTTAAAAAAGAAAAATCTTGGCATACGCGTACGGAAATACATACAATTACGAGCATGCTGATTGGTTGTAAATACTCCAAAACAGGAAATGTTGGCAGCCATCTTGTTTGTTGCGAGAGCCGAGTCACAAGAAAACAGTAAAACAAAGTTGATAAATAAGGAAAGGGGCAGGGTAGAAACATTCTGACCCTATAGTCTTGGTCACGGGGGTGGCACATGGATCTTTAGGCTCAATTTTTATTTCTAAAAAAATAAAAAAATGGCGGGGTACTCTTGAAGTACTTGTAAGCGGTGAAAAATGTGAAAAAAAACTAGAAGTCCATTTTGTTCAATGGGTCCCGGGGGGCAAATTATGGGGGGAAATTTTTAGAGCTATATTTCTATGATAGTATGTAAAACTTTCCGTTTTTTTTTCCTGCATCAGTTGTACTCTCTACGCATGCGCAGCCTTGTTTGCAAGTGCACTTTTTTTTCTTTTTCTTCCAGTTCACCAATCAAACCTCTCCTGATTTTATGTATTAAATTTGCCGCTTTCTTTTCCCGGGTGGTGTTTGTCATCCAGTGCTATACTTTTGTTATATAATAATAAACATATTGTATATTACGAGCACGAGCTGCATGCTGATTGGATGTCAACTGTCTGTGAACACTGCAAACCTGGACGTGTTGGAAGCCATTTTGTTTGTCGCTAGAAGTGAGTCACAAGAAAAGTATAAAACAAAGTTGAGAAATAAGGAAAGGGGGCAGGGTAGAAATATCCTCAACTCTCTAGGCTTGCTCAGGGGTTGTACATGGATTTTTAGGGTCAATTTTGTTTTTTTTTTTTAAATAAAAAATGATGGAGTACACGTTTGGTACTCGTACACGGTGGAAAAGGGAAATTAAACTAGAAGTCTGTTTTATTCATTAGGTCTTGGGGGCAAATTATGTAAAACTTTCCGGTTTTTTTCCTGCATCGGTTGTACTCTCTACGCATGCGCAGCCTTGTTTGCAAGTGCACTTTTTTTTTCTTTTTTTTCAAGTTCGCCAAGCAAACCTCTCCTGATTTTAGGTATTAAATTTGCCGCTTTATTTTCCTGGGTTATGTGTGTCATCCGGTGGTATACTTTTGTAATATATTAATAATCATATTGTCTGTATATTTATTTGAAATGTAGTGTTGAGGCATGAAACGTTGATTACATACTCCGTCCAACCGCCATTTTAGTAGTTTTCCTCCGTTATTTTTATTATACCTGTTACTTCCATTTTACCCTGCGCATATTTTCTCTGTGATCATGAGATTTCATGCCACAGATACCACGGTGTTTGTCCTTGGCCTCCAGTCTTATCAGACTTGGTCACACGTATACCTAGAAACTAATTTGTAGGACGTAAGGCACAGGCATTACAACACGTGTTGGTCAACAAAAAAAACATTATTAAGATTATGCTTTTCATCATGTGTGGTAAATGCATACTAGTTGTAAAAGCATGTGTGGAAAAGGGATATGCGTGCCAATGGTTTTGTGGTGACGTTCACGCGTGCTTATGAACCGGGTATGGGCATGGTGGAGTCTAGGGTACCAGGCGGAGGGGCACGCAGCTGCACTCAACAATATAGAAGTAATATAGGATTTTTAAAACTTAAAAAACATTATTCCATAATTGTCCTAGATTAAGTCTTCTGTTCATTAAATACATGAATGTATGTTTTTCAACAATTAAAAACATTTGCCTCTTTTTTGTACGGGGTGCCGTACATGACGTCACACAGAAGCTTTGATAGTCCGTGTAACGTCAAAGGGTATTCGTAGCGTATGCTGAGAATGATTAGCAGTACAAACTATGGTGCGATCACTCTCTCACTATCAAATCAGAGCACAGAGCGCGCTATGAGAATGGTTAGAAGAGGTCACTCATTGGAGATCCAATTCAGGTGTGTGGCTTATTGACAGTATCATAACGTTATTTTTTAACTTGGTTAAGTTTGAGTTTTGCATGAAATACTATGCTTTAGGCAGATATGGATGTTTAGGGAGCACCTATCTACATGAAGCTTGGTTATTACCATTTACATATAGGTGTCTGAGGGAGGGAAAAGAAGTCTATGTGAATGGCGAGGATTGCACAATAGTACCAGATCACTACTTAATTTGTAGACATATACAATTGCATGGCTCTTGTATACAAGATGCGCCTAATTTGGACTGAGTTTTGAAAGGTAGTTAAAAACCTGCTATCATAGCAACGTTCAGTTTACTGGAAACAGGAGTTATTTACTTTGAAATAATGGAGATTGTTGTGCAATGTTAGCAGGCATCGCTTACATGATTTGTGTTAACTCCTCTGCATGGGAAGCTGGATGTTTCCATCTGGTTGTCAATTTCGATCTTGAAAGCAGAGTCAACCAAATGAGTCGTATAAGAGCGCTGTTGTCTCAAAAAGAGGTCCCTCTTATATCTGGTACAGAAACATTTTTCCTTCATGTAGCAAACACCCACACACAAGTGCATGATTTATTAAATACAGACGTGCTCTTGAATTTTGGGGAGTTAATTTAGAGTATCTTTAATGTGTTCTTGACTACGGGGTTACCTTACTATTTTAAAGTTATAAGCAGTGGATTTTTTCATTCGATTTTTTCCAGCATCTTTGGTGGATTGCGCTTAATACTCGCATTAGTTGCCGGTGTGCTTTTATTAATTTGTTTACATAAATATGGATGCACATCCTGCAGCAGACGATAATATGTCCCGACTGTTGCTACTTCACAACTGAATGATTAGTTATTACGGAGCGCTGCCTTTGGCTACATTGAGTGCAACTTATGGATTATTGTTTCGATTTTCCTTTTTCACATGTGTTCAACCTGTGTTCCATTGCCTGAGCTCTGATTTCGACTGGGCCCTGGATTTGTGTCTCTGCAGTACGGTGTCTCCCAATGCGGATTATGACCAGCTGATGAGCCCCTTAGTGGTTCATAATGTGCTCTGTTCTGGCGGCGGGATTATGGCTTTAGCAGCGACACATGGAATAATGGGATATTGGAATGTTTTTGCAGCAGCGCTTGAGTTCTTGGCACGCAGTTACATTGAAGATGACCCGAGTTTTCCTCCGATGGTGATAGAGTCTCAGGTTGTTTAGGAACATGAATGTTCATTCCCACTATTGAATTGGATGGCTGAAATGTTTTCAGATGAGAACAATGACTTCATGTTGGATGCTGTTGCTACATACTGTGCTTACACGCTGTTGGATTAAGACTCTTTGATTTTTCTACGTATTCTTTATTATTTAGTTACTGCTTTCTATCAAAGAGCGAATAACTTTTTTGGGAAATGTGAACTTGACTCTGCATTTCAGGCTTGGACTCTGCGTTCCTAATTCACCCACGTTTATATTATGTGCTTTGATCAAGAAAGGCTGCCGTGAGGCTGAGCCTTGCACTCACACCCTGTTAAGTTAGCATGGGTTTATTAGAAGCTTACACGCTATTTTTGCACACGACACGTACTTGTGATATTGTTTAGAGAAGGCTGAGTATTTTGCTTTATATGAGAATAATTTGGTATGCTAGATTTGTAAACTGCCTCGCTAGTTTTGTATGTATAGTGAGAGCATGGAACATCAAGGTTATCTTGAATACTGTGTCTGTTATTCAGAATGAACCTCGCACGTTCGAGCCATAATACATATGAAGCTGTGGTCACCTCTGATACTTGTGTTTCATAATGCATTGTGGAGGCAAAGTTACACACAGTTGGAGAACATTCGTATCTTGACAGTTTGTGGAGCACTGAATGTGATCCACTACTGCTGAGTACCAGATGTAATGGGTCTGCCCATGTAATCCTATGAGACTTTCTGTAGTCATAAACTAATCTGCTAGGTAGGGAGGGTGAAATGTAGGTATATTTTAAATTTGTTTACCTTTAGCATTATAGGATGCTTTTTCCGTTTGTATTTCATAGAATAGTAACAATGCTGACAACCTTGTTTCTGAGAATATATTTGGTTGGATTTTCTAAGGTATTGTGCATGAGATTATGGCGTTAGAAATAAACATTTCAAAGTTGCACGTGTCTTTATTTAAATCTTGTTTGGACTGGTGTAAGACTATATTGAAAGAGTGTTCTTATTATCCAATTTACTTCATGTAATCTAATTTGCATGTTCTGGGTTGACTAGTCATTGGTGTTTTTGCTCTAGGGTGAAGAACCAATGAGTCACTGATTGCTAGTCTGGTAGGGGGTTTGTGTAGTAAGGTGGGTTTTGGTACACCATAATTCACTGAGGTCCTAAGTCTTTATGCACAGTTCTGTGTATGAGCAGAATTCCTGGAACAGTAGTTACAACAAAACGGCTCGATAAAGTACTTGCACTTTGAAGATGAATATAAAATAGAAGAATAGTTGATGATCACAGTTATGGAATGCAGCAATTAGATGTGTGTATGTGTGGATGATGTGTAGATTGAGTGGAAGATGAAGAACTTGAAAAAATGAGAAAGGTTGGAGAGACGCAAACTACCCACTGCATTGTCAGTGAAGTGGATCTTTGGATTTCCAGGTCATTACTTAGATAGGGTGTTGGATTACGCAGTGGGAGCAAGAGAAACTAGTACCACATCTAAGGAAGAAAGCTAGTGCATAAAGTACACACAATTGGGCAGATTTACAAGGTCGTGGGAAAAATGATGCAAAAGTGGTGCAAGGGGCTTGTAAACCTTAAAGAAGAATAATTGATAAGCTCAGGCAAGAATGGAAGCAATTCTCCCTGATCTTATGATGAGGATACAATTTTGGTATTGGTATTTAGAGGATTTGCCTCCTGCTCCTTGTGACCTCTCGATAGCCCTGTTGCGTGGCTATGACCGGGATGGTGGGGTCACGGCTGGGGACACAAGTAGAAGTGCAATCCTTTGTCGTGTGGGGAGCGGTTAAAGCGGACTGCGTAGATTTTGAGAATCCAGTATTGAGGACAATCGTCTGTGCGTTGGAGAGGTCAGGAATTATCCGGACTTGTTTTCTGTGTTCTTCGCCGCTCCGCTCTAGTCCCTGCTGCTGGCCCCTGCTGCCAGACCGCGCTGTGGATCAGCTCACGACTCTCAGGCGTACTGTGGGTCAACTCGCGGCTCTCCGCCGTGCTCAGACGTGGCAGGTGTACTGTGGGGCGAGTTGCC
This sequence comes from Lissotriton helveticus, assembly GCF_964261635.1. Lineage (NCBI taxonomy): Eukaryota > Metazoa > Chordata > Amphibia > Caudata > Salamandridae > Lissotriton > Lissotriton helveticus. Next base: position 146,273,470 of record NC_136064.1, on the reverse strand, counting down.
GCTCTGTGAGGCAAATGGCAGCTCTCCACCACGCTGTAGGGTGACTCATAGCTCTCTGCGGCTCTCCTCCACGCTCAAACGTGCCCGGGGGTTTTGCCACGTTAAAGAAAGTTTGCGGCTCCTATAAGGGGATTGTAGGGCCCAGCGGAGCGCACGGGGCTCACATGAGAGCGCTCCACCTCCACCTCCAGCTGCCGCGGCGATTGCTTCTGGCTTTCTGACGTTCTGATGTATTAGAGAGACCGGTAGAGGTGGGTTCAGGTGGGTTCAGTGGGGGTGGGGGTGGATATTCAGGCCGCTGATACCGGCGCTCGTGGCTCAGACTTCTCTCTCACAGCCCCCCTCACCTCTTGCCACTCCCGCGGTGCAGCTGCTACCTCCTCGCGGCACTTCACATGTGTCAGCTTGCTCACTCCTCGCGGGTCATGGGTCGCGGCTCATTCCGCTGCAGCTCCTGCTCCTTGCCGCTTGCCGCTGTCAGGCTGTGTCTCTCGAGGGAGGGAGGAGGGGGGAAATATGTGCCGGCTGTGTCCACCGAGGCCCCCACGCTTGCAATACCTCGGTGACGGTATGCGCTCCTTTCTCCACTCCTCTCCCTCTCTCCTCGCCTCAGGTCTGACTCGTCTCAACAGCGCATCTCAACAGTGCCACCTGTGCAATCCCTCAGAAGTAAAGTGGACTTTATCCCCCAACCAATGGTCTGCTAGGATGCGTGTTTTCAGAGTGGTGGAGAAAGGGGGCACGGCCTCTGATGAGGAGTAGTTGGCCCCAAGGAACTCCTTTGGGCAAGTATCCCTCCTGCTACCTCCGGTAAGTCCTACACAGCAGGATTGCTGAGTTCTGATGGCAGGCCATGCCCCCTTTCTACCTCACTCTATAAACGTACCTCCTGGTATGCCCTTGGTTGGGGGATGAAGTCTCCTTCACTGCACTTCATTAGCCTATCTGTTACCTCCAATAAGCCCTGCACAGTGGGATTGCTGAGAGGTGGACACAGGCCATGCTCCCTTTGTCTACCACTCTGCAAACACACCTCCTAGCACGCTCTTGATTGGGTGATGAGGTACTCCAACCAAGGTGCTTGCACAGTGGTGGAAAGAGGGGCATGGCCTCCAACCACCTCTCAGAAATCCAGCTGTATGGGACTTACCGGAGATAACTGGTGGGCTATTTGGCCTCTAAGTACCCTCAGCAATAAACAGGACTTCATCCCCAACAAAGAGCGCATCAGGAGGTGCGTTTGCAGAGTAGTGGAGAAAGGGGGTTAGACCTCACCGAGCTGCTGTATTTTCTTTGTTATGTGGCTGGCAGGATGTGCTTGTCTTCAATTTTCACCCTCTAGAAGATCGTCATTCTATCCCATCTGATGTCTACAGATGACTGATGACAAAAGAACGTCTTTTGATTTAATAGTATTTGTTTAATAAATCTTGCCTTGCCATGTTATTTCTAATATTTGCTCTTTTGTGATAGAAGCAAAATGAGATGTTATCCCCCTTGCCTCAATCCAAATATATATGTTTGTGCCTTTGGTTTACTTGTACTGTCTCACAGCACGTATCTAATGTAGACTAAATTATACTTTAATTCTATTGTTTACATCTTTGTAGGTGTTTATGTGCTCTCCTTCTCAGTCACCAATCTTCACTCTCTGCCTGACTGCTAACTTTAACCCGTTGCTAGTTTTCAGATACAATATTACAGGAATGTGCTGGGAGTACTGTTTGCTGTCGCTGAGGTGAATGAGAACCCCTATCTGCTTCCAAACATCACCCTGGCTTTGAGGGTCTATGACTCCTGTCTGTCTCTGAAGAGAGCTGTGGAAGGGGTTCTTTCCATCCTAACTGGAATGGAGAAGCCGATCCCAAACTTCTTATGCCAGCCTCTGCCCACTTTAATTGGTTTTGTCGGTGGTGGCACATCTTCTACTTCCATCGCAATGGCTTCGGTTCTAGATCGCTACAGTGTTCCTGAGGTATGGAGTCTAATTTTCTTGGTCTTCACTTAATTCTATTTTGTCATCTTTTGTTGTATCTTTGTGTTTTCTGTGCAGCATAATCTTTATAAGATGTATGGTCGAAGAAACAAGAAAATAATCACAGTGCCATACACGTCTGCGTAGATTCAGTAGATAAATGGCACCATTTAAGGCCAAAGGATTTGTGTTTCTGTGGTTGCTATGATATGGCTTAACAATCTACCTATCTGTGAGAGAGTCATAATACCTCAGTGGATATAGACTTATTGCAGCACAGGGGTGAAGGGTATTGAATAAAGGAAGGTTATCATGACAGCTTTTCCCCTGGACCCATATTGTGAGATGCAGCGACTGTCATCAATGGCAGGTTAATTTTTTAACAATAGGCTAGGGGCGACTTCATGACTCTGTGCATCATAGTCCAATGATGACTTCTACTTTGAGGATACTCCCCCTTTCTCAACCACTCTGTGAACGTGCCTCCTGGTGCTCTGCTGGTGGGGGAATGAATTGCACTGTACTCCTGAGTGCCTCACAGTCTATGCCATGTTTAATGCCTCAGACATTGGGCCCAAATCCTGAAGAATGCAGAAACTTATAGAAAGAGTGATAGAGACTCTGTAACAATTTAAAATACTTCAATAGTCACCACATCTGCACACAGGATTCTTTGGGTAGAGGTCCTAGGCCAAACATGAACCTAGGAAGTCATTATACAAAACCAGGCAGGAATCTAAATGTTATACACACAAGGAGTTCAAGGGAATTTGGAAAAGCACTGACTTCACATGGAATTAATAAACACACACATTGACACACTCACATACTCGCACAGTATATATGGTTGCCCTTAACATGATAGAGGCAAATAATAGCAAACGTTATACACAACTATAAGCACATCTAAAGAGTTCCATATACAATCATAATCTACTTCTCTAAATATACACCAGGAAAATATAAATAGTAACATGATTGCCTCCCAGCTGCTCCTCCATCCCACCTCCCCTCATATAGTGGCTGCTGCGCAACCATGCCTCTGGGGCGCCGAAGGCACGCCTAAGGCAAGCCCGTCTGCGCCTGTCCGTGCCTGGACCGTGCCCAGTGCCAGACCCCCTGGTCCCCGCAGATACAACACTGAACACCTCCACTACACCACCAGCACCCTCCATGCACTCAACCTGGATAACAGCACACCTGCTTCCTGGCCACCCCGAAGCACACCAAAGGACCATTCTCTTGACGGAGCTGCAGCTTCACCAGCCTCTGAGAAACCAAACCGCCCACTGTGACAGGACGCAACTACCTCCGATGCATTCTACTGAATACCCGCTTCACAAGCATACACGCTGTTGTACACTGGGACCTGCTCAACACATTCTCCCCAGACACCGTCTTCCTGACAGAGACCTGGATGAATGCCTCCTCAACACCTGATATCGCCATAGCCATCCCAGACGGCTACAAGATCACCCGCAGGGATCGCAGCAAAGGAGTAGGAAGTGGATCCGCCATCATCCACAAGAAAACTCTCAGGGTTTCAACCAGCACCGACGACACCCTCAGCACCGCCGAACACCTGCACTTCCGCCCTCAGAGGAACTCTCGTCTACAGACCCTATGGACCCCTGCCTCAGTTTAGTGAATCCATCGCCAACTTCGTCAGCACGCAAGCCCATGCATCCACAGACTACATCTTCCTCGGAGACCTGAACTTTCACCTAGAGAAGAACAACGATACCAACTCCAACTACCTGATTGACAACCATGCCAACCTCGGTCTCAGACAGCTCATCACAATACCCACCTACTCTGCCTGCCACATGCTTGACCCCATCTTCTCCGCAGGACCCCACGTTTCCTTCAGCCACACCACTGAACTCCACTGGACCGACCATCGATGCATCCACTTCACCTACCAGAAACCCACCACGTACCACCGCACTTAACAGATCCCCCACCGCAGATGGAGCAAAATCACTGAAGACCAGCTAAACACCACCCTCGCCCGAAGTCCACCCGCTGACCCCAACGACTCTCACACCGTCGCCCGCAACCTCAGGCACTGGATCAACACTTTCACCCCGATCAAGAAACCCTCCAATGGACAGACTAACAAGAAAGTCCGCTGGTTCACCGCGGACCTCCAGGCCTCCAAGCAAACCTGCTGTAAACTAGAGAAGAAATGGAACAGCGAACAGGTACCAGACAACTACGCAGACCACAAGAAGGCCATCCGCCAACACCATCACCTCATCAGATATGCCAAAAGGGACTCCTTCAAGAACCGCCTCGACAACAACGCACACAACAACAAAGAGCTCTTCAACATTGTGAAGGAACTGTACAACCGCAGCTCCAACACCAATGTCATCCCACCAACACATGACCTATATGATTCCCTTGCCACCTCCTTCCATTGCAAGATCACAGATATCCACAACAGCTTCAAAAACCTAGGTACCCTGACACCCACTGACACCTCGAGACCACGACCTTGCCGGAGAGCTGGAAGAATGCCAAGATAAACACCTAACTCAAGAAACCCAAGGCAGATCTGAGGGACCTCGCGAACTTCCGGCCCATCTCCCTGCTCCTTGCCACCACCGATGACATCAGGGCCCTGCTGTTCAACCGTGAAACGGCAGCCCTAATTCTCCTGGACCTATCAGCCTCATTCGACACTATCTGCCACCACACCCTGCGCACACGCCTCCACAACGCAGTGATCCGAGACAAGGCTCTGGACTGGACCACCTCCTCCTGACAGGCAGATACCAGAGTGTCCGCCTACCCTTTTCTGTTCCAAAGCCTCTGAGATCATCTGCTGCATACCCAAGGATCATTCCTCAGCCCAACATTGTTCAACATCTACATGGCTCTGCTTGCCCACGTCACCCGTCAGCATGACCTCAACATCATCTCTTATGCCGACAACACCCAGCTCATCCTCTCCCTTACCAAGGACCCCCTCACTGCTATAACCAACCCCCACAAAGGAATGAAAGCCATCACCGAGTGGATAAAGAACAGCCGTCTGAAGCTGAACTCAGACAAAATGGAGGTCCTCATCTTCAGCCCCACCCCCTCAGCCTGGGACGACTCCTGGTGGCCGACCGCACTGGGAGCAGCACCGACACCCACTGACCACTCTCTATGACCAAGCAAGTCATTCTGTCTTATTCTCCTGCTTTAATACCCTCTGCATGCTCAGCAAGATCTACAGGTGGATCTCCATCGAAGCAAGAAGAACGGTCACCCAGGACCTCGTCAGCAGCAGGCTGGATTATGGAAATGCCCTCTATGTAGGAGCCTCGGCCAAACACCTGAAATGTCTACAATGCATAAAAAGCGCCTCTACACGTCGGATTATTGACATCCCTCACCACTGCCACATCACACCCCACCTGAGAGACCTGCACTGGCTTCCCTTCAACAAGAGGATCACCTTCAAGCTCCTCACCCATCCACAAAAGGCACTCCACAACACGGGACCAACATATCTCAAGAGGCGTCTCACCTTCTACACCCCAAACTGCCAGCTCCGCTCCGCCGACCTCGCCCTTGCCTCCGTCCCCGCATCCGAAGAGCAACCAGCAGCAGCATATTGTTCTCCCACCTTGCCACCAATACCTGGAGCACCCTCCCTATCCTCCTACGGCAAACCCAGGACCTACTGACCTTCAGGAGGCTACTCAAGACCTGGCTTTTCGAGCAGTAGCAGTATCCCTGCCCCAGCGCCTTGAGACCCTCACGGGTGAGTAGTGCGCTTTACAAATTTCCTGAACGGTTGCTGACAACAACACTGCGCAACCCAGTCACCCCAGTAGAAGGGCACTTTAATGATGCCAATGGCTGAGCAAGGCAGATAGCGGAGCGGACAGTTGGCCTCCTTAAGACAAGATTCCTCTGTATGGACAGGACGGGGGAGCTTTCTAATATTCGCCTTTGAAGGTATACCAGATCATCATTGCTCGCTGCATGCTGTACAATGTGGCAATACTTAAGGTCATACCTCTGATGGTGGACGATGGAGACTAGCACTGCCACTGAGGGAGGATCCAGTACGGGCCATCATGACAGTGGTGATGATGATGATGGCATGTATTTGAAGCAACAGGTTATCCACAACTTGTTTACATGACTGTAATTATGCAATGAGAGCAGGTGACTAACCACAATTGTTTGTTAAATTGTTGATGATGAAAAATGTGTGTGTATGCCTACGGGTTCCAACGTGGTCCGACTTCCTAAGTTGGGTAAGTAAATTTGTTATGGGCTGTTAATTGAACTGTTGCCACAAGCCAATTTAAAAAGGTAATTAACCTTTTTGTGCTGATAAAACCACATCCAGCTTCCGCATTTACCAACTAGCTGTATTCTCACCCCCTGCTTGAGAACGCAGCTTGTAGCTAGGGGACATCTCACATCTGTAACCCCAGCATCGGTTTTTACCAACCAGGAGAGAATGAAATGAGAAATGTCACATCATCATGTGGATATACCCAGACTGTGTCATATTAGTTGCTGTTAATATCTGTGTTTGTGTTTCATCTCACAGATACCCCTCTATCACGGCCTTCTGCTTGGGCTCCTCAGCAAATACAAAACCTTAGTGAAACATCAGACTTCACCATAAGTGTAGGAATGTGCCCCTTTTTGCATTGTACCCCCTAATGTTTTGCCTGATATCTGATGCTAACTTGACTGAGTGTGTTCTGATACCCTGCTAACCCCAAAGGCTCTCACCTGGTGTTATGCTGTTTTGGGCAGCTCCAACTAGTGGAGATGCTCGCCCCCCTCTCCTAACCCCAATTTTGACAGCAGAACAGGTGGGAAAATTAGTAAGTGGAGTAGAAGTGTCCACCTTGGCTTGGCATATTTCTAGGTTTGCATTTAATAAGGGGGGGTTTTACCCAATAGAGTCATTAGGGACCTGGGTGCTGTATGATACAGATTAGGGGGTCCCAGTGGAAGTATCAAATGTACACAAACACAACATTAAATCTTACACAACAAAAAGAAAAGGAAAAATCCACAAATTAATAATTAAGCGCACTGTTGTTTATTCACAATGAGCTGGTTCAGACTTTTTTTGTAGCAAATGTATAAATTAATTTCAGTATAGTGCCCCAGGAAAGAGGGAGGAGTGAGGGATAGTGCATAGGTAAGGAAGGATAGTGCAGGGTAGGTTATTCGTGACACGGTTTATCAATTTACAATTTATTGAACACACAGTTTGCCTGGCTTCAGAGCCCTGAACCAGTACACTAAATGAGCTACTATTGCTCAGTATTTTAAAAGAGAAAAACCATATTAGCGATGCTACTAATTAATAGAAAAGTGCTGGTTGCATCGACTGATGGATGGAAATGGCTGTCGACGTTTCGACCCCTGATATGTTGATAGGTTTCAATCGCACCTTATAGTGGGGTCTTCATCAGGACTAGATGGGTCCTGGGGAGCACTGGTTTCTCTAAAATTAACAAAAACAGTGTATACTATTTACAGTGAAAAATGAATTAAAACGCAAACGCACTGTGGCGTTTGCCATGATTCAATAAGAGAACTATTATTTACCATGGAAAGTTGGGCTCTAGGCTCACAACTCAGGAGAGGAGAAAACATTCAACGGTCCAGTTGTAATTATCTGGATCACCATTCATCTGATGAGTACCAACTTAAGAGGCTTGCAATTAATGGACCATATTCTATTGGGAACGAGAGACATAAAAAAAAACTAAGTTAATGTTATGTCCCTTATTATAATCTACATCAATAGTCTGCACGACATCCATTCTTATTATGGAATCGTTTCACCAGAGGACACATCAGGTTGGGTTATACCCTCAATAGCGTGTTGTGTAGAGAATTAATCACCAAACGGAGGAACCATATATATGATAGACGGTTAACGGCACAGGCTGACAATGTTCTGAATGTTGCCAAAACACAGCAATGTCTCAAAAATGAGACGATTCCCCACATAATTACAGATTGATAGAAAACGATAGTGGTAACAACTTTGTTAGCGTACCGCATTAGGAGGTCTCAACAGCGATACTGTCACTTTCTCAAACCTCGAAATCCGCTCGCATTTCAAACAACTTCTAAATGGACAGATGAACTGTATATTAGTAATGACATATAGACATATACTAAAAAAGAAATTTGTTCTACAGTTACACTCGCACACTTTAAGGGATTCGAGGGAATTTACCTAGGGGCGATGGCTGCCCCATCCTCCCGGTATTGTGTGATTCCTGAGGTGAGTGTTGCCGCCTTGGTATCTAAAAGGGAGAAAGGGACCAGTAGTGATTAATCCGGAAGGGTAGCGTGCGTCATGGCGTCAATGGCATGGACAACGATGACGGACTAGGGAACACGGAACTGCGAGGAGGGCATTTGGTTGCCGTAGGCACCTGGAGGATTCTACGAATTCAATTTCGGAGTAAGTATGAGATCCTAATAAAACATATAACCGGGAAAATTACGAAATTAGTTTCATAAGAAATTAACATAAGACAAATCGTGTCATAATTCCACCGTTTTGGTTACATACATAATTCATAGATACATTGAAAACACATTTAAAACCAGCATTGAAGACCAGAATATCTTTGAGTCACGCACCTCCTTCGCAGAGGGGTGTAGATGACTCAATACTCAACCAGCCATGCACCTCCTTCACAGAGTAGTGTAGGTGACTTTATGTCGGTCAGCTCGTGCAATCATTTCTCATCGGGACAATCTATCTCAGTATAAGAAATCCGTGCATCTCTCACATAGGAGAATGAAGACGGGTTTAAAGTACAGGTTTACTAAATCAAAGAGGCAATTGATAGGGGTGGAGGTTCAGCGTCCTAATCTAGCCAATTGGGCATGGCTGCTTTCAGCCTCATTCAATCCATTGTTAATCGAATCTAGGATAGACATCCATTTGGATTCCCGGGTGTTAAGGATCCTTGAAATAACGCCCCCTCTAGGGCCCAGTATTACCCTTTCAAGGACCACCCATCTTAAAGTTTCAGGGATATGACCCTGTCTATTACAATGGTCTACCAAAGGAGCCCCTACGACATTACATCTGATTCTGCTGCCATGCTGCAATATTCCAGCCTTCACCTTCTGCTGTGTTTGGCCCACATATAGTAGGTCGCAGGGACATTTGATCACATAGATAACATTTTGGGTATTACAATTAGTATGTGATCTCAAGGTGTAATCCCGGCCTTTGTGTATAAATATCTTGGTCTGAATAGAAGAGGGACAAGCGACACACGAACCACATCGTGTATGCCCAATGATCGGAGCAAGGTTCCACATAGATTGAATTGTGGGTGATTTGGGACTGTCAAGGAAGGAACTGACCACTAAATCTCTGATTTTGCGAGCCCTTCTAAAAGAATGCAAAGGTGGAGATTTCTGCTCTAGGTCATCTGCCAGTAAATTCCAATGTTTATTAATTACTTTTTTGATGTCATTGCTTCGAGTTGAAAAAGTGGTGACACATATAAGGCGTTCTTGGGCTTCTTTAATTCTAGCCTCTGGTTGGAGCAGTACCTCTCGTGGGTTGTACCACGCCCTCTTACGTGCTCTCTTGATCATTCTCGTGGGGTAACCATGTTCCAAAAGGCGGTTGGACAGTGCCTGCGATTCTGTGATATAATCATCTTTTTTGGAACAGTTTCTGCAGATGCACAGGAACTGTCCTACCGGTAGGTTGTCTCTGAGGCCCCTTGGATGGTGACTTCCATATTCTAAGAGAGAATTTCTCTCTGTTGGTTTCCTATATAGAGTTGTTTGCAATGTGTTTTGCTCCTCAAATATCATAATGTCCAAGAAAGGAATTTCCTTCACACTAGATTGTAACGTGAACTGAATATCAACACTTTGTTGATTAAGCCAAGAGTGGAATAGTGTCAAATCTTCCTGGGTCCCATTCCATATACACAGGACGTCGTCTATGTATCGGACCCAAAGTGCCAATTGGGCACTAAAGGGATTGCTGTCGCTAAAGATGTGCTTGTTCTCAAAATCGTCCATAAACAATATTGCCAAGTTTGGGGCAAATGTAGCCCCCATAGCCACGCCCTTGGTTTGGAGAAAAAATTCCTCCTGGAATACGAAGAAATTTTTCATCATGGCCAGTCGGAGTAATTCAAGGATGAAACATGTGGGCACTTGAACCGGCGCTGTTCTTTGATCAAGTACCCTCTCCATAACTTTGATGGCTTCCAATTGTGGAATACTTGTATATAGCGATACAATGTGGCAGGTGACTAACAATTCTCGTGTGGGCTCAAAAGGTCTCTGATCTATCAAGTTAATGACTTGGGTGGTGTCTCGAAGGTATGTTCTGGTTTGACTAGCTAATGGCTTTAGAAAGAAGTCAATGTACTGACACAGTGGCTCTAACATTGACCCACACCCAGAAACAATCGGTCATCCAGGTGGCTTTGTCATATTCTTATGTACCTTAGGTAAGGTATAAATTGTGGCCAGGTGTGGATGGCTTTGGTTGAGAAACTTGAATTCTTGTTCTGATAAAAAGCCTTCGTCCAGTCCCTCCTGGGTAATTTGTAAGATTTCTAGAGCTAGATCCTTCGATGGGTCACTATTGATTATCTTATAGTTGATACCATCTGACAGTTGTCTGCGGATCTCTTCTTTATAGTTATTGAGGTCCTGAACCACAATCACTCCCCCCTTGTCAGCTGGCTTAATTATCACCTCTTTGTTGTTCTTAAGGGAGATCAGTGCCTGTTTTTTGACTTTACTAAGGTTAAATCTAGTGTATTTAGGTGTGGACAAGATGTTATCTACATCCCTGATTACCAAATCCTCAAACACTAGGATTTTGTTACTCATGGCATAGGTCGGCGGGAAGAACGTAGATGGTTCTCTAAGACCTGTCACAGAGGATCTCTGTAACGTGGAGGAATTTCTAAAATAAAATCGCAACCTAATTTTTCTGAAGAACCTGTAAAGTTCGGTTTTGAGCTGAAACTTGTTGGGTGGCGATGTGGGGACATATGACAAACCCCTACTTAGTACTTTATTTTCATCCTCTGTCAATTGGTACTGGGAGATATATAAGACAGGGTTGGTGCCAGGCCTCAAATCGGTTGAGGCTATTGTCATTTATTTATTAGCCATAATCCGATCTGCAGGTGGATTCAACCTCTCAGGCTGACAGGCTACGGAGTCACTTACCACCGGTAAACCTTCCTCCTGGTGGAGATTTCTCCATGACTCTCTGGACGGAAGGTGGCCTGTTTCTGTGCACCGCCCCTGCCTCCGTCCAAATTCCCAGTGTTGGATTGGAGGACGCGTTGTTGGCCCCTCCCCCAATTTCCTCGGCCTCTTGGTGGTCTCCATTGGCCCTGTCCCTGCCCTAAAAAAGGGGGCTGCTGGTAATTGAAATTCTGGTATTGGTAATTGTACGAGGGGGGCTGGTTCTACCTGGTCAGACTCACTCCCGGAACTGTACGATGAGTCCGAGAAAGTGGTAACATTTCTTCGTCCTCTGTATCCACCCCGTCCCAGGTTAGCAAAGCGGCCCTGGTTGTCCTGTTTGTAATAGTCAGGTTGTAAATATGGATATACGTTTTTCTTGTCAAAGTTACGTAAGTCCCTAGCTAGTTTCTCTAACTTTTTGGTTTGGATCGTGACATCAAAGTCTTTTAAGGTGGCGTCCAAAGATTCCAGAGCAGTTTTTGCATTTGTGAGCGTGCCGTCCCCTCTAATCTCTGCTCTAAGTGCTGTGATCTCTCTCGTTAACACTTGTACTTGTTCAGCGGCCGTCTCCACCCCCAGCACCATCCAGTGCCGGGAGCAATTATTAGCCACAAAACTAAAACCCTCCTTAAATTTTGGAACATCAACAAATATCGCGGGTTCAATTTTAATTTGTAACCCCACAGGAATAATGTTCTCTTGTAAGTATCTAGTTAAAAGGTGTCCATGCAGACGAGTTCTGATTAATTTTTTCTCTAGCCTTTCAAGTTGAGAGATTTTATCGTTTAAAGTGACATCAATATTGGGAACTGTGTTTGAGAGAAACTGGTTAGCCTGGTCCTGTATAAGTCTATTTATATAATCCTCTGTATAGGATAACAATTCGCTCTCCACCATGGTATAGCTTGAAAATTTCAAGAGTTCTCAAACCTCGCAGGTGTGCACCTGCTCAGAATACATTTAATAAGGGGGGGGGGGATTTACCCAATAGAGTCACTAGGGACCTGGGTGCTGTATGATACAGATTAGGGGGTCCCAGTGGAAGTATCACATGTACACAAACACAACATTAAATCTTACACAACAAAAAGAAAAGGAAAAATCCACAAACTAATAATTAAGCGCACTGTTGTTTATTCACAATGAGCTGGTTCAGCCTTTTTTGGTAGCAAATTTATAAATTAATTTCAGTATAGTGCCCCAGGAAAAGAGGGAGGAGTGAGGAATAGTGCATAGGTAAGGAAGGATAGTGCAGGGTAGGTTATTCGTGACACGGTTTATCATTATACAATTTATTGAACACACAGTTTGCCTGGCTTCAGAGCCATTTATATATATTATTTATATATATTCTGGTCTCCAATGCTGGTTTTAAATGTGTTTTCAATGTATCTATGAATTATGTATGTAATCAAAATGGTGGAATTATGACCCGATTTGTCTTATGTTAATTTCTTATGAAACTAATTTAGTAATTTTCCCGGTTATATGTTTTATTAGGATCTCATACTTACTCCGAAATTGAATTAGTAGAACCCTCCAGTTGCCTACGGCAACCAAATGCCCTCCCCGCAGTTCTGGGTTCCCTAGTCCATCATCGTTGTCCATGACATTGACGCCATGACGCACGCTACCCTTCCGGATTAATCACTACCGGTCGGGCTCCGTTTGTTAAATCACTATCGGAGACGGGAAACCTCGGGCAGAGACGCTATGTTAAATATTACGAGACGGGTTCCTCCTCACGAGGTATGCGACTTTACTTATCATCTAATAGAATGGGATCTAGTCGCCATCCGATGCCGGTTGAGATGTAACGAACTCTCCGGTTCCCTTTCTCCCTTTTAGATACCAAGGCGGCATCCCTCACCTCAGGAATCACACAATACCGGGAGGATGGGGCAGCCATCGCCCCTAGGTAAATTCCCTCGAATTCCTTAAAGTGTGCGAGTGTAACTGTAGAACAAATTTCTTTTGTAGTATATGTCATTACTAATATACAGTTCATCTGTCCATTTAGAAGTTGTTTGAAATGCGAGCGGATTTCGAGATTTGAGAAAGTGACAGTATCCCTGTTGAGACCTTCTAATGCGGTACGCTAATGAAGTTGCTACCACTATAGTTTTCTATCAATCGGTAATTATGTGGGGAATCGTCTCATTTTTGAGACATTGCTGTGTTTTGGCAACATTCAGAACATTGTCAGCCTGTGCCGTTAACCGTCTATCATATATATGGTTCCTCAGTTTGGTGATTAATTCTCTACACATCACGCTATTGAGGGTATAACCCAACCTGATGTGTCCTCTGGTGAAACGATTCCATAATAAGAATGGATTTCGTGCAGACTATTGATGTAGATTATAATAAGGGACATAACATTAACTTAGTTTTTTTTATGTCTCTCGTTCCCAATAGAAAATGGTCCATTAATTGCAAGTCTCTTAAGTTGATACTCATCAGATGAATGGTGATCCAGATAATTACAACTGGACCGTTGAATGTTTTCTCCTCTCCTGATTCAAGTTGTGAGCCTAGAGCCCAACTTTCCATGGTAAATAATAGTTCTCTTATTGAATCATGGCAAACGCCACAGTGCGTTTGCGTTTTAATTCATTTTTCACTGTAAATAGTATACACTGTTTTTGTTAATTTTAGAGAAACCAGTGCTCCCCAGGACCCATCTAGTCCTGATGAAGACCCCACTATAAGGTGCGATTGAAACGTATCAACATATCAGGGGTCGAAACGTCGACAGCCATTTCCATCCATCAGTCGATGCAACCAGCACTTTTTTATTAATTAGTAGCATCGCTAATATGGTTTTTCTCTTTTAAAATACTGAGCAATAGTAGCTCATTTAGTGTACTGGCTCAGGGCTCTGAAGCCAGGCAAACTGTGTGTTCAATAAATTGTATATTGATAAACCGTGTCACGAATAACCTACCCTGCACTATCCTTCCTTACCTATGCACTATCCCTCACTCCTCCCTCTTTCCTGGGGCACTATACTGAAATTAATTTATACATTTGCTACAAAAAAAGTCTGAACCAGCTCATTGTGAATAAACAACAGTGCGCTTAATTATTAGTTTGTGGATTTTTCCTTTTCTTTTTGTTGTTTAAGATTCAATGTTGTGTTTGTGTACATGTGATACTTCCACTGGGACCCCCTAATCTGTATCATATTTCTAGGTTTTGCCAGGAGCTGAGGTGAACCCCTCTCATCAGATTTCTCCATCTTGATTCAGAGAATTGGGACCAATAGGAATAGAGATGTGCCCCTCTCCCCAAAGGGAGCTGGTGCCTAAAGAGTGTAGTCACCCTGGGGGACAGTAGCCATTCGATGTAGCAATTCTAACAGAATCATGGCTTAATGATTCTTCATCTCCTTGCCTGGACCTCTCAGTCCCCCCCCCAACTACAACATTACCAGGCAGCACAGGCAATCTACCAAGAAAGGAGGAGGCATCGCCTGCATCTACGGTTCTAACCTCAGTGTCACGGAAATTCTGGCGGATACCTTTGACTCTTGCAAATACCTCGCACTCTCCATTTGCAGCAAAGCCACCACTACTGTGCAACCTACACATCATTTATCACCCCCGAGGCAGGAACGACTCCTTCATGGACCACCTCCTGGAATTCATCACAGCCAAAATTTCCTCCGTCGATAAAGATATTACCCTGGGTGATTTCAACCTGCAGTGGAATGACCCGAAGGACCCCCATGTCAACGCCATCAAAGACCTCGACTGATCAAGCCCAGATCCAAGCCTGTTCACTCCCAACACACTTGAAAGGGGACACCCCTGACTGGATCATCTCTAAGGAACCAACAGTCAAGCTTATCTCTATGGACCCTTGTGACTGGTCTGACCACCATGCCATTGCATTCCTACTACGGGGCACCCACGAGACAACAGCACCACAAACAGTGTTGCCTAAGAGCTGGGCTAGAGACACTAAGAACCTGGACCACAATGAACTGGAGGCTTGCTGCAAATCTGACCTCCCTCCCACCCCCCTTGCATATCACAATGGTCAGTGACTTCAATAATCACTACTCTGCAACTATTTTGAACATTATGGATGACCTAGCCCCACTAAAGTTAAAATCAACACCAATCAAAGACAGGAACCCCTGGTTCACTGGATCCCTCAATAATGAGAGGAGAACCCTCCGGCAAGCCAAAATAATCTGGAAACAGCACCCCTCTGCCGCACATCTAAAACTTCTCCGTCAGGCCAGAAATGCCTACGATAGGAACATCCTCAACTCTAAAAAATTATTTTTCAGATCTGAACTTGAGAACACCAAGAATTGACCTGCGCAAGCTCTTTGTACTGGTCAAACACCAATCCAATAAACTGGCCAAGACTTCGAAAGAAACCCCAAGTCTCTAATATCATTGGAGGAATTCTCCTCCTATTTTGCTGACAAAGTCACAACCTTAGGAAACAAACTTAGTGCCGCCACATACTCTCTATCCCCTCCTGCGATGACCCCACAGATTTCACCTAAAAATCAAGCACTGTGGATAGACTTCAAACTCCATGACGAAGACTCCGTCTCTAAAATCCAATCGTCCATAAACCTGAATACCATTACAATGACCCGCTCACCTCCAACTGCCTAGCGACCATTGCCCAGGCCATTATTCCTAGCTGGACTGCAATAATCAACGCCTCTCTCCGGCAGGGATCCATCCCTGACTCTCTGAAAGCCGGCCAAGTCCTCCCCATTTTTAAAATGCCGTTGCTGGATTCAGCCTTCCCCGGCAACTTCAGACCTATTTCCAACATCCCTCTCTTAGCTAAAGTGTTGGAGAAGTGTGTGAACAGCGACTAAGCCAACACATCAACAACTTCCACCTTCTTGATGACTTCCAATCTGGATTCAGACCTGGGCACAGTACTGAAACAACCATGCCCTCCAAGCCCTTGACCAAGGGAAAACTTGCCTTCTAATCCTACTAGAACTATCCTCGGTATTCAACACGGTCAACAACGAAAAACTTTTCGAATGCCTCAAACACAGGATGGGTTTGTATGGCTCTGTTCTAGAATGGTTTAGATCCTTCCTCCAAAACTGACCGCAGCGATTCCAAATCAACAACATCCTATCTGCTCCCTCCCTGGTCACTATTGGAGTCCCTCAAGGATGAACCCTGTCCACTACCTTGAACCACTAGCCAAAGTACTTTGCTCAGCGAATATCTCCTACCACATGTATGCTAACGACACTCAGCTCTACATCAAAACCACAGCTCTCGAGGAGATTCTCTCCCTGAATGAGGCCCTTAAATCAACCGTTCATTGGCTCACCTCCAATCAACTCAAACTCAACGCAAAGAAAACAGAATTTCTTCTATTCTGCACTCCAAAAACCAATCCTGAGATGAAGATATGGATCAAGGCGATCACAGCCTTAGATTGCCCACCGACCATTGTGGACTCAGCAAAATCGCTGAGAATAACCCTGGACAGCAATTTGAACATTAAATCCATGTACAAATAGGCCAGATTGCACTTGAGCTACCTTAGGACACTGAAACCCTTCCTCGAAGCTGCCAACCTAAAAAGTGCAGTCTAAGCGCTAGTAATCTCCAGACTGGAGTATGGCTGTTACACCCTCTCAGGTTTACCCAAGATCTCCCTGGCACCTTTAACAGCCTGCCTCAACACTGCCACCAGACTTCTTACAAGCTCAAGAAATTCACCCATATCTCTCCACACTTGAAAGCTTTGAACTGGCTTTCCCTTGAGGCTAGAATACAAGTTAAACTGGCCGGCGTCACAAACGACTTTATACTCAAACACTCCTGCTTATCTTGCACAGAAACGTGTGGTATACGACAGAATCAGAAACATCTTACTTCATCTTGCACGTTTTTGAAGAAAAAATACTTCCAATTGGGCTTTCTCTGGGGCCGCTCCAAGAATATGGAACTCTCTCCCGCCTGCCATCAGAAGAATCCCTTCTCTGGCACGTTTCAAAAAGGAGGCTAAAGGTTTCCTTATGGGTAAATTACTCTCCTAAATGTTGCCTCCTACCAACACAAAGACCCTGACCAACTACCGACTAGCGCCTCCCATCTGAGTATTGAGCTACCTCACCAAGAATCCTTCGGTCTTATCTTGAGTAATCATAAATGTAATCTGTACATACGTGTCCTCTATCCCTTATGTATCCAGCATCCTCCCCCTCCTCATCTTTTGTACTTTGTGATTCCATGCTACTGTACACTTCTTTGATCCCTGTAAAGCACTCTGATACCGTAACAGGTCAAGTTTGCACTCTATAAAACACAAAAATAAAAATAAATGAAAAATAAAAATGTTACCGTGAAGCCTAGCTAGTGTTCACACTGATATTTTCGGATGACATTGTTTTCAGAAATGTGCTACCATATTCCTGATTTCCTGACTCTGTTCTATGTTTTTTCTTGCCAGTGTCCTTAGCCATGCCATCCACAGTGTGAACACATGAATGAACAATAGTGAGGGACACAATTGGCTGTTCACTAACAATGTTTGGAATGTTGTTAATTCTATATGATTTGTTTTTGCATTTTTTCTTCCTATTTTGCAGATCGTGGGCCCTGGTGAAGTCTGGGAGAGCCCCCAGGGGTAAATCTGTGAGTTGTATCATTTTTAACAAACATATCCCCACGGGCGAGTGCACCTTACCGCGCGCACACCACTGAAGGATACAAATCTTTTGGTCCTGAAGAATGCTGAGCGATCCAGGCTCATTATAGCAGAAATATGTTGACCTTTATATAACAGGACACGGAGTTTCAAATTGAATAACTCTATATTGTCCATTTCACTTGTTTTTATTTGATGCTGGCTGGCCCTCTATTAAAGTTGACATGGGGTACAGTCGGTCATCTTTTAAATCACTTACACTATCACCACCTTACCACTTTTTACACAAAAAAAAAGAACCAGCTCAGCTGTAAGTCAGGCGTTGCAGCACACTGGGGGGACATTCGGTCTCCCCAGTGGGAACCCAATGATGAAGCATGTCACCAACCAGGTTGGTGAGTGAGGGTTCTTTTAAGAAAAAAAAGCCTTTTTTCTTTCCTCTTTTCACTTACCGCATCTTATTCTGTCACATTGAAGTTTTTTTCTGGTGGCAAATATTTGGATATATTAAGCACAACTAATATTCTTTTGTTTTTTCCACCCTGTGTCACTCTTTTGTTGTTGTTATCCAAGGTACAGGTACTCATGAGACCTTAGTTTACTTTTTGGTAGTGATTGGTTACCAATGTTGTTGACACTTTCTTTGTGAATTTGGAATTCAAAGTCACAACGTGATCAAGTATTTTGGTGTGAAGTATTTTATTTTTGTGCATATAGTAGTAAAATAAAGCCACACAATAGTGGTGTGCTCTGAAAGAAAAAAACAGAGCATACAGATAGAAGTTAGTAGTGTTTGTAGATAAACTTCTCCGAGGTAAAGCCACAGTTATTTAAGTTCAAAGTCCAACCATCCATCCAATGTGGGATAGTTCAATGACAGTCACCAAAGTGAACACTTGGCACACACTGGAGGATATCAGTGGCACATTGTCACTTATTAGGGGTGATGCATTGCCATTTTACTCTCAGGGATTCTTCCTCGGATGACCCTTTCCACGTTTGACTGTGGGACCCTCAGCTGCAGGCTCCTGGGGCATGGGGACTCTCTGCCAGACTCCACGTCGCGCCCTGTGGCTTGGGCAGATGTTGATACCCCAGATGTTGTGGGCACACAGGGAGGTGTGGTCAGGTGATTTTCAATCTGGCAGAGCTGGTACCAATGCCGCAGCACCTGAGTCATATCATCTATTTTCTGAATAAAGGTGTCCAGCCATTGGTTCTGGCCTGCCTGCAGCTGCTCTCTGTTTCATAGGATCCCTAGAAACTGGCCCATTTCTAACTGGTAAGCCTGGAAGGAGTTGATCACTCCCACAACTCCTACCTACTCGAAAAGACCCAGTTGTTGGTGGCACACTCAACACTGAGCCTCCTTACTCATTGATGTGGTGTTATTCTCCATCAACTACAGAGTGCCCTGTGTTTCTGTACTGTTGGCCTTGTCCCTGGCTGCTGTGTCTGTCAGGGTAGGGGTCAGCTGGGTGTTGTCAGCTGAAAGGGGAGTGGGCATAGTGGTCGCAAATCCACTAGCAGGATAGCTGACAATGGTGAGTGGTGTTTCACCTGTCCCCAACTCACATCAAGGACTTTTGAGCAAAACATCAGTTTCCAGTGTCAGCACTCTGGATAGTACATTCCCACTTACTGTCAGGAAAGCAGAGTCCTGGTAGAATTGTTGTGCTGGGTGGGAAGGTGTGTGTAGGTCAGGGCCTGATGGGACATGGTTTCAGTGTAAACACTCCTCCTCCCAACCAACATACGTAGCACCCCTGGACCTATGCTTACCTGCAAGTAAGTGGATTTGGACTATCAATATGGCTGACACTGCGGACTGGTGTTAGGAGCACAAGGCCATGATGGTCATTGTGGTCAAATCTAAGCACCAGTGGCAGACACCTTGCAAGTACACTTACCAACATTGTCAGGTGCACATGAGGCCAGAGGAAACTGAGTGAGGAGTATTTACTATGTCTAAATCTCCCATTAGGCTCTGTCCTACACAAACCTTCCCACCCTCCCCACCCTTCTCAAACAGTCCCCTGGAACTATGCTTCCATGAAAGTGAGTTGAAATGTTCTGGCAAGATGGCTGATACTGGGGACTGGTTTTAGGAACACAAGGCCATGATGGGAGTTGTTGCTAAGTTAAACACCAATGCCCAGTATCAGACATCCTGCTAGTACATTTCTAAACAATTTGAGTAAAGCATAGTTCCAGGTGGACTGTCTTAGCTGGCTGTAAAGGTGTGTGTGAGACAGGGCCTGACGGGAACTGTAGCCATTGCAAATGCTCCTCACACCACCAAACCCAGCTAACTCCTCTGGGACTAAGCCTACCTGACAGTGAGGGAACATGGACTAGCAAGATTACTGACACTGTTGCATGGTGACTTACCTGAAACCAACTCCCATCAAGGCCAGGTGCTCCAAACACCAGTCCCTAGTATCAGCCATCTTGCTAGTATACTTCCCCTCACTGTCAGGTAGAAATAGTCCTAGGTGAGCTGGTTGGGCTGAGGAGGAGGAGGAGTGTTTGCACTGACACTATCTCCCATCAGGCCCAGTCCATCTTATTGCTTCCCACCAAGCCCAACCAGCCCAACTTGAGCTATGCTTTCCTGACAGTGAGCAACAATGTACTATCCAGATGGCTGGCACTGGTGTTTGGCGCACAGGTACTTGATGTGTGTTGGGGACAAGTGAAACACTATTCACCATTGTCAGCCATCCTGCTAGTGGATTTAGAACCACTGTGAAGAAAGCATGGTTCCCGATGGGCTGTTTCAGATGAGTGGGAAGAGTGGGTGTAGGTGGCCAGGGCCTACTGAGAGTTATGGCCATACCACAAATCAGTACCCAGTGTCAGCCATCTTGCAAGTACATTACCATTTACTTTCCGGTAAGCATAGTTCCTGGGGTGCTGTTTGGGGCGGGTGGTAAGAGTGTGTGTAGTACATGGCCTAATTGGAGATGTGGTCATTGCGAATACTCCTCCTCCCACTAAGCACCAAAAGCCTATCTAGAACACTGTTTTCCTGTGATAAAGTGGAAATGTACTGGAGAGATGGCTGACACTGGTGCGAGCACAAGGCCATGATGAGAGATGTGGTCAACAAAGACACCAGGCACCAGTGTCTGTCATCTTAATTGAACACCTCCCCTCGTTGTCTGACACCACTCTTTCTGGTGACCGGGTTGGGCTGGTTGGGAAGAGGAGTGTTTGTACTGACTCCATCTCCCATTTTGCCCTGTCCTACACACACCTTCCCACCGAGCCCAAACAGACACCTTGGATTCTCCTTTACTGACAGTGAGGGGAAATGTGCTGGAGGGATGACTGACACTGGGGCCTGGTGTGAGGAGCACAATCCCATGATGTGAGTTGTGTACTATCAAGACGTCTGACACTGGTGCCTGTTAGTTAATTTCACTACAACTCACATCAAGGCCTTCTGCTGCAGACACCGTTCAGCAGTGTCAGCCATCTTGCTTTTACATTTCCACTCACTGTCAGGAAAGCAGGGTAGGCTTATTGTGCTGTTTGGGAAGAGGAGTGTTTGCTGTTACTATAACCGCCATCAGGCAAAGGCCCCAACCCACCGTCCCACCTTCCTACCTTCCCACCTATCCTAACCAGCCTACCTGGGACTCTGCTTTCCTGAGAGTGAGTAGACATGTGCTGGTAGGATGGCTGGCATTAGGGACTGGTGTTTGGAGCAAAAAGACTTGTTGTGAGTTTGTAAGACGTGTGTTGAAAGGTAATAGTCGTATGCATTTTCATTTGATTTGCAGGTATATGGTATATCTATGTGGCATACACATCACATGCTCATTGTCTATAGTTCTTTAAAATAAAAAATAAATCATTTAGTTGACTGGCTCCTTTACAGTGATGTTGATAGAGGTGTAATTGCTAACTTTAGTGGAATGCAGAGTAGCTACTTACCAGACTCTGATCTTTCTGTGAGTCCATAGATGTTCTCTGGCAGGAGGATAGCATGCACCTTCTCCTTCCAGGATTTTATGTGCACAGGTGGTGCAGTAGGGCCACCACCAGTCCTTTTGGCCTCTGCATAGTCGATTGATAGTAGTTTTCTGACTCTCCTTCTGACTTCATACCACCTTCTCCTGATCTCCCCCATTGTATTTAGTATGTAAGCTACTGTGTTCACCTTGTTGACTATCTTGTCCCACATCCTATTTTTCTTGGCCACGTGGGTCTGTTGGACTAGGGTCCCAAATAAATGTGAGTCCACTTTAACTATTTCAGCACTATCAACTCCTTCTCTGTGAAACGTGGTTGCTTCCTCTATGACCCAGTGAGTGTGAATATAAAATAGAGGATGTGTTTGGAAGAAGGTATAGAACAAAAAAAATCTGTGCAAGTTGTGTGATGGGTGAAGTGTGTGAGTGTGTATAAGGCAGTGAGGCAGAGAGTCCGAAGGCAGCGAACATAGACATACTCCTATGCTGTCAACAGTAATGGGTGAGCAAAGGATCATATTTATTTTTTGGCCTTTTAAAGAGGTGGATTATTGGGTGTGCCTAATATTTGTATTTTCTTTTAGTTTAGTGCTGAATATGCTTAATAATTGTGGCTGATTTTGTAATTTTAAACTGCCATGTGTAACAGAAACTGACACAGTCCCGCTTCAGATGCATTGTCATCTCTTCATAAGGTCAAACAAGTCTTGTTCTTATACGAATGCCTATGACTTGATCTCCAACCAACTCAGTCGGATTGAACTTGTTTTTGATCAACTCAGTTGGGCGAATGCTTTCTGACTGACTCGTTTGGAGTTAATCTTGCTATGCATCTTAATACAGCGGCCAAAGAGCTTGTGGTCGAGTCGGTCGGAATGTTTCCGAGGACGAGTCAGTTGGATGGTCTTTCCCTATGCATATTGTTGGAGAAAGTGCCTACCGGGTAAGGTTTTCTCTTTTATTAAGCCCTTTTATCGATGTCGAAGGATTGGAGAATTAAAAAAAAGAACAAAAGCTTGAATACAATTTTAACTGTTTTTCTGGAGTTTATTATTCAATATATACTGTTTTGGAGAGATTGATTTTGGATTGTTCATTTGATGGTTGGGTTACTCTGGAACAGAGGTGAAAGAAGTTTATAAAAAAAACACTTTTATTTAAAGAAATAAGATAGCTCCAGGAAGGATTTTTCCATGTTTTAGAAAATCAAAGTGATAAGACACTGTGAATGAAAGAGGGTTATTCTCTTGATAATGTGTTTGATCGAAGGGCAGTGCAGATGAGTAAAGAAAATACAATGTGTATCATTACATAATGCTCTTCTTGGAATGCGTATGGGATCTCTGTTGAGGCCCATAGTCTATTTCTCATCTGGATAATTTCAGTATTTTTCTCTTGATTGCCTACGTCAACTAGAAAAAACATCCCTACATTTTGGTGTTATGGTAAACATGTTTATCAATGTATTCATTGTTATTTTAAAGTCAATTACTATTTTCTAAGTACTAACAGCCTGATTCATCAAGGTACCGTTTTGCGAGTCTCTAATAGAGATTCATAAGGAATCGCTATTAGAGACTCGCAAAACGGTATTCATGTAGGAATTGCTAAATAAATAGCGATTCCTACACATTCCTTATTTGCGAGTAGCAAATTGCTACTCGCAAATAAGGAATACTCCCCATTCATTCCTATGGGCCAAAAGGCCCATAGGAATGAATGGGGAGTATTCCTTATTTGCGAGTAGCAATTTGCTACTCGCAAATAGGATAGCGATTGAAAGGGTGCCAGGGGTGTCCAAAGGACACCCTGTAGCACCCCTGAAACGCAAATTGAAACAGGTGTTGCGCACACACATGTCCAAGGGACATGTGTGTGTGCAACATGCAACTTAGAAAAATGCTTTTAAAAGCACTTTTCTAAGTTTTTGCTATTTACCGAGAGGTCTGACCTCTCGGTAAATAGCGGGCCAAAATTGCAAATTCGTAATTTTTAAATGTTTCATGAATAGCATTTAAGGAATCTCTAATAGAGATTCCTTAAATGCTAATCCTCGCATATTTGCTAATTCTTTATTAGCGATTTTTGCATTTGGGATGATGAATCCCAAATGCAAAAATTGCACTCGCAAAGGGCCAGATTCTGAGAATCTGGCCCATTTGCGAGTGCATTTAGCTTCATGAATCAGGCCGATAGTTCTTTTGTTTTTGTATTTTTCATCGCATTGTTACTATATGTAAGCCAGGGATATGTTAGTGTTCTTAAATGTAGCAGGCACAGTGTAAATAAGGGTAAACTCTGCCAGTTTTAATAGTACCAGCCACCATTAAAGATTCCCTATTTTCTAGTGTACTGAGTATTAACATGCGTTATTTTTTTCCTTGTTTATACCCTTTGTCTTTCTAACGATGCCAACCTAGGGTTATGTAACCTCATTTGCTGTAGAAGGGGGTAATAGGGTAGAGGCTCCCAAGACAGAATCCACGCCTCCTTTCACAGAGACCTCTTCCTGCTTTTTACTGAGTATGGGCGAATTTTTCAGATCTGCGTCCGCAAAATTCGCTCGAAATTGCAAACAAATCTGCGAATTTACGGATTTTACCGCAAACTCACGGATTTTTTTGCGATTTCCACTCTACTCAACTGGAGAACTCTACTTGCTAATCAGTAAGTGCTACCTCGTTGGATAAATGTATAGTGCTTTTCCTACACTGCAGCTGCGTAAAGGGCCAGAAGATTTTCCTCCAGTGACCATGTGTGCCTGTAACTTTGCCATCGCACCAAAAGGCGCCGAGGTCCCTTGAGTGAGCTGTCCATCATAGTTGGGAAAGGCGGGAAGACGTTTGATACTGCTAGTGTGTGGTGCTGGGTTTCTATGCATGTCAACATGCCTCTTGTGAATAAAGGGTCAGAGAGCGAGCGGGGCAGCAGGTGAGGAGAAAGCAGCCTCCTGGTCACAGGAACTACACGGGGTTGTGCTCGAGAAAATCATGGATGCAAAGACCTCCCTCGAGTATTACAGCTAATTTTCGATGGCAGATATGGGTTTAAAGCACACTTGTCCAACCTCGGCCACTAATGTTTTGGGCTGATTAAAACGTTACTTCAATCGGGCACCTGCTTTATATCTGTAAATGCTTCCTGTTGAGGTTTAAATTTTGGCCCACAGGAAGCACTTACAGAGTTAAGGCAGGTGCCCGAGTTGAAACTAACTTTTTAACCATTTTAGAATGGCGCCGGCAAGCTGCCAGAGTTGAAGTTGCAACTTGTAGCTTAACAACCAACACTTTTCTAAAAGATAACAGAATCAAATCAAACAAGAAAGTCAGTTTCGGCAGCACGATCATCTTTACTAAGTTTACTCTGCCAAACAAAGTGAAAAGAAGATGCATCCACCCCTGTACACTAGCACATATCTCACAATATTCTGAGTGATCCTAACTACCATATATCTCATTTCGCTCTTAGTATCAATCCCAGTCACACCCATATTCCAACTCATTACTTCAGTCTTGTTAATATCATACCCTGATACTTTGCCAAACTTAGTTGTTATTTCCATCACCACCCTCAGGGTTTGCGAAAGGTTTGTTGAGAAAATTAAAATGTCATTTGCGTATAGCCCAATCATCTTTGTCCAACCAATAAATTCAAATGGTAAGATACTGCTACTACTCCTAATTCTCCTGGCCAATGGCTCGATATAAAGGTCAAACAGTAAAGGAGAAAGGGGACACCCCTACCTAGTACCTTGCATGATCTTCACTGGCAAAGTCAGAGCCCCCTTAACTAACACTCTGACTTCTGGAGCAGCATATATGCTTTTTAAAACTCTACAAAAATTAGGACCTAAGTTAAACTGTGTAACAGCATTCTGCAAATAGCTATAACTGCCAGGGGAAGACCAAAAGTAGTTGCCATATCAATAGAGCCAATCAATGAGTATGTTGGCTGTTTCAGCACTCTTCCTCTTAAAAATCCCTTTGATCCTCATTTACCATCTGAAACATAACACCTTTTAGCATTCCCGCCATAACCTTTGCAAACAGCTTGTAGTCAGCGTTTAGCAGGGAAATGGGACTATAGGAATCTACTTTTTTGGGGGATTTCCCAGGCTTTGGAATTAGAGTTTTAATTTCCCCTTTCAAGATTCAGGCAGGGCAGTATCTGTCAAAAATATTGCATTAAAAAGTTGCATTAAAATAGGACATATAAGTACAAGCCCAAGCTTTATACACCTCAAGAGGAAGGCCATCTGGCCCTGGAGTCTTCCCAGCTTACCATCCCTTATCGCCCCGTCAAACTCCTCCGCCCTGATCTCCTGATTTAGTACCTCCATTGCTTCTTCAGGAAGAGCCTCTATGTGCCCCAGCCATGGCAACACAACCTCCTTTTTCATGACCAAATCTTCTTTATATCATTTCCCAAAGTGCTTAAATAAAGCCATACTAATCCCTTGGCTGTAGTGCATCAGTCTCTTCAAGAGTTGTTGGTGTTGTTGGTGTTGAATCCAACTGAGAATTACATACAATTGAAACTCCAGACAAATATTGAGCCATCACGATAGGGTTTATAATGTATATAATGTATAATGTAGAAATATAAATAGATGGGGGTATTATGTGCATAATGAAATCAGACTTCTGGTTGCATTTATCTGATGCCTATGCCATATTAGTACAGTTCCTGGTGGACGATCAGCATTGAAGCTATTTACACTTCCTGATTTTCCCAGATAAAGCTTGATTAAGCTCAAGCATAAGCCTAAATTTGGATTTGAGCCAAGCCTATGTTGTTGCAATTCACTACTAAGTCGGAAGATTAGTATACCTATCTCCTGCCAGCATTCCAGATGCTGTGTGCCTAGATCTTAATAGTTTACATGGAAGAAATGTATCACCTTCTTTTCTCCAATAGTCAACTTATGACAACAGTGTGTTTTGTAAATTATGAAAGGTGTACACCGGCATTACCATCTGTCCATTATTAATACAACATTTCGGCCCCCAAAACAATTGAGGAGAAGGGTATGTGGGTATAGTTGGATATAGTGCTTCTTCTGTCGTGAAGCTCCAACCAATCAGCAGGACCTATGCATTGTTCAGTCAACATATACTAAGGTCTTAGTGTCAGGAGTGATTCCAGACACCCTTGTAGGATATGGTGGCCTATCGACCAGCCAGCTCACAGTGCCACCGTACGCCCCCAAGACCTAACAGGGAGTGAATGGTTTCTGGCAACCACTGGACATGAAAACCCTTTACCCTTAGGCATTGTGGAAGCAATACAGAACATTTCTCTTGGTCACTTGTGCTTACTTATTCTCAAGGAAATATTCAGATAATGCACAGTGGGAAGTTTTCAAAAACATTTATTGAAACAACGTTATTCTTGCATAAGGTACGTGTTCGTTAATAAAAAGGAGACAGAAGCAGATAAATGTAAACCAAAATTGTAATTTGTAGGGAGAGTTAAAATGATGTATATATTCAGGCTTATAAAACAAAGCAAACACAATGAGATAATAGAAAGAAGCGCTGAAACCTTTCAGAGACTCACCCCCAATCACAGATCTGGGTTGAACCCATCATCAGACCTTAGCTCACTTTGCCACCCCGGTTCAGACCAAGCCATATGCATATCATTCTTGACCCAGTCACTCATGGGAACATTTAAGCCCAAACTGCCAAGCCATGTCTTCCATTAACCAGAATCAAGCATCCTGGGATTGGTTTTGGGGTTAAACCACTCATCAGCTAGGCTAGCTTGAATCCAGTGGCAAAGTGAGCAAGTGACCCATGTCTGAGCATACCCTGCCAACTTAGGGCAAACAAAGCAAACACCAGGAGATAAGCATGAAGCGCTGAAACCGTTCAGAAACTCACCTCAAGTAACAGATCTGGGTTGGAAATATCATATTTCTTTAGCTCACTTCACCACCCCATTTGAGACCCAGCCATATAAAAATCAGTCTTGACCCTTTGCCTCACGGGAACAGTCCTGCCCGAGCTGTCAAACCAGGTCTTCTGTGATCTGGAACCAAGCATCCTGGAACTGGTTTCCGGGTAACTCTCCTCATTAGCCAGGCTAGATTGAATCCAGTGGCAAAGTGAGCAAGGGAGTCACCTCTGGACATTCACTGCCAACTTAGGTCAACAAAGCAGACACAAGGAGATGATGGATGGAGTGATTAAACTTTTCAGATACTCACCCCCAGTTATGGATCTGGGTTGAATCCATCATCGTTCTTTGGTTCACTTCGCCACCCCAGTTCAGACCCATCCAAATGCAAATCAGTTTTGACCATATTTCTCATGGGAACAGTCCAGCCCGAACTGCCAAGCCAGGTCTTCCCTGGACCAGAAACAAGCAATCCAACACCAGTTTTGTGGTAACACCCCATATCAGCCCGGCTAGTTTGAATCTAGTGAGTATGTGAGCAACATTGGTGGTACATGTCATGTAGTTTAGACCACATGAACTAAGGGATTGGTGTCCAGACTGATTCTGGACCCCTGCAGGATTTGTCGGCCTTTAGAGCAGCTAGGTAACAGTGCCACCACAAGCCCCCTAACCTTACCAAGGAGCGAATAGTTTCTGACACCTATCAAGCATGAAAACACTTGATCCTTCAAGATACACAGAATAAACAATGGGACTTTTTCACTAACCAGTGTCAATCTAGAATAAACCATGCTTCCTTTGGCAATCATTAGACAGATAACAGATGTATAAGATTACAAGCACCAACTGAGTAAATAAAAGGTCAAATTCTACCATGGTGCTAAAATAGTGGATATATGCAGGAATATAGACATTACAGTAAGCAAGCATACTCCTACGGTGCAAATCTTACCTAAGTGTACCTAAGTACACCTTAGTATATATGTGGGTGTACAGCCAAGAGTCCCCTAGGAAAGAGCCAACCATATCACCAGATGGGAGAGAAGTAAGGCCTCCCATCTTGGTCTCGAGTTGGACACACAACAATTAATGATAGACCGCTATGTGTTGTAGCTTCTGCAGGCTGGGACCCCAGTGTCTTGTGTCAGTGTAGAAGTGTCTCTTCTGCCTATCTAGTGTGGGTATCATTGGGGTTCCTTACATAATGTATGTGTTGTGAGTATGCCTATGCAAATGAGCCTAGAACAATACCTCTGATTATGCAAAGTGATGAAGATGACAATGACTTTTACACAGAGTGTGTTCATGCTCATATGTACATCATGTGCAGGGATTTTTCTAAGAATCCTCATGCATATAAAATGAAGCTAGTTTCAGGGAAACCTATCAACATTTATTCAGCACATAACAGAGTAAAAGGTCAGAGCTAGAACCATCATGCAGAACAAGGTAGGACAAATGTAGGTAAAAGTTCCTGTAGTGTCAGGAATCAACGCACATCGGCAGGTGTCATATCCTGCGTGGTCTGTTGTTATGCACAGGGCAAGTACATAAATCATGTCAGTATTCTACAACATTAACAAGTGTTTCTGACTTGCCTTCGTGTCATGTTTCTAGTTATGCTTCTGCTAAAATACTGTTTAAATTCATCATAACATTTCCTCTAAACATGCACTTTAAAGTACATGTGAATGTCTGTGAAATATTGTACATTTGCCTCTTTTTGTTTTTCTGTGATGTGTGTGTTTCCACGAGTGGTACAAAAGGGGGTGGTAATGGACGGAGCATCCAAACCAATCAAACACTCACACCCAGTCAACAGATCTGGGTTTAATCCATTACCGTTCTTTAGCCCACTCTGCCACCCCAGTTTGGAAGCTTGTTGGACTGTTCCCATGAGGCACAGGGTCAGACTGATTTGCATATGGCCATGTCTGAACTGGGGTGGCAGAGTGGGCTAAAGAACGGTGATGGATTAATCCCAGATCTGTTGACTGGGCGTGAGTGTTTGATTGGTTCAGATGCTCCGTCCATCACCCCCCCCTTTTGTGTGTGTTTCCAGGAAGCAGCTGACTTTGAATGCCTTCAGGCAATGAGACACGTGCATTTGTAAAAGTTGTTGACACGTGCTGTCAACGCCCTAAGCATTGCTATAAATAGCCACGAGTCAAGCAATCTGTGCTTGACTTGGTTTCCTTCAGCTGGAGAGCAGATCTCCTAGCAACAACAAACAGCAGAAGCCTTTCAGATCTTTGAGCCCGCTCCAACGTGGGACAACAGACATTAAGGGAGCTAAGTCCTCTGAATGCTGACAGCATTCTTTTATGTGCAATGAAAGACTTGGATGTTGTACTTTAATTGAAAGACTTGCATTTTATTGTAAACTAGATGGTTTTTAGCACTTCAAGCTGGAACTGAGTGAATGCTGAATGCATTCTTTTTTTGTTAATTCACTGGCATTTGGTTGAGTTTGATTCCTGCTTCTGGACAATTGTAAATGCGGAGTGCATTTGTAAAGCTGCATTTAGCCATATTGTGTTTTACATTGAAGACTGTGATTGTTTATCATGGTTGTTTTTGGTAAACATGTTTAATGAATCCTGAAGAGTTAAGCAGATAAATGACAGAAACTCCTATGGACATTTGATTTCTGCTATTATGCACTATGAATATGCATTAAGAAGATGTTATTTAAAGCAAAAAGACAGAGTAGGCGCAAAACAGATAACACTAAGGTGAGATATGTTGCGAATGTATTCATATTGAAAGCTCAGGTGGAAATAAGCAAGATATATTTACATGTCGCATTTAGTTTTCCTTTTGACTATATCAGCTTAGTTCAGTGTGAAGATTTAACGTTATCTTTTATTGGGAAAAGAGGTTCCAGAATACATAGCATTGCGCACGTGCGACTCTCGTGCCTTAACCAGGTGATTACCATTGTTAGCACAGCATACTTAGTTAGGTTTTATCACTGATATAATTCTGTTTTGGTTGATGTGTTGTTTTAACTTTGAACAGACAGAAGTTGACGACTCTGCAGTTAAGAACCCGGCGGGTCCTGGTAGCAGAGTTTGCAGAGTCTGCGGTGTCTCTTCTTTCTGTGTTGTTTCTCGTCCCAAACCCCTTCCCTCTTAGAATATTTGTCAGAATCACTGTCTCTGTAATTCAGTGAGGCTGGGAGATATTCTGGGTGGGTCTGAGTAAAATCATCACCCCTGAGCATAATCATCGCCCCTGTTGACTACCTGGATTTCAGGTGAGTGGTTAGACCATCATAACATGTAGATACCTAGGCCTAAATTAGGGTGAAATGGGGTACATCACAGAAACATGGACCACCCCTATAACCTCATACATCCTAGATGTCCTTCTTCCTGAAGGTTACAGTATCCCTATGGACCCTGCTCATAAAAAGGGAACATGAGTCGACTTGGCTCTGCCCCTCAGGCAAGAAAACCACAGACAACTCCATTGACCTCTTCATTTAAAACTGACTAATTCATGCAACCCAGCCCACCACATTCCACAACATCTATAGGGCTCCGGCATCTAACAAGGAGTCCATAGACAAACTCTCATATCTCCTCCCCACCCTTATCTACCCAGCCCACCCATTCCAACATCTTCAGTGGTTTCATCCCTGCAAGCGGCTCAAGCATGAAAAAGTGAGATGGCATCAATCATTTATTGAATGAAGAACGCAGAGGATCTGACAGCATTTTGAAGGCATCCATTCCTTGCATCCTACGCTGGCCGTGCTTCAAACCACAATCTCTCAGAGACTGGGCTAACAATCTCAATGACTCAAAGTGACCACCTACAAGGGTGATATCACAACATTATCATTCATCAACGTCTTCTCTAGACATACTTTATCACCCCTACTCACAATTGTAATGCATTTTCTTCCTTTAAGAAGCTTCTCCAGAGTTCCTAAGTCAAGCAATATTTTTCAACCCACACTAGATTCCGATGACCAACAACCATTGCCGTACCCATCGAACCTTATTTTGCCAAATCCTCAAAAAAGCAGTGAATTCACAGCTTCGTGGCTGCACCAATGCATTCAATTTCCTACTTCACTATCAATTCAGGTTCTGACTACACTGCTGCAAGAAGACAAATGTCTTTTAAACCATCAGTGTTGTCTCTCTGAGCAAAGATTGAAATAACCCCAACTTCTAATTAACATAATGTTTGTATTTGTAAAGTGCACATTCATCAAAGGGTATGTTAGTGCTGAATAACAGATGTTTTTTTTGTTACCCAACTATAAGGTAATCATGTTATCAGCCTCAAAAGGATAAAAGGCCGAGTCAGCCCACTGAGATTTGAGCCTGTGACCATGAGGTGAAAGCTACATGCAACATCATTAATCCCGCCACCCTTGCTTGAAGTCTCAAAGGGGATTCCCTCAAAACATCCTTCAGTGGGTGCCCTCCTATTTATCCACACAATGTTCATTAATTGACATGGGCACCTCATGGTCCCAGAAAATCCCACTAACCTGGTTAGTTCCCATATTATGAGAAGTCATCTTCAACATCTTTATGGAGGCCTTAAATATGTAAAAACTCACTAATACTCTGCAATGCACAGATTTACTAGAAGCGCTCTAACTTCCCAGACTCCATACTGACCCATTAAGGACAGCCTACATTTTGCAGAGTGTCTCATTAGAGCCTGTAGAAATATGACCATGTCACCCCCACCTTGAAGGAACTCCATTGCCTCCACTTGCCAGCCTGTACCATCATCAAAACCATCTGCAACATCTAATCTACAAAACCATTACTGCAACGCACAGTGACTCTCAGCAAGCCTCCCTTCAAGATACCACTAGACCAGAGACAACAAAGTGCAAAATAAAGCAAACAAAGAAGATTGCAGCTTTGAACCAAGGAATGTTCCATCCCTGCTGTAAGTTAAGAAAGAGCTTGAAAGACACCACTTGACAGAACACTCATACATTGACTGTCTGGGCCCGATTCACATAACATCCTAAACTTACTACCATTTTGGTATTCACTGAATGCACTTACTACTTTTGGTATTCACAGAAGGCACTTACTCATTTCGGTATTCACCGAAGTTAGGACTCCTAAATTTAGGACTCCTAAATGCCTTCTGTGAATACCGTAAGTCTTAAAGTTAGGAGTTTTCTCAGTTTAGGAGTCCTAACTTTACTACTCCTAAACTGAGAAAAATCCTAACTTTAAGACTTTCAGTATTCACAGAAGGCATCTAGGAGTCCTAAAGTTAGGAGTCCTAACTTTACTACTCCTAAACTGAGAAAAAGCCTAACTTTAAGACTTTCAGTATTCACAGAAGGCATTTAGGAGTCCTAAAGTAAGGAGTCCTAACTTTACTACTCCTAAACTGAGAAAAATCCAAACTTTAGCACTTTCGGTATTCACAGAAGGCATTTAGGAGGCCTGAATACCAAAATGAGTAAGTGCCTTCTGTGAATACCAAAAGGAGTAAGTGCCTTCTGTGAATACCAAAATGGTAGTAAGGTTAGGATGTTGTTTTAAGTTAGTTCTGTGAATCGGGCACTTTGTTTGTCCAAGACCCCATACAGTGCTTTGTGGCCTTCCGGCCAGGTTTATGCTGTACAAATATATATATATATATATTAATGTTTTTGATGCTCCTAGAACTCAAACCTATAGTGCACAAACACAAGCAGAAAACCCAGAATAATAAGGGAGGAAGCTAGGTAGTGATTTGTAATGCATTGTGAGGCAGCATTCATCAAAGGGTGGCGGTCGCATCCTAATTTGCATGGCAGGTCCGCTGCACCTCTGGCGGGTGATCCCGTATACCGCCCGCCATCGTAATGATCACCTAAATTTAGTTTAGTTTAGTTTAGTTTGTTGTGGATTCATTTAATCTTACAACATTGGAAAGAATAAAAACATCATAACAGAGATAAATTTAACTATATTTGTAAAATTACTAACATTGTTAAAAAGAGTTATTACACATTTACATGAATAAGGAACCGACAAGAAACAATTTCCTTATATGGTTCTATATTAAATAAGAAAATATTCATTGATAGGGCTAAAGGTATGCCATTTTTATTTCCACTAATCTCATCAATTTTACAAGTATACAAATCAGTGCTTTATCAGACGGATTAAGAAATGCTATCATCGCTTGTCTTCATGAGCAAATGTTCCGCTGGCTAAACGGTAGCCTTAGCAACCTGTGCCTTAGATCCAATAAAGCCTGGCAAATATAAATTGAATGAAGAATGTTCTCCTTGCCAAATGTATACAGTGTATAGGGGGTAGTTGTTGTTTGTCTGAACCATGTCATTGCATCTGCGAGACCTGGAAGAATTCCAAATCGTGCTCTAATGAACCTTCTTTTTTGTAGCGGGAACCATCCAGACTCTAAATATAACTGTAGTTTAAGGATTTTATATTCAATTATAACCATCCAGGCATGTGACCTGGATAAAAATAATTCTTTATCTTTTAACACAGTCTGCCGCCAGCATCTTTGTCTAAAAGCGCAGCAGAGGAATCAGCTGATTTACTCAGAGCATCAACATCTAATTAAAACTGAGTCTACTGCCCTAATTATGATGGCCGGTGGACCGCCACCGACAGGTCATCGGTGGTGGTCTTCTCGCCATCTAGGACATTGGTCCAACCGGTGCATTACAATGCAAATGATCATACCACGGAGGTGGGGGGCAGAATCGCCAGCTCCAACAGGATCAAAGATCCCATTGGGATGGCAGTCAGATTCCTAATCACTGCAATGGGAGCGGTGCCTGTGCAGGAACCGCCATAGGGATTAGGATACCCCTTCTAGAGTGCTAGTTCATTGCAGTCCCACTGCCACGAACAGGCAGCCAAAAAGGGAGCTTAAGGGAGCCCTTAAGGTTCCTCTTCTGGCTCTGTTGTGTAGCCAGGGAGGTACATGTGGTTCCCCCCAAACACCCATGCAATGTGTGCCAGTCACACAGTACTTGGATGTTTAAAAACATCCCTTTTTCAATAGAGGCTTGTACTGAGACTCTTTTTTTGTGTAGCAGCACAAGCCACAATTAACATTTGGATGTTTATGAACGCCTACACAGCGATTGCATCCTAATCTGGCAGGTGGAAACACTGACTACTTGTCAGCCGGAATCAATCCTGAAACGCGGGCAGTCAGACACTTGTCCAACTGCCATCGTAATGAGCCCCTTAGTTTGTGTTTGCACATATGTGTGTGGGAGCTGGGTGTATGTATATGTGTATGTGTGTGTATGTGTGTGTGTGTTTGCATGTATGTGTGCATATGCGCGTGTTTGCATGTGTGTGTGTATATGTGTGTTTCGTGAGGATGGTTGTATGGTTCGAATATGGATTTGACTATTTTGGATGTCAGGAATTTTAGCTATATTCTAGCAATCATTGACCTATTCATTCTATTGTTTTCTCCCCCTTCCCTTTCCTAAACAATTACATTAATGTATTTTCAGCACTGAAATCAAAGTTGAGGAAATTTGATGGGTTGCTTATACATTTCCTATCTGATACATAGGTGTCACCTACAAAAGTTATACTTCATAAGTCTTTGCGTGTTTTAGCTTGTATCATCAAATACTGAAATTTAAAATGTCGCTATCTGCCTTGAATGCACAGCAAAATTGTAATAGGACACAGATTATTGGTCTGTTCCTTGTGCTTCTTTTTTAGATCAGTTATGCAGCAGTGCACGATGTGCTGAGTGACAAAGCAAAGTTCCCATCATTTTTTCGCACAGTACCACCCATGAGACCTTATTCTACGGCATTTGCACTGTTAGTGAAGCACTTTAGTTGGACTTGGATTGGAGTTTTATTACAAGATAATGACATTGCCTACATGTGGGGCAAGGATCTGAGGGAGGATTTGAAGATTATGGGAGTCTGCGTGTCTTTCTGGGAGACAATCAATGACATTTACCCAAAGGAAAAGATGAGGAGCATCGCTCAGATGATACAGAGCTCTTCTGCCAGGGTTATCATCTGTGACTGTTCTGAGAAGGAACTGAAACCTCTTCTGCAGGAGCTGAATGACTTGAACGTAACTGATAGAATGTGGATTTTCCCAGGTTTAGCAATAATTCCACATTACTTTCCCGATTCGTCTTTGAGACTATTCAATGGTTCCCTGGTAATGGTGCTCCATGCTCAAGACATGCCCACACTCAAGCCTTTCCTAGAGAGCCTTCATCCTCACAGATTTCCTGAAGATATTTTCATCCATGCCTTCTGGGAGGCAGCCTTTGGGTGCAAGTGGTCAAACAATGCCAGCTCTTCAGGATCAGTGCCAATGGACGCTAAGGATGGGGAGCTGCAGTGTACTGGCACAGAGGTGCTTGAAGATGTGGAGTCGATGTTTGTATTGTCTGATATGAGTTATACTTATCACATTTATCTGGCAGTGTATGCCCTGGCACAAGCTCTGCAGGACATGATCTCATGCACACCTGGGATGGGACCCTTCCAGAACAGCAGCTGTGCCGAGATGGACCATCCAAGGCCTTGGCAGGTAGGGGATAATTATTTATTTATTGGTGTTTTGATATATTCCAAACTAGTACGAGCTGCATTATAGTGCTAAAGACTGACCTATAAAAATCACCATTCATGATTTTGTCTCATTTGTGTGAAGAGCTTTATTATCAGTGTCTCACAAATGTGTTAAACTATGTAGAAATACTAAATTCTACAAGTGTGAACAACATGGTCAAAAATATATGAAGCCTCCTTTCTTCACCCACAACCCTAACTGTCCTAAGCATTTCTGCTTTCAATTCAAGGGTATTGCAGGGGACACCAAGAGGAACAACCCAAAGCTGGAACTTGTGGAGCTTAAGTCCCAAGAATAACTAGTAAACAAACTCCCTCTGCTTTTATCCCAGAGGCAAACCCTGAATGATCCACGGCCTTCGGCTGCCTACATTGGCTGTATCATTGACAACTGTGCTGTGACTTCCATCAATCATTTAAACAGTATTTATAGAGAGTAGATAAACACCCTTCCAAGCCCAGAGGTCTCTGAGGACTCTAGTTGAAGGGCAAAGTCTTGAGTACCTTTCTGAAATCTGCCGGTAAGGGTGATGTTCATAAGTGGGGGGAAGTTTGTTTCGAGACTTGTTGGTGAGGTAGGAGAAGGGAAGACCTCAGCTGTGCCTTTGGAAGATATGGAGAATTTTAAGAAGGGCGAGTGAGTCAGAGTGCAGATGTCTGGTGGGCTAGTAGAATTTCAGGTGGTGGTTGATATAGGGTGGACCCTGGTTGTAGAGGCCTTTCTAGGTGTGGTGCAGAATCTTGAACTGGCACCTCTTCTGGATGGGGAACAGTGGAGATTCCCGATTTAGGGGGTGATGTGGGTCCATTTGGTGAGGATGAGGATGAGTCCGGAAGCTGCATTCTATGCGGTCTGAAGTCTATTGTTGAGTTGAGTGGTTGTACCGGCGTTGAGTGAGTTTCAAAGGCCTGGCTGGTAACGAGGGCTGGTGTGATGATTTTCTTTTGTGTAGTTCCTATAAAACCTATACAGGATCCGCACGTTCGGACGACATTCACTGTAGGATTGGTGTCAGACTGATTCTAAACTCCCCCACAGGGTATGTTGGCCTTTTGTATCAGTTAGCTCACAGTGCCACTAGAATCTCCTCTTACCAAGGAGAGAATAGATCTTGGCAACCTTCGAACATGACAATACTGATCCCTCAGGACTGTGGAATGGACCACTTTTCACTCAGTCACTGGTGCTCACTTAGTCTCAGGGAGATACACAGAATAAATGGTCTGGACATTTTTCAATAACCATTTACTGAACAATCATTATTCTAGTGTAAAATAGAGGAGCTGCAACAACCACTAGACAGTAACAGATATAAATGAATAGAAGCATTATGAAAGTAAAAGGATGATAGAGTTCTACCATCTTGCAGTAATTATGAATACATACGAGTATATAAAATACATGATAATAAAAGTGTGTACTCCTGTGATGCCGCCCTAACTAGATGTACCTAAGTGTACCTAGAATATGTGTAGGTATTAAGCCAAGAAACCGTCTACGATAAAGTCAACCCCATTGCCTGGATTGAAAGACTGTGGGACCACGTCCTGGTCTCGTGTTAAAGATTGCAGGAATTTGTTAGCATGAGCTGAAAGCCATTTTGTGTTTGACAGCCATTTTAGGTTGCCATGTGCTCGCCATGTGCTGTTTCCCTATTCAGATCCCTGCACATGCTGAAAAGGGCCTAGCTAGTAGAATGCACCTGTTTCTCTCATACAACTGTCAGGCTATTTTTGCTGCTGTATGGAGAAGCAACTCTCCTCCCACTTTGTTGAGCAAGCAGATCTTGCATGCACCTATAAGTCATTTTGCATGCTTACATGAGCCAGGACTGCCCCTTGGTCTTATGCTGACTATGTAACCTTAAGCATATATAAAGCCTCTGTTTTCTGTACTCCTTAGACTGCCTCATTCAGTTGCTAAGGCTTCTGTGTGACATAGTCTCCCTCATTTGAGGTTATTAAAGATGATACTTTTATATTTCAGCTTCTGTGCCAATTTCTTCTTTGTTGATTTAAAAGGACCAAGTATCAGTGAGACCCCTGAGAAGGTTTCTATTTTCTTCACTCGGGTTGGACATCTCGCAAGGGATGTTAGACCACTGTGAGCTGAAGTATCTGCATGCAGGAACTTCAGCATCTTTGGTCAGTGTGTTGGCCAGGAAGTCCTGATCTCCTCTGCCTGTATTAACAAGATGTGATGTATATATGCTCATAGTTCTCCGCAGGAGTCCTACCTCACTGTGTGGCATATTATCCAGAGCAAAGTCACTGCTTTTCTGGTTCGATTTTGACAGCACACAATTTACAAGGACTTGCAATCTCGCTTTAGCGCGAGTTTCCTTGAGTCAGGTGCCTTTTTACCCCTACTTTGCATGTCATCGATATACATCGCTAATGACATGCAAAGTAGGCATTTCCAACCTAATCCGCATGGATTCAGTCAAAAAACACAACATAACCCTATTATCGAGGTGGGTCAGGTGGTCACAAAAGCTGCGCTAACCACGTTTTGTCCACCAGGGCGTATCAACAAGGATTTCACCATTGGTGAGTTTACATCGCTGGAATTCCAGCGATATTCAAGCATTTTGCCGCTATCACTGGATTTTAAATTGCCTATGCGCAAAGCGTTATTAATACAGCGCTGTCATGGCAATAAAATCCAGTGATAGCCTGCAATGTGTTGATAATATACCCCTGTATTACTTTGTCAAACTTAGGATGACGTCGGAAATTAACTTTGTACATAGATATCATACAGGAGATGGTAGCCCTGCTGTGCTTCTGAGAATCCTCATGCATAATGTATGAGGCTTCTACCAGGGAAAATACTGCATTCTCTGTGCAAGGGCTTGCCTAGGTAAAAGGTCAGTCCCAAGAAATGTTATGAATGTAATGTAATGGAGAATATAGATGAAGGGTACCCTACATTTCCAGGTGATGGTGTGGTCCATTTAAAGCATGGAGAGAGTGTGAAAGAAGTTTGGGAGGCAGGATATGAGTCCCAACCTCAACCCAACATCTGCCAATGTATTTATTATTTGGTTTATTTATTTATACTGAGCCCTGTTTGTGACACAGCAAGTTACACATTGCTAATTTCCCAATTGCACGTTCCAAGGGAGTGATAATTTCATAATATAAAAACACAAATAGAACAAGCATTTGCAATGCAATAGGTCTCGCATTAGGATGTTTTGAGTTATTGGTTTTGTAAATAACAATATTTTTATCTATGTTTTTGTTGTTGAGAAATAGGTAAGTTAACACCTTAGGAGCTTCGTAAACAAACCTCCCCAGTGCTGCGCTGTCCATTATCCAGTGCTGAACTGGACGTCCAGCGGTCGCACGCAGCACTGGGGAGGTAGTGCCCGTGACGACCGTTGGCCGACGGCAGCACCTAAAGGGTTAATAGCTTCGTTATGTACAACTGCAATAGTTATAATTTTGGCAAATGTTACACTTATAGCATTTGTATTGTAGCTTTTTGTAACATTGAGGCAATATATTTGAACTAGTGATGATGTTGTGGTGTTGAGTGATATAGTTGTGCTGAGTGGTGCTGCGGTGGTGCTGAGTGGTGTTGTAGTGATGCTGAGACGTGTTGTAGTGGTACTGTGTTGGTACTGTGATAGTACTGTGATGGTGCTGAGGTGGTGCAGTGGTGGTGCAGAGTGGTGTTGTGTTGGTGCAGTGGTGGTGTTGACAGTTAGGGTAGTAGTGTTGTGGTGTTGCTGTGGTGGTATTGAGTGTTGCTGTGGTAATGCTGAGTGTTGCTGTGATGGTGCTATGTGGTGCTGTTGTTGTATTGAATGATGCTGTTGTGGTGCAGAGTGTTTCTGTGGTGGTATTGAGTGATAATGTAGTGTTACTGAGTGGTAATGTGGTGGTGCTGACTATTGTTCAGTGGTGCTGCTTAGTAATGTTGTAGTGGTGCTGAGTGGTGCTGAGTTGGGGCTGAGTGATATTTTAGTAAGGCTGCATGATAATGTAGTGGTATTGAGTGGTGCTGTGAGTGATAATGTGTTGGTGCTGAGTGATAATGTGATAGTGATGAGTGATGCTGATGTAGTGCTGATTAATGACGTTGTGATGCATGAGGCATAAAGATACTAAAAATGAGTTGAACATAGGGCAGAAGAGCATAAAAATGAATGAAATACTAGTGTAACAGAATGTAGAAGAGAACAAAAAGCTAGTGTAATAGGGGGCAGAAAGGCATAAGAAACGTTGGAAAAAATAGTGAAAGATAAAAATGATAGTTTGACAAAATGTTTATTTGTAAGTATATGTACAATAATAGAATATATCTTTTTGAACATATTGTATAAAAGAAGCATTAGAATTATTTTCTGTAATAAAATTATACATCTTCTTAATGAAGTAAACAAAGAAATATATATATATATATTTACGTGCAATTGGCATTATTGTGCAATTTACAAACTTACAACACTGTTTTTAAAACAGTTTTGTTATTTACAAATGCGTTGTGTATTAAAAATGTCTTTGTAAATAGGATGAACAAGGTAAGTAATAACATATTTCTGAAACAAATTACGTTTAAGAAATCTAAAGCACATTAGGTATGAAAGTTATAGAAAGAAAGAAAACATCGCAATAGTTTTTTGTTTTTGTATTATACTTTTTCTTATGTATGTTTCAAAGTTGAACAATTTTAAAGTGAAATACTTCTAGTAAAGTACACAATCAAAACAAAGTATTATAGAGTAAAGGTCTAAAAATTGTGCATTAACATAATGATAAAAAACGTAAAAATGCAGAACAGCATATGAAAATGTAACAGGATGGTTTATTTTTTTTTCCTAAACACAGTTTTTTCTAGTGCACAAAAACAATTTTTGTTTATGCTGTTACATGTGCTTAATTATATCTGTTATGCATCCATTGCAAAATAGTACATTTAGTGTTATAGGTAAATGTGGCATTAATGCGTTTTCAAAGTCTTCTGTATCTGTCTCAATGCCTAAAAAGTAAATCAAACTTGCACTGTCATTGTGCTTTTTTCTTGATATGTTTTTTCAACTCCGAATAATGTGATGTTAATGTTTTTCTTTGGTGGCTGTATGACCTATAGAGAAAGTATTTTAATATTGAGTTGTTTTGTGTTTTTTTGTTGCAGTATGATAGTTCTCAAAATGTTTACTTACTTGTATTGTAGTGTGTCTAGTTGTGTTCAATATCTTTTCTCCATTGAACTTGTGTACAGACAGGTGTGTTAACTGTACGCATTTTCCAATGTCCGTAGTAAAATCAGTTGCTTCTCTCCAGAGACTAACTTTGACAGAGTCTGTAGCATCATTAATTGGAATACTCTTAATCTTTGTCTCTTGTCCTCCGACAAAGATATACTTTGTATCTTCTACCTGCAGTACA
Source organism: Lissotriton helveticus (assembly GCF_964261635.1). Lineage (NCBI taxonomy): Eukaryota > Metazoa > Chordata > Amphibia > Caudata > Salamandridae > Lissotriton > Lissotriton helveticus. The sequence continues at coordinate 146,231,733 of NC_136064.1, read as the reverse complement.
TAAAATAGTGATTTGTTGCTGTTTTTCTAATTAGTTATATTATATTAAGGCAATAACAAAATGTTCAGTGCATGTGGAGAAGTGTGGCTCAGGGGTTAGAGGCAGCAGACCCGGAAGCTGAGATCGGTCCTGGACCAGGGTTCAATTCCCCGCCTCGGCCGGTCTTGGGCTAAAAATTGCACGGACTCGATAATTCTCGCCCCGGTGCCTCCTCGACTCACGGGTTCACACTCTGCGACTCTGGGCAATAGCTTGCTTAGTCTCCACAACGGCCCCTCGCGGTGGGATGCCTGACTTTCACCTTGTGGATACCCTGCTATCTCACAGGGTAATACCAGGAAGGGTTCCCTAAGCAAGCGCCGGGAAACCCACTGTGGGTAGCTGTGCGCTATATAAGCTCAACTACATTTACATGTTGTTTGATATGTACAGTTTCTAAGTTGTCAAAAAGCAGAGCAAATACATTTCTATGATTTGTTTACATAAAATCTCGAGTATACAATAATGCAATCAATAGTTATTAGCTGCCACAAATAATAGATCTAATTTTTATTTTTTACAAGTAGTTGTTCAAATAGATAAATGCAGTTTATATGTGAGCGTCATTGTATTTATTTATTTTTGGCAAATAGTGTCATACATGAACTAGTATACTTACTTTGTATTGTTGTTTGATTGCTAGAATCTGAGTAGGGTAATGTTGCAAGTTCTTTATGTAAATACATTTGGACTGGCAGAGTAGAAGTAGTAAAAAAAGGAGATAGTAAAGTAAGGAAAAAATAAAGGTAAGCACTGCACAAAAAAGGAATGTGTAGCACTTATTTTAGTTGTGTGTAATAATGAAAAATGCAGTCTGCAAAAGAAACACAGGTAGTATAATTTGTTCTTTAGTTGTAACACTTAATATACTAGCTGTGATGCTTTTATAGACAAAAAATGGGAATTCTATGGGCAACATTGAGAGCATTTTGGGGGTAGCATTAGATTTGTGTAGTTTTGTGAAATGATTTGTTCTGTTGAGTAGTGCTTAAAAAACTCTTTGTTTGTAGCAGTGTAAAGTTTCAAGTTGTGTAACGAAATAGATTTTATGTTGTAAAAGAATGATTTGCACAAGGCATTAATTGTAAGTTAGCAAACAAAAAGCAAGGAAGCAGAGTAATTCTTAAAAAGCAATTAAATAGCAATTACTTGTTGCAATTAGCATTGTACACTGTGCTTTTGTTGTACAAGTAGTTCTCTGAAACAAGTAAATGCTGTTTGTAGGCGAATTGTATTGTATGTAGCAATATTTTAGTAAGGTAAGAAAAAAAAGTAAAGGAGAGTGCTATACAAAAAAAAGAATGTGTAGCACTTGTTTTAGCTGTGTGTAATAATAAAAAATGTAGTTTGCAAAAGGAACGCAAGTAGTATAATTTGTTGTTTAGTTGTAAACATTAATATACTAGTTGTGATGCTTTTATAGACAAAAAGTGGGAATTCTAGGAGCAACATTGAGAGCATTTTTGGGAGAAGCATTAGACTTGTATAGTTTTTTGAAAAACGACTTGTTCTATTGGCTAGTGCATAAAAAACTATTTGTTTGTAGTAGTGAAAAGTTGTAATTTGTGCAACAAAATATAATGTATGTTGTAAAGGAATGATTTGCATAAGGCATTAATTGTAAGCTAGCAAACAAAAAGCAAGGAAGTTAGAGCAACTTCTAAAAAGCAATTGTATAGCAATTACTTTTTTCAAGTGGCATTGTATAATTTTCTTTTGTTGCACAAGTAGTTGTTTGAAACAAGTAAATGTTGTTTATAGGTGAGTTGCATTGCATGTAGCAATATTTCAGTAAGGTAAGGAAAAAAAGTAAAGGGAAGCGCTAGACCAAAATAAGAATGTCTAGCACTTGTTTTAGTTGTGTGTAATAATGAAAAATTCAGTCTGCTAAAGAAACACAAGTAGTATAATGTTTTTTTTTTTTTAAATGTAATATACTAGTTGTGATGCTTTTTTAGTCAAAAAATAGGAATTTTGGGGGCAATATTGAGAGCATTTTTGGGAGTAGTATTAGACTTGTGTGTTTTTTTGAAAGTGACTTGTTCTATTTACTAGTGCTTATAAAATGATTTAGGTATAGCAGTGCCGAGTTTTAAGGTGTGCAACAAAATAGAATGTATGTTGTAAAGGAATTATTTGTATAAGGCATTCATTGTAAGTTAGCAAACAAAAAGCAAGGAAGTCAGAGCAACTTTTTTAAAGCAATTGTATAGCAATTACTTGTTGTAATTAGCATTGTACAATTTGCTTTTGTTGTACAAGTAGTTATTTGAAACAAGTAAATGTTGTTTGTAGGTGAGTTTCATTGTATGTGGCAATATTTAGCAAATAGTAACATATTTAAAGAGCTTTACTTACGTTGTATTGGTAGTTAATTGCTGTTTTCTTTTTTTCAGAGGATGTTGAATTTTTTTTGAAAAAAACTTTTTTTACAGGTGATTTTGAACATTATAAAATAGTTATTTGCATATGATCATTGGAATGGGGTAAGTTGTGTACTATTATCCATAGTACAAAAAATTGAAAGTATATTTTAATAGACACAATTAGTTATAAGTATATAGTTGTAAAATTGATTTTTTTAAGAAGTGGGAATGAAAGATAGACAAATGGCTGTTGATGAGAAAGTAATAGAATGCAGCTTACCTCTGTTATTGTCTCTGAGACACTTAGTAGTGTTTTTACAGTAGTTCATTGTACAGTTTTTATCGGAGACACAGGTAGTGTGAATATCAATCGTATAGCAATTACTTGTTGCAATTAACATTGTACAATTTGCTTTTGTTGTACAAGTACTTCTTTGAAACAAGTAAATGCTGTTTTTAAGTGACTTGCATTGTACGTAGCTTTATTTTGCAAATAGTACCATATATAAAGCTTTTTACTTACGTTGTATTGGTAATTAATCGCTGTTTTCTTTATGCTATAGGATGTTGAGTTCATATTTAAACAAATATTGTTCTTGAAGTTATACTAAACATTATAAAATAGTTCCTTGAATATGATTATTGGAATGGTGCAAGTTATGTATCAAAATGGATAGCACAAAAATTGTTAAGTACATTTCAATAGAGACAATTTGTTATAGCTATAAAGTTGTAAAATTGGGTAGGGAAGAAAGGTAGTCAAATGGCAGTAGATGAAAAAGCAATGGAATGCAGCTTACCTCTGTTATTGTCCCTGAGACACTCAGTACTGTTTATACAGTAGATCCTCGTACAGTCTTTATTGGAGACACAGGTGGTGCCGGTGGCTGTAAAATGTGTTAAGCCTCCTGGATAATACTTGCTTAAATTGTAAGTGGTGGCATTCTTGCAATCTTTGTTTGTTTTGTTATCAACAATATACAATTTTTGTAAAGATAATTGCGTATTATCATTCCATTTTGTTCTTTTGTTTGCATATAGTACTCTTCATCTTAACATGTTGCTTTTATACTGCCAGTTTCATCTGCTAAAGCCATATGGTACAAAACTCTATTTTCTTGTTTTGCATTTCGATAATAAGTCTTTTTTGAACATCTAAAGATGTTGATACGTAGTGGTTTTTGGTATGGCTTTGTATCGGCTTGTTTGCTGTTTTTCAATTCTTCAATGGAAATCATCTGTAAAAAATAATGCCGTAATTAAGAAAATTATAATCAATTATGCAAAATAAATAATTTTCAAAGTAAAAATCTAATGCATTTATTCAAATAGCTATCCATATTGGTTTGTGATCACTGTAATATGATTCTAATGTGCCGTAATTTGTAAGATGTGCATTTGTAAAAATGTGGTCTAGTAAAGAGTTGTAATCTGTTGTAGGTGTGTTTATTTTCTGTTCGCAATTAAAATGTGTTTGCATGTAACTTATTAGTAATTTGCTATTGTGCGTTGCTTGTTGTAGATCAGTATTAAAAGCACCCATGATGACAGATTTATGTTGTGGATATGCATTTAATGTTGTATTTAAAATTGTTAACAATGCTTGTATTGCAACTTTGGGTGGCTTGTATATAATCACTATTAGGTATTGTGTGTTTTTGATTGTTTGTGTGAATCGTAAAATGTCAACTTGTTGTTCTGTTGTAAATATAGGATGTATTACATGTTGTTTGTTGTAATATATAGCTATTCCATGTTTTGTATGTTTGTTATAAAATTTGTCAAATAACATACAATTATAATGATCAATAATGTATGTTTCAGAAGGTGCTTTGTATGTAATATTGATTTCAGTTAGACATAACACGTTAGCATTTAATATATTAGTATCAGCTTGCATTGCTTTGAAATGTTTTTGCAGTGATCTTATGTTATGTGCTATAAGTGTGAAACTTTCCTCATATTGATGTATTTGTGTTATAGATATTTGTAACAACATATATGTTCTTAAGCTAAACATTTCTTCATGGACTTTAAAGTGTGTTAATATTTTGCTTTCATTAAAGTTTTTAATATATATGTTTTTTAAAGACTTTCCTCTGCTGATTGCTACATAATGTAAGTGATGTGTTTTGATGTTATTAAAATGTATATATAATGGTTGTATTGTTTCACCTTGTGTTCTATGTATAGTGCGTGCAGATGATTGCCGTAATGGAAATTGTTTCCGTATTATTGTTATAAATTTCTTACTGTATTGGAAATGTCAAAAAAATGGTAGTATTGGTGTCCAAGTATGAGAAATAGTTGCATTGTACAGGTGTTTGTTTTGTTGTCTTGTTTGTGTGCCTATTTTGTGATTGTCAAAATGTACCCAAACAACAATTGGAATATCATTTGTAGTATCTACATATTCAACTATTCCTGGTGCACCATTAGTTACACCATCATTTACATTAATATTAGAAGTTAGATCATAACGTAATTTAATGGCAATATTTAATATCTTTGCCAAGCCCATTGTTTGTGTTGTGTTCATAGGTAATTTTTGTATTATTGTTTCTTTTACTTCTGCACTTAGGTCCCCTGCTACTGTATCTATAGCTACTGTAGTATACATTGGGTAGTTCTTTATGTGTTGCATTAAAACATTGTTATTTGTTTCATTTACTTCGTTGTTAGTAGTCATTATATATGGTATAGATTGTATTAAATTTGACTCTGGTTCTATTTCGCGAGATTTTAAGGTTTGCACATCAGTGCTTGTTTGCTCACCTATTCTTAGTCTATTAAGCATTTGTGCAAATGGTAAATCATTAATCTGTCTCATAATTTTTGTGAGTTCATATAATTTAAAATGTGTCTGCCATAAGTTTGTACTTAATGGTCCATACATATGCTTCGAGTTTTCAAATATATATGTATCAAAAACTGGTTTTAATTGGTAAAAGTCTCCAATTGCTATTATAGATATTCCTCCAAAAGGTTCATTAGATGCTTTTATTTCTTGCATTCTATTGTGTATAAAAGTGAACATATTTGTTCCCACCATTGATATTTCATCTATTATTAGTACTTTTAAATGCATTAATTTACTTTGTAATGCAGCTCTGTTTTCATGTGTTAATTGCTTATACGTTAAAGTTTGAGAGACTGGAATTTTAAATGTACTATGTAATGTTTGCCCATTTATATTATGTGCTGCTTTTCCTGTTGGTGCTGTAAGTAATATGTAAATGTTGTCAGGATTTTCTCCTGCTTTAGTATTGTAATAATGTTTGATGAAGTGCAGTTATCAGAAAACTTTTGCCTACTCCTGCACCACCAGTACAAGAAGTAAAGTAAGATGTCGTTTTTGTTTTTAGCCAATTCAAATGATGATATAAAAAATGTAGTTGCTCAGTTGTTAAATTTTGCATAATACTATTATATTCTTCTTGTGGTAGTATATTGTTTACTAATAATTCTTCTTCTGCAGTAGTTCTAATTCCTAAATCTAGTGCTAAGTCATATGCTGCATCTTTTTGATACTCGTGTGTGCTTATTTCTTGATCATTTTTTGATATTGTTGTTGTAGGTGATGCTGGTGTTATTAGCATAATATCATCATTATGTGTTTCTTCATCATTAAAAATTATGGTTTGCTTATTATATAAGTAATAGTTTGTGTCTACTTCTGTTTGTACTTGTAAGTATCTTTCATAGTATGTATTTCTTTGTGAAATTATATTAGTCTCTATTCTCCATGGGTAGAAAACCATTAATAATTCTCTGTAATAATTTTCAGGGTCATTAATCTTATTGAATCTACAATAGCGTATAATATTTTTTTTTTACGTTGAGTGTATATTGTGTTGTCTAAGTTAGTAGCTAATTTATCTATTTCAAGTTCTTTGTCATCTGAGCTATAAAAATTAGTTTCTAAAAGTAAGTTATCATAAGTACTTTGCACTTTTTTGTTGTTAGTTTTTTGTTTAGTATTACATTTAGATGCATAATCAGCTAAGGTACATTTTTCTAATGTAATTGGCCGTTTACTGTACTTGCTAACTACATTGTCAAATTTTACTTCTGTTGATGTTTCTGGCAGTATATTAATTGTATTGATGTCTTTCATTAAGTATGTTCGTTTCTCTGGCATACTTGTATTGATAAATACAAATGATCTTGAATTTTTCCTTAATGGTATTTGTAATATAATGTAAGCGGCTTCTTGTGCACTAATTTCAGTACAATTTAAAAATGTATTGCCAATGTACTTTAATTGTTCTTTAAGGTTCACATTATGACTAAATTCTTTTGCAGCTTGTGCTATTATTTTACTTAGTCCACGCTGAGATTTACTAATATATGATACAATATATACAGCACAAGCATATGCATCTAGAACATACAGTATATCTATGTTAGCTTGCCATGCTTGTAAAATTATTTTATTGTAATTATTAATAAAACATTCAGCTGGTGTCCTTTTCAAAACAATAGTTGTTTTGCTTATTTTTAATTGTATGCATGTTATATATTGTTCTTCAGTCAATTGCATTTGCTGTAAAAACTCGTCATATGTGTAATTTGCAAATTCCTCTGTATTCATTGTTGAATGAATAACATCTATGTGTTGTTTGAATATAATATCTGTGTTTTCTAATTGTAATGGCTTTAATATCATTGTACATGCCATAGGATACCTTGGGAATTGATATTTGCATGTTCTTTGATGCTTAATGCGGCAATTTTGTGTATGACCATGTTTTTGTAATGGCAGTAAACAGTCTAAAGATGTGTCTTCTGTTTTTACATGTTATGTGTTTGTTAATAAAATTAATAACTTTGTCATCTTTGTCTATGCTATATTGTGGTGCATTATTAATCCATAGCAATGCATGTATGTGTGGTGATCCTCTCTGTTGAAATTCAACTCTGTAAAAGTAATTTGTTACTTTACCTATTGGATTAGTTTTGTGTAGTAAAATGCAATTAAATAATTTTCTTACTTGATAATCAAAGTGGCGTGCACATGTTATTGGGTCTTGCTGTATTAAACTGCATTTTGTTTCCCATGACATACTTTTAAATTCTTCTCTGGTACATTCTTTTTTATTTTTTATACGTAACAGTATATTAATTAAATGGTACCATTTTGTTTCTGCTGCTGATAAAGTTAGAAAAAAAGTCGGAAAACCTAATTGTCTTATCATTGCAAACACATCTTTCTTGCAATTTTCCCTGTAAGGAGGAGAACTCCGTACTGTTTTTAATATTTTGTAACCTTCATCGTATTGTAATATGCTTTGTAAGTTTTCTTTTATATCTTTCACTGTAATACGTTTGCCATTAGTAAAATACTTTCTGAGTGATATAAAAATTTTGTCTTGTATTTGTTTAATTTGCAATTTTTTAATTTAAAAAACAGATTTGTTATACAATTAGCTACTCTTTTGTCATATCTTCTCAATTCCCATTTACATATAGAACTATAATGTACTGCTATGTGTCTATCTTCATTATCTGTTCTATGTTTTCCACAAAAAATTGTTGGGAATGCTAAATATTCTGAATCTTTATCTTCATATAATCCACGTGGTGTATTATGTTCAGCAGGAGCTCAATTTAATACATTAATGTTATCTGTTGAAATTGTTTCATTTGTTAACATTGTATCTAAATTACCTACAGGTATGTCATCTGAACTACTTGAAGTACTATTCGCTTCAGATGTATTTCTATTACTAGTATCTTGATATGGCGTGTATTCCCAATCTGGATATATGGTTATTCCATATTCTTTAAACAAATCACTATCGCAAGCTGAAAATGCAGCTGCATTTTTTACTTTATTAGGCCTTACATTTTCAAAATGTGCGTATGATTTATAACATAACTTTCTCTTTCATTTAATTGGAATTTTCATATTATCACTTATTTGTCTTGGCAATATTGTAATAGCTGTCATAACATCAGCTGGAACATTAATAACAGCACCTGTTAATGCTTTTTGAAATCCACGTGGCAATGTTCTAATCTTTAAAAAAGGTATTCTTGGAGATATTAATCTTTCCTCTAAATTATGCAAATAGAGTTCAGATGGTATATTAGGGAAACTCATCCCATTGTAAACTGAACATGGTGTTATTTTTTTTATTTTATTATGTATTGATAGCATGTATTACATATATAATTAGTTTGATAATCACTAATGTTACATAACAAGCAAGTTTTTTGTTTGTTAATATTATTTATATCTTTAACTGTCTGTTTATGCCACATTTGGTTACAAATAGTACATATATATTCTGGCCCATACTGTATTTCATTATGAAAGGCATCTATTATAGATAATATTTGAAACATATTTGCATCTATATTTTGTGTTCTACCTGTATTAATATTCTCAATTGAAGTAAGAGTTTGGTTTACATTGCTTTCAACAAATGCTTTAGTTTGTGAGCTATTAATTACTATATTTGGCATTATGCTATTTTGAATGTTGTTATTTATTTGCATATTGATATCATTTTCTATGTTTGGAAGAACATTTGTAATATCTGCAGGCTGAACAGCTATAGGTGAACATGTTAATTGTGCACTATAATGTATAAGCATTTGGTTAGCGCTTTTTCCTTTTTTTATTAAATCTTTTTTGTGTTCTTTTAAATGAAGATCTAAGAATTTCAGTTACAGTGAAAGGTATTATTTTGAGTACTATTAAATCATCATTAAGGGCTAGCATTTTATGTGTTAGTATTGTCATATATTGCATAAAATTTGTATATGTTGTTATGTCTATATTTATTGGTATGCGATTAGTACAAATGTTTTGCTTAATTTGTACTGCATCTGAATAATAAATGCAATCGTTGGCATTACTTTTAATAATAACAATTAAAAATGAATTTAGAACTATTATTATACAGTCATGTATAGTAAATGCACTTTTCACAGTTAATTTTATGTTTACTTCTAATGTATCATTTCTAAACATGTTATGCAACTGTTGCTTTTGCATTTGGATTGAAAATGTTTTATTATTGTGCTCAATATAATTAGGTACATCTTCAATGTTTATGTTTTGTTTGTTATAGAAAGTTATCATATCTATATACATTTTTTTGCTAAGTAGCATTATATTATGCATATCTTCTGTAGTCCATTTTTCAGTATTTGTACTTTTACTATAAATAATGGCAAATACAATATTGCAAATACATATATTATCTATGTTATTTTCTTCTAATTGTGTATGTATTATATTACAATTAAAATTAACTTCTATTAAATGTCAATATTTGTATGTTTACTATTAAGAATGCTAGTTCCAGTTGTGTCTAATTCGGATAGTGCAGATTGTTCTATTGCATCACTATCATGTTTTTTTCTAATAACCTTTTTTCCTTTCTGATTGTTAATATCTGTTTGTGTAGTTGTTGTTAATAATTTCTGTATAGTTCTATTTTTTCTACTATTTTTTTTAAGTACTTTCTGGTCACATATTGTATCAATGTGCATTTGTTCAGTAAATGGTAAGTTTGTGGTGAGTAAACTTGCATATGTTTGCTTGTCTATATTTGTCGTTTCCTGTTGCGCAACATTTTCTTCTAACAGTGTCTTATTTTTAGTTTTTTTATGGACTTTATAATTAATTTTATTTGTGGTATGTCTTTTCTTATGTGTTTGTTTTTTTGTAACAGTTTCAGGTTCTGTATTTAATATTGAGCTTGCTACTTGTGTGTATGTAGTAATATTAGTCTGTATTCCTTGTAACTTAAATTGTTGTTGCTTGTTCAGTTTCACTACTATTGTTATTTTCTTGTGTTAAAATGTTTGTGTTATGTACAAAAACATGTCGTTTTATGTTTTGTAATTTGTTGTTCTTTTCGTAAAGCTTGTTGAAATGTTTGTGTTTGTCTTTTGTTAACATCTATTGGTGTCAATTAAATTGTACATCTACTGCATTAAACGGTTTTATGTAATTTGCTAAATTGCAAATATAATGTAGTACATCTTGAATTGTTTGCATTACTATACAAGTGTCATTTGGATGTGGCATCCCAGTATTATCTCGACTATGTGAATCGAAAATAAAATATTTATCCTCATTTTTAAATATAGAAATGACATAAACATCTATGCAAAGTAAGACTCCAGAATGTGTTATTGATAGATTTAATGCTTCTTCTATGTCTGGATATGACAAATCGAACCGTTTAAATATATTACCATAGTATGGTTGTCTAAGTTGAATTGAATATATATCATTCCCATGTGTAATATATTTTGGCAGTTCATCAGGATGCATAAAATGTTGTTTGTTAATGGAATGCATTTGTATATACAATGCATCTCCAAGGTCCATTACATAATGCAAATCTTCTGCATCCCATATATATTCTAGTTTAGTGTAGTTATGAATATTAGCAAATACACTATTTGGTAAGCATTGTTTGCCTCTGGAATTTGGCGAAAATTTTTCATGTGCTTGATGGTATTGAGCTTGTATGACATTATGCATTTACATATGTTTATATATGACACTGTATTAAAAAAATACTATGTAATTGTTCTAGCTAAGTGTATTTTACTATTCTTTATATGTAATTTTGTAAACGGTATAGTTATGTATACAATATCTTAATGTTATGTTGTAATTTTCAATAGAAAGTAATATCTTATTACTAAGGTTAGTAATTGTATAGTTATGTAGACAGTATAGTAATGTTATGTTGTAGTTTTCATTAAATAGTAATATTTTACTAGTAGTGTCTGTTATAATCTATGAGTAACATGCAATAGTAAGCAACTTAACAATGTATATATACAATGACTTGTAAGTGACATTGATGTATCATAACAGTAATTATATTACCTTGCTGTTAGCTTCTTCTTTTTTGATAACCTGTAATAAAAAACAAAGATGTATTCATTTTTTAGGTTTAAGTATTCATTTAAATAATGTTTTGTAAATTAGACAGCAATATATGTAATGCATTTTGACAAGGTACTTTGACATATTACACTTTCTTATACATAGTGTTAGTGTGTATGGCAGTAATAGTAGAGTTGTTGCATGTGAAGATTGTAATTAAGTATTTTGTTAGTGGTTGCAATGATTAGTATGCACGTCTATATAAGTAAGCGTGCATTACTGTGTAAATCAAAAAAGTGTCACTATGTTGTGCAATTAATCATAAAGTGTACAGTATGCAGTAAATATGTAAACTTAAAAAATGTCTAGATTCTTTTTGTTATCAGCAATGAGTATGTATGTACGTAAAAACGCAATACTGTTCATTTATGCAAAATTAGGAAAGTAACTATTGTTAGTGAAATAACATTTAGTAAGAAATAGCTGCATGCTAACACTCGCTGAAAAGTTAAAGTGCAAAAACATGTAGCTTAATACATTAAAGCATTACGAGATGTTTGCCTACTAGCACTGAGGCAGCTATTAAAGATTTTGCAGAATAATGTTATAGAAGACAATGCTATAGGCTTTTGCAAGTAAGCAGTAAAGTAGTTATAGCTAGACAGATAAGTATAGTAAGAGCGATTGATAAATATAGTGATAGCAGTATAGTGAGTGCAAAGGTAGACAGATTGAATGAGGGCAATAGATAGATAGACAGATAAATAATGTGCAGGTGATAGATATATAGGGTGAGGGGTATGGATAGAGTGAATATAGTGAGGGCAATAGATAGATAGAGTGACAGTGATTGATAGATAGATAGATAGATAGATAGATAGATAGATAGATAGATAGATAGATAGATAGATAGATAGATAGATAGATAGATAGATAGATAGATAGATAGATAAATAGATAGATAGTCAAGTAGTTAGATAGATATATAGAATGAGAGTAATAGATAGAGGATGAGACATAGAAGGAAGACTGCACAAATAGGCAAATGGCAATTGCTTTTAGATTGCATTTTAACAAAACTATACCGGTAGCAGTAAACTAAGGTATGTTCTCAGTCTACTGTCTCAAACATGCATTTTGTTTGATGCAAAACATTTGCTGAGAACTGAAAGTGCAAAAACATTGTAGGTTAGTATATGAAAGTGGCATGAGGGGTGTGCGTACAAGCACCAAGATAACTATTAAAGAATTACGCAGAGTGGTGTTATAGAATTGAAAGCTATGTGTTATTTGCATTAAAGCAGTAAAGTAGTTACAGTTAGACAGATAGCTACAGTAATAGAGATTGATAAATAGAGTGATGGCGGTAGAATGAGTGCGAAAGGTAGACAGATTGAGTGAGAAAGACAGATAGAGTGAGGACGATAGATAAGTAGAGTGAAAGTGATAGAGTGAGGGTGATATATAGAGTGATATATAGAGTGAGGACGATAGGTATGTAGCGTGAGGGTTATAGAGTGAGGGGGATAGATAAATAGATAAATATATAAAGTGAGGACAATAGGTACATAGAGTGAGGGTTTTAAATAGATAGAGCAAGAGCTATAGATAGATAGATAGATAGATAGATAGTTAGATACAGTGAGGGCGAAAGGTAGATTTGTAGATAGATTGAAGGTAATAGATAGATATAGTGATGGTAATAGATAAATATAGTAAATGCAATTAATAGATAGATAGATAGATAGATAGATAGATAAATAGATAGATAGATAGATAGATAGATAGATAGATAGATAGATAGATAGATAGATAGATAGATAGATAGATAGATAGATAGATAGATAGATGGATGGATGGATGGATGGATGGATGGATGGATGGATGGATGGATGGATGGATGGATGGATGGATGGATGGATGGATGGATGGATGGATGGATAGATAGATAGATAGATAGATAGATACATAGATAGATAGATAGATAGATAGATAGATAGATAGATAGATAGATAGATAGATAGATAGATAGATAGATAGATAGATAGAATAAGAGCAATAGATAGAGGAATATAGATAGAAGCAAGGATGCATAAATAAGCGAGCACACAATTGGTTTTTGATTGCATTTTATTAAAACAACACTACAACTAGTAAAGTAAAGTATGTTGTTAGTTACTCCTTGTAAACATGTATTCTGTTTGGTGCTAAATCACTTGCTGAAAATGTAAATTGTAAAAGCATTGTAGGTTAATACATGAAAGCGCTACAAAGAGTGTTCTTACTAGCACTGAGCTAACAATTAAATGATTATGCAGAGTAGTGGCATAGAAGCTAAAGCTATGGGGTTTGCAATAAAGCAGTAAAGTAGCTATAACTAGACAAATAGCTACAGTGAGAACGATTGATGAATAGAGTGATGGCGGGAGAGTGAGTGCAAAAGTAGCCAGATTGAGTGAGTGCGATAGATAGATAGACAGATAAGTTATATGAAGGTGATAGATATATAGATTGAAGGCGATAGTTAGCGTGAGGACGCTAGATAAGGAAAGTGAAGTGATAGATTGAGGGCGATATAGATAGATATAGTGAGGGTAATAGGTAAATAGAGTGAGAGTGATTGATAGGTAGATAGATAGTAGATAGATAGATATTTAAATAGATAGATATAATGAGGGCAGTAGATAGAGGACGATAGATAGAAGCAAGACTACAGAAATAACTGAACGTAGAGTTGTTTTTAGATTGCATTTTAATAAATCTCCACCACTACTAGTACTCTAAAGTATGTTCTAAGTTTCTCTTGTTAAACATGCATACTGTTTGTTGCAAAGCACTTGTTAAAAATTAAATAGCAAAAACAGTGTAGCTTAATACATTAAAGCGCTACGAACTTTGCTTACTACCACTGAGACAACTATTAAAGCATTATGCAGAGTAGTGTTATAAAAGTGAAAGCTATGACCGTTTGTAATAAAGCAGTAACGAAGTTATAGCTAAACAGATAAGTACAGTAAAAGTGATTAATAAATAGAATGATGGCAGTACAGTGAGTGCAAAGGTAGACAGATTGAATGAGGGTAATAGATAGCTAGATAGATTATGTGAAATCGATAGATATATAGAGCGAAGGTGTTAGATAGAGTGAATATAGTGAGGGCTATAGATAGATAGAGAGAAAGTGATTGATAGGTAGATAGATAGATAGATATATAGATAGATTGTTAAGTAGTTAGATAGCTATATAGAATGATAGCAATAGATAGCGGATGATAGATAGAAGCAAGACTGCACAGGTAGGCGAACGTGTAATTGCTTTTAGATTGCATTTTAATAAAACTATACCACTAGCAGTAAAGTAAGGTATGTTGTTAGTGTACTGTTTGAAACATTTATTGTGTTTGATGCAAAATATTTGCTGAAAACAGAAAGTGTAAAAACATTTTAGCTGAATACATGAAAGTAGTACAAGGGGTGTTTTTACTAGCATTGAGACAACTGTTAAAGATTTACGTAGAGTAGTGTTATAGAAGCAAAAGCTATGGGCTTTCGCATTAAAGCAGTAAAGTAGTTATAGCTAGACAGATAGGTACAGTAAGCGCGATTGATAAATAGAGTGATGGCGATAGAGTGTGTGTGAAAGGTAGATCTCTATCTATCTCTACATAGATAGAGTGAGAGCAATAGGTAGATAGAGTGAGTGCAATTGATAGATAGATAGATAGATAGATAGATAGATAGATAGATAGATAGATAGATAGATAGATAGATAGATAGATAGATAGATAGATAGATAGATAGATAGATAGATAGATAGATGGATAGATAGATAGAAAGATAGATAAATAGGTAGTTAGATAGATACATAGAGTGAGAGCAATAGATAGAGGTGAATAGATATAAAGAATACAGCACAAATAGGCGAATGTGCAATTGTTTTTAGATTGCATTTTAATAAAAGTATACCACTACTAGTAAACTAAGGTATGCTTTTAGTCTTTGTTCATAAACATGCATGTTGTTTGATGCAAAACACTTGCTAAAAATTTAAATAGAAAAAACATTGTAGTTTAAACCATGAAAGCGCTACAAGGGGTGTGCTTACTAGCACTGAGATAATTATGAAAGGATTATGTAGAGTGGTGTTATATAAGCAAAGTAATGGGATTGTGCAATAAAGAAGTAAAGTACTTATAGCTAAACAGATAGCTACAGTAAAAGTGATTAATAAATAGAGTGATAACGGTAGAGTGAGTACAAAAGTAGAGAGACTGAGTGAGGGCGTTAGATAGATTTAGTGAGGGCGACAGATAGAGTGACAGATAGAGTGAGGGCGATAGATAAGTAGAGTGAAAGTGATAGAGTGAGGGTGATAGACAGAATGAGGGCGATAGATAAGTAGAGTGAGGATAATAGAGTGAGGGTGTTAGATAGATAGATAAATATATAAAGTGAGGACAATAGATAGATAGAGTGAGGGTATAGATAGATAGAGTGAGAGCTATAGCCAGATAGATAACCAGATAAATAGATAGATAGATAGATAGATAGATAGATAGATAGATAGATAGATAGATAGATAGATAGATAGATAGATAGATAGATAGATAGATAGATAGATAGATAGATAGATAGATAGATAGATAGATAGATAGATAGATAGATAGATAGATAGATAGATAGATACATTGAGAGCGATAGATAGATAGATTTGTAGATAGCTTGAAGGTAATAGATAGATATAGTGAGGGTAATAGATAAATAGAGTGAAAGCTATTGATAGATAGATAGATAGATAGATAGATAGATAGATAGAGAGAGATAGATAGATAGATAGAGATAGATAGATAGATAGATAGATAGATAGATAGATAGATAGATAGATAGATAGATAGATAGATAGATAGATAGATAGATAGATAGATAGATAGATAGATAGATAGATAGATAGATAGATAGATAGATAGATAGATAGATAGATAGATAGATAGATAGATAGATAGATAGATAGATAGATAGATAGATAGATAGATAGATAGGTAGTTAGATAGATAGATACAATGAGGGCAATAGATAGAGGATAATAGATAGAAGTAAGAGTGCACAAATTGGCGAGCGCACAATTGTTTTTCGATTGCATTTTAATGAGACTACACTATTACAGTAAACCAAAGTATGTTCTCAGTTACTCCTGTTAAATATGCATTATGTTTGATGCAAAGCACTTGCTGCAAATGTAATTTGTAAAAAAAGTGTACCTTAATACATGAAATCAGTATGAAGAGTATGCTTACTAGGACTGAGACAACATTTAAATTATTATGCAGAGTAGTGTTATAGAAGCTAAAGATATGGCACTTTGCAATGAATCAATAAAGTAGTTGTATCTAGACAGATCGATACAGTATGAGCGATTGATGAATAGAGTGATGGCGGTAGAGTGAATGCCAAAGTAGACAGATTGAATGAGGGCAATAGATACATAGATAGATAGATAATGCGAAGGCGATAGATAAATAGAGTGAAGGCGATAGATAGAGTGAGGACAATAGATACGTTAAGTGAAGCGATAGAGTGAGGGCGATAGATAGATAGATACATATATAAAGTGAAGGCAATAGATAGATAGAGTAAAGGCTATAGATAGATAGAGCAAAAGGTATAGATAGATAGATACATAGATAGATAGATAGTTAGATAGATAGATAAATAAGTAGATAGATAGATAAGTAGATACAGTGAGGGCGATATGTAGATATATTTATAGATAGAGTGAGGGCAATAGGTAGATAGAGTGAGTGCAATTGATAGATAGATAGATAGATAGATGGATAGATAGATAGAAAGATAGATAAATAGGTAGTTAGATAGATACATAGAGTGAGAGCAATAGATAGAGGTGAATAGATATAAAGAATACAGCACAAATAGGCGAATGTGCAATTGTTTTTAGATTGCATTTTAATAAAAGTATACAACTACTAGTAAACTAAGGTATGCTTTTAGTCTTTGTTCATAAACATGCATGTTGTTTGATGCAAAACACTTGCTAAAAATTGAAATAGAAAAAACATTGTAGTTTAATCCATGAAAGCGCTACAAGGGGTGTGCTTACTAGCACTGAGATAATTATGAAAGGATTATGTAGAGTGGTGTTATATAAGCAAAGTAATGGGATTGTGCAATAAAGAAGTAAAGTACTTATAGCTAAACAGATAGCTACAGTAAAAGTGATTAATAAATAGAGTGATAACGGTAGAGTGAGTACAAACGTAGAGAGATTGAGTGAGGGCGTTAGATAGATAGACAGATAGACAATGTGAAGGCAATAGATATATAGAGTGAGGCTGATAGATAGAGTAAGGACGATAGTTAGGTAGAGTGAGGTAGTAGAGTGAGGCCAATAGATAGATAGATAGATAGATATAAAGTGAGGACAATAGATAGATAGAGTGAAAGCTATAGATAGATAGACTAAAAGTTATAGATAGATAGATAGATAGATAGATAGATAGATAGATAGATAGATAGATAGATAGATAGATAGATAGATAGATAGATAGATAGATAGATAGATAGATAGATAGATAGATAGATAGATAGATAGATAGATAGATAGATAGATAGATAGATAGATAGATAGATAGATAGATAGATAGATAGATAGATAGATAGATAGATAGATAGATAGATACATTAAGGGCGATAGATGAAGAGATTTATAGATAGAGTGAGGGCAATAGATAGAAGCTGATAAATAGTAGCTATATTGTATAAGTAAGCGAATATGCAATTGTTTTTAGATTGCATTTTAATAAAAGTACACTACTACTAGTAAACTAAGGTATGTTGTTACTGTTTCTTCTTAACTATGCATCGTGTTTAATGCAATACACTTGCTGAAAATGTAAAGTGCCCAAAAATTGCAGCTTAATACATGAATGCGCTATGAGGGTTGCTTACTAGCACCGAGACAACTATCAAATGATTATGCAGAGTGGTGTTCTAAAAACAAAGCTATGGGCTTCTGCAATGAAGCAGTAAAGTAGCGTTGTTGCGTACTTGTAACACATGCGTAGTAAATTTTGAAACACAAAAAGAAGACGTTGTTTGTGGCTGTTGTTGACTTTTTTTTTTTTTTTTAAGTTCAAGTTTATTGAAACCAAACAGAAGGTACAAAAGTGAAAATGCATTTAAGAAATAGCAATATACAAGAGAAAATAGAATAAAACAATGCAAAAGAATAAGAAAGCGGATTCAATAAACAACTCACTCTCGTTCATGAAAAAAGAAGGAGAGAGGGAAAAAATATAAAAAATAAAAGGGAGACAATAATGGAGTAGAATAACATGTGCACAAATTACATTGGATGCGAAAAATTATGTAATCATATATTACAGTTGGGAGAAGAAAACTGCAAAATGATAGGCAAAAAGACAACGTTAAATCTTCAAGGGGGTTTATGAACTTCATCAGGGGTATTGATGGGGACATTATTAATAGAAGGGGGAGAGGAGGAGGGAGAGGAGGAGAGGTAGTCGGTGAGTGGGATCCAGAGTAGGGCACGTTTGATGGCAAGGGAGACAGGGGAAACATAATTAGTATCAAGTCTATGGTTAAAACAGATAGCATTCCACCAGGCAGAATAGGTAAGTTTTGAGGAGTCTTTCCAGTTGGAGGTAATCAAATGAAAGGCCACTGCAATGAAAAGATCCAATAACTTATAGTGAGAAGGGGATTGAGGCAACAGAGGGGAGAGGGAGCCTAGGAGCACGGTGGAAGGGGAAAAGGGGAGTTGAAATCGGAAGATAGTGGAAATACGGGACCAAATAGCACGCCAAAAGGAAGCAACCTTAGGGCAGTGAAATAACATATGAGATAAGTCAGCAGAGGGAAAAGAACAGGACCAACAGGCCGGGAAAAGATCAGGGGAGAAAGAGGATAATCTGGACGGAGAAAACAATAATGTTTGGTAAACAAAATAAAGGGTTTGTGTGGTGTTGGCAGCACGAGAAGTTTTGTGAATTTTAATCCAAAGCCGGTCCCATAAAGACACGGGCCAAATGACTGATAAATCCTGTTCCCAGGCCAGTTCAGCGCGTGATTTAGTGCGGTAAGAAGGTGTTATCAGACAGAAATAAATGCGCGAAGCTGAAGATGAGGAGTTTAAAAGAGGAGATAAAAGAGGGTAGAGGGGAGGGAAGTCAGACGAGGGTGGGAGGGTTTGAAGGAATAGAAGGAGTGCAGGGAGTAATAAGTTATATTGTTTTTTAAAGGAGTTGGGGAGAAGAAATTGAGACTGAAGTTCAGGAAAGGAGAGGGGCACTCCATCATGAAGCAATTGCGAGATCCACTTTAACCCTCTGGAAATCCAAGATTTCCAGCAGAAGGAGCGATTTTTGATGCGAAGGAGTTTGTTGTGCCAAATGGGTTGGTGAGATAAAGAAGCAAGAGAAGGGTACGTAGAGGGAATGTGGGGGGCAAGGATGTGACACGAATGTGCGATAATAGGAGAGCGTAAAAAAGTAGTGTGAGCTGAAAAGGCCAGAACTTCCGAAAAGTCAAAGGGGGAGATGAGAGACTTCTCCATGGACAGCCATACTGGTGGGTAAGTGAGAGGGTCCATAGATAACCAACGAGCAGCTTGTTTCAGGGAAAAGGAATAATGATAAGATTTGAAATCAGGGAATTTCAGTCCACCGTGGGATTTATCTTTTTTAAGAAAGGGTAAGGCAATCCGGGGAGGTTTCTTTTGCCAGAGAAATTTAGATAAAAGAGAATCCAATCTTTTGAAGTAATAATGAGGAATTCGAACAGGAATCATGGATAAGGAGTACAAGATGATAGGAGCCAACATCATCTTAATTGAGTCTAATCTCCCCCACCAAGAAAGGAATAATGGATTCCATCTAGCGATAGAGTCAGAGAGTTTCTTGGAGATAGAGTCAAAATTAAATTTTAGAGTATCCGAAATGGAAGGGGAGAACCAGAGGCCTAAATATTTAATCTTGGAAGGTTGCCAGGAGAAACCAGTTCGATCAAAGTAGTGACGAAGGCAGGAGACATTAAGGGGTAGGATCTCGCACTTATCACGATTAAGGCGATAGCCAGAAACCAAAGAGAAAGCTTCAACTTGACGAAAAAAAGGGGGGAATAGTGGATTCAGGATTAGAACAATAAAAAACGATGTCGTCTGCGTAGACTGAGAGTTTGACTTGATTGGGACCAGGGTTATAACCAGTAATAAGACTGTCCTGCCTGATCTTTGTTAAAAAGGGTTCTAGTGCAACAATAAACAGTAAGGGGGACAAAGGGCAGCCTTGGCGAACCCCCCTAGAGAGAGAGAAATAGTCTGAAACTTTCCCATTTGCGAAAATAGAAGCTCTGGGGCCAGAGTACAGGAGGGAAATGAGGAAAATCAATTTTGGAGGAAAGCCAGTCCAAGAAAGAGCGCGAAACATAAACTCCCAGCTGATATGGTCAAATGCCTTTTCGGCATCGAGTGCAATAGCTGCCAAAGGATATTGAATGGTAGAAGCCTTGCTGAGGACATTGAAGAAAACTCTCGAATTATCAGACGATAAGCGGCCTTTGACAAAACCGGATTGTTCTGGGCCAATAATTTCAGGTAATATGGTGTCTATGCGTAGGGCAAGTAATTTGGCAAAGATTTTGTAATCCGTATTTACAAGAGAAATGGGTCGATAATTTTTACAGAGTGTAGGGTCTTTATCGTCTTTGGGGATGAGACAGATCATTGCTTCCTGAAATGTACCTTGGGAGGAGCCATCATTGACAAAAAAATTGAAAAGAAGAAGTAAATGAGGTAGGAGCTGCTTGGAGAAGTGGCTATAGAATTCAATAGTAAACCCGTCAGGGCCAGGGGCTTTGCCACGTCTAAGGACCGACACCGCGTGGGAGATTTCCGCTAGAGTAATATCAGATTCGAGTGGGGAAAAATCAACATGGGAAGAAGAAGGGGGAGTGAGAGAGTGGAAGTAGGAGGTCAAGTCATCAGGAAGAGGAGGGGATTCGGGGGTATAAAGTTGTTTATAAAAGGAGACAAAATCATGTAGAATATCCTCATCTTTAAAATGGGAAACTCCATTCAAGTCAGTTATGGAGGCAATCCGAGTCCTATCTTGACGTGTTTTGAGGTAGTTGGCTAAGAGTTTACCCATTTTATTTTGACCTCCATAATAGCGGGCACTGCATTTCAGTAAGTAAGAGGCTGCAGCATCAGCAGAGGACTTATT
Organism: Lissotriton helveticus; assembly: GCF_964261635.1. Lineage (NCBI taxonomy): Eukaryota > Metazoa > Chordata > Amphibia > Caudata > Salamandridae > Lissotriton > Lissotriton helveticus. The sequence continues at coordinate 146,210,209 of NC_136064.1, read as the reverse complement.
AAAAGCAACTTTTGCTGAGATAAGGTCTTTAAGAGAGGAATCAGAGGGTGAGCGATAGTATGAATATTCCAGCTTTTTAATTTTTGCAAGAAGAAGGGAAGATTGACGTTCAAAACCTTTCCGTTTTTTAGAAACATAATTAATTATAAATCCTCTGGCCGTTGCTTTGAAAGAGTCCCAAATCATGACAGGAGAGGAATCAGGGGTGGAGTTAGTAGTGAAAAAGTCAGTAATGAAAGCATTGAACTGGTCAGTAAACTTGGAATCAGCCAAAAGGGAGTTGTTAAAACGCCATCTGCCAGGTGAGGGAGAGAAGGGTAGCAGTTCAAAGTCTACTAGGACAGGGCCATGATCGGATATGAGGATGGAGCCAATTTCAGATGTAAGGACACATTGGGAAAGGGATTTGCTAAGGAAGAGGTAATCAATACGTGATTGGGTTTTGTGAGGAGGGGAAAAATAACTGTATTCTTGGAGGTCAGGGTGACAGAGTCTCCAAATGTCTGTTAGGGATTTACGGCGAATAGCAGAAGTAAATTGATTATGCATTTTGGATCGAATGAAGGTAACTGGGGAGTGCCTGTCAAGGAAGGGATCATGTATTTGGTTACAGTCACCACCAAAAATAATGTAATTGTCGTTTAGGGAAATCAATTTATCTGAAATGAGGGGCCAAAAGGAGTGATCTACAGTAACTGGAGCGTAGACATTGAAAACAACAATAGGCACATTATCTACAGTCAATCTCAAGATTATAAAACGACCATCAGAATCAATTTCAAATTGAGTATCAGTAACAGCAAACTTTTTATGAACTAATATGACTACGCCATTCTTTTTCCCCAAAGAGGGGGAGGAGAAAACATGACCGACCCAAAGTCTTTTCAATTTAGAAGATTCAATATCGTTAAGGTGGGTCTCTTGTAACATGGCAACGTCAGATTTTAATTTAGCCAAATGAGCTAGTACCCTTTTAATTGGACTATTTAAACCTTTAACATTCCATGAGGTAACTCTGAATGATACACAGTAAAAGTATTAAATGCAAATATAACGCAAACAATGCAATAAAAAGTGCAAGAATGTAATATATGAAAAACAACCAAACTGGAGAAAAAGGGATACAATCGATAAGCAAACATGAAATGAAATTATGCATTAACCTAGAAAAGAAATAAATCTGAGAGAAAAAAGAAGGAGGAAGGAAAAGGAAAAAGAGGTGAGAGAAAATGGGAAGAGAAGTACTCAGAGAAGAGAAATAGAAGAAAAGAGAGGGAAGCAGAAAAGGAGAAGGAAAAGAAGAAGAGAAAATGTGAGAGGATAATAAAAATACTTGAAAAAAAGTACAGGCAAAAGAGAGGAAAAGATGAAAAGAGTACAACCTGCAGAAAAACAACGAAAGGAATACAAGGGAAAAGATCATACCTACAAAGGAGAAATCCAAGGATACGAGGGGAGGGGGAAGAACCAGACGGGACGGCTGGCACAACCGGGAGCGAACAAGACGGAGGACAGGGAGGTACCACATCAAAAAAGTGAAAGAGCTGTGGGAGAAAATATGAACACAATATGAACACAATATGAATATGAAAACTCGAAGTCAAACAAACGAAACAAAGAAAGTCAGAACACAAAATTTCCAATATAAGTCAAATAAGAACGATATAGGAAAAAATTAGAATATATAATAGTCAGCCTTCAAGACATAAGATACTGTGACAACGACCAAAGAAGGGAAACATATAAGAGAAATCAGCCAACATTGGAGGAGGAGGCGTCCATGGATTCGGTATGATGAGCATTTATGAAACTCTGTAGACGGAGCGGGACTTCGTACGTAGTGGTCTTGTTGTTAAAAGTAACCTTAAAAAGGCAGGGGTGGAAAAGACCATATTGGGCGCCCATTGCACGAAGAGCAGGTCTCAAGTTGAGGAAAGCCTTCTTCCGATTCGCAGTGGCCTTGGCGTAGTCCTGGGCGAAGAACAGAGTGGATCCAGACCAAGTGATACGTTGAGAGGATTTGGCAGCAGAAAGGACCTTCAATAGATCTGTGTATTCCAAGAAATACAGGATAACGCCTCTAGGCTTCGATGAGGGAGCTGTGGGTGAAGACGGGCGACCCAATCTGTGTGCTCTCTGAATGTTGAGAACAGTGCCCTCTGGCATACGGAGAACTTTAGGAATGAAGGATTTAAAGAATGTGATTGGATCAGACCCCTCCTGATTCTCCTCAAGGCCGTAAATGCGGAGGTTATTACGCCTGTTACGATTTTCCAACTCCTCCACATGGCGTTGAAGCAAAGAGACTTGAGCCTGAAGAGAAGAAACTTTAGAGCAAGTGTCTGTGAGGGAGGGAATGGACTGTTCAATTGCCGAGACTCTGGTATCAAGCTGCGACCAAGTATCAGTGAGAACTTGTAGTTTGGCGTTGGTATCTTCCAATTTGGAGTTAGTTTCCTCCATAAAGGGACATAATGCCCTTATTTCCTCTAGCAACACTTCCATTGAAACAGGCGAGGAGGATTTCGGTGGAGAAGAGGAATTCTGCCTAACACGCTTGGTGAGAGATTCCCCCGAAGGCGCTGACGCAGTTTCAGAAGCTGCCATGTCGTCAGACGAGGGAAGAGAGTCTTGTAGGCGTGAAAATTGGGTAAAAACCTTCGAGTTTTTAATAAAAATATGTTTAGTTGGAGTTACTGTGGAAAAAGATCCCTTAGACCTTCCCATGGAGAGAAAAAGCAAAGAGGTGACCAAAAAGTATGATGAGGAGGAAGAGGAATCATGAAATGGCCGCCCCAAAATTGCATTCACTGTGGGCAAGGTCAATGGCGCAGGAAACATGCACAGTAACTCATAATATGGCACCTCAGCATCGCGAGTGAAAACAAAATGGCGGTCGCGATATAGCGACAGAAGAAAAGGACTCACATTGCTGGAAATATGGTGAATTTCTGTCCAAAAACGAGCCAGGGAGCTCTGAGGCTGTTCAGCATGAGGTCCGACACTTCTGGGAGAAAACGCGGCGCCGAGGCAGCACGAAGAAGAAGCAGCCGCCCGGTCCCGTCAAGGAGCTCTACACGGGAGCCGCCATCTCCGTCAGGCGCTAAGCCACGCCCCCGCTGTTGTTGACTTTTAATGCAAACGTAGCTGTTAAAATAATTATTCTTGATGGGCGAAGTTGAGGTATGTTAGCAAATAATTAAGCGTGTTAATATAAAGGCAGCCTTCTGACGTTTAATTCCAATGTACTCTGTAAAATAATTATTATTGACTAGTGCAATCAGGGCATGCTATTTAAAAAGTAAGCTTGTTAATTGAAAGGCCACCTTTTGACTTTTAATTTAAACGTAGTTTGTAAAACATTTTTTGTTGATGAGCGCAGTTGAAGCATGTCAGCAACTAAGCAAGCGTGCTAAATGAAAGGTAACCTTCGTAATAATTATTGTAGCTAGCCATAGTTAGCGTAGTTATAATTTGAGGTACAAAGAAAGGGCTTTCTAGCAAACTACAGAGTGCATTGGGATTGTAGCCTGAAAGCGTGTTAATTTAAAGGCAGCCTTCTGACATTTTATTCAATTGTACTCGGTAAAATAATTGTTCCTGATGAGCGCAATCGGAGCATGTTAGCAAATAAGTAAGCGTATTAATTGAAAGGCAACTCTCCGACTTTTAATTTAAACGTAGTTCTTAAAATATTTTTTCATGATGAGCGCAGTTGGGGCATGTTAGCAAATAAGCAAGCGTGCTAAATGAAGGGTAGCCTTCGGAGTAATGATTGTAGCTGGCTATAGTTAACGTAGTTATAATTCGAAGTACAAAGAAAGGGCTTTGTAGCAAACTACAGAGTGCATTGGGATTGTACCCTGAAAGCGTGTTAATTTAAAGGCAGCGTTCTGACGCTTAATGCAAATATACTCTGTAAAATAATTTTTATTAACGAGTGTAGTTGGGGTATGCTAGCAAATAAGTAAGCGTGTTAATTGAAAGGCAACTCTCTGACTTTTAATTTTTATGTAGTTCTTACAATATTTTTTCTTGATGAGCGCAGTTGAAGCATGTCAGCAACTAAGCAAGCGTGCTAAATGAAAGGCAGCCTTTGTAGTAATTATTGTAGCTGGCAATAGTTAGCGTTGTTATAATTTGTGGTACAAAGAAAGGGCTTTCTAGCAAACTACAGAGTGCATTGGGATTGTAGCCTGAAAGCGTGTTAATTTAAAGGCAGCCTTCTGACATTTTATTCAATTGTACTCAGTAAAATATTTGTTCCTGATGAGCGCAATCGGGGCATGTTAGCAAATAAGTAAGCATATTAATTGAAAGGCAACTCTCCGACTATTAATTTAAACGTAGTTCTTCAAATATTTTTTCATGATGAGCGCAGTTGGGGCATGTTAGCAAATAAGCAAGCTTGCTAAATGAAAGGCAGCTTTTGGAGTAATGATTGTAGCTGGCTATAGTTAGCGTAGTTATAATTTTTAAGTACAGAAGAAAGGGCTTTGTAGCAAACTACAGAGTGCATTGGTATTGTAGCCTGAAAGCGTGTTAATTTAAAAGCAGTCTTCTAACGTTTCATTCAAATGTACTCGCTAAAATAATTGTTTATGATGAGCGCAGTGGAGGCATGCTAGCAAATAAGTAAGCGTGTTAATTGAAAGGCAACTCTCCGATTTTTAATTTAAATGTACTTCTTACAATATTTTTTCTTGATGAGCGCAGTTGAAGTATGTCAGCAAATAAGCAAGCGTGCTAAATGAAAGGCAGCCTTTGTAATAATTACTGTAGCTGGCCATAGTTAGCGTCGTTATAATTTGTGGTACAAAGAAAGGGCTTTCTAGCAAACTATAGAGTACATTGAGATTGTAGCTTGAAAGCGTGTTAATTTAAAGGCAGCCGCCCGAAGTTTTATTCAAATGTACCCCGTGAAATAATTGTTCCTGATGAGCACAGTCGGGGTATGCCAGCAAATAAGTAAGCGTGTTAATTTAAAGGCAACTGTCTGACTTTTAATTGAAACGTAGTCTTAAAATATTTTTTATGATGAGCGCAGTTGAAGCATGTCATCAAATAAGGAAGCGTGCTAAATGAAAGGCAGCCTTCGGAATAATGATTGTAGCTGGCGATAGTTAGCGTATTTATCATTTGAGGTGCAAAGAAAGGACTTTGTAGCAAACTACAGAGTGCATTGGGATTGTAGTCTGAAACGCGTACTATTTGAGATGTTCGTTACTTTTAACACAAATGAATTACATTCAAATACAATAATTTAAAAGTATTCTTAAAATAATTTTTTTTGATCGGCGCAGTGACACTAATGAAGTTTCCAATAAAATTATTGTAACTGACTGCAAACAAAAGTAGACCCTTGCCAAAAAAATATTAATCAAACACAAATGTAATACATTTTAAAAAACAATAAATACGAATTTTCTCTTTGTACTCACGTTGTTGTTGCAAAAGTTGATTGCTGAGCACTATTTGTTCGTTGATTGTTCCAGTAAACGCTGCTGTGAAGTATCTGAGAGCAATGGACGCTGTAGAAAATGCAGCAAATGATTATTTTTTGTAAAGATATTGCAAAGTGTAAAAAAAAAACGTATGGAAAAATATTGTAAAGAAACTTACCTAACGCAAATAGAGCGACAAAGAAATCGAACGTCCAACAGTGTGTAGCAAAAGCAGGAGAAATCACGGTAAAATACAAGGCAAAAGCTCGTTTCTGATGAGGTCAAGTAGCGTTGTGTTTAGCATGGGGCAAACTTTCTGTTTAAGTAAGTTTTTTTCGCCATTAGATAGTAAAGTTTCGGGGCAATAAAATGCAAGAGGCGCAGGGGGAAGAAATGCATAAGGTTAGTGTGAAAATGGCCAAGTGTGAAAGGAACTTGTCTGCTAAGTGTCAATGGAAACGAAAGGGCAAAGGTGAACTATAGGATCGAAGCAGTTTCGTTTCTTAAAATCTATTCAGTTACTGAGAAATATACACAAGTTTCTGGGAAATCGAAACAAAACGTTGTTTGTTATGTTTGTGTCATGTTCATTGTTTGTAAAGGCAAAGATGTCATCCTTATTTGCTAAAATATCAGTAGTTGTTAAAGTGTTTGGACATGGAGTCAGGCTTTTATAAGCACTCGCCTGAGCTTAATGGCACGTTGTGCGTTCAGTCAGTATTCTTAATGTAGTAATATTGCTGGTGTTGCAAAACGTTGTTCGTTATGTTTGTGTCATCTTCATTGTTTGTAAAGGCAAGGATGTCATCCTTATTTGTAAAAATATCATTAGCTGTTGAAATGGCATTTTTACTTAAATCGAAGCTCTAAAAATATTACGCATACGCACTTTAAACATTAGCAGGCGCATGAATGTGTTTGGACATGGTGTCAGGCTTTTATTAGCACTCGCCTGAGCTTAATAGCACGTTGTGCGTTCAGTGAGTATTCTTAACCTGGTAATATTGCTGGTGTTGATTTTGTAAAAGCATTACAATTCTAGCAGCGTTATGGTGCTATATTACATGCTCTGTTATATTACATGTAGCTATATTACATTACATGTTGTTATAACAGATGCCTTTCGAATAAAGCTTAGGCCACACTTGCTTTAACTACATTAATACTTCTACTATGGCTGCTGCCTATGTATGCATCTGGTAACATTGCTGACACCTACTGGACCCCGTCAATGTAACCTGAACTTCTTAACTGTAGCATCCCTTAGACGAAGTCTTTCTTGTAAGCGCTTTTGTGACTGTAAAAAGTACGCACCAAGCTTAGTTTACATTCCATATTTACAAGAACACACACTTTAGTGACTCTTTGCAATCGTACTTGCATGGTGCCACTTTTGGCATAACTCTCTTTTGCATTACGCCACATTTGGTGAAGCAGACGCCACTTTTGACACAACGCTTTTTTGCATGATGCTACATTTGGGCAAGCAGACATGACAGCAGCAAGTTAGTAGCACGTGCTTTTTTGACATTCAAAATAAAACATGTTTTGCTGTAGATGCACAAGATTTGCATATCCTTTAAAGCTGTATCTCCTGTACGTAGTAGCAAGCTAGCACATGATTAGAACAAGGTTAAACAGTAGCCAGATGCCTGCTTCTATAAAATGAAAAAATGATAGTGAGAATATAGTAAATAAGCAGAGTATCATTTTAACATATTTCTGATGACGATATGGAAGTAGTAAGTCGAAAAGTTCCACTGCTAAAAAGTTAAATAGCCCTCTATATTTGCAGTTTTGTAGCAGCTCAATACAAACGTAATCTATCGCCATAGAGAATAACGAGAAGGAGAAATTATACTTCACCTTATGAGGTTGATTTAAATATGAAGCAACGTATGGCCCAGGGGCATTATTTTTCGAGAACTGAAATGAGTACGGGCCGGCCGCCATCTGATGTTAGGTAGCTAGAGGTATGCCATGTACATGCTCACAGCTTGGGCACACTGCAGTTTGGTGCAACGCCAGTCTAATAGCATCAATCTTGCTTCAGCAGAAACAGTTGACACACAAACAAGACCCTCGTAAAGTGCTCAGATACAACACCTAATGAAAAGCTGGTGTTACACACGGTCAATGTACACTCGGTCAATGTAACTCCAACTTAATAACTTTAGCACCACTTGGACGAGGTCCTTCCTTGTAAGGGCTTTCGTAACTGTCAAGAGCACGCACAAAGCCTATTTCACATGCCATATTTACAAGAACACACACTTTAGTGACTGTCTGCAATCGTACTTGCATGATGGCACTTTTGGCACAACACTCCTTTGCATGACGCGAAGCAGACGTATAAATAGTTCCTGAAACTCTGCACAATTTATACACGCACACACAAACACGCACGCACACACACATGCGCACACACACATGTACACACACGCACCCACACGCACTTGCTGGAGCTTAAAAAACACGCACGCACACACTCACGAGCACACACACACATGTATACACACGCACTCACACGCACTCCTTGGAGCTTAAGGGCACGTTGTGCATTCAGTGGGTATTCTTAATTTAATACTATTGCTTTTGTTATATTACATGCTGTAATGTTAAACTATTCATATGTAGCAGAGTGACTGTTTACACTCGTACGAAGTAAAAAAAGAAAAGCACAACACATTTTTGCATGACGCCACATTTGCGCAAGCAGACATGGCGGCGGCAAGTTAGCTTTAGAAGTATCTCTGCCACTTTTAGCACAGCTCTTACATAATAAAGGAGCCACCAAATTACCGTGTGACACCTGATAGTGGCTAACTTACAAAAGATCACAGTCATCAGCAGCGCTTTGACATCACGCTGTTTAAAGCGTCCTGCAAACTCCCCCTGCCCCCGAGTAACTGGCTCAAAAAACACACCTTTTGAACGACACCACCTTTTAAAAGACAACTGATGTCTACGTTTGCATGGCGCCAGCTTCAGAATACAATACACAAACCTAAACTTCTTAGGCAGCTAGTGCCAAAGTGCTTTACATTTGCATGGCGCCAATTGGGTATGGCATACCTCTTCAGCAGCACTTGGACATCACGCTGTTTTAAGCGTCTTCCAAAGTCTGAACAGCTCTAGTCACTGTTTTGCACTTGTACCAAGTAAAAAAGAAAACCACAACACCTTTGTAGCTGAGCATAGTCGGGCGTGTTAATTGAAAGCCACAAACGCGCTCACGCTCCCTAATAATGCTGACTTTATTTAAGGCGAATGTGAATGTCAAAAACTTATTACACATGGCATATTTCCAAGAATAGCTAAGCATAATAGGGCGTGTTAATTAAAAACTACAAAGGCGCTCTAACTTCATAAAATGCCGACTTCATTTGCGGCTGTTGTCCACCTTTAATTTAAATGTAGCTCTTCAGTTGGAGCATGTCAGCAAACAAGTGAGCGTGTTAATTCAAAGGCAGCCTTGGAAATAACGATGAAAGCGAAACTGACACCGCACACAAAGCAAGCAGCCAGCAGCTCGCTCAATAACGATGAAAGCGAAACGGACACCGCACACACAGCAAGCAGCCAGCAGCGCGCTCCCGCGGACAAAACTGACACTGGAAAAGCACGCGTCCGACTCGTGTCTACATTCCCAGAAACGGACAACAATAGTTGTCGAGCAGACAGCAAGCAATGCTTCGCATTGCTTGCACGTCTAGGCTCGACCTAAAAAAGGAACAATGTTGTATGTAATCTACATGTTAGTGCCACATATAATGGGTGTCAATATATAAACAAAACAAGTAGAGTGATGAACTGGGTGGTAGGCAATAAAGACAAGTGTAAACTAGTACCTTATTTACAGATTATAAATGAATAAATACAAAATGTTGAGGCAAAAGTTATATTTATTGCTAGTTAAATGTATCATATAGAAATAATGACTTGAAGGCTAATGGGAAAGGATTTTAAAACCTACAACAGTGCAAGAAACTGATTGGTTTAGCATCTTTTGAAAGGATTATATCCCTATGAAGGCTGAAATTCAGTATTTGAGTTTGACTCCGTATTTCAATGTTCCTCCATAAATCGGAGGAAGTTCAATTTCCACAAAACTAATAATCAGCCCCTATATTTTCCTAAGGTTGTTACTGCTCTCCACTGGTGGATATATTCTAAGCTATGAATAAATGGCATTATGCTTTATATAGTCTTCATATTAAGGTGGATATTAATAAACACATCATTCCGCAAGTCACCTTGATGCGCTGTGTGATAGATAAAGGGCAGAAATGTGCCGGATTTAACGTAATATTCATTCTGTTATTCATTTTTCGTGGTCTTAGGAGGAGTCTGCTAACCAGTTCTAAAGTGCTTTTGCTCTCTCCACTCAACATAGTAGAGTTGGCTCATATATTAGTGGCAATTGGTATATTTAATTTACTTATAAGTCCCAGGGCAAGTAGGCTAATAGAAAACATCACTACTTATTAGCCCACCCACTTAGGTAGGCCCGTAAGACTTGTCCCAGGCCTGACATTTCAGCTTGTATGCAGTCTTAAATTGTTATGTCAATTTGACAAATTAACCCTCCCTGGCAAGTCCTAAACTTTCATTTTGTTACACAGAAGTCACCCATAAATTAGGCCTGAGGTAGCCTATAGGGCAGGGCTCAATGTAACTAAAACTTTGGCCATATACTTTTGAGTTTCACATGCCTATGTGATAAAAGACTCCTGGGTGTATTTTTCACTACTGTGAGGCATGCCACCACTATAGGATAACATTGGGTTTACATTTAATAAGTGATTAGTACTGAGTGGAAACAAGTGAACAGTTCATGTTTAGTGTCTTCGAAACTGTAATGAGAAAAGTTTTTTAATGGTATAGGCAGATTTTTTATCACAGTTGTTAAAATGCCACATTTATAAACTTGCTGTAGCAACAAATGATGAATGGAAAGCTGAATGAATCTAACAATTATCCCCAGTCAAACAATTTGGGTTAAATGTATGGTTCTTTTGCTCACTACTTCACCCCAGTTTGGACCAATCCAAATGGAAATCAGTTTTAACCATGGGAACAGTCCAGCCCGAACTGCCAAGCCAGGTCCTCCCGGGAATGGAAACAAGCATCCTGAAACAGGTTTTGGGGTAACACCTGTCCTCATTGAGGCTAGCTTGAATTGAGTGGCACAGTGAACAAGGGACCCACGTCTGGGTACACCCATCCCACTTAGGTTGAAAGTGTTGGAGGAACAAATGATGGACAAAATGCTGAATGAATCAAACATTCAACCTCAGTGAAGAGATCTGGGTTAAATGCATTGTTCTTTTGCTCAATACACCACCCTAGTTCGGACTCAGCCATATGAACATCAGTATGGACCCTGCTCCTCATGGTAACAGTCCAGCCCAAACTACCAAGTTGGTCCCACCTTGGACCAGAAAAAAACATAATCGGATAGGTTTTGGGTCAAACCCCTCCTCAGCCAGGTTAGATTGAGTCCAGTTGCACAGCGAGCAAGCTAGACCCATGTCTGGGCATACCCATCCCACTTAGGTTGAAAAGTGCTGTAGCAACAAATGATGGATGGAATGCTGAATGAATTAAACATTCACCCCTAGTCAAGATATTTGGCTTACATCCATTGATATTTTTCTCACTACACCAATCATTTGTTGTTGCTGCACATTTAGAAAGTTGATATTTTCCTGTCTTAGCAATTTAGTTCCTGCAGTCTGTCCTGGGACACCTGACTGGATGTAGTTGTCAGTGGATTTTGAATATTTCTATCAGAAAGACACACAATAGAAAGCTTGGGTGCGCTGGAGGGGCCATTAGCTGGCAGGATGGGGGTGAACCTGGGCTCTGCCCCCCTTGCATTTGAATAGGCTTGTCCTGTCTTCACATAAAGGGATGCATAAACCCTGTAGCAGGTGGGGGGCAGGAAGCCTGAGCACTTCAAAGGGAATTCTATATAAGCTTCTCCCACTTTAAAGAAGGCACCTGTTCTAAATAATTAGCCATGCTTCTGAAATGACTTTCACTCTGTTGGACTGCTACCTTGCTGGAATTCTATCTTTCTGAATTGCTGCCCTGCTGCTGTCCTGCAGCAGTGCAAGTCCCAACTGCCAGACAGTTTGGACTTTTAGCTAAACTCAGGGCTACCAGAGTAACTTCAAGGGATAATCTGCTGGCCTCCTGTTCAAAGTCATAGGTAACCCTGGGCGTAGTTTGCGTAGTATCGCTACACATAGCTACGCAAAGTGCACTTCACACTGCGCGAGCTACGTGAACTGTGTAGTGCACTGTGCAAAATGCTGTTCACACTGATTGCACAGTGCAGGATGCTTATGCGCACTGTGCAATCAGTGCAAACCGCTTCTTGCACAGTGCAAGCGGCAGTTTTCTGCTGCTCGAGTAGATTGCTACTTGAGCGGCAGCTTTCTCAAAGCAGACTGGTAGTTTCTCGTCATGAGCGGTCGCCAGCATGCGCGACCACTCGCAAAGAGAAACCTGACCTCCCCACGTTGAGAATATCACTGGGAGGTTTATTTTCCATGTTCGCGATCGGCAACTTGATGTTTCTGATCGCAAACGAGGAAAAAGTCTTGCCGGAATGTCATTTTTGCTCGCTCGCGGTCACCAACTTGACTTTGAGGACTGCCAGCAAGCAAAAAATTCATAACTCTTGGTCTACTGATTGGATCGTTTACACATTGACTCTAAATTAAGCCTGATTGTGTTTGTGCCAAGCTACCAGAGGGTTAAGAACAGTTTTATTTAGGGGTTTGCTTTTGTCTTCACTGTGACACGGATTGTGGTAGCGGCTTGAGCAGGGTTTCACACCTCCTCAAACAGTAACCCAATTTCTTTCAATCAGTCAAACCAAAATACAAGTAAAATAACACAACTAGATAGAAATAAAGAAATCACCAACCACAGAGCTCAAAATTATGAAGAAAATCAAATGGAACCAAGTATATACAACACATAAAACATAAAATAAAACCTACATATCACTCCAAAGACATTTACATATCACATCCTATTTAACAAAGCACAAATAAGACTTGCTATTCTGTAGTTGTAGATCTTGTCCACATACAGAATGCCAAAAGAGAATGTACCAAAAACAGGAAAAATAATACCGAAAAATCCCCCCAGAAAAAGTGAAAAGAAAAACAACAGGTCCAATTTAAATCCAACAAAATAATGTAACGTCAAAAGGAACCATTAAAAACTAATGAGGAATGAGGTGCACTCTAAAGGTGTTACATTTAATAATCCCACTCCAATCTCAACTGCTTACGTGAAGGGGTGGGACACTGATGTGGTAACACATACATTCCCCACTTCAATCTACACCACTTAGGGGAAGCTGTGGGACACTAAAGGGGTAACGTAAACTATTCCTAGTCCACTCTATACCATGTAGGGGAAGGTTCTGGACACAAACAGGTAATGATGTACTATTACCACTCCAAAATAAACACTTAGTAGAAGGTGTTTGACACTTAAGGAGTAAGCCATTGTGTTAAGGTGCTGGTTACTAAAGAAATGACATTTACTATCCTCACTACATTCTAACCCATTTCAGAGAAGGTGTTTGCAAGTCATAGGGTGAAATTAACTTAAACTACTCCTATTAATAAATATTTTAATGTGACTTTAAAAATATTAAAATGGAATCAATGTTTAAAAATATTAACATGATATTCATATGTATAATACACTAATAATAAATAATGTATGTACTACATAACATACCACATTACCATAAACATATTATATGACTAAACAACATATGCTATTAGTAAATGATATAGTTAATATAAACATTAATGACTATAATACATATATACTATACAATACTATTGGATTATAAAAATGAATCAGTTTAAGTAATGAAAAATACCTAAATAATCATTATACAAACAAAACATTTTGGAAAATTAAACATTATTATATTAGAATGAATTCATTTAATCTTAGACCAATATTAAATAGTATATCGTATTTAAAAAAAATTAACATAAATGTAATTTAATGCAACATAGTTACATTCACAATCTTTAGAGTAATTATATAAACATGTATGTTTAAAATATCAAATGTATATATATATATATATATATTACCTACTGGCGGTCGCCAGTAGGTATATATAGTTAGGATTTTTTCTCTATGGGTTTTTTGAAAATTCTATGTCTAATAACTTTGGCGTTTGTGGACGGAATTGGCTGAAATTTTCAGGAAAATGGCACATTTTGTTTCTGAGCAGCCCCTGAAAATTTTGGGGGGTTCGTCAAGGGGGGGCCGAGAAAAAAGGGGGGTCCCAAAACGCGTTTTTCCCATGTTAATTTCCATAGGGCGGTTGGCCTCACTTTTAGCCCGAACGGCTGAATGGATTTGCACGAAACTTGGCAAAATTGTAGGGACTGGTAGCCCGATGTGCCTTTTGTAGGTCTCAATATATGTGCTCCAGTGGATTTTGAGAAATTAACGTTTAAAAAAAGATACATATCTGTAACAGCGGACCTGGCAGGCCCAGGACGCGTACTTTTCGCGCAACGGAGCTTTGTGAAGCGAAGCTGATTGGTTCTCCGGCGTCTGTCAACATTCCAAACAGTCCGTAGCGGCCGCCATCTTGTCTCTCGGTAGGATCGAGAGACAAGAGGAGGTCAAAACAAAGGGGGAAATAACTATAAGGGGGCATAGTAGATCCTCGCTGACCCCCTAGGTTTGATGTGGAGGTTTTAAAAGGGCCCCGCGGGGCAAAAAAAAATAATAATAATAATAATCGAACGGCTGAATGGATTTGCACGAAACTTGGCAAAATATTAGGGACTGGTAGCCTGATGTGCCTTTGCTAGGTCTCAATATATGTGCTCCAGTGGATTTTGAGAAATTAACGTTCAAAAAAAGATATATATCTGTAACAGCGCTCCGCTTCGCGTAACGGAGGTTTGCGAAGCTGATTGGTCATTCTGTCACTGGGCTATAGTTGGGCTACATCTGGCTGATATTTGGGCTACATTTGTTTTTTTGTGTGTCTGGCGGCCATCTTTGGGCTACATTGGGCTACATTGGGCTTCATTGGGCTACATTCAGCTAATTAGCAAATAGCTCATCGCAAACTAGGAATGGTAAAGAATCGCTATTTATTCCTTAAAGTTCGCTATTTAGGAAATGCAAAAAACTTTGATGATACATATGGCGGTTCATCTCTAACAAGATAAGAAGCATAGGGATACATTTATGATGACTGGCGCATCACCAGGGATGTGTTAGTCATTCTGTGCCGCTGTTCCGTCACCTATGGTGTGCTGCATTTACAATGCGGCGCATCATGGGGCAAAAACAGCACAGATGCGTGATGTATCTGTGCCGTAAAGGTGGCGCATTGCTGGAGTTGTATCGCAAGTGTGATGAAGCTCCAGCAAGGGTCGGGGGTGCCCCTGTCGCAGGGTTTCTGTTCTCACACAGAACTGTGGACAGAGGATTGGAACCTCGGCGAATTAGGGTGTCCCAAACTCACGTTAGTAATCAAAAACTCCTTAGCAAGCTAGGTACAGTGTCACATTGGATATAACAAACTCTCAATGTTTAGACAATCCAGAATATGAACTTATAGTACCTCAGGATATGTGGAACTCATGAACAGTCGGTCGTTATAGATTTCTTAGAAACCAGAACATGGAGTTAAGAAGAACAGATGTGTATTTGAAATGTTTATTTACTAATGCCGTCTTCTCAGGCGTAGTACCTTAGATAATAAAAGTACACATATTATCAGTAGCAAAATTACCAGCATAGTTACTAGTACATAAAAAGTGAATGGTGATAGTATGTTAACATGCTGTAAATGAATAAGAGTTAGCAACACTTATAAGCAGCCGCGGGCCGTGGAGGGAGTTACGGTGAGGCAGGGAGGCGGGGAGGGGGAGAAGCAGGGTGGAGAATACAAGTACACATATTATCAGTAGCAAAATTACCAGCATAGTTACTAGTACATAAAAAGCGAATGGTGACAGTATGTTAACATGCTGTAAATGAATAAGAGTTAGCAACACTTATAAGCAGCCGCGGGCCGTGGAGGGAGTTACGGTGGGGCAGGGAGGCGGGGAGGGGGAGGGTCAAGGTAGAGAGGGCTCCACCCTGCTTCTCCCCCTCCCCGCCTCCCTGCCCCATCGTAACTCCCTCCACGGCCCGCGGCTGCTTATATCTCACCCTCCCTAATACACATATTATATTATTTGCTAAGAAGGTCTCTTTGTGTTGGTTTAGGGCGTGCCCATACTTTAGTGTCTTAGATTTGAAGGAATCACATCAGCATACACCAGCTCTCTCTTCATGTGAACCGCATCAACTGTTGTGTATGTGTGTTCGGCAAAGCAATATAAAACCCGCCTCATGCCCAGAATTGGCAGAAGTTGCACTTATGTTATGAGTATGAAGTCGTGGAGATCAGACCTCATAACAATTCTGTATCGTGTTGTTCTTGAAACTTTAGCACTCGCTGTACAGATATAGTTTAACAAGTAAAGCAGATAGTAGACCAATAACATATTATTCTCATGTAAACCACGATGAACTACTAGGTGGAAAGCTAAAGCAACAACTAAGTGTCGTGTGCAGAAGTTGCAAAAAAGGAAAAATGGCGTTTAAACCGGTAATGAGCCCATGCTAACTTAACACGGTGTAAAGATATCCAGGACCTAGATGACACCTCCTCATGATCCGGAAACGAACTGAATAAGATAATAGAAGTGCCATCTCATGAGAGCAGATTGCAAGTTTATATGTGGACGGTCCGCAAGGTAAAGCATTAAAAACTAGGAAAATTTAATGCTAAAGAAAAATAAAACAGCCAAGTACTTTATCGAGTCTTAAGCCAATAGGCAAGGTAAATAATAAAAACTTGACAAATAAGTCAATGAATTGTCAATGAAATGCTAGTACTCAGCATATCAAACATGAAAAAGGTCTATGACATAACTGTGTATGCAAAATAAGCTGCAACAGCCTCCAATAGGAAGTCACCGTCTTCATCCGAAAACAGTTCAGCCATCCAATTTAAAAGCGGAAAAGAACATACGTGCTCTCCCAGCACCGGATCCTCTATCACCATCAGAGGACAGCTCGGTGGGTTTTCAAGAAAGCTCTGTTCCAAGAAAGACTGTGCTGCTGCCAGTAAATTCCAGGGACCAAGTAGTCCATGCATCAATGCCACAGCCATAATCCTTTCGCCAGGACAAACCAACTCGTGAGTAATGATAGGAGTCATCAGCTGATTAAAGTCGACGTCAGGAGAAACCGGTCCGCAGAGACACAAATCAATGGCCCAATCGAAATCGCAGGTCAGGCAGTGAAATACAGGCTGGACACAGGTGAAGTAGGAGAATCGAAAAGATAATCCATATGCCGTGCTTAATATCGCCAACGGCATTGTGCCATAATATTCTAGCATGCGATTGCGGAACAGTGTCAGCAGCTGCAGGGTGGGAGGTTGCATAGGAGGGACATCCATATTTAAAAATGTAAAAAAGCACAAGAGCGTCCGCTGGTAATGCAAGTAAAAATGCCAATCCACGAACCAGAGTGCAGAAAATAGAATGAAAGGAAGCAGGGATGACTCCAAAGATTTTCTCAAATGAAGTCACGAGACCACTGGTAACAACTTTAAAAAAGTGCGCCAGGGACTTTGTGGAGGATACGTTAAAGATAGTCGGAAACATGTTGCTGAAATTGAAAGGCAAATCTTAATTGAAAAGGGTGTGCACCTCTGTACGGGTGTTCGCTATGTGAAGTACGAAAGTTTCACGGGCCGAACTCAAGGCCACCACTCTCTGAGACAAAAGAGCTCTTATTCTTGCCATGCCGTTGAAACGTGTCCCAAGGTTGGTATTTGTGGCCAGATTGAAAACTCCCTATGTTCATGTGTGGGAGGAAATAGAACATTTCTGCAGCAAATAACCCGTTCACTTACTGTTACGATAAAAGGAATACTTTTAATTAACTCAGAACAATCTTCATTATTGAGCATCAAATAACTACCATTTTCCAACAACTTGAACGTGGGGATGATAGCAGGAACTGGCGTGCCTTGCAACACGCAAGCCATATTTGGTCGGTGTTTGTTGCATGAACCGTGTAACTGTATGTGCCTACACATTAGTGAATGATCTGGCGTCTCAGTGCATTCCTCTCCATTCAGATAAACTTCTTGATCATCTTTGAAACATCTGTATGTGTATGGAAGCGACCAGACCTCATGAAGAAAAGCACTACCTAAAGGTTCATAACGACTGATTGGTATATATTTCATACAATTTGAAAACTTATATAAAGCAAAAGGCAGCGTTATTAAACCGTGGATAAGGCATGTTGCCAAAAAACCCGCAATCCTCTGCTGATGATGTCACTGAGCGTGTCATGAATGATGTAATATGTGACATCATCAGCAGTGGATTACGGGTAATAGTATCTCTAGTTTACTCCCCTATAGCTGTCTTTCTTTTAACATAAGTGTCTGTTTCCTTCCCTTATACTTACTGTTTTTGGTTCGCTTCCGGTTCGCGTACCGGCGAGCGAACTGGGAAGCGAACTAAGAGAAATAGAGGTTGGCACAGTTCCAAATATTGTACCAATTTTTTAATAACGGGGAGGTAGTTCTGAAAAGAACTTTTTTTTTTATTTTTCTGAACATTTTTTTACTGTTTTTGAATTTTTCGGAACAGTTTTATATTTTTTTGGGTTTTTCTTGGAGGGGGCAATGAAAACGATTCATTGTAAAGGGCTCAACAGGAGCAACAAAACAAAAAAAAAAAGTATTTATTATTTTGGGCGTTTCGTACAAACTTGCATATGATAGTCAATAGCTCTGTTGATCAGAGTGATGCTTTTTTCTCCGTAGGAAATGAATCCATCGCAAAATACGCAGATGTGTTTTACATCACCAAATCTCATTTGTATATTTGGCACCATCTCCCTGCCCTCTGGTCCCGTTACTTCCGGTACAACAGATCTTCTGGCCATAATAGGGAGATTATCTAGGTCGTTCCGAAACTGTGCAGCACTGTAGTTGTTAGGATGCCACCTAGTCATATGGCGATGCATTGTGTAGTTTCCGAAACTGTATTTTTTGTCGGTCCCTCTGGACAGTCTATCTTGACATATAAGGCAAGTTACGTATCTTGCATTTACTTTTTTCTGACCTTTGGGAATTTTAAAAAATTGCCAAATGAAGTTTTCTTTCCGGTGAGACGTCCTGGGCTGCTCAGGCAAAAACTGCCTCTCTTCGTGCTCGTCCTCCTGTTCCTCTTCTTCTTCTTCTTGTTGAATTATAACTTGAGCAGGTGGTCCACTCTTCCTTGGATGTGGTGGAGGTGGTGGGGAAGCACCAGCTGAAGCTACTAAAGAAGCCATTGCTCAGTGATCACAAAGGGTCTTTCTCTCACACTGATGAAAGTCAGAGTGAGGAAAGAAGGAGGGATTTTCATCATTTGGGAAAAACAAGAGTTCTCAACCAATCAAAAGTGTTCATTTTAGATTATATGACCTAGTCTTACATCATTAGGAAACCAAAAGTGAAATGAACCAATGAAAAGTGTTATTACCAAGTCACATGACTTGCTGTGTTTACGTTAAGCGCTTTGCAGGGCCTCCCGGTTTGCTTCCAGAAAGCTGCGCTTTGCGACTCGCTTCGCGTACCAGTTCGCTAACGTAGTACGTCATATGACGTATCACGCGACAACGTGAAACGTCATGCGGACGGGAGGCGTCACGATGTTGTTTTGTAACGCGGCACTTGCGGTAAAGAAACGTTTACCGGCTCGCGGTCTATTTCGCTGCATCAAGGTCAGCTAACGGGAAGCTTCCCGATTTGCAAAGCGGGAACGAAGAAAAAAAAATATTTAAAAAAAAAATGATTCATAAACATATAAAATATATTTTTGGATTTAAAGAAGAATACATTTTACAGCTACAGATATTAGCTGTTAAAAAACCAATGAAATTCACAGAAAAAACCATAGGTTATGGACCATATATAGTTAGGAATTAGCATTTACAAAACCTTGAAAATTCACTGAAAAAACCATAGGTTATAGACCATATATAGTTAGGAATTAGCATTTACAAAACCTTGAAAATTCACTGAAAAAACCATAGGTTATAGACCATATATAGTTAGGAATTAGCATTTAAAAAACCTTATTTTACTCACACAAAACCATTGAAATTCCATATATAGTTAGTTGCACTAACTATATATCGCGCACCCGCAATCCACTGCTGATCATGTCACATATTACATCATTCATGACATGGTCAGTGACATCACTGATGACATCACTGATGACATCTCAAATGACATCACTGATGAGATCACTGATGACGTCATCCAGTGACTGTATAATTCTGTAAAGTTAAAATATGTCTTACATATTGAAGAATGAATGGATGTATAAGTGTCTTGATGAAGGATTTAGTAGGGGCATGGCTGACTGTATGAGTGTATGTCATTTGAGATGTCATCAGTGATGTCATCAGTGATGTCACTGACCATGTCATGAATGATGTAATATGTGACATGATCAGCAGTGGATTGCGGGTGCGCGATATATAGTTAGTGCAACTAACTATATATGGAATTTCAATGGTTTTGTGTGAGTAAAATAAGGTTTTTTAATTCCTAACTATATATGGTCTATAACCTATGTTTTTTTCAGTGAATATATATATATATATATCTATATACAGTTCAAATTATTAAAATACTTTTAATAACTAGTTTATATAACAGCAAGTCAATCCGTCAGATCACTGTTATTTGGTTTCAAATCAAAACAATAAAAGCACACAGAAAAAATTGACTGACTACATAAATTATAGCATATAGTTAAATAACATTTTCTAAAGAACTAATGAATCAATTATGTGCAGCTGAAAATGTGTAAATTGTGCAACAAAATAGAGTGCATTGCTCTACCTCACAGACAAACAGCATCTAAAATAGCTTGTTATGGGTACTAAAGTTCTGGCTAACTCTAAATGCTCCAAGTAAACCATAGGTGTTTTATGATACTAGCCTCATGCAAAATTGGCACAAGAAAATATTTCCGAAAAGATGTGTATAAAGTATAAAGAAGAGTAAAATGAATTGTGATCTGTTTCGAAACATTGTCACAAGGAGATTTTGAAAAATCAGCAAAACATGCACCTTGTATTTGAAAAGCCACTAAAAATCATGTGTATTGAAACAGAAGCCAGTCATTTAAAATCTCATGTGAGGAATTGGGGAAGCAATTGTAAACCAGGTGGCTCTTTAGTTTACCAATAAGGTCATCCTAGCTTCAGTATATGTGATGCCATAATGGAGCCTCTTTTTGAAATTTAAAAAGCAGTTTTAACTAGGAACTTGGACTTGCTTGATACATTTTTGGGCTTAACAAAAAGCTTAACAGCCTCAAACTATTAAATGCTTTCTTGACATATGCCAGCCAAGGTGTAGCAGCTGCTTTATCTTGGGACAGACAACCATGAATAATAAGCATAGCAGGGATCTAATCTTATTAACGTTGTCTACATACTCCAACTTATCCTCTTTGAGACATATATACTTACAGGATGATTAAAGGACAACTAGGACCCTACACAAAAATGAATGTTTCATTATTGCAGTGAAAAGAGTCTGATTCTCCCTTATAAACTCATGCAGAGTTTGTTCTTCATTTACTTTCTCTCAATTAACCGTAACTCCTTTATTCTGTAAATTTGTCATTCTCATGACCATCACCCTGAATCTTTCGACCTCTCAAGTTAATCTTAAAAATAGCTATGAGTGGATTGTGTTGGCTGCTACAATCTGCTAAAATAACACATTACAGTACAAAATTGGCCAAATCAAAAACAAGAGAGCATGATCTGCATTACTACAACTAGAATTACCCTTAAAAGTGGGGAGAAAAGACAAATACAATCTGTAATCACTACCAACAACCAGATCCCTGCCCATTAGAGTACTGTTTAAAATTCTTCCCTCAAACATCTAAAGACCACAGGTTGTATACACATCCGGGCAACATAGACAAATATTGAAAATCCACATTCCATACTAATGAAAGCTCTTTTTTATGCTTGTCTTGAGACACAACAATTTCTTCTAAATGTTCAATCACATAGGTCAGACTATCATCAAATATATTATGATAAATGTTGACCGGCAGCAAATCAAATGATGCAAGGATGATACAGATTAGCATTGGACAATGAGGAGTGGAACCATAATGATGAATCTAGTTAGGTTTAAAGATGTAATTATAGTCAGCTCTCCTATTGTGCTTCCCGCCTTCAAATTTATAGCTTGGAAACACTAAGGGGCCGATTCCGATCCGGTAAAAAATTCCACCGTACGAATGGTATTTGTAGTCGAATCCGTACGAATGGGAAACTACCGTCCGACCTGCGAATTCCGATCCATTTCCGTCGTTTTCCGTACAAATATCAGCGAACCGTACGGACCACAGTCGATGACCCGTACGAATAAGCCTCGTGAATCCTACCGTACGATTCGTTACCAGGCCGTACAAACTCACAATTACGATTCGGTACGAAAAGCCTGACCGAGATTCGTACGGCCCAAAGTATTCACGCATTAACATTGATTCGTACGGAACATTTGCCTCACAGCAAGCGCCATCAATACATACTACACGTATACCCCTCGCCCAAGCCTACGCAAAACCCCCCACCCGCCAACAGGACGTCCAACTCAATTGCACGTACAAGTACCGCACGCACACCCCCCCCAACAAGCCTACGCGACTCCCCCACCCGCCAACGGCCCGTACAAGTCAATCGCACGTACAATTACCGCACGCACACCCCCCAACCAGCCTACGCGACCCCCACACCCGCCAACGGCACGTCCAACTCAATCGCACGTACAAGTACCGCACGCACACACCCCCAACAAGCCTACACGACTCCCCCCACCCGCCAACGGCACGTCCAACTCAATCGCACGTACAAGTACCGCACGCACACACCCCCAACAAGCCTACGCGAACCCCCCCACCCGCCAACGGCCCGTACAAGTCAATCGCACGTACAAGTACCACACGCATACTCCCCAACAAGCCTACGCCACCCTCCCACCCGCCAACGGCACGTCCAACTCAAAAGCACGTACAAGTACCGCACGCACACCCCCCCAACAAGCCTACGCGACCCCCCCCACCCACCAACGGCCCGTACAAGTCAATCACACGTACAAGTACCGCACGCAAACCCCCCCAACAAGCCTACGTGAACCCCCCCACCCGCCAACGGCCCATACAAGTCAATCGCATGTACAAGTACCGCACGCACACCCCCTCAACAAGCCTACGCGACCCCCCCACCCGGCAACGGCACGTCCAACTCCATCGCACGTACAAGTACCGCACGCACACACCCCCAACAAGCCCACGCGAACCCCCTCACCCGCCAACGGCCCGTACAAGTCAATCGCACGTACAAGTACCGCACGCACACCCCCCCGAACAAGCCTACACGAACCCCCCACCCGCCAACGGCCCGTGCAAGTCAATCGCACGTACAAGTACCGCACGCACCCCCCCAACAAGCCTACGCGACCCCCCCACCCGCCAACGGCACGTCCAACTCAATCACACGTACAAGTACCGCACGCACACCCCCCCAACAAGCCTACGCGACCCCCCCCACCGCCAACAGCACGTCCAACTCAGTCGCACGTACAAGTACCGCACACACACACCCCCAACAAGCCTACGCGAACCCCCCCACCCGCCAACGGCCCGTACAAGTCAATCGCATGTACAAGTACCGCACGTACACCACCCCAACAAGCCTACGCGACCCCCCCCACCCGCCAACGGCCCGTACAGGTCTATCGCACGTACAAGTACCGCACGCACACACCCCCAAAAAGCCTACGCGACCCCCCCACCCGCCAACGGCACGTCCAACTCAATCGCATGTACAAGTACCGCACGCACACCCCCCCAACAAGCCTACGCGAACCCCCCCACCCGCCAACGGCCCGTACAAGTCAATCGCACGTACAAGTACTGCACGCACACCCCCCCAACAAGCCTACGCGACCCCCCCACCCGCCAACGGCCCGTACAAGTCAATCGCATGTACAAGTACCGCACGCACACCCCCCCAACAAGCCTACGCGACCCCCCCACCCGCCAACGGCCCGTACAGGTCTATCGCACGTACAAGTACCGCACGCACACACCCCCAAAAAGCCTACGCGACCCCCCCACCCGCCAACGGCACGTCCAACTCAATCGCATGTACAAGTACCGCACGCACACACCCCCAACAAGCCTACGCGAACCCCCCCACCCGCCAACGGCCCGTACAAGTCAATCGCACGTACAAGTACTGCACGCACACCCCCCCAACAAGCCTACGCGACCCCCCCACCCACCAACGGCACGTCCAACTCAATCGCACGTACAAGTACCGCACGCACACACCCCTAACAAGCCTACACGAACCCCCCCACCCGCCAACGGCACGTCCAACTCAATCGCATGTACAAGTACCGCACGCACACCCCCCCAACAAGCCTACGCGAACCCCCCCACCCGCCAACGGCCCGTACAAGTCAATCGCATGTACAAGTACTGCACGCACACCCCCCCAACAAGCCTACGCGACCCCCCCACCCGCCGACGGCACGTCCAACTCAATCGCACGTACAAGTACCGCACGCACACACCCCCAACAAGCCTACGCGACCCCCCCACCCGCCAACAGCACGTCCAACTCAATCGCACGTACAAGTACCGCACGCAGACACCCCCAACAAGCCTACGCGAACCCCCCCACCCGCCAACAGCCCGTACAAGTCAATCGCACGTACAAGTACCGCACGCACACCCCCCCAACAAGCCTACGCGACCCCCCACCCGCCAAAGGCCCGTACAAGTCAATCGCACGTACAAGTACCGCACGCACACCCCTCCAACAAGACTACGCGACCCCCCCACCCGCCAACGGCACGTCCAACTCAATCGCACGTACAAGTACCGCACGCACACCCCCCCAACAAGCCTACGGGAACCCCCCCACCCGCCAACGGCCCGTACAAGTCAATCGCACGTACAAGTACCACACGCACACATAACGCCAACACCCAAACGACCACAAGTACCTTGCTAACGAGTCACACTACAACACTGAACATGTCTCCTGTGTGCACACCTTTGACAATCAATGTCCTGGTCACAGCCAACCAGCCAAACAGAGGACAACACCAACACCCACCCCATATAACACACATACCACCAATTCAAAATAAGCCACACCCACCATTTGACCAATAAAAGGGTCCACACATACAACCCATCATCCTTTGCAACATACACATTCTTGCGAGGAAACAGAGAGCACACAAACAATTGCAGCCACATACCTTCACACATACACCCTATCTCACCTACACCCACACCACCCCCTTCACAATCCGACCCATACACACCATCAACCCCTCAATCACATACACTACACACCATGACCACACCCAAGAATCCAAAGTACACTAACCCGGAGATGGAGATACTTACAGATGAAGTCATCAGAGTCGAACCGCAGCTGTTTGGCGCATTGGTCAGACAGACCAGCATGGCAGAAAGAACACGCCTGTGGGAGAGGATCTTAGACCGGGTCAATGCTGTTGCACCCATCAGGCGCACCAGGGGGGAATGCCAGGCCAGGTGGTACGATCTGCGGAGGATGGTCAAGAGGAAGATGGACCAGGATTACGCCAATGCACACCACACTGGAGGCGGTGGTCCCCGCAGACCTCCTATATACCATCCCTGGGAGGAGAAGGTCATTGCCCTGCTGCCACCGGTGGGAGTACATGGAATAGTAGGAGCCGTTGAGTCTGGTGAGTGTACAAAAAACACAAGTTACATGTGTAGACTAACAACAGTGCCCAGCAGCATAGGGTGGGTGGGCATGAGTCCAAGCAGTACACTACCAAATGGGGGTAGTTGCAAGGGGGAGGCACAAAGGGTGGAATGTGTAGGGTAGGGTAGGAGGCTGCTCTCAACCCATATGTCCCAGGGACACACACAAGCATAATGCCCAATGCACAGGGATAGGGAAATATCACACAAGATAGTAGACCACAGCTTCTAGAAATTTAAATTTTGCTGACACACCTTACAGAGATGCATCATTTTGTGACACAGTAAGGCAGTGTAGCAAGAGAGCAAGCACAATCTACCTGTCTCCATCCCTGTCTCGCCCTCTCCCTCTGTCTCCCTCTCCCTCTGTCTCCCTCTCCCTCTGTCTCCCTCTCCCTCTGACTCCCTCTCCCTCTGTCGCCCTCTGTCTCTGTCTCCCTCTCCCTCTGTCGCCCTCTCCCTCTGTCTCCCTCTCCCTCTGTCGCCCTCTGTCTCCCTCTCCCTCTGTGTCCCTCTCCCTCTGTCGCCCTCTGTCTCCCTCTGTCTCAGTCTCCCTCCCTCTGTCTCCCTCTGTCTCTGTCTCCCTCTGTCTCTGTCTCCCTCTCCCTCTGTCACCCTCTGTCTCCCTCTGTCTCCCTCTGTCTCCCTCTCCCTCTGTCTCCCTCTCCCTCTGTCTCCCTCTCCCTCTGTCTCCCTCTCCCTCTGTTTCCCTCTCCCTCTGTCTCCCTCTCCCTCTGTCTCCCTGTCCCTCTGTCGCCCTCTCCCTCTGTCTCCCTCTCCCTCTGTCTCCCTCTCCCTCTGTCTCCCTCTCCCTCTGTCTCCCTCTCCCTCTGTCTCCCTCTCCCTCTGTCGCCCTCTGTCTCCCTCTCCCTCTGTCTCCCTCTCCCTCTGTCTCCCTATGTCTCTGTCTCCCTCTCCCTCTGTCTCCCTCTCCCTCTGTCGCCCTCTGTCGCCCTCTGTCTCCCTCTCCCTCTGTCTCCCTCTGTCTCTGTCTCCCTCTCCCTCTGTCTCCCTCTCCCTCTGTCTCCCTCTCCCTCTGTCGCCCTCTGTCTCCCTCTCCCTCTGTCTCCCTCTCCCTCTGTCTCCCTCTCCCTCTGTCGCCCTCTGTCTCCCTCTCCCTCTGTCGCCCTCTGTCTCCCTCTCCCTCTGTCTCCCTCTCCCTCTGTCTCCCTCTGTCTCTGTCTCCCTCTGTCTCCCTCTCCCTCTGTTGCCCTCTCCCTCTGTCTCCCTCTCCCTCTGTCTCCCTCTCCCTCTGTCTCCCTGTGCCTCTGTCGCCCTCTCCCTCTGTCTCCCTCTCCCTCTGTCTCCCTCTCCCTCTGTCTCCCTCTCCCTCTGTCTCCCTCTCCCTCTGTCTCCCTCTCCCTCTGTCGCCCTCTGTCTCCCTCTCCCTCTGTCTCCCTCTCCCTCTGTCTCCCTCTGTCTCTGTCTCCCTCTCCCTCTGTCTCCCTCTCCCTCTGTCGCCCTCTGTCTCCCTCTCCCTCTGTCTCCCTCTGTCTCTGTCTCCCTCTCCCTCTGTCTCCCTCTCCCTCTGTCTCCCTCTCCCTCTGTCGCCCTCTGTCTCCCTCTCCCTCTTTCTCCCTCTGTCTCTGTCTCCCTCTCCCTCTGTCTCCCTCTCCCTCTGTCGCCCTCTGTCTCCCTCTCCCTCTGTCTCCCTCTCCCTCTGTCTCCCTCTGTCTCTGTCTCCCTCTGTCTCCCTCTCCCTCTGTCGCCCTCTCCCTCTGTCGCCCTCTCCCTCTGTCTCCCTCTCCCTCTGTCGCCCTATGTCTCCCTCTCCCTCTGTCTCCCTCTCCCTCTGTCTCCCTCTCCCTCTGTCGCCCTCTGTCTCCCTCTGTCTCTGTCTCCCTCTCCCTGTCTCCCTCTCCCTCTGTCTCCCTCTCCCTCTGTCTCCCTCTCCCTCTGTCGCCCTCTCCCTCTGTCTCCCTCTCCCTCTGTCTCACTCTCCCTCTGTCTCCCTCTCCCTCTCTCTCACTCTCCCTCTGTCTCCCTCTCCCTCTGTCTCCCTCTCCCTCTGTCTCCCTCTGTCTCCCTCTCCCTCTCCCTCTGTCTACCTCTCCCTCTGTCTCCCTCTGTCTCTGTCTCCCTCTGTCTCTGTCTCCCTCTCCCTCTGTCGCCCTCTGTCTCCCTCTGTCTCCCTCTCCCTCTGTCTCCCTCTATCTCCCTCTCCCTCTGTCTCCCTCTCCCTCTGTCTCCCTCTCCCTCTGTCGCCCTCTGTCTCCCTCTGTCTCTGTCTCCCTCTCCCTCTGTCTCCCTCTCCCTCTGTCGCCCTCTGTCTCCCTCTGTCTCCCTCTCCCTGTCTCCCTCTCCCTCTGTCTCCCTCTCCCTCTGTCTCCCTCTCCCTCTGTCTCCCTCTGTCTCCCTCTCCCTCTGTCGCCCTCTGTCTCCCTCTGTCTCCCTCTCCCTCTGTCTCCCTCTGTCTCCCTCTCCCTCTGTCTCCCTCTCCCTCTGTCTCCCTCTCCTCTGTCGCCCTCTGTCTCCCTCTGTCTCTGTCTCCCTCTCCCTCTGTCTCCCTCTCCCTCTGTCGCCCTCTGTCTCCCTCTGTCTCCCTCTGTCTCCCTCTCCCTGTCTCCCTCTCCCTCTGTCTCCCTCTCCCTCTGTCTCCCTCTCCCTCTGTCTCCCTCTCCCTCTGTCTCACTCTCCCTCTGTCTCCCTCTCCCTCTGTCTCCCTCTCCCTCTGTCTCCCTCTGTCTCCCTCTCCCTCTGTCTCCCTCTTCCTCTGTCGCCCTCTCCCTCTGTCACCCTCTCCCTCTCCCTCTGTCTCCCTCTGTCTCCCTCTCCCTCTGTCGCCCCCTGTCTCCCTCTGTCTCCCTCTCCCTCTGTCTCCCTCTGTCTCCCTCTCCCTCTGTCTCCCTCTCCCTCTGTCTCCCTCTCCCTCTGTCTCCCTCTGTCTCCCTCTCCCTCTGTCTCCCTCTCCCTCTGTCTCCCTCTTCCTCTGTCACCCTCTCCCTCTGTCGCCCTCTCCCTCTGTCTCCCTCTCCCTCTGTCTCCCTCTGTCTCTGTCTCCCTCTCCCTCTGTCTCCCTCTCCCTCTGTCGCCCTATTTATTATTTATTTATTATTATTTTATTTTAAGGTTTTATAGAGCGCGAACATGACCCGTGAGGGTATCAGAGCGCTTTACAGATACAGTAGAATAATACAGGGACATATCACACGATAAACGATGAAAACTAGGTACAAAGGAGGGCTTACAGAGAGTCAAGGGATGAAGGTGGGACAGGGTAGCAGAGGGTACTGTACCTGGGGGATGTGAGAAGCTATACAACAAGGATAAGTAAAGTACAATGAATATAATACAAATAATACAAAATGTCAAATACAGTGGTGTGCAATGGCGCAGGATAGGGCAACATTCTCTCAGGTGGCTGACGGAATGAGTTTAGCCAAGGAATTTACCCATGAGAAAGGACTTGGCCGCCTTTTTGAAGCGAGCAAAGGAAGGGATTTTTCTAATGTCAGGAGGGAGGGAGTTCCATATTCTTGGTGCAGCTCCAGTGAAAGCCCTATTGTAGGTTGTTCTTTTCCTAAAGCGTGCAGGCCGGAGTAGGAGGGCCTTGGTCGATCTTGAGTGTCTGTTTCCACCAGATAGCACAAGCTTCTGAGCAAGATACGCAGGGGATTTAGAGTGAAGGGCCTTGTGCGTGATGCATGCCAGTTTGAAGTGGATCCTCGCCTCGAAGGGGAGCCAGTTTAACGCTTTCAAGTGAGGAGTGATGTGATCGAATGTTTTTGAGCCTGTAAGTAGTCTGGCAGCTGCGTTGAGGCAGGCTTTTAAGGGAGCCAGCGATATCTTAGGTAAGCCAGAGAGGGTGGAGCAACCGTATTCCAGTCGAGAGATGACTAATGATTGAACAGCAAGTTTGAGGTCCGCAGCGTCTAGAAAGGGTTTCAATTTCCATAGGTAGTTCAGGTGGAATCTGGCCGATTTCGCCATTGTGTTGATGTGGTCTCGCATGTTTAGGTTATAATCCAAGGTGATTCCCAGAGATTTGGCAGATTTCACAATGGTCGGGGAACAGTTTAAGGCTGTGATGGCTTTAATCCATGTCTGGATGTCAGGGTTGTTCTTGGGTGGGGAGATTAGAAGGAACTGTTTTCTTGGCATTAAGTTTTAGTTGATTGGAGGCGAGCCATCTGACAGTCAGCTTCAGGGTTTCATTCAGGGTGAGGATCTCTGCCAGAGATGAGATTTTTATATAGATCTGAGTGTCATCAGCGTACATATGAAAGGAGATATTTGCATTGCGCAGGACTTCGGCCAGGGGTTCCAGATAGAGATTGAAGAGGGTAGGGGACAATGTTGATCCCTGAGGGACTCCCACCGAGACATCGGAAGGAGCGGACAGTTCGCCATTGACTAAAAAACTCTGAGATCGGTTTTGGAGGTAGGATTTGAACCAGTCGAGGACTATGCCATCTAGTCCCATCCTGAGTTTGAGGCGTTCGAGTAGCATCGCATGGTTGACCGTGTCGAAGGCCGATGAAAGATCAAGGAGGATCAGGAGACAGGTTTTGTCTTGGTCAAGGGCTTGAAGAGCGTCATCAACGATGTGGAGCATGGTGGTTTCGGTGCTGTGACCGGGTCGGAAACCTGATTGACAGTCATCCAGTAGATGGTATTTGTTGATGTGGTGACTAAGCTGTAGTTGAACACACTTTTCCAGCACTTTCGCCAGGAGCGGGATGTTTGAAATTGGTCTGAAGTTGTCTGGGGAGGCTGGGTCCAGCGACGGTTTTTTCAGAATGGGTATGACTTGGCCTGTTTTCAGCGAGGTCGGTATTGAGCCCTGTCGTAGGGAGGCATTAATGATTGCAGTCCAGCTAGGGATGATGGATTTGGTAACGGTCGTGAGACAGTTTGAAGGGAGCGGGTCATTAAAGTGGTTATTAGGGTTCAGGGAGGCCAGGATTTTCGCGACAGAGATTTCGTCATAGGATGCAAACTCAGACCAGTGAGCTATGCCCTCTGTCTCCCTCTGTCTCCCTCTCCCTCTGTCTCCCTCTCCCTCTGTCTCCCTTTCCCTCTGTCTCCCTCTCCCTCTGTCACCCTCTGTCTCCCTCTGTCTCTGTCTCCCTCTGTCTCCCTCTCCCTCTGTCTCCCTCTCCCTCTGTCTCCCTCTCCCTCTCCCTCTTTCTCCATCAGTCAGTGTTCGTCCCTCTGTCACCTCAACGCACCTCCCTGGGGCACACACACAGTTGCACACAAGCACTGCACAGGCCTCACAAACACCATAGAGCAGAATGTTAAGGGATGTCTCACAAGTACCAGCACTCATCTGCTATGTGCCTGCAAGACACCCACCATTTGCAGTCAACACTGTACTGTGTCAGGACACACATCTCGGAAAGCTCTGTAGTACACAATGGGCACAGGTGTAGGCAGCACAAGTCCCTCCTGTGATCATTGCAAACACAAACACCAGGACAAGGTCACACATCCTGTGCACCAACACAAATCCACGAATATGGCAACATGAGGGGACAGCCACATCATAAACGATGGACGCTTGCAATTCACAAGCAAAGTAATAGCATGACCTGTTGTACACACAGAAACTCATCCCCTGGGGACAGGCATTGGATTGCAACACTGTCCCAATTGTCATGTACCAGAACAAAACACTCACTCATATGAATATGCATACAACTCATACATGCACATAGCAGAAGCTACAGTCCATTGTGCCTCTCAAACAATGCACATGCCCCATCTCATGAACTTTGTGGATGCACTTAAGTACCAACATGGACATGGGTATTGACAAGGTAATGCGTCTTAGAGAAGTGCCAAGTTCTAAAGCCATGATCTAGAAGTGGGTGTACAGGTCCAGGGGTGTTGGCATTGTTTGGCCAGCACGGAACAGCAAAAGACATCCAAAGTAGTAGATGACATGCTAAATAATGATGCTCTGTCTCTTACATCAACATGCTGCATCTAAACTCTGTGCATGCTTGACGCAGACATAAGGATTTACACCGTATCCTGGATATAGCGTGAAACTGAGCAATGCTTTACACGTGTGGTGCCGGCAACACAAGACACAGCAATGGCTGTGTCAGTCATTGTCAAGAGATTTGAAGAATATAAATACCCCATCGTACATTTCATTTTTCTACCACTACGTACACAACTGAACAATGTCAACAATGTAAAGCTTGTGGAACTGTGATGCTGATAATGGATAACTAAACAACATGTCACTTGATAGTGCCTTAACAGTGTCTGTCTCTCCCACACACAGGGCAATGTGCGGAGCTCCCCCCCAGCCAGGGGGGACAAGGATCCCAGTCCCAGGCTCAGCAGGACCCAGACCCCACCGCCAGCGCCGTCCCTCAACGCACTGTGGATGACCCCAACCAACCTGGCTCCTCTGGATCCCAAACCCCTGCAGCAACTGTACCAGCTACATCTCAGCCAACCACCGGACCCATTTCCACCACATCCCAGCAGACAGGTCAGAGCCCTGCCCATGATTCACAAGAGAGCCAGTCTGAAAATGAGGGACACCCTTTGTCGGGCGCCCCTGAGGTTGGTGACATCCTCCACCCTGCCAACACTCGGGGGGCCCGTCGATCGGATGTGCCCACAAGCGCAGGCCGTGCTCATGTGGGTCAGGGTGGTGGGAGTGGCGGAAGGCGGAGGCGAGAATCTGGACAGTCAGCTGCAGCACCCGGTATGCCTGAACTCGCTAACATCCTGGAGGCATACGGGCGGGACACCAGGGAGGTTAGCCAGCTTGCGGAGGCCCTCAACCAGGTCAGACAACAGCAGGCAGAGCAAATAGCCAGGCAAGACCTGCATTATGGACGGGTGGAGGCACACCAGGCTCAGCTCTTGATGGTGCATCGGGACATTTGCCATATGCTACGTCAGATGGCTGCCAATATGCAGCCCCCTCCCTGTGTCACAAGGCCAGCAACATCACGGCAAAGTGCAACACCAGCCACAGGGAGGGAGGAGGAGGAGGAGGAGGAACCCTCTGACGTAGCGTCCCATGCACCGTCCATGCCTGCACATGAGGGTCCCCCAAGGAAGGTGGGTTGTCCGTGGCGAAGACGTTGAGGGCCAGTGGGCCATGGACATCTCCCAGGACACTGGACCTGGCATATTGCCCCTGGGTGCAACAGCATCCCCTATGAGACTCTCCCACATGGACTTGCTGGTCACAGTCTGCCCAATGATGTCAGGCACTGTGGCCTGGACTCTGTTGACTGAAACTGTAAGGCATCTCATCTCCAGCAGTGAACTTTGGATTCCACCCCTTTCTGTACAGCACCTATTCACGTTTCCTGCACAAGATCACCCAATAAATAATCTAAACATCATACGCATTTGTTGAGTAATCTTTGAAACAGCATAAACTGATATGTGTGTGCAAATGTCAAAAATGCAAGGTATACAACAATCAGCAGTCATCCACACACTTGGATCAGAATCTGAGTGAGGACACACATTGGTCAGAAATTCCCAACAACTACATACATGGATGGTAAGACACACCTGTGTGGGACAGTAAATGCTGGGAGGGGGTTTGAATCCCAATACTGCTATCACAGGCAGGCCCAGGAGAGTCACTTTGAGGTGTACATGTCAGTGTCACAAGAGTAGTAGTCCACGTAGGGAGTACCTACAACTGTGTCCTCAGGTATGTGAGCTACCATCAGCATGATGCATTACTGTGTATGTGATGAATGGCGCACAGGATAAGGGTGGCAGGATAGACTGTGGGCAATGGGCTGTAGCACTCTACACAAGCACACCTGATTAGGTGACCTACCCCTATGGAGCTACAAGTACTATACTACTGTAATGGGAGCAACGCATACAGAACAACTACACACGTCTGACAAATACCTACACCAGAACGGGGAAATCACACCACACCCAAGAGACAGGGTCATGGTGTGTGTCCCATGTGGCAACTTGACTGACTGTGACAGCTATGTTGAAGTGGTGTGAGCAGGTTGTGTACTGGCACGTGACTGTAAGCTATCAGTTTTTTGCTCTAGTGGTGTTGACAAGGTAACACAGTACAATATTGTGCCTATGTAAGGTGTGTGTGTGGTGGACACGGCACATGACCTGGTGGTACGTAGACCCAATGTCATGTGAATCTGCATAGTCGTGCCAGTATGTGTTGCACACACAGGCATAGCAGCAGCAATGGCTGAGTTCCAAGCATTTTGATAGCAGGAGGGTGAATGTCTGGTGTTGTCTGTGTGTAGGGTGGCAGGAGCATGCTCTATTAATGGATGGAAGGAGGGTCATCCTGTACGTGTCTGTGTTCCTGGATAGTGTGCGCTGCATGGTGGCTGTGTATGCAGCAGCAGCCCATCATTTTATTTTGTCATGCTAAACATACATGGCATCATGTGAATCAAAACAGAACTGCTACTCACTGTGAAGGCTGGTGTAGCAGTATTCTCAACCTGCACTGAGGTAAAGACATGACAGTAACATGATATACTGCTGCAAGGGGCAATGCATCCATGTAAACTGATTCACAGGACAGTTGTCTTAACATGTGGAACATACACTGGGCCAAACCCACACCACATGGTTTCATGGTAATCAAACTGGACTGGCCTCACATTCTAATGCACACAGTGAGGCTGCAATCCCCCACAGAGTCCGTGGGTGTGACCTCTGACACAATGTCAAGCCATGGTATGTGCAATGTTGCAGTGGCAATGTCTACACACATTGATGCATTCACCAGAGTATCAAAGTACAACAGATGACAGAAGGGGTGACTATCCTGTCATGGGAGTGGCCATACATGTCATAAGTAACATAATGGAGTTGCATGTATGCAAGGTGACACTACATGCACTTGAACATGTACCACACGTTTCTACACATACCAACGTTAAACAGCCTCATATGAGTCCTTACCCAAATTGACTTCGCCACATGTCCAAGCATGCTCCGTTGATGTGGCTGACGTTGCAACCATAATGAGCAATAGCAGGATGACCACGATGACCCCAACGGCCACAGGCAGGGCGAGCTGTGGATGAGAGTGGCACACAAGGGGTCAAGTTCTGTATAATGTCATTTTGGCAATCTCTGTTGAATAGCCAGATTTAGTATAACCCCTGTACATTCCAAGTGCACACATAGCACGTATGTGTGTTGCATAACAGCTGCACGTGTGACACTGCACAACACACATCCAAGTGACCTTGCATACAGTCTGTTGCATACACAGCATGCTACCCATGCAACTCTATAGTCCATCTTTTACATAAAAGATGATATGACTCACCATCATGAAAAGAAGTTGCAGATGAGTAGACCGCGGATATCATCTTCACCCTCCTCGTCACTGGCATCCTGGCCAAGGCCTTCATCCTCAACGGGCGGATGTTCCAGCTCATCAGGATCAAGGTAGAGTGGCACGGCCTTCTCCACTGCCATGTTGTGAAGCATGCAGCACACGGTGAAGATGTCACACACCTTGCGTGGGCTGTATTGGAGGGCTCCGCCTGTCTTGTCCAGGCACCTGAACCGGCTCTTCAGGGGTCCAAAGGTTCGTTCGATCACCCGCCTGGTCTTCCCATGAGCATTGTTGTAACGCTGGTCTGCGGCTGTCCTGGGGTTGCGTAGCGGAGTCATTAGCCATGGCATGCTTGGATATCCAGCGTCTCCTGCAAATTGACATCATGTACAAGAGTGATTCATATGATGCAGATCATGAAGTTGTGACATACTGATATACAGAGCTGACAGTGTGTACTCACCAACTAGACATGCCCAGTGGTTGTGCAGCTGCAGCATCATCTGTGGTACCCTGCTACGCCTCATGATGAAAGCATCGTGGCACGATCCTGGAAAATGTGCACAAACATGTGAGATAATCATGTTGGCAAGACACACCACCAGGGCATTTATCGAGTGGTAGTGTTTCCTGTTGGGATACGCTTGCTCCTGAGCCTGTGGTGGCACCAGAGTAACATGTGTACCATCAATTGCACCAGTTACATGTGGCATGCGGCCCAGGGCATAGAATTCCCCCTTGACATCTGTCAACTCTTCTGGAGTAGGGAATGTAATGAATTCATCAAGGTGGAGCAACATTGCTCCCAAAACATCACCCAATACCCGGCTAAACATAGTCTGACATCCCTCCCACATCAGCTATGGTAAATTGGAATGTACCTGTGGCAAAGAAATGGAGGGCTGCCATCACCTTTACCTTGGGTGTCAGTGCAGTTGGATACTTGTGGCGTGGTTGTAGGTGAGCCTCAAGCCTGCCCGTCAGGTCCTTGATCAACTGTCTGGTGAAGCGATATCGACGGATGCAATTGCGCTCCCTCATGGCTTTCCAAGTCAGGCAACGGCCTTTCCAGAGGGGGTGCCCTACAAAACACAATTAGTCCAAAATATCTTCAACTGTCTGACTAAGACAATAACAATGTACATGGCACAAGCAACGCTGCTTCAAATAATCTAGACAATTTGGAGTGTGGCGTGGGATACACATTGATGTAACGTGTGCCAGCTACCAGCCACTCCTCCATGGAAAATAAAAGACCTGTAGTGTGTGGAATGGATATGACATGCATACAAACGATCTGATGGATAGGTCTTAGTGAGCATGACAATGTATCATGTCAGTGACACACGTCATGTCAATGTCAGTAGGAGGTTGTCTGCACATCCAGACGGCTGACTGCAATACACACACACACACACCACATGTGCCATCATTTGCACTGTTCTGCCTTAGTCATGTTGCGGTGTGTACTTTCAGTTACAATTACATAACCATCATCATACAGCATAAATGTTTGATTTGTCACTAATGGTCTGTGATGCCATCACACATATGAACGGGTCATTAACACATGTGGCATGGTGTGCGTACATTAGTAACCCTGCCATCACAGCAAGGACACAACATAGATGCTCCTACAGCAGATGTACAGAACTGTATGGACTAATTACTTACCTTTTGTTTCCAAATATCTGTAAGGAACAGTAGTCAGTAGCATATTGCCAAATTTCAATACATACCAAGCTTTGGACAAATTAGCCTCCCTGGGTGCCATCGATCTGACCAGTGATTCGGGGCTATCCAGGCCACACCGGAACAAAACCAGTGTCGCGGATTGGCATCCGACAAGGGAGTGGCCAAGTATTGCCCGTACCTACAACGCAGACACTGGCAGCAGTTACACAACCATATCCCACAGAGAGTGTGGGTAGCGGGCAAAGATGCATGTGATGTTGCAAGACATCACTCCCAGACTCAGGGAGGATGATGACATCTTTGCGTAGTGCTTGTACCTCTTGGATACCCTCTACAGCGGATCAAATGGGAATGTGGTCTGTGGTATTGATGCCTGGATGCACATGCTCTCTGGGGTGGGGTGGGAGAACAGGGAACATGGTCAGTCCAGGGAGGGGTGTGGGGGTCTGACAACGTGCCTATCTACAGCCAAACATGCTGCGTGGCTGTCCATGCTTGCCAATATACATACAGTACATTCATCAAGATAGGCCTGCAAAGGCTCAGCGTAGCGTTAGTGTAGTTTAAGGACCTCAGTGACAATTTGGTCCTCACCGCAGCAACGGGGAGATGAAGGGCCATGGTTCCGGCCACCCACATAAACACAACACTGTACGTTGCCCACTCATCCAAAAACACGTTTGGAGTAGAGACATCACCAGTGTCTGGCTAGGTGTCCAGACCACTCGCATCCCCCAGTCCACCTGTCCTGTTGTCTTGGGACTGACACTCATTAACACCCATTGTAATGAGGTGTGCCCGGATCATTGAAATTTAAATTCCCATGCAGCATTAAAAGCGGTGTTCTGCCACACAGTTACCACGGCGGAGCCGTAGAGTGAGTGGTATCGGGGCCAGCACCACCCGAGAACGGCGCCACGGATGACACCTGGGGGATATTTGCCAGTGAGGTTGTGAGTTGAACCAGCGGGGACCAGGATTAACATTCCGATCATGTCTGTCACAGCGGTTCTGGGACGTATGCGCCGCCTGCGTCCGTGACTCAGCGAGTGATGGCGTCAGGGGCAAATCAACAGAGGTGCTACTGCCCCCAGACGGGTACGCTGGGCCAGGAGCTGACGCTTAGTCCGTTGGTGGGGTGAGGGACACCATGGACATGAGGAAGTGCACTTACTCCTCCTGTGTCACATGCAGGGCAGGGACCGGAGGTCGTGGTGCTGGCTACGACGGCTGCAATTCTGACGGAGCCGTGTGGTTGGTGACACCCTAATCCCATGCAGCATTGCACTTGCATTGTGGTGATTTGTAATTGCAATTACATATCTCTGACTTCTTTGGGTTACCGGACGAGTTTGCCCTGGAGGACTGATGTCAAAATAAGGGGCTCTGATGTCTCCACACCCACGCACATGCACTCGTCCTACGTCCGGACCATGAACTATTGTGGTGCAGTGCCAACTGCTGGAGTCTGAGTGGCTTGTGGGACCAATCACACCTGGATTCATATGTCTGGTCCCGCCAGTCGGAGCAGCTCTTGTTGTTGTGTCTGACGTGAAAACCGTGGAGACACAGACGGTGACGGTCAGTCACCAACATGAGTCGTTTGCATTCCTCACAGGCTTTGAAAATGACATCCCTATTGGCACCGTCCTGAGTCTGACAATCAAAGCTAAATGGTCAGAAGTGTTTGTACTATGATTTTGGGTATAAAATGTGTAAGCTTACACTTATACCGGACCTGCGCTGGTGTTGTGAAAAAAGAGGACCTGACGTGTGCACGCAGAGGTGACGTATGACTACTCAAACAACGTCATCACGGCACACACAACGCCAATGACACTTGCAGAGCCACAGGATTTGCCTACCAACACACAAGTGTACAGCATGACGGAAATTGCCATATCCAGGATGACATGTGGTGATATTCTGAGGTGAGTAATACGAACTGACCTGTTCATTGCATATGCAAACAGCATGCACAATGTCGCACATGGCACACACATGATGTGGTCACACAGGGTCATGCTGTGCGGCTATGACACCTCTGTGACAGTGGGCATGTTGCTATCATCATGTGCCAGTTCCCTGTACTGAATTGTGGGCCATTCCAGTGTTCATCTGCCTCGCAACATGTTGCTGACGATACTCCGGTGGAAATTGTTGAATGCATGTGATGCACATGTGCAGTATGATTGATGACATGTTGCGCAAGCCCTTCACACATCAACAAGGCACAAGGTCACAATCCCTGTGCTTCTTCAATGTCTGCCACACCTGGGGCATCCTGATGTATGTATGCCATGCTGATGTATGCATCCACATCGTTGACATGAGTGTAGACTACATCCCTGCTATGTGATTTCCTGGTGTAACTCTCCCAATGGTGACATGAAGGTGGACAGGGACGCAGCCTACACAATCGTTCACTTGACCATGTGTGACGCACTGTACCGCAATGGTACGTGCGTCTGTACGCCTCGTTTCCCTATTGCATTTCAGCTACACGCGAGCGAAGTGAACCCCAATGGTACGTGCGTGTGTCGGCCTCGTTTCCCTATTGCATTTTAGCTATTCGCGAGCGAAGTGTACCCCAATGGTACGTGCGTGTGTACGCCTCGTTACACCATTAAATGGGTTGCATTGGCAACGGCAATGTCACCGTACTTGGGTGGGTATTTGAATAAATACATAGGGAACAACTAGGGGAACAGTGTACTGTTCAAAATGCAACCAGGTTGTCATGGATACGGATTTTTTTTTTAACTCCTACAGGTGTTCTAGAAAAATCAGTTTGGAAAAAGTATACAATGTTGCTAAAGTTGTTGTTCAGCTCAGGCTCTATTTTCAAACCATGCATATGTGTGTCATGGGCTTATGTGTGATGTGATTGGATGGAACATAGGATGCTAACTATGGTGGCCTATCACACACTACCCCTTGGACTCACAGACCCTCTGCAGCACAGATATAAGTCAGCATGTGACTGTGGGAGGGTACTTGCCTGCACAACATTGGTGTGGTAACCACAGCTGCTGTCTCTGAATCCTCTGGACCCTGATTAGCTGAGCATGGAGAGGGCACCTGCATTCAATGAGGGGGAGAACAAGGCCCTGCTGGATGCCCTCCTGCCTACCTACAGCAAGCTGTATGGGAGACCAGAGGATCAGGTGAGTGATGTGTGCAATACCTTGGAGTGTGCACCTGTTGTGTGTGTGACATTATAGCCACTGTGTATGTATAGTGGATAGATGCAATGTTGTTGTGAGTGAGTGCCAGGGTGTACAGTGTTGTTACAAGAGAGTTATTTGTTGTAGTGTGGTGTGTGACAGCATGTCACGTGCTGCAGTGCACCCAGATGTAGCATATCTTGCTCAGTGAGTGCCATGCTCAAAGAGTGTTTTGCACCCCTCATGTCATCTGTAGACTTTCAATGTGATGCAATGCAGTTGTGTTTGCACACAGGCCACATACTCCTGGACAATGATGCAAATGTGTGTGGCATAGGATGCCCTGTTGTCCTCATGTATTTTGTGCACATATGTGTGTCTTTGGAACATGGACCAGGTATACTGATGTTCTTTTACTTTACATTTGTGACAGGTATCTGCCTATGAGAAGGGTGAAATCTGGGTGGACATCTCCAGGGCTGTCAGGAGAGGGGGGGGGGCCTCGCAGGAGGCTCCGAAACATCAAGAAGAGGTGGCAGGACATCCGGTGCTGGACCCTCCGCATCGCCAGAGTCCAGCTGAAGCTGGAAGCTCCACGCCGGCATGGCGGCACCCGCCACCTCACCCCCCACATGCTCCGGGTCCTGGAAGTGGTGTTCCCAGACCTCCATAGGCAGTTGCAGGGGGGACAGCAGCAAGAAGGGGGTAGGTACATGACTGTTTGTTGTCATGTGTGTGTGAAATGCTACCTGAAGTGCTCCAAGGCATGGTAACACTCCCATAGTTTGAGTGGTGTGGTCAGACAGGCACTTCATGCACTGGCATTTGAATGTCCCAGTGTCAGCAGCTGCTTCTTTACATGCCTTGCCCTACTCCACATTTGAGCTTTGCTTTGGCTAATGCTTGTTTTTGACATGTACTCCTATGGTGCAATGTCTCAGAATGCATCTTCCTTTGCACATCATCATGTTGTAGGGGGGTCTGTGACACCTGTTAGTACCTTACATGTAGCACCACATGTGCACTGTGTCTGCCCTTCTTCATATTTTGGCACTGTTCTTGAGTCTCAACATGTGTTTTCTGCACAAGTCAGCCTCAGTGGCCTTTGTCCAAGGTACACTTTCTAATTGTCATGTGTTAGCTACAGGTGCATAATGTACATGTGCAATATTTTGGGCTTATGCATACTCACACTGGGCAGTGCGTGTGTGCATATTCTCAAAATATGTTGCATGTTGTTTGTAAATAGTATTGATGGTCAGCCACACAATGTGACTTTGGGTGTAGAAAGCTGTGATGCCAGTGTGAGATGATGGAACACTTGTTTCAGGTCCCAGGATGGCATCACTTGGCAGTTTGGGCAGGACTTTTCACATGTGGCACAGAGTCAAAGCTATTCAAACATGACCAGGTCTTGATTTGGGTGGCAGGGTTGGCAAATGAACTGTGATGCATCATCAGCTATCCTGTTGTCAGGCAGTGGATCATGATTGTGTCTCTCATACAAGTATTTGCCTTGCCTGTACCTTGTATCCTACCATACATTGAGCGTTGTGTCTCTGACAATTGTCCACAAGTAGACTTGTCATTGTGCAGAGTTCAGTGTCATGTGACTCATGATGCATGCCATGTTGAGAAATGAGGGCAAATGATTAGTAGATGATATGTCTCATGTGTACAGGTGACTGATATGTTTTCATTCTTCTCCTTGCTCACAGCATCATCATCTGAATCTGGAGGGGACACAGGCGCGGACCAGGCAGAGGGACACACCGACAGTGCCACCTGCTTTGAGGTGTCAGAGGGAGGCAGTGGCACAGAGTGTGAGGAGAGTCTGCAGGCCTGACGACATGTGACTGACACATCTTACCATGCTGACAACTCCGAGTCAGACTCTCAGGAGGGGGGGGAATATGCAGCAATGGTCACTCCTTCATCTTTGGCTGCCCTCCCCTCCTCCAGTCCCATCCTCACACTCCCAGTCCTTGGTGTGCCTAGGGTCCGTGCTAGCCCCCATGTCTCCTTTGTTCCCGGCACCGCAGCCCCTGCCCCTGTGTCCCCTGCTGCCCTCAGTGTTGAGACTGTGGACCTACTCCGGCAGATTGCTGTAGGTCAGACATCCATGCTGTCTGTCCTCCATGGACATACACAACTGATGACACAGGTGGTGTCGTTCATGGAGGGCATGTCATCAGCCATGTCTGATCTACGTCGAAGTGTGGCTGCCATAGAGTCAACACTGATGGCAGCTATGTACACCCAGCAGCATCTGTCCCCCCATCCTTCAGAGCCATCCACCTCTGCCTGTCACATACCTACACAGCATACACGCACACGCCACAGGTCAGACACACCCAGCGCACACACACAGCATAAGAAGCTCAAAGCTCCACGCACCCAGTCTCAAGGGGAAGTAGGCACACCCACAGGGAGAGGGGAGACACCTCACACACGCATCCACACACCCAGTAGGACAGACTCACAGCCCTGTACCTCCACCCCCAATGTGTCCCGGGGTTCAGGTGGTAGATTTTCCGCACTGGCTGAGGTGTGCAGCCAGGTTTTTGAATCTACTTTCGGCGATGCCCCAACCAGTGTGGATGAATCCACTTCACCTGCACCAACTCCACCTGTCCTTCCCTCTCCTGTCCATGCGGTGCCGGAGGATTCCACAGATGGTGCCCCCGTAGTCACCACAGCGGATTAAACGCCATGTGCAGGCAGGTGTGGGTGTGATAACACCCATGGAGGCACAAACTGTTGCAGAGACTTTTTTGGACTGGCCATTGGCCTTTAATGAGCGAGGACTCTCATTTGCTTTTCTATTTGGAATCAGCTGAATAAAGCTAATATTTTGCTTTTTTTTTTTTTTTTATGTTTGAAAGCTTTATTGAAATAAAGAATTAGCAATACAATAAGGTGACAACAGCAGAATAAAATGAAAAAGGGCAATCATGGGAGACTAAAATTAAGTCAGCTGTTAGCACAAGAGGAAACAAAGCATTTTAAGATTTTTTAAGGGAGGGAAGGAGGGGAGGGGAGGGGAAAAGCGAACAAAGCATAATACAGTAAATGTTACAATATGAAAGAAGCAACTGGGTGATTGCAAATAGAACAGTAAATGCACGCGTGAAAAACATTATTAAAATATGAATAACAAAGGAAACAAGAAACTGCAATAGTGAAAAACTGAAGCATAAACTTACAAGCAGAAGTACAAACGTTCAAGGGGGTCTAAAATTGTCAGGGGACAATGAAGTATAAGTCTTTTTGGCAGAATGATCTAAGTATAAGGTGAGAGGTAACCAGTAAAGTTCAACATTTCGTGGGGGTTTGCAGGAGGACGCAAAGGCAACATCCAATCTATGAGAATGACATAATAAATTCCACCAGGAGATTATGGAGAGGTTGTTCAAGGACTTCCAATTGGAGGCAATATGTTGGAGTGCAAGTGCCAAAAAAAGGTCAAAAAGACCACATGAATGTGGGGGGAGATCTAAAGCTTCTGAGAGGCTACCTAAGAAAACCAAAGAGGTAGAAAAGGAAATAGAAAGATGAAAGATTTGAGAAATGCGAGACCACACTTGAGACCAAAAACGACGGACAGAAGGACAGAGAAAGAAAAGATGATAAAGATCAGCATCGGGAGCATCACAGGTACAACAGTTGCTAGTAGAAGAAGAAAGGAAGCGAGAAAGGGAAAGAGGAGAGGGATAGAGTCTATGATAGAAGAAGAATAAGGATTGAGTGAGGGATGCAGTGCGAGAGGTCTTCATTGATTTCGCCCAAAGTTTGTTCCAAAGCGAGGGCGGCCACGAGCTTTTGAAGTCCTTTTCCCAAGAGAGTTCTAATTTTGACTTGGGGCGGTCAGGGTCAGGAGCAGAGAAGTATCTATACATAAGAGAAGCCTTAGGAATAGTAGAGAGAATGGTGAGTATGGAGGAAGGGGGGGTGGATGATTCATCCGTGTATAAAGAGTAGTATCGCTCAAGAACAATGTCCATGAGGATGTAGTATTTCTTTGCAAACGATGTAGGACAATGAAACTGGGTTTGAAATTGGGGGAAGGAACGAGGAGACGAACCGTCAAAGAGATGATGAACCCAGATAATACCTTTTGATCTCCACGTCGTCCAGGCTATAGGTCTGTTCCGTATAAGAATATATGAGTTATACCAAATGGGTGACGATAAGAAGGATTCACGGGAGAGAGAGGCTGTGGACAGTAAGGGTCGCAAAAGAGAGGAGGTATGTTTGAATAATGGAGGGTTTAGACAAGGAGCCTTGGTAG
This sequence comes from Lissotriton helveticus, assembly GCF_964261635.1. NCBI lineage: Eukaryota > Metazoa > Chordata > Amphibia > Caudata > Salamandridae > Lissotriton > Lissotriton helveticus. Next base: position 146,166,377 of record NC_136064.1, on the reverse strand, counting down.
TAAAGCGAAGTGCATCCTGAAAAGAATAAGGAAGGAGTAACTCACGTTCAACCGATAACCATAAGGGGGCAAAGGGGGACACTTCTTGCGCTAACCAACGTGAGGCTTGACGAAGAGAAAAGGATTTATGATAAAGACGGAAGTTCGGGAAATTAATCCCCCCATCTGATTTAGGTTTACGAAGAGCTGAAATAGAGATACGAGCTTTCTTCTGTTTCCAAAGGAATTTGGATAAAAGAGAATCAATGCGACGGAAGTAGACAGCTGGAATATGTACAGGGAGCATGGAGAGTAAATAGATCAAAATCGGAGCAATCATCATTTTAATCGAGTCAAGACGACCCCACCAGGAAAGGTATAGAGGATTCCAGGAAGAGAGAAGTGAATCAATTCTAGAGATGACTGCACTCATGTTAAGCCGGATAGAAGAAGGGATAGAGTTAGAGAAGAGGACGCCAAGATATTTTATTTTCGTACTATTCCAGGCAAAACCGGTGGAAGTGAATAAATGTGGAAGGCAGAATTTAGTAATAGGAAGGATCTCCGTCTTATCCAAATTAATTTTATATCCTGAAACCCAGGAAAATCTACCAAATTCATGCATTAGGGCGGGGACAGAATTCTGTGGATCGGAAATGAATAGAAGGATGTCATCCGCATAAGCCGATAACTTAAGTTGACTTTCACCATAAGGGAAACCAGAAATGGAAGGGTTGTTACGAATAGAAGAAATGAAGGGTTCAAGAGCTAAAATAAAAAGAAGAGGGGAAAGAGGACAGCCCTGACGTACACCACGTTGAAGGATAAAAGGGGTGGTAAGTTGACCATTAACAAGGACCGAAGCTTTGGGCATAGAATATATCAGAGAAACATAGGAGATAAATTTCGGGCCAAAGCCATGCCATTTCAGGGAAGTCAGAAGAAATGACCAGTCAACTCGATCAAAGGCTTTTTCGGCATCAACCGAGATAGCTGCAAGGGGGATAGAGAGAGAGGAAGCTTTGTTGAGAACATTGAGAAGGAGTCTAGAGTTGTCTGAGGTGAGGCGGCCCTTAACAAAACCACATTGTTCCTTCCCAATAAGATGAGGCATAAAGAGATCAAGACGAAGGGCTAATAGTTTTGCATATAATTTATAGTCCACATTGACTAGGGATATCGGCCGATAATTCTTACAGTATTTTGGGTCACGCCCTTCCTTAGGTATGAGGCAGATGGTAGCATCCTGAAAGGAGCCTTGAGCCAAACCTGTGGAACAAAAAGATTGAAAAAGAAAAAGAAGTTTAGGTAAGAGAAGATCAGAGAAGTGTAAGTAAAATTCAACGGGAAAGCCATCAGGCCCCGGGGTCTTACCCTTGGTTAGAGAAGAAAGCGCTGTAGATAATTCAGAGAGGGTAAAATCCGCCTCAATGTCTGAGAAGTTAAGTGTAGAAGTATCTGGTTTAGGCAACCCCTCAAAATATGATTGTAGAAGATCTGGGGTAGGGGGGTTCTCAGGAGAATATAAAGACTCATAGAAGGATTGGAACTGTTGTAAAATATCTTTATCTGTATGCAAGAGGACGTTAGAATGGGAGTAGATAGAGTCGATGAAAGTCCTTTCTTTACGAGATTTCAGATAATTAGCAAGCAATTTGCCCGATTTGTTCTGTCCCCCGTAATATCGAGCACTACCTCGAAGGAGAAAGGAAGAGGCCGAATCTGTAGTAAGTTTGTTAAATGCAATTTTAGCTTGAAGCAGTTCAGAAGGTATTTGAGTAGGAGAGGAGGTATAAAATTGGTGTTCAAGCGATTTGATATGTGCAAGAGTAACTTTGCGCTTTTGGAGAAATTTCTTCTTTTTTTTGGAAACAAAATCAATAATAAAACCGCGGGCTGTGGCCTTGAAAGAGTCCCAAAGGACATGGGGAGAGGTAGTAGGAGTAGAGTTAAGCTGGAAGAATTCAGACGTAAAGGAGCGAAAAGAGGAAGAGAAAAGAGGGTCTGTAAGTAGGGAAGAATTAAAACGCCAACGAGAAGATTTAGGAGCTGGAGGAGAAAGATCAAAATCAGTGATAATAGGGGAATGATCAGAAATGACAATAGGTTCAATAGATGAGGAGATAAGAGTTTGAGATAAGGAAGAGGAAAGAAAAATATAATCTAAACGGGAAAAAGAGGCATGTGGTGGGGAGAAAAAAGAAAAATCAATAGTGTCTGGGTGTGTGAGCCTCCAGGAATCTACAAGGTGAACCTGTGCGATAGTATCGAGAAACTGTTTATGAGGTTTGTGTGGAGTGAATCGTACAGAGGATTTGCGGTCTAAAAAGGGGTCGATGATTTGATTACAATCCCCGCCCATAAGGAAGGAAGCATCTTTATGTTGAATACATTTTGCAGTAATTACGGGCCAAAAAGAGGAATCAAAACCTGCAGGACCATAAACATTGAGCAAAGTAAGAGGGATATTATTAATAAGCAGCTTAACAAGAATCCAACGCCCCTCATCATCTTTGTCTTCGAGAAGGACTTTACATTTGTGACGTTTGTGAATTAAAATAGCAACACCGTTCTTCTTATGGGAAGCTGGAGAAAACAAAACATTGCCAACCCACAATCTTTTAAGTTTTAAGGATTCAACATCTGAAAGATGGGTTTCTTGAATGAGAACAATATCGGGATTATAAGAGGAGAGGTGGGAGAGTACTTTCTGCCATTTGATAGGATGGTTAAATCCTTTCACATTCCATGAAATAACTTTGAAATTTACAACATAATAAATTGTTCAAAACTGAAAGGTGCAAAAACATACTGTACAGGTAATAAAACAAGCAATAGCATAATAAAATTATGATAACCAGTAGAGTATTAGAAGAAAGAATAAGGAAAAATAGGAGAAAGGGGGAATAAAAGAGAAGGGATAGGAAAGGATGGAAGAAGGAGAGCGGAGAAAAAGGAAAAGAGGCTGAGATAGGAGAGGAGGAAAGAAAAGAGAGAATGCATAGAAGACAGTACAAATCCAGAAGGATGACTGCAAGAACCATACCTGAAAAGGGGGGGGGTACACAATGGAGGTGGGGAAGTGGTGACGCGGGGCAAGACGGGTAAACCAGGATCAGAAGCACAACCGTACCGAAGTCTCACAGGGGTACAAAGGATGACACATGGTGAAGGGGAAACCGAGACATATCTGCATGGGGAAGGAAAGAAAGAACAACAGTTAACTCAGGAACATAATAAATATATACTAAGCGGTATAAGATAGGACAGAAGTGATGCAGAGAAAGAGAGAAAAACCGGAGGAAACAATGGAGAGAAGTAACACGGAGTTGGAAAGATTAAGAACAAATTAGAACTAAGTATAATGGGAGGACAACAGGAATAGGAAGAAACAGCGAAAGACCAATCATAGCGAAAGACAGGAAACAGTCAGCAAAAGATATAACAACATTAATCAGCCACTATTTGAAGGCGAAGATTCCATGCCATCATTGGTATGCAGAAGAAGAAAATTACGGAGTTCGTCAGGATCTTGAAAAGACCAAGACTTGTTCTGATGGGTGACTCTGAAGGTACATGGGTGGAACAAGCCATATCGGGCTCCAAGAGAGCGCAGAGAGGGACGAAGAGCCAGGAATTCCTTTCGTCGTGCAGCAGTGGCAGAAGAGACATCCTGGGAAATATAAACACGTTGACCTTGCCAAGATAGTTGTTTCTTGGATCTGGCTGCAGACATAATGGACAACAGGTCTGTGAATCTCAGGAAAAGGATGATGACACCACGAGGTTTGGTAGAGGTTGACGAGCGTGCTCCAAGTCTATGTGCTCTTTGAATGCTGAGGGATGTGGAAGGTGGCATGTCCAATAATTTCGGAAGGAAGGATGAGAAGAAAGTGACAGGGTCATCCCCCTCAAGAGTTTCCGGCAAACCATAAATACGGAGGTTGTTCCGTCTATTACGGTTTTCCAAATCCTCTGTGTGGCGCTGTAAAGAGAGGACAGTCTTTTCTAACGAGTCAATGCGTCGTGAGTTGGACTGAACTTCAGGAAGTTGCTGTTCCACGGAGGAGATACGAGTATCCATGACCTCCCATTTGTCCTTTAAGAGTTGCATGTCTTTACTTGTTTCCTCAATGAATGGACGCAACGCACGAATTTCTTCTAGAATTAAGTCAATGGAGTGCGAAGGAGGAGAATCTGGTGTAGGGGAGTTTTGCTTAAGTCTCTTGGAGGACGATGCAGAAGGTGATGACTTGTTCGCTGGCGGTTGGCCTGAAGATGCACGTTGAGAAGAGGACGTCGCCATCACGACTGACCGTGAGGAGGTACCCAAGGTAGAAGAATGTACAGAAGTAACTGCAGAGGCTTTGAAGACAAATTTGGGATTGCGCAAATTCACCATAGGGGAGAATAAGTCAGAAAAGTACTGCCGGAGATAGTATATGTGAAGAAATCTGGATGGAAAGTAGAAGACTGAGTATGCATTAAAAGAAAGTAAAGGAGGCCCCCTTATCTGTCACATCTGGGACAGGGGAGAAATATAGAAAAACAAGGAGGTCCCACTGGTAACCCTCTAAGGTGGTTAAGGCTGCTAACAGGTGTCTAGAATTTTGTTTTTGAACAATACCAATCGCACAATAATGTATTACCAAGTGCCCTGCACTGCTTATTCAACTGTACATAAGCCAACCATTATTGAAACCTTATCAATTAACACAATATGTGTAAGGCTCAGAGTCTAACAAGTCTGTGGACAAAGTTTAAGAAAAAACAGGAAAATTGTCTTTAAAAATAAAACATTTGTATGTTTCTTACAAAATTACAGAATAATCACCATGATAACAATTGATTAAAAAAAGGGCATACAGTGTCGTAATTAAAAATACATAGAATTATGGCTACACCAAAAAACAAACAATTTATGCATTATAAAATTAAAAATGTTCACAAGAACAGGGGTCGACGCGGCGTTTCGGACCAACAGTTAAAACCTTCTTCAGGACCAAGTTCTGAGTTTAAAAAAAGGTTGTCTTCCAGATAAATCATGGAGGACCAGCCGCCCGAATGTAATTTCCAGGTCTTAGCTGTACTTCATCTTTTTCATAGATTCAGATGTGTCTTTGGCAGTTATTATGCCTTATGTTTTCAATAAACGGGATCGCACTCTGGTAGTAGGAGCCACCGATATGGGTTTTCTGTTTAACCAGATATAAATCACTGGCAATTCAGTATAGCACAAGCGTTTTCAATTGGCTTGTGCTGAGGGCGGCATTCGTTTTTTTCTTTTTTTCTTTCTCTTGAGATAGAAATTCGGCCTCCCTGCTCCTACTCCGGTAGCGTCTTCGTGGTTTCTGTATAAAATAGCACTTTTATACAGAAGGTGGTGGGCAGTGGTGGGGGTGTTTGCCACACACACACACTCTGATGCTGGGTAGTGGTGGGCAGTGGTGGGCACTCTGATGCTGGGCAGTGGTGGGCAGTGGTGGGGGTGTTTGCCACACACACACACTCTGATGCTGGGTAGTGGTGGGCTGTGGTGGGGGTGTTTGCCACACACACACACTCTGATGCTGGGCAGTGGTGGGCAGTGGTGGGGGTGTTTGCCACACACACACACTCTGATTCTGGGTAGTGGTGGGCAGTGGTGGGCATTCTGACGCTGGGCAGTGGTGGGCAGTGGTGGGGTGTTTGCCACACACACACACTCTGATCCTGGGTAGTGGTGGGCAGTGGTGGGGGTGTTTGCCACACGCACACACTCTGATGCTGGGCAGTGGTGGGCAGTGGTGGGGGTGTTTGCCACACACACATACTCTGATTCTGGGTAGTGGTGGGCAGTGGTGGGGGTGTTTGCCACACACACACACACTCTGATGCTGGGTAGTGGTGGGCAGTGGTGGGGGTGTTTGCCACACACACACACACTGATGCTGGGCAGTGGTGGGGGTGTTTGCCACACACACACACTCTGATGCTGGGTAGTGGTGGGCAGTGGTGGGCACTCTGATGCTGGGCAGTGGTGGGGGTGTTTGCCACACACACACACTCTGATGCTGGGTAGTGGTGGGCAGTGGTGGGGGTGTTTGCCACACACACACACTCTGATGCTGGGTAGTGGTGGGCAGTGGTGGGGGTATTTGCCACACACACACACCCTGATGCTGGGTAGTGGTGGGCAGTGGTGGATGTGTTTACTATACACCACTTAGACTTACGTTGACATAGCAGACGTATGTCCCACACGTCTGTTGCACTGGTGATGTGCGGTGAAGTACCGTACCCCGTGGTCGATGACGTAGGTGCGCCCTGTCACCGTATTACACTAGTGATGTGCGGTGACGTACCGTACCCCGTGGTTCGATGACGTAGGTGCGGCCTGTCACCGTATTACACTAGTGATGTGCGGTGACGTACCGTACCCCGTGGTCGATGACGTAGGTGCGGCCTGTCACCGTATTACTCAACTGATGTGTGGTGACGTTCCGTACCACGTGGTCGATGACGTAGGTGCGCCCTGTCACCGTATTACACTAGTGATGTGCGGTGACGTACCGTACCCCGTGGTCGATGACGTAGGTGCGGCCTGTCACCGTATTACTCTACTGATGTGCGGTGACGTTCCGTACCACGTGGTCGATTACGTAGGTGGGCCCGTCCACGTATTACAATGGTGTTGTGCGGTGACGTACCGTACCCCGTGGTCGATGACGAAGATACGGCCTCTCTCCGTATTACACTAGTGATGTGCGGGAGTGTGTGGCGCTACATGCCCAGACATTACAATCGTGCAATGGCGATGTGCCCGTCTGGCAACACGTACAGGTATGTTGGACTTCGTTGTGCTCACCTTGTGCGCCGTCGTCGGTTTCTAAGTACGAGGTGGTGGCCGTGAAGGATAGGGATGAGACGGACGATGGCGTTCATGTCCTGCTTGTCGTGTACAGTGTGCGGGTCTTGCCGGAGTGTGGTTTTACGGTAGTTTTGAGCTCTCGTAGCAAAATAGTGTGTTCAACACGGATCATACTTCCTGGTTCGGAAGGCGCGGTCTATTTACGTACGGACGTTGCGTGGTCCGTCAGCCGACTGCAATTCGTATGGACCTTTGATTTGTACGGCCTTTTTTAGGAGTCGTACAGAGTGACGCTTTACATTGTGATCGTACTAGAAGATTCGTACGGGGACGCCTACAGGTACGATTCGTACGGGGAAAAACGCTCCGAACCGCAATTCGGAGCGCTTTTTACCGGATCGGAATCGACCCCTAGGAGTAAAAACCATTTACGTAAAGAGAATGAGTTGCCCATGTTTCTTGAAGACACACAATACTGAATTCATGAATGAAAGTCCAATCTAAATTGCTCAGCTTTGACCGTAATAATAATAGTAATAATAATATTATTATTATTACTATTATTATTACTAAAAAAAGCTTTGACCGGATACCTGTCACATTACAAAAGAAGAAATTAAACCTCTTTCTGGAGTTGTGGATATCCAAAATAGAGGTCAAGATAGATACATCAAAACTAACCTCCGGGAACTGAGTTTGACTTAGAGGTGGAGCCTTAGTAGCCAATCAAGTTACTCAAGTGACAACAGTACTTCATGTAAATTATTAGTCTCAAAGCCCTACACGTGCTGTTCAGACCCCTCTGTCAAACCTTTGGCACCAAAAGTAGAGCAGAGGCCTTGAGATTTGGAATACAAAGACACCCAAGAGGCAAAACTTTAATAGATCCAGGTGACAAAAAGACCTGGTTTTCAAGTGATGAAGGACGGCTTCTACAACAAAATACCTTCTGTAGTTTCTGATTATATACTCACATTGGAAATCCTTTCCCAATTTCTCACTCAGACAGCTCAAGAATATTTTGCGAATAAATCATGGTCCCTGTCTGGGTTCTTTCTAAGACAGAACACTGAGAATGATGATCTTCCTTCTGTGAAGAGGATAACTACAGCCGTACAGCCATCTAGACTAAAAGGTAGGAAGTGCATTCTGGAGGGAGCTGCGTGTATACATGTTCCGGCTTAGCTGTCCTTACATTAATCATTTTCTTGTCCACCACCAGAGCATTAACATTATCAGATGTTTGCTCTGTAAGTAAACCATTGCTCGCTTTCAAATTATTCATTATTTTAGTTGTTAAGACAGGCATCATCCATAATCCATCTTAGCCTCCAGTTCTTTAGGTCTTCCCAATATTGAGGCACTTAAATCTTTAAGCAGGTTTCCATCGTGTTAAGACTAATTAAAACCTGATCTGTCATCCTGGATACTAGTTTTGGACATTAAGGGCAAGTCATAATGCCAGAGATTTTTAACTGTGAATCTTACATTTTAAATTATTATTTATGCTTTAAGTAATGCATACATTTATTATACTAATTATTATGTTAAACAAATATTTTTAAAAATTGCATTACCAAATAAAATACATTATATTTTATAATTACTTTTAGAAGTATACAGGCATGAACGTTAACTTACATATCTACAAAAAAAATATTATTAGGTACAACATTAAAGACATGTCTTAAATATTAAAAGTGTATACAAAAACTATTTACATCAATTAATTAAATATTATAATTTTAATAAATTTACCACAAACATTTAAAAAAAATGACACATATTTTACTATAAACCTTTCTTTTTTAAAAAACAGTATTTAAATAATGTGTAAAAGAATACAAAAAAATGTATGTATAAACAAATCTTTAATTATTATTCACACATTTTATGAATCTCCTCACCCTTTTCCATTATAAAGCCAAGATCCTGCTCCTATAAAATAATAATATATATAGTATTTGAAAAAAGAAAAATTATATTTAAATCCTATTGAAAATGATTTCAGTACAAAAAACATTAGCAATGAATATTAAATAATTGCCATACAACAATAATGAAATAGTACAAAAACAGTTCATAATTAATCCACAAATACGATATTACATACAATATTTAAAAAAATATATTTTAAAGCTATATTGAAAACAACACTGAAAACATTGTTCTGTTGATGTGCTTTTCAATGAGATAATAGCAGTCCTAGTCACATTTTTCCACCTCTTAAAAGTTTTAGGCGTACGTCTAACTTTACAATATTTGGTACAAAGGGTATTTACTACTCGTAAATACTCTTTGTGAATACCAAAAATTGAACTTTACGACTTTCAGTGAATGCTAAAAGATGTAAAGTTAGACTTTTGTCTCACTTTATCCATGTGGTCGGGCCCAGTGTGTGTCCCTTTTAAGTACCTGGCAAATCTGAGAACAGCCTGGAATTCCTGTGCATTACATACTTGCAAGTCTAAGCCAATGACGTTGAATAAAAGGGTCTCATATAACCATCACAAAATGAAACATCAAGACATACCATTTGAAGGACATTGCAATAATTCAAAGCTGTTATCTCAACGTACCACTCAATGGGACACAACAGCTAAAAAATATGACTTACATGCCCAGATAAATGGTGCAGATAATTCAAATAAATAGGCCTATATGGGGATGGTAACTCATAGTCTAGTGATAAGCTTGCTGGTTTCTTAACCCTCAAATGAGCTGTGGGAGAACCTCTTGCCTTATCTGACAACCAAATGAATGCATCCTGTTCACCTTCCCTTGGCTGATGCCTTTGCCCATTAGTGCCTGCCTGTGCGACCCCTCTTTGTGTTCTTACCATTCACTGATGATGATGTTAGAGTGATCTTTATGTCCTTCAAAAAGTCATCCCCGCCATCAAAGGCCAGTAATGCTTAAGCAGTGAGCCTGGTTCTCTATTACATTTCATCCACAAACCTCCTCCCTACAGGATTAATACCTCCAAATCCTTATCTTAACCACTAAATGAAAATACATAGCCATAGGACATCGTTAAAGACGCTTGAAACAGTTATCTGTCAACAGCCTTCACAGTTGGAAGCAAATGGCCTCATATGGAACTTTCAGTGGGTCTCATTGGCCTCTTGACCCCTCACAGTTCAATTACTTGAAGCATCAATGAGGAAAAACTCAATACCTCTGGTTCCTCATTTCATCACTATCAGCCACAAGGTGCTCCTCAACAGACTGTCTCATTTCATTGACACCATCTCTATAGGACCATTTATTTGACATTTTTGCTATTGATCTAGTAATTTTAGAAAAGCTCTGCAGAAAACCTTGCGATGGCCTCTGTTGTTTTGTATCAGCCACAAAGATGTTTGAAAACATATGACCTTCTGAATTGCAGCTGAAGATCTCACTGAGTGGTGCTATCAATGGAAGGAATCTATCAGCCATGCATGTTGATATAAGGGTGGCATTCCCATGGTAAGAAGCTGCAGTGTAAAGAGACACAATCTGGTTGTAGATATCTGACTAATAGACTCAGGAGAAGAAATTGAATTGAGGCAGGCACAGGAGGGCTGGAAGGCTGCTTGGAGACTCCATATGTAGAGAAAGCGGTGAAGAGCTTTAAAGAGATGATTTATACTTCTACATTTTTGTAATAATACGAACAGGCTAGAATTGAATGGTTGAGAAGATACAAGGCAAAAAAGAATGACCGGTAGTTCAGAGCTCAGCCATCAATGATGTTGTAGGTGAGGCTGTTTCATTGACAAGGAGGCAGTCAAGTGTATCCCAGCACATGTGTGATGTGGTCAAGTTGTTTCAGGCCGATAAGAAGATATTCAGAAATAGTTTTAATATCTTGTTATTTAACACTGATTTGCTTTTGGGTCTAACTAGTTATGTGAAGATATTTTGTGAAGTCATTAGTGACCGTTCCCAAAAGGAACTTTGCATTCATTCAATGAACTCAAAAAACTGCCTTTGATTACTTTTATGTACATCTGGTCAATAATGTTTGGGAAATCACTATTAGAACAATGTGGAGGGTATTATTGAAATGGTTGTATTGCACATAGATGCATGTTGGCATCCAGAAGTTTTTTTCTGCCCCTACAAAGGCAGACTGGGATTAAACCTCTGATCTGTCAGGATGGGGTGGAGCTCAGTTGAAGTTGAATGAAGAGACGCTCTGTGCATTGGCTCATCATTGTGAAAAATATTAATAACTAGGCAGGGGAGGAGCCGGATCAATTTCACTCCTGTTTGTGTTAGGAGCATCTCAGGGTAACATCTCTGGTAGATGGACCAGAGGTTTCCTCACCAGCAGGTGCATGAACTAAGGTACTGCATTTTTCTGGATTTCATGGGCTATTGTATCTTTGTAACTTACATTACCCAACAGCCATGATACATACAAGAGTCATCTCAACCAAAAAGAAAAATAATTAAGTCAGTTTATTTTGTCCACAAGTGTCCTGTTTCTAATTTCAGATGCTGCACTATCTGAGGCACGTGCGCTTTAACACGAAATCTGGGGAGGAAATCTTTTTTGATGAAAACGGTGATGCGCCACCGGTTTTTGATTTGGTAAACGTTCAGATCTCCTCTGAGAGCACTGTGAGACTGCTGAAGGTGGGAACCTATGACTTCAACTCCCCTGAAGGGAAGCAGATCAGGCTAGAGGAGGATACCATGATGTGGGCCACAGGGGACAACCAGGTGAGAATCTTTGGTGACTCCTTCATTAAAAAAGGGACAGATAGTAATGCCGGATGCAGGGAACAGACACTGGGGCTCCTAATGTTTTTGACTCTGACCCAGCTCATTACCGCCCACTATGATTTACTTTTTACCACCCCCTCTCCCTCCTTCCATTCTCTCACTCCCCTTCTCTACACCCCCTTCTCTCCCTAATATCAACTCCCTTTTATCCCTCTTATTATCCCATTGTTTCTCTGCCCCCCTCTAGCATTTAATTCAATGTTTTACCTTTTTGTGAATTTTTCTGCACTTTGTAAATTGTTTATTATTTCTTAATATGTCTACCTACCTCGTAAAGCGCTCTGATACTCTTGGGTCCAGCAGCGCTATATAAAACTTCCTAATAAATAAAATCAATGGAGAGCAATAAGGAGCATTTATTGCTTTACTTTCTCCTATATACTCCTCAAGGAGATGTTCCCTAAAATGTCGAAATGTCTTAAGCTGTGAAACTAGCAGGAGACGATCCATCTGTCACTCCAGTGTAACAAGAACATAGAAGATAAAGTGAACATCACAACCCAAAAAGAGGAATAAAGTATTTAAAATATCTCCTTTTCCACTGTGGCTTGTGATGCAGCCCACAAAAGAGCTACATCAAAAGCCACAATAGAAAACAGGATAGTTTTTAACATCCTTGCACCGTGTGCCTGGCACCATGGGGTGCATGACACATGGTGCATGGATGTTTGGGGAATACTACGTGTCCCCCCCAGGCCACATCGCAAAGGCCTACGGATGAAGAGGGACTACTAGAAGCCCCCAAAGCCCCTTTCCATGTAAGGGGGACTGCCATAAAAAGGCTGGCGGACCAGGCCTGCGCAGGCACCACCCCCATTGTAAGGATTACGGTCTGTCCGATGCCCCGAGGGGCTCCTAGAAGCTCTTGAAGGCATCGATCCATCCCTCTGACTGCTGCAGTCTGACTCACCGCATAGTAATGCAGCGGTCAGGAAACTATCCTGGCTGTTGGGCCGACCGCTACCAACAGCCTGTCAGTGGAGGTCCGCCTGACATCCTACTCAGGTCCATTATGTTGTATATTAAGACACTTTCTCACAAACAGAAGATTTAATGTACTAGAATGCAGCTCATCAGACAATATGTGCTCATATCAGGAAAATACCATTAAAAGAAATTGGGATACTGGCTGAGGGAGTGAAAACCCTACTCAAGCAGCAATCCAAATTCTTGCCAGGGTGACGTCACAAGCAAAACCCCAAATTAACCTGGGTTTAAAAACACTCCGGTAGCTTTGCTCAGAAGCAGTCAAGCTTAACTTGGAGGCAATTTGTAAAGTATTTATGCAGCTAAGTTCTTGAGCTGGATGTGGGTTATCAGATTGTGTACATTCCCAGCGACCTGATGAACCCTTGATTTTATCTGTGATTGAGCCTTTGATATTCTACTTTTGAGTTTTGGGCTATTTTAACTGTTTTAAAAGTTTTAAACATATGAAATACCTTTTTATGTACAAAGTGCCTGTTGTTATTACTTTTTGTTATTGTTTTATAATTTGCTATTCTATGTATTCTTCTTTTTTAACATGACCAGTATGAATCAGTTCTTGATCACGATTGTTCCTGTATAATAACAAATGTTTCTATACCTTTTATTATTGCGTTGTTCTATAGCTGAAAAGCACTCTATTTTACGGTACACCTGCTTGTACGACACATGTTGTCGAATGAAGCTTTTTTTGGATTGGATTGGATCGGATTGTTATTCATGCAGCACTTGAAATAGTAATAGAGTGAAAAACAACACTAAGAAAGTCCAACACCAACTCAAAAATATAACTCAAATGTAAGAAATTATTTAGGACAAGAACAACAAAAACACAATCAGTAGAACCAGAGATTTGCAAGTTCAAAGAATTTTGGTGAAAATAGTGTGAGAAAGCATGTAGCTCCAATTCTGATATTCTGATTGCAATGGACTGGGACAAAATCACAAGTTCAGGCCAGCTAGGAGGGAGCGCGTACCAGAAAGGGGGATCAAGTTAGATCCAATTAACAAAATGCCTTAATTCCTGTTTGCATCGCAATATGAAGTCCCGTGTCGAGGATGTGCTATGCAGCAGAGGTGATGCAAGACCTTGCGTCGCACAGTGGGAGGCTATGTGAAGTCCTACGAGGAAATACGTTTTACAACGGTGAGTCTGAGGGGCCGTAGCAACAATGGGAGGTCATGCGTGGAGAGTGGAGATGCGCCAAACAGCGATGGTTCCGAGGAGCTGTGCACTGCAGTGCAAGGTCCTGCATCTTAGATGCATTACTCAGCGGTGTTTCTGATGTGCAGTGGGGCTTTGACGCTATGTCTTGTGTTGGGGATGCGTTGTGCAGCGTTCCGACATAGAGCTTGTGAGGCAGTGTATCACACTGCATCGGTACTGCTGGGACTACGTATGGGGTGGCAGAGATGCTTTAGGCCCACTTCCAAGTGTTCAGGACTGAGGTGTCACTACTTGGAGGGTGCAGTACTAAATGGGTCAGGCGAACCAGTCCCCCGGATGTGTGCACCTTCAATGAAACTGTGTGTTTCTTATCTCAATTCCACCTTGCAAGAACACAAAATTCTGATAATTGTTGCTTTTTGATTAATTAATCAATTCTTTCATTCATCTGCAATCTTATAATTTATTTTGTCATGATTCCATAATTCTGTAGTCACGCAGTGCTATTGTGAAACCCAATGCAGTTCGGGTCAGTCAAGGACCCTTCATCAGGGGTCTAAAGAAAAAAATACAAGAGCACCAGATCAAGCTGTGATATATCATTGCCCTTTCAAAAACATAAATAGATTATATCACTTGAAAATCATCATCTCAGGTATCAATGAAGCTTGAAAATGAACATAAAAACTCATCACAATCCTGAAGGGGTAACAAGTTCATATGAACTTTAAAACACAGTTGTTTCACATGGTCAATATTCTCAAAACACTCACGCTAGAGATTCTAGGGTGGGTATGCCCTCAACTTTTAAGTGCACGTTATGAATGAACGCCAAGTCTGTGGTTATGCGCTAGCTGTTAATGATTGTGAAAAGTCAACGCTTCCCAGCAGTAATCCAACCTCCTTCACCCATCATTACCGTGCTATGTCCTTGAAAAGGACCCTCAGCTCTTAACCAGCCCTTGTTTCTCCTACAGTGTTCCTCTCATCACTTACTTCAAAGCATTGCCATCATTCATTCTACTGTCAGTCCAGCCTTGCGTGTTGCCATATACACAGTGCTTTCATGTTCATTATTTAAAAATCTAGTGTCCACCAATCATCACACATCATCGCGCACTCACTCTGCACGTGATGCGGGAGTGCAGTCACTGCGTCCATACTCTTCACGTGATTCTCTAGCCCAATCACCGTGGTACTACCCATTGGTAAACACACGTCATCCTGCAATCACTCAGCTCATGACACGGGAGTGCAGACTCTCATAGCCTGACGTCTATACTCCTCCTGTGATGCTCTATACCAGGGGTACTCATAGTACGGCCCGCGGCCCGCCAGCGGCCTGGCAAGCCTACCTTGGCGGCCCGCAGACCTTGCAGACATGTCTCCGTTTAAAAATAAATAAATTCAAGCGTGTCAGCCTGGACTCGGAGAGGCTCTGCTCTGTGAGGGCTGGGTCGGGAGTGGAGCTGCAGGGGCCTCAGAAGAGGTGACACAGAACAAAGCCTCATTAAAAAGTTAATGGTCTTTTAAAGACCTGTGAAGTGATCCGGTGCAGCTGTGTGCACGCCTGGCATGCTGTCTCATCCCGGGCTGCCACACACGAGGGGGGGGGGAGCCCTTTGAACTCAATGGGCATTGCACGCCTTTATGTGGCACTTATATTTCCTTCAGGACTTTCACCTGGCACGCAGGTTTCTGGTGGTCACAAACATAAGCTTGCTCTTTACTCTTGACAGTGTCCAAAGCTTCACTTTACACCCAGCGCACGGCTGGAGCCAGGCCTTGGCAAGCATCCGCTGTTGCGGGGTGCAGTCCACCCACTTCGCTTCTTTTTCTGCTCTCTTGTAATCCGAGAATTGTTGGTCAATTACAGGGACCAGGACTCAAAGACAAACCCCGTGACTGATTGAACGAGCATGAAATTGGAGATCACTCTACACAGCTCGTGCTCTCCAGAGTAGCATTTGTTTTATCGACACTGAAGGGATGAAATTCTGAGTCAGCCCAGCCTTACTTGAAATCTCTGCCCTCTGGATTACACTTTATCTCTGCCGCTGCGGTCCAGCCAGCTCTTGTGCACCCTTTACGTTAGGGTGTCATTAATAACGTGCTGCAGATTTTGAGAAGTGTAGGGAAGATGGTTCGATGTGTGCAGCAAAGAGCTCTTGCTTTTCATGATATTATAATAGAATTATTACACCTGGTCTAGACATAGATAGGGAGACGGAGATGGAGAGAGGGAGAGAGTCAGGGGAGGGTGAGGGAGGGAGAGACAGAGGGAGGGAGAGTCAGGGGAGGGTGAGAAAGAGCGGGGGAGGGTCAGGGGAGGGAGGGAGCGACCGAGGGAGGGAGAGAGTCAGGGGAAGGTGAAGGAGGGAGAGAGTTGGGTGAGGAAGGGAGAGACAGAGGGAGGGAGAGAGAGGGAGGGAGGGAGACAGAGAGAGAGGGGGAGGGAGACAGCGAGAGAGGGAGGGAGACAGAGAGAGGGAGAGAGAGAGAGAGAAAGAGAGTGGGAGGGAGGGAGAGAAAGAGAGAGAGAGGGAGAGAAGGAGACAGAGGGAGGACGAGATAGAGAGAGAGGGAGGGAGACAGAGACAAAGAGAGGGAGATAGAGAGAGAGAGAGAGGGAGGGAGAGAGAGAGAGAGAGAGAGAGAGAGAGAGAGAGACAGAGAGAGATGTGTATATGCCAGGTCTGGTGGCTCAGTGGACGAAGAAGTTCGCTGCAGGGGCCTGTGTTCAACCTCATGGTCACAGTTTTTTGGGGGGCTCTAGCCCCGCCCCCTCTCTCACTGACCCCTCCCCCACCGGTACAGCCATCGGCCACAAACCACACTGTAAATTTGCCCCCTTAGAGATAGTTTGTGAATACCCATGCTCTAAACCAATCAGCATGACCCACCTGTGTAACCATAGTGACCCATTAGTTTCCAAAACAATCCTCCCACTCAAAATGAACAATGAATTTGCTGCCAACGTTTGCTGATCTATTTGTCTACTCCCATTGTTGATTCAACCTTAAAGTTATGTCCGCTTAAAAACTAAACTAAATCTGTGACATCTGACTGCTTAATAAACTCCACAATATGTTATGCAATGTTCAATCCCTTAAAGATAAAACATGATTTTTGATTACAAAATATCAACTACAACTTATCATCCTTTATAAGAAACACGCTCATTCGACGCGGTCATTTATTTCATGTGGTTGCATGGAATGTAATTTTCTGATCCAAAAGAATTCTGCTCTCAATAATTGCTTATTCTGGTCCCTAGTACAACATTGCTCAATGACTTCCAAAATTGTAAATCTCACTTGGGCTATTTGATAACCGTCTTCATGCCAGTGTGTAGCCACTGTTGACTTTATGTTCTTCATTCTAATATTGCTATTTCATGTTCTGTCATCCTGATTTTGACTTTGCGTTCCGTCTAGGCCCACATACATTTTACCATATGGGCACTTGATTGCATATATTACTTTTGTGCAGTAATGGTAAAAACACCTTTTTCCGCCCGCGAGGAGCGGTTCTCATGTCCGCCATATAAGAATAGCAAAACATAGGTAATTTCCCGTCTGCCGGGGAGCGCCGCGCACCGCCATCAAAGTGTGCCCACCACCGTGGAGGTGGGAGCCAATGGAAATTCTCCGCCGTGCGAAATGACGTCCGCCCCGCTCCACAAATTAGGATGGCCCAAACAGGCAAATGCACCGCAGCAGAGACACCGCCCAACCTGGCATGGTGGAAACTTGACAGTGGAGTACGATGGCAGTGACCCGCTCATGAATGCCATGGTCCCAGCATATGCATCCGGTGATGTACCGGCTACAGCACTACCATCAAATGGGCCGCCGCGGACGATGCCGCTGGTACGCAACTACACAAATACAATACACAACACACAGGCTGACACAGGGTCCAATTCCACCACAGACACCCTGCTAGGGGTAACAACACATACACAAGGGCACCCACACATGACCCACCTGTCAACAAGTCCCCCTCTGCATCCGGGATACACATCGACCGCGAACTAGCAGGAAAGTCCCGGTCATTCACCGCCGCGCTCAACACATGCACACAATGCAGAAGGCAGAGCAAGTCCAAGGCATGGGCAGGGCACAAAGACCACAGGGACACACGACCCCCAACCACACATCAACACGCCCCATCAAGTCACAGGCCAGGTGCCCATCCTGTGCACCCCCATGCACAGCAACAGACAACAAGCACTGCAAGAAGCAAGCCCAATACACACCCTGCACCACACAACACACAAACAGGGAGACAGCCACTGCAGGAGTGGCTGACAAGGAACACACGGTACAAAAGGGGGTGGTAACGCACGGAGCATCTGAACCAATCAAACACTCACACCCAGTCAAAAGATCTGGGTTTAATCCATCACCGTTCTTTAGCCCACTCTGCCACCCCAGTTCAGACATGGCTATATGCAAATCAGTCTGACCCTGTGCCTCATGGGAACAGTCCAGCCCCAACTGCCAAGCCGTGCCTTCCCTGGACCAGAAACAAGCTTTCGAGGACCGGTTTCTGTCATTACAGCCGTCTTCAGCCCGGCTTGCTTGAATCCAGTGGCAAAGTGAGCAAGGGACTCACGTCTGAGCACACCCTGCCACACTTATGGCGGCCAAAAACGGTACAAAAGGGGGTGATAATGGAGGGAGCATCTGAACCAATCAAACACTCACACCCAGTCAAAAGATCTGGGTTTAATCCATCACCGTTCTTTAGCCCACTCTGCCACCCCAGTTCAGACATGGCTATATGCAAATCAGTCTGACCCTGTGCCTCATGGGAACAGTCCAGCCCGAACTGCCAAGCCATGCCTTCCTTGGACCGGAAACAAGCTTCTGAGGAGCGGTTTCTGGCATTACAGCCGTCTTCAGCCCGGCTTGCTTTAATCCAGTGGCAAAGTGAGCAAGGGACTCACGTCTGAGCATATCCTGCCACTCTTATGGCGGCCACAAACGGTACAAAAGGGGGTGGTAACGGACGGAGCATCTGAACCAATCAAACACTCACACCCAGTCAAAAGATCTGGGTTTAATCCATCACCGTTCTCTGTACTGGGGTGAATGTATGATATTGTTCTGCATTCTGTCCATCAATTGTTGTTTTTGCCTTTGTCATCCGAGTGGAATGGGTATGCTCAGACGTGAGTCCCATGCTCTCCACACCACTGGAGTCAAGCTATCCAGGCTGGTGAAGGCTGATAGCCAGAAACCGGTCCTTGGATGCTTGATTCCGGTCCAGGAAAGACATGGCTTGGCACTTCGGGCTGGACTGTTCCCATGAGGCACAGGGTCAAGGCTGATTTGCATATGGCAATGTCTGACCTGGGGTTGTGTGAAGTGCAAAAAAATGATGGATTTAGGTCCAGACTTCTGTACTGCGGTGAATGTATGACATTGTTCTGCATTCTGTCCATCAATTGTTGTTTTTGCCTTTGTCACCCCGAGTAGGATGGGTATACTCAGACGTGAGTCCCATGCTCTCCACACCACTGGAGTCAATCTATCCAGGCTGATGAAGGCTGATAGCCAGAAACCGGTACTTGGATGCTTGTTTCCGGTCCGGGAAAGACATGGCTTGGCAGTTCGGGCTGAACTGTTCCCATGAGGCACAGGGTCAAGGCTGATTTGCATATGGCCATGTCTGACCTGGGGTGGTGTGGAGTGCAAAAAAAGATGGATTTAGGCCCAGATCTCTGTACTGGGGTGAATGTATGACATTGTTCTGCATTCTGTCCATCAATTGTTGTTTTTGCCTTTGTCACCCCAAGTGGGATGGGTATGCTCATACGTGAGTCCCATGCTCTCCACACCACTGGAGTCAAGCTATCCAGGCTGATGAAGGCTGATAGACAGAAACCAGTCTTTGGATGCTTGATTCCTGTCCGGGAAAGACATGGCTTGGCAGTTCGGGCTGGACTGATCCTATGAGGCACAGGGTCAAGGCTGATTTGCATATGGCCATGTCTGACCTGGGGTGCAAAAAAAGATGGATTTAGGCCCAGATCTCTGTACTGGGGTTAAGGTATGACATTGTTCTGCATTCTGTCCATCAATTGTTGTTTTTGCCTTTGTCACCCCGAGTGGGATGGGTATGCTCAGACGTGAGTCCCATGCTCTCCACACCACTGGAGTCAAGCTATCAAGGCTGATGAAGGCTGATAGCCAGAAACCGGTCCTTGGATGCTTGATTCCGGTCCGGGAAAGACATGGCTTGGCAGTTCGGGATGGGCTGTTCCCATGAGGCACAGGGTCAAGGCTGATTTGCATATAGCCATGTCTGACCTGGGGTGGTGTGAAGTGCAAAAAAACGATGGATTTAGGCCCAGATCTCTGTACTGGAGTGAATGTATGACATTGTTCTACATTCTGTCCATCAATTGTTGTGTTTGCCTTTGACAAGGAACACACAACACCAGTGCCACACACACTGAAGGCTGACAATCCTTGCCAGCACATACACTGTTGGATCTGTCAGCCTTAGCGTGGTCTTTCCCTACCTTTTTGCCCTTTGCCTCCCATTTTCACCATACCATTTGTTGGACTTAGGACTCTGGGTGCCTCACCACTGCTAAACAGTGCTGAGGTGCAGGTGCTCTCCCCTAAAACCTTGTGAGGCTGGCATATCTGCCACAAGCCACAGCTACCGCAGTAAGGCTAAATCCTCCATAGGCTAACATTGGGAACCTCCCCTTATGGGATAACTTCTGACAAGGACCTAATATGTCTGTCATGTTTGGTCTTGTTGTACTCGGGGCAGGGAACCCTTTCCAATGATATATAGGGTTTGGGCACTACTACGCTAGGGTTCCTACTTTTATAAAGGGGACCTTCTCCTGCCTACACTTAGATTAGGCTCTGCAGATTCCCCCCTGCCCTCTGCATACTGATAGTCTGCCTGGGTTGGGAGGTGGGAGTGGTGATTCACACCTTCTTCCCTGGGATGAACTGTGATGGGCTGCCCACAGTAGCCTTAACGGCCTGTCTCTCGTCACTGTGACAGCTAGGTCAGGTAAGGCAGGGAACATACCAGAACTCCCTGGACTCTTCCAGAAGCCCCAGCCCCCAGACCCTTCCAGAGACTTCCACCACTTTCTAGCCCCTGGACTGTAGAACATATAAGGGAGGGTCCTGGCCTCACAGTCTTGCTACACTGCTGGACCTGGAAGAATCCCTGCTGGAGTGAGGACTGCTGGGCAAGTGGATTGCCACTGGGAAGGATGCTGACTGCTCCAAGGAACTGCTGCCCCACAACTTGCTGAGCTGTCCTACTGTCTGCTGATCCTGCCCTGCAAGGGAGACTGCAGCATCACCACCAGAGTGTCTCCAAAACATCCCAAAGGAACTCCTTTTCTTTCAACAACATTTTAAAGAGTCTTCAACCTTTTAAAGATTGCCTTTATGGGACTGCATCCTTTTTAATTGAAAGGAAACTACCTTTTCTGGGACCACAGCATTTTAAAGACTGCCTTTTGGAACAGCAACAACAACACTATCAAGATTTGCCCTACAACGCTGTGCCTGCCCTAAGCACTGCTTGCCCTGTGATCCTTGCTACTGGAACTGCCTCTGCAGTGCTGGGGGTGCAAGACTATCGCCCCTAAACCATCACTGCCCCGGGACCTCGCTGGACTGCATAGCACTGTGGAGGAGTAGCCCTTCAGTGTGACTGAGGCGCTGTTGTAAAGGAGCGCTGGTTGCCTGGGAGATCACCTCTGGCCGTGCTGAGAGCGCTCACAAAAACCATTCTGAAGTCATCCTTGAGGTCACCGCCGCGGGCCTCAGGACAGGAGGTCAATCCTAAGTGCCCCCGGAGTCACCCCCGCTTGCCCGTGGTCGAGCGCCTTCAGATCGTTCCCCAGAATCACCACTGTCACCCGGGAACTTCAGGAACACTCAGCGCTGCACCGCTGACGTAAGCAAGGTGCCGCGCTGGCGTTGGTGCAGGCGCAGAGGTTGCCCAGCTACGAGGGAGCGTCTCCAGCAAGAGCCGCGCTGGGATTGGTGTTCCATCAGTGGGGCTGCGCAGGGATTGGCGGAGACACGGGAGGTGTTGACCAGCACTGAAGGCTTCCCCCCGTGAGGAACTGCCGCAGCCGGAAGGAAGGCCCCGGGCGAAGGATTACCCCGAGAGCAGCCCACACTCGGCACCGACCGCCCCAGGTAAAACACCCGACCCGCACTGCTGTCCATTGAGCTGCCCGGGCAGGCTAGAGGAGGAGGGGCACGGTGGACCTGTTGCTCGTGTGGCTCGGGGAGACCTTTTTTGTAGGAGGGCATAGTCCTTTGCAACCCCACCGGGAACAGCAGTACGGGCACTCGTGACACAAAGGGTGCCCGCCCAGAAGAGCCTGACTTTCCTTTCTGGCCACATCTTATTCTGCAGGTACACCAGAGGCCCGGCTCCGGGGTATGGGCCGTATTCCTACTGTTACAGGATTAAGTCTAGTGCCAGTTTATTCCCTGGGGCACCCGGACCATTTTACCGGCCTCTGCGACGGGTACACAGTAAAAGGGACATTAGTTACAACAGATCCTGCGCACTAGGAATAGCACCAGCATTAAAAGACCCCAAGATTTTCATCCACATTCCATTTCACACAGGACTTTTAACCCCCATCAATACTAGGGACTGAACCCGTACCTGCAGAGTAGACTTCAGAGACTGAACTGGTGATTTCATTTCTGTAGGACAGTGTCCTTTACCAAAGACTCACCTGGGCTGCGTCGCTATGCTTATCCTGTGCAAGGGAAGTCCTCAGCCCATGTAAGTTACTTGAGTACTGGTCTTGCTTGGAAACCGGATCCCTTTTTATTATTGATCAGGCCTGGGAACTGGATTCATTCTTATTGATTATTGATCTTGCTTGGAAACTGGAATCCTTTTTATTATTGATCTTGCCTGGAGCTGGATTTACCTGGTTTTGGTTCTCGCATAACTTTTAGATAAAGAAATTCTTATTCTTATACAAAACTGGTGTGGTGTTCCTTTTGTGGGTGTTTTTACTGTGTCATCGCCGTTGTGTGTTGCACAAATACTTTACACATTGCCTCTTGAGTTACGTCTTTGCTGCTCTGCGCCAAGTTACCAGGTCGGAAGCGGTGGTTCCTATTTGGACTAGGGTGCATACCCCTGCCTACTAGAGACCCCGGTTCTAACATGCACAGACAAACACACACCCTGGGTGTAGCCACAAACAGAACACACACACAGGGAAGCCTGCACAGATGCCTGCACAAAAACAACACACAAACACCACAGGAACACACACAGAACCCCAACAGAAACAGACATACCCTGTCAGCCAAACTGTGGAAAGGCAATGGGAGTACAAACAAAACATGAGTGCACAACATCATCACTCATGAATAAAACTCACACAACATACCACAAATCACACAAGAAGTGCACTTGCACAGAAATACACTGCCACATCAAACCAACCACAGATGTACATGAAATCAAAAATCTACAAACACCAAAGGACATCAGGGGGTGCACATCAGACAATGCCAAGCCCACATACACACAGCACTGTATGTACAACAAGCAGTGTGTGCACACCAAGGACAACAGCTACACACAGACATGACTGACACAACCTCAACACACACACTATAAAATCAGCACAGCACAAATACAACAGCACACCCAGGAAGTGAAGCAATCCCACAGCCAACACACATACATCCAACACAACAACAACAGATACACAAATCTAGGATGGAAAGGCAGAACCATCTTGACATGGTCACTGGGCAGCACACACAGGTGAAGTACACATGAGCAATCCTCAATGATAAATAGCTCAAGAACATCACACATAAAACATTAGGGCAATGTCCAGAGTGGAACATCACTTTTGGCCCAAGAACTGCACCACAAGCACAGAGTCACAAATGAAGTGATGGGGAGGCTCATACACATGTAAATCAAGGGGACAGCTCACATCAATGTCAACTGACTTGCATGTCAGTAGTAGACATGTAGGGGGTATACCATATACAAATAGAGGGAGTGCAGACCCACAATGGCAAACCACAAGTGGCACACATAGGGGATGGCATTACACCACACACACCATGCCATAGAGGAGGAGAAAAGGCACCATGTGCCTTCAATGCATAAGAAACACAAACACAATGCCAGTGAGGAGCAGCAGGGCCACACAGTCTACACAAACACCCTCAAGAAACATTGATGATCAAACAAACACAGCCCTAATGTGCAAGTCACACACTTTTCACACTCATAAGTGACCCAAACAACAAGGATGAGTCACACAGAGCTGCATGGATACACCAACACACTGCACAACAGACAACTCACACAAGTGCATACAATCATTTACACAGGGCAGGACAATCCAAACAACAGGCACACAACTCCTGGGTGACACATGTGTGTCTACCACAATCCAGGGGCACACACACACACCCACACCCACTGCAAAGTCACACCCTTCACACTGCACACCTCTTAACCACCCATCTCACATAGGCCGGGTGACTAGGACTAAGGGCCAACACAAAATGACCATACACATTCACAGCTGGCACATACACATACATCATGACATTGCCCAGCCTGCATGCAAACCTATGCACAGTATCACATCCTGTGCGGGCAGTGTACCCCAAGATGACATGGCAAGATCGTAGCCAACAATAGCAAACCACTAAAAAGAGAACTGCTTGACATGTAAACGAGCCAACACAGATAACACTGGTATCAGTGTCTGAATGGACTGAAGACCCTGTCACCCCTGTTTAAAAATGTAATGCGGGCAAAGAGCTTGGCAATGTTGAAGTGACACATAGAGCATGGGACACAGGCCACAAAATGCACACACCAAAAATACTGTAATCAGCAAGGACACTGACAAAACACACAACAGGAGTAACTGTGTTTATTCACATATTGCACAGATGTGACAGTAGAACAACAGTACACATGAGCAAGGTACAAAATGCTGATCATATGCAAGATAATCTGCACTGGCAAACTCCAAACAGGAAGACCAGTGTCCATGGCAGGGTGCACAGCAAGGACATGAGAGGCTGCACAGGGGAGACTGCAACACAGCAGAGCAACAGGGCCAGTGTCCATGGCACAGGGGAGAGTCCAACACAGCAGAGCAACAGGGCCAGTGTCCATGGCACAGGGGAGAGTACAATTCAGCAGAGCAACAGCGCCAGTGTCCATGGCACAGGGGAGAGTACAATACAGCAGTGAATCACAATTTAAGTTGCCAGGGAGAAATGCGGAGTCAGGACATGAGAAGCTGCACAGTGAGTGTGTTTGACTGTACCCTTCCATTATCAACAACACACCCAGGTGGCAAACAATGGGCAGGAAAAGCGCACCTGTATGAGAGACAGGTGTATGAGGGGGACTGCTACTCACATTTGGCTGTCAGGCGGACTTGGAGCTGGCTGGGTGTGTGAGACAGCAGGACCACTTGACTAGGGAGGCCCAGGTGATGTAGGGCTATCAGTGTCTTGGCATGCTGGAGGGCTGTTTGGACCAGGTGGTATAATGGCACGTGAAGGTGGAGTCATGCAGACCTGTGACCCAGTGTGGGTGGGAGAGGTTTGAGGGGTGCCCTTCCACTTTTTGGGAATACGAAATGGCTTCCCTGTCTTGGGGTTAATGGGAACTGGGGATGACACACCAGGCACACACACCAACTGTCCTGCATCGGGTGCAGACACTGGCACTACCTCTGGTGATGTGCTGGAACCTGCGGTACGCTTTGTCTGGCTACGCCTCTGGACCACCTTCCCCTGTTTTCCAGGTGTCCCATCTACAGTGCCCTCTTTTGCCTCTTTGCCAAGGGTGGCCCCTACAGTGCCCTCCTTTGCCTGTTTGCCAGGGGTGGCCCTACAGTGCCCTCTTTTGCCTGTTTGCCTGGTGTCCCATCAATGCAGTACAGGATATGCCCAAATCAACATGGTGACCACCACACCCTGCAATCACATTGCAGCAACACACTACATAGACCACAACCGTGCCTGTAACCCTGAATATCGGCCATGACTGAGCAATTTTGAGGCCACACAGCACAACACCCTGCCCGTGGATGTAGTGTACCTGCAAACACCTAGGGACATGATGTGGGGACAACACTCATTGCCACTGACAGACCTTCAGGGAACAGGAGGGGACAACAAACACACCTATTAGGACATGACAGTCCACAATGCCAAGTAGGCCATACCAAGCACCATGTGGTATTCTGGGGCACCTTTTTGTCAAATGTGTGGGCCTCACCTATCATGGTGCATGCAAAGTAGGCATACATGAAGTCACACTCAGATAGTTGACCCTGCCGTTCACCCCCTAATAGATTATCCACACTATCCCAATGCTGAATGACCATGTAGATCCTAACACATCTGGCTATAAGAAAGCACAGCAGGAAGGATCAGCTTTGTAAGGCCAGTTTGGCCCAATGCCTGACACTAGCACACATCCCAGCAGCCACTCACATGACACAGCACTGCACCACCACACGAACATCACATGGGCCACTGCTGACACAGGCCCTGTACACATGCATCAGCTTCCAGCCAAAGTCACCCTCCCCAATTACTCACCCCTGCCTTGCTGGCGATGGTCCTTCAGACGTACATCCAGCTCCGGATTAGTCACTGCCAATATGTGGACCATCAGTGGTGTTAAGTTGCGCCATGCCAAACCCCCAGTGTGCGGTAGCAGCCCCAATGTCATCTCTCCACGTTCTTTGCGAGTCGGCTGATGTCGTCCCACCTCTTGTGGCAGTGGGTGCATCATCGGTTGGATACCCACAGGGCTCACACCTTGGCTTCAATAGCCCTCCACACGGCCTTACGCTGGTGTACCCTGAGCTGCATGTATTGGAGAAAAGAAGGGTAAATGACCAGTTACACAGTGTCATGTACCAACATGTATGAGTACAGTAGCAAGACACAGACTCAGGACCTATTGTAATCTCCCTCCATCCCAAACTGGGGGACACCTCACAAGGGCACTCTGCATGGGCCAAACAGATGTGATTGCATCCATTCATGAGGGCGTAGAGGGTCCCTGATAATCTCACACACATGCAGATGACTGCACTGAACCCCCTCAGTGGCTTGCAGACATCACCAGTCCCATGCATGTCTGCCCACTACATCACATATCTACCTGTGTCTGTGTTTAGAAGCACTCTGTGCATGACTAGGCAGCATTCAATGAGCATGTCCTGTGAACATATGTGTTTGTAATGTGTATGGCCTCAGAGGCACATGGACTAACCAACAAAATAGCCATCTACAGAAGTGTGTTTGTGTGCAATTGTACAGGGCTAAAATGGTCCATATCTTCTATTCAGTGTGAATGAACAGGAGCAAGGACTATGTAAGTTCGGTGATGTGTTCTCGTATGGGAGGGCAGGCACTGGCCTAGTCACTGGATTCAACCTGAGTTGGACAACAGGGGCACACAGAAATATTCACCCGAGTAATTACTGTCCTGGCACCTACATGTCAAATATCCTGTGGCTCTGTATGGCTGACAATGTAACACACTCCATTCACACATACAACTGCAGGCATGGAAAACAGTGACATTGGGACAAACACACTCCCTTGCCATGGAGACAGCATGTTTGTCAGTTTATGACACAACCCCACACCATCAGGCATATACTGCACCAGCCCAACTACATGTCTGACACCCCCTCTGCCCTACAGCTCCCTCAATGATGACTTAACACTACATTGGGGCCACCGTACAGCCTTGAGTACTGTGCCAGCACCTCGTCCACTAGGATCTCCAGATCCTCGCTTGTGAATGGACTGGCACGGATCTTCTCTGTACTTGCCATCACTGTGGACATGGAACACCTGTGGTGGAAGTGAGTGGTGAGGGGTCCTAGGCAGCAGCCAATTTAGGCAGCAGCAGGAGAGGATCCCACACAGTAGGCACTTGAGGCAGCAGCAGGAGAGGGTCCCAGGCAGCAGGCACTTGAGGCAGCAGAAGGAGAGGGTCCCAGGCAGCAGGCACTGTGAGCTGTGGAAATGTGAGGCTCACTCCCACAGATGTATAGCCCCCTGGAGTAATTTGTAATGTGCAAAGCTGCAATTATTGTTTGTCCCGGTCTGCCTTATTCAAAAGCATCAAATGACCGCAGTGGCAGAGCATGCCTTCCGCGATTTTCAAAACTGCATCATGCCACCGCAATCATCGCTCCCATTGGCTGTAGGCAATGCCCCATGGCGGTGATGCACCTCAGGGGCCCGGGGTGCGCTACCCCGATGATGCAGCGTTCA
This sequence comes from Lissotriton helveticus, assembly GCF_964261635.1. Taxonomy (NCBI): domain Eukaryota; kingdom Metazoa; phylum Chordata; class Amphibia; order Caudata; family Salamandridae; genus Lissotriton; species Lissotriton helveticus. The sequence continues at coordinate 146,138,284 of NC_136064.1, read as the reverse complement.
AAAGCATTTAATGACCACCACCGCGGTGGCGGAGCACGCATTCCGCGATTTTCAAAACTGCATCATGCCACCGCAATCTACGTTCCCATTGGCTGTAGGCAATGCCCCATGGCGGTGTCGCACCGGTGTGGCCAGGTGGTAGCTACCGCGATTTGGATGGCGGAGCATGCCCACCGCCATCTACCCATGTCTCCATGCCAATGGCTACCACACTTGTAAAGGGGATGGTGCTGGTGTCACACTGCCGTGGCCAGGCGGTAGCTACCGTGATTTGGGTAGCGGAGCATGCCCTCCACCATCTACCCATGTCTCCATGCCAATGGCTACCGCACTTGTGAAGGGGGTGGTGCTGGTGTCACACCGCCATAGCCAGGTGGTAGCTACCGCGATTTGGGTGGCGGAGCATGCCCACCACCATCTACCCAGGTCTCCATGCCAATAGCTGCCGCACTTGTGAAGGGGGTAGTGCTGGTGTCACACCACCATGGCCAGGCGGTAGCTACCGTGATTTTGGTGGCGGAGTATTCCCACCGCTATCTACACATGTCTCTGTTAGAAGCGGCTGTCTCTAGTTGGCAGAGGTATACACTTCTGACAAATAGGGACACACCTTTTCTAGTCAGGGCAAGGATATCACACACTTAGATAACCCCTGCTCACCCCCTTGGTAGCTTGGCAAAGCAGACAGGCTTATCTCAGAGGCAGTGCGTTAAGCATTTATGACCTCATACAGTAATAAAGTGAATACACTACAAATGGACACGACACAGTAGTATTATAAAAATAAGGATTTTTATATAAGGCTTAGCACAAGACCAAATAATGACAAAAATATACCACAATCTTAATAAATACTCTTGGAAGGAAAAATAATAGTTCAAGCGTAGTTTCTTCTTAGCACAAAGTCTTTAGTATCAAAAACAAATCTTCTTCTTTAAAACACAGTTCTTGGCAACAATGTAACCCACACGGGAGTCACACGACGTCGAGGCAAAGTTAATCCAAAGGTTCGCGTCGACCGCGAGGAGCGCTACGTCGAGCCCGGAATCGCACAGACCCCCACCAACACAGTACCTTGGAAAAGTGAAGCACTCGATGATCAGCGGCGTCGAGATGTCCGGGGTCGCGTCTTCGGCGTCGATCGGGCCTCGGAGTTGGGGCGATCTGCAGCGGCGTCGACCGAAGTCAGGCAGGAGCAGCGCTCACGAAGCGAAGCAGGATACGGCATCATCGTCGATGTCGATGATGATGTTGCAAGAGTGAGCAGCGCTCACGGCGTCGAGAGGGCTCGAGGTCGATGCAATCAGCGGCGGCGTCGACACAAGGTCACTTGGAGCTGGAGCCGAACTCGCTACTCACTGGCGTCGCTACTGGCGTCGATCGGGCCCAACGGCCGGCATCGAAGGTGCGGGACACTGGAGCCGTTACTCACGATGTCGAGCTGGATTCGGCCGCGTCCTTCGGCGTCGAGATTGCTGGATTCTTCAGAGGTGCTGGATTTCAGGTTCCAGCAACAAGCACTTTTAGCAAATAAATGAAGTCCTTTGACCCTGTGACTTCAACAGGAGGCTGGCACTCTTCCAACCCTTGGAGATTTTCTTTAGCAAGTTTTGAGAGTACACACTCAGTTCCTCTCTCCTGGTTCCTTGGCAAAAATAAAGAAGCAACTGCAGGATTCCCCCAACAAACAGCACTCTGGCAGAAGGGGTAGGCAGTCCTTGGATCAGCAGGCTTCTTGTCCTTGGTTCAGGTTTCCTTGCAGAAGTGATCTAAATTCTTAGTTCAGGGGTCCTTCTCTTATACCCCTTTTTGGCTTTGATCCCTTTGTCCATGCAGGGGAATTTCCCCCCATCTTGGGTTTGTTGTGGGTGTTGCCAGGCCGAGGCACCTGGCCTTCTCTCTGTGCAGGGCAGAGTCTTCAGCCGCCCAGCAGGAGCGGAGCCAGCATTGTCACTGGCAGGGGCAGGGCCATCAGTCGCCCGGTAGGAGGTGGGGCCCGGAAAGTCCCTGGCAGGCTCAGAGTCATCAGTCGCCTGGCAGGGGGGCGGAGCCAGCATTGTATCAGGCAGGGCAGGCTATCAGGAGCTTCTCTTCCCCTACTCTCAATGCAAATGCCCCACTCATCCCACACTGACTCATTCAGACTCTCTGGAGCCACCCAGCTCCTGTCACACGCACACCAGAACCAGCAGAGACCGGTAGACAGTTAGACAAGAAAATAGCTACTTTCTAAAAGTGCTATTTTCAAACACAGAGTCCAAACACCATCCACCCAAACGGATGCGTTATTAAACCCTGAGTTCAGGGATACCAAACTCGACATGGCACCATGCTCCCCGAGCCCGCTAGGATTATAGACTTAATAATCCTGGCAGCCCATTCTAACTGATGGAGAGCAGGTAACCTTACAATAGTGAAAAACGAATATGGCTGTAATTCACTATTAGGACATGCCAACCTTGTCAGGCTTGTCCTACCTTATGCTTACAATGCACCCTGCCCTTGGGCCTACCATAGGGGTGACTAATATGAAGTTAAGGGAAGGTTTGGGGACTGGCAAGTAGGTGTACTTGCGCAGTCTGCGTGACAGTACCAGACTGCACGTAGGTCTAGCAATGGCAGACCTTTAGACATACTTTTACTAGGCCGCTCTTGTGGGTGGCACAACACGTGCTGCAAGCCCACTAGCAGCATTTGTATTTACAAGCCCTGGCACTCCTGGTGCACGCTACTAGGGACTGACAGTAAACCAAATAAGCCAAACATGGAATTCAATCAATACAGCAATTTCACATAGGGAGCACTTGCACTAGTGGCACTGATCAGCAGTGGCACAGTGCCCAAAGCAATATACCAGCAAAAACATCGTAAACAGAGGAGGCAAACAGAAAAAATGGAGGAGAGACTCATGCCAATGATGCCAGGTCTAACACGTGTCCCCTCCAGCTGAAATGTGGGGAGAACTACCCTTACCCTAGGGAGTCCTCATCACTAAGGCAGAAAAATCTGGACAGACCATCAGCATTGGCGTGATCTGTGCCAGGGCGGTGTTCCACCGTGAAGTCCATCCCCTGTAGGGAAATGGACCACCTCAACAGCTTTGGATTCTCACCCCTCATCTGCATCAACCATCTGAGGGGCCTGTGGTCTGTCTGAACCCGGAAGTGAGTCCCAAACAGGTAGGGTCTTAGCTTCTTCAGCGCCCAGACCACAACAAATGCTTCTCTCTCTATCGCACACCACCTCTGTACCCTGGGAAGTAACCTCCTACTGATGAAGGCTACAGGTAAGTCTCGGCCCTCTTCATTCACCTGAGCTAGAACAGCCCCCACGCCATGCTCTGAAGCGTCCGTCTGGACAACAAATTCTTTAGAAAAGTCGGGTGCCTGGAGCATGGGTGCTGTGCACATTGCAGTTTTCAAGGTGTCAAAGGCCGTCTGACAGGCGTCAGTCCAGATCACAAGTCGTGGCTGCTTCCTGGAAGTCAGCGAAGTCAAGGGGTGCACAATGTTACCATAATCCTTGACGAACCTCCTGTAGTAACCCGTGAGACCCAAGAAGGCTCTCACCTGAGTCTGGGTTTTGGGCGGTGCCCATGCCAGGATGGTATCAATCTTGGGTTGTAGGGGGGCCACCTTGCTGCTCCCTACTTGGTGCCCCAAGTACACCACTGAACCCTGCCCAATCTGGCACTTACTGGCTTTGATTGTGAGGCCTGCTCTGCGCAGGGCCAACAACACTTCCTGGAGGCGGCACAACTGTTCCTCCCAGCTGGCGCTGAACACTGCAATGTCATCCAGGTAGGCGGCACTGAAATCCTCCAGTCCAGCCAAGACCTGGTTGACCAACCTCTGGAAGGTGGCAGGGGCATTCTTCATCCCAAAGGGCATAACCCGGAACTGGTAGTGCCCGTCTGGTGTGGAGAATGCTGACCTCTCTTTTGCCCCATCAGTCAAGGCGATCTGCCAGTACCCAGACGTTAGATCAAACGTACTAAGGTACCGGGCAGCCCCCAACCGATCTATGAGCTCATCAGCTCTGGGGATGGGGTGCGCGTCAGTCTTGGTGACTGAATTGAGTCCTCGGTAATCCACACAGAACCGAAGTTCCGGTGAAGCACCACGCGCTGCAGCCTTTGGGACCAAGACCACTGGGCTGGCCCAAGGACTGCTAGAGGACTCAACCACCCCTAAGGCAAACATTTTGGAGACCTCCTCCTTGATGTATGCTCTGACCTTGTCAGTCACTCTGTAAGCCTTGTGCTTCACAGGAGTGCTGTCCTCAGTGTCCACATCATGGACACACCACTGAGTGACACCTGGAATCAAGGAAAACAGATCAGGAAATTGTCCCAACAGTTGGCGACAATCCTGCTGCTGTTCAGGGGTCAGTGTGTCAGAGAGGACAACACCATCCACTGACCCATCTTTCTCTTTTGCATACAGGAGGTCAGGAAGAGGCTCACTCTCCTCCTCCATTCCAGCATCTGTAGCTAGGAGCATGCCCACTTCGGACCTTTCTAAGTGGGGCTTTAAACGGTTGACATGCAGGACCCGCAAGGGGTTCCTGGGAGACTCCAAGTCCACCATGTAGGTGACATCGCTCTTTTTCTCCACAACCTTAAATGGTCCAGTCCACCTGTCCTTGAGCGCACAAGGTTCCACAGGGGACATGATCCAAACTTTCTGTCCAGGCTGAAGCTCTACCAGAGTGGCATTCCGGTCGTACCACCGCTTCATCTCCTCCTGGCTGGCCTCCAGATTTGCCTGAGCAAGATCGCTGAAGCGCCTAGTCTGGTTACTAAAGGCCAGCATGTAACTGTATACATCCTGGGGAGGTTTCCTGAGAGATTGCTCCCAGCCTTCTTTGACCAGACTCAAAGGTCCTCTTACCGGGTGTCCATACAAAAGCTCAAAGGGGCTGAACCCTAGAGACTTCTGTTGCACCTCACGGTAAGCAAACAGCAGGCATGGCAAGAGGACGTCCCATTTACGCCTCATTGGTTCTTCAAGACCCATAATCATGCCTTTAAGGGTACGGTTGAATCTCTCAACCAACCCATTACCTTGAGGGTGGTAAGGAGTGGTGAACTTGTAGGTTACCCCACACTCCTTCCAGAGAGACTTCATATAGTTGGAAATGAAGTTGGTGCCCCGGTCTGACACCACCTCTCTTGGGAACACTATTCGGGAGAAAACACCCATCAGTGCCCGTCGCACCACAGGGGCCGTCACTGTTCTGAGAGGGATAGCTTCCGGGTACCGTGTGGCATGGTCCACCAAGACCAGGATGAACCTGTTGCCCATGGCTGTCCTGGGGTCCAGGGGCCCAACAATGTCAATCCCCACCCGGTCAAAGGGGGTACTGACCACGGGAAAAGGTTGGAGGGGAGCCTTCTGCTTCCGCCCGCTTTTCCCACTTGCCTGGCAAGTTTGACAGGTTTTGCAATGGATATCTGTATCCCTTCTCATCTGAGGCAAATAAAAATGGGTGACAAGCCTGTCATAGGTCTTGTCCTGCCCCAGATGTCCAGCTAACGGAACGTCATGAGCCAAACCCAGTAGGAAGGCTCTGAAGCGCTGGGGTACCACCAGCACACGGCTAACCCATGCTCAGCAGCCTTAGGCTCGCTATACAGAAGATCGTTCTCCCAGTAGAACAAATGTGACCCTGACTCGTCACCTGTTGTCTGGGCTGAGGCCTGCTGCCTCATACCCACAAGAGAAGGGCACACTTTCTGTTCTGCACAAAATTCTTCCCTGGAGGGACCACCATCCTGCTGCCAGTGGGTCAGCTCGGGCAGGTCTCCCAGTTCAGCAACTTGTTCACCTGTGGGTTCCAGGGCATCCCCCTCAAGGTCTGCCTACTCCTGGACCACGGGAAATACGGAGGACGGTTTCCCGCGCCCCCTGCCTCTTCTCTTCACAGCTGGGTCCTGGGCCATCTTTTCAGGCTCCAGAACCCCATCAACACCCTTACTTGTTGTCATTGATCGAGTGGTTGCACACACCCACTCTGGCACACCCAACATTTTCAAATGTGTCTCCCTCTCCACCTTAGCCCAAGGGGAGTATTCTAAATCATTACCCAGGAGACAATCAACAGGCATGGCGGGCCTTACAGCAACTTGAAGAGTACCTGAAACTCCCCCCCATTCAAAGGAAACCTGAGCTACCTCACACTCTCTCTGGGAGTTGTCAGCAGCTATCACAGGGTAGAATGCGTGGGGAACAACCTGCTCTCTGGACACCAAGTGACACTTGACAGCTGTCACACTCGCTCTGGTGTATCTGAGAGCTTCCACACTATGGCCATTAATGGTCACCCACTGCCTATATTTCTTAGTGTTACTAGGCAGAGGGGGTGGAGGGACCATTTCCATGTCTCCTAAAGAGACCAGGGACATCTCTGCGGGACCCTCCCCACCAGGGGCAACCATCTCCTCCCCTCCCCTCCCAGGGCTACACTCGCCAACTGACGGGGGGCAGCATGGGGTGGTGCATTAGAGTTCTTCAAGGGACACTGGGGATCATAAAAACGGTGTCCCACCTGCTTACAAGTGAAGCAGGTCATTGGGCCCCTATGACCAGGTTTACCTGTCGGGGCCTCTGATTTCTTCACTGGGGGAGGCTGGGAACCCTTCCCTTGGTTCCCTTGGGGATTACTTTGGGGCCCTTTCTGGAACTCCCTCTGTTTACCCTTGTCCCCCCCACTCTTCTGCTGGGGACCCTGCCCACCTTTGGCTGAGTCTCCCACTGGACCCTTGTGTACCCTGGTACTGACCCAGCGGTCCGCCTCCTCAGCAAGTTTTCTAGGGTGAGATATCTTGCTATCAATAAGGTGCTGGCGCAGCTCTGGAAAACAGTTATTAGACAAGTGCTCCCAAGCAAACAAATCATAAAGAGCATCATAACTTTCCACTTTGCTGCCCTTTACCCAACCATCCATGGCTCTGCAAAAAAATGACACATATTCCACCCACGTAGTACCAGGCAACTTCTTGCATTCTCTAAAGGCCTGTCTGTACTTTTCTGGGGTTAGGCCATACCTTAACATTAAAGCATCTTTCATATGAGTATAAGACATCCTATCCTCAACAGGCATGTCTAACAGGGTATCTCTTCCCTCATTCACAAAGCGACCCCACAACCCCGCTCCCCAATCCTTCTCAGGGACCCGGTGGGCCAACAATGCTAACTCATATGCTTTAAACCATTGACCAATATCCTCATTCTTCTGAAAATATTTGATCACATCTTTTGGAAAATAAAACCTACTTTCTGCAGGCCCAGATGGCATGCTGCCACCAGAGGGATTCAATTCTAAATTCTTAGCTTTGAGCTCCATGTCCCTCACCATTTTCTCACGCTCAAAAGCTAACTTTTCTCTTTCAAAATCCAACTTTTTGATCTCCATATCAGCTTCTCTCCTGCCTCTTGCATTCTCTATCTCCAACTACCCATCTATCTTAAGTTTGGCCATTTCCATGTTGTATGCTCGCTCCTTCGCCCTTTCTTCTCTTTCTTCAGGAGAAAGACCCTTGGAGGAAACACTGCTGCCAGGAGGGGATGTGGGCCTATTCACTGGTAACTCCTCCTCCCCTTCCCCTTCCACAAGCGGTACCACCACCACATTAGAAGGATCTCTGGCCTCTAACCAGGCCTCCAAAGCTTTAAGATAATCTTCTTTCCTTGTGATGCCTGGGGTAGGAACTTTAAACTGCTTGCAAAAGGATTTCAGCTTCTTTAACAGATAGTCGTTTATCTTACTCCTATCAAATTCCTCCACAACAACAGGGGTAGTGTTTCCAGCATCACTCATGGTCAAAACTGGCAGTTTCAAAAATCAAGCTCCAGGAAAGTGGAGAACAAAAATAAAATATCCTACCAAAACAGATTGTGGATGCGCTATGGTCTGCTTTCACTATGTAGCGCACACTAATCACTGCACATGGGTCATAAATGCAAAGTTCAAATCCTCACCGCTGACCCACCAATGTTAGAAGCGGCTGTCTCTAGTTGGCAGAGGTATACACTTCTGACAAATAGGGACACACCTTTTCTAGTCAGGGCAAGGGGATCACACACTTAGGTAACCCCTGCTCACCCCCTTGGTAGCTTGGCAAAGCAGACCGGCTTATCTCAGAGGCAGTGCGTTAAGCATTTATGACCACATACAGTAATAAAGTGAATACACTACAAATGGACACGACACAGTAGTATTATAAAAATAAGGATTTTTATATAAGGCTTAGCACAAGACCAAATAACGACAAAAATATACCACAATCTTAATAAATACTCTTGGAAGGAAAAATAATAGTTCAAGAGTAGTTTCTTCTTAGCACAAAGTCTTTAGTATCAAAAACAAATCTTCTTCTTTAAAACACAGTTCTTGGCAACAATGTAACCCACACGGGAGTCACACGACGTTGAGGCAAACTTAATCCAAAGGTTCGGCGTCGACCGCGAGGAGCGCTACGTCGAGCCCGGAGTCGCACAGACCCCCACCAACACAGTACCTTGGAAAAGTGAAGTACTCGATGATCAGCGGCGTCGAGATGTCCGGCGTCGCGTCTTCGGCGCCGATAGGGCGACGGAGTCGGGGCGATCTGCAGCGGCGTCGACCGAAGTCAGGCAGGAGCAGCGCTCACGAAGAGAAGCAGGATACGGCATCGTCGTCGATGTCGATGATGATGTTGCAAGAGTGAGCAGCGCTCACGGCGTCGAGAGGGCTCGAGGTCGATGCAATCAGCGGCGGCGTCGACACAGGGTCACTTGGAGCTGGAGCCGAACTCGCTACTCACTGGCGTCACTACTGGCGTCGATCGGGCCCGGCGGCCGGCATCGAAGGTGCGGGACACTGGAGCCGTTACTCACGATGTCGAGCTGGATTCGGCGGCGTCCGTCGGCGTCGAGATTGCTGGATTCTTCAGAGGTGCTGGATTTCAGGTTCCAGCAACAAGCACTTTTAGCAAATAAATGAAGTCCTTTGACCCTGTGACTTCAACAGGAGGCTGGCACTCTTCCAACCCTTGGAGATTTTCTTTAGCAAGTTTTGAGAGTACACACTCAGTTCCTCTCTCCTGGTTCCTTGGCAAAAATAAAGAAGCAACTGCAGGATTCCCCCAACAAACAGCACTCTGGCAGAAGGGGTAGGCAGTCCTTGGATCAGCAGGCTTCTTGTCCTTGGTTCAGGTTTCCTTGCAGAAGTGATCTAAATTCTTGGTTCAGGGGTCCTTCTCTTATACCCCTTTTTGGCTTTGATCCCTTTGTCCATGCAGGGGAATTTCCCCCCATCTTGGGTTTGTTGTGGGTGTTGCCAGGCCGAGGCACCTGGCCTATTCACTGTGCAGGGCAGAGTCTTCAGCCGCCCAGCAGGAGCGGAGCCAGCATTGTCACTGGCAGGGGCAGGGCCATCAGTTGCCCGGCAGGAGGTGGGCCAGGAAAGTCCCTGGCAGGCACAGATTCATCAGTCACCTGGCAGGGGGCGGAGCCAGCATTGTATCAGGCAGGGCAGGCTATCAGGAGCTTCTCTTCCCCTACTCTCAATGCAAATGCCCCACTCATCCCACACTGACTCATTCAGACCTCTGGAGCCACCCAGCTCCTGTCACACGCACACCAGAACCAGCAGAGACCGGTAGACAGTTAGACAAGAAAATAGCTACTTTCTAAAAGTGCTATTTTCAAACACAGAGTCCAAACACCATCCACCCAAACGGATGCGTTATTAAACCCTGAGTTCAGGGATACCAAACTCGACATTGCACCATGCTCCCCGAGCCCGCTAGGATTATAGACTTAATAATCCTGGCAGCCCATTCTAACTGATGGAGAGCAGGTAACCTTACAATAGTGAAAAACGAATATGGCTGTAATTCACTATTAGGACATGCCAACCTTGTCAGGCTTGTCCTACCGTATGCTTACAATGCACCCTGCCCTTGGGCCTACCATAGGGGTGACTAATATGAAGTTAAGGGAAGGTTTGGGGACTGGCAAGTAGGTGTACTTGCGCAGTCTGCGTGACAGTACCAGACTGCACGTAGGTCTAGCAATGGCAGACCTTTAGACATACTTTTACTAGGCCGCTCTTGTGGGTGGCACAACACGTGCTGCAAGCCCACTAGCAGCATTTGTATTTACAAGCCCTGGCACTCCTGGTGCACGCTACTAGGGACTGACAGTAAACCAAATAAGCCAAACATGGAATTCAATCAATACAGCAATTTCACATAGGGAGCACTTGCACTGTGGCACTGATCAGCAGTGGCACAGTGCCCAAAGCAATATACCAGCAAAAACATCGTAAAAAGAGGAGGCAAACAGAAAAAATGGAGGAGAGACTCATGCCAATGATGCCAGGTCTAACAGTCTCCATGCCAATGGCTACCACACTTGTGAAGGGGGTGGTGCTGGTGTCACAACACCGTGGCCAGCCGGTAACTGTCTCCATTTGGGGCACATGCAATGGCAGTGTCCATCGTGAACACTGCATCAGTACACAGCAGCAACATGGCGAAGTGCACATCATTGTGCACACAATGCCATTATTCCATATAATCCACAGGTGGACGCACGTTATGTGTGACGCACATTGGTACTTGGTCCCTGCCATGTCAATTATGCATTTGATGGTTGATGATGCTTAACGGTGTTAAGCTGGTGTCAATGATGTGTAACAAATGAATGTGTTGTGGCAAGGCTTGTCACACTGTATGGTGTTGTTACTTACTTGTGCTTTCATATCAGCTCATGCACACAAGTGACAGTTTCCCAGCTACTGTGATCATTGCGTTGTGGATGTGTGCTAAGTTCACATGATGCATTGATGTGTGACAGGTACAGCAGATGTGTATGAGACAGTCATGGTCATTTTGCACACATTGGTGGATGGTACGGTACGAGGCGTGCACATGTGAAATGTGGGGTTCAGTATGTGGGCATTCACATTGACCTATGTGTTGTTTGCGGCACTTGTGTATTGTAAATGGAGAGGTGTGCCCTCTGTGTGTCCCAAACGTCCACCCATGTAACCTGGTGTGCCACGTATTTCTCATGGCAGTCTTTGGTTTTCCGTGACATCCTTAACGGTATGTGCTGTGGCCATCTCATGATGGTTGTCATTGACATTTGTCCATTTACATCTTTAATAGGAGGAGGCCTAATCTCATACGTCACCTGACAGTGCTGGATGACATGGAGGATATAGCGATCATTCGCAAATTCCGCCTCGACAGACCAACCCTGAAGACCCTTTGTGATCTGTTGGAGCCCCACCTGCAGCCTCGTTGCCACTACCCAACAGCATTCGGTGTGAATGCTGTTGGGTAGTGGCAACGAGGCTGCACATACAAAGTGATGGCAGCCCTCCACTTTTTTGCAACTGGTTCCTTCCAGGAGACTGTGGCCAGCGCTGCAGGGATGTCGCAACCCATGTTCAGCCTGGTGCTGAGGGATGTTCTTGCAGTCATGATGATCTATAAGGATCGATACATACATTGCCCCAGGGGAGCAGAATTGGCCGTTGTGAAGGGTAACTTCTATCCCCTTGGGCACATCCCCCATGTTGTTGGTGCCATCGATTGCACACATTTGGGTCTGGTGCCACCACAGGTGAGTGAGCACATTTTAAAAAATCGTAAACATTATCATTCGATCAATGTGCAGTTGATGTGCCTTGCGGACATGACCATGTCACATGTGTGTGCAAGATTCAGCCCATGATTCGTACATCCTGAGGAACAGCATGGTGCCCCGGATTATGGCAAATCTGCTTTCCGAGCGTGCTTGGACTGTGAGTGAGTATGCCTAGTTATATGGCGTGCTGTGTGTGTGACCTGCTGCCCTCTGCCTGTGCAACATTGCAATGTGTGTTTATCATTCACAGGTAACTCTGCATATCCCAGCCGTCCATGGATGCTGAGCCCACTACCGAATCCCAGGACCCCGGCTGATGTCAGTTACAATGAGGCCCAGGGCAGGACCCGATGTGTCATTAAGCGGACTTTTGGCCTTCTGAAGTCAAGATTCCGCTGCCTTGACAGGACTGGAGGTGCACTGTCATACTCACCTGGGAAGGTCTGCAAGATCATTGTGGCATGCTGTATGCTGCACAACATGGCCATTTACAAGGGGATTCCCTGCTCCTCGATGACGGTGGGGACCCAAGGCCCCGCCTGTTCAGGGCCCTGAATCAAGTGATGAGGGCAGTGGAAAGGAGGAAGGAGTTGACATGCGTCAACAGCTCATCACCTGCTACTTCTCCTGAAGGTGGGTGATGAGGTACGACTTGTACATTGTCTGGTGTGATTGCTGTTGTTGTGAAGGACTATGCGTGGATGGTACAGAAAGGCACATGTTGAGTCACCTGTGTGTGGAAATGTGGCAGTGACATTTCACATGTGAATGTATACAGAACTCTGGGGCATATTATCAACAACAAGCGATATTTATCGCTAAATAGGCTTAGCAACATTTTTTTTAATGCCAAGCATCGCCGGATTTTTTCGCAGAGATAACGTGCTATTAGCAAAGTTTATCTCAAATGCGTTAACATATCCGGTGTAAGCGGCGAAATGCGTGAATATCGCTGGTAATCCAGCGATAGTCACGCATTATCACCAATGGGGACTTAGCCAGAATATCTACCTCTCATTGGATATAATGGCTAAGAAGTGGTCTGAGCAGGCGTTAGGTTTTGGAGATATTTGCGTTTAGCGCGAATATTTACATTGCTACGCCTGCGTTAATAATAGGCGATAGCGATGTTAGCGACTGCTTTATGTCGCTAACAGGTTGGGTACGCCCACTTTGCATGTGATTAGAGATAAATATCGCTGACATGCAAAGCGGGCCCCAAACCGCTCGCTATCGCCTACAAGCTGTGGCTAACTGCTGTTAGCGACAGCTTGCTAATAGGGAAATAGAATTATTGCAGCTAAAGCGGCGATAATCTCTTATCGCCTGCCTTGATAATATGCCCCTCTGTTTGTTGACACTTACCGCACATTGTGTTGTCTGCCTGTAGACTTATGTGGATGTTTTGTTTAGTGTTATGTCTGTGATGCCACACTAACACCAGTGACTGTTGTTCTGTTGTGTCTCCCTAGGTGCCTTGAAATTATCCAGGCCTACATACTGTTCATCTTTTGGATACATCATGGACATTTTCAACACTGTAAATATTGCACCAAAGACAAAACTGCACAAATTGAAGTGTGTAAGGTATTTTATTTACAGAGTTGACATGTGAGAGGTGCGGGCATATTTACATGAAGGTGGTGATGGAGCAGTGAGTTGACAGTCTTGGTAGTTGAGATGCAAGAGTAGACACCACATGGATGTGGTGACCCAGTCAGACAGACAGGTGCCATTCACAAGGCAGTGTGGGTAAGGACAGTCCAAACAGTCATTGCAGTGGGGAAGATGGTTGTCATCAGGGTTGGCTCCGTGACTGGCGTTAGGCTGGTGCTTTGCCTCCAGAGACTCCCAGGCTCTTCTTTCGATGCACCCTTTGAATGCTTTGGCAGGGGGGCCTGCTGCATGGCAAGCGGCATCTGAGGGCTCATCCCTCTCTGTGGCCGCAGGGGAGGATGGTGCACTGTCATCCTGCAGCACAACAGAGGGGGGCAGAGGTATTGTTTGGGACCCAGGCCTGTACCTTAGTAATGCCACTTGCTGGGCCATGAGGTCCACCATTTGTCCAATGCGTGTGTTGATGGACCTGATCAGCAGGATGAGCTCACGTAATAGTTCGTCAGACCGGCCACATTGTCCCTGGACCTGTTCATATGCATCGATGACTCTGGTGAAGTGGTCCAGAGATGGTGTGCCAACCTCCTGAGGTCTGGGGATGACCCTGGCCCTCCTACCTGCCCTGCTGTCACGGACCTGTTGACTCACCACTGTGGGTCCCCGCACACTCATCCTGCCCTCCACAGTTGGTGTTGTGTCCTGGTCGTCCCCTGGGACAGGGAGGGTGCTGGTGGTGGTGGTGGTGGTGGTAGCTGAAGTGGCAGCGGTGGAGGCACAGGCCGTGACTGCAGGGGTCTGCTGTGCAGTTGTTGGTACAGCAGACATGGTGGTGGGGAGGACTGGGACCTGGGACCTGTTGGGCCTTGGCACACCAAATGGGCCAGCCTGGAGCTCATCGTCCAAACTATCCTGGGAGTCAACATCTGAGAGTCCATGTACCCGGGGTGGAGACCGGCTCAGCTGGTCGTTGTTGTCCTCAGCAGTGAGTTCCTCATCACCTGTGGATTAGATGGGGAATGGTCAGTGTTGGGCACTGTGCAAGTATTCTGTTAGCTGCGTGTCATCGACTGTATGTACACTACGCAATTGAGAGATCTTCACTATTATTATTAAGTGCAATACTGGGCGTAATTACATGGTGTAGAGGAACATCAATTACTCGTAGATGTCAGATATCTTATATATTGCATGCAATTGGTGCTGGCCAGCCAGACCAGTGAAGATGGCTACCTACCTGTAAGTTGCTTTGGTATACTGCAATGGCTTCCAGGTGCTCCTGGGTGGGAGGGAGTGCTCCATGCTGCTGGTGTGTGGGACAGGGGGCATGGTGGGAGTAGGAGTGCAGGCCTCTCTCCCACAAACAGGCCTCACAAGCAAGATGGCTTCATGCATGTTAAGTTGAGGTGAACAATGCAATGGCTTCTAACTGCTTCTGGGTGGTATGGGGGAGGGCTCCATTTTGGTAGGCTGTGGGACAGGGGGCATGGTGGTAGTGGTAGTTCAGGCCTCCCACCCCCTAATAGGACCTCCCATGCAAGATGGATAGCTACCTGTTAGGTGAGGGTGAACATTGCAATGGCTGACATATGCTCCTGGGTGGGGGAGGGCTCTATCCTGCTCAGGTGTGGGACAGGTGGCATGGTGGGAGTGGTAGTGCAGGCCTACCTCGCCCAAAGAGGCCTCCCAAGCAAGATGGCTACCTACCTGTTAGCTGAGGGTGAACAGTGCGATGACTGACACATGCTTCTTGGTGGTGTTGGGGGAGGGCTCTATCTTGGCAGGCTGTGGGACAGGGGGTATGGTGGGAGTCGTGGTACAGGCCTCCCTCCCCCAAACAAGCCTCCCAATCAAGATGGCTACCTACCTGTTAGGTGAGGGTGAACAGTGCAATGGCTGACACATGCTTGTGGGTGGTGTTGGGGGAGGGCTCCATCTAGGTAGGCTGTGGGACAAGGGGTATGATGAGATTTGGTTTACAGGCCTCCCTCTCCCTAACAGGGCCTCCCAAGCAAGATGGCTACCTACCTGTTAGGTGAGGGTGAACAGTGCAATGGCTGACACATGTTTCTGGGTGGTATTGGGGGAGGGCTTAATCTTGGTAGGCTTTGGGACAGGGGGAATGGTGGGAGTCGTAGTACAGGCCTCCCTCCCACAAACAGGCCTCACAAGCAAGATGGATACATACATGTACGTTTGTGTGGTGTACTGCAATAGCTTCCAGGTGCTCCTGGGTGGGAGGGAATGCTCCATGCTGGTCAGGTGTGGGACAGGGTGCATGGTGGGAGTAGGAGTGCAGGCCTCCCTCCCACAAACAGGCCTCCCTCCCCCAAACAAGCCTCCAAAGCAAGATGGCTACCTACCTGTTAGGTGGAGGGTGAACAATGCAATGGCTGACACATTCTTCTGGGTGGTGTTGGGGGAGGGCTCCATCTAGGTAGGCTGTGGGACAGGGGGTATGATGAGATTTGTGGTACAGGCATCCCACCCCCTAACAGGGCCTCCCAAGCAAGATGGCTACCTACCTGTTAGGTGGAGGGTGAACAATGCAATGGCAGACACATGCTTCTGGGTGGTGTTGGGGGAGGGCTCCATCTAGGTAGGCTGTGGGACAGGGGGTATGATAGGATTTGTGGTACAGGCATCCCACCCCCTAACAGGGCCTCCCAAGCAAGATGGCTACCTACCTGTTAGGTGAGGGTGAACAGTGCAATGGCTGACACTTGCTTCTGGGTGGTGTTGGGGAGGGCTCCATCTTGGTAGGCTGTGGGACAGGGGGCATGGTGGTAGTCATGGTACAGGCCTCCCTCCCACAAACAGGCCTCACAAGCAAGATGGATACATACCTGCAAGTTTGTTTGGTGTACTGCAATGGCTTCTAGGGGCTCCTGGGTGGGGAAGTGCTCTATTCTGCTGAGGTATGGGACAGGGGGTGTGGTGGAAGTAGGAGTGCAGGCCTCCCTCCCCCAAACAGACCTCTAAAGCAAAATGGCTACCTACCTGTTAGGTGAGGGTGAACAGTGCAATGGCTGATACATGCTCCTGGGTGGGTGGGGGAGGCCTCTATCCTGCTCAGGTGTTGGACAGGGGGCATGTTAGGTGGAGGTGAACAATGCAATGGCTTCTAACTGCTTCTGGGTGCTATTAGGGGATGCGTCCATCTTGACAGGGAGTATGGTGGGAGTTGTGGTACAGGCCTCCCACCCCCGAACAGGGCCTCCCATGCAAGGTGGCTAGATACCTGTTAGGTGAGGGTGAACTGTGCAATGTCTGACACATGCTCCTGGGTGGGGGAGGGCTCTATCATGATCAGGTGTGGGCAGGGGGCATGGTGGGAGTGGTAGTGCAGGCCATCCTCCCCCAAACAGGCATCCCAAGCAAGATGGCTATCTACCTGTTAGGTGGGGGTGAACAGTGCAATGGCTGACACATGCTTCTGGGTGATGTTGGGGGAGGACTCCATCTTGGTAGGCTGTGGGGCAGGGGGTATTGTGGGAGTAGTGGTACAGGTCTACTACCCCAAACAGGGCCTCACAAGCAAGATGGCTAGCTACCTGTTAGGTGAGGGTGAACAGTGCAATGGCTGACACATGCTTCTGGGTGATGTTCGGGGAGGGCTATAGCTTGGTAGGCTGTGGGGCAGGGGGTATGGTGGGAGTAGTGGTACAGGTCTACCACCCCCAAACAGGGCCTCACAAGCAAGATGGCTAGCTACCTGTTAGTTGAGGGTGGAAAATGCAATGGTGTTTGGGTTGTGCAAGGAGGTACTTATCAGTGTGTTGGTTAATGTTTGTTTGTACTTACCAGCCTCCACTCCCCCGGAAACTCCTGTAAGACTCTCAGGATGCAGTATGGCAAGCACCTCCTCCCCCCATGCTGTGAATGGTTTTGGTGGAATGGGAGGGCCACCGTCAGTCCTGTCAGCCATCTCCCGGTTCTTGCTTCTCCTTTCTTTGACAACCCTCTTGAGTTCATGCCACCGCTTCATGATCTCCTTCTTGGATCGCGGGGTGGTCCCTACTGCATTGAACCTTTGAACTATCCTTTCCCACATTTGTGTCCTTGTGGCTAATGGTGTCTGTTGGACCAGGCTACCAAACAGTTGTGGTTCCACTCTGACTATCTCATTGACCATGACTGTCAACTCACTCTCTGTGAATTTGGGCATTTCATGTGCTGACATGGTGTGTGTTGTTTGAAGTGTTTGTGGGTGCAGGGATGTGTGTGGTGGGTGTAGTGTTTTTGTGTGAGGTGTGTTGTGTGCTGGGGGATTGTTGGTGCTGGTGTGATGGTGGTAGTGATGGTGGCAGTGGTGGTAGTAGTGGTGTGTGTGCTGTGTTCCTTTGCCTCTCCTGTCAGATCTGGTGTATGCCCTTCTCTTCTGGAGTGTTGCACAGGATTGTGGTCAGGAAAGGGGCTGGTTTTATACTCAGCTGTGTGGGTGTGTCCAAATGGGATTTTGCTGTCAGGTGTGTTGTGGGAGTTGTCCTGGGAATTGTATGTTTTTTCTTTGACATTTGTTTTTTTATTGGTATGTGTTTTGTGTATTTGGAGGGCATGGCTACTTTGATTTGTGCTAAGTTTGGCATTGTTGCGGTGTTTTGGCATTCTCCGCCATGTTTTTGCCGTGGCTATGCTGCGGCTCTTCCGCTGCCTCTCCCATTCGCTCCGGTGTGCTACCGCGGCAGTCGGAAACAGCGGATCATACCTCGGGACCATCGGGATATCCTAATTTCCCATGCGGTGTCTCCGCTTTGCTTGCGGCGGGTTGTAGCTTTTCTGCAGCGTTTCCGACTGCCGTGGTCAGTTTTTGGACGTCACCGCCCGCGTCGGGCGGTTTTGGTTTGCCCTCTAATGCTGCGGTTGGTCTTTTTTGCCGGTTGATCCTAATTTGACCGTCGGTTTATACGCGGTCCCGGCGGGCGGTTGTTTCCCACCTCCATGGCGGTCTGGGTGATTTTCCGCCCGCTATCCTAATGGGGCCCTTTGTTCACACTCTCCACATTGTTTCTCAATAAGCACCATTCCATAGCTTCTAAACCTTCGTTTTGAGGGATCGAGGTGTACAGAGCGGTAACGTCCACTGTACACAACCACCAGTCTCCTATGTTCTCGGAGTCCACCATTTCCAACATTTTCAAAAAAGCTGTGGTGTCTTTATTATAAGTCTCTCATTTTTGCACCAATGGTTGTAGGAGCCAATCAAGATATTTTCCAATGAGTTCTAATATGGAACCACATGCTGAGACTATTGGCCTGAATGGTGGTGTCTTCGCATTTTCATGCACCTTGGGGAGCATGTAGAATTGAGGACGATGAGGATATTTGAGCTCTAGATATTTATAGGTCTTCCTGTAATCCATTTGATTTGTAATGCATGATCTAGGATTTGCAAAATTGTCCTGAGCACAACTCCACATGTAATATAAAGAAGTCCAGTCTATCATCTTTTCTCACGGCGATTTTATTCTTGTGGTTTTGATAAAATCTTCTGCCAATCACAAACGACTTTCTTCACAACATCAATAGCCAACACATGTTTTAAAGCTTTTACTACAACGCCGGTTTGCTGGGCGAGGAGTACTCTCTGTCACCCTGGCAACTGATCATTGATACCATCAACCTCTTACTCAGATTGGAGGCATATTTGGAAACTAATGTTGAAATTAATATATCTTGCTAAGAAAATCTTCTTCCTGAAGTACGGTGTATGAGATAGCATACTATGTGAATGGATATTTGAATAGCCCTGAAGAAGTCAGAGATGCGGGGGCATCGCAACTGACGAAACA
The DNA here is from genome assembly GCF_964261635.1 of Lissotriton helveticus. Taxonomy (NCBI): domain Eukaryota; kingdom Metazoa; phylum Chordata; class Amphibia; order Caudata; family Salamandridae; genus Lissotriton; species Lissotriton helveticus. Next base: position 146,119,236 of record NC_136064.1, on the reverse strand, counting down.
CACTGTTGGCTTTAGATGTTGTGAAGAAAGTCGTTTGTGATTGCAAAAGATTTTATCAAAACCACAAGAATAAAATCGCCGTGAGAAAAGAAGATAGACTGGACTTCTTTATATTGTATGTGGAGTTGTGCTCAGGACAATTTTGCAAATCTTTATTACAGGACTGGGCATCTGGTCCGTATTCGGGGATAAAAGTGGCTGTCCCTGTCCTTGGAAGCACACTGTGATTGTCATCTTTATCTAATTTGGGGAATATAAGAATTTTCTTGTGTGCGGACAAAGCCTTGCCATTTGTCCATTTTTCACGATCTAGGATTTCTCTGAGTATTATTTAGATGGAATCCGTGGGAACTTGCTCCATTTTCATGTATGTTCCTTCATCATACAAATGATTTCTGACGTTATTTTCCTAAAACTCTGTGTCCATCACAACTAAAGCAACTCCTTTGTCTGCTTTTTGAAAAGTGAGGTCTTGGTTATCCATCAATCCTTGTAGAGTGCTCCATTCTTTTTTTGAAAAGTTAGAGTGAGCACCACAAGTAAAATTAATCTTGTTTATCTCTGTTTGAATCACTCTTTCAAACGCGTCAATAGTTTTGTGTGACACTGGAACACAAAATGTACTCTTAGCTCTGAATTTTTTGACTCCTTGAGATTCTCCAAAATCTGTGTTAGGTTGAACGATGCTGAAAAAATATTTTAATCTCAGAGATTGTAAAAACTTGAAAATGGCTGTTTCCTGTAAATTACTCTTGTATACTGGAGCAAACGATGTTCCTTTATTGAGCAATGTCAGCTGTGCACTAGTGAGTATTTTACTTGAAATATTGAACACTAGGTTATCATGGTCTTGCTCCTTGTGAACATTGCTGGCCGCCGGGCTTATGTTGGTTTGAGGTGCTTGCCACACTTACACATCATGATTTTGCCAGTTAACAAAATACAAAAGGTGGCTTTTTTATCCATAAGCCTGGCAGACAACAATGTAACGCAACTAGAAAAACAAGGAGGGGCCAAAGAAACAGAAGAAGTATGAGAAAAACGCATCACGAGGAGCAAGTGTGCAAGTCCAAGATAACCTAGTGTTGAACCCAAATAGATCATAGAAAATTAGCAGCAGATTCATTGTTCATTTTGAGTCGGAGTATTGTTTTGGAAACAAATGGGTCACTATGGTTACACAGGTGGAGCACTTTGATTGGTTTAGAGCATCACAGGAGGAGTATAGACGTCAGGCTATGAGAGTCTGCGCCGCTCCTGCATCACGTGCTGAGTGAGTGCGGGCTGGCGTGTGTTTACCAATGGGTAGTATCACAGTGATTGGGTTAGAGAATCACGTGAAGAGTATGGATGCCGGGACTGCGCTCCCACATTGGGTGCAGAGTGAGTGCTCGATGATGTGTGATGATTGGTGGACACTAGATTTTTAAATAATGTACATGGAAGCACTGCGTATACGCAAGGTTGGACCCACAGTAGAATGAATGATGGCAACGCTTTGAAGTAAGTGAGGAGAGGAACACTACAGGAGAAACAAGGGCGGTTTAAGAGGTGAAGGTCCTTTTCAAGGTCATAGCACGGTAATGATGGGTGAAGGAGGTTTTATTACGGCAGGGACGCGTTGACTTTTCAGAATCATTAACAGCTAGCGCATAACCACAGACTTGGCGTTCATTCATAACGAGCACTTAATAGTTGAGGGCATATCCACCGTAGAATCTCTAGCGTGAGTGTTTTGAGAATATTGGCCATGTGAAACTTCCTTGTTTTAACGTTCATATGAACTTGTTACCCCTTCAGGATTGTGATGAGTTTTTTATGTTCATTTCCACGCTTCATTCATACCTGAGATGAAGATTTTCAGGAGTTATAGACTATTAATGTTTTTGTGAAAATTCAGAATTAAGTTGAACGGACAATGATATATCATAGCTTGATCTGGTGCTCTTGTATTTTTTTTCTTTAGACCCCTGAAGAAGGGTCCGTGACTGACCCGAAATGCATTGGGTTTAACAATAGCATTGCGTCACTACAGAATTATGGAATAATTTAAAAAATAATTATAAGATTGCAGATGAATGAATAAATCGATTAAGTAATCAACAAGCGACAAGTATCAGCATTTTGTGTTCTTTCAAGGTGAAATTGAGATAAGAAACACACAGTTTCATTGATGGTGCACACATTCAAGGGATTGGTTTGCCTGGCCCATTTAATATTGCATTATTCAAGGGCACTCTCAGACATAGTGCACCGGATGGAGTAGCACACAACGAAGGAGTGAAGTTTGGTATGATTAAAGAAAACAGAGTACACTGCAAAACAAAACTGTAATTATACTACTTGGGGGGTAACACTCACAGCAGGCAGAGACTAGGTGCACGGTTCAAGGTGGTTCGAGCCTTTTCTATCCCTTAGACACATGGACTATGAAAATGACCTATTGGTAGTAGATATTGAATCACTACTACCAAAACAAAAATAATATTTGTACTCCTTCTGAACCTACTCTAAGATCACTGCATTGGCTTTCTTTCTGTAAACAAGCCATTTTCAAATTATGACACACAGATCCCCATCAGGAAAAAGCCATGAATATCTCCAAAATAAACTCCTTCTCTATCTTCCCACCAGAAATCTGCGCTCTAAGAATAAACTCTTGCTCCACCCACAACATAGCCAATCAACCAAACATGGTGGCCTATCCTATTCCCATCTTGGCCCACATAATTGGAACAAACTTCCTCTAGACATCCATGAGTGTTCTGATTGTGCTCCTTTCAAAACACTTCTCAATACACAGCTTTTCTAACCGATCCTTTCTTCCTTCTTTTACTGGGTCTGTGTTCCAGCGCTGAGATACCCCTTCAGAGGTGACTCGCTGTGTTATATAAAGTTTCAGTAACATAATATAAAATAACTGAGGCTCTTATCAGGACAACATCTAACTAGCCCTTGAAGTCATTATGGTGATATTGTATTCCAGATGAGTGTCCAGTCCTTCTCACCCAGGCAATAGTAGCAGGGCAGCTGAGTAGCAGTCCTTTTTGCAGCAGAGTAGAGTCCTCTTATGAGTGTTAGTGACTCCTTTTAAGTGGGAAAAGTTTCTAGAGATTTCTCTTTAAAGTGTTTGAGTCTCCTGCCTCATTTGCCTGACTGCTGGGAGTGTGAAGAACTTTGCATGACAACAAGGCACAGTGTATTGAATGGCACATGAGGTTGCACCCAGCTCTGCCCCCTCATCCTGGTGGTGACAGCCCATCCAGGCACACTTAATCCCTATATTGTATTGCTGTCTAGGAGAAATATACAAATTCCAACAGTCAACTACAGGCTTCAGGCACCAAATGGTTAGAGCAGAAGAATACCAACATTCTAAATGTTGCATTTTCAAAATTATGATTTAAAATCCAACTTTACCATTAAAGAGGATTTTAAAATATAATTTCTCAGACACCAAATATGACTTACTTTCCTACATGTCTACAATCAAATGTACGCACTTAATAAATCTAATAAGGCAACCCAATCATATCCTATGGGAAAGGTAGGCCCTGCAGAAGTGAATAACATATTTAGCAGTTTTTTAATACCAGGAAATGTAAAAATTAAAAGTACATGCCCAGCTTTTTAATGACAATGCACCTGGTTCTATGGCCTACATAGCTTAGGGCTTCACAAAGGGGTTCTTTTGCCAAGTTGAAAGGGCAGTATAAAACTGCCAGCAGGCTGCAATGGCAGGCCTGAGACATGTTTTAAGAGGAGACCTAAGAGGTTGGCGCAATCAGTGCTGCAGGGCCACTAGTATAAATTAATGTACCCACCCTGGGTTTAGGATGCATCACTTTACTAGGGGTAAATTAAGTATGTCAAGCAGGTATAATGCCATTCAACAATGCTTTAGTAAGTGAGCATAAGCAACAAAGGCAGAAAATAGGATTTTGAAGGCAAAAGGTTTGGGGAAGACCACTCTAAGGCTGCCAGGTCAAATATATTACCCAACTGAAAATAAAGAGAGTTGTGTATACTCCTCGAAGTTCTCAACAAAAATGTGGCAGGCCCTGGATAGACATTCAGCATTTGCGTGGTCTCATCCAGGTCAATCATCCACCATAAAGTCCATTCCCTGTTGTGAGATAAACCACTCTCTCCCCTCATCTGCATTAAAAATCCGAGGAGCCTGCGTCTGTCTGAACTCATAAGTGAGTCCCAAACAGGCACAGGTCATTGCACAGACCACAGCAAACACTTCTCTCTCGGCTGCAGGCTGGTGTAGGCCCTCTTCATTGTGCTGTGATAACACTGCCCTTTGCCAAGATCTGAGGCATTAGTTTGTATAATGATTCCTGGGAAAAGACAGGGGCCTTGTGTACAGGGGCTGGACACCTGACCTGCTCGAGGGTGTCAAAGGCTTTCCGATAGTCTCCACAATTAGTGCACAATGAAAACATTGATGATGCTGTAATGGCCGCTGAGGACACAATCTCATCAGCCTTGAACACAGGAGCACCTTTGTTAAGGGTAAAGGTGAGGCCTAGAGACTCACCCTTTGAAAGCTGTGAGAATGTCTAGTAGGAACGCCGAGCGTAGAAGGAGAAAAACTAAGACCATCGAAGATCATCAAAAATACAAGCCGATTCATCAAGGCTACTTAGATAGCATTAGACATATCAAAAAGCTGTATTTCATTGACAGGATGAATAAAGCCGCTGACTCCAATAAGGGACTTTATAAAATACTAAAGGAGTTTACAACTCCTGCCTCTACCTACAACACCAATATTCCTTGTAGCTGCCCCAAAACTGTGGAATACTGTCCCACTTGCAATCAAAACGAGTACCTCCCTCTGGATGTTTCGCAAACAGCTTAAGACCTGGCTGTTTAAACAGTGAAACTTCAGTCCCCTTGATGGTTATACACTGCAGAAACTTCAGCGCCGAGATGCCCTAGGGCCTTTGTTCGCGCTATATAAATGTTTTAATAAATAAATAAATAAATAAATATATCATCACAAGAATGGTATGCTGTCAACATTTTTTGACTTAAAAGATCAAATCTATCCATAGATCCTTTTCAGTCTACGATCCAAAAATCAATCGTGATAAAAATTCAACCACTAACCTGGATCTCACTATCCCCTTTTACAAGAATTCACCATGTTTACCTCAGATAAAGTCTCAATCGCTCTGGTAAAGATCAAATCAGGTTCTCCAGTTGATCCCTTCTCACCTCGCTTCCTTCCAACTATTGCCCCTGTGCTTATAGGTAAGATTACTGACCTATTCAATATGTCCCTAGCCCAAGCAAAGATCCCAGTTGGATGGAGAGCAGCACAGGTCAGGCCCGCCCTGAAAAAACTCTCTGCTGATTTAAAGGAACCCAGCATTTATCGGCCTATCTAGTTGCTCCCATATTTCGGAAAGGTACTTGAATCTTTGATAAATAAACGGCTTACCATCCCATTTGGAGAGTCATGAAGTCCTTGATCCATCACCGTCAGGGTTCAGGGCATCACACAGTACAGAAACATCTTTGCCGGAGGTGGTAGACAACATTAGACTTATCGTAGGCAATGGGCAGTCAGCCATGCTCGTCTTGGTGGATTTGTTGGCCGCCTTTGACACCATTTCCCATGACATCTTAGAACAGCCGCTATGGGAGGTGGGTGTCAGGGGCAAGGCCCGCAACTGGTTCAGAAATTATTTAATGGACTGAACAACCACTTTACAAGTTGGCACCCGGGCCTGGTGCAGTCAGTTGGTAAGCATAGGAGTCCCTCAGGGTTCCATCCTAAGTCCTATGCTTCTTAATCTATATGGGACACCTCTGGCCAGGGTAATCAGGTCCTACCGATTTCAAGTGTTGTCATACACTGATGAAATGTAGCGACTGATTACCCTTGCTCCTGACCCCTTCGACACAAAGGTTTATTTTAAAGACTGCATGACCCATATTGAACATTAGCTGCATACTAATCAATTACAGCTAAACTGGAGTAAGACAGAGGTCATCCTCTTTGGTAACTGGTCCTAGGATGCTTGTTTCCGGTCCAGGGAGGACCTGGCTTGGCAGTTCAGGCTGGACTGTTCCCATGAAGCACAGGGTCAAGACTGATTTGCATATGGCTGTGTCTAAAATGGGATGGCACAGTAAGCAAAAGAATGATGGATTTTACCCAGATCTCTTGACTTGAGGTGAAAGTTTTGATTTGTTTGGCATTCCATCCATCAATTGTGTGTCTTTTGCATCCTTTTTGGTAAGGCAGATGAACACTGACCCAGTGATTGGTGGCTATAGAAATTGAGCCCGTGTCCATTGCCCAAATCTGTGATACAAAATCCTGGAGTTATCATTGACAATCAGCTGTCTGTGAAAAGCCATATTAGTTACATAATCAGCATTTGGTATGGCATTTTGCTCAAATTACGCAAACTTTTTCAATGGATTCCTATTGAATCCAGGAAACCGCTGGTCCATGGACTTATCATGAGCCATATTGACTATGGCAATGCCCTGTTAGCCTATATAAATGAGGAGCACTGCTCCAGGTTTCAAGTCTTGCAGAACACAGCAGCTAGACCAGTGTTAAACTTTCCTGTAAGAGCTCCATTAGTGGCTAGTTTAAAGATCCTCCATTGGCTCCTGATAAAAAAGGCGCTGTCACTTTAAAATCTTTTATCTGTTCATCGGAGTATGTATAGAAACCGGCCAAGTTACTTGGCATAAACCAAGTACAACACTTAGGGCCAGATGTAGGTAGAACATATTTACCGATTCTTAATTACCGAATTTTACCGATTCTGTAATTAAGAATCGGTAAATAAGAAGGGGGGGTATGTAGGAACATCCAGATGTTCCATTTACAGAATCAGTAAATATCTGTATTTACCGATTCGGTAAATACCGACCGGTAATGCTCCATTCATTCCTGTGGGCTTTGAAGCCCATAGGAATGAATGGGGCATTACCGGTCGGTATTTACCGAATCAGTAAATACCGATTTTGACAAGGGTGCAGGGGGTGTCACTCTGACACCCTCTAGCACCCCCAAAAAAGGTTTGGGGGCCATGTGGCAGGCATACCTGCCCTAAGGGCAGGTCTGCCGGTCATATGGCACAGTTGTGCATGCACACATGTGCATGCACACCTGAATCGGTATTTTACCATCAAATTGAATTTGATGGTAAAATACCGAATTTGTAGGGCTTGTGGGACTCAGAAGAGTCCCACCTACATCTCAATTTTACCGATTCTGTAAAAATACCGGTCGGTAAATTTACCGACTGGTATATTTACCGACTCGGTAAAATTACCGAAATGCCCTGTTGCAATCCCCCTACATGTCGAAAGCCAAATACCGGTCGGTAACGGCCGAATTCGGCCGTTACCGACCGGTATTTGGCTACCTACATCTGGCCCTTAGTTCCAGTTCTAAATGTCTTCTCGCCCCTCGTAGAATCCGCAGTGCTAGAAGCTGCGGCTGATCTTTCTCCTTTCTTGCACCTGCATTTTGGAACAAACTGCCATTCATCTCCTTTCCATCACAGAACCACAAGCATTTTCAAAAAACTCTAAAAACCACGCTATTTGACCAACCATGACTTTCAGTCTCCACGGAGCTTCCGCTAGCACCTTGAGACCCTATGGTGATAAATGCACTTAATACGTTCCTCTGACTTGAATTGGCTTGACCACCTTCTTGGACAGCTTCTTGAAAGTCATCTTAACAAATCTTCTGTAATATCCAGTCAGGCCTAGGTAGGACCTCACTTCTGTTTGTGTTTTGAGGGAGCTACGAGGCCAGGATAGTCTCCATTTTGGCCTGAAGAGGTTGCACCTTACCCCTGCAGACACGTCCCAAGTACACAACACAACCTAAAACTATCTTGAAATTACCACCTTTGATAGTCAGGCCTTCCTGTTGCAGAGCCTGAAGTACTTCATGGAAGTGAAACAGGTGATGCTCCCAGCTGCTGTTGTAGACAGCTATATCATCTAGAAATGGAGCTCTGAAGGCCTCTATCCCAGCTAAGACCTTGATCACAAACCTCTGGAAGCATTTTTCAATCCAAAGATGAATCAGCCTAAACTGAAAGTAGCCCTCAGGGGTACAGAATGCTGACCTCTCTATTACCCCCTCAGTTAGGGCTATTGCCAGTACTGTGAATTGAGGTCACAGATACTCATGAATTTGACAGCCCCTCACCCTTCTATGAGCTCATCAGAGCTGCGGATGGGGTGTGCATCAGTCTTGGTGACTGAGTTCAGCCCCCTGTATTCCACATTAAATCTGAGTTCTATTGTCATACCCAATAGGGTGACCTTGGAACCAGCACAATTGGGAGGGATCAGGGACTACTGAAGTGGTCGATCACTCTCAAATGCAACATATTGGGGACTTCCTCTTTAATGCCAACCTTTACTTTGTCAGACAGATTCTATAGTTTATTCTTGGCAGGCTTCACTGTCCTAGTATCGATATCATTAGTACACAAGTGTGTAAGTCCAGGAATGATGGACAAAAGAGAGGCAAACTGCCCCATGAACTGGCGACGGTCCATGAGTTGTTCTGGGTCAGGGTAAAAGAGATCCTGACACCTTCCACTGATCCATCATTTTCTTTAGATGACAGGGGGTCAGGGAGAGGTTCACTCTACTCCTCCACTCCATAATGTGTCATCATGGTGACCTCAGATGTCTTATATTTGAGTTTGAGACAATTGATGAGGAGGTCTATTGAGGGGTTTCTGAAGATCTTGAGATCTACCTTGTAGGTGCCTTCCCCTTCCTCTCAGTCACCTCATAGGGCCCCGTCCAACAGCCTTGGAGGGCCCTGGGTTCAACTGGCTCCAACACCTACTCCTTCTCGACCAGGGTGGACTTCTGGTCATACCATTGTTTTATGACTTCTCGGCTAGATTTATAGTTCACAGATGCCTTCTTCCAGAATTTGGCCTTTTGGTGTTAAATGGATCACATGTAACGTTAATTGTTATGTTATGTTAATTAAAATTTATAAAGCGCACATACGCCCAAAAGCTTCTTGGCGCTGAGGAGAGATAAAAAAACATAACAAAAGGAAATACCAGCAAGAGTCATTATTTCAAATAGGCCTGTGCAAAAAGGTAGGTCTTAAATGTCTTTCTAAAAGCAAGGAGGTCCTTGCTCTGTCTAAGGGTCAAAGGTAGAGAATTCCACAAGGAGGCTGCTAAAAAGTGAAAACAGCTGCCTCCCTGTCGCTTTTTCTTGAACCGGGGTACCTCAAGTAGATCTTTGTGGGCTGATCTCAAGCTACGTGAGGGGATGTATCTCCCTATCAATTGCCTGATAAACTGGGGGCCCTTGCCTTGCAAAGCCTTACTGGTGGGTGCTTCTTGGGTAACTCCCCTAACAAGGAGGAACTAAAATGGGTTAAACCCAAACCCGTTCCGTGACACCTCCTTGTAGGCAAGAGCAGGCATGGTAATAGGGTGCCCACTTCTGCCTCATGGGCTCAGGCAGTCCCTTAACCATACCTTTCAGGGTTGTGTTAAATCTTTCAACATGCACATTGGTCTGATGATACTAGTGTGTAGAGAACTTGTATGTTACCCCACTCTCCTACCACAATGACTTCATGTACACAGGCATGCAGTTGATGCCCCTGTCAACACCCCTTCCTTGGGGAACCCCACTCTGGGTAAACATTCCCATCAGGGCCCTAGACACTGGAAGTGCAGTCCTGGGAGGGATGGCCTCTGATTATCTACCAAAACACGATAACCATGTAGCCGAGGCATTTTTCATCCAATGCTACCACAATGTCTATGTTCACTCTTTTAATAGGGGTGCCAATAACATATTAATGATTCAAAGGTGCAGTTTTCCCACTGGCCTGGTATGTGAGGCATGTCATGCAGAATGTATCTGAGGATATAGTCATCCTTGGCCAATAGAAATAGAATACAAGTCTGGCAAAGGTCTTGTCCTGTCCCAGATGTCGGGCCAGGGGTATCTCTTGAGCCAGCCCCAGGAGAAAGTCTCTGTAGAATTGGGGGTCCACCACCTACCATGTTGGCTGATGTACGGGTGCTTTAGGCACATTATAAAGAAGGTCTTTCTTCCAATAAATGAGTTGATTATCAAAGGTGTCACCAGCTACCTAGTATTCTGCTTGCATCCCAATGCTGTCTAGGACTGGACACTTCTTCTGTGCATGCAGAGCACCTCCTTGGTGGGACCACCTTCCACGTTCCATCCAGACAGGTACCCTAGGGAGGCAATGTTGTCCCTGGTAGGTCTAAGTTTTTTTTTTCTGCACCCTATCCACCTGTTCGGCTGGGTTTTCAGGGTCTGGTTTCTAATGCCCCCTGCCTTTACCTTTCTAGGCAGTTGTCTGGATCATTTTTGCAGGCTTCAGGCCTCTTTGTTTCCCATCCTGGGCAGCCATGGACTGTGTGGCCATGCGGCACCACTCAGGTAACCACAACATTTGCAACTGTGACCTGAGCTCCACTTACTTCAATGCAGTGTGCTCCAGGTCATTCCCTAACAAATCATTCACAGGCATGGCAGGGCTCATAGCTGCCTTAAGAGACCCTGAGACCCGCGCATTCAAAGGGAACCAGAGGGTAGTGGCTCTTGTGGTTGTCTGACACTACAACCTAATAGAATATATTGGGGATCACCTGCTCTGAGGACCCTCAATGACACCTGACAGTAATCATACTTGTTCTTGTGTCCCTCAGACCCTCCACTCTCTGCCCATTGATAATGAAGCACTACTTGTACTAGGAAGAATTAGAAGGTATACAGGCTTTAGGTGGCATCTCTATGTCACCCAGGGTCAGTAGGGTAACCGTGGGTATCTCTCTCCAAGTTGTGTCTTTCTCAAGCGCTACACCGACCATTCATTGGGGGTGGTACCCTCTTAGGGCACTTGGCATCCCCCTTGACATACTCAAGCTGGTAACACTCAAAGCACTTGAGGACACATTTACAGTTTCCTGCTCAATTAACTATTTTTTTCTGGTCAGATTAGGGCTAAGTCCCTCTCCCCTGTGAATTATTTTGGTGGTCTTGTTTTTATCTCCCCCTTCTTTTTTTTGCTGGTGAGTACCTTGACCACCATTTTGGTAGTTCTCCCAGACACTTTTTTGGACACTCTGGTACTTACCCAAATGTCTGCCGTCAGCAAGCTTCCTGGGGTCAGTAAGCTTATTACTCATTAGGTGCAAGCACAGCTCTGTAAAATAAGCATTGAGCATGTGCTCCCTCAAGTTGTACAGTCAACACATTCATCAACTTTGTTGTCCCTTACCAAGCCATTCACTTTCCTTGCTGGACTAGTGTAAGATGTCCACCCAACTGGTTTGGCAGGTTGTGGCTTTCCCTGAATATATGATCATTCCTCTAAGGCGGCGGTACTCGAAGTACGGCCCACGGGCCATTTGCGGCCTGCCAGGCCATTCCATGCGGCCCCCGTGGAAATCAGCAGGCACATAAATTGCATAATTTCTGCCCATTGTTGTTACTCGGGACAGCATTTGCCCGGAAAAGCATAAAAGAGGAATGCGATGACTAACAGTGTCTCGCAGGCTCACCCCTAGCCCCACCCTGCCTTCACCTCCGTCTCTGGCTTCACTTGCTCGCCCTGCTACTGAGAACCTTGGCTGTGCTATGACTAAAACAGAGCTGTCTCTGTAGTTAAATTTATGTTTTGAAGGCCCCTGGTTAGGGTTTCCGCCGAGCCCGGACTTTCCTTCCTCATGGTCTCAGAACAGACACGTGGTGTTAGCAGAATAAATCAAATAAGGATCCAGCAACGTCTTCACATGGATCCGTGGGCTGCGCCTAGCCGTTTGTTTCATGCATGGGTTTACTTTAGGTAAATGGGATGCTACAGGCTCTCGGGTCACAACTGTGGTGCTACGGAAAGTTTACAGGTAAAATTGGGGGAGATGCAGTTTATACACAGTTATATGCCTCGGAAGCAGCCCAGAAGAATAATTGTGTACAAATCCCATCTTCCCCAATTCATTAAATTGTATGATTCTGAGTGAAACATTTATGTGCCTGTGTTGTGGAAAATATTTCTAACGTTTTTTACAGGCAATTCAGCTTGCTTTGTGCATTTCTTTAGAAAGTATGTAACTTTTTAGTCATCCAACACTACCGTTCTGAGTCGTTGCACGGAAGCAGCATCAGGTCTTTTATGCTGCAGAACTGAACAGCAGTTATTGGTTGTGGCACACATTAGGTAGAGTCAGAGCTGAGGGGATAGGGGCACAGTGTGTACATAGAGATGAATGGGCAGAGGCAGAATAAGACGGCAGAGGTAAAGGGAAGGGACAGAGAAAGGAAAAACAGAGGTACTGGCAGACTATGTATGAGTAAAGCACATAAGCAGAATGAGGAGCGCAGTGAGGAGGTATAGAAAGGTGAGGGGTCAATAACAGAGAGCAAGGGAGTAGGAGCAATGTCAAATATGAGCGCAGAGTAATGATATTGCAGGTTATGAGGAGTGTGAGGGGGCAGGAGCAGAGTAAGGAGAGGACGAGTGGGCTGCTTTACATGAAAGGGTTATGTTGTCAAGGATATGGGCAAGGAAATAGTGAGGGGTACCTCACAGTAATGGAAGCCTCATTAACAAGTAAATGGTCTTTTAAAGACCTGTGAAGTACTCGGGTGCGGCTATGTTTGTGCCCGGGAAGCTGGGGTAAGGTGACAGAGGGTGACCGACAGAGGGTGACCGACAGAGAGAGACAGAGGGAGGGAGACAGAGGGAGGGAGACAGAGACAGACAGAGAGAGACAGAGAAAGAGAGAGGGAGACAGAGGGAGGGAGACAGAGGGAGGCAGAGAGTGAGACAGAGGGCGAAAGACAGAGGGAGACAGACAGAGGGCGGGAGACAGACAGAGGGAGGGAGGCAGAGGGAGGAGACAGTGGGAGGGAGACAGGGAGGGAGACAGGGGGAGGGAGAAAGAGAATGGAACACAGAGACAGACAGAGGGAGACAAAGAAAGGGAGACCGTGAGAGAGAGAGACATAGAGGGAGACAGACAGAGTGAGTGAGACAGAGGGAGACAGAGAGAGACAGAGGGAGAGAGACAGGGACAGACAGGGACAGACAGACAGATAGAGGCAGAGACTGAGAGACAGCGAGGCAGAGAGAGAGACGGAGAGGGAGCGGGAGACGGAGGGAGACAGAGGGAGCGAGATGGAGAGGGAGAGAGAGGGAGGGAGAGGGAGGAAGACAGAGGGAGGCAGAGGGAGACAGTGGGAGGGATTCGGGGAGACAGAGGCAGACAGACAGAGGAAGGGAGACAGAGAGAGAGGAAGAGAGAGGGAGACAGAGAGAGGGCAAAAGAGAGATAGGGAGGGAGACAGACAGAGCGAGGGAGGGCGAGATAGGGAGAGGGAGGGAGACAGAGAGAGAGAGAAAGAAGTGTGTATGCCAAGTCTGGTGGCTCAGTGGACGAAGACATCCGCTGCAGGGGCCTGTGTTCAACCTCTTGGTCACAGTTTTTTGTTCTAGCCCTGCCCCCTTCCCCCACCAACCCCGCCCCACCGGTGCAGCCCTCGGCCACAAACCACACTGTAAATTTGGCCCAGAGAGAAAGTTTGTGAGTACCCATGCTCTAAGGGGTCAATGCAAACTGAATGATAAGGATGGCCTCCTGGGGATATGCTTAGTCTGGTCACCCATCTCAAGTGTAAGAAGTGTGGCCCTCCCTCGTAGGCATGGGTTTCCATAGGTTAGCCCCCAATACTTCTCATGGACCTTTGAATTCTCAGGGTTACAGCAGAAACCCATTTGTCACTCTTCCCCTACCATATAACTGCCCCCCAGGTTTTGTGATAGGCAGACTCTTACCTCTCCGTTGACCACTGTATATATGCTGACAATATTGTTGATTGAGTTTGCTTACTTCTCTCTGATGTCCAATTCACTTAGTCTTCAATAATGAGCAAGCCTCTTATCTTCCAGTGCTAGTTTTTCCTCCAATTTAAGTGTGGCCATTTGTAGCCTGAACTCCCTCTTAACCATCCTGTTTGCCACTCACAGAGCACGTTTAAAAAGCCCTCAGAAATATTGGGGTCATCTGTGTTGGGCCCATATGTGTTCATATGTGTTCACTGCAGTGATGGGCACCCCATGAAGCTTATTGTGGACTATGGCGTACCTCCCACTATCATCTATTGCTGAGATGATCACAGTGAAGGGAGTACATTTTTTGATAAGTGTAACCACAACCCGTGCATCTGATGAATACGAAGCGCCCAAGTACAATACCCTGCCCAATGTGAACCCACCCTAACCTCAGTGTGTTTAGTCAGGTGGTTTTCATGAAGAAAAGCTACCTTGGTATGGTGTCTATCGAGTTGGGCAACTCAGCCCATGCACATTCCATGTTACACATGAAATTGACACACTAAATATCTTTGCTACCACAGCCATCTACTGTAAACAGGGACAAAGGAGGCAATGAGATTCAACCATGTACACAACAGGAGATTCCATGACGACAACAAGCCATATAAAACAGTTCCACAAATCCCCCAAACCCCAGCCCCAATGCACCCACAGCAGCATCCCAAACATGCTGAAGTCAATTTACCTCAGAACCCACCCCCCAAACCTAAGAAACGTGCTTGAGGTAAAGAAAAATGGAAATTCCACATTGGAAGGTTAGCAAGAGACCAAATAACCGCCTCAACGGAGGTAGCCAGGTGAAGCAAATCCCAATCCACCCCACCACTTACATGTATGGGTCTACAGCATGCTCATGTGAATTAGTATAGGCCCATGGTGTCAGCTTTCACGCATCATCAGTCTGAGTCCTCAGTTAACTGTGACCAATGAGCACTTTGACTTTCAAAGTTTTTTTTCAGGAACTCTTGCATCACTTTGGGTGATTTGCAGATTTTAGGTTGACCATCATATTCATCCTGCAGCCTGGCCAGGTACAACATTGCATATGTGATGTTCGCCTTCTGCAACTGTTTCTTGACCGTTTGATACTCTCTCCTTGCTACTTGCACTGTGGCTGTAAAGTCTGGGTAAAAGGCAACCTGGAAGCCCTGGTAGTTTCAATAAGCTTTTTCATGGGCCTGGTCGAGGATTGCGTCTTGATCTCGGTATTTTAGCAGTTTTGCTATTACCGGCCTGGGTGTGCCCCATGGTGGGGCCAGAGATCGACCACCAACATCGCTGAAAAGCCTTCCCTGCCAAACAGGTCAAAGAACATTTTCTCTACATACAGTTTCATCCTACCGGTGTTTGTGGTCTCTGGAATGGCAACAATCCGATTATTGTTGCACCAGGAGCGCACCTCCAGGTCTTCATTTTTAGCATGAATATGAATATTATTGAGGAGCTTTTCCATTTCAGTGCATTTTGCTTTTTGTGGCTTATACAACGTCTTCTGCACTAGATAGTCTCTGGATGTCAGGGCTCACGGGAGGTTTCTTCTTCGCAGCCCTGTTGTAGCCACCATATCTGCCCCCTTTCTACATGACACTGTTCTTAAGGCTCGCCATTCCTGGAGTTGGCGAGTGTGCTGGCGACGCTGGGCATCCAAGATGTCCGCCAGCACACTCAATGTCTAGCGGTCTAGTTGTTCACTCCTTGATTCAAGGCTCAGGTGAAGCGCGCACTAACATTCTGTGGCTCCCTTCACTGAGCATTTCCCCCTGAGAGGACCTACCTCAAGGAACGTCGTGAACAGGTAGTTAGCTGGAGTCTAATAGCGTCGGTCCTTATAGTCGGGCATCTAGTATCGAGGAGATAATAGGCTGGAGCAGTTGGGTTCACTTTCGGTGAGTTTGAGTTTGAGAGCATGCCTTAAAGAACAGCGTTCATAGGAATCTTATTGCGCATGAGTCCCTAAACCCGAAAACTGTGTGCATTATTAAAGGAAGTGTTATCTGTTTTTTCTCTATGCGCCTGTGTACAAAGAGTATTGTCAAGGAATGTGTTGGGGTTTATTTCTTTAGACACATGTGTGACAGAGCCCTTCACAGTGCGTGTTAACAAAGGAAAGTGTAATACATGAAAAAGATAGCGAGAGAGGTGTTCACGATTAATTCTCCGTCGAGCATGTGATTAAGTTGTCAGAATCAGTGCGCAGATTCTTGGATAGTGTTCTAAGATCAGCGGCTGCGCAATGTATTAGGGCAAGCTGTACCAAAGTAATTAGTTTATGTCGGAGACTCAATCTTTGCCAATCAAGACTAATTGGCAGAACGGTGAGATATAAATCACTTGGAGAGTATAGAATCTCATTGGTTAAACCGACAAAGAGATTAACTACTTAATTATTGTTAAAGCTCATTCCCTTTTGAATGATAACGTTTATTTGTCCTCATTATTTAAGTTCCTCACACTTCCACTCATTGACAAATAGAAGAAAGGACAGGACGTGAATAAAAGAAGTAAGTGAAGGTATACAGAATAACAGGGATAGAAAGAATATGAGTTTATGAATACTTACCTTGTTTATCTCTTGTGAAGTAGTTGCAAGAATTCAGTAAAAGTCCTGAGAAGTCCTGAGAATAAGAAAAAAAGAGCTTTATATCATTTTAACATTCCACAGAAGAGAAGCAAGCCCAAAAGAACATTCAGGTAAGACCACTTAAATTCTGAGTAAAAATGTAATAAAAAGAAATTAAGGTTTAACAGATAATAAATGTGATAAGTTGAAATGTAACAGTTATAGCCTTGTAATTAGAAAGAAGAAGAACAGAAGGCAGAGTTCAAAAGAAGAATACGGGCAGTCTCTTCTCTCTCCCACTCCCCTTTCCCCCCTTGGTACTTACCTGCTAAGGTTATTAAAAAAGACCTAGCAGAGGGGTAACAAGAGGTGAGTTGGGAATAGGCATCATTCTGCTCCTCTGTGGTATTACGAGATTAACCAGTCCTGACACTGGACGCCATGGAATACATCTGCTGATTTAGAGTGTCCATCTTACTGTCTATGGAAAGAAGGCTTTGTTGCATGACCGGAAGCATCACCACAAGTTGCGTAGGGTCCGGCATAGAAGGGGCCTTCTTCTAGTCGTCCTGGTCGCTCTGTACTGTTTTTGGTGATTTTTTTGCCTCGAAGGTGAGCCGAGGCTGCCCCTCATCAGTCTTACCCATTTTGTTGGTCGGTCCCAAGGTGGGGGGTTGCATGCGTGCCAGCCAGGGTCCTTTAACACTCTGATTGCATCCCAAGTTTATTACTTTTCATGGAATTATTTTTGTTTTTTATTTTTTGTACGTCTCTATTCTCGGAGACATGGACACCGCATGTCCTCAGCCTCCTCATCACAGCAGCAGGAGGGAAAACACTCCTTTATCGTTCCCTGCCAGATGTTGTCCCAGGGGACTCCCCAGCGCACTGCTGCGACAAGCTGGAGACCGTGGCATCTGCAAGCCCTCTCTCATGCCACAATATTACAATCATTCATCCAAAACGGCTCCAACGCAATACTTTGCCTTATGTCCACCTCAAGTGGGCCACTGCGAGCCTTCAAGATACGTTGCTGTCGCTCCTGGGTGCAACTGTGCCTCTGTCCTTCACTGCAGCTGCAGAGCGGGTGTGTTTTTTTTTCTTTTTACTCGCGGGAACCCCACATGCTCAGTCCAGACAAGCTGCGCAGCACCGGTCACATCTCGGCACCCTCCTGCAGCCTCCTTCACAGCGGTCAAGTCAGCTCACCAGCCTTGGCTTTCTGGCACAGGTTACGGCTCACCTCAGCAGCTCAATGCCATAGATCCAGGGCCCAGGCTGCACAATTCCACCCAGCTACCTTACTGATGCGGTGATGTGCTAACCATGCGGAGTCCTGGGCAAGGCTCAGCCGCACCGTACCCTCCTCGCGCCTGCAACTACTCCACATCTCTTAACAGTTTTCCTGGACAGTATGAATAAATTGTGCACCTTCCACATGCTTGCCTCTCAGTCGAGTGAGAGGATTTTAGGCGGATATTGTTCGCCTGGCTGGCGGAGCTGCACTAATGTGCGGCTATCTTGCTTCGGGCTCTCTAGGCGCTCCCGTCCCATCCACCTCTTGGTGTAATTTTTAACCACCACAAATAAAGAAAGCAAGGTTGTAGAAGGTTCTAGAATTTTCCAGGGAGGACCATGGAGAGAGGGGTAGGCCCTGGGCTAGTAGATCAGGCAACAAAAGGTCAATGGTTGCAGTCAATCAATCAATCAGAACATTTGCTGCTACTGCTTGATAAGTCAGGTCTTGAGGAGTCTTCTGACATTTAGCAGGTCTTACAGCAGACTCATGACCTGCTAACCTTCAGAAGATTCCTCAAGACCTGGCTATTCGAGCAGTAGAAGCAACCCCCACACCCCTCAGCGTCTTGAGTAAGTAGTGCGCTTAACAAATGTTCTGATTGATTGGCTGCAAACATTGACTTTTTGTTGCCTGCTCTACTGTCCCAAGGCCTACCCCTCTCTCCATGTTGGCAACCTGCATGTGGCTGAAAAGAGAGGGTGGCTGAAAGGAGAGGGCCTCTCCTGACCTCCTGTACATAGGGAGATGTCTCTCCAGTAGAGTCCAGGGACCTACAGAGGTCCTCAGCTTGCTATATATGTGATTGCAGAGTTCCGACACTCTGTAGTTCTTGCTCCAGGGACCCAGTGCTTGCACGATCACAGTGCTACATTATGCAGCATCTCAAGTCTACCAATCTCCTGTGACTCAGGTGGCCCCTTGGAAAGCATGCCCTCAGCGGCATCTGGTGGCTCCGCACCAGCGCCTACATCTCAGGACTATAAGGACCACTTTTATGAGGCTATACACTCTGAAATTGGGTCACTCAAGATA
This sequence comes from Lissotriton helveticus, assembly GCF_964261635.1. Lineage (NCBI taxonomy): Eukaryota > Metazoa > Chordata > Amphibia > Caudata > Salamandridae > Lissotriton > Lissotriton helveticus. Next base: position 146,100,429 of record NC_136064.1, on the reverse strand, counting down.
TCCTTTAAGTTCTGCATCCATGAAATTTGCAGAGAAGTTTCTGAAATTAGAGGACATGTGGATGACCTAGTGCGGATGCTGGCTGCATGCCTGGCATAGAGTTTCGGCACTCAATGATCAACAGGTTGAACTACAGGCCAAGCAGGAGGACTTTAAAAACAGCAGTCACCTTAACAACATCTGTATATGAGGTGTACCGAGAGGAGCAGAGGATGATGATGTCATGGCATTTACCACCAACCTAGTTATTCGCTATCCAGGGAGATGATGACACCTCACCTCCGGCACTTGACAGGGTACATCGGGTGGCAACAGTGGCTGGGTAATTCAATTCAACTCAGGATATCCTGACACAGGTCCACTTCTTTACTGTGAACAATTCCATTATTTGGGCCACCAGGGAGTTTTGAGACCATACTATCATTTTTTCAGGACCTCTTCCCGGCCAGACTGCGACCGCTTGAGGGAACTGAACATTCAGTATCAGTGGGGGAACCACTTTGCTCTCTTGCACTCCAGGGAGAAGAAACAGAGGTCTGTTTGTTCCTTGACTGAAGCCGAGCAATTTCTGTGTATCGTGGATGATCCAACTAAAGGTTGATCTTTGCAGTGTAGTTGGACCCCTGGAGATGGCCTATGTCCTGTCTGGAGAATGTCATAATGCCGCTGATACAATGAACAGAAAAAATAATATCAATCTCAAGAGGCTAAATAGGGCATCAATACTCATCTATAAAATATTGGAGTCACCCTTCTCCCACTATCGCTGTACCCTCCTGATCTGGCAGGGACTGTGTGCCTAATGAGAGGCCTGCCATCATCTCTGCTGTTGTGGGCCTCGCGGTCATTGGGGTCCTATGCCATGGAATAGCTGATCCATGGGGCTGACTACACCATGAAGCCACAAGATGACATCTCTGCAACTCACCTATCCCACTTCACACACCATACGGGTGACACCTCTGGCAATCTGTGAATCTACACACCAATCTCTGTAGGATTCTGAGGACTTTATTGGGACCTGTTGGACCGTGAATATTTGGCTTTTTTATATTCTTCCAGTTAAAGCATTTCTTGGGAAAATGCATCTGGGATGCCACAACTCCATCCCCTGCCACACTCCTTGTTAGCTCTTGGCACTGCCTGCACCATAACTTCCTCTGATGTATGCGGACAGTCTTGCATAATACGTCACTTTCCTTACATGTCATGTGGTTAAAGCCACCTAGTAAGTGCAAGTAGATCTGGTAATACCTTTCACAGCAAGACTGGGATGTCATTCTCCTTTAGGAGACTCACCTGGACGTGGATACCTGGTGCATGGCCCACCTGAATTATTTGCATTAGTTTTGGGCACATGCTTCCACTAACACCCTGTGAGTTGGCATCCTGTGCAAGGTGGGCTTCTGCACTACTATCCTGAAGGTGACGAAGGAAGAATATCTATGGGCCATATGTATCAACATAGGATTTTGGATTCTCAAAATGTAATTTTTAGCGAATCGCATTTTGAGAATTGCAAAACCTGGTGTTAATAAAAGATTGCAAAATATTAGCAATTCCCAAAAATTTGCTGAATGTTAATTTAAATACCTATTTTGCGATTGCTTATTTGCGAAATCGCAGATCTGAGAATCGGCAATTCAGGTGCAGCTTGATGACATCACAACCTGGAAGTGTGACTGCCCATGCTACATCTGATTGGCAGCAGCTGAGTGAGAGCCTGGGAGGAGAGTGAGAGACCTGGGCACTGCAATTGGGAGAAGGAGAAATGGATACACAGGAGAAAGAGAAGCGGCAGGAGGAGAATGTAAGAAAGAGGAAGCAAAAGTTCAATGAGAGGGAGCTAGAGGTGCTCATACAGGAAATGACAGTCAGCCATGAGCTCCTGTTTGGGAAGCAATCCCTACGTGTGCCGGAGGCACGCAAAAGGAAAATCCAGAGTAAAATACAGGAGAAGGTGAATGCCATCGGCGTGACCCACCGCACCATGGAGGACCTCTGCAAAAGGTGGTACGACATGCGCTAAAGATCCAAGGAAAAGGTGGCAACAATGTTAGCTGAGGCAAAGACTGGTGGGGGACCATCCATTGCAACTGATATTACGCCTCTTGTGGAGTTGGTGGAGGGCACCCTTCAGCCGGAGAGTGTCAGTGACGTGACTGACTTGAACAGCTCTGAATTCCCTAATACCAGACAAGGTAAGAAGCATGCTATTACTCCTCTGATACATCACCCTATCACTCACACATTCGGGAAAGACCCAGGCACAACACATGAATGCAACACCATTTCATGTTAACAAGCACATCCAGCAATGCATTATAGGAGTTGTAGTCACATGCACCAAACAGTGGAGAAGTGAGACCCGGCAAGGTAGAATCAGGATGAGTAATTCAAATGAGGCATCACACAGACAGAGAGTACTCATGGAACTCAAAATCTGTCAATTGTATTGCATAACCAAAGCGAGGCAGGACAGCAAGTTGATGTGTGCATTTACATTCACATCACTACCTGAAACACAGGAATCACTTGCAGAAGGGGAGGATGCATCCCACGCTGAAGACCAGTCAGGGCAAGAGGAGCAAGAGGAAGGCAGACCAGCAATCCCTGTTACATGCAGCTGGCGCCTCATAGTGCCACCACTCCCACTGCTGGAAGCAGGTCCACTGGACACAAGTGGGGAAGATCAGCCAGTCCAGGGCCAGAATGCAGCACAGCACACAGCACAGTCTCCTGTCCGTCCTAGTTCAGGAATTTCATCCAGGACCAGGGCACAGCCGTCCACCATCACAGCTGCCATAAGTGAAGACACAGTGTTTACAGTGCTTGAAGGCAACATGCTAAAAGTCCAGCGCCTGCAAACTAAGGCATTAAAGTCAATTCAGCACCAGTTTGCTACACATAACAACAACATGACCCAAATGAGGGATGGTTTCATGGGCATTACAGGTGCACTAGATGGACTGTGCACAGAGATGAGGAGAGACCTGGCAGCCGGGCGCAGGGAGAGACATATACACCAAAGTTGTGAACCGCCTGTCCACAGCCACGTCACTTCTGGCACATCGCTGTGTTAGCATGCAGAATGAGATGGCACACTGCTGCCAGGATGTGGCCAACGGCCTGGTGCTGGTCACACATGCAGTGGACCAGCTGCAGGCAGCAACCATAGGTTGCACAGGACCCCAGAGCTCACTGGAGAGTGAGGACCAGTCCAGCAGGAGCAGCATCACTCCACCTATTCCCCAGGACAGACGATGGAGTGCGCGGCAGGGGAGAACAGCCGAGGACTCAGGGGAGGGCAATGGGTGAGGCAACACATTGCATCTTGACTCATGTCTGAGCAACATACTTGCACTGTGTGTTTAACATATGCAAGCAAATGGTGTAGAAAATAGAAACCTTCTCAGGGGTCCCACTGATACTTGGTCCTTTTAAACCAACAAAGAAGAAATTGGCACAGAAGCTGAAATATAAAAAGAACATCTTTATTAACCTCAAATGAGGGAGCGTACTTCACACAGAAGCCTTAGCAACTCAATGAGGCAGTCTGAGGAGTACAGAAAACAGAGTCCTTATATTTGCTTAGGGTTACATAGTCAGCATAAGACCATGGGGCAGTCCTGGCTCATGTAAGCATGCAAAATGACTAATATGGACCTGTAAGATCTGCTTGCTCAACAAAGTGGGAGGAGCTAACAGTTGCTAATTCTGGTGAACACATCCTGACATTTACAGACTAGAAACAGTTGCAAGGATAGCTGCAAGCTCAAGTGATCATGCGCGAAGGTGGAAGATAATAAATATAGTTCGTTTCTAGGCAGATTACAAGAGCAGTCAACACTGAGGGAGGACAGAGCACATGTCGGGCACGTGGCAGCACATGGCAAACATGATGGCTGCCAGAAATACAAAATGGCTTTCAGTTCATGCTAACAAATCCGTCCAATATTTAACAATGGGTCTCACATTATGTGCATGTCAGGCTGTGTGACTGATATGTTCCTGCACCCAAGGAAATAAAAAACACATTTTTGCACCAATCTGTAGCATTGTGTTATCATTACTCACCTTGAAATAGTTCTGTATTACCTCATCTTGTCTCTGGCGGCCGGCAGGTGCACCAACACCACCGGCGGGTCTGCATCATGGAGCTGGCCCCTTCTCATCTGATGAGTCGGAATCTGTGACCTTCACTGGAATGCCTTTCTTGGTGGCGATGCTGTGTATCATGGCACATGCAACCACGATCTTGCAGCATGTCTCTGGGGTGTACTGTAGGGCTCCTTCACTCTTATGTAGGCAGCGGAAATGGCTCTTAAGGATTTCAAATGTTCTCTCAATGTCTCAGCGGGTGGCTTTGTGGGAGCTGTTATACCTCCGCTCTCCAGCAGTGGCTGGATTCAGGTACGGAGTCAGGATGTATTTATGTTCAGCATACGCACAGTCACCTGCAGGGTGACAAGAATCAGGTTAAACACTGTCCTGCCACTTCTGACCTTTACTGATTGTGTGTTTGAAAGCCATGCATTTACTTAGAAGGTTTCCCTTACCAAACTCCCCATCTGTGAGTCGCTGGTTAATTCCACTGTGGCAAAAAATGAATGAGTTGTGTGTGTGGCTGGGTATTTAGAAACAATATCAATGATGACATGTTTGGCATTGCACACTACCTGTATGTTCAGGGAGTTATAGGATTTGCAGTTTCGGAGCACATACTCATTCTGTGAGGGGGAGATAGCGTCATGGGTCCCATCTATGCAGCCAATTACGTGGGGAAATTGGGATATCTGGTAGAACTCCTGCTTGGCCTGATGTAGTGCTTGCTTTGTGCTGGGGAATTGGATGTGGTGATGCAGCCTCTGTACCATTGCATCATGGAAAGCGTGAAAGAAGCATGACAGTGCACTCTGAGAGACCCCTCCTGCTGTGGCTATCACCCCTGAAAACTCCCTGACGACAGTAGATGTAGTGAGCACAAGACCTTTACATCGGTGGGAATGGCGTGTGCCCTACGTCCGGGGTGTTCTAGTATGGGTTTGAGCTCCTCTATTAAGTCCAAGATACTGTCTGCATCCAGCCTGTAGTTCACATGGATCTCCTCCACTGTCCTCTGGAACACGGTGATGCGCGCTCTGAAGTTCCTTTCCTGGCGGCTCCTTCTCTGTGCAGCAGCTCTGATTCATATCCTCCTGGCTATCACATGCAACCCAGCCATTGTGGAAAACCCCTGTGGCATTGCGGGCCTATTTAACCCCTTCCATGCTGATGACGGCCCGCAGCCATCATGCATCACGGTGGGCGTGTGCTGATGATGGCTGGGGGCCGTCATGAACCCACCCACTCTTCAAAACGGCAGCACAGGTGCAGAATTGCGACCGCGCCCAAGGGGTTAAATAGGTTGCACCTGGGTACCACCTGCTCAGAGTTGGTGGTAATTGTAATGTGCAAAATAAAGAATTTCGCAAAATCACAATTTGCGATTTTTTCTTGCATCTCATTTTGTGAATTCGCAGATTGCGAGCATTTTATTACCAAATATCACAAACGACGTGGCGCTGATTGCGAGTTTGCAAATTTATTAACAGATTCCATGCCTCGCAAAATTGGTAATCGCTAAATTTATGATTACAATATTTGCGCACCCGAACCCTTTCCTACATAGGAACACTCTGTTTTGCAATCGCAAATACCATTTTGCTGCGATTCCCAGTATTTGTGATCACAAAACAACTTCATACATATGGCCCTAAGTCCCTAGCCAGGCACAGGATGCTTACCTCCGGGGGGTCTTGAAGGACCAACTGTCTGGCAGAGAGGGGTACATTATTGTGAGTGGGGATCTGAACTTGGTGTGGGATATGGATTTAAACAGTAGCACAGCAACATACCAGGGTGCAGGTGATGCCTGCTCAACTTAAAAGAGATATTATGCATCCAGTATTGGTAGATGCATGGAGGCACAAACACCCAAACGTGTGACTACTCATTCTACTCTCATTTGCATGCCTCATACTCACACATTAACCACGTCTTCCTCACTCACTGCCTTCTTTGGATTTAGACACTGCAGCCAACTCAGATAATTCCATCTCAGACCATGTCCATGTGTAGTGGGTGTGGGCCAACACATGCTTCCACAAGAGGCCGCTGCACTGGTGCCTTTCCCCACACCTATTTTAGGACCGAGTGGATGTGGCAGAAATCTGTAAGGGCGGTGTAGATAATTCTGAACTCAACGGTCTGCCAGACACTCCCTTGAACACGCTTTGGTATTCGTTGAACGCGACCATATGTACAAAGGCGATATCTACTACTGCTAATACCTGGGAGCGCAAGTCTAGGTTGTTGGGGGAGGGCTTGTCAGCTGCGATCAAGGCTCTGGAGGAGGGGGATCATGTGGCCACCAAACGCGTATTGGCATCCTCCGTGGCCAATTGTAAGCGCATAGGACTAACTGGGCTGAGTGCTCTCTCTTAACCCTGAAGCAGAAATATCATGCTCATTAACTTAGTAAGCATCAATACACACATAGCCAAACTCTAGGACAAGGGTGTGACTTGGCCAGCCACTGAGAGTGACAAGCAAAGGGCATTCCACAATTACTACCAGATCCTATGTTCACAAGATGGCATTCTCCGGAGCCTGATTAATGCTTTCCTACAGGATTGTGATTAGGATCCCATTGACCCTAGACATGCAGAACTCTTTGCTGCTGCCATCACTCTGGAGGAGTTATGCCAGGCCGTTTGGGGCCCTCCCCCTTGATAAGGCACTGGGGCCTGTCTCTTAATAATGGTTGTTTCTCCATAACCAGGATTGCCTCATGGTGATCTTTAACTCCTTTACTCAGGACACCGGCCTCACTTCCACCGAGGCAGCAGCTGAGGTTGTGCTCACCCTCAAGCACACAAAAGAACCTGCATGCAGCTCCTCCTATCATCCCATTCCTCTCCTCAACATGTTTGCAAACATTTTTACAAAGATTGTGTTCACTAAGTTAGAGAAGTTCCTGCCTGGCTTTACTAACCCTGACCAGGTGGGATTCATCTGTAATCACAAAAACAGAAAACGGTGTGAAATCCCAAGGCTCAAACTTCCTACGCTCTTTTAGAGATACCTTGAGGAGGAGGTGCCTTGACCTACTTCCTACTCCTGGTCGCTAGAGCAGTTCCAAGAATTGGACGAGGACGGCTCACTCACGTAATGTGACGCACTTCATCATTTGCAGCCTCGTCCCTTGCCGGTACCATGGTACTACCAGGGCGGACTCAACCTCAGGTTGGGGCTTACCTGAGGGAGTTCTTAGATATCTCTTAGCTGGACAGCACTCCGCTCCAGTTGAATAGTTCAAAATATCTTGGGATAAACCAGAAAAATGACCTTTACTCTGGTGGTATCCCAGAAATATTAGAAAGTAACTGTGGGCGTAACCACATGAGGCATACACTAGTTTTATGGCCAATATGTGTCTCTTTGTATCCGTAGATACATGCCAGCATATTTCTGCCATTTGTTGGTCTATTTACCTATGGCATTCACCAGAGCCCAGTCTAAGAGTCCCTATCCTGCAGTCTGTGCAGAGTACCCAAAGACAATGAAAAGAATATTTGTATCAAGAGGACCTGCCTCTCGTTTTCAGGAATGTTTCCGTTAAGTAAACAACTTGAAAATACAAAAGGGAAAAAGAGGGGTTAGAATAGAGAAAGGGAGAAGAAGCTGGCAAGTCATTATATATCTGTTTTTTATGTGGAAAACGCCTCATTTAGTGGACTCTCCGAAGGGGAGCCAAATATTTGTACACCCCGTAGAATCATTGTGTTTAAAAACGTTAGTGCAAACAGTCCTTCCAACAAACGTGATTGGGAAACTCTGAAATCTTATTCATTGACACGACACGCATATGTGACATTAAAAAACATGTGAAGACACCAGAAATGAATGTACCTAGTTTTGTTGTGCTAAAAACCTCATAGTCTGTTCTGGGCAGGTATCCCCTGTGGTCACACTCTAACAGTAGGGTTACATAAATTTGTTTTAAGGTTAGGCATATGCAGAGTGAGAGAATAATAACTTTACCAATAAATGCCCCCTTCTTCCATTGAGATCAATATGTTTCCTGTGCCTACACCCAATGTTGTTATCTATTATCATCTATTCACACATACTTCGTCAAGGTAGAAAACCCACTTCTTGTCCTACCGTGCCCCTTTGAACAACCAACTAGAGGAAGCTTCATGCCGGCAGACGCTTCCTTATGAACCACCCCTCAGGAGGGCATTGTACGAGCAGTTGATTTGTTCCACCTGTTGCTCGAGGCAGGAGGTGGGTAGGGTAAAAGGTAAAATGCTACATGGCTTGAGATAATTATCGCTATCCTTTGTGGTTGATGCCCATAGCCGCTTACCCGGTTAGCGGTTTCTATCACTGTATAGTGACTGGGAAGCGTGTACTGTGCAATTCAGCTCTCCATTGGACCCTCACGTTAGGAGTGGGAGAGGCATCGACTGCGTGCTGCACGTGTGTACGAGCACCAACCATGTTCACAGCTCTTGTGGTATGCCCTGACGTGTACTGACGTGGGCAGACGTTCTGCAGCACATTGTGATCATGCCTCTTTGTTTGTGATTCATTGCTCATTGTTAAGAGATAGCTCTACGGCCTTCTGGGACATGTAGTCACCATGCACCCATTTTTGGTCCTTGATGATGATCTTACAATTAAAAAAATAAAAAATAAAATAGAGAAACTAACTGTAAGTATCCTGTAATGTGACTTTCACCATCCTGATATAGACGTTGTAATATTATTGTTGTAAATAGAAGCCTTGAGCCGGGTGTTTTATTATGGTTTCTTTATTAAAGATAGTTGCAAGTCAAGTCTTCAAGATGGTAATAATGAAAGACCCACTAGGAGTGACCTCCTTGTCACTCAGCCTGCCTGATGCCAACTGCCGGTTGAGCCCAGGCTAAGCCCCCAACACTCCATGATGTCACCAAACATTCTAGTGGTGACATCATGTGAGTCACAGTGAAATCCCATGAGGAGAAAAGAGACAGGCTAAATATAACAATTATCCATACGATATGTACCTATATTTAACTCCTCAATCTGATTCTTGCTCGGTATCGGCCCACTGTTAGAGATTGTCATCTGTGTTATTTATTTATTTGAAGGTTTTATATAGCGCTGGCTCCACCCGGGGGTATCAGAGCGCTTTACATTGGAATGACAATAGTACAATGAACACAAACAGTGGTATCCAAATGAAGCATTTAGAACATGGTGGACTGAGAGAACACATTGAGTAATACAGCTTGAATCAATAAAAAGTGCTAAGAAGTAGCTATTTACAAAACAACACTTGAATAAGGATTGGATTGATTGATTGATATAAAGGAGGTAGACTTATTATTTTGTGAAGAAGTCAGGTTTGGGGGAGAGAGAAAAAGTGGGGAGGGGAAGTGTTTGCAAAGAGGTGGAAGGGGAAGAAAAAGTTGAAGAGGGGTAGGGAAGGGGGTGAATAGGCGAGGTCGACATAGGCAGAATGAACAGAGGGGAGGAGGCAAGGGTTTCAAAGGGAAGGGAGAGTGTATCCAGTATGATATTAGAAATATTAAGGACACCAGTATTTGCTGAAAAGGTGCATTGTAAGGTCTTTTTTTAAACTGGCATGAATGGGGGTTGAGTTGTAGCTCTTTCAGGAGGGTATTCAAGATGCTGGTAGCCTTACCAGAGAAGGAGCGAGATTGTGTGGCTTTCTTTTTAACAGAGGGGGTACGAGGAGGAAAGAGTTGGTACTTCTCATCGGTCAGGTACTACCCGCTTTATTGAGTTTGTTTGAGAGGTACGGCGGGGTCTTTTGATGAAGGGCTTAGTACGTAATGCTGGCTATTTTAAACGAGGATCTGCCTTCGATAGGAAGCCATTTATTGGCCTTAAGCGCAGGCGAGATGTGGTCAGAGCACTTGCAATCAGTTGTAAGCCTGGCCGCTAGGTTGAGAACAGATTTGAGGGGGGCAAGGTGAACTTTGGGAAATCCAGAAAGTAGGGCACTGCCATAGTCAAATTTCAAGAGGACTAGAGATTGGACAACAGATTTGAAATCTTCCGCCGGAATGAAAAGTTTGATTTTTTGGAATGTGAAAAGTGCTCCTTTTGCTGAGTTTTTTGTATGGGAATTGAGTGTTAACTTACTGTCAATGATAATGCCAAGGGATTTTACTGATTCGGATAAGGAGAGTGAAGAGTTTAGAGCACTAAGGCCGGTGATCCATGTTTGGACGGGGAGTGCGTTCTTTTTAGGAGAGAAAAGAATGATCTCAGTTTGAATTTGAGATGGTTGGAGTAGAAAAAGGATTGTATATTTTAGCAAAGAAAACTAGGGCTTTTGCAGCGCATCACTTATCATTGTTCAGTCTTGATTACGTGTATCACATCTGTGGGTATAAGCAACACCCTACTACAGTTAGAGACAATTCAACAATAGTAGTCAGAACGGGAATCCAGAAAGATCAGTCTTCTTGCTGTTCAGTAGCCTTTATTAGTATTACAAAGCAAGTCACTGGGTCGCTCACCTGGTGCAAAAATCCCAGCACTACGGTATTCTGGCATGCCACCTTTTGCTTGATGTGGAGAAGGAATTTGACCGGGTGAGTTGGTCTTTTCTGACCACAGTCCTGGACAAGATTGGGCTGGGGCCCGGTATGATCGGCAAGCATTAATGGACAGTATATACCACAAATCCACATCTCCAGGAGACACCCGACAAGGGTCCTGCTATCACCCTACTTTTTTGCCTTAGTGGTTGAGCCCTTGGTTATTACTGGGTGGCAGATGGCAGATATAGTTGGCATCCCTTTTGGCGGCCAAGCACACGAGTTCAGTCTTTTTGCAGAGAACCTTTTACTTACCATTACCCAAGCAGAGACCTTCCTGATGATGATCATTGACTGCTTGTCCACCTTGAAGCAGTCTCTGGACTTAAATTCAACATGACAAAATCCTTTGTGCTTAAATTTACCAAACCCCAGAAGGCTCTGCCTGCGTTTCAAGAGTTAGTGCTGTTTTAGTGGGCCCTGGGCGGCCCACTTACTTTAGATCTCTGAATGGGTGACTCCCAAGAGTTACAATCACTGGTATGGACTGGTTGGTGACCTGTTGCACTTATGGAATCTAACTTGGCATCCTAAGTATGCTCAACCATGTAGTGTCTACTTGGCCACTCGCACTCAAATGGTTTGGGTGATCTGAGATAAGACAGCACTCCAGAGAGGCCTTGCTACTTTCCCCACCCCTGTTCCACATAACCCAGAGTTCACCATCGCACTAAGCTCCCACGTGTTTCCAGCTGGGAAGCCAGGAAATGTAGAAAACTAAGGATTATATTTGTGAGTGGCACACTTAAGTCATTAGAGCACTGGAATGTGGAATTCAATCTCCCCCAATTTGCACGGATGCAGTTCTACCAAGTGTGCCACTGGGCACTGCACCCCTCCAATCACCAAGGGGACATTTGGAACTACGCTTGCAAAAAAGCTTGGTAGTACCTATATTGGCTCTAACAGCCTGAACACTTGACGTTCTACAGCATGCTACAACCCTTTCTGCACACGTCCACCAAGCTAGATATCAAAATAACATCTCAGAGGGCATCACAGGCAAACAGTGGGAGACAGTGTGGTGTGCTAGAGACAGTGTGGCGTGCTAGAGACAGGGTGGCGTGCTAGAGACAGGGTGGCGTGCGAGAGACAGGGTGGCGTGCTAGAGACAGGGTGGCGTGCTAGAGACAGTGTGGCATGCTAGAGACAGGGTGGCATGCTAGAGATAGTGTGGCGTGCTAGAGACAGGGTGGCATGCTAGAGACAGGGTGGCATGCTAGAGACAGGGTGGCGTGCTAGAGACAGGGTGGCGTGATAGCCCCAAAACATACAGAACTTTTTCCCAATGGGATGCAGCCTCTAAACTGATGGTTCAGTGATATTAAACATTGTTCTGTCTCCACACCATGTATCCTTCGATGCCCCCCTCTGTTGGGGATGTGGAACGGAGAGGACAGTTCTGTCACATTCTGATATCCTGTTCCCTTTTAGCTACAGATTGGAAGGAGATCTTGGGGCACTTTAATGATGTAGTGGGATATTACATCACTTATACACATACCACCTTTATGTTGGGCGTCCAGAACCGTCCAGACCTGGTCCCTGAAAGCCATGACACATGCAGACTGATGACTGATTGTTTTTACACTAATGCTGCCCAACAGCTCTTCACACTGATTTGAAAGCAGTTCTTGCACCCCTGTCACCCTATAGAACCAATGACTGCCATATGATGGAGATGGAACAACTCTCCCACAATCTGGACCACACTGCTGCCAAGTTCTTAAGTTGTTGGCACCCCTTACTCACATATCTTAGTTGCCTGCCCTACACCCTCAGAGTTTAAAACACTGAATATTTTTGGTCCAACACTCCTCCCCTCAGAGTCATGCTGAGTTCTTGGGCTGTGCCTCAGACATCTCCCCCTTGTGCCTGGGGTTCATTCACCTGACTGGTGCTGCTCTGGGTCTGAGGGATTCTGAAGGTGTGTATTGACTTGATGTGCTGACCTCTGTTATTATTTGTTTTGTTTATTCTTTGGCATGTCTCATTCAAAAGCATCCAATGGGTTGGCTTGCTTGCTGCTCCTTCATGCTGTTACGTGTCCTCCTAACCATGTTGCATCAGACTTGCTTTGCTTGATGTGCACTTGCGCTTTCTCCCTGCCATGTCTTCTTTTGTATTGAAGACATCACGTAAAAGAGAAAGAAACTTGAAGGCAGATGAGATTAAATAAAGTGCTCAGTAGTGTACAGCATGGATTGGTTTTAGGACAAAGGTCCTCGTATGTGTGTGTTAATGTGTTATTTGCATGTCTGCAAGTCTGGGTGTGAGGATTGAGTGTATGGATGAGTGGGCAACTGGCAAGGATTGGGGATAACTCACTTGAGACGTGTTAGGCTTCAGCAATCATTGAAGTAAAAATTGTTAGAAATACGAGATAGCCAACAAGGGGCAACAAGGAGCGAAGGAGGAGGAAGCACCCCCGGGGTCACTGGGGTCAATGTGTGCTCTGCCTGCCACGATCCAGCAAGGCCTCTGCTATCCACCTCCCATCTGCCCCTTGCAAGCTGGAATCTCTCTACGACTATCATTGCACCTCTTCTCCATAAATAAAGAACAGAGAGAGTAGACATGAGAAAGTGGAATCTAAGTAATATGCAATAATTAACCTTAATCTTGAGTCTATCAGGTGTGTCTGTTTCCTTTATCCTACAGAATGGTGCACTCCGGGACCCACAGGACCTAATTTACAAAGGTAAACCCACACCTTTGCGTAAGTATGGCATTTTATGGTGTTCATAAACAATGTTTGCAACTTTACAAATGGTATTTTTACAACTGTGGAGACTATGCAGTAATGGCAGAGTCGCCCCTAGTGGACCGAGACTCTACTCTTCAGAGTCCGCCATCAAGCAGACGACTCCACGCAGGAAAAAACAAGACAGGCAGAGCTAGGAGACTCTGGACATTGATGCTGATTCCAAAACTATATTTCAGATATATTTTGTAATATTAAAAAAAGTTGCAGAAAGTACTATTCACTAATGTAGCAGGCAAAGTTCTATAACAACAACCATTAGTGGATCCCTGTGTGTTCTCTTCCATGTAATCACTTTCACTCTGAGTGTAAGCCCTTTTAACCCAGGAAAGTGTGATACATTAGTATGTGTAAATGAAACTCTAGCAACAGCATCTATGTGCAGAACATTTCTCTTTCTCCTACCTTTTGTAAATTGATGTAAATTGATACTTGTATAGCGCACTACTCACCCACAAGGGTCTCAAGGCGCTTGTACGAATACCGCTGTGGAACCCATCCTGGCTTTCCCTGTGAGGTGTCCACTCCTGGGCACCCCCAAGGTGGAGGCCAGGCATCCTTAGCGTTGTGGGGGCCGTTGTGGAGATTAAGCAAGCTATTGCCCAGAGTTGCAGAGTGGGATTCCATGATTGGAATAGGTACCGAGGCAAGAATTATCAGGTCCGTGGAATTTTTGAGCTCAAGACCCGCCGAGGCGGGGAATTGAACATTGGTCCCGGGCTAGACCTCTGCATCAGGGTCTGCAGCTCTAATCATTGAGCCACACCTTTTACCTAACCTTTGGTTATAATCGGGAGGACGTGATACAGTGGGGTACGGCATGGTTTGGATTGTTATGGTGTGGTATGGAACAGTACAGTTTGCTATGGCATGGTTCAACACCCTCTAGTATCCTTATGTAGCACCAAGCCATGTGTCCTTCTATGTCATTTATTTTTCATCACATGAGTAATGGTTTTAGTTCCTCACTCTGTATCTGTTCCTTTCCCCAGGCTCCCAGCTCCTTCTGCAGTGAGAGCTGCCTCCCTGGGTTCAGACAGTCTGTGAGGAAAGGCTGGCCTGTCTGCTGCTTTGACTGTGTTCCCTGCTCTGCTGGTGAGATTTCAAATGAGACCGGTGAGTACCCTTTAAGTCTGAGGTGCTTACATCACGAAACCATGGACCGCATATCTATTGATTTCAAGACTCCGCGGGTACATGGAGGTAACATTAATATTGGCCAGGCTGCCGTATCTATGGAAGTATTAGCCAGAGCCCTTAAAGAACATTTTCAAGATGTCCCCTTGTTATGGAGAGATTGTCCATTCACCAAAGGGATGCAGTTATCACTATGGCCTCTTTGGAGTGGGTACCCTTGTATTCCAGAGTAAGGGCAATAATGCACTGTATGAATCCAAATAAGGCGCCCCCTGTCTTTTCCCCAGTGCTGGTGCACAATGAACTGCCTAGCTCCAACACTGGCATCCGTTCACCATGGTGTAAGGGAATCTCTGTTGCACGCAGGGTTGAGGACTGCAGCACACAGAGAAAGAGTGAAAAACTTAGAGAAATAAAAACATCTCTCCTCGTTGTGCCTCACTTGGGGATGAGCAAGTTTTGGGCAATCCCAGGTCCACCACTTCTAGTAAATCTTGGATTGCATCAAAAGACTTGGATGTTCCATTGAAACAACCACTGAACACCCATGGAATGTCTCCCAGGGTCAGAATAACTCAAAGCAGACATTTGCACTGCGTTTATTTTCTCAAGATTCATGAAGCCACTCTGGGCCACTCAAGCTGGTTTTGTGTGGCTTTTGAAATATCATTTGAGCTTACGTCACTCTTGCACCACATTGCGGGGTGCAGAGCGATGCAAATTCCTTCATTATTATGCCCTTGTGTGTTGTTCCTCATCAGTCACATAGTGTAAGGAGTGCCATTAATGTCATTGGGCCTGATTCACAGAACTAACGTAAGATAAAATCCTAAACTTACTGCTTTTGGTATTCACAGAAGGCATTTAGTATTAGTAAAGTTAGGATTTTGTTTTAAGTCTGTCTTAACTCTGTCTTAAGTCTTTCTTAAGTCTGTCTTAAGTCTATCCTAAGTTTGTCTAAGTCTCTCTTAACCCCTTCCATGCTAGTCCGTTTCCGCCACTGTGCGGTAAACAAACGAACAGGGCGGGCCGTGATGAACCCCTGCCGTCATCAGCACACGAGCGCTGTGGAGCGTGACGGCTGTGGTTCGTCACCAGCATGGAAGGGGTTAAGTCTGTCTTAAGTCTGTCGTAAGTCAAACTTAAGACAAAATCCTAACTTTACTACTACTAGATGCCCTCTGTGAATACCAAAAGTAGTAAGTTTAGGATTTTATCTTAAGTTCGTTCTGTGAATCGGGCCCATTGTGAGGGGGATGAACCAAAAATGAAAGCAAGTTGGTTCTACGTGTTTTGTACCATGGTTGCCCCAATAACATTGATTCAGAGTTTTAAAGAGTGTTACCACCTCTTGACCTGATTTATTTCAGTACCTTGGATAACGGGACCACAAGGAGCCGGTCTTTGTGTGCGATGCAGCTCATTTGAAATAATCATCTCACTTCAATAGGAAGCCATGGGTTGATGTGACCGAAGTGTTTCACTCCTGTAATAGGTCTTGTTGTTCTTCTCAGATCCATGTCTGACTTGTGAGTGCCTGTGAGTGGAGCACTTCTATAGACAAGCCTTGACATGAGCACCTCATCTAAGATATTCTTTATGGTTTCATCCATGTTGTCTGCAACATGAGACATATTCAAATTCTTATTTGGGATTTGCAGACTAGATGATATGTTCACTGCCAACATAAGCAAATTGTGTTGTTAGTTGAATAGGGTGTGAGCTCCGGTCAAGCAACATCCACAAAAAAGAGTCAGGCTTAACATAGAGGCACTGTGTAATGTATTTATGCAGTACACAAACAGTAATAAAGTGAAAACACAACACAAGAAACATCCCAAATAAATTTAGAACAATGGAGAAAGTTGTTATACCTTTTTTGACATCAACATGACAAGAAACAATCATTAGACTCGGATTTATGAATTTTTGGACTTCTGAGTGAAATTTAGCCCCTATAACCTCAGACATCTCTTTGGGTGAGACTTCGTCAATCAATCAATCAAACCACTTTGTTCGATTAATTAAAATCATTAAAGTACATTCAAAACACAAAAGACAAAACACCAATGTTATCTTACAATATGAATGGGCGACATAAAAAAGTTTAAAATTCCTACACAAAATCTATGATTAATTTATACTTAGAAAAAATATATCAGGTAAAAACAGTTACAATAAGATAAAATTCAGAAAAATGCATGTTTCAATCATCATACCAAATCTTTTTCCTAAGGCAGACAGCAGCAACAAGAAAACTGGCAAGATTAAAAATATTCCAGGTATTATCTAACAATTGAAGGTACATTAGAGCTGGTCTGACCTGTAAAAAGCCCTTTCCCCTCTGGAGCAGAGATAAAAACCTCTTCCTAATGTCAATATAAAAATCACAAAACTTAATAAAGTGCATAGTGTCCTGAGGTGAAAAATTGTCGCAGTGACACGGGGCTATATCTTCTGGTTTACACCAACTGAGGACATTACCCAAGGAAAAGTGAATTAAGTTGAATCGAAACCTAGTCAGAAGCCAGCGATGAAAAGGCTTAGTCACAATTCTCAGATAGAGCTATATTGACGGTAAGGAGATTATTGAATAATGAGCCCTGACCAAAGGTCTCCTGATCCTCCCGTTCCAGCCTCAATATATTCAACAACTGTGATTTCACCCACTTTACATCAATTTTTTTTAACCCTTCTGGGGCATTATAGATATCAGGGCACCCTAATTTAATGAACATACCCTTAACGTACAACAACCAGTGGATACTGCTGGCTTTATCTAAGGCAACACATTCCCTTAGAATCAGATGGTTCAAAGTTAGCTCTGGATTGAGCCAAGTTTTCATCCAGCAGACCAAGGGAGCCAATCTCACCAGATCAGTCACATACCCCATCCCCAGTTTCTGATCAATGGCATAAGTTGGGGTGATTGGGGGACAGACAAAAGGGAACGTAAAAATTAGATTTCTGCCAACTGAACCCCTGCCAGATGCTTATTACCCCAAATGGCAGCGCCACACGTAGCAATAGCCACACATTTAGACCTATAGATGGCAAATAATGCCTCAAAAGGCCTGGCTCCCAATCGGTGCCAGAAGCCCAGTAGAGCTGACGACGATCTCCACTACTGCATTCTTTTTAACTTTAAATTGGGGACCCAAGAGCATCTGTTGTCGATTAAAACCCCCAAGTATGTAAAAGCAGTCACTCTAGTCATTGGCGAGCAAAAATACCATGGAGGTGCGGGAGAAAAGCAGACAGGGGAGATAGCTGGAAAACACATGGACTTTCAATTAGTCCTGAACCAAAATGGAGTGAAAGTGACCCAATTAAAGGGCGGTAAAGTAGCTATTCTCCATGGAAGAAACACATACAAGATTGAGAAATAGGAACACAAATAAGAAGCAGTCAAAATACTTTGATAGTAAAGCCAATTAATGGTAAGCAATGGTTGGGCTGCAAAGCTCAGTCTGTTCTTGTTAAGTTCATAATATATGTTTGCAACTGGATAGCTTGCACTGTCTGATAGGCTCAAACCGAAAGTAAGAAAAAGGCTTACTGAAAGCAAACGGGAGGTGTGAGGCACTATGTCAAGAAGCATTCTGAAGGCAAGCAAGCAATGCCCAGAGATCTGGACTGTCTTCAAACTAGCAGGCTTTGTTTAGCCCAGAGAAGGTGTGCAGAGAAAGGTATAAGGAGAACAAGGGTACATCCATTCACCACAACAGTGCATCACAGGGTATTTTCAAAGGTGTGGTAAGTTTTTATAGATTAGTAATATTTTTCACCTTACTAATGCATGTCTGTACTAAAGCTTGAATTATTATTGTACTCAGTACTTTAAAAAAAAAAAAATATAGACTGAGATAACATATAATATTCATTATTGGATATATATTGTTGTAGTCAATGACTCAGTTTTGGCCAGGAACTGTTTCACATAAAATCACCCTAAAAGCATGTCTTGTAGGTCTGTGGCTCTCCAGGCCGAACCTCCTTTTTAAAGTAGCTATCATTAGGGAGGCTAATGAGACATCTTTCTTTGTCCCCCAAGGGGACACATGCAAAGGCAACTAAAGGGCGATTTTTGTGTCACAAAGGCTGCAGTTTCTCCCTAATATCCATTTGAGACTTCCTAAGTACAGTTATTGTACTCACTAACCGACTCTCTTCTTTTTCTCAGATTCCCGTGACTGCTGGCCTTGTTCTGAAGACCACTGGCCCAATGAAGAGCGAACCCGATGTGATCTAACAACTGTCGAGTTCCTTTCCCTTGAGGAGCCTTTGGGAATCACACTTTTATGCCTCACCAGCCTCCTCTTCCTACTCACCCTTCTTGTTCTCTGCATCTTCAAGAAGTACCAGGACACACCAATTGTCAAAGCAAACAATCAAGTACTCAGCTATGCGCTTCTCATCGCCCTCATGCTCTGCTTCCTCTCTCCCTTCTGCTTCATTGGCCATCCCATGAAGGCCACCTGCATGATCCGTCAAAACTTATTTGGAATTATCTTTTCCATCAGCATTTCCACCATTCTGGCCAAGACCATCACTGTGATTATAGCGTTCAATGCTCGCGATCCCACCAGCCGTTCCTCAAGGTGGCTTGGGGCCAGAATGCCCAGTGCAGTGGTCCTTCTGTGTTCATTTGCTCCAGTCCTGATTTGCACAGTCTGGCTGCTTCTTGATCCTCCGTTCCCAGTGAAGATACAGATGGGAGACACCACCATCCTCCAGTGTGACGAGGGCTCTGTTCTCTTCTTCTATCTGATGTTGGGATATTTGGGCTTGTTGGCCAGTGTCAGTTTTGTGGTTGCATTTTATGCTCGTAATTTGCCTCAGAGTTTTAATGAGGCCAAGTTTCTTACCTTCAGTATGCTTGTGTTTCTGGCTGTCTGGACATCTTTCATCCCAGCGTAACTCAGCACAAATGGAAAATATTTGGTGGCCGTCGAGATCTTTGCCATCTTGTCTTCAAGTGCAGGACTATTGGGTTGTATCTTCATTCCTAAATGTTACATCATCATTTGGAGGCCAGATATGAACACAAAACAGAACTTAATGCAAAAGTCCGTTTCCAAATGACCAAAAATAAATTTTCGAATGATGTATAAAATATTCTATTCGTATAACCTCTCTTGTTAATGTTAATGTTAATGTTAAAAGAGCTTGTTAAGCGCGCTAACACCGATTGGTTTCATGGCACTATAGAGAGACAGAGAGCAGGTCCGGAGGGTTTTAGATGTGTGCTTGAGTTAGAGATAAGCTTGTTTATAGAGCCAGGTCTTAAGTGCTCTTCTGAATGTCATGAGGTCCGGACAAGTCCGGATCTCAAGAGGAAAGGAATTCCACAGACGAGGGGCCAGTGCCGCAAATCGACAGCCACCAGTGCGCTTATGTTTGATGGAAGGTGTATGTAGAAGGCCAGGAGGGGCTGAGCCCAAATTGCGGGAAGGGGTATGCCTCATTATAAGTTTTTCAATGAATTTGGGACTTTTACAGTGAAGGGATTTGAAAATCATGCAGCCTGTTTTGAAGGAGCAACACTGGGCCATGGGGAGCCAATGGAGTTTCGTATGCAGTGAGGTGGCAGATTGCCATCTAGGTTGGCTCAGAATCAGTCTGGCTGCATAGTTTTGCACCATCTGAAGTCATTTCAGCAAGTAGAGAGGTATGCCCAGGTAGATAGAATTTGCATAGTCCAGGTGGGACAGCATCGTGGCTATCACCACCTGGGTGATGGCCTCCGATGTTAGAAGTGTTGAACCTTCCTAATTTTCCTAAGTTGGAAAAAACACTTGGAGACCACCTGGCCCACTTGAGTTTTCAGTGAGAGATCACTATTTAAGGTGACTCCGAGTGTCTTTGCTGAAGAAGTGGGAGATGGAGCGGGCCCCAGTATTTGACACTGTCCCCTGTGAGTACCAGCTCAGTCTTACCCGGGTTCAATTTCAGATGATTTTGCTCCATCCAGGCTTGGAAGAACCTCATGGTCGACTGAAAACTGGAGATGGAGATATCAGAATTGTGTATTGTAAAAAGCAGTTGCAGGTCGTCTGCATAATTGAAGACCGTCACTTGTCTATCTCTGAGGGCCTGGATTAAGGGAAAAATATAGAGATTGAACAAGTGAGGAGACAGGGAGGAGCCCTGTGGGACGCCACAAGTAATAGTCTGTTTAGGGGCAACCAGATCTCCAAGACGGACTGCTTGGGATCTGTTCTCCAGAAAAGATTTCAGCCAGCTGACCGCTGTGCCCTGGACGCCGGCCTGGATGACACGGTCGATCAGAATGGTGTGGTCGACCGTGTCAAATGCGTCCGAAAGATCCAGAAGCACCAAGGCCTGGCGAGAGCGGTTGTCTGCACAGTCACGGAGAGTATCTAGAACTGTGAGTACCACCGCCCCTGTTGAATGGGCAGGCCGGAACCCTGCCTGATGGGGCTTGAGGTAATTTGATTCCTCCAGAAAGTTGGACAGACATCTGGCTACGTGGGCCTCCATCACCTTTGCTAAGGAAGGGAGCAGGGAAATAGGGCGGTAGTTTGCCTTACATGTTGGATCAGCCCCAGGTCTCTTCAGAAGCGGCACTACCGTCGCTTCCTTAAATGCTAGTGGCACTTGTCCCGATGTTAAGGAATCGTTCAGGAGGGTGCAGGCGAGGTCAGGGAGAGCAGAGAAGCAGTCTTTTAGAACATGGGGGGGCAACTGTCTGAGGGGGCACCAGATTTAACTCTTACTAGAAGCTCTTGGAATTGCTCTAGGGTGATAGGAGGGAAACTACTAAGAATGCCGTTGTTATTGGCAGTAGCCGTTGCAGAAATAATAGGATTGGGGGATTGTGAGATACTCGCTTTAATATCCGAGATTTTCTCAATGAAATAGACATTGAGTGAGTCACATACGGTCTGGGTAGGAGTTCAGGGTGGGGCGTACACTGTCTAAGTTAGTTAACTCATTCAGTGTAGAAAAGATGTCCTTTGATCTGTTAGTCGAGTTGAGGATACGGGACGAGAAATAGGCTGCTTTGGTAGATAAAATGGCGTTCATATATCCCTTCCTAGCAGAAGTAAATCCTATCTTTAGGTCAGGGGAATAGAAGCGGCGCCATTGTCGCTCCATTTGGCGCAAGGCCAGTTTCTTTGCTTTCAACTCGGACAAGAACCATCGCTGGGCATGTGCACACCGAGCCAATTTGACTTTCTTGTAGGGGGCGTGTGCATCACTTGCTGCTTGCAGCCAGCCAGGAAGGTTAGATTCATGTAAATTAATGTCTGGGTGGGGAGGTAGGATAGTGTTAGTGAGTGTCCGTAGGAAGTCTGATCTATCTAATGTATTCCAATTCCTCGCCCAGCCTCCGGCTGCTGTGGTAGTTGTCTTGGTGGTGGAGTAGACAAGATTAAATTTGAGTAGGAGATGGTCAGACCATAGGCAAGGGATGGTTGCCGGGGTTGTGACCAGCAAAATGTTGGTCCAGACATGGTCTAAGATATGGCCCTTGCGGTGGGTTGGCAAGGTGACCTGCTGAGAGAAATTCAGGTTGTTCATCAGAGTGCGGGCCTCCCAAGGGGTCGTTGAACCAGTAGTTAAAATTACCTACCAGGAAGACCCTGGCATGGTCCATAGCCAAGTTTGCAATTTGCTCGCTGAGCACGAGAGGAAAGAGTGGCATAGATTTTGGTGGTCTGTACAAGAGAACCCACGCGATAGTTACATGGGAGATGTTGAGTTTTAACACCAGGTTATCTGTTTCCGGGAGGTTTAGACAAGTGAGGGCATTGACTTTAGGAGTGGAGCGGATGATAGCCGCAACCCCCCCCCACCGGGTTTGCCCGTAATGCGGTCAGCATGTATGATATAGTAGTCAGGAGGAAGTGCTGCTATTATATCAGGGGCCGAGTCCGGTGTCATCCAGGTCTCAGTAAGTAAAAGAATATCGGGTTTGTCAGTTGCTAACAGAAGAAAACTGTCAAGCTGATGTTTCACCAGGCAACGGGTGTTTAGGTAAAGAATGGCATGTCTGCAGCAGACAGGATCAACATGGCAGTTCAGTCTGGTGGCTCAGGGGACTAATGCTGTTGGGCATGGCATTTCTGCAGGGTCGCCCGCAAACTTTGTGCCTTCTTCTTCCACTTTTTGCTGAATTCATATTTGTTGGCTTTAGGACTGTGTGCACTTTACTTCTCTTCTAAACAGTGCTAAATTGCTTGTACTCTCTCCTTAATTACTAACAGTGGCTAATCTATATATGGCATATTTAATTTACCTATAAGTCCCTAGTAATAAGCACTGCCTGTGCCCACAACCTTTAAATTAATTGTTACTAGTGGGCCTGCAGCACTGATTGTGGCCCCCCCAATTAAGTTCCCTTTTAAACATGTCTCAGGCCTGCCACTGCAAACTCTGTGTGTGCAGTTTGAAACTGCCATGTAGACCTGGCAAGTAAAATCTCTTAGGATGGATTGATGGATGGGTTTTTATATAGCGCAATATCACCGCCAGGTCTCAAAGCGCTTTGCATTGGGAACCCATCCTGGTTTTTCCCTGTGAGATAGCCCCTACTGGGTATCCCCAAGGTGAAAGCCAGGCATCCCGCCGCAGGGGGCCGTAGTGGAGATTAAGCAAGCTATTGCCCAGAGTTGCAGAGTGTGAACCTGTGATTCGAGTAGGCACCGAAGCGAGAATTACCGAGTCCATGGACATTTTGGGCTCAAGACCCTGCTGCGTTGGGAATTGAACCCTGGTCCCGGGTCTGATCTTAGCGTCCGGGTCTGCCTCCTCTAACCAGTGAGCCACACTTCTCCACCTAAACACAATATGATGGTGGACGGAGCACTGAAACTTTTCACCCCCAGTCACTACTAGATCTGGGTTGTATCCATTATTGTTATTGTTTTTTAGCTCACTTCACCACCCCAGTTCAGACCCAGCGATATGCAAATCAGTCTTGACCCTGTGCCTCGTGGGAACAGTCAAGCCGGAACTGCCAAACCAAGTTCCCTGGACCGGAAATAACATCCTGGTAGTGTTTTTGGGGTAACAGCAGTCGGCCAGCCTAACTTGAATCCAGAGGCATAATAAGCAGATGTTTGCAAAATAAATCCTCTTGGCAGTCCAAACCTTCCTTTTTGATACTTATAAGAGCTGCGATGCCTTAAGCATACAGCCAGGAAATTTAAGAAAGTCTGGAGAAAGTCACACCTGGAGGTGGATAAAACCAATTATCAGATGGCAATAAGCACTTACCAAAAAGCCATCCGAACTGCATGTAAGAGCTATGTTACCTCACAATTGGAGGTGGCATGTAACGATCCGAAAGTGTTATATCAAATCGTAAACACCTTTCTAAAGCCAGTGGCATGTGAAAGTGCGGACATGTCGTCCCAACAACTATGTGACGACATCTCAAGTTTTTTCACTGATAAGATTGACGTTATCTATGAAAAAATTGAGGCATCTATTCCATCTATAAATAATCATGACATTCACATACCGGGGCAAGCAGTTACTGCCAACTCTGATTTGTTTCTTAACTTTCCGAAAATTACTCTGCCTGAGGTAGAGATGTTGATCAAGAACATCAAAAGTGGGAGCCCCTCTGATCTACAACCAGCAAGATCTATGGGAGTGGTGGGGAAAGTGCTTGGTCCGGATATTCAGAGCCTGGTGAACCTCTCGTTAAAAACGGGATGGGTCCCAGGGGAGTGGAAAAAGGCTCTAGTTAGACCTATTCGGAAGAACATCGCTATCCCTTGGACTAACTTGTCCAATCTTAGACCCATCTCCCTGCTGCCTTTTTTGGGTAAAATCATTGAAAAGCATACTAATAAGCATTTGTCCAACTTCCTGGAACAATCGGGAAGCCTTGATCCTTCACAGTCTGGATTCAGGCCGAAATATAGTACTGAAACTGCCCTGCTGTCGATAACTGATGATCTTCGTATGTACCAGGACAGAGGTATTTCCGTTGTCCTGGTGCTACTAGACTTATCGACAGCGTTCGATACTATCTCTCATAAGATCTTGATCGAACGACTGACTGTGAAAGGACTGGGTGGCAAGGCACTGGACTGGATAAAGAGCTTTCTCTCCGACCACACCCAGTGTGTCACCATGGGTGAATTTCGGTCTGATGAGGTTAAGATCACCAAGGGGGTGCCACAGGGCTCATGTTTGAGCCCAACTCTTTTTAACACCTATGTGGCACCCCTGGCAGATATAACTAGAGCCTTTGGTTTCTGTCCAGTGTCTTATGCTGATGATACCCAGCTGCTTTTTCCTTTTAACAAACTGACCCCGGAGGTTATACAATCTTTCTCCGAGGGGATGAAAGCAGTATCCCAGTGGATGTCTTCCAACTTTCTTCAGTGTAACGTTGGTAAGACTGAGGTGATGCTTTTTGGTGAGGCCAAGATACTATGGTCCCCTGACTGGTGACCTTTAGATTTAGGACAAGTCCCCGAACCAAAACTAGTAATCAAAAACCTTGGGGTACGTCTAGAGCCGGAGTTGACTATGAAACAACATGGAAATAATACGGTGGGGTCCTGTTTCCATGTGATAGGACTCCTCCGTAGGATATTTCCGCTCCTTCCTGACTCAATTAGAAAGACTCTGGTTCAGGCTCTAGTGATCAGCCGACTTGATTACTGTAATGGTCTCCTGGTGTCTGCAAACGAAGAGGTGTTGGACCGACTACAAGTGGTACAAAACACAGCAGCCAGGCTAGTCCTCAATGCTCCCCCCAGATCTTCCTCTAAACCTTTGTTGGAAAAACTTCATTGGTTATCTATCCGCCAAAGAGTGAAATTCAAGACTTGCTGTATTGTACACAAAGGATTACATGATTTAGGCCCTGTCTACTTAGCTAATAAATTTGTTCCATATGTTCCCACACGCACACTTAGGTCAAGTGAGCAGCTGCTGCTAAGGGTACCTAAGATTAGCAGCACCAGACTGGGGGGCAAGGCCCTGTCAGTGGTAGGTCCTATTTTGTGCAACAGCCTTCCTCTCCAACTAAGACAGTGTTCTGACCATTTTGCTTTCAGAAAGCAACTGAAAACCTTTCTGTTTCAGGTCTAACTAGTTAAGACACGAAGCACTCAAAGATCAGCCACTCTGTGAGTTTTGGTTTTGTATTGTTATCATTGTCCTGGTTTTTGCTTCTGCTGTCTCTTAGCGCGAAGATACTCCTTCGGGAGTCTATTCAAGCGCTTTACAAACCCGCAAATAAATAAATAAGTTACCCCTATGGTTGGTCCCAGAAAACCCGGAGGACAGGGTTCAATGTATCTAGAAATATGCACATGCACTTTTAAGTTTTGCATATCCTGGAAATGAAAAACTCTTATATTATTATTTCACTAAAGCAAGGCCTATATCTCCCTTGGGATGATATTGGGATTACCTTATTACATGTTATGAGTTCAATTTCAAAGTGAGGATATATACCTGGTTCCTGTTTGTTGCCTCTGGAATCCTAATTAAAAATCCTAAGGTATGGTGATGGTGGTTTTCAATTACAAGTCTGAAAATGTCACATTTAGATCATTATGTGAAACAGGGGGAGGAGGAGGATAGATGAGACTAGGTTGTCCTCCTAAAGAACAGTACAAACAACAGTGTGGATCCCAGTCCTGGGACCCTAGGGCCTAGCTCAGTTCAGGTGTATGGTTGATTGGAACCTAACGCCTTCAAGAAAGAGAAATTTCTTTCTAGTGTCCCCTCACTCACCGGGGTTGCCACACGGTGACATGCTTCATCATTGGGGTCCTCCCAGTTCTCTACGAAAAGGGGCGTGCTGCGACTCGCGAACTACGCAGGAGCACTGTTAGTGTGAATGACTATGTGTGGTGCGAAAAGAATAAATGGAGTGGGTGTGTGTGTGTTAAAAATACCATACTTAGTGGGCCTAACTGTTTTATTGAGCTCCTATGCAGGTATATTAAAAGTGGGGTTGATGTCACTGTAGGACAACCTATAATGTGGTTGACTCAGTGATCAATATGGTCGACATGTTTCATGCTACCCCTAGCATTTCATCGGGATCATGCAGGGACCAGCCCTGCATATGCCACTCCTAAATCCCACTCGTTGGGATCGTGAATATTAAAACAATATTAAAGTGAATTCATGCATGCATTTATTTTAAAATACATACGTTCCTCTCAATTAGTGGGTTCTGTAAAATAAAACATATTGTTAATAACAAATCTTCCCTGAGGGAAGATACACATAGTACATTTGCATGCCACTCGCATACTGTGTTTCGAAAGATGGTTGGCGCCATATTGGCGCGTGCATGCTTTCCATTAGTCCAAATAGTCGTGAAAATGTTCGTGAATTCACACACATAAACAAGACAGGACTTTTGTGACCAAACAATAGACATAACAACACATAATAGTACACAGAAAGGATTTCAATAGTTACTTATAGAAGCGAAAATTGACGCTTCATGGTCACGCTGGGGGTCAATTTCACTTATGGGATACACTGCTGCAAAAAGATGATAGATATATACAGTGCCCATTAGATTGAAATTACGCTTTGATCATTGAGTTTAGAAAAATGATCACCTTGTTGCTCGGACTCACAATGTCCATTCACTCAGGGTTAATGTACTTACATCCTATCTTGTGAAATCGCGCTTTGCTACCTACTCGGCACCTCCCCGGACCGCATCTTACCTGGCCAAAGCCGGCGCGTTGGTTTTGTTTGTTTCTGTCCCGGCACTGAGACGGAAACGCCCTCGGCAGCTAGACCCGTGCGAGCTTAGCGGCCATATTGGAAGTATGTCTTTTGGAATTGTATTTAGAAACAGATGACGGTGGTCTCTGTCAGTGTTAGCGCTAAAGGCATGAAATGGGTAGAAGGGGAAATAAGGGAAAATAAAGACTCAGAGCTAAAACTAGACGCTCTATTGTCTCATAATATGTTTATATTCATTTTTAACAAAAAACGGAAGGGTGATTGTTCGTTTTTTGAAACAATAACTACCACAACCAAAGTGAAGAAAACGTTTGCGGTCTTGCTCTATATTATTAGTACAATACCAGAAATAAATTTAACGTCATGATATGGTTTCTGGGAAAATATATTAACGTTTAATTGGTCCATTTATTCTTCAGGATCATTAATTAAAGGTGTATGATTTCTTGGTCATTTATCTTGTCCCATAACAGTTCAGAATTACATTAAGGGCTCCATTTGATTCATATTCAAGTGGTTATAGTGTTTACAGGGCGGATTCCGTCTCTGGGATAGGTCATAGTTCTCAGCGACCAATTCTCGGTATAAGACTGTGGTGGATCTTGATCATAAATAAAGCCCCCCACGGAATATCATCGTTCAATCCAATGGTGTCTGTACGTAATCTAAACACCCATCGTTGTTCATGCTCATGGAGAAATCTTTCTTGGTTTTCTTTGGTTTTTGCAGTCTCTAACACTACCCATCTCATGTCATTGGGAGTGTGATTTGTTTCAATGAAATGATTCGTCATTCTTGTTGTTGTCCTTTTGCACCTAATTGTGCTGCGGTGTTCAACTATCCTTGTACTCACTTTGCGTGTCGTCATCCCGATGTAATGCAAATTGCAAGTACATGTGATCATGTATACAACCCCACTGGTGTTGCAGTTAGACATCTGCCTCAATTCCCAGTTGGTGCCATCATTGAAAGTCACCATTTTCGTGGTTGATGTTAAGTGGCAGACACTGCAGTTGTTGCATGCATAATGACCAGTTGGTAGAGAGTGTTGTCTGGTTGGAGGATGGTTGGATTTTGGGCGAGTATGTACCAGACGATCTTTCAAATTCCTTGCTCGGCGGTGGCTGAACATTGGGATTGGTATCGTTAGTTCGCCACTATTGATGATAGGCCAGTGTTTCTTCACAATTTTGGTTACTTGGTCTGATACTTTGGTGAAAGTGGTGATGCAGATTGGTCTCTTGCTCTCAGTAGTGTCTTTCACCTTGGGTTCCAAGAGTGCATCCCTGTTATTGTTGGATGCCCGTTTATTCGCCTTTCTTACTATCTTCTTAGGATAGTTACGTGCTTGTAATTTTTTACTCAAATCCTCAGCTTGCACTCTATAGTCCTCTTTGTTTGAACAATTTCTCCTCAACCTAAGGAATTGACCGAAGGGGAGATTCTGTCTCAAATGTCTTGGATGAAAGCTATCATATGTAAGCAGGCAATTCCGTGCTGTAGCTTTGAAATGTGTCATGGTCTTCAAAAGGCCATCCTCTGCCATGATGTTAAGATCAAGGAACACCAGTTGGGTTCTACTGAGGGTTATGGTGAATTTCAGGAATCTGTCCTGTCGATTTAGCCATTCGAAAAAGGTTCCTGCCTCTTCTTCAGTTCCTTTCCATATTACCAGGACGTCATCAATATAACGTTTCCACAATGTGATATGTTTCCTGTAGGGGTTGTTCTCATGTAATATTTTGGTCTTCTCGAGATGGTGAACATAGAGTCCTGCTAGGCTTGGCGCAAATGTGCTTCCCATACTCGTCCCATGCAGTTGACGGTATAGGGTGTCCTCAAATCTAAATTTTTTTTCGGTAAGTGCCAAGCGACAACATTCAAGCACCACATGTCTTGGGGTTTTGTAATCCCAATGAGAGTCAAACAGTACCTCCTCGAGAATTTCAAGGGTTTCACGGTGGGGGAGGCTTGTATACAAGCTCTCCACATCAAGACTTATAAGGATGTCAGATGTGGGTTCAAAGGTTTGTTCCTTTAGTAGGCAGAGTACATCTTTAGTGTCTCTTACATAGGTATCCGTTTTCTGTACTAGTGGCCTTAAAAAGGCATCTGCAAATTTAGAAAGCGGTTCGAGGATCGACCCAATGCCCGAAACTATGGGTCTCCCCGGTGGTTTGGTTAGGCTCTTATGTATTTTAGGGATAGTATAAAAGTATGGGGTCACTGGTTTGGTGTTTACCAGAACTCCGTTTCTTTTTTGCTCACCCAGTCGTTTGCTTGGGATTCCTCAATGAGATATGGTATGGATATCCTAAGACGTTCAGGTGGATCATCCTTGATGATAGTGTAATTCCTGGAGTCACCCAAGAGACGGAGACATTCCTCTCTGTAATCAGTAGTGTTCTGTAACACAATAGCGCCACCCTTATCCGCCGGTTTGATTACTATCCTGCTTTCGTTTGATAATTCCTGGATGGCTTGAATTTCTTGATTACTAGTGTTTTGAAACACCTTTACTGTTCGTGGATCAAGATCTTTTATTTCCTTCATTATTGCTTTTTCAAAAGCTAGAATCTAGACTGGTAAGTTGGCTGCGGGTGGAATAAAGGTAGACTTTTTCTTCAGACCTGTATCTGTGGCGTCCGTTCTTGTTTGGTCTTTAAAAAAGACTTGGAGTTTTATTTTTCTTATCATTGTCCTGGTTTTTGCTTCTGCTGTCTCTAAGCGCGAAGATACTCCTTCGGGAGTCTATTCAAGCGCTTTACAAACCCGCAAATAAATAAATAAGTTACCCCTATGGTTGGTCCCAGAAAACCCGGAGGACAGGGTTCAATGTATCTAGAAATATGCACATGCACTTTTAAGTTTTGCATATCCTGGAAATGAAAAACTCTTATATTATTATTTCACTAAAGCAAGGCCTATATCTCCCTTGGGATGATATTGGGATTACCTTATTACATGTTATGAGTTCAATTTCAAAGTGAGGATATATACCTGGTTCCTGTTTGTTGCCTCTGGAATCCTAATTAAAAATCCTAAGTTATGGTGATGGTGGTTTTCAATTACAAGTCTGAAAATGTCACATTTAGATCATTATGTGAAACAGGGGGAGGAGGAGGATAGATGAGACTAGGTTGTCCTCCTAAAGAACAGTACAAACAACAGTGTGGATCCCAGTCCTGGGACCCTAGGGCCTAGCTCAGTTCAGGTGTATGGTTGATTGGAACCTAACGCCTTCAAGAAAGAGAAATTTCTTTCTAGTGTCCCCTCACTCACCGGGGTTGCCACACGGTGACATGCTTCATCATTGGGGTCCTCCCAGTTCTCTACGAAAAGGGGCGTGCTGCGACTCGCGAACTACGCAGGAGCACTGTTAGTGTGAATGACTATGTGTGGTGCGAAAAGAATAAATGGAGTGGGTGTGTGTGTGTTAAAAATACCATACTTAGTGGGCCTAACTGTTTTATTGAGCTCCTATGCAGGTATATTAAAAGTGGGGTTGATGTCACTGTAGGACAACCTATAATGTGGTTGACTCAGTGATCAATATGGTCGACATGTTTCATGCTACCCCTAGCATTTCATCGGGACCATGCAGGGACCAGCCCTGCATATGCCACTCCTAAATCCCACTCGTTGGGATCGTGAATATTAAAACAATATTAAAGTGAATTCATGCATGCATTTATTTTAAAATACATACGTTCCTCTCAATTAGTGGGTTCTGTAAAATAAAACATATTGTTAATAACAAATCTTCCCTGAGGGAAGATACACATAGTACATTTGCATGCCACTCGCATACTGTGTTTCGAAAGATGGTTGGCGCCATATTGGCGCGTGCATGCTTTCCATTAGTCCAAATAGTCGTGAAAATGTTCGTGAATTCACACACATAAACAAGACAGGACTTTTGTGACCAAACAATAGACATAACAACACATAATAGTACACAGAAAGGATTTCAATAGTTACTTATAGAAGCGAAAATTGACGCTTCATGGTCACGCTGGGGGTCAATTTCACTTATGGGATACACTGCTGCAAAAAGATGATAGATATATACAGTGCCCATTAGATTGAAATTACGCTTTGATCATTGAGTTTAGAAAAATGATCACCTTGTTGCTCGGACTCACAATGTCCATTCACTCAGGGTTAATGTACTTACATCCTGTCTTGTGAAATCGCGCTTTGCTACCTACTCGGCACCTCCCCGGACCGCATCTTACCTGGCCAAAGCCGGCGCGTTGGTTTTGTTTGTTTCTGTCCCGGCACTGAGACGGAAACGCCCTCGGCAGCTAGACCCGTGCGAGCTTAGCGGCCATATTGGAAGTATGTCTTTTGGAATTGTATTTAGAAACAGATGACGGTGGTCTCTGTCAGTGTTAGCGCTAAAGGCATGAAATGGGTAGAAGGGGAAATAAGGGAAAATAAAGACTCAGAGCTAAAACTAGACGCTCTATTGTCTCATAATATGTTTATATTCATTTTTAACAAAAAACGGAAGGGTGATTGTTCGTTTTTTGAAACAATAACTACCACAACCAAAGTGAAGAAAACGTTTGCGGTCTTGCTCTATATTATTAGTACAATACCAGAAATAAATTTAACGTCATGATATGGTTTCTGGGAAAATATATTAACGTTTAATTGGTCCATTTATTCTTCAGGATCATTAATTAAAGGTGTATGATTTCTTGGTCATTTATCTTGTCCCATAACAGTTCAGAATTACATTAAGGGCTCCATTTGATTCATATTCAAGTGGTTATAGTGTTTACAGGGCGGATTCCGTCTCTGGGATAGGTCATAGTTCTCAGCGACCAATTCTCGGTATAAGACTGTGGTGGATCTTGATCATAAATAAAGCCCCCCACGGAATATCATCGTTCAATCCAATGGTGTCTGTACGTAATCTAAACACCCATCGTTGTTCACGCTCATGGAGAAATCTTTCTTGGTTTTCTTTGGTTTTTGCAGTCTCTAACACTACCCATCTCATGTCATTGGGAGTGTGATTTGTTTCAATGAAATGATTCGTCATTCTTGTTGTTGTCCTTTTGCACCTAATTGTGCTGCGGTGTTCAACTATCCTTGTACTCACTTTGCGTGTCGTCATCCCGATGTAATGCAAATTGCAAGTACATGTGATCATGTATACAACCCCACTGGTGTTGCAGTTAGACATCTGCCTCAATTCCCAGTTGGTGCCATCATTGAAAGTCACCATTTTCGTGGTTGATGTTAAGTGGCAGACACTGCAGTTGTTGCATGCATAATGACCAGTTGGTAGAGAGTGTTGTCTGGTTGGAGGATGGTTGGATTTTGGGCGAGTATGTACCAGATGATCTTTCAAATTCCTTGCTCGGCGGTGGCTGAACATTGGGATTGGTATCGTTAGTTCGCCACTATTGATGATAGGCCAGTGTTTCTTCACAATTTTGGTTACTTGGTCTGATACTTTGGTGAAAGTGGTGATGCAGATTGGTCTCTTGTTCTCAGTAGTGTCTTTCACCTTGGGTTCCAAGAGTGCATCCCTGTTATTGTTGGATGCCCGTTTATTCGCCTTTCTTACTATCTTCTTAGGATAGTTACGTGCTTGTAATTTTTTACTCAAATCCTCAGCTTGCACTCTATAGTCCTCTTTGTTTGAACAATTTCTCCTCAACCTAAGGAATTGACCGAAGGGGAGATTCTGTCTCAAATGTCTTGGATGAAAGCTATCATATGTAAGCAGGCAATTCCGTGCTGTAGCTTTGAAATGTGTCATGGTCTTCAAAAGGCCATCCTCTGCCATGATGTTAAGATCAAGGAACACCAGTTGGGTTCTACTGAGGGTTATGGTGAATTTCAGGAATCTGTCCTGTCGATTTAGCCATTCGAAAAAGGTTCCTGCCTCTTCTTCAGTTCCTTTCCATATTACCAGGACGTCATCAATATAACGTTTCCACAATGTGATATGTTTCCTGTAGGGGTTGTTCTCATGTAATATTTTGGTCTTCTCGAGATGGTGAACATAGAGTCCTGCTAGGCTTGGCGCAAATGTGCTTCCCATACTCGTCCCATGCAGTTGACGGTATAGGGTGTCCTCAAATCTAAAACATTTTTCGGTAAGTGCCAAGCGACAACATTCAAGCACCACATGTCTTGGGGTTTTGTAATCCCAATGAGAGTCAAACAGTACCTCCTCGAGAATTTCAAGGGTTTCACGGTGGGGGAGGCTTGTATACAAGCTCTCCACATCAAGACTTATAAGGATGTCAGATGTGGGTTCAAAGGTTTGTTCCTTTAGTAGGCAGAGTACATCTTTAGTGTCTCTTACATAGGTATCCGTTTTCTGTACTAGTGGCCTTAAAAAGGCATCTGCAAATTTAGAAAGCGGTTCGAGGATCGACCCAATGCCCGAAACTATGGGTCTCCCCGGTGGTTTGGTTAGGCTCTTATGTATTTTAGGGATAGTATAAAAGTATGGGGTCACTGGTTTGGTGTTTACCAGAACTCCGTTTCTTTTTTGCTCACCCAGTCGTTTGCTTGGGATTCCTCAATGAGATATGGTATGGATATCCTAAGACGTTCAGTTGGATCATCCTTGATGATAGTGTAATTCCTGGAGTCACCCAAGAGACGGAGACATTCCTCTCTGTAATCAGTAGTGTTCTGTAACACAATAGCGCCACCCTTATCCGCCGGTTTGATTACTATCCTGCTTTCGTTTGATAATTCCTGGATGGCTTGAATTTCTTGATTACTAGTGTTTTGAAACACCTTTACTGTTCGTGGATCCAGATCTTTTATTTCCTTCATTATTGCTTTTTCAAAAGCTAGAATCTCGACTGGTAAGTTGGCTGCGGGTGGAATAAAGGTAGACTTTTTCTTCAGACCTGTATCTGTGGCGTCCGTTCTTGTTTGGTCTTTAAAAAAGACTTGGAGTTTTATTTTTCTTATAAACTCTTTCAATTCACAGCATAATTTAAATTTGTCAACATTAGCCGTTGGGACAAAACCAAGTCCTTTGTTGAGAATTTTAGTTTGGATTTCCGTCAGTACTGTATCTGATAGATTCACTACTACATCTGGGGTACGCTCGTTGACGCTTCCAGGGGTCCCTTGCTTCGTGTGTGTGGTCCCTCTGATATCACTGGTTGTGCCCATCTCAGTTGTTGTCCTGGTTTGTTCCTCCCACTGTTGGATGATTGGCCCCTGCCTAAAAAAGGACGGCCTTGGTTACCCTGGTTTTCTGGGTTGGGACCCCAATTCATAGGGGGTTGCTGCGGATACATTGGTGGGCCATAGTAAAACGGTCCCGGTGGTGGTGGGCCATATGATGGGCCAAATTGTTGTGGTCCTTGAAAAGGTGTCCATATGGGGAACTGTTGGTACCCTCTTTGTCTGAAGGAATTTCCTCTCCCTTTCCTTGATCTTCTGTTCGAAGGGTAATTGTGATTTGATGAGGAACCCAAACTATTTGAACCGGTATTGGATCCATCGCTATCAGTATTATATCCGGGATTCCTATTGTTTACCCTGTAATCCGCTCTTATGTAAGGATACACCTTCTCATGTGAAAAAGCTTTGTGATCCTTGGAAAGTTTCTCATACTTGGTATCCTTTAGGGATTCTTCAAATTCTGACATGCTTTTATTCATTTCATCCAGTCTCTTTTTTAGTTCACTGGGAGTCTGATAAGATTTCAAACGTATCTCTAAAGTGTGGATTTCCTCCAGTAGTGTTTCTGAAAGGCGGGCAGCAGTCTTGACTATAAGCACTAACCAGTCCCTGGTAAAGTGCCACGAAATGAGTGACCAATCTTTTTTAAATTGTAGATTTTGTTGGAAAATGAATGGTTCATTCTTAACAATGAGACCTCTTGGAGCTGCACTGACTTTTAAATACTCAGCCATCATCACACCATGGATTAGTGTTTTGATCTGGTTACGTTTGAGTTCATTCAATTCATCCCATGTCTGGGATGCATCTTTATTTTCCCTGTTTGGTGCCCCGGTGCGTGGTAATATCGAGGCAATAATTCTGTCTACCTCGTCCTCCGAAAAGGAGAGACCTGTAATTTCTGCCATTATATGTAGTTGTTAATTCTGTGTATTTTTCTATATTGTTTGTTATTTGTTTGGTCTTAGAACCACTGATAACACCTGGACCGTGTTATCAGTGTATGACTCCCGCAGCCTTGCTGCTGCCAGGTAACTATGTGAAACAGGGGGAGGAGGAGGATAGATGAGACTAGGATGTCCTCCTAAAGAACAGTACAAACAACAGTGTGGATCCCAGTCCTGGGACCCTAGGGCCTAGCTCAGTTCAGGTGTATGGTTGATTGGAACCCTACGCCTTCAAGAAAGAGAAATTTCTTTCTAGTGTCCCCGCACATTTGCGCCAAGCCTAGCAGGACTCTATGTTCACCATCTCGAGAAGACCAAAATATTACATGAGAACAACCCCTACAGGAAACATATCACATTGTGGAAACGTTATATTGATGACGTCCTGGTAATATGGAAAGGAACTGAAGAAGAGGCAGGAACCTTTTTCGAATGGCTAAATCAACAGGACAGATTCATGAAATTCACCATAACCCTCAGTAGATCCCAACTGGTGTTCCTTGATCTTAACATCATGGCAGAGGATGGCCTTTTGAAGACCATGACACATTTCAAAGCTACAGCACGGAATTACCTGCTTACATATGATAGCTTTCATCCAAGACATTTGAGACAGAATCTCCCCTTCGGTCAATTCCTTAGGTTGAGGAGAAATTGTTCAAACAAGGAGGACTATAGAGTGCAAGCTGAGGATTTGAGTAAAAAATTACAAGCACGTAACTATCCTAAGAAGATAGTAAGAAAGGCGAATAAACGGGCATCCAACAATAACAGGGATGCACTCTTGGAACCCAAGGTGAAAGACACTACTGAGAACAAGAGACCAATCTGCGTCACCACTTTCACCAAAGTATCAGACCAAGTAACCAAAATTGTGAAGAAACACTGGCCTATCATCAATAGTGGCGAACTAACGATACCAATCCCAATGTTCAGCCACCGCCGAGCAAGGAATTTGAAAGATCATCTGGTACATACTCGCCCAAAATCCAACCATCCTCCAACCAGACAACACTCTCTACCAACTGGTCATTATGCATGCAACAACTGCAGTGTCTGCCACTTAACATCAACCACGAAAATGGTGACTTTCAATGATGGCACCAACTGGGAATTGAGGCAGATGTCTAACTGCAACACCAGTGGGGTTGTATACATGATCACATGTACTTGCAATTTGCATTACATCGGGATGACGACACGCAAAGTGAGTACAAGGATAGTTGAACACCGCAGCACAATTAGGTGCAAAAGGACAACAACAAGAATGACGAATCATTTCATTGAAACAAATCACACTCCCAATGACATGAGATGGGTAGTGTTAGAGACTGCAAAAACCAAAGAAAACCAAGAAAGATTTCTCCATGAGCGTGAACAACGATGGGTGTTTAGATTATGTACAGACACCATTGGATTGAACGATGATATTCCGTGGGGGGCTTTTTTATGATCAAGATCTAACCACAGTCTTATACCGAGAATTGGTCGCTGAGAACTATGACCTATCCCAGAGACGGAATCCGCCCTGTAAACACTATAACCACTTGAATATGAATCAAATGGAGCCCTTAATGTAATTCTGAACTGTTATGGGACAAGATAAATGACCAAGAAATCATACACCTTTAATTAATGATCCTGAAGAATAAATGGACCAATTAAACGTTAATATATTTTCCCAGAAACCATATCATGACGTTAAATTTATTTCTGGTATTGTACTAATAATATAGAGCAAGACCGCAAACGTTTTCTTCACTTTGGTTGTGGTAGTTATTGTTTCAAAAAACGAACAATCACCCTTCCGTTTTTTTGTTAAAAATTAATATAAACATATTATGAGACAATAGAGCGTCTAGTTTTAGCTCTGAGTCTTTATTTTCCCTTATTTCCCCTTCTACCCATTTCATGCCTTTAGCGCTAACACTGACAGAGACCACCGTCATCTGTTTCTAAATACAATTCCAAAAGACATACTTCCAAAATGGCCGCTAAGCTCGCACGGGTCTAGCTGCCGAGGGCGTTTCCGTCTCAGTGCCGGGACAGAAACAAACAAAACCAACGCGCCAGCTTTGGCCAGGTAAGATGCGGTCCGGGGAGGTGCCGAGTAGGTAGCAAAGCGCGATTTCACAAGACAGGATGTAAGTACATTAACCCTGAGTGAATGGACATTGTGAGTCCGAGCAACAAGGTGATAATTTTTCTAAACTCAATGATCAAAGCGTAATTTCAATCTAATGGGCACTGTATATATCTATCATCTTTTTGCAGCAGTGTATCCCATAAGTGAAATTGACCCCCAGCGTGACCATGAAGCGTCAATTTTCGCTTCTATAAGTAACTATTGAAATCCTTTCTGTGTACCTATTATGTGTTGTTATGTCTATTGTTTGGTCACAAAAGTCCTGTCTTGTTTATGTGTGTGAATTCACGAACATTTTCACGACTATTTGGACTAATGGAAAGCATGCACGCGCCAATATGGCGCCAACCATCTTTCGAAACACAGTATGCGAGTGGCATGCAAATGTACTATGTGTATCTTCCCTCAGGGAAGATTTGTTATTAACAATTTGTTTTATTTTACAGAACCCACTAATTGAGAGGAACGTATGTATTTTAAAATAAATGCATGCATGAATTCACTTTAATATTGTTATAATATTCACGATCCCAACGAGTGGGATTTAGGAGTGGCATATGTAGGGCTGGTCCCTGCATGGTCCCGATGAAATGCTAGGGGTAGCATGAAACATGTCGACCATATTGATCACTGAGTCAACCACATTATAGGTTGTCCTACAGTGACATCAACCCCACTTTTAATATATCTGCATAGGAGCTCACTAAAACAGTTAGGCCCACTAAGTATGGTATTGTTAACACACACACACCCACTCCATTTATTCTTTTCGCACCACACATAGTCATTCACACTAACAGTGCTCCTGCGTAGTTCGCGAGTCGCAGCACGCCCCTTTTCGTAGAGAACTGGGAGGACCCCAATGATGAAGCATGTCACCGTGGGGCAACCCCGGTGAGTGAGGGGACACTAGAAAGAAATTTCTCTTTCTTCAAGGCGTAGGGTTCCAATCAACCATACACCTGAACTGAGCTAGGCCCTAGGGTCCCAGGACTGGGATCCACACTGTTGTTTGTACATTTAGATCATTACCTTGTTCTGGCCTTAGCCGTTTGATACTGGTAGCCTGTATCTCATCACATGACTGTGCTTAGTTGGCAGCTGGGCTTTGTACATTCCACCCAGACAGCCACACACAAAGGGTACTTAAGTGTGCCTGAGATCGCTATCAAAAGAGGATGAGAGGAAGGAGCTGGAGCTAGCTTCACTTACACATGAATAGGCTGTGCCCTAATCCCTCACAAAGGGCTTCCTATCTCCTGTAATTAGTTTGGAGCCAGTGCTGTCAGGACAGGGCATCTGTGCACTCCAAAGGTTTGTATTTGAAGTCTCACTCAATTCAGGCTCCTGCAAGGACTGCCAACCTGCTGGACTACTACTCTGCTCGGCTCCTGCTTTGCTGTGTTGACTTGCAGCATGCTGCACTCTTGCCTGGCCGAGAAGGACTGGAAAAGCATCTCTTCAACATAGAACCCTAAGTGACTCCAAGGGCTAGTTGCTCTCTCTTGATCCAGCAGCAGAACCAACACATCTTATCTTCTGGGAGGCGCATCCTCAAACAGAACCATGGGTCGCTGCTGCTACATACATTAAGCCCTTCACCGGAGGTCCACATCACCCAGCACCTTCTGAACCAGCGCATCGTCAACAGCATGGCAGCTCATCAATGGCATCAGACTCCGCATCGCAGCCTCACAGCCAAATGTAAATGATGCATCGCCTCAGCTGGTTGCCACATCCTTGATGCCCAGACTTTGCATGGTAAGTTCCATCAAAGAGATCCTCAACAACGACACACGGGGCCTCGCATCGCAGCATCGCCACATCTCAGAACTGAGGCATCGCTTCGACTATGCAATGCTTCCTGCTCAGGTCCACTCAACTCCCCACAACTATGATTTAAGGTACTTTGTTCAGCAGGCCTTACCTAGTCCCCATCACCTGCCCATGCTCCACTGAGGTTGATCTGAACTTGTGACTTTGTCCCGGTCCCGAGCGTCCAGATATCCCTTGTTAAAGGACTGCCAAGCTGCTGGACTGCTACTCTGCTGAACTCCTGCTTTGCTGTGTTGACGTGCAGCATGCTGCCCTCTTGCCTGGTGGAGAAGGACTGGACATGCATCTCTTAAACATAGAACCCAGAGTGACTCCAAGGGCTCGTTGGCTGTCTCTTGATCTTAGGTGTGACCAGCAGAACCAGCACATCTTATCTTCTTGGAGGTGCATCCACAAACAGAACCATGCATCACTGCTGCATACATTAAGCCCTGCACAGGAGGTCCACATCACCCTGGCAGCTTCATAACCAAAACATTGCCAACAGCAGGGCAGCTCGACAATGACATGAGACTCCTCACCGCAGCCCCGCAGCCCCGCAGCTCAATGTAACTGAAGCCTCACCTCACCTGTTTGCCACATCCTTGATGCCGAGACTTTACATTGGAAGTTCCAACAAAGGCATACTCAACGACGACACACAGCATCTCGCACGGCAGGATTGCCACATCTCAGAACGGACACAACACTTCGACTATGCAATGCTTCCGGCCTCAGTCCCACTCAACTCCCCACAACTATGATTTAAGGTACTTTGTTCAGCAGGCCTAACCTAGTCCCATTGGCAGCTCCGTTGAGGTTGGTCTGAAGTTGTGGCTTTGTCCTGGTCGGGAGCGTCCAGATATCCCTTGTGTCTTCTAACTTATTGGATTTTGTCATTTTTGTCTTATTTTAATTATTATAATCAAATCTATTGCATGTTCCTAAACCTGGTGAGTGATCTCTGTGTGGAGCCTTCACTGTTTTTTTACGGTTTGAAGTGTTTTACACATTGCCTTCTGGTTAAACCTGACTGCTCTGTGTCAAGAACGAGAGGGGAGCACAGGTGGTTTTTGGGATTGCTTGTGCCTTACCCTGACTAGGACTGTGGTTGCTGCTTGACCAGGACTCACTTCCCAGTTAACCAACAATTTCTAACAAATGCATTCACTCAATGGAATGGTGTTCAACCTCATGTTTACAAATGGCGGCTTTACTCAGGAATTTCATCATTCTGAAGTTGTTAAAATGATCTGGGTGACAATAATCATCTGATATTCATGTGTGCAGTGAAATTTACAAATTTACATGAGATGTTAAATGCAATATTTTATTTCAGAGCTATCTGAATAAATATGAGGTAATCTTTCACTAAAGAAAGGACTTTGTATAAGATAATGAGAACATTTAAATGTGCCCCTTATATAAGTGTGATGTGTATAGTGTGTTCAAAAGAATGAGGTTTATGTAGATTATTAAAGATTGGTTAAACAAATAAGGAAGCACAGGAACAATTTTAAAAATAGCCATAAGAGCCAAATCATATTGCCTTAACTATGATGCATTTTAATTTAACAGCTTCCCTTTGTGCGAACAACATGTGCTAATCAATTGCAATCAAGTCACAATGAATATATCAAGTGCACACATTTTTCTTGTTGCTCTTTTCTACAACTGTAATAAGCTTGTGTAAATACCTTAGTGATGTTTTGTTAGAGATAAACAATTAAGTTTTAAAATCATTATTATGAAAGATCACATTTTGATGGCTGTGTGTTTCATATTGTTTTTTCTTTCAAAAGAACTCTGTATAATTGTATAAAAAATAGATGAATTGGCCTTTCCCCATTTTCTGTCCTTTGTTTATTCTTAGATTCTTTGATAAAGCTTCTGAATTGGGCACAAAGAGCTAAGGATTAGTTTAGTCCTTAACAGCTGGGGGAACGAGACAGACACAATCACAGCATCAATTCTAACTGAAGTCTGCTGGGGGACAATCAGGCATTGCTGGTTGTCTGTCTGGATAGTTGGTGTTCTTATCACATAGCAGGTCCTCTGGGCCTTCATAGCAGGATTTCATTATTGTTCTAGTTTAGGTGATTCAAGTTTGAGCCACCTTTGAAACTCAGAAAGGGAGTTTTATCTGCTAAAGGTACATAGGACAGTTTTGAATACTATTTGCTGTTTACACAATATATGTGAACGTGTTTGCTGCTTTTATGTTTATTTTATTTGTACTTACTAGTGATATCATGGGCAGCAATCTTAGTTGGATTGTTTCAACTCCAGTGCCTGGCTGCCTGCTCTTAAAGAAATGATACAAGTCTTGGTGTGTGGATGG
Organism: Lissotriton helveticus; assembly: GCF_964261635.1. Lineage (NCBI taxonomy): Eukaryota > Metazoa > Chordata > Amphibia > Caudata > Salamandridae > Lissotriton > Lissotriton helveticus. Next base: position 146,058,728 of record NC_136064.1, on the reverse strand, counting down.
ATTCTGGTCTCTCTGGAGCACCTGCAAACAGATTGGCAGCAAGATGCTCTGGCGTTCTTAGACTTCTTACCAAGGTCTTAATTCTGCAACCCTTCTTGGCCAGAAGACTCATTGTCTCTCGTTTGGACTATGGAAATGTTCTTTTTCTTGGCTCTGCTTGCTATGTGATGAAAAGGCTTCAGACTATTCAGAATGCCGCCGCCCGGCTTCTTATGTATCTTCCTTGGCACCAATCTGCTAGGAAAGCATTGAAAGTTCTTCACTGGCTTCCTGTGGAACAGCAAATTGTTTTTAAGGCCTTATGCATGTTGCATAGTGCTTGTCATAAGAGAGGTCCTACCCTGCTAGGATCGCATTCCTGGAAGGTCACTCAGATCTTCCTCTGCCCAGTAGCTTCAGGTTTCCAGAGTGAGAAGAGGTCATTGGGGAGGCTGCTCCTTTAACTATCAATACCCCAAACCACCACCCGCTGTTCAATGAGATGTCCTTTCGTAAGGCCCGAAACCCGGCTTGTAACGTCTCAGCCTGGTTGGTAGGCTGGGTTAGTGAGGACTTGTTCTAGCGCTGCGATTCCTCCAAGTAGATATGTGCCTTACTAGAACTGAAGAATAGAATAGAATGTGACTACATTAGGATTTTAAAATAAATATTTTAAAAAGGATATTCTATTTTCCAGTGGTCCTTGAGTGTGTTATTCATTTATGATAGAGAATTTGTGTTCCACTAACTGCCCCTATCATGCCTCATGGTGATTTTTCCCTGAAATATGTCTCAGAGGGTTGTGTATTGGTTGCAGTCCAACTGGTTTTATAACTCAGTTTGGTACATGGGCTGAGTCTTTGGTGCCGGGGGACTAGCAAAGTAAAAAGAAGAAATTCTAGTGAAAGCATAAATTGGTGCCCTTTCGTGGGGCTTGTCTTATCTACATCTTTAAGAAGTTTTAGTTGATACTCTGAAGAGACCAAGTATTGCAATTAGCGGATATGTCCATGGAAGTTTGATTAACTGTTTCAGCCACTACCATTTGTCACTGTATTGTTTTGTTTTCTTCTGGTTCCAACTATCGTGCAACAAAGAATGCATAGGTGATGTCAACTACACTGATAATATCATTGTTCTGCAAGGATTTAATTCTTCAAAAATATTGGCAGATGGAATAGGTAGACATGGTGTAACGCCAGGATAATTTGCCCTATTTGGACTAGTGATGACTAATAGTCCACTGCCATCTCAGTATATTACTTCTCCTTTATTTCAGCCTATTTTGTAGGGTTTTGCCTATTGACTTTGGCATGTCATCTCAGTATATTGCTATGAATCCTCTATTTTAGCCTATTTCTAGGTTTGCCTATTGGCTTTGCCATGATTCTGTGCCTTTTTCCCCTTAGTTAGGCCTGAAGGCCCGAAAACCATAGGGCAGCCATCTTGTATGGCTGTCTCATCCATTTTAGATAGTTGCCTCTGCTGACTGAGGCCTTGCAGAGCAGAGGTGATGTTTATAGTTAAGCCTGTTGTGTGCTAGAGGAAAACCGGTTGAGACCGGCCCTTATCGAAAGAATGTATTTTGCTTTCTGGTAGAAGACACAACATGCAGATGGCCACTGGCTGGTACAGGAATTTGGTGGGGGTTGGCCTAAGACTGGAAATTTCCATGAGTAGAGAGCATTCTATATTATCAAAGTGCAGAGAGGCGGAGTAGTCAGAAAGTTTTTGGGAGAGAAGAGAACAGTCAGAAGGATTTTGGAGTTGCAGAGTGAAGTCAGATGGTCTTTGAAGCTGAAGCAGTTGACAGTCAGATGGAAGAATTGGAGCTGCCAGTTGGAGCTTTTGGAGCAGTTGAACCAGTGGAGTGAAGTTAGCACGTTGGTGATGGTGCAGAAGGAGAGAGCCTTGATTCCACCAAAGATAGAGAAACAGACAGCAGCCGTTGGTGGTGATGCCATGGTGATGGACAGAGTCCTAAGTTCCACCAGAGAGGGACAGAGAGTTGGACCCTTCTTGATAGGGTGAGGTGTTCTTAAAATGTTTCTATTATATCTGCCTACAACTAATCACTTTTATTTCAGCACACAATTAATTTATGATAATTACTTTTCAGTTCATAATTCTATCATTGTGCTATATAGAGCATTAGTCATTTAGATCTCCACCTGCATTAATGATTTCCTACTGTATTGCTTATACATATATCATTGTTCTAATGTTTTGTCATTTTATTCTAATGTTAAATAAAGGGACCCCAGTTGCATATTTGAGTGTTGTTTCCATGACAGGACTAACCTTTCTTTTCAACCAGATACTGGCAGGTTAGCAGGTGAGTGGACCCTTCTAGCAGGTAACTGAGAAATGAGAGATTGTGTAGCCTATGGCTGGAAGGAACTCCCAAATGTTCTAATCAGACAATTCTTCTAAATTAATAATAGTACATATCGCCGGTGCACCTTAGGTGTACCGCCGACCCCTATAGAACACCCCACTGGGGGACAACAGGTTCACCAGCGGGAAGCATAGATGGTATTGATCCTAAGAGTTAGGGACTAAATGGTTGCCGAACCTTAAAAACGAGGAGCCGACGGGCATTAAACGATGAATAGTCGGGAGACTCGAATCCATTAAATAAATAAATAAGCCGACGGGCATTAAACGATGAATAGTCGGGAGACTCGAATCCATTAAGATGAGGTACATATAGGATATAAGATATGGAATTCCTTAGATGTTAGCTGCATCTCTAATTGTACAGGCTTGTAAATAGCTAATAATCACCTTCTCAGGTGAGTCTTCTAAATATCTTGTAAATAGTGGCCTGAGAAGAGTGTGTTTGCGTGACGGCTGGGTTAGCCACGGCTGGTGGCTGCCTATCCTAAAAATCCGGTCGTTACACATGGTAACTGCCATGCAGCATAAAGTCCCTTTTGGCAGGTGCAGAAGCAGTAAGAAAGTTTGAATCTTTACCAGTCAGGCGAATTAAGACATGATTTTCATCATGACTATAATGTAATAGTGTGTGTTTCAGATTGTATTTTAGACTGTTTGGGTGGCAGTGCACGTTTGACTCTGAAAATTAGAACCCTCAATCCAGACTACCTTAGAACTAACATCTGATCATTCAGTACACAGTCTAATAATGGATGGGCATTCATCTCATTGTAAGTTTCATATATGTTTCCATCATATTTAGGTAGGTAGTATTTTAATTAGGTTAAATGTAAATATAAATATTTAGGTTAAATATAAATATAACATCACCCAATTTATACCCATCAGATGTCAATAGGTTGAATGTACAGTCCAGCACCCACATATGTTAAAATTGCACACTGTTTCAGTCAATAATGTTTGCCATGAAATCTAAGATAAATCTAAGATAAAATCATTTAAATCCATAAACATTTTGGGTTCAACATTGGACATAGTAAAATCATGTTTTATAATTCATTCCAATTTGTAAATACAAAACATGATCTATTAAAGTGAATGTACAATAATGGTGCTTCACAAGCTAACCAGTATTAGTAGGATTATACAATAAAATCAATATTCCATTCATGTAAAACTATTTTATGCTCAAAAAAAGTATTTATTGGGTGTAAAGAGACTCTGCATTGTGCCTATATTCCAGTTATGTGAATACAAAGATTGCTGGGCTGTTCCTAAATATTATTTCTGCTGATGCTCCCCTGTGGCCCCGCCCCCTTTTTTCCATCTGTGTCCCGTCCCTCGCCCATTGGCCAACCCGCTCCCACCTCCCAGCAGCTCCTCCCTCCCACTTTGCCTCTTATGGAAGACGCCACGCGGAAGCACAGCGGACGTGCGCAGCGGACGCGCCGCTGGCCCGCCGAAGGCACGCCAAAGGCAAGCCCGTCTGCGCCCATCCACGCCTGGACCGTGCCCTGTGCCAGAACCCCTTGACCCCGCCCCCCCCCCAACGCCAGACTGCACTACAACTCCAGCACCCTCCACGCACAGGATCCCCTTCCGACCCGTACCCTCACCACGTCTTCAACATAGCCAGCGCTACCATCGCGCCCCACCTACGGAAAACAATCAACATCTCCTTCGAGATAGCAACCTTCCCGGAAAGCTGGAAGCACGCCGAGATCAAAGCCTTACTGAAGAAACCCAAGGCGGACCCCAAGGACCTCAAGAACTTTCGGCCTATCTCCCTTCTCCCGTTCCCGGCAACCACAGCACCGAGACCGCCCTCATCGCCGCCACCGACGACATCAAGATGTTGATGGACAAAAGAGAAACAGCCGCCCTTATCCTCTTGGACCTATCAGCAGCCTTCGACACGGTCTGCCACCGCACCCTATCAGCCCGCCTCCATGACGCCGGACTCCAAGAGAAGGCCCTTGCCTCGACCACATCCTTCCTCTCCGGCAGAACCCAGAGCGTCCACCTCCCACCCTTCTGCTCAAAAACCACCCGGATCCTCCCTCAGCCCGACGCTGTTCAATATCTACATGTCACCGCTCTGCCACGTCGCACAACAACATAACCCCAACATCATCTCCTACGCCGACTAGACCCAGCTGATCATATCCCTCACCGAAGACCCCCACACCGCCAAAGCCAACCTCCACAGAGGAATAAAGGCCATCGCCGACTGGATGAAGGACAGCAGACTGAAGCTGAATTCAGACAAGACGGAGGTCCTCATCCTCGGACCCACCCCATCAGCCTGCGATGACACCAGGTGGCCCACATTGCTAGGCACAGCCCCGGAACCCACCGACCACGCACGCAACCTGGGGTTCATCCTCGACTACACCCTCTCCATGACCAAGCAAGTCAACACCGTCTCGGCGTCCTGCTTCAACTCCCTCCGAATGCTTTGCAGGATCTTCAAATGGATCCCTCCCGACATGAGGAAAACCGTCACCCAGGCCCTCATTACCAGCAGACTCGACTACGGGAACGCCCTCTACTCAGGAACTGCCACCAAGCTCCTGAGACGATTACAACGAATACAGAACGCCTCGGCACGATTAATCCTCGAGGTCCCCCGACACAGCCACATCACACCCCACCTGAGAGGCCTACACTGGCTCCCCGTCAACAAGTGGATCACCTTGAACTCCTCATCCACGCACACATAACACTACACAACACCGGACCTACATAGCTCAACGACCGACTCAGCTTCCACACCCTCACTCTCAGCCTGCGCTCTGCCAACCTCGCCCTCGCCACAGTCCAGAGTATCCAGAAAACCTCCGCTGGCGGCAGATCCTTCTCCTACCTCGCCGCCAAGACCTGGAACGCTCTCCCTACCAGCCTACGACAGACCCAGGACCTGCTGGCCTTCAAAAGACTTCTCAAGACCTGGCTCTTCGATCAGTAGCAGCCCATCCCAGCACCTTGAGACTCTCACGGGTATGTAGCGCGCTTTAGAAATGCAGTGATTGATTGATTGATTAGGGCCATACCTGATACATCCCACAACATTCTCATACAGTTTGCTTGGGACGTGCAACAACCAAGCCTCCACCCCAAAGTAAGGTAGGTAAGACAAGGTAAGAGTTTATTTTTAAGTTAATTAAAACCTTTACAATGTCCATGGTAAAAGTGGCTAGGTATAGTTGTGGAGAGCACTTATCATAGCTGTGGACATCAAATCATCTTTGGGCTCTTTCTGTGAGTGTCGCCTTATCTTCTACTAGAGATAGTCTTTTCACTGTCTTGTTTACAGTTTGTTTAAAACAATGGGAGGTCCCTAAGGCCGGCTAGAGTTCCTCAAGTCTGTGGTTCCGTGAATTCTGGACTCGTGTCATAAACATCGTCGAATCATGACGATTTTGATATCTATAGACCGAGAATGACGAGTATACTATCTACGAGTGTTTTCGTCATGTTCGAGTGACGTGATCACCCTGAAACCAGAGATTCCGTTCTGAGCCCTCGGGTTCCATTTTGTGTACGGCAGCCATTTTGTGGTGGTTGCCCTCACATAGGCCGATGACTAAAGCCAAAACGAGTCTTAGGGACACGTACACCTTTTCTGACTTCTGTGTGACCTGGGCAAGCTGACTCCACTGCCCGAAACCAAACCTGTCCGGCCAGTTCCTTTCCCAGTGGCCGAGCGAGATTAAGATCAAGGCACAGCCTACCATAAACCTTTTATTGCACACAACTATGTCTAATCTTACACACACCTGTCTCTGCTCCTTGCTTCATGACCTGCTTTACGATGAGGAGGATCCCGATTTCATTAGGGGTCCGACCATCTATCTGATGAAGAGTGTTGGGTTTCTGCCAAGTCATTGCTAGAGGGCTGGACGATGAAACATGGGTTTGTCATGCAATACGTAATGGTGAGCTGGACAATGGAATGTGGGTTTGTCATGCAATGTTTATGGTACACATGGGATTGGTTTACCGTAAAGAAGGAATGTTGCCTGAAGCGTAATATTTCGTATAAAAAGGGTTGACTGACTTTGTAAAATTGAGCAGTCTCCTGAGAATATACACCGTGTTGTACTTCTAGGATATATATTACTGGCTGCAGCCAATAAATTTGAACTTTGACGTCACCAAGAAGTTTGCTGCGTTTCTGTAAACTCTGAGACAGGTGAATCTTGGAGATTTCAGGTGTTGTTTTCCCTGGCACCGCTGGGTCCATAAATAACCCGGATCTCCAAAGTCCCAAACGATCTAATGCTGCTGTCAAGTAGCTCCTAGCTGGGCACTCCCTCTTTAGATGTATTTCGATCCATTAATGGGAGTTCAGTTTACCTGCTTCAGCTTTTTTGATCCTGTACCAACTCTTGTATTGTATAGTATTATATCTAATCTTATGTAGCGCAGACTGTCACCCTATGGGTATCCTGGCGCTGTGACTTAAACAGATGAAATGAAACACAATAGACCTGATTACAAGTGGAAAGCATTATGCTCACCCCTTGAAAAAAGCCTGATTTTCCGGCTTTTTCTGAAGCATAACAGGGAGTTAGCTTGTCTAATGCTCTGGGGCAACTCATTCCATAGACGTGAGGCCACAATACCAAATGACCTACCGCACATCCTGGATTTCTTGAACCTGGTATTCATTACCAGATTTGTACCAGAGGAGCGAAGATGTCTCATAGGCTTGTACCAATTACATTTCTCCTGCAAGGGTATTGGGCCCATGTCATGTACTGCTCTATACACAATACACAGAGACTTAAAACAGACTCTTTCCTTGATGGGCCGCCAATGAAGATATACCAGAGCCCGTGTCGTGGAGGATCAACGCTGCCTGTTTAACGCCAGCTTACCTGCTATAGACTGGACTCTTTGCAACCCCTGCAGTATGAATTGTGGTGCTCCCAAATATAGGGCGTTGCAATATTCCAGTCTGCTCAGTATAATGCTCCTCACTAGGAGAGGTCTAGCATCTGCAAGCAGCAGTGGGAGAATCTGCCACAGCATTCTTAGCTAAGAGAAGCAGACACTGACAGTTTTATTAGCTTGGACTCCAATTGGCATAGGCTCCTTTGCGGGCTATTTCTTGGCTTTGCAGACTAAATTCTAACCTTATTTGAGCTGACAACACCTACTTTGGTAAGTTGAGTATCATCCTGGCCGCTCTTGAGGCAGTACTGTCTAAAGTAACTGCGTCTCTTCCCCTCAGGCACTCACTCCCATAAGTGATTGCCGGAATTAGTTCTGCTTGTCAAACTTGTAGCAGTGGGATAAGGCTGAGGCCATCAGTATTATGTTTGATCAATTTAATAGCTACCGCAATGGAGTTACCTCTCCATTTTTAATTGAGTCAGGATTGGTCAAATGCCCCACCAGTTTAAGAGCTGTGGTCCCACTTTCAAATTGAATCAGGGTTACACTTTGTTACATTCCCCCATTAGGTGGAGTCAATTGGTGGTGCAGGCAATGCTGACACACAGTTAGAGCCTGCTTCTCATTCTTTCCCTCATTCAACATGGCTGTTTCCTGGTTTGTTAGCGCTCTAGTTCTTTTCCCCCATTTGACAGCTCAGCTGTAAGCAGCGCGCGCTCCTGATTAATGGCGCACTTCAACTGAAGTTTCTCGCCGGTTGACAGCGTTTCCCTGAAGAGAAATATTTCCCACTTGTATCCTGTGAAGTCAGCATATTTGGCATCAGAGACCTTACAGCCTTATTCATCAACGGGCCGTTTTGCGAGCCCCTAATAGCGATTCATAGCGAATCGCTATTAAGGACTCGCAAAACGGTATTCATGTAGGAATTGCTAAATAAATAGCGAATGCGATTCCTACACATTCCTTATTTGCGAGTAGCAAATTGCTAATCGCAAATAAGGAATAACTCCCCATTCATTCCTATGGGCCAAAAGGCCCATAGGAATGAATGGGGAGTATTCCTTATTTGCGATTAGCAATTTGCTACTCGCAAATAAGATAGCGATTTAAAGGGTGCCAGGGGTGTCCAAAGGACACCCTGTAGCACCCCTTAAATGCAAATTGAAACAGGTGTTGCGCACACACATGTACAAAGGACATGTATGTGTGCAACATGCAACTTAGAAAAATGCTTTTAACCCCTTCGATGCTCATGACGGAACGGTTCCGTCATGAGCTACGGTTGAGCTGTGCTCATGACGGAACCGTTCCGTCATGACCACGCCCGTTTTTATTAGGTCCCAGCACCGGAGGGGGAAACGCGGTCGCGCTGAAAAGGTTAAAAGCATTTTTCTAAGTTTTTGCTATTTACCGAGAGGTCTGACCTCTCGGTAAATAGCGGCCCGAAATTGCGAATTAGCAATTTAAAAATGGTTGATGAATTGCATTTAAGGAATCTCAAATAGAGATTCCTTAAATGTAATTCCTCGCAATTTAGCGAATTAGCAATTACCGATTTTTACATTTGGGATGATGAATCCCAAATGGAAAAATTGCGCTCGCAAAGGGCCAGATTCTCAGATTCTGGCCCTTTGCGAGCGTAATTCGGCTTGATGAATCAGGCAGTATTTTCCCCTACTCTGCGAGGAGTTTGCTCGCAATATTTCTGCTCCATCTTCCTTATGAAGTGTTTGGTATTTCTCTGAGAGAGCAGTCTGTCAGAGAGCCTCGGCGCAACTACCTATCCAGTGTGTAATTGTGCATTAGTTTTGCAGCCCAAAGTGAATTGGTAAGTTCACTTCTAAAACAATAGTTTTTTCTCTAATCTGTGCTATTTTTTATGAACTCTTAGAGTCATGCCTTGGGTTTAAGCTTTGGAGTTTCCAAGAGAATATTCTTTGTTTTTTGAACTATTGAACTACCCTTGCTCTAAGGATAGAAAGAGCCTTTCTGAAAGGACTCAGAATATTATCGTTTTCTGTGCAACTTAGTGCTTGGGTACATATTACATTCTTCCATGGTCAACAAGTTAGCAGGAATATATATATATATATTCACAGAAAAAACCATAGGTTATAGACCATATATAGTTAGGAATTAGCATTTACAAAACCTTGAAAATTCACTGAAAAAACCATAGGTTATAGACCATATATAGTTAGGAATTAGCATTTAGAAAACCTTATTTTACTCACACAAAACCATTGAAATTCCATATATAGTTAGTTGCACTAACTATATATCGCGCACCCGCAATCCACTGCTGATGATGTCACATATTACATCATTCATGACATGGTCAGTGACATCACTGATGACATCACTGATGACATCTCAAATGACATCACTGATGACATCACTGATGACATCTCAAATGACATCACTGATGACATCATGACACACCAATACCAGTTACTACATACGCACTCACTGATTCCTACGTCTACACACACATTCACTCATTCACCCATACAATCACTCATACATACAGTCACTCATTATTACAACACTATCATATGCAATCATACACCTATGCAGACAGTCACACACTGCCACTCATCCATGGAGTTACTCACACACCAAGTCAGTCCTGTAAAGAATCAATCACACTTCCATTTCTTCATCTATACAGTTAAACACAGAACACCATACTTCAGTGACATCACTGATGACATCACTGATGACATCTCAAATGACATCACTGATGACATCTCAAATGACATCACTGATGACATCATGACACACCAATACCAGTTACTACATACGCACTCACTGATTCGTACGTCTACACACACATTCACTCATTCACCCATACAATTACTCATACATACAGTCAGTTATTATTAGAACACTATCATATGCACTCATACACCTAGTCAGTCCTGTGAAGAATCAATCACACTTCGATTTCCTCATCTATAGTTAAACACAGAACACCATACTTTTCACACATATACTAACACATACTTACTCTCTTATACAATCACTGATACAAGTACACATTGATATGCACAGAGTCACACACCTCCCAGCCAGCCACACACACACTCAGTCTTCCATACATCCACTCATTCTTCAATATGTAAAACGTATTTAAACTTTACAAAAACACACAGACACTAGATGATGTCATCAGTGATGTCATTTGAGATGTCATCAGTGATGTCATCAGTGATGTCACTGACCATGTCATGAATGATGTAATATGTGACATCATCAGCAGTGGATTGCGGGTGCGCGATATATAGTTAGTGCAACTAACTATATATGGAATTTCAATGGTTTTGTGTGAGTAAAATAAGGTTTTCTAAATGCTAATTCCTAACTATATATGGTCTATAACCTATGGTTTTTTCAGTGAATTTTCAAGGTTTTGTAAATGCTAATTCCTAACTATATATGGTCTATAACCTATGGTTTTTTCTGTGAATTTCATTGGTTTTTTAACAGCTAATATCTGTAGCTGTAAAATGTATTCTTTAGGTAGTGCTTTTCTTCATGAGGTCTGGTCGCTTCCATACACATACAGATGTTTCAAAGATGATCAAGAAGTTTATCTGAATGGAGAGGAATGCACTGAGACGCCAGATCATTCACTAATGTGTAGGCACATACAGTTACACGGTTCATGCAACAAACACCGACCAAATATGGCTTGCGTGTTGCAAGGCACGCCAGTTCCTGCTATCATCCCCACGTTCAAGTTGTTGGAAAATGGTAGTTATTTGATGCTCAATAATGAAGATTGTTCTGAGTTAATTAAAAGTATTCCTTTTATCGTAACAGTAAGTGAACGGGTTATTTGCTGCAGAAATGTTCTATTTCCTCCCACACATGAACATAGGGAGTTTTCAATCTGGCCACAAATACCAACCTTGGGACACGTTTCAACGGCATGGCAAGAATAAGAGCTCTTTTGTCTCAGAGAGAGGTGGCCTTGAGTTCGGCCCGTGAAACTTTCGTACTTCACATAGCGAACACCCGTACAGAGGTGCACACCCTTTTAAATTAAGATTTGCCTTTCAATTTCAGCAACATGTTTCCGACTATCTTTAACGCATCCTCCACAAAGTCCCTGGCGCACTTTTTTAAAGTTGTTACCAGTGGTCTCGTGACTTCATTTGAGAAAATCTTTGGAGTCATCCCTGCTTTCTTTCATTCTATTTTTTTCCACTGTGCTTCGAGGATTCCCATTTTTACTTGCATTACCAGCGGACGCTCTTGTGCTTTTTTACATTTTTAAATATGGATGTCCCTCCTATGCAACCTCACACCCTGCAGCTGCTGACACTGTTCCGCAATCGCATGCTAGAATATTATGGCACAATGCCGTTGGCGATATTAAGCACGGCATATGGATTATCTTTTCGATTCTCCTACTTCACCTGTGTCCAGCCTGTATTTCACTGCCTGACCTGTGATTTCGATTGGGCCATTGATTTGTGTCTCTGCGGACCGGTTTCTCCTGACGTCGACTTTAATCAGCTGATGACTCCTATCATTACTCACGAGTTGGTTTGTCCTGGCGAAAGGATTATGGCTGTGGCATTGATGCATGGATTACTTGGTCCCTGGAATTTACTGGCGGCAGCACAGTCTTTCTTGGAACAGAGCTTTCTTGAAAACCCACCGAGCTGTCCTCTGATGGTGATAGAGGATCCGGTGCTGGGAGAGCACGTATGTTCTTTTCCGCTTTTAAATTGGATGGCTGAACTGTTTTCGGATGAAGACGGTGACTTCCTATTGGAGGCTGTTGCAGCTTATTTTGCATACACAGTTATGTCATAGACCTTTTTCATGTTTGATATGCTGAGTACTAGCATTTCATTGACAATTCATTGACTTATTTGTCAAGTTTTTATTATTTACCTTGCCTATTGGCTTAAGACTCGATAAAGTACTTGCCTGTTTTATTTTTCTTTAGCATTAAATTTTCCTAGTTTTTAATGCTTTACCTTGCGGACCGTCCACATATAAACTTGCAATCTGCTCTCATGAGATGGCACTTCTATTATCTTATTCAGTTCGTTTCCGGATCATGGGGAGGTGTCATCTAGGTCCTGGATATCTTTACACCGCGTTAAGTTAGCATGGGCTCATTACCGGTTTAAACGCCATTTTTCCTTTTTTGCAACTTCTGCACAAGACACTTAGTTGTTGCTTTAGCTTTCCACCTAGTAGTTCATCGTGGTTTACATGAGAATAATATGTTATTGGTCTACTATCTGCTTTACTTGTTAAACTATATCTGTACAGCGAGTGCTAAAGTTTCAAGAACAACACGATACAAAATTGTTATGAGGTCTGATCTCCACGACTTCATACTCATAACATAAGTGCAACTTCTGCCAATTCTGGGCATGAGGCGGGTTTTATATTGCTTTGCCGAACACACATACACAATAGTTGATGCGGTTCACATGAAGAGAGAGCTGGTGTATGCTGATGTGATTCCTTCAAATCTAAGACACTAAAGTATGGGCACGCCCTAAACCAACACAAAGAGACCTTCTTAGCAAATAATATAATATGTGTATTAGGGAGGGTGAGATATAAGCAGCCGCGGGCCGTGGAGGGAGTTACGATGGGGCAGGGAGGCGGGGAGGGGGAGAAGCAGGGTGGAGCCCTCTCTACCTTGCCCCTCCCCCTCCCCGCCTCCCTGCCCCACCGTAACTCCCTCCACGGCCCGCGGCTGCTTATAAGTGTTGCTAACTCTTATTCATTTACAGCATGTTAACATACTGTCACCATTCGCTTTTTATGTACTAGTAACTATGCTGGTAATTTTGCTACTGATAATATGTGTACTTGTATTCTCCACCCTGCTTCTCCCCCTCCCCGCCTCCCTGCCTCACCGTAACTCCCTCCACGGCCCGCGGCTGCTTATAAGTGTTGCTAACTCTTATTCATTTACAGCATGTTAACATACTATCACCATTCACTTTTTATGTACTAGTAACTATGCTGGTAATTTTGCTACTGATAATATGTGTACTTTTATTATCTAAGGTACTACGCCTGAGAAGACGGCATTAGTAAATAAACATTTCAAATACACATCTGTTCTTCTTAACTCCATGTTCTGGTTTCTAAGAAATCTACGACCGACTGTTCATGAGTTCCACGTATCCTGAGGTACTATAAGTTCATATTCTGGATTGTCTAAACATTGAGAGTTTGTTATATCCAATGTGACACTGTACCTAGCTTGCTAAGGAGTTTTTGATTACTAACGTGAGTTTTGGGACACCCTAATTCGCCGAGGTTCCAATCCTCTGTCCACAGTTCTGTGTGAGAACAGAAACCCTGCGACAGGGGCACCCCCGACCCTTGCTGGAGCTTCATCACACTTGCGATACAACTCCAGCAATGCATTCGCCGAGGTTCCAATCCTCTGCCCACAGTTCTGTGTGAGAACAGAAACCCTGCGACAGGGGCACCCCTGACCCTTGCTGGAGCTTCATCACACTTGCGATACAACTCCAGCAATGCGCCACCTTTACGGCACAGATACATCACGCATCTGTGCTGTTTTTGCCCCATGATGCGCCGCATTGTAAATGCAGCACACCATAGGTGACGGAACAGCGGCACAGAATGACTAACACATCCCTGGTGATGCGCCAGTCATCATAAATGTATCCCTATGCTTCTTATCTTGTTAGAGATGAACCGCCATATGTATCATCAAAGTTTTTTGCATTTCCTAAATAGCGAACTTTAAGGAATAAATAGCGATTCTTTACCATTCCTAGTTTGCGATGAGCTATTTGCTAATTAGCCGAATGTAGCCCAATGAAGCCCAATGTAGCCCAATGTAGCCCAAAGATGGCCGCCAGACACACAAAAAAACAAATGTAGCCCAAATATCAGCCAGATGTAGCCCAACTATAGCCCAGTGACAGAATGACCAATCAGCTTCGCAAACCTCCGTTACGCGAAGCGGAGCGCTGTTACAGATATATATCTTTTTTTGAACGTTAATTTCTCAAAATCCACTGGAGCACATATATTGAGACCTAGCAAAGGCACATCGGGCTACCAGTCCCTAATATTTTGCCAAGTTTTGTGCAAATCCATTCAGCCGTTCGATTATTATTATTATTATTTTTTTTTGCCCCGCGGGGCCCTTTTAAAACCTCCACATCAAACCTAGGGGGTCAGCGAGGATCTACTATGCCCCCTTATAGTTATTTCCCCCTTTGTTTTGACCTCCTCTTGTCTCTCGATCCTACCGAGAGACAAGATGGCGGCCGCTACGGACTGTTTGGAATGTTGACAGACGCCGGAGAACCAATCAGCTTCGCTTCACAAAGCTCCGTTGCGCGACAAGTACGCGTCCTGGGCCGCTGCCCAGTCCGCTGTTACAGATATATATCTTTTTTTAAACGTTAATTTCTCAAAATCCACTGTAGCACATATATTGAGACCTACAAAAGGCACATCGGGCTACCAGTCCCTACAATTTTGCCAAGTTTCGTGCAAATCCATTCAGCCGTTCGGGCTAAAAGTGAGGCCAACCGCCCTATGGAAAACTCAATGTTAAAAACACGTTTTGGGACCCCCCTTTTTTCTCGGCCCCCCCTTGACGAACCCCCCCCAAATTTTCAAGGGCTACTCAGAAACAAAATGTGCCATTTTCCTGAAAATTTCAGCCAATTCCGTCCACAAACGCCAAAGTTATTAGACATAGAATTTTCAAAAATCCCATAGAGAAAAAATCCTAACTATATATACCTACTGGCGACCGCCAGTAGGTAATATATATATGTGTCCAAAACCTCCTTCGCAGAAAGAGAAGAGGCCACACAGGGGAAACTTTGGAGCCAGCTTTATTTAGAGGTCACACAGAATGGCGGATGCATTTCGGGGTCATAGCCTTCTTCAGCGCCAGGAGTGTAATCAGGATTCAGGCGCATATTACGGGCTTAAATTACCCTGCCCCATCCTGATAGGTGTTGCGCTGCTCCTCCCCCAAGGTAAGTACCATGCACCTATACCTTACGTAGGCCGCCCGATGGATGGCGCCTACAAGTCCCAGAATGCTTGATTCTTGACAGAGTGGTATTGCGGGGGTGGATATTCATATTTATATATATATCAAAGATTGGCTTCTCCGAGTTGGGAAAAGTTCAAGCCACACCGATCCAGGTACTTTAAAGTTAATTTATTTCGGGCAGAGAAAAGAACGCTTTTCAAGCTCACAGGCTCTTGGTCACATGACCAGGGTCCCGAATCACGTGTACAAATAATCGCAATTTCATGGAAATGAAAATCAGACTCTGGATTTACAACATCATCCAGAGTTTGAAAAATTGGTTAAATCATGAGTTTCTTTATGAAAATAAATAATAAATAAACACATATGCGTTCCTAAGCAATTTTAAACGATTGTGGTGAAATGTTGGAACACACTATTTACGTTTAATTATGTGTGTTTTGGTGCACAAATCTGATGCGTATTTTTACTTGTCTTTGGCGGAATACTGGGTTTAGTACTCTCTAATCACCTGGTTGCAGACACATATTTTATCAATTAGCGTTATACTGGATAAAACTTAATTTGATGCAGTTTCTATTGTTTTCCTGTGGCTACAAAGGACGAAAAAGGGACACACGTTATCATCAGAGACAGTTTATTTATTAATAATTGTGTTCATGGTTCTAGTACCCTCTCTAGCAAAGCATATGAAATGAAATGAAATGAAATGAAATGAATGAAATGAAAAAGGTACTTAATAAAGCGCACTGTGACCAAGCGGCTTCCTGGCGCTAGAGGTGTGAAGCTGAGGGAGATGGGGAGAAGCCAGAACCGTTTTAGCAGGAATAAGCAATGGAAAACAGGTGGGTTTTTAAGGCCTTACGAAATTGGGAATAGATGGGGATGGATCTGATTGATAGAGGGAGAGTATTCCAAAAGGAGGGACCCAAAACAGAGAATCTGGTGCCTCCAGTTTTGGATCTACGGAACCGAGGTACAATGGAGAGGAACTGATTAGAAGAGCGGAGGGAACGGTTAGGGGTATAGGGAGTGATGAGAGAGTTAATAAACATTGGGCCGATGCGGGCTCGAGCCATGAAGACCAGACAGCCCATCTTAAAGAGAGATCTCTGAGAGATGGGGAGCCAATGCAATGTTTTTAGAACGGGGTGATGTGAGAGGACTTGGGGAGGTGGAGGATAAGGCGGGCGGTCTGGTTCTGAACAACCTGTAGACGGCGAAGTTCATATGCTGGAATACCCACATACAGGCTGTTCCCGTAATCGAGACGGGAGAGAATCATGGCCAAAATATTAAGTTTAAGAGCATCAGAAGAAAAGAAACGGGATACCTTACGGATGATTCGGAGGGAAAGAAAACAGGAGGAGACAACCGAGCTGATCTGGGCATGCATAGAGAGGTCCCGACTGACTCTAATGCCCAAGGTCTTTGCCGAGGCCACTGGTAAAGGTGGAGGGCCAGAGATGGAGGGCCAAAAGGCAGTCGACCAAGGGGAAGGAGAAGAGCCAGTCAGTACCAACTCCGTCTTGTCCAGATTAAGCTTCAGTTGATTCCGATTCATCCAGTCTGAAATAAAAACCAATGTGGAGTGGAATTTGGGTGGGAAGTGCAAGGGAGAGGAAAGATCAAAAACAAGCTGGAGGTCATCTGCGTAGTTATACACGGAGACCCCCATCTCAAGAAGGGAAAGAATGAGGGGACGGATATAAAGGTTAAAGAGAAGAGGGGACAAAGAGGAGCCTTGGGGAACTCCACAGTGGACCAAGCGTGAAGGGGCGGTAAAGCCAGAAAGATGGACCGCCTGAGATCGATCTTTAAGAAAAGAGGCGAGCCAAGAGAGGGCAGTACCCCAAACGCCCGCTGCGCTGACACGGTCGAGAAGGATGGCATGGTCGACCGTGTCAAACGCAGTGGACAGATCGAGGAGCACCAAAGCTTGGGGCAGGTTAGAATCTGCCTTACTCTTTAGCTCGTCCAAGACGGACAGGACAACAGACTCGGTGGAGTGAGCCGGTCGGAAGCCCGCTTGGTGGGAGGCCAGAAGGTGGTTGTCCTCAATGTGGGAAGAGAGACAAGAAGTAATATAGCTCTCTAAGATCTTTCCGAGGTAGGGAAGAAGGGAGATAGGCCTATAATTAGAAGGGAGGGAAGGATCTAGGCCAGGTTTTTTTTAAAATGGCGGATTTAAAGTACTTGAGGACAGAGCCAGAGGAGATGGAAGAATTAAGAAGTGAGAGTGGAGGGTCAGGGCAGTGGGTAAAGAGTACTTTCAGAAATCGGGCTGGCACGCCGTCAGCTGGTGAACTGGACTTAACTTTCTGGAGTAGGGCCAAGAACACATCCAAGGAAATAAGGGGAAACTGATTAAGGGAAATAGAAGACAGATGAAGGGCAGAGAAAGAAGGGGATGAAGAGACAGAGGGAATATTGGATTTGATCTTGGCAATTTTCTCCAGGAAGAAGTCATTAAGAGAGAGACAGAGGTGTGGAGAAGGGATGATATTCAAGTTGGCTCTGTCGGAAGCAACCAGGTTGCGAACTAAAGAGAATATCTCCTTGGGCTTATTGGCTGAAAGGGATATTCTTTCCGAGAAGTAGATGGTTTTAGCTCGTAGTATGGCTTTTTTGTAGCTCGCCAACAGTGTTTTGTTTTTAGCTCGCAGAGCAGGGCAGTAGTGACGCCTCCAATGACGTTCAGAGCGTTTAAGGTCCAGCTTGAGGATTTTTAGCTCCTCTGAGAACCATTTTGAGCGTCATGGGGGCGACAGGTCTTAACTTTCCTGAGGGGGGCAACTAAGTCACAGGAAGAGGACAGCCAGTGATTTACAGCGTCTATTTGATGGTCAATAGAGAGGTTGAATAGGTCAGGGCCAGAGGAAGCAAGGGGGACACACAGGGAGTCAAGGTCCACCCGGTTCAAATTTCGGGTCGAAACGTTTTTGGGTAGAGGGGGCCTCTCTTGCGATCCGAGCTCAATAGAAAAGGAGATCAATGAATGATCCGACCAGGTACAGGGAAGGACAGTAGGGGGGGGAATGGGACAATTAACTGACCAGATTTGGTCCAACACATGGCCGTGAATATGAGTGGGGGAGTGAATATGTGAGGAAAAGTTAAGGGACTGAAGGGTAGCAGAGAAGTCTTTGGAAGACGAGTCTTCTCTGGGATCGCCCGGCCAATAATTAAAATCCCCCAGAAGAAGTACAGAGGAGTTATTGACAACGAGCGTAGCCAGAAGTTCCTGAAGAGCAGGAACAAAGGAGGACATGAACTGCGGAGGACGATAGAAAAGGGCTATAGTAAAAGGGGCTCTGAGATTGACTGAGCGGGCGATTAGGAAATCTACTCCACTTATGGGGGGGTAGGAACGAGACTGAAACTGGAGGCTGGAGTGAAGGATCATCGCTACTCCCCCCCCCGAGTTTACCAGCCGGACGATCCGCCCGAAAAGCATAGTAAGAGTCGGGGAGGGCGGAGAGAAGATCAGGAAGAGAATCAGCAGAAAACCAAGTTTCTGTAAGGAAAAGAAAATCAGGGGTGTTAGTGTCCAATAAATTAAAAATCTCCAGCTGATGTCTACCTGCAGATCTAGTATTGAGCAGGTAGGCAGTGGCCATGCTGGAAGAAGAGGGGGAAGGAGGAACCGAGATAGGGCAAGATTGGGACAAGGGAGTGGGTAGTGTAGGTAGGGGGAGTGGGGCAAGTGGGGATAAAATATCCAGGGCGATAATACGCTGCAGCAGAAGAGGGTCAATATGCTGACCATTGTTAAAGGACAGAAGTTGAGCGGAGGTATAGGGTAGGGAAAGGGCAGGGTCCATGGCCCCTGGTCCCTGCCGGTCGCGGACGGGCGCAGACGGGCTTGCTTTTGGCGCGCCTTCGGCGCGCTGATGGCGCGCCCGCTGCACCCGTCCGCTGCGCGACCGGGGGAAACACATTGTTTATAGAGGGGATAGCATAACATGTAGTTCGTGCACTATGTATAAATTCCACTTGGTACTCTCCTCTTACATACTCATACTCAATTATGGCTTCCTAAGATCATTCATTCAGAAAAATATAAAGGAGAGTGCAATTTGTGTTACCAAAATACCCAATTCCATGCTCATAACTCTTATCTGTGATATATGACTCATATTTTCTGTGCTCATAACTTCTATCGTTGATGTGTGGCTCATTTACTCCATCACAATTGAAAGGATCTGACAAGAGAAAGAGAGAAAGAGACAATATATATATATATATTTGTACTCACCTTCATTCCCTGACTCTACTACAGCATTGTTTGAAGTATCATTTCTGAAGTAAAGAAGAAAGACTTTTATTTAATAATGTATTCCTGAATGCAAGGTCGACTACTAAGTTAAAAATCTTTTCACTTCAGCACTCAATAACATTATAAGGAGAGAGGCAAATTTTCACACATGCCCAGGTACAATGTTTCTCAGTATTTATTCTTTGAACATTCTGGTTGGCTAGGCTATTTCTTGTGTTCCAAAATCTTGCGCTATTGTTTGACTTTGAGTCGGACAATAGCTTCGCCCACAGCTGTTCGTCTGATTCCCTTTTTGCCGTCCAGATTTCTTTTTGCTTTTTTGATTTTAGTTGCAATAGCTCCCTTTGTAAAATAGGATCCTGCCCTTGGCGGCAAAGATTACTATTGTTTTATTTATTGCTTTCTTGAACATGCTGAGGTTTGGAGCTTTGAAATTGGAGATATGATTCTCCAGATGTACTAATTAACAGGTTGTCGTAGAGGCTGGGTGAGCATTTTATGTGTTCGCTGCTCCTTGTGATTTAGTAAGGTGTTCCCAATGTGCTATCACATTCACACCATTCTCTTCCTGTTGCTCCCTTAATGACTTAGCTGAGGCTAGTAGTTCCTCGTGCTGATTAGTTTTAATTTTTAATCTGCCTGAAGTTATCCATATGAATGGACCCAGGTTCCTCGACTTGCTAATCTAGTGTTGGTCTAAATATTCTTGTAGAAATTTATTGTGGGAGATGATCGCTTTGATCTTGGGCCCCTCTCCGGAAGCCTGTGATCTTGCTGAAGAATGATAGTGATACAAAAGTGTAGTCTATCAGCGTACTGGAGGAGCAAATTCGTTGGTGAGTACCGCATGGTGATATTTGATTTGTCCTGAGTCAGGCACTTATAATTTGCTGATTTATCGTCCATGCTAGCCAGGACCAGTCTTCCGATTTATGAACTTGATGCTGATCTTTCCTCTCTGCTGGTCATGCATCTGTACTGCAGGCCCCTTTCAGCACAGATTGTGATTGTGTGCCCACCCCCAAGTCCAGCAATTTCAGCTAGAGTTTAACTCTGTCAACATTATCAAATGCTGAACTTAGGTCCATGAAGGTGAGCTATAGTTGTCCTTTCTTGTCCCACCCAAACTTACAGTGAATTAGAAAAAGATTTAGATATTGGTCAATCATTCCTAAACTCCTCCTAAAACCATACTGGGCAGGAGTCAAGGTATCTTTATCAATTGTAAACCAAAAAGGGGACACTGTTCCTAATGCAAGGTGCAAAAGTCACCCGTGCAAAAGGGTGCAAAAAGTCACCCGTTTAAAAACAGGGGAAGAAAATTTATTACCCTCAATTGCACATGAACAAACCCATTCCCCACACCCCACACACCCACATGCATCAACCGGCAGTCCTATAAAAAGATCTCCGATAAAGAGACCCTTTGGGGGACCCGTAGGGAATTGCAGCGCTGGCCCTACGAGGAGCAACTGCCCAATGATGAAGCATGACACCTTTCGGGGTGTGTGAGGGCAACAGAGGACAACAACATGGTTTTCCTATCACTAGTGGGGACTGTTACCTAGGATCCCTGTTCTTTCTCTTTTCTTCCCATGTTTTTAAACGGGTGACTTTTTGCACCCTTTTGCACGGGTGACTTTTGCACCTTGCATTAGGAACAGTGTCCCCTTTTTGGTATACATTTATAATTTAGGAGCATGGACATTGGACCTTAAAAAACTCCTTGGTCCCCCCTTCTTTTGTTGAAGCATCTTTATCAATTGCCCAAGTCTCCAGGTTCACCAATATTAACCTACCCCGCCCTTTTGCTGTACTATCAATGCACGAGATCGGGCTGTAGCGTTTGGGGGTCTCCACTATCACCCTTTTTGAAAATATATACTCTAATGGCATTTGAGAAGGTCCTGGGTAGCCCAAGACTGATTGAACTTTTTACGATGTTGACCAGTATAGGTGCCCATAGC
This sequence comes from Lissotriton helveticus, assembly GCF_964261635.1. NCBI lineage: Eukaryota > Metazoa > Chordata > Amphibia > Caudata > Salamandridae > Lissotriton > Lissotriton helveticus. Next base: position 146,037,160 of record NC_136064.1, on the reverse strand, counting down.
TCCGTGATATTCTTAAAAAAAACATTTGCCACCCTATCGGGCCCTGGTGCTTTATTATTTGGGCATCTATTTATTGCTAAGATAACTTCATCTAATGTGATGTCCAGTGATAAGGGACTGTCCCTAAATCCAAAATTAAATTAGCTGTCAATTTATCTTGATTTGGATAACATGTATCGTTAAATACCTGGGGAAAATGTGTCAAACCGATTGAAGATTGAATGGGTATATCTGTGCTGCTTTTGTGGCCACATGAAAAGTTTGGGGAATTTACAACTTCCCGAAACGAGTGCAAGTCTTTTTCCACACAACCCCTCTACAACTGCTCCCATGCTTCCTTCCTTAATTTTGCTTTTCTAGTCTCAAGCATAACCTTGCAAGAATGTCTATACAATAATATCATCTCTAGGCCCATTGGAGACACTTTCAGAGCTTTCTTAAGTTGTTTATGTGCTCTCATGCTGGGGCTATCAAACAACGAGATAGCCATTTGTTGGGCAGTGAGGTGCATTAACTGTTAGCAACTCAGAGGTTCACCTACATAATCCTGAGTAGGCTTCTATTACATTTGAGGGAGTGGCATTGCAATGCAAAGAGATATATATTTTACTCTCACAGCTCCCTGGCAAATGTCTCAGAAGCTCTTCAGTATCCAGCTCCGCCCACTTACATCTGAGTCCCTGATTTTAAGAGTCGGCTGCACTAGGATTGCTCAGGTGCACTAGGTGTTAATCCCAGTTTTAAGAATTTGTTCGCTCTTGTTACAAGATAAAATAGAATAATTTACAATTTTCTCCCTTATCTCCATTGGTACAGCCATAAAACGCATTAGACTTCCAGGACCTCTGCCTGTAAATGAGATGTGTCTGTCAGTGGCTTCCCCAGACAAATTGATAATAAGCAACAGATTATAGTTTAACAGAAGAGTGGTTAGAGGGGAGCCACATGGACTGTGATGGAAGTGCAAGAGATCCGGTGAATCCACATACAAGATTGCTAGTGAATCGACACAGCGTTAAAGTCAAACTCCTCCCCTCACAATATATGAAAGTCCCTTGGCATGTGTTCAGGTTCAGACCAGAACCCAATGGATCTATAATTGTGCCATCTCTTGCTCTCTATGCCACTGAAGTCAAGCTATACTGGCTGATGAAGGGTGAAACTCTGAAACCAGTCCTTGGATGCTTGTTTCCAGTCCAGGGAGGACCTGGCCTGGCAGTTTGGGATGGAATGTTCCTGTTGGGCACAGGGTCAAGACTGATTTTCAAATGGCTGGGTTCAAACTGAAACCCATGGCGAGGATGACGAGCAACAAAACGTTGGATTTAGGCCATAGCTCTGTATTGGGGTGAATGTGTAACACTGTTCTGTATTCTGTCCATCAATAGTTCTTTTTACATTTGTCACTCCGAGTGGGACGGGTATGCTCAGACGTGAGGCCTGTGCTCTCCATGCCACTGGAGTCAAGCTATCCTGGCTGATGAGGGCTGAAACTCTGAAACCGGTCCTAGGATGCTTGATTCCATTCCAGGGGGGACCTGCTCTGGCAGTTGGGGCTGGACTGTTCTCACTGCGCACAGGGTCAAGGCTGATTTTCATTATGGCTGGGTTCAAACTGGAATGGCATGGTGAGCAACACAATTATGGATTTCAGGCCCTGATCTCTTTACTGGGGTGAATATATGACATTGTTCTTCTTTCTGTCCATCAATTGTTCTTTTTGCATTTAAACGTGTTTGATAACCCATTGCAGGGTAAGGTCACTTAGTGCCCATTGCTCGGTGGGTTTTTTAGTAACCCATTTTTAGCCAATGTGGCAGGCCAACCAGTAAGGCACAGGCAATGCTGAATAGCTCACCTAATTATGGTTACTACACAGAGACAATTTCTGTTATTAACAACAAGCCATATGGCAATATACCCATAGCCAAAATGTACTTAACCCTTGTACTTCACACCTTAATAGGTAGGTAGTGAAAGAGATTAGTGCCGCACTATACTCTGCAACTATGCACTTCTGTGGCCACAACCATTTCTACATAATTATGCATTTGCTGTATTTGTAACATAATCCATGATCTCCTGCATAACTTACAAAAAGATTATAACAAAAGTCTTTTCCACTTCAAACTGATATAAAAAGCAGAGAAATATGTTGCTGCTCAATGAAAGGATCATCACAGAGGCTGACTGGTCATCTCTCAGTAGGCATTACTGTAGTTGTGACTTAAACTTGTACTAATTAAATGAAAACTTTGCTAAAAAGTTTTGCAATCCTATCATAAAATATGAAGCATTATGCCACTTAAATAAACTTTTCTTGCTGCATAATTAAGTCAATCCTGCCACATATTGTGATGCACTTATGCCATACAATTTTAGTGGCCAATATTGTAGTGTACTTTGGTGATGCTAAAGGTGGAGTCATAGGTAATAAAGGAAACATCCCCTCTCTGGTTGACTGGCAGGTTTGAAAAATGCTGAAGGATGATGAAGAAAGTCTTAATGCAAACACATTTCACATTGCTCGGTAATTGCTGGAAATGTTTGCCCCAGTATGTATGACAGGGTTGAAATGCCATAATGTATGCAGAGAAAATTGTGGGGGTGCTGTGTATACAACAAACTGCATGATTCTAATTTGTCTAAAAAAATAAGTTACTGCATATATATGAATTATCTGGGGTACTTGGATTTGAGCCCTACATATCAATAGTTTAGAAATGGCATGACAACTGTGTGACAAAAGCAAGTCAATTGAAACGTTTCACTGTGTGTGACAAAGTTACAAATATTCTGAACACACCCTTAGATTGGTTTAATATAAATCAAAAATTAGCCCTGCCTTATGAAAGCCATGTTTAGTCCTGTGTTCATTTCTTTCATGCAAAAGCATCGTCAGACGTGGTACAGACCAGCGAAAAGTCATTGGCATCTGCACAGTATAGAATTCTAATGGATCCCTCTTGATACACTTTGTAGTGCTACTCCACAGCAGTGTTCATCCGAATTGTGTGCAGACAGGTGCAATAAAAATAGGAGCTTCAATAATTAGCCCCCTTTTCCTATTTGTCTCCCAACACCTTCCATTCCTTTCCTTCCTACAATCTTTCTCCCTTCTCCTGCCTTCCACCTTACCCCTTCATTCCGTTAATTCCTCTGATCTTTCTCCTTTCTAATAGACTCCACCTTAGACTTTCTATTCCTTTCCTTTCTCTGATCTTTTGCCCTTCTCCTGTAATCCCACCTTAGCCCTTCCATTCCTTTCCTTATTTGAATTTGTCTCCATTCTCCTATAGTCCACCTGAGCCTGTCCATACCTTTCCTCCCTCTGATCTTTCTGCCTCCTCCTATATTCGTACTCAGCCCGCCCATTCTTTTCCCTTTCCTTCCTCTGTTCTTTCTCTTGTCTCCTATATCCCACCTTAGCCCTCCATTCCTTTCCTTTCCCTCAAATTTCTCCTTTCTCCCATATTCCACCTGAGTCCTTCCAATCCATTTCTTACTCTGATATTGCACCCTTCTCATATATACCACCTTCATATTTCCATTCTTTAACATACTCTGCTCTTTCTCCCTTTTACTTAAATTCCAATTTAGCTCTTCCATTTCTTTCCTTACTCCGATATTTCCCCCTCCTACTATATTCCACCCTAACCCTTCCATTCCTTTCCTTCCTCTGATCTTTCTCGCTTCTCCAATATTCTACCTTAGATTTACTATCTTTTCGTTCCTCTTATCTTTCTCCCTTCCCCTATATTCCACCTTAGCCCTTATATTCCTTTCCTTCCTCTGATCATTCTCCCTTCTTGTTTATTCTAACATAGCCTTTCCATTCTTTTCCTTTCTTTGATCGTTCTCCCTTCTGCCACATTACAAATTAGCCCTTACATTCCATTCCCTTCCTTTCTCTGATATTTCTCCCTTCTCCTGTATTCTACCTGGCCTGTTTCTTAATGAACGAGATGTTCCCATATGCACAACAGTGTAAGCACAGGCTACACTCCATTTAAAGTTGCATTTGGGATGTGCAGAATACAACAGGAGAACATTTTGTCCCATCAAGTGTTGACATATACTTGTATTTTCTGTTGAGTTTAGCATCGGTCTGAAACAAGCTTTTCTGGCACCCCATAGAGCATAGCACCTGCTTCTGTGGGTCTGCAGTGAGGGATGAAAACTCCAGATTCCTCTCAGTTACTGCATTATTTTCAGAAAGTATAGCTCAGAATCAGTAGTCACAGCCTACTGACTGGCACTCCATCCCGCTGCAATACTTGAGTATGTTCCCTGACTGTATCACCTGTGATCACCGACCGCTCACTCATATTTTGGCTGATGATATGTTTCACTTTTGCAGGCTTCTTGGGTCACCAGTGTGTGGCTGTTGTAGCTATAGCAACAGGGGTGATTAGCCCACCCCATTAGGTAAGGCATCACTAGAAGAACAGGGTATTTTTCTGGCTACTAAGGCAGCGTGATGTCAGGAGAGCATGTGCTGGGGTACCCTGCTGGGGTACTCCTGCCAGAGTACTCCATCACCACCCTCGCAGGTACACCTGCCTACCCAGAAATACCAAAGCTCTGGCATCATCACTATCAAATCCATGCCAATCACAACAATTGAATGGGCGCTGGTCCGGCGTGTCTCTGTGTTTTTAATTCTTTTTTTTAAGTCTTCATTTCTAATCTTAATTTTACTTGTAACCTGCAGCTGACATGTCCCTCACCCTCTGACTAGAGGCTGGCTGTTTGTTGTGCATCCTGGATGCAATACTCAATGAGTCATGACATTCTGACTGTGCTGTGGTCTGTTTACCACTGCAGGTCCATCCAGCAGGTGCACTGTATGTTACAACCCTACAAATCTAGGGGTATATTACCAACAACTAGCGATAATTTTTGTCTCTAACTTGTTTAGAGACAAAAATTATCGCCGCAAATCGGCGATTTTTATCGCAGATAAACCTTGCTATTATCAAGGTTTATCGCAAAGGCGATAAAAAACGCCCGCAATGCATGAATATCGCTGAAAAGTCAGCGATATTCATGCATTATCGAGCAAATGCTCTTAGCCATGTTATCCACCTCCCATTGGATAACATGGCTAAGAACTGCTCCTGGGCAGGTGTTAGCTTTTGGAGATATTCGCGCTTAGCGCGAATATCTCCAAAAGTTGGTAATAGGAGATAGCGATGTTAGCGACTGTTTCCAGTTGCTAACATCTTGGCACGCCCACTTTGCATGTCATTAGTGATAAATATCACTCACATGCAAAGTGGGGCCCAAGATGGTCGCTATCTCCTACTAGCGGTCGCTAACTGGTGTTAGCGACAGCTAGGTAATAGGGAGATAATTTTATCTCCGCTTTCTTGGCTTTTAAAGCCAAAAAAGCAGAGATAAACCCCCTTGATAATATGCCCCCTAGTATCTTACTGCATCACATAGACACACACCTTCACCGTCCCTCCATGAGTAGACAAGGATCTCCTGGTCCTGATGAAATGCCAAGATTCTTTGGACTATGAAAGGCTTGAAACATGTTCTTACTTCACATACACTAGTTAGAGCTTGAGACGTCCATCATCACCAGCTCTTGCCTTGACTATTCAGTCTTTTAACTACAGCGTGGAACCCAGCTAAAAAAGAACCTTTTAGGATTCCTGTGTTTATTTTTATCTTGCACACACTTTTCATCGACTTCTATTCATACTTCCTTCAACCACACCCCCCCAAGCATCTATCTCACTCAGCCAGAAGAAAAGACCTCTGGCTAAGAGCCCCCCCTCCCCTCCCCCCCCGTCGGGGCCCGTTGGGCACCGCAGCGCCGGCCCAACAAGGAGCTGCCTGATGATGAAGCGTGACACCCCTTGGGGTGTGGGGACCCTTGCTCCTAAAGAGGCAGACCCCCACCCTTCTCTCCTCCTCCCTCTCAAAAGCAACTGCATACCCGTGTTTTTCTGTTCTGGAAAGTTGCCTTAAAATAGCACAAAGCAGAATAATGTGCTCCTTTGTATTTCTTTGTGTGAAGGGGGCGTTCCATGGGTGGTACACAAGCGTTCCTAATCCCATTCAACCACCCATATTGATTTTGCAAACCTTATCCATTAACAATAGTAGACAGAGTTTTGCACCCAAAAATAAAGCCTCTTTGAGACGGACATTAAAGATATAAATCCCTTTATTTATCCAAATACTTTTTACTTTGCACATGAGCTGCACTGTCCAGCACACTGCCAAAGTGTAAAAAGTTGTTAAGTTGGTCATGCCATATTGTTTTGAACTGGAAGCGTACCCTTCCAGTACAAACCCGACACTAGGCGTGGCGTAGACAGGGTTGTACTATGGTGTAAAGGTGTGCATGAGGCGTTCAGAAGACTCATTGTGTGCCAGTGCTAGAAGGAGCAGGACAGTGGGATATTTTTGCAGATGTGATACTGTCCTGCTCTCTCCATCTCAAGCAATGGAGCACAGTAACTTTGAGTCCTGTGCTGCAGTGTGTGACATATTAAAAAATCTGGGCCTTAGAATTGTATCTGTCAACCAGTTTCACATTTCTTTTAATGCACTGACACAATCTTCCAACAGGGGTATCTGATCTTATGCATAAAACATTACTTGCTACCTGCTCTTAAATGCCCCTTCAGGACTGGAGCGGTAAGCAGTCTCTGTGTCCAATGCAATGTTTACAGTGCTTTGGAATTTGAAATAGTATTTCTATACGTTTGTGACAGAATGGGAAACTGGAAGAAGCTGTTTATAGTAACACACTCAAAATGATTTGCTTATACATTGAAACATAGTATTCAATACTATGAATTCATTGCTATTTCAGTTTAACGATGACTTTGAAAAGACTGTTGTATTAGTGTGACATATCTGCATGCTATTCTTACTAGCTTTCCTTTGAAATGACACTCAGGTCAGCTGCTAAGTCAGGGATCAGGTCACTGAATTGTGTGTTTTGATTCATAGTTGTGTTTGTAACTGCAGTGGCAGCTGTTGCCAACGGGGATACTCTATACCTCTCCTCTCTACATCACTCTATTTCACTGCACTCCAGCCTGCTCTACTTCCCTCTACAGCACTCCATTCTACCACATGTCACTTTACCACACTTGATGCCACTCAGTCTACTACACTCCACAATACTCCATGCTACACCACTTCACTCTGACACTTTACTTCACTCTGCACTATACCACTTCATTCTATGACATGTCACCCTATGACACTATGCCACTCTGCACCAATCTACACCATTCTATACCACTCCACTCTTCTATACTACATGCCACTTTACTCCACTGTACACCACTCTATGCCATTCTACTCTTCTCCATAACACGTTACTCTATTCAGTGCTATGCAACACTATGCCACTCCACTCTTCTATACTACATGCCACTTTACTCCACTGTACACCACTCTATGCCATTCTACTCTTCTCCATAACATGTTACTCTATTCAGTGCTATGTAACACTATGCCACTCCACTCTTCTATACTACATGCCACTTTACTCCACTCTACACCACTCTATGCCAAGCTACTCTTCTCCATAACACGTTACTCTATTCAGTGCTATGTAACACTATGCCACTCCACTCTTTTCCACCCTACTCCACTTCAGTCCAGGACACTCCACTTCATGCCACTGCACAGTACTCAATGACACTTTACTGTACTCTGCAACACTTTACTCCACTCTACACTATGCCGTCTACACCACTACACTCCAATTTACTCCACTCTATGATGAAACTCTACTCTACTCTACTACACTTTATGCCACTCCACTCTGCTCTCTGTATGCTACACCGCTCAACACCACTCAATGTCTCGTAACTGTAGGCCATCCTACTGCTCTCTGCCCCACTCCATTATAAGCCATTCAATATTCCTACTCCACTGTATGATACTCTACCACACTGAACACTACTCCCCTCTCTGACACACTACTCTATCACACTCTATGCTACTCTCTCACACTCAATCTGCTGCACTCCACTTTACTTCACTCTATAACACTCCACACTTCATCACTCCACTCGGCCACTTTGCTTCACTCTAAACTATAACATTCCATGCCACTCTGACATTCCACTCCATGGCACTTCAGTCTATGCCACTTTATTCCGCTCAATGACACTCTACAACTCTCAACACCATTTGTTTTCCCTGTATTGCCAGCCATCCTAACGTGTCCTACCGTGCTGCCCCTGTAGCTCCTTCCCCAGATGACGCCCGTTCACAACTCCCACCTGCTCTTCTCTACGCACTCCTTTACTTAATGGCGGCTGCTGCGTGGTCGCGCTGCTGAACTGCCAAAATAGCTCTTCTCCGTGACCAGCGCCAGGAACCCTATATCGTGAACGACCCACAGTTACAGCACAACCGCCCTCCATGCACTCAACCCCGGTAGACCCAAAGACTGCCAACAGGCCATGCCAAACATGACCTTCGGACAGTTTTCCTGCCTCCACTGCTGCCAGACCTTCACTACCACCCCGGCCAACAACACCGCCTACGCAAACACCAGCAACAACCTAAGATGTATCCTCTTCCACGTGCGCCCCGTGCACAAACACGCTGTGGAGATCTGGAACCATCTTGACTCTCTCGTGCCCAACATCACCTTCCTCACAGACCTGGACAAATGCCTTCACTGCCCCCGACATCAACACTGCCATCCCGGACGGTTATAAGAGCAAGAGGAAGGACCACCCCAACCACCCAGGAGGGGTCTCGCTATCGCCTATAAGAACACCCTCCACCTCACCACCTACAGTGAAACCATCCCCTTTGCCGAATACCTGTGCTTCCAGATCCAGACCACCCCCAACTCCACACTCCACTGAAACCTCTTCTACAAACTCATGAGGGATGACCCCTGGGGAACATTGGTGGCTTCGTATAGAAAAGGTGGGAGGCGGACTCTCTAGGTTCTGCCGGTGAGGAAGGGCGTACTCCAGTCTAGGGCCTTCTGCTGGATTCCAGCTTCTTGGAGGCATGTCACTAGTGTACTGTGGTAGACAGTGTCAAAGGCGGCTGTGGTTGCATCTGAATCCGGACTGGGAGGGGTCTAGGGTGTTGTTGCCCTAAAAGTGGCGGGTCAGGTGCATGTTGACGATTTTCTTCTTGACCATCGCCGGAAAAGGGAGCAGGGAGATGGGATGGAAGTTCTTGACGTCCTTAGGGTCCGGCTTGGGCTTCTTGAGGAGGTGCTTCCAGCTTTCCGGGAATGTCGCCATTTCGAAGGAGATATTCATGACCTTCCGTAGTTGGGGTGCGATGGTTGTGTCTCCTTTGTTGAATACGTGGTGTGGGCAGGGGTCTGACGGAGATCCTGAGTGGATGGAGTTCATGACCTTGCGTGTTTCGTCGTCGTTGACGTGGGACCAGGAGGTCAGGTGGTTGGTGCAGGTGGTGTTTGCAGTGGGGGTGGAAACAGTCGTAGTTGGGGCGGTCGTAGTGTTGAAGCTGTTGTGGATGTCAGTGATATTGCAGTGGAAGAAGGTGGTAGGTGAGTCGTACAGCTCTTGTGAGGGTGGGATGTCGTTGTTGTTGGCGCTGGGGTTGGAGAGTTCCTTCGCTATGCTGAAAAGCTCTTTGCTGTTGTGTGCGTTGATGTCCAGGCGGGCTTTGAAGGAATATCTCTTGGCTGTTCTGATGAGTTGGTGATGTCTGCGGGTAGCGTCCTTGTGGGCTGCGTGGCTGTCTGGTGTACGATCATGGAGCCATATCTTCTCCATGTTCCGGCATGTACGTTTGGAGGTCTGGAGCTGTAAATGGTTACAAAGAAAGTAGCTTCAACTTGGGCACCTGCTGTAAGCCTGTCAGTGCTTCATGTACTTCAGTTTTTGAAAATCCGTCCCGAACACGATTTCGCTGATTTTTCTGCAATTTCGCGAGATTCGCAGACCGCGAAATTGCAGAAAATCTGCAAATTCCGCAAACGGAACGGATTTCACGCCCATTCCTTAATTCCCCATCACTTCTTTCGAATGTTAAGGATTTACACTATAATGTTCATAAATGTCTTCACTTTTGGACATGTCCACTTTTTCAATTTGACCACTTGATGTTTCACTATCATCTCCTAAAAGTATTTCTTCTTCTTCCACATACACATGTTTGTAGTATTAATTGTTTTAATAAGATATAATGTTGCCTTTTGCACTGTCTGCTATTTCCTGACAGATTTTCATACTGTTAGTAGGAACACCATTAACTAGAATAACTAGTGGTTCACTTTCTACATTCTCTACACAAATAGTTTCAATATTTTACTTTAACACTAGAGCTAAATATACAACTCTTCCTTTTAATCTTCTCTGTAAATCTGTAGGAGGCAATTTACCTGTTTTAGGCTCCATACGAACAATACCCTAAAATCGGTGCACACATTGAATCAGAATAGACTAATACGTATTAAAATCTATCAGCTCTGGAGGAAAAGTTACCAACTCTAGATTATTATGGACCGCTCTAGCAGGCATTTTATTCTTGTCTAATTTGTTATAACAATATTTACAAATACGTTGATCAGAACCCAAATGAAAGCAATCCTCTACCAACAAATAAGTTGATAATTCTTTCCACTTATCATTATTTTCTCTTTCACTTTTCAAATACAGACAGTCCTAGTCTGATTTTTAGAGTGAGTTCGTTGGCAACAAATACAAGAATAATTTGTCATTTCACATGAAATCACCTTCAACTTAATTTGTTCTTCAAATATTTTTGTAGTAGTATGTTCCACATTCTCTTCAACATCTACTTCTATTAATGTCTTACTTTCTGCACTCTCTTGTTCAGGACCAAAGTAACAAAACCTTATTACATCACACACCTTTTTTACATGTGATACTAACCCACGCAAAAGAGCACTGTTCAACTCAATTAAAACTAATTTAAAACTCATTTAGGATTATTTCTGGACTTTTTGCGTAATACAATCTTCTGATAAACTTCCGCATTTAAAAATAATGTACTGCTAACATTCTGAAATGATGAAAAACACTTTGACATACTTTCCTAGAAAGACAAGCCAGAGAATGACCTTGCAAACTAGTATTTTTTCTCACTCTGCAAGGATCTAGACCTTGCAACATCTTAATCTTTATTTAACACTTATTTTTTAATATACTCTCTTAAGAAATTGCATAAAATATCAAAAAATACCGGTGGTATACTACAAAGACTACTGCAATCCCAAGTATACACTGGGGCTTTAGTTTGAGAAGTTGGCCTGGTATATGATGTCCACTATTCTAGTGGGCACCTGCACCAGTCCAAATGACCCTTATTGATGGTAGGTTGTGAAGTCAACCTTATAGAAAGCTAACCTAGTGGTAGCAGTGGAGAGCAGCCTTCAGGCTAAAACTTGGAGGTGAGTTAAGCAAATTGTTTTACCAATTATAATCTCTTGAATTATCAAATGAAAGCACACCACACAAGGTATATATCAAATATATATGTATTTATTCTAAACACAACCACTCTGGACTCTTAATGAGGTCAGAGGTAAAAGTACAATACAAGGAACTAAATTAGCATACAATAAGTTGCACAGTATTCGTTATGCCCTAGGGGCTTCCAAAACCATATACTAAAATAGTGGTATAAAAACCACATGTGGAATAGAAAGCAGGCCTAGGGCCTGTGTAATCGCTGGGGCTGCCAAGAACCACCAAATGTTAGGATGTAGGAGGCCCACGGGAGACACGTGCAGTGTCTAAACACAGCCACGGGTTAACATTAACTTTCTATGGAGAACAAACAAGTTTCAATTTTACAGTTTAAGGACACTTCTAGGTTAACTAAGATGGAACCCTTTTAGACTAGGACACTTTGAGAGTCAAGACCTACGGGAGCACCGGAGTACTCATGTTACCTCACCCAGGGAAACCGGGTGCATAGGTGTCTTTTGGTGTCGGGTTTCGTCGTCGATTCCAATGGAGAGCTGCAAATAAAGTGCTGCAGGCGACCAGAGGAAAAGTGACCGGGTGGATCCAGGGGTGGATCGAAGATCTGAAGAACCTGAAAGCAGAAGGGACAGAGTGTGGGTCACTAGCCAGTGACCAGGAAGGCAATGGGAAGAAGCCAGCCAATGTCGGGTGATTTCAGGTGAAAGAGGTAAAGCTTGTCTCTAAAGCCATGTAGTCCAGGAGACGTTGACGATGACCAGGAGCTGGATTTGAGCTATCCCATAAAGGATCTAGTTGACTGCGGTGTCGGAATCCGGATTAGACCCAACAAGCCTTGGCAAACGCAATCCACGAAGGATGTCGAGATTGGCTTTGGGGCAGACCAGCAAGATCTGAGGAACTCCTCCTTTGGAGTGGAGTGGGAGCAAGCCTGGAGAAACCAGAAAAGCTTAAGAAATCAAGGATTGGTCTTCGAGGGGCTCACTAGCCAACAGACTAGAAATCATGAAGATGCGTTAAGCTGAAATGCACAAGCGGGCACACGGGACACTCGTGGAGTGTGGGCCTCCAAGCTTCAGTGCAAAAAGTGCTCAGGGCAGGGGCTTCAAACACCCCAATGCACAACTTCGGGATACCGCAAGAAGTAGGTGCAGTTTGCAAAATGCAGGATGTCCAGGAGTTCCGGTCCCACGTCTCTTGTGTCAGCTTTGGGTCTCAGAGATGTCTGGAAGTCCACGTCCTGTGTTGCAGATTCTTTTGGATCCGTCACGAGCCTCTAAAATGCAGATCGGCAAAGATGCAGTTGGTGCTTGTTTGAACAGGGTGATCACTCCTTGACCACAAGGTAGATTTCTTCCATCTTCCAGTCGATATGAAATGTCAAATGTCCAAGATATATGTTGCAGAGTTTTTCTTCCAGGGTAATCTAAAGTCCTAGGGACTGGGATCCTATTCTTATAGCAAAATTAGGGATTGGGCTGACTCTAAGGTCCCTCCTTTGGGTGGACCTGGGGAAGGGGTAGTTACAACCCTTCCCCTTAGTCCAATTGTGCTCAAGAGCTAGGGCTGAGTGCCGCAACAACAAGTTTGAACTGGGAAATGCATGGGGCACCTAGTGTGTATCCTAGTGACAATGTTGGTAGCTGCCGTATTTGGGCCTGGGCTTGGTACTCACTCCACTACCAGTTTTTAAAAGTAGACCACCAGAAGATTCCAGGATGAAGTGCCTTGCGTAAATCATTTTGTTATCCCACAAAAACATGCAAACCTGAAACTTTGCTTACAATCACTAATTTTCCATACATTTCTGTGATAGAAACTTCTGTAATCAGCAGAATTGCAAAACATTTCTACCAACAATTATTACCCAACTGTTTCCAATGAAAATGCTACCTCGGTTGTGTGGCTGATCTTAGTGCCCGAAAGAAGAATTTAGCCAAAACATGGCCTGTGTGCTGTTCCCTGTCATGTGCAGGGCATTGACTGAAATGCAGTAGAAATACGGCAGGCAAAATATCTGTCATGTTCTGACAGACGATGAAGGTTGCAAACAGGCCACAAGTATCACCTGTATGTCCCTCCTACATAAGTAATCTGCCTACTACCTACCCAACAAACCTAGGGTAACATTTGCAAACTGTTTGTATCTGTCTGTCATCTGGCATCCAAATAATGTAACACCTCCCCGTGGCAGCCTCCTTAGGCTCAGGCAGACTTGTCTTTCATGTGTTCACTTCACTAAATCCAACTCCTTCCAGTGTGTGGATGAAAGTTCGGGGTGTCTGAAGCCCATCTTGCAGACAGTGTGAGCAAATTGGAATTTTAAAAATGAGGCTACACATACTGGAGCACTACATTCCTAAAGAGCATTTCTGGAAAGAGTAATGCCCAGATATACAAAGATTTCATATTCTCCTTGAGTTACTTACAGTGACACAAGAACACTGCAAAAGCTTCATTAGGATTTATGAAGCCAGGTAAGGGGTTATTTACACTTCCTTGTATGTGTAGTGACTTGCTCTGTGTTACGCTATATTTCAAGCTGGTGTTTCTGTGTATCCACCCAAAGATTTTACGCAATGTCTGCCAGAAGATGAAGTAATGAGACAAACCTGTTTCCCCTTGTTGTTTTTCTTTCAATGCATGATGCATTCTACTAACCATGTGGCTGTGAACTCCTCTTCCTACCAATGTGCATAGTGTTTTTTCCACCTATGTTGAGGCGGAGTGTCACTGATAGGCTTGGACCTGGGTGCCTCAAATCCTGAAGTGACCTTGGCTAAGTGTCAAATCAGTAACAGCTCATCACAGAGTGAGGTTGATCAGTCTCCATTACCCCTTTCTACCCTATAAACAGTAGGGGACATCCGTCTACTGAGGCAACATTCCCAACCCTCCAAGAACCACAGAGGCTTTACCACTGCAGCTGGTCATTTTTTTTTTTAATGCTTGATGTGTGCATGTCTGTGTATGTATAAATATATGTGTATTTGTGGGCATGTGCTGTGAATGAGGGTTTGTGTGTGTGCTTGTGAATGGTGGTTCTATGTGTGCATGTGTGTGTGAATCCATGGGGGTGTGAATGAATGTGTTTGTATATGGGTGCCTGGATGTGTTCAACTGTGTGGCCCAACCGGTTCTTCGCCTCCTGTAATTACCAACCGCCTCTGCTAAGAAGTGCTTATTTACCCTGTGGTGGCAGAGAGGGCCCATCAGCATTTTATTTTGTCAAGCAATTCTTATTGTTAATCATTAGTTTGACCCAATGCAAATAAGAAAAGGCAGCAACGTGAAAGGTGGAAAAAACATTGGCAAAGTGAGTAAGTAGAGATGAAAAGGAAACTACAAGAGCCTGATAGAGCAGAAAGGACAGCATAGTAGATGAAAGAGGCTTGAGGTGAAATAAAGACTAAGTAACCTTGGTATTCAGCAACAATGACATTCAGCCTCAGCGTCAGCGGGCATCTTAGACGAAACCTGGGCCTCAGATTGTTTTTAAATTAGACATTGCCACAAAGGAAGTAGCATAGCGCTTCCACAGGACGTCAACCGTTCAAGACTGCGTCTTAAATAAGTAGATGCTGTGCTCACTTTATGTGATATGGCTCTGTATGCCAAATCTTAAAAAGGCTCCATCTTATGCCCGGCCACACATGGCCAGATGTGCAGTAGGATATCAGGTAGATGCCACATCATGGCACACTACCAAAAACACAGCAGCTTACTGAACAATTAATGCGGACGCTGGTGCATGGAGGATGTAATATTGACTTAATGCCAATATTCAAATTAGCAAAAGCACTATTTCACCAATGTGCAAGGAGCGTGAAAGATAGGAATATGTACATTACTATTGGCCCTTCACTTTATGTATGGACATTCTGGATTTTTCTCTTGGTTCGGCTGAGGTTGCTCTGTTCTGGTCTGCATTGCTACCCAGAGACTGAAATTCAAGCTACCCAGGGAACAGCTTGTCTTATTGGAAAGTACACGTGTGTGTTTTCTCTCAGTGAGGGAGTTTCGGTCACACCTCTATAATAACAGTGTTAGATGCTCAGGGAAAAGGTAACATCTGGTGTTTGATTAAGTGTTCTGAACTTGTCATTATTTTGCCTTCATAAGATGCAGTCACTGGTACCTGAGAGCAGTGTCACAGGAGGCTTTACCTAAGGCTTCCATGAACCTGTACAACCTGTGGTGATATTAGACATAACATGGAAGTTGGGCTGTTAGTCAGACACAGAACTGAGTAGGCGTGTAGGCTCCCTTAGCCATTACAGCCATTCTAATACCTCTACCTACCTCATCTCCTACATCCTCCTGAGAGAGGCTTCTGATGGACTTGAAGTTCTAAGTCACCCCATCAAATGGAGCTCCACAGATACTTGTTCATCACATTCACTCTTTGCACTTTGAAGTCACTGGTGAGATCTGCCTGCACGCTGCAGTCCTGGGCGCTGGAAACACTCTCCACCCCTGGGCAGCTCCTCCTGGGGGTCATCATGGATGTTCACAGTGGACTGACACTGAGTGAGATCAGCTACAGGGAGAGACCAGAGCAAGACACCTGTCAAGGGTAAGGAGAGCGGTGCTGTGTCTGTCTTCTAAGGCCAGTCCCCGTTCTGTGTCTCTGTGTGGCGGTATATGTCTGTCCTCTCAGAGATAAGAACAGGATCTGCCCAAGCGTGCGGTAGTGTATGTGTCTCCTCTCATTTGATGTATTCTCAGGTTTAAGAAACAAATATGCCCCTGTGAGTCGGGTACATGACTCTCTGTCATTTGCCACACTGGGATGGTGTGTGTCCTTTATTATTCACAATCAATCTGAGAAACAGAAGTGTGCGATTACAGCTTTTTGTAAACAAATTTCTGAAATCCAGTCTGGACCCTGAAGCTTCCTCCCAGCACCATGTGAATGTTATGTTATGTTAGGCGGATTTATAAAGCGCATGGCTGCCCCAACATTGGGGTGTCCCAGTGCTAGCAGACAGGGGACGCCAGAGTGTAAGAGCTAAATGGAAGAGAAGAAACATGTTTTAATCAGTTTTCAAAATGCCCAATAATCTTGTGTGCTCCGCACAGCAGGAGGGGGGCATTCCATAGGGAAGGGGCCAATGACTTAAAGGAGCGTCCACCCGCTCTCTGCCGATGCACTCTTGGAGTACTGGCCAGGTGCAGATTGGCAGAGTGCAGAACCTGTGTCGGAATGCATAAAGAACAGAGCTCTGCAGGATTTGAGGGGCTTGGCCATGTAAGATCTTATGCGTGGTGCAGAGAATCTTGAACTGGACTATCAATTCAATTCAATTCAATTCAATTCATAAGTCTTTATTTCGATTTAGAAATCATAAAAGATGTTACAACAACTAGACATTTACATATTTAAAATTACCCATTGCGTATCAGGAAGCAAATTTTCACAATACCATATATTACTAAAAGCCACATCAATTATTGACCATCCTTCAACTAATTAAAACAATAAATTAAGTACATAAACATAAATTCGTCGTTCATAGGTGTGTATACTTTCAGGTGGAATAATCACATAAATAGCTTTAAGACAACTCAATTTGTCACTGTAAATTTATTTTGCGTGCTCGGATAATCCACGTCCAGTGGAGAAACTTGGCAACAGCTATAACCATTACCTGAGAGTTATCGGTTCGAAGAATCCTAACAGACTCACAGCCTGTTTTAAGACATAGCTGTAAACAGATAGGTTTTAACCATGTTGTCCTAGGTACTTTATATTCAGGGCAGACAAAGAGTATGTGCCCAACGCCTTCCCGTTGAGTGGGGCAGAAGGGGCAAACAGAACTGTATCCCCCGCTTCATTTCGCAGTGAAGGCTTTGAGTGGTAATGTCCCAACCCTGAACTGATGGTATTTCTTCCTGTCCCCAGGAATGGTACTCCAGTCCCAATAGCCCTCAAGAGCTGGAGAGTGTTTTATTCCCAGGAACTCCACCGTTAAGGATGGGCTGGTGCAACAACCAAATCTTTTTAATGCAAGCTTATTCCAGTACAAATCTCTAAAAACTTTTCTAGGGAGAAATGCATTTGCTAACGGGTCTTTCCACAAAGGAGATAGACCCATAGCAATGTATATTGCCCTTACCTCCCTCAACCATGGGATTTTGTGTACCCTATCGGCATCTCTAACCTCGAGGAAGGCCCGAGCATACTGGGAGAGTTCTGGGGTAACCCACAATCTCCTCCAGTAAGCTGCTGGTCTATAACGAGCCATATCCTCGAGGCGTTGAGATCCTAAATCATAGAAGAGGGGAGTCGGGGGGTTGATACTGGGAGACCTGTAATGCCACGCAAAAATGTATTTTGCGCACCCGTCAATTGATTTAGATTTCTAAGTCCCCACAATTCTGCACCGTAAAGAACAGCTGCTCCGACTTTAGCATCATATATCTTTAATACCGGGGTAATTGGCCTGGTATGTGACTGATAAAATTCTTTAGTGAGAGCTCCCACCAATTGTACATGTTTCATGGCCAGCTGGTTTGTATGATGTTTCCAGTCTAATTTAGATGATAGGGTAATGCCCAGATAGGTAAATACTTGGGTCTGTTCAAGTTGTACCCCATTCCTCACCACCTTCCCTCTGACATACTTAGATTTGTGTAAGACCATGAACTTAGTCTTAGATACATTAATGACTAGTCCATGGTCTTTGCAGAAGACTTCAAAAACATCAATGGCCTTTTGGAGGCCTTGTTGGGTTTTTGAAATTAGTAGCGTGTCATCTGCAAACATCAGCAGGGGATCAGCTTGCCATCCAATTTTGGGGCATAAGTTAGTTGGTGTTCAAAGTAGCTGATCACCCTGTTGATGTATAATGAAAAGAGGGTCGGTGCTAGTACGCACCCTTGGCGTACTCCCCTGGCAATTGGGAATTTGTTGGTTACATTCCCCTGCTGGTTCCATCCAACTTGGGCAAAATTATCCTCATGTAATTTAATTAAAAAGGACAAAATATCCAGAGGCATGCCCTGATTTTGAAAAGCTGCCCACATTTTTGCACGTGGCACCAAGTCAAACGCAGATTAAAGATCGACAAAAGCCGCAAAAAGTGTTCCCCCCTAATAATACCCCCGCCAGTAAATTAAAACAAATCTAAAAACTTGGTCAACCGTACTTGTGTGACTGCGGAATCCAGCCTGGAGAGGCGACAAGACTTAATTGTCCTCAATCCACCCCTGGATTCGCTGCAGTACTAACCTGGCTACCACCTTCTGTATACAATCTATAAGGCTGATCGGCCTGTAATTTCCTGGATCCGAGCGCTCCCCCTTGAAATGTGGACTCTCTGTTTAATCAGCAGTCAATGGAGATGGCGAAGCAGATTGGAAGCATGACAGTGCTTCGGTAGGGCAAAAAGGGTATGTGCTGCCACATCCTGTGCCCGTTGGAGTCTTTTGATGACAGCTTTATTAACTACAAGTAGGGGCCCATTACAATAGTCCAGACGAGACATCACAGCTGATTGGTAAATCGTTTGGTGAATAGATGTATCACAGAATCCCAGGATAGGTTTCAGGCAGCGTAAGAGGACTAAGCAGGTCCCCGCAACTTTTTTAATGTGGGTAATCGAATGAGAGGGCATTGTCCATCAGGACCCCTATGTTTTTAACTGCCATTTTTGGGTGGGTGAGGAGTACCCACAGCCTTCGGCCACCATATGTTTTCCCATTAATAGATATCCCGACCTACCAGGAGTACCTCAGACTTGGTGGAGTTCAATTATAGGCAGTTGTCTGCCATCTAGTTTGAGATGGCCAGAAGGTCCTCTTGGAATTTCACCCGATCCTCTTTAATGTTGTTAGAAAAGTTAAACACCAACTGAGTATTGTCAGCGTATGATACCATCTTGTTGTTCCGTGCTTTCGCCAGGAGGGACAATGTGCGGACGTATATGTTAAACAACGTGGGGTTCCAGGCAGAGCCATGTGGGACACCACAGCTTAGGGGACAGACACTGGATCGATAGGGAGGGGCGTGGATCTGAAAGGTACGCTCGGCCAAAAAAGATGCGAACCAGGCTAGAGCCTTGCCTTTGACCTCAATGAAATGTTGAGAAAGTAGATACAGCATAGGATTCAGCGATGCAGGAAAAATCGGTACGATCCATTAGTGTATCATTTCTCTGCTCTCAAGCCACGCAGTGATGTTATTGTCCTTCTTCTCTATGCACAAGGTCACTCTAAAAGATAAGGGAATGTTGTGTACATTACATATGTAACAAGAAGCGCAGGATCATTGTTTTTGTTGTTTTTTAGCATTCCAGTACATCTGCCTTTGCCTATTAGAAAAACCACAGAGAGAAGATAGTGTTGCTAGCATAATAATTTACCTTAACAAAAGGAAAAGACTAGAGGAATTTGGCAAAACAGGAACAAGTTAATTTAATTAAACACAATGGCAGAGGGAGTCTCAACAGAAGGCGTCTGAGGAAAGTCTCTCGGTAATAAAGTTATGGCTGGTTTTCTGTACATTTTGTGAGATACAATAACACCATTTCTGCATTCTTGAAAACCAAAACATCTCAGTCATCAATTAACGGGTTATGTCATCTGATAATGAAACAGATGGATCTCACCCTCTGCGAGAGCTAGTGTGGGCCACTGTGTATGTGTCCACATGTCAGGTGTGAAAAACGAGTGATCTTAACATGTAGTGTGAATGTTGTGTCCTGATTGACTGAGTGTTTTTATCTACAAGTAAAATCCAGTTTTATGTTTTTTCTGGGGAACACAAGCTTTTGTCCAAATGTGTTTTATTGGGGCAATTGCCGCAGATCTGTTAGTGGAGCAACTATTTATCTGTGGGATCAATCAAAGTTTTAGTTGGGAGTGGATATGTCTTTGGGTTAAGAGAGAACCCACCTGTGACCTGTTATTTGATAGGCATGGGTGTGGGTTGCAGGGCCTTTCTGAACTTGTATATCTGACTCGGGGTTGGTTAAGAGGTCACCTTCGTTAAATCAAACAGCAATGGTGCAGGTTCACTGGAACTCCTCAAAGTAAAATGGCAGTCACTGGTGTCATTGTTATTGACATTCTTAATATTTTGTATACAGTTGTCATAGTGTACATTGGTATCCTTTTTACCGACATTTACATAGTTATGCATCCCTATAACATTATGTACATTAACATAGCTTTTACTGGTAACAACATTCATTCTGACATGGATTATGGCATACATTGATAGTGTTACTGTCGGTATCAGCCTGGTTGTGCGGGCTGAGTGTACGGCACACATTGACATTGCACATATCCCGGTATTCATTGACATCGTATTTCCCCGTTCCACCACTGGTAAAGGAAATAGAAATAGGGAAAGTGAGGGTTGTGAAACAAAACTTTTACTTAAAATCTCGTCCTGTAAAATCAGTAACTAAAGCTTTGGAGTGCAGTTGTGCAGCTCCTGTCAGTGAGCCTAGACCTTTATTTGCAATAATAGAGCTCTCTTCAGTGACTCGAGCCCTGTATGTGCACTAGTCCAACTTCCCTTAGTGATGGAAGCCCTGTATGTGCAATATGATGACATCAGACATGACATCAGAACACTGATCCATGACGGAGCAATTGCAGCCTTGATACTGTCTCCCACAACGCCCTCAACAACACACGTCACAACATGGGCATACAGCAAGATGCCCTCAAGTGGATCGCCTCCTTCCTCACAGGACACATACAGAGCATCAGACTGTCCCATTCACCGCCACACGCAAAGACATAATATGCGTCATACCCCAAGGATCATCCCAGTTCAACAACTACAGACATCATCAGATCCGCGGCCTCACCATAGCCTACTACGCAGACGATACTCAACTGTTCCTCTTGCTGATGGCTATCCTCACCCCAGCATATACCCTTTGCATCTATCGCAGCTGCAGCAGTGGCCGCTCTTTATCATACATCATGACCAACACGTGGAACAATCTGTCGCTTCATCTGCGTACACCCCCTCGCTGGCAGACTTCAGAAAGAGACAAAAGACTGGGCTCTTCGACAGAGACTCTTGGGGATGGCATTACTGTGCTTTACAAGTTCTGATTGGTTGATAGACCCTCTCCCTTCAGGGACCCAGATCCTGTACGTGCAATAGTCTCTTCCTTTAGTGATGTAACCCCTGTACGTGCAATAGTCTCTTCCTTTAGTGATGTAACCCCTGTACGTGCAATAGTCTCTCCCTTTAGTGATGTAACCCCTGTACGTGCAATAGTCTCTTCCTTTAGTGATGTAACCCCTGTACGTGCAATAGTCTCTCCCTTTAGTGATGTAACCCCTGTACGTGCAATAGTCTCTTCCTTTAGTGATGTAAGCCCGTGCGGCATTTAACATCTTTAAGGGTGTGAATGTTTTAGAAATATAAAACGTATCTCAACACATATTAGCATTACTAGTATTTTTTAAATATTTTATAGCTGGAATAACTAGAGCCATATCATACTTTTTTAATTAATTACTAATTAAATTAAGTCAGATGAAAGCACAATCATCAGTAATTTATGTTAGCATCATGCAAAAATAGATTTGTTATCATTTTTTTAAAATGCATTTGCATTGTTTAAATGATAATCTAACATTTAGATTTATATATTGCCCATTCCCCTTTCATTCTCACCCCAGCCATTTTTTTGTAGTCTTGGGCATGTTTATGAGAGGCCTCGCCGACTGCTATGTCACTAATTTCGTCATGGCGGTGGCGTAGGCAGTACTCCATATTTACGAGTCAATGCATGTGGTCAAATGCATCAGTTCTTCTCGGCTGGCGTCAGAGTATACCTGCACCAGAACCGGCTGCACCACGCAGCAACTACAATATTCAAGGTAGGAGTTCCCCCATGAATTCCAGCATAAAACCTGTGCGGTGATAGTTATGTGTCTGTCAATCTGTGATGCATTTTTCTGCAAGCTTTATTAAATTGAATGTCCGACTGGACACTTGCAATATAGTACTGATTCAAGTCTATATTTATTCTACTGGCTTAACTGTTCTGTTTAAGGATCACTGTGCTAATACTAAACTGCATTGCCTGCAAGCGACATGTAGAGGCTGAAATGCTTTAGAATTCCAGTGCATCGTCAACCCAAGTGTAGGAAATGATGCTTTGGCTGTGGTACATGAAGACAAGCTACATAAAGCTACTGCACCATGGAGGTGATTATTTGCAGCTGGGGTTTGTGAGTAGACCCCCACCATGTAGCCATCCCAGAAGGGAGCACTACCCTCATTGACCTCAGGGAGGATGAGGTCATCACATACTACTTTATATACTACTCTGCAGGCAGATGGCTGTCCTCCACATGCTGGCATCTGGTTCATTCTAGATCACAACAATCAAAGGGCAGGAATAATGCAGAAATAGTTTTCTGCCTTCCTACCCTCTTTTTTGCATGCCATCATCAGCCTAAAACCTCAGTACCTCTTCCCAAAGAAATAGCAACAGCAGCTGGACACCAAAGAAGGCCATTGCTCTGTCCCCACATGTTCTAACTGCCATGGATTTTTTTTTTGTCCTCATATGCCTCTCCTCACCCTGTACCGTCGCGGTTCCACCCTGGGGTAATTCCATCCCATATGGTAGAAATAGTGCTGTTAGGAGCAATTGTATCACACTCACCCTTCCTCCTTTAAGCAGACCTTCCGCCGAGATTCTAGAGAGGCTTAATCATAGGATTCTGTTTCACCGAAGTCTTAGCCCCCCTCACCATCACCCATATTGTTGTAAGAACGGAGTCCAAAATCTGTATCTCTTCTCGCTCCGACCAACCATATCTAGCTTTGCTATGGCTCTCATAGCTCTTAACCAATTCAAGTCTGATGGAGGGTCAACAGATACCCACATCCTACAAATTTCCATCCGAGCCACCAGTATGCCAAAAAACACCAGATTTGCTTTGTCATTAAGGCCCTTACCTTGTAAGTCAGCTCTTCCCGTCATAACAAGTTCAGGGCTTACCTCCAGTTGTTGGCCCAATACGGCAGACAGGCACTTACTCACTGCTTTCCAGAAGTCCTCTATCGCAGGGCATGTAACAAACATATGTAAGTCGTCTTCGTTAGGGGCACTAGATTTGGAACACCTCACTATTCCGTCATCCTTGAATTTCGCCAGCTTTTTTGGTGACCAATACTCCCTGTGGAGAGTGAACAGGTGGTTTCTCCTTAAATTCGCAGGTTTTACCCCCTTGTAAAGAATCATCATAGATACTTGCCATTGGTCCTCAGCCGCGATCTTCGGCACGCACTCTCCCCACAGGGTCTCAGGCAATGTAAAATGTCCATCTTCTATTTCCACTATTGACCAATACCACATCGCCACTTCTTTTTTGATTGAGGTCTCCAAAACTAGCTTTTCTTCAAAAACATTATAGTGCCCAATAGAATTTTCCTTCCCGACAGCCCAACTTTGTATCTGAAGATATTTAAACTTAGAGAACGTATGGCCCCACTTGTTTTCACAGTACCTCCACGGTGCTAAGCTACCTTCTAAAAACAGATCCCCCATCTCTGAGGGACCTCTGTTTTTAATGGCCTTGCCAATGCATCCTCGGACCAACTCGGAGCTCCTGGTGTGTTCCAAATCGGTGCCATTGCGCTAAAATATGGTATCTTTGTTGCCCTCCTGACTCTGTACCATAACATTGCTGAGTCTTTCAGTACCTTTAACCTTATTTTTTTAAAGTACTTCGGGTCGGCAAATTTGTACATAAAACCATTCTGGTCGATCCTTTCCGTTCTAAGCAGTGCTGACATTACTGTACCAATGGCTGAACTCCCTGGAGTACCCAAAAGCATTCTGCAGTTCCTCAACAAAAAAGCCCAAGAGTAGATCTGAAAATCCAGAGCTGCCAGGCCTCCTTTCAAGAGTTTTCTCCTAATCTTTTTCCAAGATAAACGCGATCCCATGGATGCCCAAATAAAAGACCCAATCTCACTTTGCAGCTTTATGATCCCCTCCTTCTCAAACAAAAGTGGTATAGAGTCGAAAAGAAAAGTTATCTTAGGTAAAACCATCATTTTCACCAAGTTAACTCGGCCATATAATGTTAGCGGCAGGTGCATCCAGCCTTTCATAGCCTGGGGGATTTCTTTCCTAACTTTAGCAAAATTAACTTTAGTAAGTTTCTTTATGTCTTGTGTTATTCGGACCCCCAAATATCTCATCTCTGTTTTGCATGCTATATCGTCTGCATTTAAGTTCCAGGACATGATCTCAGTTTTGTCCCTATTTAAACGATATCCAGAGACCTCCCCAAATTTCTTCGTTATAGTGTCTATGCAGCTCAATGATTGATGTAGTTTAGAGGTTAAGATAACTATGTCGTCCGCATATAACCCGATCTTTCTGGCCCACCCCTGAAACTCAAAAGATGGAATCAACTCTGCCTCTCTAATATGACACGCTAAAGGTTCTATATAAAGATCGAACAAGAGAGGCGATAAGGGGCATCCCTGCCTTGTGCCCCTCATTACTTTTATTGGCGAGGTTAATGTCCCATTTACTAATACCCTCGAGTTAGGTGACTGATATAGCCGTGCCAAGACCGTGCCAAAATTAACCCCCATATGTAGATGTGCTATTAAAGCTTTCAAATACGCCCAGTTAACACGATCAAACGCCTTGGCGGCATCCAAAGCAACTACCGCCAAGGGGAGATTTTGTGTAACTGCTACATCTATACTACCTATGAGGGGAAAAGTTAACTCCTTTAAATACCTGCCTTTGATAAAGCCCCTTTGATCTCTATGTATAAGATGTGGGGCATCTCTGGCCAACCCATCTGCCAGGATCTTAGCAAACAGCTTGTAGTCACTATTTAAAAGCGAAATCGGCCTATACGAATCCATATATTTCGGTGATTTCCCAGGTTTAGGAATAACTATGATGTTCGCCTCATTCCATGATTCAGGGAGGGCCGCGTGTCCCAGAAAAATGTCGTATAAGAGCTTCATTAATAGGGGTGCCACACTCCCTACCAGCACCTTATATACTTCAACAGGAAGCCCATCCGGGCCAGGAGCCTTCCCTTTCTTCACATTCCCAATAACCACCTCTACTTCTCCCTGCGTTATCTCTTGATTTATTGTTTCCTGAAACTCTTCTGTCAGTGGATTCAAAACCTTCACCCAATTATCTATTTCCTGTTCAGCTGGGACAAGATCCTCCCTGTACACCTCTTCAAAATACCTGTGAAAGGCTTAAGCAATATCTTTTGTATCCGTAACAAATCGTCCTGACTCCCCATCTTTCACTTCTTTAATCATGCTTCGTACCTGATCACTCCTTGCTTTCCAGGCTAATAACTTACTTGTGCCCTCACCATATTCAAAGTGCGCCAATTGACTAGCCTCGTATTTTTCTCTAACCCTTTTGGAAACCACAGTAACAATTTCTCTTTTCAATTCATCCAATTCTTGAACAAACTTTTCTTTAACCTCGCTCCTCCCTGTATTTACTAGGTCTACCTCCTTTTGTCGAACTTCCTTTTCCAGGAGCTCTATCCTATTAAAATATACTCTTCTTTTGCTTGCGGCCAGAGCTCCCAACCTCCCCCTTAGAAAAGCTTTACAAGCCTCCCAGACAATATCAATTCCCGCTGACCCCACATTGTGTTCTACAAACACATCCAGTTCCTGCCTTAGATTCTCCATCAACTCAGAGTCGTACAAAACCGTTCGATCCAGTGTGGAAAAGTAAATTTTGCCATGTTCTGTGTCCCTACGCTTCATCCATCATATGTTATGTGTGCATGACCAATATGCATATGTTATTCCCCATGCCTGATTAATGACGCAATTCCAGTTGTGTCCACCTCTAGTATGCTATTTTCCAGTCTTCGTGAATACTACGAATATTAGGCCTATGTAAAGTAATGTTGCCACGTTTCTTAGTGTGCACGTTATTCCATTATAAAATCCCCGTTTCCAGGCCTCAAAAGGGCCCGGACCACAGATTCAGCTCCTGTCTCCTGAAAGCCTCGCTGAGGAGCGATACAGCCCCCACCTGTATCCTCGACCCTTCACTTACTTCCTGCCTCGCAGTGCCCGGTGCAGCTTGGCTCTGCCTCTGAGTCTGCCAAAAGTATGTTATAGTTCCAGTTATCAGTTCAGTCCTCCTCCTCTGCATTTCTAAGCTACTGAACTGCATCAATAGTTTCCGTCATTGTCTAGCCTTCTCGTCTCCACGTTAGAGAAATACTGTATTTAATGGTCATTTAGTATTCTTCATCACGCACTACATGTAGAATAATGCATGGTCCAGTCTTAGAATCAAGTTAGCTTTTCCCCTCATGACTTCTAGTTTATATCAACATGTTCCCTAAACATCAGATACCAGATAGGGTTTAGGTACATGTCGCTCCGACCCTCCAGACTTTAGTCTCTGCTCCTAACACAGAGTTCATAGCCCCCAGCTTCTCCTAGTAACACGTCATTGCCAGTTTTCGCGCACCATTAGGTTAGAGGTCCCGGCTCCTTAGGTAGCCCCCTCCAAAGTTTCCGCCCATTCATGACATATTCTGTTACGTTTGCATCACATGTCTATGTATACTCCCAGTTACACCTCTTTTTACTGTTATCTCTCGCGACTGCTACGCGTCACGCCTTCTGCTCCACCCACTGCTACGCCTACTGCAATGTAATGCTATGTGTTTGCGCTATGTATATAAATCAATGTTTTGTTATTGAATGTTAGCGCGCTCATCCCAGACCCAGCCCCGGCAGCTGCCGGGCCTTATTGTCCTATTCCCATGCAGGTTGTCCTGATCCTGTCCTTATGCTGTAAATAAACCTGCAGAAACTCCTACTACCTCGAATCTTGACTCTTATTTTATTGAGCTATCTGTTATGCTATAAGTCTAGTCAAAAATAGGGTATTATTTATTTATTTACCACATAATGGCGCCCGAATAGGGACTTGCCCTTTCCCCACGCGTCGGTGAAGCCACGCCGACCCCCTGACCCTCTGCAGTCGTGACGGAACCATACCGTGCACTGGCAGATATTTCTGCTCCAAGTATCCCTCAGGCCCACGGAGGAGACGGAGGAGGCGGTCCAGCATCCAAACGAGACGGTGGAGGAACGCGGCGAGTCCCGACCAGAGCCCAAGCCGAGAGTCCAAGGTCCGAGGTATCCGGAGGCCCACCCGTAACTAAAGTCCGAAGTCCGAAGTCCGTCGTAGTCCAGTCCCGTTCGAGGCCTTCCGTTCCGTGCTGCCCGGTGAGTACCATTGCTGGGGTAGTATCTAGACAGGACCAATCTAAATTGACTCCTGGTCCGTGGGTTGGTGGTATCCAAGCCCACAAACGAAGTGTTCACCTAGGTGGATACGGGTCTTGATGCGTTCCTTTATGGGACCGGTATGTTCCGTACTGTTACAGCAGTGCATCCAGTAACTCTAGTCTGTTCCGTTCTCGAGAATTCTGTTCTGTTTCTGTTTTCAGTATTTTCAGGTAGTATTCTGTTCGAACTGTTATGTTATGATATTGTTTAGTGTATTTCCAATGTCGTGGTATGCCTGAATTGTTTTCCCAATTGTTATTGTTTTTTGTGTATTGTATTGTGTTCCGATTCAAGTTTAGAATGCCGCTCTTTTCCAAGTTACGTCAGTTAAAAACTAGAAAGGGTCTGTTAGAGGAAGCAGTTCCTGTCCCGCCTAGGGACAGTCCAGGTCATTTTATGTATCAGAAACATGGCATAAGCGCCATAATGTATCTAGATTTATGGGTAGAGTATACCAAACAGTTAGAAGAAAAGTATAGATGGCCCGTATCGGGTACATGGGATGCCGAATGTATCATGCGAGTAGAAGAAGCATTATGGAAAAAGAAAGCCAGACAGTCACAGAAAGATGCCATCGAGTTATGGCGCAAGGAAGCTCATAAAAGAACGGAAAAGGAAGTCAGAAAGTCAGAGTTAAGTAGAGAATCCCAAGAACGAGCCCAAGAAAGGGAGTTAATCGAGATAGGTGAACAAGTCAAAGCCGAACAGTCAGACAGACAGAGGCATGCCCTCATTAAGGGTATGTATCCTCTTCTTGCCGAGGGCCTGCCAAAAGCGACCCCAGAGGCATCCAGTAATTTCCCGCCGCCATTAGTTCCGACCAAGCTACGTCACAAACCGACCGCAGCTGATATTTTTATTTCGTCCTATTTGGACGACACAGTCCCCGAATATGCCAATCCTGTTCGCGCTCCGCCAGTCCCTGTAAACCAGGTAATTCATGTTCCTCCAGACACCGGAGTACCTGTTACGGTACCCCCGGTCCAGCCTATAGTTCCATTTCCCACTCTGCCAGGACGTAGAGCCTCAGTAGACGACTCCAGTCTAGGGGCCGCAGGAGGAGCTACTCCTCAAACCCCGCCGCCACACAAGCGTTTATCAGCACTCGAATTACATGCTCAAGCATCACAGCGTACTCCTAAAAGTAATAAGTCTGTCACAGAAATCAGACAAGCCCTTAACGAATGTGTCTATGACGCAGTCCCAGGCGAGTATAATATGGTTTTATATTCCGTACGTGTAAGGAGGGTGACCGAGTATCTAGTCACCTTACCGAATATGAAAGAAGATCTAGACAGAATATATCGTTTCATCCGTACAGGGGATGATCCAGAAAGTATTGGCGAGATTATGTCTCAAAGGAAAGCCGAGATTCAGCTCATGATATTAAAGTTCCTGATCAATTGTTTAATAAGAGAACAAGATTACCCGTCTAAAGATCCCGCCGAAATGAGAATCCTGACAAGGTGGAGTGATAATATAGCCGAGGGTAAGCACAAGACCGTCAGTGCCATGGAGAGTATGTACAAGAAAATTCGTAAAGAAATAATAAGGTTACACGACCAGCGTAAAGCAGCACAAGTAAGCGAAAAAGAAAGTATCTCTGATCCTGAAGAGGAAGAGAACGAGAATCCCGCCAGAATAGCGTATGTAGGAAAATCCAGATTTCCAGATCGCCATTTACGTCTAGAACCCAAGTCTATTTTTCAACATCTAGTACCAGAACAAGGTTCCCTAGAACAAGTATTTCAAGCTACCGATCACATTCTGAAATCACGAGTCGGTTACAGTGAACTAAGTACTATGCATGAACAAGAACTAGCCCGATCAGCAGTCCGATGGATTACTGATTCTACCACTTTTCCAGACGAAATAGTGGCACAAATGTTTCTGAAATTGCCCCCAGCCGAGCAACGACTGGTGGGTATGTATATGATCCAGCACCTCATTACTCTGTATGAGGGTCAACATTCTGATCCAGGTCCGTTACACGATATCCTGAACGAGTTACTCCAGTATAGATGGAGAGGTCTAGGTACCGATTTAGTTAGTGTCATTCTAGAACAGCGTCACAAGTATAGAACGTTTTTGAACCCGCATTTTGTTCATGTCTCACCCCCAGAAAGTAAATCATTCTACATAGACAGACAGAATCCGTTACGAGAAGTCCACCCAGTCCAAGGGGCGGGTGGCGTAATGCAACGAGTGTTTGTATACACTCCGATTTCAAAGATGGAACTTCTTGAAATGAAGAAATTAATTCCCTGTCATGACAAAGATCCAGCAGGGTTCCATAGAGAATTAAAAGACATGCTCCGTATGGGAGAATACACTTACCCAGATATCATTAAAATGTTAAAGGTCCTGTTACCCGCAGGGGTGTATGAAAAGTTAAAGGAAAAAGAATGGGAGGTGGGAGAGAAAAAGATCGATTGGGCAGCTCTAGAAGCTGAAGACAAGGCACGAGTACCAGGTACCGGTCTTGGAGATAAATGTAAAGATTTACCAGAATTATTGATTCAAGTTTTACCCAGATTATTGACAACTAGGAAAGAAGACTGGGATGCAATCTCAGCCTGTAAACAGAAGCAAGACGAGGATATTAGTGATTTTTATTCTAGATTTGAAAAATGTTTCAGTATCAACAGTGGTCTCAAGACAAGTAGTGAGTCATACCCTCATCTTTTCGTCACCAAATTAGTCGAGAATTCAAGTCCACAAATTAAAAACCGAGTTTTGAAAGTCGAAAGCACCTGGCAAGCTAATACTCCGTCCCAGATGCTCCAGATGCTCCAGTACCACCAGAATAGAATCAGGGAAGAGCAAGAACACGAGAGAAAACGTATGAAAGACACGAAAATGAAAGTGCTAGTTGCACAATCTGTTCCTCAAGACAGTCAGAAGAGGGGTCCGAATCAAGCCAGTCATCCTGCAGCTCCCGTTAAAGGGAACTGCAATTATTGTAAACAGCCAGGTCATTTTATAAACGAGTGTGCAGTTCTGAAACACAACATAGCTACTGGTAAGACTAAAGAAAGACCACGTCCGCCTAGACAAGAACAAGTTTCACAGATTCCTCAGCCACAGAATGCACAACAGACAGTTACAGTACCGCAGCCTATTGCTGCAACACAGCATGTTACATCGCAGATGTACCAGTATGCACAGTCTGAGTATCCAGAGTACCAGTCATATTCATGAAACAGCCTAGAGAGGGAGGTAGGCTTGCCTCTCATCGAGATACCTGTAGATCAAGAAGGTCCCTATGTTCACAGTCAAGTATTAGGGAAAGACAGAAAGTTTTTGATCGATACAGGGGCAAGTAGGACCACAATTAGTCATGCCGAAGTTCCAGGGGCTCCGCTCTCAGGCTCAAGAAATGTTTCCCTTGGATTTTCAGGAAAGCCAATAGTTAATGAAATATCTAAGCCAGTTACTCTAGAAGTAGGTCCATTGTCCCGCACTACTGATCTGTTACTTACTAAGTCATGTCCAGAAAATCTATTAGGTATTAAGACACTGAAAGAGTTAGGTGCAGTTATTTGCTGTTCCCCAGAGGGAATACGTCTGTTCCTACGTGACTTTAAGGGTCACTATGTGTTACGAGATTTTGATTCAAGATTGTCTAATGTTCCACAGCATTTATGGGCGCAAGGTCCAACTGATGTAGGTTACATGCAAATCACACCCCATCGTGTGACTCTCAAACCAGGTGTAGTGTTACCCCGAATCAGACAGTACAGATTGCCACCCGAGGCTGTAGCAGCCTTATCCAACATTATTGACGAGCTCATGGCTCAAGGAGTAGTTGTAGAAACTGACTCCAATGTATGCAATTCTCCGATCATTCCAGTCATGAAACGTACTGATCCAAATGCACCCCCAGTATATCGATTAGTGATTGATTTACGAGAGCTTAATAAATGTATCATTCCTCAGTACCCAGTTGTCCCAGATATTTCTTCCCTGTTAACTGTTATTGATTCCGAAGCCATGTTTTTCACTGTCATAGACCTCAAGAATGCATTTTTTAGTGTTCCAATTCATCCAGACAGCCAGTTTCTTTTCGGATTCTGTTTAAATGGAAGGAGCTATATGTTTACACGCGCTCCTCAAGGTTTCACGGAAAGTCCTAGTATTTACAGTCAAGCACTCAAGAGACAACTAGACAACATTCACATGCCAACTGACACTGCCCTGCTCCAGTATGTCGATGATCTACTGATCACAGCCCGTTCTGAACGTGCTTGCGAGCGAGCATCCCTTACAGTTTTGTATTTTCTAGCCGAGATGGGGCACAAGGTGTCACCTTCGAAGCTTCAATTCTGTGTCCAGCAAGTGGTATACTTAGGACACTTGCTGTCCAAGAGGGGTAGGCAGTTGACACCCGACCGTATCCAGTTAATAGCGAGTCTTCCCCAGCCCAGAACCCAGAAGGAGGTACGTGCTTTTATCGGCCTTACTTCTTATTGTAGACAATGGATTCCCCAGTATGCATTTCTAGCCAAGCCACTGATACAGTTAACGACACAGGAGACAGCCGTATCGACTGTCCTCCCTTGGACATCTGGACATACACTTAGTTTTAACGAGTTAAAGAAAGCTTTATGCCAAGCTCCAGTTCTAGCTACACCGAACTACAGTAAGCCTTTTACACTTTTCGTTACTGAACGGGAAGGTACAGCATTATCTGTTCTCACACAAGATCAAGCAGGTCAATACAAGCCCTGTGCTTATTTTTCGAGCACATTAGATCCAGTCGCCCAGGCGTTGCCTGCGTGCCTCAAGTCAGTTGCAGCCACAGCACTAGCTATCAGACAAAGTGATTCCATAGTTTTAGGACATTCCCTGACAGTACAAGTCCCACATTCAGTAGAAGTTCTTTTAAACCGAACACAAACTCAGCACTTGACAATTGCACGTTTAACAGGTTATGAATTGACACTGTTCCAGCCACACATAGAAATCAGACGCTGCAACGTTCTGAATCCTGCTACACTGTTACCATCAGTTAATTCAAATCTAGACCCACATGATTGTGTGGAAGTAGTTAACATTACGACGAAGCCAAGACAAGACCTGACAGACATTCCGTTACCAGATCCCGACCTGACACTTTATGTAGATGGTTCATGTATGAGAACTAGTACAGGAGAACTAGTCGCCGCGTATGCAGTGACTACTGATACTGAAGTTATTGAAACACACCGTATTGATACCCTGTCCGCTCAAGCAGCAGAGCTAGTCGCTCTGACACAAGCCTGTATACACGCCAAGAACCAGAAAGTTAATGTTTACACAGATTCACGTTACGCATTCGGAGTTGTACACGACTTCGGAGTGCTCTGGCAGGAGAGAGGTTTCATGACTTCTCACGGAACCAAGATTCAGCATGGTCTCCTTATTCAAGCCCTGTTAGATGCCATACATTTACCGACATCTATTGCTATCATGAAATGCAAAGCACATACGAAAGTCACTGACATTATTTCCCAAGGTAATGATCTAGCAGACCGTACAGCCAAGCTTACAGCACAGACTCCAGACATTCCAGTTAACATGACACATACTCCAGATCCGACTAAATGCATGACAGTTAAAGACCCTACTCAAGATGTCATAGATATCCAGTTACATGCTACCCCCGATGAAATCAAGAAATGGTCCGAACAAGGAGGGGTTCAGACAGATCAAGGATGGTTAACGAAGGGTAGAGCCACATGGTTTCTCCCCGATTCTATGGTTCAAGTCATTATCAATACCGCACATAGTCCAGCACATTTAGGAGAAAAAGCTATGTTAGACAGTATCCAGAACATTTGGTTCAACAAGCATTTACGAGCTGCAGCCAAGCAGAAAGTCCGTACCTGTATGATATGTTGTCAGTTTAATCCAGGTAAAAGTGTCCCGGTGGAACAAGGTGGTTTCCAGCCCCCTGACCACCCTTTTGAGGTCCTCCAGATGGATTATATTCAGATGGAGCGATGTCGAGGTTTCAAGTATGTCCTTGTAGTAGTATGCGCTTTGTCCAGGTGGACAGAAGCATATCCAGTCCCAGATTACACAGCCGCGACCACTGCCAAGCAGTTGGTTCGTGAATTTTTCCCTAGATACGGACTCCCTAGAGTCGTATATTCTGATAACGGTCAGCCATTCTCCTCAGAGTTAATGAAGCACGTTTCCCTGTTGTTAGGGTACCAGTGGAAGTTTCATTGTGTACGCCATCCAGAAGCAGCTGGACTAGTCGAAAGGCATAATCAGACTCTGAAAATCCGCATTGCAAAAGTCTGTAAGGACAAAGGTGTGGACTGGTTAATAGCTCTGCCAGTCGCTTTATTTTATATGCGTATGGTCGCACATTCCAGATCAGGTCTGTCCCCGTATGAGGTCGTATTCGGCCGCCCCCCTAACATGTGGGGTACTCCTAGACCCCGAAGTATTACCGATGTTTCATGTAATATGCTGACAGATTACCTAGCTTCCTTGATGTCTGCCCTCAACTCATGTCGTTCACAGGTTGCCGCCGCATTTCCAGACAATACCGAGGTGGCACCGCACGAGATCGTTCCAGGCTCCCTTGTGATGATCAGAAATTTCGACAGATCAAGTCCGCTGGAACCACGTTGGAAGGAGCCACGTCAGGTCCTCTTGACCACCCGAACTGCCGTCAAGTTGGAAGGCAGGAAGGGGTGGGTCCACCTTTCTCATGTAAAACTTTTCAAAGGATTGAAACCAGCGTCTAAAAACATTTTCCAGGATTCAAAGGACTGCCAGAACATTGTTTTAAAGGACTGTCCCGCACAAGACATTATTACAACCCCTCCCTTGTTAGAGAAAACTCTGCAACAGGAGTATAAGTTGAAGCTCAGGTCTAGTAAAATAAGTCAGTCAGTTTGATTGTATAAGTCCTCCCCTAGGTGAAACGGTTAAATTGTTTCTGACATGTATAAAATAGACCCCCATAGTGAGAGAGTCAGTCGAAGTTCACTTCAATGTATCGTTTTTCTGAGTTTCATATTATTTCTCAGCATAATGATTTCCTGCACCAGCTACGCACTTTTCCTGTGTTTTCCAGTTCCTCATGCAAATATGTCTGCTAATGCTACAGTAGAGCACACGTTTAGTGATCTGCCTCCTCACGAATATTCTTACCGCCTCGCTATGCGCAACAACACATTTATCCGTATGTTACATTATTCACACCAGACCAGCAATGCCACTAATTGTTGGGTGTGTGGTCGACTCCCCCCTTTCCAGACACCGAAGGGAGTTCTGCCACTTTTTCCTTATCCATTCTCACACAATGGTTCGTGTGGAGCATGGTCCACGTTAACGTCATCCTCAACAGATATGTCTTTTCTTAACAGTACATGTTTTCCAGACAAGCAAGGTCTCCCCCACAGAACAGGTTTAGATCTAGAAAATGAAGTTTATAATTTAGGTAATTATTCGTCGAATTTCATGGTCCTGAATGTTCAGTCTGATACTACTCCAGACTTACCTGCTATTTCAGTACTACCAGTCAAAGGCGAATTATGTGTCCGTAGTTATGGTTCTGTACACATAGGTCATAGTGAATGTACTACTGTTATCAAGTATAGTGACAGTGGGAAATCTATTTTCAAAGCTTCACGTCATTCTTATTTTATTTGTGGTCAAACTGCATATGTCCGTCTGCCCCTCGATTGGGAGGGAACCTGTTACATTGCCTTCCTACTGCCACCTGTTTTCCTAGCCCCACCTGACTATCATAGGAATTCCTTCCTAGTACATACCAGACACAAGAGAAATCTCCCGATTGTCGATTATACTGAAACTGCTGCAGAGCAATTCATTGATATTGATAAAGGTGTGTTCCCTTATTTAGGCACAGTTGTAAACAGTAAGCTAATCCGTAGGTTAACAAGAACCCTTGAAGCAGTAGTAGATGAGACTGCCTCCGCTCTAGGTAACTTAACCGAAGAACAATCTGCTATGAGATTTGTCGTTTTGCAAAATCGTCTCGTCCTTGACGTCATACTGGCCGATAGGGGCGGGGCCTGTAGAGTCATCGGATCCAGTTGTTGCATTTTTATTCCAAATAACGCGCCGTCTGTTTATTCAGCTATAACCAGACTCCATAAAATTGCCCATCTGTTACACCAAGATCCAGGCACCTGGACATGGTCCGGTTGGTTCTGGAATATAATTTCCGCATGGGGATGGAAAGTCCTGTCCTTTTTAGGTATTGCAGTAGCGATCATATTTAGCTGCTGCCTCTGTATACAATGTGGCCCTGCGATTTGCAGCATGTGTGCTACCTCTTGTATTCCTAGTCCCAAGCCCCGTTCTAAATCCCGTTCCAAGACAATTCGAGACGAGCAAATGATACTGTATGAAATGATAGATGGTATCATGAAAATTGATGTTTCCTGATGGAAACGTAGTGACAAGGAGGGAATGTGGAAAAGTAAATTTTGCCATGTTCTGTGTCCCTACGCTTCATCCATCATATGTTATGTGTGCATGACCAATATGCATATGTTATTCCCCATGCCTGATTAATGACGCAATTCCAGTTGTGTCCACCTCTAGTATGCTATTTTCCAGTCTTCGTGAATACTACGAATATTAGGCCTATGTAAAGTAATGTTGCCACGTTTCTTAGTGTGCACGTTATTCCATTATAAAATCCCCGTTTCCAGGCCTCAAAAGGGCCCGGACCACAGATTCAGCTCCTGTCTCCTGAAAGCCTCGCTGAGGAGCGATACAGCCCCCACCTGTATCCTCGACCCTTCACTTACTTCCTGCCTCGCAGTGCCCGGTGCAGCTTGGCTCTGCCTCTGAGTCTGCCAAAAGTATGTTATAGTTCCAGTTATCAGTTCAGTCCTCCTCCTCTGCATTTCTAAGCTACTGAACTGCATCAATAGTTTCCGTCATTGTCTAGCCTTCTCGTCTCCACGTTAGAGAAATACTGTATTTAATGGTCATTTAGTATTCTTCATCACGCACTACATGTAGAATAATGCATGGTCCAGTCTTAGAATCAAGTTAGCTTTTCCCCTCATGACTTCTAGTTTATATCAACATGTTCCCTAAACATCAGATACCAGATAGGGTTTAGGTACATGTCGCTCCGACCCTCCAGACTTTAGTCTCTGCTCCTAACACAGAGTTCATAGCCCCCAGCTTCTCCTAGTAACACGTCATTGCCAGTTTTCGCGCACCATTAGGTTAGAGGTCCCGGCTCCTTAGGTAGCCCCCTCCAAAGTTTCCGCCCATTCATGACATATTCTGTTACGTTTGCATCACATGTCTATGTATACTCCCAGTTACACCTCTTTTTACTGTTATCTCTCGCGACTGCTACGCGTCACGCCTTCTGCTCCACCCACTGCTATGCCTACTGCAATGTAATGCTATGTGTTTGCGCTATGTATATAAATCAATGTTTTGTTATTGAATGTTAGCGCGCTCATCCCAGACCCAGCCCCGGCAGCTGCCGGGCCTTATTGTCCTATTCCCATGCAGGTTGTCCTGATCCTGTCCTTATGCTGTAAATAAACCTGCAGAAACTCCTACTACCTCGAATCTTGACTCTTATTTTATTGAGCTATCTGTTATGCTATAAGTCTAGTCAAAAATAGGGTATTATTTATTTATTTACCACAGACTGAGCCCAGATCTCGAGGCCCTGTCTTGACCACTAAGGTAACTGCTGAATGATCTGACAGGTGTACTCCGACATGCAAGATCTGTTTCGCTCTCTCCAACAATCTTAAATCTATTAGAATATAGTCAATCCGTGATCTGTGGCGATATTTTTTATTATAATAGGTATAACCTAATACTTGATCTGACCTCTGTCTCCAAACATCACAAAACCAAACTGGTCCATCAATCCCTTAACCCTGTTTGACATTTTACTATTTACCTGCGCCCTATTGTTTAAAGTTCTATCCAGTTTATTATCCAATACGGTATTAAAGTCACCAGCAAGAATAATATTGCATGTAAGGCCTAGCATCTCCTTAGCTAGTTCATCTAAAGGCCCCACATCATCCTGATTTGGACCATAATACCCTCTAATATAGTACTCGAGGCCATTAATTTTTAATGGTTACAATCAACCATCTTCCCTTAGTGTCTGCCATCTCACCCTCAATAATACAATCTACCCCCTGCCTAACCAACAGTGCAATACCTTTGGTTACCAGTAATTGTGGAGTGTAAAAGACATGCTTCAGCCATCACTGTGATCCAATATATTTCTTACTCTCCTCCCCTGTTAAGTGGGTCTCCTGCAAAATCATGATGTGTGCTGGGAGATCTCTCAGATACTTCATAATCATATCCCTCCTGGACTTCACTCTTAGGCCGTTCTCATTCCACAAAATCAGAGTCAACTCTGCTGTACTACCCCCCATCATCCCAAATCCCCACAAAACTCAATAACACCCTGGTGCGAAAATAGCTCATGAGAACAATTTTAAATTTTTTCTTCCCCACACCCAACTCCCTCCCCTCTCCTGCCCCCACCTCCCTTCCCTTTTCCCCCACTCCCCCCTCCCTGGAAAACGCAACCAGCTTCCTAAGGCCCTATCGAGGCCCTTCGAGTGCCTGTTATGGGTGATGATGGCGTTTCCCCTCAACAGTTAACCTTGTTCACAACAATAACCCTCCACACGCCTAATAATGAAAACCAGCTCACCTCGAGCCTTTTTCTGTTACACATTCCCAGCCTGGCATTGGTCCAAAAAAGCATCAACATCCTCTACAAACCTAAAAGTGTGCATTTTATTCTTCCACATAACTTTTAGAAAAGCCGGAAAATTCAGTTGTACACTAGCTCCCATACTTCTTAATGGCTCGATCCTGTTGCCCAGCTCCCACTGCCTATTTGCCGTTACCACTGAAAGATCTGACCTGACCTCGACTCTAGCGTTATCAACCAGCAAAGCGCCCTTCTTCAGAGCAGCAGCCAGAAGCTTTTCCTTAAGGCTGTATGTCAAAAAATTGATCAAAATCCTTCTGGGTTTGAGCGATTTGGATTCGGTCTGAAGGGGTCACGATGTATCCTCTGAATATCAAGAGAAATCTCCTCCTCAGTTTCCTCTAACTGCAACTCTGTTTTTAATAAATGAACAATGTAGCCTTTTATGTTACCTCCTTCTTTCCCCTCTGGTAATTTCAACATTTTTAAATTATTTCTCCGTTGCATATTCTCCAATCTTTCCAGCCGCTCTTCTTGTGCCCTCTCCCTAAATCTGACCTCGTCCAATTCTTTGCTATTTTCCTCTACCTTGTCTGTGATCTCCTTAACCTCTAATTCAAGTGTCTCAGTACGCTTGGTCAGGTCATCAAACTTGGCTTCCAGCAGTCCACATAGCTCCCTGATCCCCTCCTGATTCGCCTTTGACTCCTCAAAACCCTTATGTACATCCAAATCTAGTTTCCTTAGGAGGGCAATAACCGTACTGTCCAAGTTTTCAACCTCCGGTGGGGTCTCACTACCCCCTCCCTCACCTCCGCCACCCGGTGGTTCTGCCAAGGGGGAATCACTTTCACCTAAGCTTGTGGGTTGGACAGTGACCTCCTTTTCCTCGTCCTGCTCCACGTCTATTGCATCTTGATTATCTTGATTTGCATCCTCCATCTCTAACACCTGGTATCTGTTCGGGCTTAGATGATCTACCCAATCTTTCAAGCTAATTTCTACCCCAGATGCCTTCAACCCACTACCTGCTTCTGGTGTTTCCCCATTCGACTGTTCTTCCTTCCGGTATCCACTTTTATTTAATCTAGCACTGTCTGGGATAGAATCCTTCGATAGTATTAAAGTTTCGGGCAATGGTTTGAAATACGCATTCAAAGAGGGGTTAATTAGTAGTTTTTTGCATAGTATGCCTGCATTATTGTTTTGTCTAGTGTGCTTTTTAGTGTTGTTTCCACAGTTTGAGCCTGGATGACCTCTACAAGTTTTTTTTTGATTAACCTGTTTTACCTCCCCTGAAGTTTTTCCTGCGCTTCTCAAAGCATACCCTGTAGCCTCTTTGTTTTCCTCCCTCTTAGCTTGAACTAAGCCCTTTTTCTTATCACTTGCACTGTATTGGGAGACCTTTGACCGTGCCCCCCCCTGACCCCCACCTCTTTTATTCTCTTCACCCACCCCAGAAGGACTCGCTTTAGAGATGGGTTGTAACTGCAGAGTTTGGGCTTCTCCTACCTCTGCCTTCCATTCTCCCTTTGTGCTCCCAGCTCCATGACCGATTGCCCCTCCCGCGCTGTACTGCAGTCTGGCTGCTGCTCTCCTGCCTCTCCCTTCCTCGGCAGCCGCTCTATTCCAACGTTCTCCTCCCGCCAAATGCTCCGCCGGCGGCTCCGTAGG
This sequence comes from Lissotriton helveticus, assembly GCF_964261635.1. Classification (NCBI taxonomy): domain Eukaryota; kingdom Metazoa; phylum Chordata; class Amphibia; order Caudata; family Salamandridae; genus Lissotriton; species Lissotriton helveticus. Next base: position 145,997,049 of record NC_136064.1, on the reverse strand, counting down.
AGGCTCCTCCTCCACTCCCCTCTGCCCGGATGGTCGCTCACCGTTTCATGCCGCCATACACTGCCTGCGACTGCCGCCTGCGATTACAAAACGCTACCCGTGGACGATTTTAGAAACATGAATCCTCCGAGATCAGGTAAGAAGCATTTTCCTCAGCTGGGCATCCCTGTATTAAACGCGTAGAAGGCTTCCCGTTACGAAAACGCCACTCCTCCCTCACCGGCACTCGCGACCGACTACCTTGCTGGCCACCATGTTTTCCCCTCTCCCCTAACTGCCATGGATTGCACACATGTTCAACTGGCACCCCCAGCAGCAACTTCATACCTGCACAAAGACAGGAAGCACACCTACTCTGTCAACGTCCAGGCCATTGTGAACCACGAGGGAATCTTCACCAATGTGCTGGCAAAATACCCAGGGAGTGCGCATGATGCCTATATCTTCAGGCACTCCATCATCAATGAGCATGTCAGGAATGGTTGATATGGGAATGGCCTACTTGATGGTAAGCACATGAAAGAATCTACTAGCACTAAAAAATGTATGACAAAATGGTCATCTTTGTGTCTGTCGATAAGGATAGGTCATATGTGTGAGGGGTTTGCATCAAACATGCACCATGCATTATGATACCTATGTAATTAAAACCCCAAAGTCACACATATTAAACCACACAAAGTGGCTTTCAATAGCGTAAAGGATATTGAGCAATGCAACACTGGGCAACATGCAGTTTACCATCACTGTGTGCAAGAGAGATGTTCCCTGGACGATGTGGGGGAAACTCCTATGGTTCATGAGGGATGTCATGTATCCCACACTAGGAAAGCTTCAAAATATGACAATCAATTGGTCTTCACAGGTGATGTGTGACAAGGAAAAACAAATGAGGTCATCCAAGTCACTCCTGCTTCCTATGTGTGCTGCATTCTGTGGCACACATACATAAATGATCAGGGCCTTGATTGAGGTTGTGGCTTCTCTGCTCCAAGTCTACTCTGGTGTGATCCTGCCACAAAACCTGCCACTTATACGGAGCAGGCTCAATGCTGGTGGACCCCACCGAGCCCCCACCTGTGACAGTTCTCTCTGTTTCCTTTACTTTCCTCCCAAACCCAGAGCTTGTTAATGGATTGTATCTGGTATCCCCCAAGCCCCCACCCATGACTGCTCTTTCTGTTCTGTCCTCTTTCTTTTACCAGTCCTGGTACCCTTGGATGAGGGGCAGCATCTGAGGATCAAATAGAACAAGACTGATTGTTCCCCGGGGTGGATACAGGAACCCATTGGGGGATTTTTGAGATTCCATTTTGAAGACTCTATCCTCTCTTCTTCCCTCGTTTAACGTAGAAACAGAAAGAGGACTATACTTCAGTGCACCAGAAGAAAACAAAAGAACAAAAAAACATAGAAAGAGGACTACCTAGCCCCTCTATGAGACTCTAAAAAGAAGAACACCCCCTGCCCTCGTGAGCTACAGCCCCCTCCTACAGAGACCAGTTGACATGGAAACGGAGAGAGGACTTCCCAAGCCTCTTGGGATCAGGAAACCTCCTTTCCACTGTGTTTACCCTTCTTAGTCATCCATCCATTGCACCAAATTCTGTGAACCTAAATATTAGCCAGCCCCCATTAGATACAACTGTAAAAATATATTCATAAAAACATTTACGTGTGTTTATTCAGACACATGTCCTGTAATCCAGAGTAACCAAGGCGTCCACTGACTTATGTCATTTCTCTCCACTTCAATCAACAGGGGCCCACATTTTGGGGGACAAAATGAACAAAACAGCATCCATCCCATATGTATTTATCCAACCAGTCAAAATCACCATGCCTGCCTCCACAGTACCCTACTTTCCTATGTCACACCAGTTGAAACTATTTGCACCGAACTCTTTCTCCATCTCCTACCTCTCACTTGCCGTTTAAAAAAACCTCAAACACAATCTGATCAAACAACATCTTGAAACACTCATAACAGGTCTTTATTACAACCCTTCCAAGGGTCAGGAGAAAACCAATCTCATCTTCTACACTACCTACCCGTGAAATGAAATACCAACCTCAATAACTGCCTATGCATTAGCAAAACCCTTAATAAACCACACCGCCATATACTGACAATATCTACCTCCCCCATTTTCAAAGGCAAGCAGACCCTTACAATCCATAGAAATGGAATTGTAATGATTCAAGTCAAAGATGTCAACCTATGTTCCTTCTAATCCATATTCCCCACACTCTGCAAGGCTCTCTCCCTCATACGCAACCCCCCTCAACCACAACCCCCTACACAGAAGCCATCCAGCAAGAGGACATCCATACAAGTCTCCCTCGAGTTCACAAACCTTCCCTCATCACCAGCAACATTCCACCCACCCAGATCATAAACTATTCATCCCAGAACACTGACTGCACAGTTAGAACTATCAGACCGGATCCTAAAACCAACGTCAATCCACCTACTCAACCCAGATATTATCCCACTACCCCACCCCTCAACTAAACACCCTCACCTTTCATCCACCCATGTCACTAGAGAAACTGACAAACAGCACCCACACACAACAGGCACAATGTATCCTCTTCCCCTCCAAACTGTTGACTGACTCAGTGCCATGACCACAAAAAGCACCCTCTGAAACAGCCCCCAGCAGAGAAATTATGCACACACCCCATGCTCACCAACTCTCTGACCTGTTCCCTGTATACCTTGAATACTGCACACCCAACAAATCACAGCCACATACCTCCATTCCCACCTCCTCTAACCAAATAACCACACTAGACCTAAAGAGAAGACTAAGTCTTATGGAAAATCAGGTCGAGAAAGTGATCCTTGGTATCAACAAAATCCTAATGACCCTCAAAACCTCCCCCGTCTATGTTTACTGATCACTCCTCTCCCCCTCTGGCAATACCAGACCTCCATTTCAGCCTTCGAAAACTCAGCTAAATAGCTGGATTACTACTCTTTTAAACAAACAAGCTCACAGACTGATTAGATCTAACCCTAGGATGTCACACAGAGAAGCAATAGAGCTGGCCAAAAAATATCACATGATGCCAATCAGGAAAAAAAAGAACCTACTCCAAGATCTAGGTGATTGCTGGTATCAGGAGAAACCCCAGCCACCCAGGAAAATGGCCAGATCGCCAGCACAACTCTCTGATGTCCCCAGGGCACCCACCTCCTAGAAATATAACAGAAACTCTAGTAATATCAACTGCCTACTTATAAACTGCAAATCTGCCTCCAAGCATGCAACCGAACTGGCAGAAGCACTCCTTAACCATGACATGAATATTGCATTCATTACAGAAACTTGGCTTAATGAATCATCCTACCCAATCCTCGACCTACAACTCACTCCTGTGCTCTTAATAATCAATAAAGACAAAATGGATCAGCCTTGCAGTGGCTTAGCCATTATCCACAAACATACCATCACAATGGTTGAAACTGTCTTCTCCACTTATAGCACTTTTGAATATCTCACCACTACTATACAAATGAAAAATAATAAAACAAGAAATTGCCACCTCCTCTACCACCCTCCTGGCAGCACTCGCTCCTTCCATGAACACCTATCAGACCTGTAACACACAGCTCACCCTCAGATGCAAACAACATACTCCTACGTGACTTCAACCTCCATTGGAATGATGAGAAAAACACACTAATCCAATCTTTAAACAAACTCTTACTTGAGTACAACCGTTTCCAACACTGCAAAGAATAAACCCACCACAGAGGCTCAACCCTTGATACCAATATAGCCCAGAAGAAGGCGATAACCATCAATAAATTCCTCCCAGTCGACTGGTCGTATCCCCGCGTCATCCTGTTCCACTTAAATCTAGAAGAGCCATACCCCATCAAAACTAAGAAATCCCTCCAGTGAACCGGAAACTAAAGCTAGGTTCCTCTGGCTGATCTGGTAAAAGAAATGATCTCTAGCCTTTCCCCAAAGACAGACAACCTCTCAACGAATGAACTGACAACCCACTTTAACTCTATGATGTTAGCCGTCCCAAACCAAGTAGCCCCTCTGAAATTAAAAAGGATTAGAGACACCCCTTTGAGATCCTGGTTTAACAAAGACCTCAGCACAGAAATAAGGCAACTCAGAACTGCAGAAAAACTCTGGCAAGTGAATCCATCCTTAATTAACCTTCACCAACTCAGAGCAGAACGCAGAACATATAAAAATCACATCATCAAAGAAAAGGCAGCCTTTCTCCGCCGCGCCCTTGACAACACAATACATCATCCAAAAAACCTTTTCAACATCATAAAAAACAGACTTCCAAACCACCCACTAAAGTCCCTCAGAGCTCCATAGAACGCTGTGATCAATTCGATAAATTATTTGATAAGAAAATCACAATGAGCGAGTCCTCTCTTGAATACCTCACACAAGCATCTACCGTAATCACCCTCCATACCATAGATGAAAATAAACCCCACCCTGCTCTCCTCTGACTCCCAAGTAGGGATCGCATACTGAGAAAAATGAGGGCAACCAAATCCTAGGCTCCCACGCTACCCTTAATTGATGGAAATCATTTAACCCACTCACAGACATAAACATCTCTAAACTAATGGTGAATTCAAAGCCCTCCTCCCACTTTGCAGAACCACTTCCGGCAAAAAATCTCAATCACGTAATTACCCCCATCTGGAGGATGATAATAAACAGCTCCCTAAGCACAAGGGTCATGCCAGACTGTCTAAAGCTTTGCCAAGACTTTCCACTTCTAAAAAACAGGTTTAGACCCTGAGGACCTCAACACCTTCAGGCCAATCTCAAACCAGCCCTTCCTGGCCAGAATCCTGGAGAAATGTGTCCTACTCCGACTCAACCAGCACCTAAAAATTTACAATCTCCTGGATTCTCTCCAATCAAGCTTCAGAAAGGTCTGTAGCACAGAAACAGCCCTACTATATAAAATATATGGATGTCGGCCTTTGCTGCCTGCTCATCCTCCGAGGCCTATCTGCGGCCTTCGACATGGTGGGCCTTCTTAACATCCTTAAACAATGGATTGGAGCGGACGGCTCGGTGCTGAAATGGTTCACATCTTTTTTTTCACAACCGCTCTAAACAAATCAAAATAAACAATGCAACCTCAGACCCCTCTATTTTAACCAGAGGTGTTCCACAGTGCTCAGTCCTCTCACCTACTCTCTTCAATATCTACATGGAGCCCCTCCCTACCATAATCAAACAAGACAACATCCCCTTCCACCTCTATGCAGATGACATCCAGCTCTACCAGGAAGTATCCTCCCCAGAAGACATAAGCCGTCTAAACAATGCTCTAACATGAATCCAAAACTGGCTATCACATAACCACTTAAAACTCAACCAAGATAAGACAGAAATTATTCTCCCCTCAAACGACGGACAAACCCACCAGGTCCAAGAATAAATAAAGCTTATGAACTCCCTAAACTATGACCTCACCCTGGCCAGCTCTGCCAAATCACTGGGACCCTAACCTGAACATGAGCTCACACATTAAGACTACCGCAAGGAGTGCCAACTACAAATGAACACTACATAACAAAATCAAGCCCTTCCTCCCGCCTAATGATCTCAAAACCACAACGCACACCTTGGTTCTATCCAGACTAGACTACTGGAACGCTACCCTCACAGGCATAGCAAAATCCCACCTAGCAAGGATGGTCACCGGAGCTAAAAGACACAATCACTTCCCCCCCTCCTTGAAAGATCTCAAGTGGCTCCCAATTGAAGATCGTTACCACTTTAAAATTGCCTGTCTCACCCACAAAGTCATTCACACTGGTAACACAGTCTACCTGGAAGCCAAGCTCAGGAAGGCAAGTCAGGCTAGAAACCTGAGGAGCACCACCAACCAACTTTTCATTCTCCAACAAGGCATATTCAAAGAGCCCTGGCTGGCTAATTTTTGGTCCATGCTCCCAAAATCTGGAAGTCCTCAGCAGCAGATCTCAGAACCAACCCCTCCTTCATGACCTTCAAGAGAAAACTAAAGGATCTGCTCCTCGCTCGGCACCTTTAACCTTTTGAACAATACCTCGTATCTTCAATATAGGAACTCGGGTCCTGCTACCGCTATATAAAACTCTCTAAAAAAATAAATAAGGGCTCTGAGGGTTCATAGTGTGAAGGTAGGTGAACCCTCCTTCACAAAGATATTCCCACATGCAATGCAGGCAACCAAGAACCATGGTGCAAGGCACCACATTGTGTGTCAGTGAGGGCAGAAATGTGAGGAAAGTGCGTTATGGCCTAAATAATGTGCACTACTGCCCTTTCTTAATAACACGATAGAGTGTGGACATATGACTTGCTTCACAGCACAGTTCCACTTTCCAAAATATCTAGACCATGTTTTCATATACACATAGTGGGAATAATCCACTGCAATGTGGAGACACTGATGTCCCACATTGACGTGCACTTACTAATTTGTCAATGGCAGTAGCGACAGAAAGTTGATCATCACAAATGTTTTATTTCACTCTGTGTGGATGGATGGAAACACATCAACTGCACTGGGTAACAAGCCACACATGAAACCATGTGATGTGACAGGCAAGCCAACATGAGGATGAAGGCAACACAAAGGAATAGATTGAGATCAGTGTCTCCTCGATGGCGTGCCTACTCTTAGCATCAGTCAAAGTGCAACAAGGTCTGTGGTGGGAGAACAAGTATTATGGAAATGAACAAGTGTGTCACACTTGTCACTGTACCTATATCTTGACCAAAAATACTGGATTAGTAGAGGATGAAGTAAATGACAAGGCTATTTTGTTCAAGTATGGATTTACCTTGAAAAAAACTAAGACAAGAGGCATTTGGAAAAATAGGAACAGTTGGTTTAATCAAACACTACGGCCAGGAGTGCAGCGTACAGCAACATATCAGCAACATATCTGAGGACTGACTCAATGTACAATCTATTTTTATACATTTGTTGAAGCATCATAAAACAATTTATGAATCCTTCTTTTCAAGGTAGAATATGGGTCTTGTCATGAAGGCATAAATTACACCCATCTGATGACAAATACAGGTGTGTCTCAACTTTGCAATGGCACAATGCTGGCCAATGGGTAACATGTCCAGATTTCTGGCATGGGGAGTGTGTGATCACTGTGTGTGTAGTGTATAGTGTATCCTGATTGGGTGAATGTTCCTAACGTCATGTGGCATTAAACTTTATGGTGTTTTGGGAACACATGCCCCAATGCCATGAGCATTTTATTGGGGGTCAAGCTCCTCGGACCATTGTGGTGTTGCTGCCTATCTATGGGACTACTACTGTTCATGCATGTGTCCTGCTGGTTATGTGTCACCCCACCTGAAATCTATACAGCTAAAGCCTCAGGCCTAGGGCACAGGGTCTGCTTGACAATCGATTTCTGACTCAGGGTTGATGGAGAGGTCATATAGGGGATTTTGATGACAGTGATTCAATTTCTATTTTGCATAGGCTTCCGTCATTTTGTTCATCGATATAAGTATGCCATGTTAGTGTAGGCCCCAGACGTAGGTAAATGTCAATACTGGATAACACTACAACCAGATACTGGTCAATCCCAACAACATCATGGACATGTCAGGGGGAGATTGCAATACTCACCTCTTATGGTGTTAAAGATCATCCTAGTATGTACCATTCTCCATAACATCTGTTTCGTGCCCTGCAAATATCCTGTGTGAGGCAGACCAACAGCAGAGGTTGAGGATGAGGATGGAGGAGAGATACAAAATACAGTGGCTGAGTGTTGGCAATGCCACACCCACATTGTGCAGAATTTGTTCTCTTAAAGTAATTGTACTTTGATGGGCAGAATGTCTGAGCATAATAGGAAAGTCCAAAATGGAAGTAAATGTTTGAATCCATTATTTGTGTTGGCGTTTTTGTTACAGTCCCAGTAAACATCAACTCGCCCACATCTCATCAAATAGAAGTAGGCCTCAAAATGTAAGATCAGGCAAGCCACATTTGCTATTCCAATTTAATCTTTACCCTCCACTTGCACTTGAGCAGCCAAGAGCTAAACAGCTATTAGTCTTGCTGTGTTGTTCAGAAGTTAAGAATACAACAAATAGCACTCAGTGAATTTAAGAACACAAACCAACAACAACCATACCGGAGAAAAACCTAACCTTCTAGTGTGTCTTACCAATATGTTACCATCCAGAATGACAGCATTTTGTTGTAAGGGATGGATCACGACTCCAATAGGGCATGGGTTCATTGGAGATACAATCAGAGATTATGAGTGACAGCTGTCATGGACAAAGGCCTAGCGTCAAGCGAACATTTAGTAGCTGTCACTTGTAAAGAACATGCATGTGTGGATTACCACAAAACACAGCACATGCAAACTGTTTCCTGGCTACATTGTAACATATAGCACATCATGCTACAGTAGATAAAGGTCACATTCGCCATGCATCGATCAGCAGTGCACTGAGGAATAAAGGCCTACAAATAAACAATATGAGTAGAGGACATTGTACAGTGGGTAGATAGCCAGAACAGTGCCACATTGGATCGGTTACAGACAAACATCTGAACACTTGAAGAATGCTGAGAAGTCAAGAGTGGGATTACACATGGATCCAAAGGCAGACAAAGCTGTATGTGCATACACACAAACTCATTGCACAGGGTCAGATGGAGGGATTGTGAAATGAACTTTCCCATGCATGGCAAAAGTGGTGTACCTCCGACCTGAGTGTGCAAGTGCATAGTTCAATGCATCACAAATCTTGCATCAACTCAAAGGTGAAATGCCAGCTGAATGTGTGCCATTACATAGGCCTGTGCCAGGGATTGCAGAGTCTTTGGTCCAGGAGGCACACAAAGGCATGCCTTCAGAGTGGATGTACTGTTACTAACATTGACAGGAGTAAGACAGTGATCATATGTGAATGGCTGCATCATGATAAGATAATCTGACTATTTAACCCTGTTTTCCTGCAGTGAGGACGAATGGCTGACTCATCTATTCAAAAGGTATTTTGCTGCGTGACCTACTCACCTCACCCCAGACCTACATCCTGTGGTGCTCCATATGTTTGCATGAAAGCACCATGTGCTGAACTCTGTGCCTCTGCAAGATATACACAAAAGAACGTCTGCAGTGTGTAGCAGTGTGTACATGCAGCTACCGCGTATGTGAGAGAGTGTTTGAGCATTGGCTAAACAGATGAATAGAGCCAGGTTTCCAATTGTTTTTTGAAGCAAACTCATGTCAGACCCATTCCCAGATTTATGACAAATATTCAAACTGGGGATGCGGCAGAATGTCATGCCAAGCCGGTGTTGGCGTTAGGGAGGACAACAAGGAGAAATGCTTTCATTTCTCATTGTTTTTCCTTTTTCTATGTGTGCTGCATTCTGAAATCACCTGAATTGATTGATTTTGTGCAGGAAGGTCTCCCTCCCCGCACAAAATAATCAGCCCCGCTACGCAGGCACTCTTGCACCGTGGCGCACGGCTGCCTGCAGTAGCAAATGGCAGTCAATTGTGCGCCAGCGCTGGGCAAAAGACAGGAATGTACCATACCTCATAGGTGGAGCACACTCCTGCCTGTTTCTTTTGGCCTAGGGCAGCGCAGCAAGAGTCCTTACAGCGCAGTTCTGTGCTACAACCTCATCGGTGAGGACCTCAGTCATTTGCCTGGGACTCTTATAATGAAACTCCTTGTATACTATATGTAAGGACTATGATTTCAGATTTGTTATCCATTGAGCAACCTGAGTGAGTCACAGCTGGAAGACCTCTTGAGAATTGCAGGACATTCATCAATGGAAAGCATCAGCTGTGTAGCATCAACACACAAAACCACCCTAAGGTCATAGGACAGACCGATTATAACTAAAGGGGCCCAGGAAGACATTCAATAAAGTTGGCCTCAATGAAGAGCCCTGTGGCACTACATAGTTTAGGTCTTTACATTTTTACTTTAATGGATTGGTTGGCATTGCTGGCTTCCTTCAGAAAAGAAACGTTTCCAAGTTGCGCGGGGATACCTTCGGGTCACCAGGCGCTTTACAAGTCGTTAAATAAATAAATTAAATAAAAAGGAAGTCTAGCACAGTGTTGTTGTGAGGTGGAATAGGTACCCAGGAACAAACACTTTCATTTTAAATGCTTACGTTTAAAGTTGACATCTTTTTAAACGATTAGTGTTAACACATTTGCTTGCATACCTGCATGAGATAGTGTAATTAGAAATGATTTGCTCACAGTTACATGTCTTTGTAGGCACAGTATCATCCCTTTGACCATTCTGTACAAGGACTAGGCCCGCTGCGCAAAATGTTGTTGTCCGTTCAGCAACAGCTCTAGCTGGTAAAATCAACAATGACAGCCGAGCCAGAGCTCAGGCACAGGATACATGGGCCCACTTTAGTATATACGCTGCACCTTTGTTTACACAGAGCATTTGAATGGATTGTTGAGGTCACTTGGACTGAGTTCTTGCCCAGCTGAATTCCATCACCATTCTGAGAAGGATGGCGGCCTGATCTATACCAAGGGGGATATGAACAACAAATATGTGAGTATGGTGTTAGCCTTCCTGGCTTAACACATCACTCTGCCACTTCAGAAAGCTAGGGCTGCGTTATATTTACAACAGTATAGTGCAGCCGTGCGCTTCCCCCTGTGCTGGTGCTAACCTTAGCAGCCTATCGCCGATGCAGGCACCCTTGCCCCATAGTGCAAGGGTGCCTGCGTTGAGGAGAGGATTGTTTATGTGCAGGAAGGTCTTCCTTCCTGCACATAAATAATCATTAAATGAAGTTTTATAACTTGTATGTGTGCTGCCTAATGCAGCATACATAGAAGATGCAATTTTTTTTATTGTTTATGTTTATGTGCAGGAAGGGTCAACTTCCTTCACATAAACAATCAATGGCAATTTGATGTTTCTATGAGCGCTGCACAATGTAGCACTCATGGAAACTGCAAAAACAAGAAGATAAAAATCATTTCTCCTCATTTCACCTGCTTCAGAGCAGGTTTTCCCTGGTCATAATGTAGGTGCTGCCTCCTATTTCAGCTGACCTTGTAAACAGGAGGCAGCGTTAAAATCAATGTGTGTTGCGGTGGAACGCCCAATGTAGCACCCATTGCCCTCCACTTTCACGCAAACCATAGCGTGAAATGGTGCCTTACTTAACGCTGCCTTGTAAAAAAGGCAAAGCCCCTGTCACCACCACAACTTCACTGAAAGTGATGTTGTGGTGGCTATAGGGGCTTGTAAATATCCCCCCAAGACTGGCTACCAGATGGCTCATGCCCGCAGGTAAAAAGGGGAACTAAACCACGCGAAGGGATCTGGCAGTTCCGCTCAGACTATGCTTAATAGGATAGGTAGCATTAGGAAGTAGCATTGTATGTAGTCATTCAAATGGTTGAATTGTTCATTTGTATCAACATTGTGTTATCCTGGTTATAATGCTCTACTTCCTTATATCCATCCTTGCTCCACACATACTTTACACAATAGTCAATCAATCAATCTTTATCTTTATTCAGTTTGTTGCACAAAAACCATAAAAGCACACACGTTGAATAAAAATAAAAATATCCTCAAATAAAACAATTACCAATTAAAATAGTAACTAAGACTTTGTACAGAAAACAAGATACAGAAAACACTGGTCTCACACAGGCAAAACCAGATAGGGAAAAACAACAAATCCCATCCGGAATCAACAATGAATGAACAGGCACAATGTGCAAAACATGATAAAGTGCATCATGGCATAGATGGTGTGTAAAAACGCACTGATTAATCACAGTTTTTAAAAAGCTAAGCACATAAAAATCTGTACTATCCGTAAACATTAATAAGAAAATTTAAGCAGACACACTTGGCTAAAATTTGTCTTTTTCAAAATCGGGATCGAAAGTACTTCCTGGATAGGTCATAAAAGCTGCAAAACATCAACAAGTGAGGTGTGTCCTGTGGAGACACAGGGCAACAGCCTCTTGCCCCTACTCCGCCCCTTTGGGTGGGCAATAAGAAGAAGGAAAAGGTTGAACCGGAGCCTGGGAGGCTTGGTGAGCAAAATAACGATGGATTAAACCCAGATCTGTGATTGGGGGTGAATGTTTTGCCATTGTGCAACATTCCGTCCATCATCTTGTGTGTTTTGCTGTTCACCCTATGTGGGAAGGGTATACTCAGACGTGGGTCCCGTGCTCACTTAGCCACTGGAGTCAAGCTATCCTGGCTGAAGACGGCTGATAGCCAGAAACCGGTCCTAGGATGCTTGATTCCCGTCCAGGGAAGACATGGCTTGGCAGTTCGGGTAGACTGTTCCCATGAGGCACAGGGTCAAGACTGATTTGCATATGGCCATTTCGGAACTGGGGTGGCTTGGTGAGCATAATAACAATGGATTAAACCCTGATCTGTGACTGGGGGTGAATGTTTTGCCATTGTGCAACATTCCGTCCATCATCTTGTGTATTTTGCTGTTCACCCTATGTGGGAAGGGTATGCCCAGACGTGGGTACCATGCTCACTAAGCCACTGAGTCAAGATATCCTGGCTGAAGACGGCAGATAGCCAGAAACCAGTCCTAGGATGCTTGATTCTGGTCCAGGGAAGACATGGCTTGGCAGTTCGGGCTGGACTGTTCCCATGAGGCACAGGGTCAAGACTGATTTGCATATGGCCATGTCTGAACTGAGGTGTTTGGTGAGCAAAATAACGATGGATTAAACCCAGATCTGTGACTGGGGGTGAATGTTTTGCCATTGTGTAACATTCCGTCCATCATCTTGTGTGTTTTTTAGTATTCCAACAGCTACCAGGAATTATTGCTGACACCTATGCATCCATAGGTCGAGATAATGTGGGATCTAGGCCTCATAAAGCAAAACTAAGGAGTAATTCTGAAAATAATAACTCAAAACTGGCACAGAAAATGGCAAAAAATTCTGAGATAAAAAGGAAAATCAAGAAAACGCTAAACCACAAGGCATATCTCTTCTACAGGAGTCCTCTGTAAAGCGCTGTAATCTGTGCAACCTTGAAACAATGAAACAGCTTCTTAGGTATCGGTATACTGATGCATGTCCTTCTTTCAGGATTCATCCAAAAAACACTCAGACAGAGGAGGGTGAACAGAGCGCAGATCGTAAGAGTACATGAAACCTAAGTTGGACTTACAACACTCTTCTGACTTCATAATGAAGAAGGAACGAAATCTTCCACAGCAAAAACCTAAATTTAGGAAAAAGAAACTTGCTGGGATCCTACTTTATAATGCCACATATATTGAGGAATCTGCTTCTGAACATGGAGTGGGTGCTGAATTTTCTAGACAACTTGACAGAAGCCACATTAGTTTGTCAGAATATTCAAGAGTGTTTGGTGGTGAAAGCAACCAATGTGTTTGTTTAGGTGGAAACAATGGGTCAGAGAGTTAGTGCTCCAAGCAGATGATATAATGTAGAACTCCAAATAGAGGTTGACACACTTTGCATCATTCACATTCTCTGTTGGGCCAACATAAAATGTAACTATGACATTCTCATGGCTGAAAGGGTGCGGCTACTAGAGTTTGTACAAAACTTTCCACAAGGAGAAAGCATAATATTGACAGCCAACCCACAAGTGCAACCAAAATACTCCCATTAAACATGAAGCAAAATGACAGGTTAGAGAAATACTAGAACAAAGTGAATATCAAGTCATAATTGAGACTTGCACCTCACCAGTGAACAATCCTTAAATCCTGGTAGTGAAAGCAGATGATTCATACCCCTCAGTCATGTTCACACATTTGCAGTACAAAATGCATATAGCACAGCACTAATTGTTATTGTTATTGTTAACTTGGTCTTTTATAGCGCCAAATCAGCAACAGGTCTCTAGGCGCTTAAAACAAACAACAAAACAGTGCATGAAGGAGAGGTAGTCGGAGCCTGTAATTAAATGTATTTAGCTGAATCAAGTGCCTCCCTAAATAAAGAAGTTTTTAACATCTTCCTAAAACGCAGGAGATTTGTTTCTTTCCTAAGTGATTCTGGTAAGTTGTTCCAAATCTGTGGAACCAGAACCGAGAAGGACCTGCCGCCTTTCGTTTTTAGCTTATAGCGGGGACAGACCAAAAGCTGAGATTCTGCCGACCGTAGTACTCGCTTAGGGGTATATAGCTCCACACGCTCTTTAATATATGCAGGTGCTTGCCCATAGATGGCCTTATGGGCTGTACACAGGCTCTTGAACTCCACCCTCTGTTTAATGGGGAGCCAATGTAGCATGCGTAATAGATCAGAGGCATGAGATCTTCTGGGTAATTTGAAAATCAAACGCGCCGCGTCATTCAAAACTACCTGCAGTCTGTTAATCAGGAGTTTAGGTAGACCAAGATAAAGAGCGTTCCCATAATCTAGCCTCGAAACAATGGTAGCAGAAACTACCATACGGAGAGCAGAAAAGGAAAGGAGTGGGGCCAACTTTCGTAGCTGCCTAATCAGACAGGTACACATCCCTACTACTGAGGAGATCTGAATGGCCATAGACAACTCATTGTCGATTTTAATTCCAAGACTTTTTACATTTTCCCTTGGTATTTTTGAGGGCCCTAATTCCTGGGGCCAGTAAAGATCGCTCCAGGGCGAGGCTTGGGTAGAGACCACCAGTACCTCCGTTTTTTCCGGGTTTATTTTTAACAGATTGGCTGTCATCCAGCCAACTGTATGTCTGAGGATATTCTGGGCATTAGTTTGTGCCTGAGTCGTATTATCAATACTCAGCAATAACTGGGTGTCGTCAGCGTAATTGAATACAAGACAACCCATGTTGGCTAGGGAGTCAATCAGCGGCTGGAGGTACAGGTTGAAGAGCAATGGGGATAGTGCGGAGCCCTGAGGGACTCTGCACTCCAGGGTACCCGCTTTAGAGATGGTGTGGTAAATAAAATATTACCCTGTCATAATTTCTATAAATAAACAAAGTGTCATGCATTAAATGAGAGGCAGAGTCCGTGGTATCCGAGTCAAAGGGCTTTATTCCAATAACTCGAGTTAAGGGAGAATCTGTTCCATCACCTCTAAGGTTCAGGAAGGGTCTTCTAAACATTATTTTCTGATTACATATTTATACGTGCAATCTTGTACATAGGAGGAGCGCTCGAGGCAGAGCAAGAGAGAAAAGAAGATAAGAGCGTGTGGGCGTGCATGAGGGTGTACACTTGATGAGTCATAGGTGAGTCATAGGTGGGTGGATACATGGAGGGGGTTGCATGGCAGGCTGGAACTTTGCCCTACTTGTGCGTGCCACTTGATCATGACGTGCAACTGACGTGTGACTGGGGGGGAAAGCTGACATTCAGTCTAGTAGAGAGGCCTTTAGTGTCAGGGCGACCAGCACGTCTGGTATTATCTGATATCTTGAGTCCGGGGATGTTTTATCTGAAGCAAAGGTCGCTCATCACTAAGAGCCAGAGGGGGCATATATTTCTTCGTTCATTGCATGGGGGCCGTGGCTTTCTACGGATGCAAGCTCTGTAATTTACTTAAACGGAGACAGAAAGGCTAGGCCCTTTCTCTGCAGACGGGTTCTGTTTACCTTCTTCACTGGGCAGGAATGTGATTCTGTACAACAAGCAGATAAATATTTTGCAAAACACTGTTTTGGCACCCCGTGCTGAGCCTCTTTCGGCTGAGCCAGAAGTATGCGAGGTCAGGGATACGTAACTGTAGCTCTCAGAGTGTCTGAGCCATGAAAAACCCTTAATTCAGAAACTGGCTCAGGCTGAGCCACAAAACGGGTTCATCGTGACTTATTTAAAAGTGCACAATGCAAATACATGGGCCTTAAATGCTAACTTAATATTTCTTACATGGGAGACTTGATGACTGGCATCCTAATGCAGGACGTAAATGCAGAGGCCTTGCGATTCAGGCCACTTAAGGGAAAATGCATGTATGACATGCACATACATTAAACATAGGGTACACGCAGGGGACATATTGGTCATGTAAAATTTCATTTTCCTCATTCCCTCCTTGTCCCCTACGTTACCCTTCAGGACACATCTATATTCATGAGACCGTATAGTTGATCATACAGCATCATCTGTTCATCTTTGATCCTTTGTACACGTGGATGTGGAACACAGGCAGTCGCACACAGGCCGCAAATGGCCGGGCCACACTGCAGACAGAGACAGCAGCCGAATATCATAAGCAGTATCATTCCTAGGAACGACAACATTTTCCATCCCCAAGCCGATATTACACCCCAGAGCCAACTGGACCAAGTCCATGTGCCCGGGTACAAGGCGGTTCTGAAGAACAACAAGTCTCATGGCAGACTGCTCCTGGGTCAAATTCGCCAGGGCAGATGCAGTCACATTCACTACTGCTTCCAGAGTTCTTGTTAACTTGCGTATCAGTTTACCGTTTTGGACGGGACCTATGAAGAAAAAGAATCCTTTGTTGAAATCTGTATATTGCTCCCAAGCTGTTTCAGTCTGATCGATCTCTGAGGCATCGGTCTCTCTCCTTTGTCTAACATGCTCTAGTCGTGAATCTCGATGGTAATGGGATGGGGCCAGAAAGACGGGTGGCAGCAGGAACGCTATATAACATGTCCCACCCCAGTCTGGGGCAGATGTACATAGGCTGTCTGACCGCAAACGAAATAGGTATGGCGTGATGCTTTGAAAGAAGACTGTCCTTTATCGTTAAACTCTACTACAGCTTTACACTCGCTGTGTCCCATATGTACTGAGCCTTTCTTTCTAACCCACAAAGCACCTTTTACTGGTAGGACTGAAATAAACGGTGGACCTATATTTTGCATGGGCTGAGCGTTGAGCATTATAAAACTAACAGATGCATTTCCTTGCTCGTACTCTTCATTTTCTAGATCTGTTCCCTTCCTTTGGGGAAATCCGTTTTTGTCTGGAAAACATGCCTTATTCATTACTTTATTCAGGTTTCCATATATCCATTCATCTTGGTATACTATGGACTTTTTGTCTAGTGAGGTCATTAAGGCAAACCATGCTCCGCACCAACCATTGTGGGAGAACGGTAAAGGTAAGAAGGGCAGAACTCCCTTCGTCTCTTGATAAGGTGGCAGTTGGCCACATACCCAGCAATCAGTCGCATTGCTGGTCTGATGAGAACGGTGTAACATTCGAATTAATGTATTGTTACGCAGGGCAAGTTGATATGACAGTTCATGGGGTGGCAGTTCACTGAATGTATGCTCTACGGTGTTGTTAAGAGCAGAGAGTGCATATGTGAGGCAAAAGGAGGAAAGAAAACATGTAGTATTAAACTAACACAGATTATAACGATGCACAAAAAAAAAATAGAATAATCAAAGAAACTATACATCTATTATGTAATAGCTTACAGTATTTCTCTTTCATTTTGCTCTTTTTACTATTGTCGTATGCGATCTTATACATGTCAGAAATCTAGTCTAACCGATTCACCACCTAGTGGACTTAAACAATTAAACTTTGTCTGACTTACTAGATCGTAACTTAGACCTATACTCTTGCTGTGGAGTCTTTTCTAGCAAAGGCGGCGCAAGCGGCGCAAAGTCTTTAATGTCTTTAATGTCTCTATTCTTTTCAAAAGTACCAGATTGTCCAAAGTATCTCTTGCAGTGATGAGCGTGAAGCCATCCTTTTCTTCCCTCGACCTTAATCGCAGTCCTCGTGGTCAGTAACACCAACTTCGGCGTCTTCCAACGTGGCTCAAGGGGGCTTGATCGATCAAAATTCCGGACAAACACGAAATCCCCAGGGACTATTGCGTGTTCCTTGACCTGGGTGTTGTCAGGGAAGGCGGCAGCAACCTGTGAACGACAAGAGAGTAGTGCAGACATCAAGGAAGCCAGGTAATCTGTCAGCATGTTACTGTCAACATCAGTTATTTTCTTAGGCATAGGCGTACCCCACATATTTGGTGGTCTACCGAAAACTACTTCATACGGAGATAGGCCTGTTCTGGAATGAGCTACCATACGCATGTAAAAGAGGGCAACCGGCAAGGCTACCATCCAATCCACGCCCTTTTCTGCACAGATCTTTGCTAGTTTCGTCTTGATTGTCTGATTATGTCTTTCTACAAGGCCTGCTGCTTCAGGGTGTCGTACACAATGGAACTTCCAATTATATCCTAACAGAAGAGACACTTGTTTCATTAATTCAGAGGAAAATGGCTGACCATTGTCTGAGTAGACGACACGGGGCAATCCGTATCTGGGAAAGAATTCGCGCACCAATTGCCTGGCTGTTGTCACAGCAGTATAATCTGGAACTGGATACGCTTCTGTCCATCTAGTTAGTGCACACACAACTACCAAGACATACTTGTAACCTCTACATCTGTCCATTTGGATATAATCCATCTGGAGGACCTCAAAAGGGTGGTCAGGAGGATGAAATCCGCCTTGTTCCACCGGGATGCCTTTACCTGGATTGAACTGGCAACAGATCATACATGTTTGTACTTTCTGTTTCGCTGCTGCACGCAGGTGCTTGTTAAACCAGATATTCTGTAAACTGTCTATCATTGCCTTTTCTTCCAAGTGTGCTGGACTATGTGTTGTGTTTATGATTACTTGTACCATGGAATCTGGAAGAAACCATGTGCCTTTTCCCTTAGTCATCCAACCTTGGTCAGTCTGGACCCCTCCTTGTTCAGTCCATTTCTTTATTTCATCTGTAGTGGCATGTGTCTGTATGTCGAGTACATCTTGAGAAGGATCTCTGACTGTCATACTTTTTGTCAGTAATGGTACTTCTGTCCTTGTCGTGTCTGTTGGTGTCTGGGCTGTAAGTTTAGCAGTTCGGTCTGCCAGGTCATTACCCTGGGAAATGGTGTCTGTAACTTTGGTGTGAGCTTTGCATTTCAGGATAGCTATGGCTGTAGGTAAATGTATTGCTTCCAACAGGGCTTGAATAAGCGGGCCGTGCTGAATCTTGGCTCCATGAGAGGTCAAGAAACCTCTCTCCCTCCATAGTACTCCGAAATCATGAACTACGCAAAAAGCATATTGTGAATCGGTATAAATGTTCACTCTTAAGTGCTTAGCTCTTATGCAGGCTTGTGTCAGAGCAATGAGCTCTGCTGCTTGTGCTGACAGTGTGTCTATTCTTTGTGTCTCTATGACTTCAGTAGCAGTGGTCACGGCATATGCTGCTACTAACTCTCCTGCACTCGTTCTCATGCATGATCCGTCTACATAGAGTGTTAGGTCAGGGTCTGGAAGTGCAATATCTGTCAGGTCTTGTCTTGGTTTCGTCACTATATTCATTACTTCGACACAGTCATGTGGTGGTGCATTTACTGTACTTGAGGGCAAAAGTGTAGCAGGGTTTAGAATATTACATCGTCTGATCTCTATGTGTGGTTGAAACAATGTCAGTTCATATCCTGTCAGTCTCGCTATAGTCAAATGTTGTGTCTTTGTCCTGTTTAGGAGAACTTCCACTGCATGTGGTACCTGTACTGTCAGGGGGTGTCCCAGCACTATCGAGTCACTTTGTCTTGTGGCTAGGGCTGTTGCTGCAACCGATTTCAGGCACGCAGGCAGAGCCTGGGCCACTGGGTCTAGTGTACTAGAAAAATAAGCACAAGGCTTGTGTTTTCCTGCTTGATCTTGTTTGAGGACAGATAACGCTGTCCCGTCCCGTTCAGTTACGAAAAGCATAAAAGGTTTACTGTAACTAGGAGTCGCTAGAACTGGCGCTTGACATAATGCTCTTTTTAATTCCTCAAATGCCAAGGTATGTTCTTGTGTCCAAGGGAGGACAGTCGAAGACGCTGCCTCCTGTGTTGTCAATTGTATGAGTGGTTTGGCTAGATAGGCATACTGGGGAATCCATTGCCTACAGTATGAAGTGAGGCCAATGAAGGCCCGTACTTCCTTTTGTGTCTTAGGCTGTGAAAGGTTAGAAATGAGCTGTATACGTTCTGGTGTTAGCTGTCTACCATCCTTGGACAGCAAGTGTCCAAGGTACACCACTTGCTGTACACAGAATTGTAGCTTTGAAGGGGACACTTTGTGCCCCTTGTCTGCCAGAAAGTGTAAAACTGTCAGTGATGCATTTTCGCAGTCTGGTTCTGATCATGCTGTGATTAGGAGGTAGTCTACGTATTGGAGTAGAGCTGTGTTTGGAGGCATGCTAATACTGTCCAGCTGTCTTTTCAATGCTTGACTATATATGCTAGGGCTTTCTGTAAAACCTTGTGGAGCTCTTGTAAATACAAAGCTACGCCCTTTTAAACTAAATCCAAAAAGGTATTGGCTATCTGGATGAATGGGAACACTAAAGAAAGCATTTTTCAAGTCTATGACAGTGAAGAATGTGGCCTCAGAATCAATAGCAGTCAGTAATGATGAAATGTCTGGAACCACTGGATATTGTGGCACTACACATTTATTCAATTCTCGCAGGTCAACAATTAGTCGGTACACTGGTAATACACTAGGGTCAGATCGCTTAAGGACAGGAATGACAGGTGAGTTACATACATTCGAGTCGGTCTCTACCACTACTCCTCGTGAAATGAGCTCGTCAACTATTTTCAATAAGGCTATTTCGGCATCAGGTGGTAACTTGTATTGTCTAATACGTGGTAATACTACTCCTGCTTTGAGAGTGACATGGTGTGGTGTTATGTCCATGTAACCTACGTCAGTTGGTCCTTGTGCCCATAGGAGCTGTGGCACATTCTGGAGTCTTGGGTCAAAATCAGTCAGCACATAATGTCCCTTAAAATCACGTAAGAACAGTTGCACTCCTTCTGGAGAACAACAGATAACTGCTCCTAGTTCTTTTAATGTCTTCATACCAAGTAAGTTTTCTGGACATGATTTATTAAGTAGCAAGTCTGTGGTACGTGACAGTGGACCAACCCCGAGGGAGACTGGCTTCGATACTTCATTAACAATAGGCTTTCCTGAAAATCCCAGGGAAACATTCTGTGAGCCCGAGAGAGGTGCCCCTGGAACCTCGTCATGACTGATGGTAGTTCTGCTCGCCCCTGTGTCAATCAGAAACTTTCGGTCCTGTCCTAGTACACGACTATGTACATACGGACCCTCTTGATCTACAGGAACCTCAATAAGGGGCAAGCCAACTTCCCTCTCAAGGCTGTTTCATGAGAACTGTTGATATTCTGGATAGTCTGACTGTGTGTACTGATACATTTGTGGTGTGGCATGAACAGGCAGTGGCGGAGGTGGAAAACTCGCTACTGTCTGCTGTGTGTTCTGTTGGGTGCTATTTTGTCTAGGAGTGTATTGTCGTTCTTTTGTCTTGCCTGTAGCTATATTGTGTTTCAGAACTGTACATTCCTTTACATAGTGACCTGGCTGTTTGCAATAATTACAGTTCCCCTTGACATGTGTCGTGTTAATCTTGTTCGTATTTGCCGGTACCGTTTGGGCAACCAGCACCTTCATTTTTGTTTCTTTCATGCGTCTCTTTTCCTGATCCTGCTCTTCTCTAATCCTGTTCTGGTGATATTGTAGCATCTGTAACATTTGTGAAGGGCTGTTTGCTTGCCAAGTACTCTCAACCTTCAGTACTCTATTCTTGATCTGGGGTAAGGAATTCTCTACTAATTTGCTCACGAAAAGATGTGGATATGATTCGCTACCTGGCTTAAGGCCACTATTAATAGTAAAGCATTTCTCAAATCTAGAATAGAAATCACTCGTGTCCTCATCTTGTTTCTGTTTACAGGCTGAAATAGCATCCCAATCTTCCTTTTTCGTAATCAATAGTCTCGGTAAAACCTGTATCAGGAGTTCAGGCAGTTCTTTAGCTTTGTCCCCAAGACCAATTCCGGGGAGCCTGCCTTTGTCTTCTGTTTCCAGTGCAGCCCAACTTAACTTTTTCTCGCCTACCTCCCAGTCTTTTTCCTTAAGCTTTTCGTAAATACCTGCAGGCAACAGTACTTTCAGTAGCTTCAGAATGTCAGAGTACGTATAATCTCCTATGCGGAGGATGTCTTTTAATTCTCGGTGAAACCCCCCTGGGTCTTTATCATGGCAGGGCAACATCTTTTTCATCTCTAGAATTTCTAATTTCGTCAAGGGAACATAAACATACACCCGTTGTAACACATTGTCCGCATTTTTGATGGGATGTACCTCTCGTAGGGGGTTCTGTCTGTCTACGTGTAAGTTATTTCTGTCATGATGTGAGGTTGGAAGCATACATGTAGTCAAAGAATGTATGTATCTATGTCGTTGATCCAGGATGACATTAATTAATTCAGTACCCAGGCCTGTCCATCTGTCTAGAAGCAAGTCGTCCAATAATTTATACAATTGACCGGGATCGGAATATTGACTCTCATACAATGTTATTAAATGTTGAACCATGTAAATACCAGCCAAACGCTGTTCGTTCGGTGGAAGGCTCAAGAAAGTCTGGGCCAATATATCACTGCTGTATATATTAGAATTAGACACCCCCTGGGTGGCTGACCGGGCCAACTCCATTTCGTGTGGGGTGGGAGGTCGCTCACTCCCTATCCGTTGTTTCAGGGCTTTTTCAGTAGCTTGGAACAGATTTTCAAGGGAATATCTTTCTTTTGTAGCTGACCCCTGTTTACGGTAGTCGAGGCACTTGGGCCTGTCAAACCGTCGTGCATTACCTACATAATTCATTTTGTCTTCTACCTCTTCCGTTGATGACTCACCCTTCTCGTCAGACCCTGTTCTGTGTATTGCCAATATTTCCTTTTGTATTTTCTTGTACATGCTCTCTGTCTGTCCCTGTTTATCATGTCGACCGGCATCTATGTGGTCACTCCATTCTATCAAACCAGATCTTACATCTCCGTCACCTCCGTCTTGTTCCCTGATCAGGCAATTAATAATAAAACGTAGGATATAATTCTTAACCCCTACCTTTCTGTGTTGCATGGCTTGTACTATACAATCGGGTTCCTCCCCCGTTCTAATGAAATGGTACATTTTATCTAGGTGCTCTTTCATGTCTGGTAAGGTTTCCAAATATGCGACAGCTTGTCTCAGTCTTAGGGAAATCACAAGCATTGGACCCTTTCCTGGTTCTGGATCATATATACAATGTGGAATTGCTACATCTACAGTAGGTAACGCTCCTACTGCCCCTGGCCCTACATCGTCTTTCACGAGTTGCTGGAGCTGATCCGCTGCTGGAGGCGGAGGGAAATCTGTATTTGCGTAATCTGGTATGGGCTCGTCTAGATACGATGAAATGAACGCCTCGGATGCTGTCGGCTTTGTTCTACGTACTCTATATGGCACAGGTGGTGGCGCTCGCGACCTACTGGGTGTTTCTGAGGTGGTCACTCTAGCTAGTTCTTCTGAGAGGACGGGGTAAATACCAGTAACGACGGCATTTCTTTCTCTATCAGCCTGTTCTGTTTTGACCCGTTCCCCCTCCTCCCGTAGTTCTTTTTCCTTGGCTTTTTCCCCTGCTTGTTTAGTTCTCTCTGCTTTATTAAATTCTTTCTCTGTTCTCCTATGTGACTCTTTACGCCATAATTCAATGGCATCTTTCTGAGAGGGTCTTGATTTCTTTTTCCATAGCGCTTCCTCTACTCTCATAATGCATTCAGGATCCCATGTTCCCGAGACAGGCCATCTATATTTCTCCTCTAAGTCCTTTGTGTAATCTACCCATAAATCTAAAAACAAAATGGCGTCTAGCCCGTGCTTATTATACATAAAATGACCAGGTGTGTCTCTGGGCGGGATGTTGACTGACTCTTCTAGTATACCTTTCCTGGTCCCTATCTGACGCAATTTCGAAAACAGCAGCATGTTGAAACCAACACAATGGAAATACAATACACATAGAATAGACTGAAACAATCAACAATCATTCACACTACAACACTAAAACACTAAAACAGATACAGTCTAAACTGATACATGGAATAAAACACATACTTGAAAACAGTTAACTTTATGCACTGGAATACAGTACAACCATACCGGTCCCAAAAATGAGACACATCTTTCCCGTGCCCACGTTTACCGCGGACCCGTCTTTACCGTGCCCACGTTTTACCGTGGACTCGTCTTTACCGTGCCCACGTCTTACCGTGGACCCGTCTTTACCGTGCCCACGTTTTACCGTGGACCCGTCTTTACCGTGCTCAAATAAATGAACCCGTCTTGAACTTTATGCGTTCCCCATAGTGGTACTCACCGGGAAGCAGAACTTGAAGGCCTCGGAAACTTGATACTTGATACGATGCATGCGCCTCGGAACAGGTGGGCCTTCGGAACCTCGGACCTTGCTCTCTCACGGGTTGGGCTCTGGTTGGGATGATCCGCGATCCTCACCGCCTCGTGTGGACGCCTGGTCGCAGTCCGTCTCCTCCGTGGGCCTGAGGGAGTAAGCAGGAAGTCCCGCTGGCGTGTACACTTTGAAGTCCGTCACGGCTGTAGAAGGGGGCAAAGGCTGGACCTACGTCACCGGCGCGTGGGGAAAGGGATATGTCCCTGTTGGGCGCCAGATTAATGTGGTAAATAAAATATTACCCTGTCATAATTTCTATAAATAAACAAAGTGTCATGCATTAAATGAGAGGCAGAGTCCGTGGTATCCGAGTCAAAGGGCTTTATTCCAATAACTCGAGTTAAGGGAGAATCTGTTCCATCACCTCTAAGGTTCAGGAAGGGTCTTCTAAACATTATTTTCTGATTACATATTTATACATGCAATCTTGTACATAGGAGGAGCGCTCGAGGCAGAGCAAGAGAGAAAAGAAGATAAGAGCGTGTGGGCGTGCATGAGGGTGTACACTTGATGAGTCATAGGTGAGTCATAGATGGGTGGATACATGGAGGGGGTTGCATGGCAGGCTGGAACTTTGCCCTACTTGTGCGTGCAACTTGATCATGACGTGCAACTGACGTGTGACTGGGGGGGAAAGCTGACATTCAGTCTAGTAGAGAGGCCTTTAGTGTCAGGGCGACCAGCACGTCTGGTATTATCTGATATCTTGAGTCCGGGGATGTTTTATCTGAAGCAAAGGTCGCTCATCACTAAGAGCCAGAGGGGGCATATATTTCTTCGTTCATTGCATGGGGGCCGTGGGCTTTCTACGGATGCAAGCTCTGTAATTTACTTAAACGGAGACAGAAAGGCTAGGCCCTTTCTCTGCAGACGGGTTCTGTTTACCTTCTTCACTGGGCAGGAATGTGATTCTGTACAACAAGCAGATAACTATTTTGCAAAACACTGTCTTGGCACCCCGTGCTGAGCCTCTTTCGGCTGAGCCAGAAGTATGCGAGGTCAGGGATACGTAACTGTAGCTCTCAGAGTGTCTGAGCAATGAAAAACCCTTAATTCAGAAACTGGCTCAGGCTGAGCCACAAAACGGGTTCATCGTGACTTATTTAAAAGTGCACAATGCAAATACATGGGCCTTAAATGCTAACTTAATATTTCTTACATGGGAGACTTGATGACTGGCATCCTAATGCAGGACGTAAATGCAGAGGCCTTGCGATTCAGGCCACTTAAGGGAAAATGACATGCACATACATTAAACATAGGGTACACGCAGGGGACATATTGGTCATGTAAAATTTCATTTTCCTCAATGGCATCCCCCAATTGGATTCTCTGAGTCCTACCAGTCAAAAAAGATTGGAGCCATTTATCTACCTGACCCCTCATCCCAAAAGCCTCTAGTCTGTCCAATAGCAGGGAGTGGCTGACAGTATCGAACGCCGCCGATAAATCTAAAAGTATCAGGGCGCTCGGTTTTTTACTGTCAGCCATACCTCTCAGCTCATCCAGCACCGAGAGCATCACCAACTCGGTGCTGTGATGTGCACGAAATCCCGCCTGCCGCTCCTGGAGAAGATGGTGTAATTCCAGGAATGGGGACAGGGACCTCAGCACATGCTCTAAAATCTTGGACAGAAAGGGCAGTTGGGAGATCGGTCTATAGTTTTTCAACATGGCCGGGTCGGCTCCAGGCTTCTTCAACAGAGGCCTCACCCGTGCCTCCTTAAGACTTGAAGGTAGTTGGCCGGTCTCCAATGAGTTATTAAGGATAGAGATGATGTGACTTTCCAGAATGGGGCGCACTAAACGAAAGACCCTAGGGGGGCATGGATCTGCTGGGGAGCCTGATTTAATGTTATTCATGATCTGTTCGAGGCTTAGGACGTCTAGTTCAGGAAACTTAAAAAGATATGCTTCGGGGGGAGACTGAGTTTTCTGTAACGGACATGGGCCCTTCAGGGCACTATTCTTAATTTCAGAGAGGATAATTTCCACCTTCTCAAGGAAGAAATTTTGAAAGCTATCAGCCGTTATTAATATTTCCGACGTTTCTGATTTTTTACTTAGCTCCATTAAGATTTTAAATGTTTCCTTCTGAATGTTGTCCGCTTGACTTATACGGGATTCGTAGAAATCTGCTTTTGTTGCTATAATTAGTTTCTTATAAGTCTTAAGTGAGGTTCTATATCTTTCCCTATCTGTCCCATCTTTAGTTCTTCGCCAGGTCCTTTCTATGCACCGAAGCTTCTTTTTATGGTCTCTCAAAAGTGGAGTGAACCATGGGGCACCTTTAGCTACTCCTTTTACTATTTGTAGTTTCTCAGGGGCTATCTGGTCTATTGCCTGACTCAAATTCTGCATTAAATCCTTGTAGTCTTGTTCCAAATCTCCTTTTAAGACTAATGATTGGACACGGTTGGGAAGGCTGTCGGTCAAAGTTTGAGAATCTACTTTTATGCACTGCCGGACTTTTTTCAGTTTGGTGGGTTTTTGTGACATATAGCATTCGATCGGGATCTCACAATTCACCAAATAGTGGTAAGACCAAATGAAAGGTACAATATCCACAAGGTTTACCCTTGGGTCTGATGTCCAAATAAGATCTAAAATATGCCCCTTGATGTGAGTAGGGGCATCCACCAGCTGTCTAATCCCTAAAGAGGACATGGTATTCTCTAGGTGTCTCAATGACAGGTCTTTATGAACTTTGTCCCAATGCAAATTGAAATCTCCAGTCACCACGATTCTTTGGTATCTAGTACATAGATCAGAAATAATCGGGGCAAACAAATCATTAAAGGCTGACGTAGAGTTTGGGAGACGATACACAGTGAGAATCACTAAACATGCATTATTCAGCATGATCTTAACTCCAAGTGTTTCAGCTATCTCTATAGTTTCAGCAATTATTTTAACAACGTTTAGATTATTCTTAAACAGAATTGCTACCCCCCTCCCCGTGTGTTTCCCGCTCGGGTATGCCATACCGCGTCATAGTTGCTGGGAAGGGCAGCTATGATGTCTGGCAGGGAATTATCACCCAACCATGTCCCCGTAAGTGTCAAAATGTCAATTGCATCATCCTGGAGAAGATTGAAAACCTCAAGATGGTGCTTTTGAAGGAATCTAGTATTTAAACAGGTTAGTTTCAGGGAGAGAGGAGCTATTCCGGGAGGACCCTTATCAGATCGGAGGATTTTCAAATCATTTAATCTGGACACAACCGGATCCAGACTCTGCCTGCCCGTATCAAAATCTCGCAAATCCTTAAAGGAGAATACCTGTCGTCGACTAACATGTCTGGCCCCTGATCCCGACCGAGCGCGGATGGGCGCAGATGGGCAGGACTCTGGCACGACTCCGGCGCAGGTCGGGCGCGTCCGCTGGTCGCGTCCGCTGCGCGAAGGCATGCCCGTCCCTTTAAGTACGCGACTAGAGCACGTCACAAGCACTCCAGCCCACCCAAGATGTCTGCCGTGCTGATCCTGGCCGGGACCGCCTCGACAGCGTCAACACTCGGCTGCGAGTGGCCGGGTCAGCAGGGAGGAGAGTAAGGGAAGAAAAAGGCTTTGCAATCAAGCCTGAGCCCTTGAGAATAGATTTAATAAATCTTACATCAATTTTTAAAAAGCGTTCGTTTTTCAGTTAAAATCGTCTCTACAACATGCACGACCTCCCGGCTTCCGCCTCAGGAGGATACACACACACACAGACAGGTATCAGGTGTTAGACTCAAAGGGGGACCCTTAAGTACGCGACTAGAGCGCGTCACGAGCACTCCAGCCCACCCAAGATGTCTGCCGTGCTGATCCTGGCCGGGACCGCCTCAACAGCGTCAACACTCGGCTGTGAGTGGCCCGGTCAGCAGGGAGGAGAGTAAGGGAAGAAAAGGCTTTGCAATCAAGCCTGAGCCCTTGAGAATAGATTTAATAAATATTATATCAATTTTTAAAAAGCGTTCGTTTTTCAGTTAAAATCGTCTCTACAACATGCACGACCTCCCGGCTTCCGCCTCAGGAGGATACACACACACACAGACAGGTATCAGGTGTTAGACTCAAAGGGGGACCCTTAAGTACGCGACTAGAGCGCGTCACGAGCACTCCAGCCCACCCAAGATGTCTGCCGTGCTGATCCTGGCTGGGACCGCCTCGACAGCGTCAAAACTCGGCTGCGAGTGGCCCGGTCAGCAGGGAGGAGATTAAGGGAAGAAAAAGGCTTTGCAATCAAGCCTGAGCCCTTGAGAATAGATTTAATAAATCTTACATCAATTTTTAAAAAGCGTTCGTTTTTCAGTTAAAATCGTCTCTACAACATGCACGACCTCCCGGCTTCCGCCTCAGGAGGATACACACACACACAAACAATGAACAATGAACAATATAGTGAGCAAAAAATACAAAACAGTTTAGACATTTAAAATGGTTTTTTCTTACAATAAATATAGCACATGAAATCAGGTATCTGACCATGTTTACTAACCCAAAACAATTGTGTTCATTGCTACAAGGGTATAAGAATAACCATGGGTTCTTCTCAGCCCGTGTAACAGGGCTGTTACAAACTTTTCAACATGAATCATTGTCCTATGTTGATGGCATATACCTCACGGATGATGAATTTGAAACACATCAAGAAAAAGTAGATTACATTATTTTAGAATTTGCTCAATCAGGCTAGAAATTCAATTAAAAAAAATCAAAACTTACCTTTCTCAGGTTCCAGTTCTTGGGCTGCGATCTATCAAGTAGAGACAATAGCTTAGTGCCACATTTCCTGGGGAAATATGCAGTTCTGCACCTACCAAACACAATAAAAAAAATTACTTTTGGTCTTTCTATATTTTGATAGAACTTACGCATGATGGGTAAAATCATTTTATGAACTAATTCATACAGACTTCTCAAGCACACATGGTACACCAGAACTGACACAATTCTTGCGTTCAGAACAAGCTGTCATGCTTGTTTCAAAACACTTACACATGTATAAACACCAAAAACCTGGTGATCCGTGTAATCTCAATGACCACAGGATACAAATGTGTCAATTTTAACAGAGGTGACACTGTGCCAATATTTATATTCCAATGCAAAGATGCATTTTGCACTGAAAGAAAAGATACTCACTGCAGTACAGAGAGGTGTAGTGAAAGCAATGTCATTGGCTCTGAGGAAGCACATAATTGTAATGACTTCCATTCTAGCCTTAGAGACTTTCACCAGCAACCAGAACACAAAGGTCTTGCATCTCAGAAGGATACAGTGGTCCAACTCACTACAGCAACAGATGTGGACTACGTCTTCAGGTCTACATTACAACCGCAAGCATACATACAATATGAACAAGAATACCCTGTGCCTAGTGAAATAATGTCTCTTGATCAGTACCACTTCATAGTTTCTACTGATGGTTCTGCCCAGCCAGCAGTTGGAACAAAACAATACTCCGCTACTTGATGAGTGGTATGGGGTAAAACAAGAGAGTAAATATTCCAACCTCTAAAAACATTTACGCAGTCACTAGGTAATTGTACTGGATATCTGGCTGAACTGAAAGATCTGATTCTGGCAATTGAGAATACTGGTCTAGAATTCCCCACATTTATGGTGTGTGATTTGCATTATTGTGTTTAGTCTTACAATAAGTTCTTATACTAAATGGAGACAGACTGGATTCAGAGACTCAAAGGGTAATACTATGAAGCAGGCATTGTTTTTGGGGAAAGGTGGTAAATCCTGTATCAAATGTGCCACATGCTCATGTTATCCTCACACTGAGCCATCAATGTGCAGGAATACATTTGGCAGATAATTCTTTGGCTGATCAAGTCGCAAAGGCAGCACTGCAAACTGCTGTTATAGCTGCAGTGACTTGTAATAGCATGAGGATAGATGGAGGCATAATGGCAGCAGTCATAGCTTCCCTCTACTATGTTCCTTTACCAAAATAATTTACAGCAAAATACTCCTACCTACTCAGTGTAAAAAACTTTCAATTTGGTCATCTTCCCGGAGTGAGGGACAGACTAATACCAAATTTGATATCATGGCAGCATATGAGGGGGTAGCATCTGCTCATGCAGGGATAGCGGCTAAAGTTTCACTATTGAAGAAACGCCACCGGCGGCCAGTTCTATATAAACAGACTAAAGACTATGTCCTTCAATATGGCATTTGTCAACAAATAACGTTTTCCCCCACTGCATGTCCACCACAGACACACCTCCTAATCTCAAACAGCCCATGGCCTGCATTTATCTGGACCACTGCATGCAAATGCACAGTGATGGCTCCTTTAAATACATTATGTTAGCAGTAGATGCCTGTTCCAGATACCTAGGGGTATAGCGACAGTGATCGGCTAACTCTCAATTTTTATACAATTTGAAAATCTTCATCCGGACAAATGCAGGGCCCAGGATTTGTATCTAAAGCTTACTGCGATACCATGGGACTGTTGGGTTTGAATGTTCACAAATCCTCCCCCTAGCATCCTGATGGAAATTCGAAAGTAGAGAGCAAAATCTGTGACTTAAGGCAGTCTTTACCAGCTAGATTATTAGGTAGATGCCATAGTTGAATCCACCACTTTTAGGGGTTTGAGGAGAGCCTAAATAACCTGCCAAGAAGATCTTTGGGTGGTCGGACTACCTATGAGGTTCTATTTGTGATCAAGGTGTGGGTTCCGGACCTTAACAATCCTAGTACAGTGGTGGTGGAAACAATTTTTCGATATCAGTGAATGTTTGGCTGTCATACAGGAGCTGATAGACTTCCGGAATAAGCATAGCAACAAGTTTGAGAAACGTTCTGCCCCTTGTAAAGTGAATGGACAACAAGCAACTCCAAAGATTGGGGATCTGGTTTGAGAAAAGTTTGTATACAAGAAAGAGTCCTCCCATCGTACATAGTGCAGGTGCCTGTCCTGGCAGTTGAATGCCCCTTGCTGGTTGTAAACACAAGAGATTTATATTGATTAATCTCATACAATCACACCATGTGGCCAGGCCTACACAGTGGGCACAAGGGCTCCTGGATAGTTACCTGTCTCCTCTCACTACCATACAGGAAATTCCATTACAAGCTTTAGCCAACACAGAGGTTTCTTCTCTCCAGCTGGGGATATCTGACACTGAAGATTTGCTATACCCAGTTACATCTACCAATGCCATACAAACACTGTAAGTGAATTCATAGATTTCAACACAACATAGCAACAATGATTTTTTTTATTTTGATCCATTATCGAAGTTAACTACCAGTTCCACAAAGCCTCATTAGGTCACTACCTTTGCACAGACTGCATCCAGTTACATTGTTGTCATTGATGACTTTACTTTGGATTATTTAGATCCACAACTGCAAGGCACTCGGGCATTAATAATTTGGCTCAAAAAGACATCTTTTTTCCACCCTGGATTTATTTTTGGATTTCCATTTCAGTGCTTTTCCTTTTCATTTGGATTAGTTTTGTGAAAGTATTCCTTTTGCACTGTGTCCCAGAACACTCTGCTGTTGAACTGGTATTGCAGGCGCAATCACACAAAGAGACCTGCCCATTGTTAAAATGTTTGCAGTTACTGTCCCAGATGGCATTGTTTAGGATAAGGTCCCATGTGATATATTTGGTTCTACAGAAAATGTAAAAATACCAAAAGTATTTAAAATACCACTAATCTCTGATGATAGTCACATTAATAGTGTAAGATCTATGCTCGCTGAGCTGGAACAAAATACTGTGGGACATATTATCAAGAAAGGGCATTAAAATTATCACCACTTTAGCGGCAGGAATCTGTTGCTAAAGCGGCAACAATGGGCTTGATAATATGCCCTTGTGAATTCCCATAGAAGCCCATGATCTGGTCTGAACATGGGCTTCTATTGGAATTCTCAAAGGCATATTATCAAGCCCATAATCGCCGCTTTAGCAGCAGTTTCCTGCCGCTAAAGCGACGATAATTTTAACACCCTTTATGATAATATGTCCCTGTATTTGACTGTGAAGGTATGTATAGTGGAAAATCTAAAAATGTTCTATTATCATCATCAATATGCATACCATTACTTAGACAGAGTTAGTACGTCATGTGCAGTATTTAATTACATACCACCTTTGGATAGCTCCAAAACGTTGATGGAAACAAAATTAATGTATTTGGCCTCCTTTATTTCCCACTTATCAATACAAGGACAACCCTTCTAAGGTACAATATTGACTTAAACTCTGTTTGGGGGAACTGAAGACTGATAAATTCATGGCAACGAAGCTTTGTTTACAGCATGTTAAGTACTGAGACACATGATTTTTCTGAACAACACTGTACCAGAAGCCTCCTGCCTTGGCCTGGCCAAGATGAAGGATATGAACCCACCAAACATCACCACGTTTGCACGTTTTTAGAATTGGCAACAATTCACAAGTATACTGAGGAAAAGTTCAACAACATGCTGATAAATGGTACATAACATTCTTCACATTCCGGTCAAGAGCAGTGGCTAGTGTGGTTATTGGATACTAATGGTTGTCATGCACAACACAACAGGGTTTAGCATAGACAGACTAGACCCATGTTACGCGTGGACACACTACTCAGGAGTAGTAACAAAATACAGTGTGGAAAAATGATGCCTTGAATGGTTAAAATAATCCACGTTAGATGAGGTGAAAGAACACTTGACTTTCCTTACGGATGATATGGATTTGCAGGATGTTATGTTAGAAGCCACTTCAGAAGCTCTTTTTGCATGCTGTATACAATGAGTTGAGGAAGGTTTCTCAGCAGGAAGCTACTCTGCAGATACTTGAAATTGACAGAGAGAACTTAGAAAAACTCTCTAGCAGTAGTTGACAATGGTATGACTGTTATACACTAGAAATTCTTCTCTAAGTAACGTTGTGTCATCATCGATGGACATCACACAGTGTGACATGCCCCTCTTACAACATGGCCAAAGCCAGCCTAGATCCTGATACATGCCCTCATGGCATATATGTACGCAACATATGCACATGCATATTTCAGGGGTGCAACAGGGTGTGCTTCTGGCACCCTTGCAACCCAGATATTACATTCTCAATTTGCAATTCTGTAATTGGTAATCGCAAATTGAGAATGCCTTCCCAATCTTTCCTATGGGCTTCCTAGCCCATAGGAATGAATGGGAAGGTATTCCATATTTGTGAATCTCAATTTGCGATTTGCAAATAAGTAATATGTAGGATTTGGAAAAAAAATTGCAAATCCTACATACAATCCATTTTGCTATTCTGTAATTGTGGTTTGCGAAAAATTGCAAAACTCTTTGTGATACATATGGCCCCATGTCGGGTCTGGTGGCTCAGTGGACTAATGCATCCACTGCATGGGCCTTTGTTCGACCTCATGGTCACAGGTTCAAATCCTGGCGGGTCCGCTCAGCCTTTCATCCATTTGAGGTCGATAAAATGAGTACCATTGAGTTGGGTAACAATATACATCTGTTATTTCAGCGCCAAAATCCCCTGTTGCTGGGGTGAACGTGCGCTTTACAAATACACAGGTTTTGTTTGTTTTTTGGAACATGTAGATAGGGTGGCAACTAAAACATCACTTGCTGAAGCTGGAGACAACATTGTTTCGTCTGACTCTTGGAACATTTAAACATTCATACATTTTGAAGAAGTAACTTTTTTATTTCAGCAAACCTTTTACATGCAAAATTGCCTTTTATATACAGAGAAAAATTGCAAATTTGTAAACTGGCTTTTAAATGCAATTTGGCTTTCTATTGCATTTTGTACTCAAGTGCAAAGTATTTTTAAGACTTTTAGGATTCATTTCAAACTTACATTCAAACTTGTATATAATATATTTCCATTTAATGTTTAATGTGAAACGTTTTAATCATTTTACAGACAAGGAGCAGGTGTCATGTGGTTTCGTAGGCATTCGAAAATAACAAGGACCCCCTGATAGTTTTCAATTTCTAGGACAGGGTAAAACACAATGAAAAGTAAATTCCTAGACAATCATATGAATAATAAACAAATGCTAATTATGTGTCTTTTTAGTCGACTGTAACTCTACTGAACAATAACAATGAAAAAGTCAAACAATTAATGTAAAAAACTATATAGACCTTTTATTAATTTATTCATTCATTTCATAAAAATTGTGCAAAATGGCTAATACATAGTATTATTCTATACAAACATATAAAAAAACCATTCAGATTGTAAAAAATCAACGTTTTCCAAAGAACAATGTAGACAATGCTGTGGCAAGACTGTTAGAAGAGCGCCTTCCTTAACCTGAAGCTTCTGAACAAAATTAAACCTTTTATCCCGCCCAAAGATCTTAAACAAGCCACCCAGGCATTGGTGCTGTCTAGACTGGACTATGGGAACGCAGTCCTCTCTGGAATAGCGAAAACACATTTTGCCCCTCGGAAAACAACTCTCAATGCGGCTGCCAGAACGGTCACGGGAATTAAGAAATTTGATCACATCTCTCCTGCACTCAAAGATCTCAAGTGGCTACCAATAGAATTGCGGGCGAACTTCAGAACAGCCTGCCTCACCCATAAAGCCCTTCACATAGGTAAACATGAATATCTGGCGGCTAAACTAAAAAAAGCTGGCCAGAACAGAACTCTGAGAAGCTACTTCTCATCCCGCTAAAATCACAAAAACAAAAAACTGCGGCTAGGCCCTTCGCTGGTAATGCGTCCAAAATCTGGAACTCTATTCCCCCTCATATCAGAACTACTCCTTTCGCTAAATTAAAAAATCAGCTCAAAATCCTCTTCCTCGATCGAGCCCTAGCGAACAGATAGAAACAGCTGGAGCCCTGAGATTGACTCCTCACCCCTCCTGGATGCGGTGTTTTCAAGTCCTGGCATCGGACCTCTGTATCATTGTCATTACATCTGTCCTGCTCTCATTTCATTTGCTCTCTAACTGATGTTAAGCGCTCCGATACCCCCCGGTCTGGCTAGCGCTATATAAAACTTCTTAAATAAATAAAATGTACTTTTCGACAAGCGTTTCAGAGTGAATTACGCCTTTGTCAGGAAAAAGCCACAATTCCTGTACTCCAGGGAATGATTGCCAGAGTTCAGAAGAGGTTAAAATGTAACATGTGGATAGGTACCTTATTTGTTATGTACCAGTCCCACCAGGATAGCACTCATACCGGTCAATTCCGATATCACTATAATGGATCAGTTTGATTTATTAGGTGAATACATTCTTTATATTTTGCGTACTTCAAAGATTGGAGAAGATCATCTGATCTTAGTAAAGGGTAAAACGTTGATCCAATAAATAAGATCCAGAAACTGTGTCTTGCATGGATGGCAGATTTAAGTTGTATTAGTAGTGAGCGCTTGGCCAAAATTATATGTCCTTGATAAATGATGACTGCACGACGCAGGATCTGCTTCCGACGTGAAGCGGTCTACGCTGTGCAAGGCTGCATTCCCGATCAGGAGCGGAGTTAGGCAAGGTTGAATCCTGGCTCTGTTTCTTTTTAATCTTTATACCAATGGCTTGAAAGCAGCCCTCCTGAAGGATAATAATGATTTTCCCCAGGTGGCAGGATGTCCAATTCCAGCCCTTCTTTACGCAGATGATGCAGTGCTGATGTCCCGTACACAAGTAGGTATACAGAGGGTGCTGGACAGTTTTTCCCATTTTATTAAAGAGCTAGGGTTAAGAGTAAACTCCTCTAAGACTTTTATTATGCGATGTGGCTCTGGTGTTAAGAAATCGAAAGATATGTTTGTGTCAGGTCAGAAGATCGGGGTAACCAATAGGTTCTCATATCTGGGAATCCTTTTTGCTCACAATGATACTTGGGCACAAACTGTGGCAGCGAAAAAATTGGTACTCAACAACATCTGCCCTTACCAACTTTGGCAGGAAACTGGGAAAAAGGCCACCTGAGGCCACTCACCGTTATAAGGATTTGGAAAGTTGCTGTTCATTTGTGCCTGGAGCGGGATCTCTATCCTTGTTTACTGACTGTATCCCGTTTTCGCTGTGCCTGGGTTGACGCTTTCTGTCAATACTGCTCCGTGGTCCGGCTCCCCTTGACTCGCTGGTGTGAGCGTGAGCTGCAATCCGCACGCTCTGTCAACCGCTCCCAGCTGGAGTCAGAAGGGTTGAGCCCAGGGTAATCAACCACAGCGCGCCTAGCCCGGGGGACTGCGAGGACCAGAAATCCCAGCTGGGGTCAGCTGGATCCTCTTCCCCCAGGCGACACGCCCACGGTCACGCCCACCAACGAGGAGGATAAAGCTTCGTGACACCCGCTTCGCGGGCGCCACTCACCGTTATAAGGATTTGGAAAGTTGCTGTTCATTTGTGCCTGGAGCAGGATCTCTATCCTTGTTTACTGACTGTATCCCGTTTTCGCCTTGCCTGGGTTGACGCTTTCTGTCAATACTGCTCCGTGGTCCGGCTCCCCTTGACTCGCTGGTGTGAGCGTGAGCTGCAATCCGCACGCTCTGTCAACCGCTCCCAGCTGGAGTCAGAAGGGTTGAGCCCAGGGTAATCAACCACAGCGCGCCTAGCCCGGGGGACTGCGAGGACCAGAAATCCCAGCTGGGGTCAGCTGGATCCTCTTCCCCCAGGCGACACGCCCACAGTCACGCCCACCAACGAAACGTACAAAAATAGACTCACTTCCCGCGACGCGGGACGCGCGCGGGACCAAGCGCGGGACTAAGCCCGGACAAAGGGCGGGCCGTCTGTGGCCGTCCGGGGACGACCGAGGACGGGACGGTCTATCCCTCTAACATCTATACTAGGGATTTTTGATAAGTTAGAATATGAACAGGACCCGATACATCATAATCTAGGTAAGCAAGATTCTAATTGCCTGTTCATATCTAGGAGTTGACGAAAAATTGAGGATCCTATATCGCAATATAAGGATAAGTATTGGAAAATAAAAGTTTTTCACCCACATCAAATATTCTTTACATCAACATTCGTAATAAATTTATCTAAACATCTGATAATCAGCTGAGACGACCATAATCAACAACGGACACCCGGCCCCAACATGAGGGCACTAAAACAATTACGCTCACGTACAATCTACATGAGACGTATGGGTACCGACGCAGCTGTTAGGAAATCAACTGATAAATCAACGAAACCGGGACAATTATCTTATACTCCAGCCATAAATAAATATTTTTCTACTCTTTCCACAAAAAATCATTCACTCGTTTTTACATCAGAAGAACAAGATAAGTCGGACCTCATAAAGGATAGGGTACAGCATGAAATGTCACTCTCCTCCGTTCAGAGACATCACGAACAAGAATTCCTAATTACAGAGAACAGTTCGGCAAAAACTCCTTCTCTTGTAGAGTGCCAAACATCGCCCATAGATATGTCTCAAATAAAGTCTATAACACCAACAAAACTACAAG
Source organism: Lissotriton helveticus (assembly GCF_964261635.1). Classification (NCBI taxonomy): domain Eukaryota; kingdom Metazoa; phylum Chordata; class Amphibia; order Caudata; family Salamandridae; genus Lissotriton; species Lissotriton helveticus. The sequence continues at coordinate 145,959,286 of NC_136064.1, read as the reverse complement.
ACAATGTGCAAACTTTGGAGGTATCGGTAAGTAACAACATGAAAGGAGAACACGAAAAATCAGAAATATTACTCAGTCAAAATCAGCCATTTACCAGCTCACCAGAAAAATCACCTAAACTCTTCTTCAATTATGCTAATTCCATTGACTCTAACTTTACAAATCTTAATTTAAATTCTGTAAACAGTGCTCCTCCTTTGTCAAAAGCATTATTTTCACTGCAGGAAATCCTAGAATCAGTACTTACCCATCTTGGACAAATTTTAGCCAATTCTGATGATACACTAGATGTTCAAATAGGAATCCTAAAATTTTTGGTCGAAGAAAAAAGGAAAAAAGATTTATCCAAAGCAACACCTAACGATCATGAATCAGTCAAAACTTCTCTAATAGAAGACCGTCATTCTAATGGGATAAAAAACCTAAATCAACTGGAAGCAAGCACTCAAACAACTGATGTGGTAATAATTGAGACCAAAACTAAAGAAATAAAAAATAAGAAACGACATCCTATTACCTATTCACTTAAAAAATTGTTTAAAGAAGAACCGGAAGCTACCAGCGAAAACGATATTAAGAACTATCCCATCTTCTCTAGTAAAGAAATTAACAACAATTCAGATCGGATAACTTGGGATACAAAACTAGCGTCATCAGGAGTTATTACTGATCAGGAACCCAGTCAGATAAAAAAGACTGGAAAAAGTAATGAGCGGGAAAAAGCAAAAGGGAAGAAAAGGAGAAGAAAGTCTTTGAGAAGAATACAGAAGAAAAAAGGGAATAAACTTAAATTTCAAAAATCTATACCATCAAGTTTTGAGAGTTCTCAAATAATTAATAATACAACTCAAGCAATAATTCCATTGGCGAACTCATTGAACCCAAAAGCAGAAGAATACCGTCCGATGATAGAAAATCGATCATCTCCGCACAAGTCTATGGTCATAAATAACTTAGACGAATTGCAATCTCAGCATTGGGAAGAAGTCTCATCAAAACTCATCATAATAGAAGAACTCTTTCCAACAGACAAAATGCCACTCAATCGCAGTAGAATAATTAATCTTTTGCAAGAAATTTCATCTTTGAACTCTCTTACAAGCAAAGAAATCGACCTGGTACTTTTTCCAAAGAAAGAAAATAATAAATTAGCACAGGTATCCTTTTTTTCTCCAGTTCTTCCTAGAATAATCATTAGAGAGAAGGAAATTCTCCATAGAAATGGCTACGATGTATATTCAGTATTAGACTTCAAAACCAACGTACAAATTAATTGCACAACTGGACAAATTCAGAGAAGAAATGATGATTATGGTTTAAAAAGGGGAGAAGGTGTACTAAATAACAATAGAAAGGACACACTCCAAATACAAGTAATGCATGGTGAGAGGTCAGTTTGGTCTCGGGAACCAAGAATAAGTGACACAGAGAACCCTATAACATCCTGGGCATGGCTATCAGAGACTCTAAATAGCAAAAAATTGGATAAACCGCAACAGCATCAGGTTTAGCAAAGGACTGTCGTTATTAACTTGGAATCTGGCAGGGAAATCTGTTAAAAAAATGAAAATTGCAATTAAGGATTCCCCAGACATTATAGCCTTTCAGGAAACATGGTCGACTGATCCCTTTATACAAAAAGGGTATTATGTTCATGAAATTCCGGCAAAAAAATCAAAAAGAGGACACGCCAAGGGAGGTCTGGCCATTTTACTAAAAGAAGAATACTCCTGGTCACAAGTAATAATAAATACTAACACTGATAATCTGCAATGTATAAAGATATCACTTAAACCTCAATCATCGGCCACGAATGAAAAAATACTACTTTTCAATATTTATGTGCCCCCCAATAGTAATTATGACTCGCTGTTTGACCATCTGATGGAGACTACTTTGCATATTATTGAAGACCATCTCCACATACCATATATCATCATGGGAGATTTAAATGCTAAAATTTCAAATAGTGAACTCAAGAAATGGGCACTCTTATTTAAAGAGGAATCTTTGGAAACATCTCTCCCAGAGTTACCGAAAGGAGTCAAATCAGATAAGAGAGGACGCTCACTTTTATCAATTCTTCCGATAATAAATGGGACAATCTTAAATGGTAACACCAACGGAGATAGACCGGCATCTTACACGAGGCGGGGAAATGGATGTCCCTCTATCCTCGATTATTTTATATGTGGGACTGGAGAGAAAGAACAATTTATCCAACTCTCGATTCAATTTAACGAGGAAAGCGACCATGCACTATTATATTTAACAACTAACTGGAATGCCCCGACCTCCTTTCAGAACCAGTCAATATTTCATAAACCCAATACGGAAGTTAGCGCAAAAAAGCGCTGTATATATTGGAGCATTGAAAATTTAGACCATTTGAGTACTCTACTTCTTCATACTCAATTATTGACTACTACCTATTCAGATGATCCTATAGAGAATTTTGAACTTATCATCGACAAGCTTAAGCTTGCCTTACAAAATAAACTACAAACAGATACACAGATAAAAAGTAAACGTAACAGTAAAAATAAAAATTGGAATCAACCAAATATAAAACAACTTAATAGGCTGATCCGAGCCCAGTATTTGAATTTCTCGTCTGAAATAAAAACGGAAATCAATAGATTAAAGAACCAAATATGGTGAGAAAAAATCAAACAGAAAAAAATGAAACAGGACGCTAACTGGATAGATATCCAACTGGCAGCCAAGCAAAAAAATCAACGCAAATACTGGTCCTTGATTGCGAAATTTACTGGAACCAAAAAAAAGCTGGAAGCAACTCCTGTTTCAGAGGAAGACTGGGATACATACCTCAGCGAGCTGTACAGGCCAAATCAGTTCAATAAGGTAAGAGAGGCAGAAGAACGACTTATGGAAACGAATGATTTTAAAATCAATAAAACTTCGCCAGTATCTATCGCTATGAATATAAGAACAGCAAGAAGCACGGGTGCTTCTGGCCCTGATTAAATCCCTATTAAAATTTATCAACTTGATCAAAAAAAGTGGGGTCTGGTGCTTTCACCGCTTTTTAACTATATATTCGACACCGGCAAAATGCCAAACTCCTGGAAGGGAAGTATAATTATCCCGATTTACAAGAAAGGGAAAAAATCTACACCAGGGAATTATAGACAAATAGCACTCATGGACGCGGCTGGGAAGATATTTGCAGCAGAAATTCTGGACAGATTGAAAGCTTGGGCATTTACAAACGGACAAATCCCGATGTTTCAGTCTGGATTTCGTCCGAACCACTCTGTTACAGACAATATAGCGATCTTCCAGACAATTTTAGATAAATATACATCGGGGAAAAAACAACCCATTTATGCAGCGTTCATCGACTATTCGACGGCTTTTGACCGAGTCGATAGACCGACACTGTGGTCAAAATTAAGAAGGATGGGCATTCCAGAATCACTACTACAACTCATAGTGAACTTACACAGCAATACCTGGTGTCGGGTTCAAATGGGGCGTGATAAGGGCCTGACGAAGAAAATATTGACATTTAATGGCCTGAAGCAAGGGTGTCTTTTGGCTCCAATTTTATTCTCCTTGTATATAAGTGATTTACCATCCCAACTTCAACTAGGATTATGTACTCCTCCAAAGATTGCCACCGAGTGCATTCATACACTGTTGTATGCGGATGATATTGTCCTCTTTGACCTCACTCCGTTTGGACTCCAGAATCTCCTAGATATCTTACATAACTACTCGAGGAAAAACTATCTTATCCCAAACACAAATAAAACCAAAGTGGTTGTATTTACAAAAAAGAAGAAATGTGTAAGGTATGAATGGAAGCTAGGAGGTGAGAAACTAGAGCAGGTAAAGGAGTATACATACCTTGGCAGAATTTTTTCACATAATATGAACAATACCAAACAAATAGAACATCTTAAAAAGAAAGCGGATTTACATGCTGGGGCTTTGTCACGTTTATACTCAGCCGCTGGGAACAGACACTTCTTTGCACTATTACAAGTCTATAAAGCTAAGATTCCACCACTTATGTCATACGCCTCGGAATATATCCTTACAAAACAATGGGTATATATGGACCAACAAGAAGGCAAAATATTAAAAAAATTAATGAAAGTTTCCACATCTACACCGGTACAGGCGTTGAGAATAGAATGTTCCATCACGAGTGCATATGCCACAGCGATAACAAGTATTATCAGGTGGGCTTACAATTTACTTCATTCAAAAGAAGGAACTTTAAGAAACTTGTTAAAAGCTGAGACATTCAAAAAGGATTCTGCCCACCTCACCTTTTCTATAAACATGAAAGAGGCATTCCAGCTTGCGAAAATTAGTCTGGAAATTTTGTCAACATGGACGCCGGCACAATTCAAACTCTTTTTAAAAAACTTTTCGCCCAAACTGAGCTATGAGCTTGACCATAATCACTGTAAAAAACTATCTGTGTACAGGACCTATGCAGACTCCCAGGAATACAAACAAAAACAGCTGTACTTAGGATACACTTTGGCACATGGTGCAAGGCGAGCGATCTTGATGCTGCGTCTAGGTATACTCCCAGTATTAACTTTTAGTTCTTCCTGGAGTCCGGATAGAGCTGTGTTATGCACCCTCTGTCAAGGGGGCATACAGGATTTGGTACACCTTCTTTTTATTTGTCCAAATGAGAAAATTGTAAATGCAAGGTTAACATGTATTGAACCCATCTTCCGGTCCTGCAGGATTGCTAACACTAAGGATTTCTTAACACTATGTAAAAATCCACCTAACGAATATGTCTGTTACTGAATTTTTAAGTTTTTGAAAATTTCACTGAAAATGTATTAATCGTATGAAAATTTAACTGTATTTTTATATTTTATCAAATTTGTGGTCCTCAATAGAGTACCGTAACAAATAAAAACTTTTTGACTTTGACTTTGGCCACCTGAGGAGCTTATTAAAATCTATAAGACAAAGTGTGTCACTTCAGTAGTGTATGGCTTGAGGTTTGCTGACTTGTTGCCTGTTCAACATATTGAAACTCATTTTCTAAGGTACATTTTATCTGCCCCAAACAGAACATCATCTTGTATATGCCATGCGGAGCTGGGACTAGCCTTTGTCTCCGATTTAATAAAGCTTGAGGCTGTGCTTTTATGGCACCGAAATTGGACCAAAAATGAGGCTAAATTTAAAAAGAGACATTTTACTAGATATTTTGAAACTAGAAGTGATCTTAAAGATCTCATGGATAAGGTATGTCTGCAACTTCTTACAAGATCTTGGCTGTGTAGACTGTTTTAATAACCCAAGAACTATTGGGACAATAACAAGAAAAGAACTACGAAAGGATGGCCTCGTGTTGCTGGACTCTATTAGAATGTCCTCCGAGATACTGACACCAACAGTCCTGCACCACCAGTTGATTTTATCCACTTTTAGCCTTCAACCTTAATTGCCTTTTTTACCTGGAGTATATGATAGGTTTGGATTAACCAGATTCAAGTTGGGGGTATTTCACAGACTAGTCACTTTACCCATAATGAATGATTGGACTTGTGACCTTCGACCCTGCCCCTGTGGAAATAACTCCTGCCAATCTACAATACATGTTGTTCTTTTTTGTAGATTCTATGCCCATGTAAGGAAAATGTACTTAGTACCAGTTTTAAAATTGTTCGGGCTCCGCCAATGTCAACCTGCTCTTCTTGCACTAAAACACCTAGATAACGAGCATAGTATTTTTAGAATTGTAATCTTTCTGAAGGAAGTTCTGAGTCAAAGGAAAATCATGCTTATTTAATCGATTCTAATCAGATTAAGATCTCAATTTAATATTGTCTCAAATAAATATTGTTTCTTAACTTTTGTACTATATGTAGGATTATGTGTACATGTGTAGGTTAATTTTTAAATTATATACTGCCTGTTATGTTTTTTAATGTTTTCAATCTAACACTGCTTTGTTCTAACCATGTATCATACCAGAAATTATGTGTAAATTTGAAGGATATTATTACCTGAAGTACTCGAGAATATGTTTTTAATGCTTTTTCATGTGTTTTTATGATTGTCTGATATAGCAATCGAATAACGCTTTCTTTGACTTGAACTTACACTCAGATTTTATGATGAGTGAAAAAGTAGTAAACTTTCTCAAAAGTATAAATAACTCAAAACTCTAAGTTACTTTTGTGAATCAGGATCAGAATGTCTTTTAAGCTCAATTAATTTAGTTTGCGATGGATTTACTTCTGTGAATTTTTAATTTAGATTTTGTTAAGTCAAAATTTCCTTTAAAAACAGGACACAAATAAAAGTCTTGATGCATTCTAAATATAAACTCATATATATACTTTTCATAAATTGTAAATGCTTTCACAAATTTGTATTTACTCATCAATAGTAAGAGACAGTTGGTCGGCTTCAATATTCACCAACTTCAGAATAGTCATTGTGTCTCATCAGAGGTCTACAGAGACTGAGGACAAAATGGTGGTCAAAGGTTTTTATGATATTTTAGTAGTATATCTGTTTCTATTTCGGAAATATTTACTAGATTTCATTTCAATGTGAGAGAGTTTCTGTGACAGAAACGTATACAATAGTTAATGAGTAAAAAAATATTTATTTCTAACTCGTTTTGTGTGGTTTATCGTAATATTGTTGAAATTAACAAAACATATTTTTGCAACAAATTGTAAAAAGAAATCTGTCTAAAATCGTGTGGTGTAAGGGTGAGTTCATAGTGGTACATTACAAAGCATTGTAAAAGAGACATGTGTGGTAATGTATTATGTTGTAATGACATGTATTAGTTATATCTGGTAATCTCTTCTTGGTGATGGAAGGACACTTAGATGGTATGCCCTCTGCCTCAATCCAAATGTATACCCTCAGTCTTTTAGTTTATTTGTACCGTCTAAACGCATGTTTCGCTATTAGACTAAAGTATACTTGAATTGCACTGTTTGCATCTCTGTACGTGGTTATGGGCTCTTGCTCCAATTCACCATGGTCTCCTCACCGGATTTTTAATTTTAACCCTTTGCTAGTTTTCAGATCCGGTATTACAGGGATGTGCAGGGGTTACTCTTTGCTGTCACTGAGGTGAATGAGAACCCCTATCTGTTGCCGAACATCACCCTGGCTTTGAAGGTCTATGACTCCTGTCTGACTGAAAAAAGAGCTGTGGAAGATGCTCTTTCCATCCTCACTGGAATGGAAAAACCGGTCCCAAACTTTCTATGTCAGTCTCTGCCAATCATGCTTGGCTTAATTGGTCCTGGAACATCTCAGAATTCCATTGCAACGGCTTCGATACTAGACCGCTACACCATTCCTGAGGTATGGATTTTAGAAGTTTTAGAAGAGTGTACATTGTCTTGGTTTTCTTTTCTTTGTTTTTTGTGATCTTTTCTTGCATCTCTATGTTGTCTGTGATTCATGATCTTTAAAAGAAATATGTAGGAAGAAACAGGAAAAAACACAGTGGATTAAATAACATAGATTAATAGTACAATTTATGGCCAAAGAAATGATGTTCTAAAATTGTGAGCAATAATTTGGCGAGCTCTTTCTCAATCAATCAATCAGCATTTGTAATGCGTGGCACAACCCCCCTGGACTATATGGGCACTGGGGTGCGAGATCTTTGTGGTGGCAGCTCCCCCTCTGACAGTGGGAAGAGGGAAGAAACAAGCAAAAAAAGGGAAAGCAGAGGGTAGAAAAATTAAGGGGGAGAAAAGGCAAATAGAGTTTGAAGGAAAATAGCAGAAAAGGTACAATAGAGGGCAGAAGCAGAAAAGCCAAAACAGAATGGCAGAAAAATGTGAAGAAAAGGCAAAACTAAGCTGAAGAGGGCAAATCAGATGGCAGAAAATAAATAGAAATGGTCAAATGGAGGGCACAAAAAGGAGAAGGAAAACCAAAAATAGAGGGCAGAAGCAGAGAAGGCAAAACAGAGGGCATAAAAATTAGGAGAAATGGAAAATCGGAGCAGAAGACTGACAAACTGAGGGCTGGAAAAAACACAGAAAGGGCAAAATAGAGGGCAGAAAAATGAACAGGAAAAAGGAAAAATAAAGAGCAAAAAATGCACTGAAGGCAAAACCGATCAGGGAGCAAGTAGAAGAGGCGCAACAGAGGTCAGGAGGTAGACAGGTAGAAAGGGGTGGCAGACTGCGGGCAAGCTGACAGGAGAACTGTGGCAGGGGAAACTGGCACGAAGACCTGTTGAATGGGGTTGTGCTTCAGCCTCTATTAAGTACATCCTGATGGAAGGGCAGGGTGCTAGGTGGAAGGTGGAGGGAAACAGATGGAGGAGGGAAACTGTGAGAAGAGCAAAGAAACAAGCCTAAAAGCAAAACATACAACAGAAAAGCATGCAGAAAAAGGCATCACAGAGGGCAAAAAAATAAGAAGTAAAGGTGAAACAGAGCAGAAGAGGGCAAAACTGAAAGCAGAAAATTGAGCTGAAAGACAAAACAGAGGACAGAAAAACAAACATAAAAGGCAAAACAGAGAAGAAGAGGGCAAAACAGAGAGTAGAAAACAAAAAAACTGATGTCAGAAAATGCGCAAACAAGGTAAAACAGAAGACTGAAAAACGGGCAGGAACAGCCAAACAGAGGGCAGAAAAATGATTAGAAAAGGCAAAAGAGAGCAAAAGAGGGCAAAACAGAGGGCAGAAAAATAGGCAGAAAAGGCAAAATAGCTGGCAAAAAATTAACAGAAACAGGCAAAACAAAGGGCAGAAAAATGAGACAAAAAAGGCAAAACAGGTCAAGAAACTAGCAGAAAGAGAACAACAGAGAGCAACAGGTAGACAGGCAAGCTGGGCAGGAGAATTGTCACAGGGAAAATGGCACAAGGGCCTGCTCAATACAATGCTGCTTAGGCCTCCATTAAGTAGGTCTGTGGGAAGGGCGGGGTGTTGGGTGACAGGAGGATGGAAACGGCAGCAGGAGGGAAACCGTGGGCAGTGCAAATAAACCAGCTGAAAAGCAAAACAAACAAGCAGAAAAAGGCAACGCAAAGGGCAGGCAAATTTAAATAAAGGGCAAGACAGAGCAGAAAATGCAAAACAGAGGGTAGAAATACTAAATGAAAAGGTAAAACAAAGGGCAGAATAATTAGCAGAAAGGCAAAACAGATAGCTGAAAAATGAGCAGAAAAAGCAAAACAGAAGGCAGACATACTAGCAGAGCGTAGCAGACTGTGGGCAAGTTGGACAATAGAATTGTTGCGGGGGGACTGGCAACAGGACCATCTCATTAGATATGGACTTATTGCAGCACAGGGGGTAGGGTAAAAAATAAAGCATGGTTGACATCAGTTCTTCCCCTGGACCCAGATGGTGAGGTGCAGAAACAGATACAAATTTTAGATGAACAGTTGGCTGGGGGGTGATTTCAAGTCTTGGTGCATCGTATCCCAATGATCAATCAATCAATCAATCAATCAATCAATCACTGCATTTCTAAAGCGCGCTACATACCCGTGAGGGTCTCAAGGTGCTTGGGGGAGGGGGGACCGCTACTAATCGAAGAGCCAGGTCTTAAGAAGTTTCCTGAAGGCCAGCAGGTCCTCAGTCTGTCGTAGGCTGGTAGGGAGAGCGTTATAGGTCTTGGCAGCGAGGTAGGAGAAGGATCTGCCGCCGTCTGTGGTTTTCCGGATACGAGGAATTGTGGCGAGGGTGACGTTGGCTGAGCGGAGGCTGCGAGTGGGGGTGTAGAAGCTGAATCGGTTGTTGGGGTATGTGGGTCCGTTGTTATGTAGTGCTTTGTGTGCGTGGATGAGGAGTTTGAAGGTGATCCTCTTGTTGACGGGGAGCCAGTGCAGGCCTCTCAGGTGGGGTGTGATGTGGCTGCGTCGGGGGACGTCGAGGATCAGTCGTGCTGAGGCGTTCTGGATTCGTTGTAGTCGTCTCAGGAGCTTGGTTGTTGTTCCTGAGTAGAGGCTGTTCCCGTAGTCGAGTCTGCTGGTGAAGAGGGCCTGGGTGACGGTTTTCCTCGTGTCGGGGGGATCCATTTGAAGATCCTGCAGAGCATTCGGAGGGTGTTGAAGAAGGATGCGGAGACGGCGTTGACTTGACTGGTCATGGAGAGGGTGGAGTCGAGGATCACCCCCAGGTTGCATGCATGGTCTGTGGGTTCCGGGGCTGTGCCTAGCAATGTGGGCCACCAGGAGTCGTCCCAGGCTGATGGGGTGGGTCCGAGGATGAGGACCTCCGTCTTGTCTGAATTCAGCTTCAGTCTGAAATGAGGACTCCAGGAGGTCCTCACTTTGTGGCACCCTGGGCTCAGGTCAACTTTACCTAGCAGGAAAAGAAGTCAGAAAAATGGAGAAAGCAGAAAAAAATAAGACAAAATCAGGAAAAGCACTCAGAAAAATGAGGCGGGAGTTGTGCGGTACAGCAGCATGGGAGAGCTAGGCCTACAGAAAGAAAATGTTTCTTTGAAGAGAAAAAATACTCACTCACCTAACTGTGGCATGCTTTATCACTGAGTTTCTTCTCAGGCCCAACACATAGGGGGAAGCCTGGTTGCACATCAGCGTCGATGAAAGCTTTGTAGTTGACCCCCTTGATGTTACACTTTACTAGCCATCCTGTAAGGGAGGGAGGTGACACATCTTTCCCAGGCAGGACTCTGTTTCTGACTCCTGGGATGTTCCCACCTCCTGGCAGAGTGTCAGATTTCTAACTTGGCTGCAGCAGCTGCAGGCTCCCAGCAAGTGCACAGGAAATGCTGGAAAAACCAGGTGGGCTTCCTCTAAGGTAGTACCTTAGGTGGATGCCACATTAATTCTGACTTTAGGAAACTTCTAATTAAATAAGTTAAGTAATTTGACACTAAATATGGGACCATAATGGAGCTGGCAACCTCTGGGTGCATGATTGCCAGGCCATATTATCCTAAGGCCATCTGAACACTTAAAGTAGGCCATAATGGAAACAGACTCCTATAGGGACATATAAGCTAGCACTTATATATTCTCACTTTTAATCTAATTAAGTCATTGACAATTGGGGTCACCAACACAAATATATCATATTTTTTGAGAAAGTACTGGTTATTGGCCCTGCTTAGCAGGTTCCAGTCTACTTTTAGAGTCAAATACCAACAGCTAGTAGTCCATATGTGGGAAAAGGGTGGGGAAACGTGCAAAAAGACTGGGGCATACTTACTCAAAAAGTCATAGCTCGGAGCTGGGCCAAATTTAGCCGATCTTTGAGTTTGCAGGATTTGACACTCTGCGCTCCACAGAGGAGCGTGGAATTCTTGAATTCTGCCATTTGGGCACAAGGTGGAGTTTTTGTTTTCAATTTCGGAGCTCGAGTTTTAATTTTACTCTCAACTGCAAGTGCAAAGATTCTTTTCTCACTGCTAGCGAGCTCCGGTGAGACTTTGTGCTCCATCGAGCAGCTTTTCTGCTTGAGAATGCAGCTGCAAGGCATTTGGAGTGGATTTTCTTCTCAAACTGGCCATTAGGATTTTTTTTTATGTGAGAAGCCATTTTTTAAAACTTATTTTTTTTCAAACCAGAATGAAGTGCCCCAAAGACTCCAATGTCTACGAGTGGTTTATCCCTCTCCTGGACACTTCTAATTTGAATTTGGACCTGAACGGATCACTCTCTGTGTCTGTTGCATATACCATTGGATTTAAGGACTTTGGGGCAGATTTACAAGCCCCTTGCGACACATTTACGGCGCTGTTGCGTCACTTCTGTGTTGCAGCGGCGGCGTAAACCATGCGCCACTTTGCGACTTATTTACAACGCGACGCATCTAGAGAAATGCGCCACATTGTAATGCCCTGCACCACTTTAAATATGTATCAGGTTTAATGTATGCAGAGTGGGCGCTCCGTCGGTAAAAGCCTCGTAAACGTGACACAGTGAAATCTACAAAATTTCCCTGAATCACTTTTCTGAGGCCGCTCCAATGAAACATTATGCCTGCGTGAAGCCGGCGTAAGGAGTAGCGCAGCACGTTAGGTATGGGTGGTCCCTGAACATTGCTGGAGGTGTGTCGCACTTGCGACACGACTCCAGCAATGCACCGCCCTTACGCCATCAGATGCAACATGTATCTGTCTATCACTGCGCCACAGTGCACTGCATTTTTTGTTTTTGGCATTGCTAAATTAATGCTGTGTTCTCTGTTTTGCCATGTCTCCTTTTTCTGGTCACTGTCTATGTGTATGTGTTTCTCATTGGCCATTTGTCTTCGATCCACATGCCATGTAGCCAGTGGCCATTTTTATATAGTCAGTGTCCATATGCCTTCATGTGTTCTTTGCTTTCATAGCCTCCTGCCTCTTGTTTTAACCATGTGGCTGGCAGGCATTTTGTGTAGCAAGCCAGTGTGCTTTTCACATAGGCCTGCATGTCTTCTTTGTCATGGTCATGCCTCCTTGCAGGTTGTTGTTCTTGTGACCATGTGGCTGTTGGTCTTTTGTGTAGCCAGCCGGTGTGCTTCCCCCTAAGCCTGCAAGTGTCCTTCTTAGTTTGTTCCTCATGCCCTTTAGCTTGTTTATGTGACCATGTAGCTAGCAGCCCTTTTGTGCAGATGGGCAGGGTTGCTTTCCCCTAAGTCCTGCATGTGGCTGGTGGCCATTCTGTGTAGCAAGCTTTCCTCATAGGCCTGCATGCCTTCTCTATTAGGGGCCATACTCCTTGCTGGTTGTTGGTCTGACTAAGCCATATGGCAGGTGGCCATTTTGTGTAGCCAGACAGTGTACATTTGCCATAGGCCTGCATATCTTCTCTGCTTGTGGCCATGCCTCCTTGCTGGTTGTTGTTCTTCTGAATTTTTTGGGAGCCAGCAAGTGTGTTTTACCCATAGGAATGCATGTCTAATTTGTTTGTGGCCATGCCTTCTTGCTGGTTGTTGTTGTTCTAACCATCTGTCTGTCAGCCATTTTCTGTAGCCAGACAGTGTGCTTTGCTTTCCCCTTAGGCCTGCATGTCTACTTCGCTTGTGGCCATACCTCCTTGCTAAGTGTTATTTGTTGATGACCATGTGGCAGTGTCTGACAGTTTAATAAATAAATGCTTGCAAATATTTAAAATATTGTATTCTTTTTATTTTTCAATATTTAGTATTTTAGTTTTAAAATGTTTATTTCTTGTGATTTTTTAATTTATTTTTTATTGTTTTTATTTTTAACTTTTAAGAAAAATTATATATTTTTTAAGTTATTTAATATTGTAATTCACATTAAAAACACTTTTTTCATGTTTTCCTCCATGGCATACAGTGACTGCCCAACCACCACCATGCACATTGAGTCATCCACTAGCTTCTACTTCTCAAAAAAAGCCTGTGTCATTGCCTCAAGAAAAGAAGAAAATCCAAGGTACTATTACGGGCATGTTTAGGCATGAGGGGACCTATGAGAGAAACCACACGTTTCGACAAGGGAATACTGGCAGAAATGTTAGCGTTGGATCTCCTCCCTTTATCTTTTGTATGAGTATGGGGTTCTTAGCATTTTGTACAGCCATCTTCCCAAAAAGGAAAGTACCAAGCCTGACCTATTTCGCCACAGTAGCTCTTCCAGTGCTGCATCATAAGGTGCTACAGTTGGTTGGACAAGCTTTGCAGCAAAGTGTTGCTCACACCATCCACCTGACGACAGACATATGGACCACTTGTCAGGGGACTAATTACTAGGGGTGGGCGAACAACTCTGTTTTGCCCACGGTATGTGCGGAGATTTGCCCTTTCTGCCTTCCACGATGTAGGTGGAGAAACAAGGCAAATCTCCGCACACTTCAGCGTATTGGAAGTTGTCCTCCCGCCCGCCCGCCACCTCCCGCTCACAGTAATAAATTTGAAATGTTATATCTCATGCTTTTTAAAGTTATTTAATACTGCGAGCGGGATGCGGGCGGCGTGTAACAGAACTATGCGGAGAGTGCAGAGATTGGTTACATCTCCGTGCCTCTAGCCATAAGTCCCTTACACAAATTACGCCCACCCCTACTGATTACAGCTGCATCACTGCACACAGGATCTCTTTTGTGGAGGTGAAGCGAAAAATATCTTCAGATCTTGGCCCTCAAGAAAGTTTGAAGAGTGTTCAGCGGCATTCAACCGTGGCAATGTTTGTGATGGAGAAATCATATACAGCTGTAAACATCTTGAAGGAAATCATTAGCATGGTGTATGAAGGGCTCTGACCCAGAGGACTGAGAATTAGATTTTTTGCCACGGACAATATTAGTAACATAGTCAATGCCATGTCAGATGGAGGCTATTTCAGGGTCCTGTGTTTGGCCCATTGCATTAACCTGTTGGTGCAAGACTTCCTCAAAAAAGAAGACATAGTCAACAACATAGTGACCACCTGCAGAACAGTCTATACTCATTTCAACCATTCTTTTAAAACCCGGAAGCAGCTATGGATTATTCAGTGCAATAATAGAACACCAGTTAAAGCCCTGATACAGAAGGTGCCAACACGCTGGAACTCCACCTTTTACATGATGCAACGTCTGTTTGAGCAGTACAAACATATCAATGACTATGTTATTTAAAGAGAAGGGAATGCAGTTTGGAAAGCTATCACCAGGGATGTGGACAAATGGGGCCTTTTCATGTGCCTGACACAGATTCTACTCCCTTTTGAGATTTTCATACTGGACGTTAGCAAGGAGGACATTACAATGGGGCAAGCTATCCTGTTGTTGCATCTTTTACAAGACCAGGTAAAGAATGTATTTTAAAGGTTCACCCCAGCAGGTGTGAATGAAAACACAGAAGAGCATGCCTTGGTTGGGACCTTAATCCTTTGCTTGACTTCTAATACAAGGCTGCAACATGCCATTATAAAGTCCAAAGAGTGCATCTGTGACACACTACTTGATCCACAATACAACAATTGTGCCCACTTTCATTCCTTTGTCTGAAGGGGATGTTTGAAAATAATAAAGGTGGATTGTAGAGTAAGCCGGACACTTTGAAGAAGAATAGCTGAAACTTTGAGTCCGACCACCTAGCTCTGTGGTGGCACCTTCAACTGCCAGTTAGGGCAGTCTTGTCTTACAGCAGCCAACAACACCATCAACCACAACACAGGCAACAACAGCAACAGAAGGGCCAACCCAACCTCTGCTGGTTTCAAATAGTCCAGTGAAGAGGTGATGGCAAAACAGGGTGAGCAAGTGGTAGCACAAATGACCATCCTCTGGATGTTCCAGGACTATCTGGATGATTGAAAAAAAGGCCTGTTTGAATCAGAATCCTCTGATGTATTGGTATGGGAAGATGTGCCAATGGTCAGAGTTTGGCAGGCTCGCAATAAAGTACCTGGCTTGTCCTGTCACCAACGTGTCTGCTGAGTGTGTGTTCAGTGCATCTGGTGCAGCTGTCACAATGAGAAGGACCAGTCTCACACCTGAAAATGTGGAGAGATTGTCTATGAATAAAATGAACTAATATTTTATACCACATAATTTCACTGTTCCTGAAACAGCAGCACTTGAGGAGGAGGATGACTGGTCAAAATGAATCAAATGTGTTAGTTGAACAACTTCTGGGTGAAGCACCTGAGTTTGAGAAAGAACTCTACTTCTTTGAATAAGTATGCCAGTGCTCCCATAGAAATGTTACATTTTTCTAGTTCATCTTGGTTTTTCATTGTAAAAAAAATAGCTAGAGGAACATTAGTATTTTGTGTCAGATTTATGCTGTCCCACCTTTTTAATTGGTCACATATATATTTCTGGATAGCAATTGGGCCAGTATACATTCAGAAGCTTCCAAAATTCCTGTGTGACATTGGGAACGATGCTTGCTCCCATTGCATGCCTATTGCCTAATGTCTATTCCTTTTTGTATTACTTAGCACCAGTAGACTGCTTGCAAATACCAAGTTCCAATGTGTTGCCTGAATCATAGGTAATTGAATACTAAAATCTAAACTACCCATGCCTGTATTGGAAGAGGCAACTTAAACTATTGCAATGGTGAATGACTGATTGCGTGAGTGATGAATTACGTTGATTGATGATCCATGTGGTGGCAGACAGTGAGGGAGTATGTTGAACTGTTATGTGGGAACTTGCTTGAAATTACTGGTTTGCAATATTTGGTGCTTGAAGGGTGGGCAATCAGTTTTTTTTCCCTACAGGTGATTGACCTTCACAAACTCAAAAATGAATTAACCTGTATGGTCTGCTCCTATGATCCTTCAGTTGTTTCCATCATCTAGGAATGCTGCCCCAGGTGATCGTTTTTTTGTTAACAAGACTGCCAAATTCCAATCTGTTGATTGCATTAAAGGGGAGAAAGAATATATACTGACGTACTTAGAGTGGAACAGGTAACCATTGCACCAAGAAGTGATCAGATTATCGAATGACTGTTTGTGATGATTGATGAGGAGGTTGACATTGAGGGATGGTGTCTTGAACTGCAATATGGGAAATTTCTTTAGATGATTATTGATTTGCATCATTTGAGGCTTGAGTGTTGGACACTCATGTATTCCTCTGTAGATGAAAAGCCCTTTCACACTGAGCCAGGTTTAATTAATTGCAGGGGTGTTAACCTTTTTTTCTGATTCTTTAGATACAAGAACAGTCAATTTAGTTATCAAACAAAAACCAATGCAAAACACTGCAATTTTTTTTCATTGTCTTCTTGTTCTGCAAAAGCAGAGCACTGCACTCTATGTCTATTTTGCTCTGGTCCTCGAAATTCATGATGATGACTGGTCTGGTTCTAAACCAGTTCTGGTTCTGGTCTGGACTGGTACAGGTTTCCTCAGAGTCACTCAGGATTGGAGGAGTATCATGGAAGAAGAACTGAGGGCAGACTGGGAACTGCAGAACTACCTCTTCAGCACATAGCAATAAGCAAGAAATTATTGAGTATCGGCTTCCGTTCAAAGGTAAAACAAGAGTCTGAGACCTTGAACTACTGGAATAGAGAGAGGTATCTTTGTAAAAGCCTGCTTTTTGTGTGTATGTGTTGGACTTGTGGCAAAAGTGATACTATGAGTCTCCCTTTTGTTGTTTTTGTTCTGCGTCTGAGTATTCTTGATATATTCTTTATGAAGCTTACCTTCCTTCTGGCCTTCTCCTTGACTCCAAAATACAGTTTCTCTTTTACAATCTGCAGGCCTTCTTCTAGTCTCCTTCATGAACTAAAGGTGAAAGCAAGCTAAGCTCAACAACACTCCTGCTTACCTAACGGACCAGCGCAGACAGATACCAAAGAGTGGGCATTCCTTTTGAGAATGCAGGTGCACCACACAATTTTGCAATACAGTATAACTTTTCTTTTAAAATCATATTAACTAAGAGAAATTGGTGGGTGGGTTTACTCCCAACCTAGAAGATAGAATGTTTATATGTCTGATAACTTGGGTCACGGGGTCAGAAGGACTGTTTACAATGCATGTGTCTGGACTCTGTCATACCCATTCATTTGTTTCCTTCTAACAACAGATTGCTGGTGAATGATGTGGTGATATTGCCCAGATGAAGATTGTCCTTGTGTTGTAGTGTTTGTCTTTGTCATACCTTGTGTTGTAGTGTTTGTCTTTGTCAAACCTTTCCCAAAATCCCATTACCCATCCATCCATTCATCAAACCCCTAACCTTCTTCGCCCGGGCTGTGTGATTTATTGAGGTGTGGCTTAAATCACAACATCAATGGATCACACACTTGATGGGGTTGATGCTGGGAACGCAACACCAACTTATTGTAGAATCTTCTAAGCAGTAGCTTACACCAGCCCATTACCAACCCGTGCATCAAAAATGATCCTCATTTTAGCTTCAGGATGAAGAACATCAGTCCTCAGCATCATCATTCATTCACGGGTAACCTTCAACACCTAAACTAAGCTTATCCACTCCACACTTTGAGTCTATTTTTTATAAATAATACTGCTATTTCCACATTAGAGAAAACTTGCTAGTATTGGTATTTGTTCATCAAACATTCTCATTGTATCATCACGTGTTACTCAAGTGGTGTCAATTCTTTGTAAATCTTTGATACATATATAACCCACTAACTCAGTCTTTCTACTTCTATTTAGTTGCTTACGATGGATAATCAATGATTCATTCATATCAATCCTACAGTTGGAGCTCATCTGGCTGGAACTAGAAGTGAGACCTTGGTTGTGAAGTTGTGATACCTCCCCTGTTATTGCTGCATGCATATTCAAGTAAGACAACTAGTATTGTATTAGAATACATTTGACTTATTAAGGAACTAATTGCTACTGTTCTCTATCTAGATAGTTGTACACAATATAGGTCATAATGGTAGCATTTCCAATACCATGAAGATAGTAAGTGAAGTATAAGTCTAGACTCTATAACTAAGTGCTATACTCTCTCTTAGATTACAAGCACATAAACAGGCAGCGTAAAACTAATTGAAGGCAACAGTGCAAAGTAAAAGTAAAAGAAACAACTTCAGACATGAATTTAGATTGAACAAAATAGTTGTCACAATTATATATTTACAAAGAAACCCACCCTCTCTACCCAAACAGCATGGCCACCACTCTCCTCAAACAAATTGACCCAAGCCACATAACTCAAAATGTCCAAGAAAAGGTTACTACAATCTCAAATCCCTTCCCATTCTCTCCACCCAACCCCAACAAACAACACATCTGTCCCATCAAAGCTAAGTTGTAAAAAAACAAATATAGTGCATTTTGAATGTTTGACCATAGATAGGCTCTGCTCTATCATTGTGAGCCGAGTGCCGACCCACGATGGTGTTCAGCCGCTGCAGGATGTAATGGCCTGTTGTCAGTGTGGTAGGGAGTGGCAGAAGTTGGCTGGTGGCAGCATCAGCGATGGGATGGCCGGGAGGCTGGAGGCTGACAGGGGACTCACAGCACTGGGGCCTGGCTGTTGTGTGTTCTCTTCCTCCTCCCCCTCTTCCTGGACCATAAGCAGCCACTCCACAGTCTCTGCCACCACAAAAGGGCCGCTATCTCCTGCATGATTGGTGGCCCGACTGGACCAGCAGGAGCAGCTATATAGAGAAAACTAAAATAATGCTCTGTGTAAACAATTGTCTTAAATTACTGGGTGGCACAGTAGGAGTATTTTGCTGGTCCTTATGGGCCATTGGAACCTATTTGGTGTGATTATGATTAGGTGAGTCACAAGGCCAATTTTATATGTTACCAACTGACTGTGTGGCAGAAAAGTATTAACAGGCAGACACAAATATCACAGGATTAAATGAACAGAGATTTGGTTATTTTTTTAAAAGGCTTTTCAAGAAACTATAAATAGAGTCAGACACTTTGGGTTGAAAACAAAATTACTTCTCATTAATGACTATGCAATATGCATCAATTGTCGTATGCAGTTGTATGTGGGGCAAAAATAATGAATCCATGTTCATTTCTATCCAGCACCTCGGCTAGTTTGCCACTGTCTGCAGCTGTAGTTGACAATGATCTATTTTTAATTTACAAGGCCCTGCTCTTCTCCAAATGCATTTCTCTTTCTACTCTGTCTCCAAAGAGGCAGATGAATAATAAACAAGATGCTACGTCACACATCTCATGCGCAAAATGTGGATATTAATATGTTATCCTGTTAGCCGTAAGTAGACGTTGAGGAAAATGATTTCATTTGGCACTTTCGTCACAGTGTATACCTAACGCCAAACTTTATATCAAATCATGTACTTACTCCCACTTTACTCTGTGGCCTTGCGCTCCACCATGTATTTCCAACACATGAATTTGCTGGGCAAGAACCAAGGAAAGGAAACTTGATTTTTTTCTACTGCAGAAGGGTAGGGTAGAGGGCTTAGACAGGTAGGGCCAACATTTTATATATATATAATAGACGGGCTACTCTAATTATTTTATTTTGTTTGCAGAGTTTTATATAGCGCAAACTTGACCCGTATCGGGTATCAGAGCACTTTACATAGCACCAGTTACGTTACGTTACATGATGACACACATTCATTTGTGTTAGACACGGGGAGATTAAGTGATTTGCTCAGAATCACAGGATATTTAGCGTCATTACCCAGACTCAAACCCAGTTATCCAGATTCGAGTGTGAGCGCCCTAGCCATTAGGCCAACTCCTCTCCCCAAGGATCCTAATGATCATTGATTCATCATCTCTGGCTTATTCGGCCATTGTACAATTTGCAAGGGAAACATCTGAACAAGTGTAAATTATTCTGTTTTGGGCACCATGATATATGTTCTGAAATCACTTCACTTGGGTATTGCATAAATAAATGTGGCTCATGCCCAGAATGACCCGCCCACCCTTTCACTCATGTACTATTTCCTTTCTTTTAAGTTACCTTCAGTTCTTTCATTTCTCCCTCAAGCCATCAAAGCACATTATTTGAGATGTTGCTGCATTGTAGATTGAAGAGTCCTTAATATCTTAACAACTGCTGTGGATGGTACAGCTGGGGGGTTTCACCCGACAGTCATTTTTGATGAAGACGATGAGCGTTGCCATGGCAATAGCTAATGAGCATAGTAATTGCAAGAAATATGTGACTTACCTATGCCCGTCCCTGCTTTTACTTCTCATCCTTCAACTGACCCGTCTCCTCCCGGAGCCGTCATCACAGGCGTTCTGTGTGTCTAGAATAAAATATTACACAAAAGTTAGATGCCAGTTACACAACACCAAATACAACCTCAAGGCAGCATTAAAGCTCAGTTAGCATGTCAGTATCTTCCAAGTATCACCCTGGGTATTTGATTGGTTGTTGATCCCTGAACCAGAAACAAGCATCTTGGAACGATGATGGATTCAATCTAGATCTGTGACTGGGGGTGAGCATCTAAAAAGCTCCAGCGCTCCATCCACCGTCTACTTATGTTTGCTGTGTTCACCCTAAGTTGCCAGGGTATACCCAGACATGGATCCCTTGATCACTTTGCCACTGGATTCAAACTAGCCTGGCTGATGAAGGGTGTTACCTAGAAACCTGTTCCAGGATGCTTGTTTACAGTTCAGGGAAGATGTGGCTTGGCAGTTCGGGCTGCATTGTTCCCATGAGGCACAGGGTCATGACTTATTTGCATATAGCTGGGTCTGAACTGAGGTGGCAAAGTGAGCTAAAGAATGATGATAGACTCAACCCAGATCTATGACTGGGGGTGAGTGTCTGAAAAGTGTCAGCGCTACGTCCATCATCTCCTTCTGTTTGCTTTGTTCGCCCTAAGTTGTCAAGGTATGCTCAGCCGTGGGTCTTGCTCACTTTACCACTGGATTCAAGTTGAGCTGGCTGATGAAAGGTGTTACCCAGAAACCGGTCCCCAGATGCTTGTTTCTGGTTCAGGGTAGACCTGACTTGGCAGTTCGTTCTGGACTGTTCCCATGAGGCACATTGTCAAGACGGATTTGCATTTAGCTGGGTCTGAACTGAGGTGGTGAAGTGAGCTAAAGAAAGATGATATATTCAACCCAGATCTGTGATTGAGGGTGAGTGTCTAAAACATTTCAACACTCCGTCCATCATGTCCTTGTGTTTGCTTTGTTTGCCCTAATTTGTCAGGGTATGCCCAGATGTGGGCTCCCTACTCACTTTGCCACTGGATTCAAGCTAGCCTGGCTTAGGGAGGGTGTTCCCCAGAAACCAGTCACATGATGCTTGTTTCCGGTTCATGGAATACCTGGCTTGGCAGTTCGAGCTGGACTGTTCCCATGAGGCACAGGGTCAAGACTGATTTACATATAGCTGGGTCTGAACTTAAGTGACAAAGTGAGATAAATAATGATGATGGTTTCAACCCACATCTGTGACTGGGGTGAGTGTCTGAAAAGTTTCAGAGCTCTGTCATCGTCTCCTTGTGTTTGCTGTGTTCGCTCTAAGTTGGCAGGGCATGCCCAGACCTGGGCCTCTTGCTCACTTTGCCAATGGATTCAAGATAGCCTGGCTGGTGAAGTGTTTTACCCAGAAACTGATCCCAGGATGCTTGTTTCTGGTTCAGGGAAGATCTGGCTTTCCAGTTCGGGCTGGATGTTTACCATGAGGCACAGGGTCAAGACTGATTTGCATATAGCTGGGCTAGAACTGAGGTGGATAAGTGAGCTAAAGAATGATGATGGATTCAACCCAGATCTGTGACTGGGGTGAGTGTCTGAAAAGTTTCAGAGCTCCGTCCATCATCTATTTGTGTTCGCTTTGTTCGCCTTAAGTTGACAGGGTATGCACAGGCGTGGGTGCCTTGCTCACTTTGTCACTGGGTTTAAGCTACCCTGGCTATTGAAGGTGTTAACCAGAAACCAGTTTCACTATGCTTGTTTCCTGTTCAGGGAAAACCTGGCTTGGTAGTTTGGGCTGGACTGTTCCCATGAGGCACTTGGTCAAGACTGATTTGCATATAGCTGGGTCTGAAATGAGGAAACAAAGTCAGCTAAAGAATAATGATGGAATCATCTCAGATCTGTGACTGGGGGTGAGTATCCGAAAAGTGTCAGCACTCTATCCATCATCTCCTTGTGTTTGCTTTGTTCACCCTAAGTTAGCAGGGTATGCCCAGACATGGGTCCCTTGTTCACTTTGCCACTGGATTTAAGCTAGCCTGGCTGATAAAGGGTATTAACCAGAAACCGGTCCTAGAATGCTCGTTTCCATTCAGGGAAGACCTGGCTTGGCATTTTGGGCTGTACTGTTCCCATGAGGCACAGGGTCAAAACTGATTTACAGGTAACTGGGTCTAAACTGAGGTGGCGAAGTGAGCTAAATAATTGAGATGGATTCAAACCAGATCTGAGACTGGTGTGAGTGTCTAAAAAGCTTCAGCGCTC
This sequence comes from Lissotriton helveticus, assembly GCF_964261635.1. Taxonomy (NCBI): domain Eukaryota; kingdom Metazoa; phylum Chordata; class Amphibia; order Caudata; family Salamandridae; genus Lissotriton; species Lissotriton helveticus. Next base: position 145,936,493 of record NC_136064.1, on the reverse strand, counting down.
CATCCACCGTCTACTTAAGTTTGCTGTGTTTGCCCTAAGTTGGCAGGGTATGCCCAGACAAGGGTCCCTTGCTCACTTTGCTGCTGGATTCAAGCCAGCCTGGCTGATGAAGGGTGTTACATCAGAAACCAGTCTCATGATGTTTGTTTCCAGTTCATGGAAGACCTGGCTTGGCAGTTCGAGCTGGACTGTTCCCATGAGGCACAGGGTTAAGACTGATTTGCATATAGCTGGGTATGAACTGAGGTGGCAGAGTGAGCTAAAGAATGACGATGGATTCAACTCAGATCTGTGACAGGAGGTGAGTGCCTGAAAAGTGTCAGCACTCCGTCCATCATTGCATTTGCTTTGTTCGCACTAAGTTGGCAGGGTATCCCCAGATGTGGGTTTCTTGCTCACTTTGCCACTGGATTTAGGCTAGCCTGGCTGATGAGGGCCTGTGGCAGCTACAATAAGTCTCCCTCTGTCCTCATATTTGAATGAGTCTCTGCAGTGATGACAGAAGTTTGCTCTACTGCCTTTCAGATTTCAACAGCCAATGAATTCTCTGCAACATATATTCCTACTTGTTGGTGGCTGAGTGCGTGGATAATATGAGCCCATGGCATCCTTGCTTTACAATTTGCATCCTTTCCCTAAAACAATTTATGTTTGACAGAACACCCTTTTCAGTCTCTGAATCCATTCCGGCTCATTGTAGGACTGGACACAATAATATGAATAACACACTATAAGTGTGGGGAATTCAGGATCTGTATTCTCAATTACCAGAATGACGTCATTCAGTTAAGACATTTGTCCAGTACAATCACCTAGTGATTGCTTAAATGATTTTTAGAGGTTGGAATATTTAAGCTCTCATTTTATCCCTTACTGCTATGCTAGAGGTGGAGTATTGGTGTCTTTTTCCAATTGCTGGCTGAGCAGAACCATCATTATAAACTGTGGAGTCGTACTCAGTCAGTCAAAGTTCTTTATTGCGATAACTTAATATCATACAAAGACAATGGCACAAAAAACAACAAATAACATAAATGAAAAGAAGCAGATTAAAAACAATTAAAAAACTATTAAAACTTTAAAAAAGAGCATTTCAGATAAAAAGCAGTGTACCATGTACATTTCATTAAGACTTTGTAATTGCGTAGTGTTAAAGTACATTAATAGTAAAGTACATGATAAAGTGCAGTATCCCAAGGAATAATCCCCGAATAATTGATCTACTAAGATACACAATTTGATCTAAAATTCATTAACCTGAAGTTGCCATCAGCCCGACTAGTTAATAAGCAAGTCTGCACTCTTGAGTCTGGTATTCCTGCTTCTTATTGCTCTTACCAGGAAATTTGCCACAAAAAACATGATCCTGGGAGTTTGCAACATTTGTAGGTAAATAAGAGCAGGTCGGACCAGAATGAATCCCGCTTCCTTAAGTATAGGAACGAGAAACTGCCTCCGGACATCGTTATAATGGCTACAAAACATTATAAAGTGCATTGTGCTCTGATCTGAAAAAAGATCACATGAACATGGCGGGGCCTTTTCCGGGGTACTCCACTCAGAGTAAAAACCCAAGTTAAAATGAATTAGGTTAAGTCTAAAACGGGTTAAAATGAACCTGTGATAAGAGTTAGTCACCACATTAAGGTAGTTGTCAGGACCACTAGGTATAGCCAGCAGAAGGCTGGCCCTAACACAGGGTTTCCGTAGCTCGATTTCCTCCCTCTCCAAGGAAAGAAGATCTTTCATGGCGGCCTTGATGAATACAACATCATTGGATGTTATAGAGTCAATGGCTGTATATAGTTCAGGCCTCCCCAACCTACAAAAACTGTCCTTAATGTACTTTAACCATCCAATCTTATGTACCTTATCCAGGGTCAAACAGTCCCTTATTATGGAATGGTTTAGGGAAATTTCAGGATTAAGCCACAGCTTGAGCCATGCGATTAATGGGGCTGTTCTAACCATATCGCTAATGAAGCCTTCTCCTATTTCCTGGTGGACAGTATAGGATGGGGTTGACTGCGGGACGCCCAAAACTAATCTGAAAAATCTGTTTTCCGCGGTCTGTATGGGGTCAACTCTTTTATGCCCCCAAAGGGAGCTCCCATATGAAGCTACAGAGATACATTTGGCTTTGTATATTTTACTAATAGCTTCAAAAGGCCTTCCCCCTAGTCTTTTTGAAAAACCATGAAGAGCCGCGGAAGTTCTAGCCAGTATAGCTACTCTACTTTTTACATGAGGGCCCCAACTACCTTTGTCGTCAAAAGTGATCCCTAGATAGGGGAAAGTAGTAACCCGAACAAGTTTTTCCCTTCCGCAGAGAAAGGTTTTATGGGCGGATTTCCTTGAGGCCAAACCCATAAGCATAATCTGGGATTTTTTTGCGTTGATTTTCAGGTCTAAGGAACCCATAAAGGATTCAAAAGCATCCAGCAGCCGTTGTAGCCCCACTCCTGTTCGTGCCAGAAGCACCGCGTCATCCGCGTACAGGAGAACTGGGATACCCTGTCCCCCCGCACGTGGAATATCGCAGGTGACCCCTCTTAGGGCGGGCTCTAAAGCATTCACATACAGCGTGAACAGTAGAGGTGCCAAGATGCATCCCTGACGGACACCTCTTTCCGAAGCAAACACTTCAGTACATCTTCCATCAGTAGAGACTCTAACTTTAGCAGACAGGCCAGAATGCAGGTCGGACAGTAAACTAACTATAGATCTGTCCAGACCCATCTCGACCAGTTTACCCCAAAGCTTAGATCTATTGACCATATCGAATGCAGAGGAAAGGTCCATGAACCCTAGGTACATGGACCCATCCTTAGCTCTGGTGTATTTCTCAATCAGTAGGTGGAGATTGAGGCACTGGTCCAGGGTGCTTCTCTTGGGTCTAAACCCGTATTGCACATTGCTCAAGATATTATTCTCGGTGGCCCATGTATTCAGTTTTGCTAATAGAACTCTCCCCAAGATTTTAACTGAGGAGTCTATCAGTGAAATGGGCCTATAGCATACAGGGTCCTGCCTATTGCCTTTTTTAAAAACCGGAATAATAGTTGAAGTTTTCCAGGACTTCGGGATGTTATCACGGTTTAAGGCGTTAAAAACCCTGCAAAGCAATCTAGACCAGAAGTTGGGAAAACATTTAAAAGCATCGGCCGGAACACCATCCGGTCCCGGTGCCTTTTTTGTCAAAGTTCGACTAATGGCGTCTAAAATCTCCTCGACTTCAAAGTGCAAGTGGTTACCCAGTGTGATAGTAAACTCTTCATAAGCACTATTCTTAGCTAAAGACTTGCCTGAGTATATCTCTCTGAAGTGTTGAATCCAGTCCTGATCTGGAATATTTGCTTCCAGAGGGGAGTTATCCTCGCCTGTGAGAAGGGGTTGATTAACAATTCTCCAGAACTCCCCACTATTTTTTAATATTGCTGAATCTGTAAGTTGCGCCCAAGCTTCATCTTTAAGCTCTTTCTTTCTGGCTGCAATAGCTTTTTTATATAAGGCCCTACTAGTCCTAATAAGGTCACGATCCTTTGGATCGGATTTGAGGGCGTTAAGCAGCACAGAGTGTGCTAGGGAACAACTGTGATCAAACCATCTTTTAGGAGGTTTTGTCTTGATCTTGCTGATCACAGAGAGCCTACCACTTATCTTACAACATATACTGGTAAATGCTAGAATGACATCCCCATCATTAGCATCATTCGATAAGCAGACCCCAACCTCTTCCTCAGAGTCTAACAAGAGTTCCTGAATGAATGGTTCTGGGGTAATACTGTCCCATTTGAGTCTACGTCTTTGGTCCTTAACTTTAATTGGTCCATCCATAAAGGTTGAACCATGGATGCGTCCTAATAATCCACCCTCTCCTATATCCAGAGAAACTGGGTTGTGGTCACTGGGTCTAAACTGAGGTGGCGAAGTGAGCTAAATAATTGAGATGGATTCAAACCAGATCTGAGACTGGTGTGAGTGTCTAAAAAGCTTCAGCGCTCCATCCACCGTCTACTTAAGTTTGCTGTGTTTGCCCTAAGTTGGCAGGGTATGCCCAGACAAGGGTCCCTTGCTCACTTTGCTGCTGGATTCAAGCCAGCCTGGCTGATGAAGGGTGTTACATCAGAAACCAGTCTCATGATGTTTGTTTCCAGTTCATGGAAGACCTGGCTTGGCAGTTCGAGCTGGACTGTTCCCATGAGGCACAGGGTTAAGACTGATTTGCATATAGCTGGGTATGAACTGAGGTGGCAGAGTGAGCTAAAGAATGACGATGGATTCAACTCAGATCTGTGACAGGAGGTGAGTGCCTGAAAAGTGTCAGCACTCCGTCCATCATTGCATTTGCTTTGTTCGCACTAAGTTGGCAGGGTATCCCCAGATGTGGGTTTCTTGCTCACTTTGCCACTGGATTTAGGCTAGCCTGGCTGATGAGGGCCTGTGGCAGCTACAATAAGTCTCCCTCTGTCCTCATATTTGAATGAGTCTCTGCAGTGATGACAGAAGTTTGCTCTACTGCCTTTCAGATTTCAACAGCCAATGAATTCTCTGCAACATATATTCCTACTTGTTGGTGGCTGAGTGCGTGGATAATATGAGCCCATGGCATCCTTGCTTTACAATTTGCATCCTTTCCCTAAAACAATTTATGTTTGACAGAACACCCTTTTCAGTCTCTGAATCCATTCCGGCTCATTGTAGGACTGGACACAATAATATGAATAACACACTATAAGTGTGGGGAATTCAGGATCTGTATTCTCAATTACCAGAATGACGTCATTCAGTTAAGACATTTGTCCAGTACAATCACCTAGTGATTGCTTAAATGATTTTTAGAGGTTGGAATATTTAAGCTCTCATTTTATCCCTTACTGCTATGCTAGAGGTGGAGTATTGGTGTCTTTTTCCAATTGCTGGCTGAGCAGAACCATCATTATAAACTGTGGAGTCGTACTCATACAGAGGCATTATTTCACTGGGTATAAGGTATTCTTGTTCATATTGTAGGTATACCTCTGTCTGTAATGTAGAGTTGAAGGCTGTTCTGCATCTGTTGCTGTTAGTGAATTGGCCCACTATATCCATCTAGGATGTAAAGCTTTTTTATTCAGAATGCTGACCTTTGTGACAGCCTCTAAGGCTGGAATGGGAGTCATGCCAATAATGCATTTCCCTTAAGCCTATGGTCTTTCTTTCACTATAGCTGTCTGTACTGCAATCAGTATTTTTTTTATTGGTGCAAAACACATCTCTGCATTGGAATATAAATGTGATTGATATGCAGTTAGTATAGGGTCCACCTTTATTGAAAGTGTCATATGGGTGTCCTGTGGTCCCACGATTATGTGGAGCACCAAGTTTGTTGTGTTTACACGTGTGTAAGTGTTTTGAAGCTACTAGTTTAGATTGTACTGAATGCAAGATCTGTTTTTGTTCTGGTGGCTACTGTTTGCTTGATACGTCTAAACATATTATAGCCTTATAGCCCGCCTTAGCCGGCGATTAAAGGCCCGCTCCACCGTTAAAGGCCCCAGCCGAAGGCGAGGGACTTTAACAAGGGAGCGGAACTTTAATAGCCGGTACAGCCCTGCTTCGAAGGGCTATAAGGCTATTAGAACATTCTGCCACTAGAGGGCAGAATGTTCTAACAAATAAAACAAAGCCTTCTCGAAGCTCGAGGGGATTTAAATCCCCTCAAGCTCCTAGAGGACTTTGTAAAACATTGCAATGTTGCTCTGTGGGCCTTTACCGACCCGTAGAAGCAGGGAGCACTCCATTGTCTTTAATGGAGCTCCCAACACTCTAATGTTCTAATAATTCATAAAATGTTTTAATCCTTTGTGCACAATCTGGTATGTATCTTGTACCAAAATTTAGAAATACCAAAAGTGGTTTTAACTTTTTGATTGTGTTTACTGGTTGTAGGAGTTCAGATTTTTCTAGGAAATGTAGAGCTAAGCTTTTGATTTTATTTGATAACTCATATCCCAGAAACAGTACACTAAGAAAGAAAGAAAGGCAATTTTTGATTTCTGGATTTAAATTTATAGCCTATTTGAGAAAATCCTTAAACAATGTGATTTATTTTTGCTAGATGTGCTTCTAAGTCATCATCCGTAAGGTATATGTTATTGACATTGGACAATACTTTATTGTCAAAGATCTGTAACAGTCTTGATACACAGGGTGATACCAAACCTGGACTATTCTAATGCCCTTGTGGTAATCAAAACAATTATTTTTCCCAATGATTTTGGGAGAGGATGTAGACTTACAGCTAGAGAGGTCAACCTCAAAGCTGGGGAACCGGGTTTGAGTCTCGGCATTGACACTCAACATCCTGTGTTTCTAGACAAATCACGTCAACTCCCCGTACCTAGCAAAAAAAATGAATGTGTTCATCTGTAATGAAACTGGTTCCTTTGTAAAGCGCTCTCATACATGATGTCTTGGTTCTAGTTGTCACTAAATAAAATTCTAAAAAAATAGGGTGTTAAATGCTGTTAAATACCTGCATTCAGGTGCTATGTTTTAGCAGAAAAAGCCATTTGAAATGTCACATTTTTTGCACACTACCATCCCACCACCCAGCTGTAGTGCATTGGCCAAGTCCACTAATGCTATCTATCTCCTGTACGACTATCAATCCAGCTTCAGAACCCACTGCTGCAAGAAGAGAACTACCTTTTAAATGATGAGTTATGGCTTTCTGAGCAAACATTAAGATTATTTCTGACTGAAGATATTACTAGTCTTCTCAGCCATTCCACCCGAGCCTACACCTATCATTCCATGGAAACCTCCTTCACTCATTGTCCTTCTACTGATCCACACAACATCTATTCATTCACATGGGAACCTCCAGGCACCAGAAAATCCTAATCTGCTTCGAAGTTCCCCAGGGTTTCTTCTTTCGACAAGTCATCTTTAACCTCCTCATATAGCTCGTTTACCAATTGTTCGACATTGCACAACTGTATCCAGTACCTCTGACAAAATGTAATTCCCATCAAAACCTGGGTGTCCGGCACCTACTGTAGGTTAATCCTTCCAATGCCGAATGCCTGCTGATCACCAACAGCCAGGAGCATCAACTAGGCTAAACCTGGCTCAACAACATGAAACTGGATGGATTTGAACCTCAACATTCACCTAATGCCAAGTCAACAAGATTCGTAATGGACACCGTTCTCATCTTCATGGAGCACAGTTAAAAGAATACCAAGACCCCTGATAACAACTCTCCAACTTCTAATGAAAGTCCTCGCACTCTCAAATCTGTACTATGGATTGTCCTGCTCAGCAACCTGCCAGACTCCATACTGGCCTTTTCATGGAATGCTACATGCTACATAATGCCTCACTAGGGTCAGAAGAAACACGACTGTTTTATCTCCACTTTGATGGAAGTCCGTTGACTCCACTTCCTGGCCTGCACAATCTTCAAAACCAGCGGCATCATTTAGAGGCCCATTACTATGCACCCCCCCCCCAAATCTGGTTGATATGCTCATCACATCCACTGACTGGAGACAAAGAAGCGCCAACAAAGGAAAAAAAAGAAGGCAACAGTCCTTCTACACCTTTGAAACCATGTCATAGAACAACATCCTAAACTAAAGAGCTGAGAGCCCATCATTTTAAATAACAGTTGTCATGATGGAGTAACAGTCTACTTTGCTCTTAGTTACCAGCTAGCCCCAGATAGCCTCATAAACGTTGACTTTTCATTTGCCTTTGACTGCATAGAATGCTTTGCTGCCTTTCGGGCTAGGTTTATGCTTTAGAATGTATGCATATATGTGCATGCTTTTCCTAGAGCTCATTCCTAACCAAAAGGTAGCAGAGCAATGTCCAAAGTCAAAGAAAAGCATAAAGCCAATCAGTAATATTTGAGGAAAAATTGGTGGTGTTTTTTAAAGAATTGTGATGTAGCATTCATCAAAGAGGTGTGTCTTCTAGCCTTTCCTAAATAGGTGCCTTGTTAGGGTGGTCCTAGAATGTTGTACTTGAGCCTGGGTGTGTTAATAGAAAAGGCCTGTTGTGGTTTTTTTTTCACTTCCTAGTGTGCAGTCTGAGGGTGTGCAGGCTACAGGTCTGTCGTGATCCACTAGAGATGGTGAGCTTGCCAGCAAGATAAGCAGGCATGTTGGTTGTGATAACTTTCTAAATAACATATCTTGGTTTGAAGATGGTTCATGCGGGCAAGGGGAGCCAATGGAGTTCTGTCAAAATGGAGGTGATGTAATTATATTTCTTTAGGTCCTGGATGACTTTGCTACCAACCTCTGTGTGTCAATTACACCACACAGGTGTGTGATATGTTCAATGGTACTGCACATTGTTGAGCTAGTGATACACAGTCTGTCACCAGCCAGCATGCAGGCCTGAGGTGCTATTGAAGGATCTGCTGAATTACTCAGTGCATCAATATCTAAGTTAAGTTGAGTATGGGTGTGTGAAGGGGGCTGTGTGTGTGAGGTTGGGGTGGTATATGCATGTGCATGCCCTAGATGCCAATGTTTAGTTGCGTTCAGGCAACTCTCCCTTCTCCATCATATTGTTTTCTCCCCCTCTCCTTTCTGAAACAATTAAGTGTATTTGTTTTCAGCATTGAATTCAAAGGTGAGAACATTTCATGGATATTTGTAGATTGCCTTTTTGAAACATACCTTACAAAAGTTATAGTTAATAAGTGTTTCCATGTTGTAAGTCGTTGTACATAGCTCATCAAATCCTGCTAATGAAAATGTCACCATCTGCCTTGAATGCAATAAATCTAAAACTCAGCGAAAAAAATAATAGCATATTGGTCTGTTCACTGTGCTTCCTTTTAAGGTCAGTTATGGAGCGGTGCACAATGTGCTGAGTGACAAAGACCAGTTCCCATCGTTTCTCCGCACCGTACCGCCCATGAGACTCTTTGCTACAGCATCGTTGCAATTAGTGAAGCACTTTGGTTGGACTTGGATAGGGCTTGTATCTGAAGATGATGAAATGGGCTACATGTGGAGTAAAGGTCTAAAAGAGGATTTGAAGAGCATTGGAGTCTGCGTCTCATTCTGGGAAAAAATCCATGTCATGTATCCAAAGGAAAAGATAAGGAGCATCGCCGAGAGGATAAGGAGCTCGTCTGCCAAGGTTATCATCTCTGATTGTCTTGAAATGGACTTCAGACTGCTGCTGCAGGAGCTGAATGACTTGAACGTAACTGATAGAATGTGGATTATTTCACTTCGGTTTACAATAACTCCAGGTTATTTTCCAAGGTCCTCGTGGAAACTATTGAACGGTTCTCTGGTGTTGGCGCTCCATGCCCCAGACATGACCGGATTCAAGCCATTCTTAGAGAGCCTTCACCCTAACAGATTTCCTGAAGACATTTTCATCCATTCCTTCTGGGAGGAAGTATTTGGGTGTAAGTGGTCAAACCATGCCAGCTCTTCAGGATCAGGGCCAGTGGACGCTAAGGATGGGGAGCTGCAGTGCACTGGCACAGAGGTGCTTGAAGATGTGGAGTCAACGTTTGTATTGTCTGATATGAGTTTTACTTATCACATGTATCTGGCAGTGTATGCCCTGGCACACGCTCTGCAGGACCTGATCTCATGCACACCTGGGATGGGACCCTTTGAGAATAGCAGCTGTGCCAACGTACAACATCCAAAGCCCTGGCAGGTAGATGATATTGATTTATTTATTGCTATTTTTTGTTAATTGACAAACTACTATAGGCTGTGTTAGAGTGCTTGAAGTCCAACCTAAAAACATTACTCATTCAGGGTATTGTTTCCATTTCTTAGAAGCACTTGATTATTAGTGTCTCTGAATGTTTGCCTGTAAAGACGTTCATAATTCTACCAGTGTAACTGTCATGGTCACACAGGCATGAAGCCTCCCTAACTGTCCAAAGAGCGTCTGCTTTGCAATGGTGGGTATTGCAGGGCACACCAAGAGGATCAACCAAAGCCCAGAACTGCTGGAATCAATACCCAGGAATGGCCTAGTGAAGAACCTCTCTCTCCACGTACTTCAACGGCAAATCCTGAATGATTCATAGACTTGGGTTGCCTACACTGCTTATGACATTCACAATTCAGTTGTGACCTGATACCCTACACTTTTTCACTTTGTTTTTTCATTAGAATGGTTCTTTCAGAAAGGAAAGTTTGACAATGAAAGTGTGGGGCAGCACAATCTCAAATTTCAGCCTCACAGCATTCAATCCCATGAGTTGGGGTCCTGCAAAATACCTAGTTGATGGAAGTCACAAATCTGAGCTAGGGCTTGGGTGAATAGCATGACTCAACCTGCTCCGGAGGGGCTGGGGGAGATGGAATAGAGGTCAGTTAAAACTTTAAAGATTTAGAACATTAGATCAATAATTGATGATACCCGCTCTACCAACTTCCAGGGTCTGAGGTAAGTTCTGTATCATTGGTGTCAGGACCCCATATATGACCTATGCCTGATAATGAGTCATTAACTGCATTGGTTCCTCACTTACACTTAGTTCACAAACATAGCGTGTTGCCTCATCTTTATTATTTTCATCCTGGTTGATTCCCGCAGTGTTCCCAGTCCCAGGCCTCTTATTAGTCTGCTTGGGCATTGTTTTTCCAAATTCACTCCTCACAGTTGGACCAGTGTGTTCTCAGCAGCATTCTAGAGCTAAAGCCACACCTGCTATCGAGGCCAGTAAGCCTACTGTGTGCATACTGTTTATGTAGCTCTCTTATTTATTGCATTATATCTTCCTGTCCCTTTGAGTTGTACACCTCTGCACACACGACAGCGTGCAGTGACCTGGGATACCGGGGAGGGAGGCAGCAGATCCAAAAATGTGTTTATTCATTTGCTTATTTCTTTATTCACACTGGACCCAATGAGTGACAGAGTCAGTTACACATTGCCAAGTTCCCAATTACAGCTTGTAAGAGAGATATACAATCATAATATAAAAAAAGCTAAGGAAATAGGGGAAGAATGATGTATATAATCTACTTGTTATTGTCACATATCATGGGTATCAAGTGAAGTTAAAATATAAAAAACAAGTAAACCAGTAAAGAAAGTGGCATAGCATACAGAAAAGTGCACAAAATCAGTGTAATGTAGTCACATTCAGATGAGGGAGAACACTACCATTTTATATGTTCACATTAACTTGACAAATCTTTCTTGAACACTGTAAGTTGACATTTGACATACATTCCATTGGATGCCTGTGCAGGATAATATTCTCTGAAACTTGTTTAGGTTACTGTTGAAAGGTGTTTTATTGTTTCAGTCAAGCTTTCAAGAAATCATAAACTTGCTCAACCCTGTAGCTGGCTGTCAGCAGACAGACTTAGCTTTGGAGACAGGTTTGTAAAGCATTTAAAAACACCAATACGTTAAATAAGTATTTTCAAATTTTCAAATTTCAAATTTCAAATTTTATTTTTTATTTGTTTGATTAATTAAAATCTTACAAAACAGCTAAAACTTTTACAAATATGAAATACTAAAACAGTCCATATATTCAAATAATTTTCACCAGTCTAATATATAAAATTAATTCCTTTAAAATTATTTTTTAAATTAATTTGGTAGGTTCATCTCGACACAGCTCATAGTTTAATCAGACACTGGCTGTCAACTTTTTTTGAGCTATTTGAATGACTTCCACAAAAACTGAGTTAATTGGTAAGTCTTCTGGATTTAAGCTTGGCATTAACGCCTGCCTACAAGTCCTTACACCACGTTCATTAAATAGTTTCTTAAGTATGCTTTTTCTTTCCACATCCAGATTCGGGCAAAGGCACAATAAATGTAAGATGGCTTAGTGTCCTGATTTACATAGCCTACACAGATAGTTATCTTCTGATCTTTTCCACGTTGCCATATGGCATGATCCTGGAAAATTGCCAAACCTAGCATTCGTTAAAATTTTTTGTTCGTTTTCGACCAAGAAGTTTCCAGGTAGGATTGAATCTTTTTTTTCTTAAAACCATTCACGATTGACCACGCATGCTGTCTTTTAACGAAGTTGTCCTTGTCCTTTATCAAGGAGAGATAATCAGTGAGTTTGTTTATAGTTTTTTTAATACTCACCTGTTGAACCGTGGTGTTCCAAATAGGTAATATACCAAACTCATCAATTGCTCGATTTAAATAGGTGCTGGCAGTTAGGTTCCTGTTATTTCTTATTTCTTGCCACAGTAGACGAGACATTTCATTGTCCTGATCGTTTTTGATTCAGTTCCACACTTTCAATGTGTGCCCTTTTCTTGCATAAGATTGGTTGTTTAGCTCAAATTCCAATCTTTCTTGGGCTTGTGCGGCATTCTTTGGTAGAGAAAATAAAGTCCTATAGGTTTTAGCAACCAAGGTGTTGATGATCTCTGCATCTTTCCAGTTGAGCACCTCGCTGCCATATGTTAGAATAGGCAGTAATTTTGCTGCAATTGTTTTTTATAAAGGACGATAAGACAAATCACCCACGGATTTCTGGATTGATCTAAACGCACCTACAAGGGAGTTCGCCTTCCTTGTAATATCAAGGGTGTGAGTCAAGAACTTGCAATTATCGCTGAAAGTTACTCTCAAGTATTTGTAGTCAGCTACTTGTCCTAGTTTTTTCCCTTGCAGAATCCATTTGTGTGCGTGTTTTAATCATACGTTTTTCGTAATTACCATCACTTTGGTCTTGGCATCGTTTATATGCATTCCATTTTCCTTGGAGTACTTAGTAATGCCATCAATTAGACGTTGCAACCCTACCTTTGTATGACTCAGGAGTATGACATCGTCCGCATATAGTAAGCTGGATATCTGAGTTTGAGGTAGCCTTGGCGGGTGGGCGTTAATGGTTTTTAGATCGGTGGTAAGATCAGCTAAGAATGAGTTAAAAAGTAGGGGAGCCAACACACAAACCTGTTTAAGCCCACTCGATGTTGGAATTATTTTGGTTAATGTTGATCCATTGCCCGTCCTAACCCTAACCCAAGTTTCAGAGTGCAAGAGCTTGATCATCTTTAACAGTTTTTCTGGTGTTCCTTGTTTTGCAAGTTTGTCCCATAGGAGTTCTCTTTTGACACAATCAAAGGCAGATTTAAAATCTACAAAACAAAAATATAATGGTAATTTAGCAAGTTTTGCTTTTTCTAGTAATGTTGCTAAGATTAAAAGATTTGTTGTCGTGCCGAGGCCTTTGACAAAGCCTGTTTGGTTTGTGGGTAATACATGATTCTCTTTTGCCCAGTCAGTTAGATTCATCAGGAGATTTCCAGCAAACAGCTTAACATCTGTGTCCTGTAAAGGGATTAAGCGATAGTTTTCTGGCTGTTGCCAGTTGCCTTTCTTGAATATGGGTGTTATAAGTGAACGTTTCCATGATTTTGGAATCTGTCCTCTCTGGACCACTTTGTTAAAAACATCTGTAAGGTAAACTGACCAGAAGTCGGGCGCTTCTTTGAAAAGTGCAAAGGGAATGCCGTTCGGACCAGGGGCACCATCTTTCTGCTTTTTTATCAAACTTGCCACTTGACTGATTGTAATAAAAATCTCACTATCTCCATCTTAGTCGACCTTTGTTGGGCTAGCGTTGACATTGAGTTGTATTAGAGACGGTTGGTTTGGATTTAAATGTGTTTTGAGAAACGTCACCCATTGTTCTTCAGATAAACTGCTTCCAATTCCAAGTTGTTTGGTCTAGCTAGGCCATTGATTATTCTCCAGAACTCCCTTGAGTTTGCCAATGTACTTGCATGGAATATTTTTGTCCATAGCTCTTGTCTGGCTTTGCCCTTTTCATTCCATATCAATTTCTTTAAGCTTCGGTTTGTATTCCTCAATGAAGCAGCTGTATTTTTGTTAAGCGGAGACTTCGTTAGTTGTCTCCGCAGCCTGTTTCATGAGCATCTGAGTTTCCTTACAGCATAAGGGAGAAAGATGTGATTTTCACTGCCTTCCACTTTTGCGCTATGTGCCCCTTTCCTTCTTTGTACACCTGTTGTTTTGGTATTATCAGCGACTACTTTATGGATACAATTTTCCCATTCTCCTATGGGATTTATGCTTGCTTTTTTGTCCATAGATTCTGTCACTAGCTTTTTTGCCCAAGCCATGATCTCATCCGTATTTTCGGGTTTCCATATAAGTTTCGTGTAGTTAATGGTACAGATTTCGTCTGAGATAGTCTGGAAGGTCTCATATTTTGGACACAGTATATTTATCTCGCTGTGATCGCTGTCCTTAACTTTATTCAAGGTATAAGACATCACCTTGTTAAAAACAGATAAGGACGTCAACGTATAGTCAATTCGTGAAGTACCGTTTTTTTTATAAAACGAACAAGCCAGTGGAGAGTCCGTTGGAAATCTGCCGTTCAATATTCAAAGGCCCAGAGCTTCCATATCCTTCACCAAGTTTATCTCTATTTTATCTTGTTTAGTTGCAGTTTTAGGTTCCGTTATTAGGTCAGGGGCCGCCCATTGTTGATTTTGGGATTGGACAAAGTCACTCCGTACCAAGGGCATTAACACATTTGTATTGAAGTCTCCTTTTACAATATAATCGGCCAATGGCTCTTCCAAAATTTGCTCCAGTAATAGGTTATTTAGGGCAGTAGTCAGCACTTTCTTAACGGTCCTTTTTGGTGGTATGTAGACATTTACTAGAGTGAGAGTTTTGTAAGCATATTTTTACCGGTTTTATAATGAATTTTTAGTGCAAGAAGATTTGGGTTGTTCGTATGAATTAGCTCATGTTTCGCATCTAGGTCGTTTGATACAAAAATTGCTAAACCTCCACAGCGCCGTCCAAATTTCTGATGTTTTACGGCTGCTTCAAAGTATCCCTTATGGTGTTTTAACCTCTTCCATGCTCATGACAAGGTCAGCTCATCATGCAGTACACTGGAGCTGTGCTAATGACGAGCTGACCTTGTCATGAACAATGGGAATCTGAAGACCTCAGCACCCAGCGGGAATTGCCTTAGCAGCCAAGGTGTTAACATAAATGGGTCTATTGCCCATGTTTCCTGCAGTAAAATTATATGAGTTTGAGTTGAAAATCCATGAATTTTGGCTTCCTTCCACTGTCCCGAGATCCCATTGATGTTCCATGATCATATCTTCAATTTTGGAAATACCCTAGGCTTTTCTTGCAGTAGCTGTTGCGATGGGCTTTGTCAGTGGTCCTTCGTGTCGTGGAGGGATGCCATAATCCAATATTTGTTTGCCTCTTTTCTGTCCACTTTCAGTAGAGGAATAGAGTGGGCCTTGGCTTCATGATTTATTTTACCCAGAGGATTTTTTAATATGGAGAAAACGGTGTTACATTCAACAGACTGGGATTTTTTTGTATTGTTTCCAGTATATAGAAGGGGTGTAGGATAAACCTTTGGCGGAAGTTGACTTATTAATATACCCCAATTACGAAAACATCTATGCTCTTTCAAAATAGAGTCCGCTATAGGGCCTGTAGGTACTGTTATCAGTGTTAGTGGCAGTGTGCCTTCCGGATTTGACTGAAAGCCTACTGTTTCAATGTCTTCTGTTGATATACTTTCAAGAGTTGGTACATTTTTCATTAACCGGAGTATGTTTCCTCTATTCAGAATGTCGTGGGATCCTCTTGATTCGTATACTGGCTTAAGAAAAATTTGTGTGGTCATTTTTAGGTTTCGACTTTTGGCGAGGGGCGAAGCCCCTCCCAGTCGAAATCTTTTGTTGTTAGTAGTGAGGTTAGGACAGCCTCTGTTTCCAATTGGCTAGCTCCATAAATGGAGGCTAGCCATTGGGAGGCAGAGGCTGTCAATCGCGCTTTCTCACGAAAACGCGATTCGGGGGCGTTTCTGGTGCTTTTTTTAAGCCCCGCCCCTTTGTCCCGGGCCGCGCTGCGATTGGCTGCCGGCCCGGGACACCCCCGTGACGTCATTCCCGGGCCGCGCTGTGATTGGCTGCCGGCCGGGAAACCCCCGTGACGTCAGCCAATCACAGCGCGGCCCGGGACCTGACTTGTTTTTTTTGGGGGGGACGGCGCGTTGTGATCATTTGTTCGTGGCTGACGAACATCCCTCTATCCTCTATCCCCTTCTCCTGGCATTGTCTGATTGTGTTCGATTGTGTTCGTGAACTGTTTTCAAATCCGACCTCGGTTTCCGTTCCGTTCCCGCCCCCCCTCCTCCCGTTGACGGTGCGCCGTTCCCGGCCCCCCCTCCCCCCCCCTCCCGCTGTCCGTGAGTCTAACTGGGATATGCTCTTTTAAGGGAGGCATTAGTTGTGTTAATAACCAGCAGATGTTAGCTGGAAGGGCGGGGTGTTCCGTGCTTGAAATATGACTTTAATCCCTACTTGTTTGTGTATGCAGCAGCAGTATTCGTTTGAGCCTCGACTTTGTGCACGAGAAACAATCCCAGCTGAGTTGGGCAGCAATATTCCATAGCAGCCACTAGAGGGAGCCCTTGCCCTGACTGTTTTAGAGGCACTTGTAAAAGCCGCGGCCGTGCCAGAGGAGGGGACAAGATGCCTCGGGAAAAGGCGAGCCTGTCTGCACGCTGGCATCGGAAAATCACGACACCTTGGGTGGAACTGGTCTTTGAAATGTAATTCGACTGCGTCATTGTATGTGCTGAAAACTGCAAGTACCAGACTGCCTCACGATGTGACGTAAAGCCCAGAGTTATCTGACATGTAAATAGCGCCAGGCTAGGCATCTAACGTGCACCGTCTGCAACGAGGAGATGTGTCCCTTATCTGGAAAATGCTTCTTACATTCTGGATCGCGTCTAACAGCAAAATATCACAAATAGCAGCTCCCCGGTTCAAATCTCCGGAATTCGCTTTGCCAGATACACACCGACTGCCTCAAATGTCCGTCTTCAACTCAAGCAGGACTCGTTTAACATCGCTATGGATGCGGTGGGACCCACCACCACCACCCGACGCCGTTACCCTCTTAAGGTGGAGTTCTTGTTTGGGTTTGAATGCAGGGGGTGGCAGGTACTTAGTGTGTGTCATGTGGGGGGTGTCAAGCATTCCTCCGCAAGCCTAGACTGAAGATTCCACAGTAAGGTTGGGCAGGGGTGTCCCCGAAATGGGTTGCTCGGTCCGGACCACGCAAATGGAGTGTACATTAACGGGTAGGGGGGCTGCTCTCGATGACGATAATGAGCACATTTATTATCGAGTATGACGGAAGGGGTGCAGTGTGCCATCATGCATATAGCGCTTAATGTACGGGTTCTAAACGCAGCACTAACAAGTGTATGTGTCACTGATCTCGATTGAGCACATTGTATCTACCTAAGAAGGGGCGGAGCATCGCCTTGGGGGTCCTAGCCTTTGATCTGCAGTTTGTACACAGACGTACTTTTAAGTCGAGAACTGCGTCTCCCACGGAGAATCGATATGTTTGCATACAGGAGCAGCTTGACACCACGGTAGGACAGAGGCAGAAAAATTGGACCGGGTCCCAGAATAAAAGTGGCCTCTATTAGCACGTAGTTTCAAAAATTGGCTCACATTTGAAAATTCAGGGCAGTTTGGAACTTGTAAATACACGCTGCCCAGGTGTTTTGCAAGGTGTGGAAGACTGCATGTGTCTGTGCTTGCTGCAGGAAAGGTTGGTGGTAATAGGGAAACCCACATTAAAATTGAATCACAGACCATAAAACAAGCCCAAAAAGTGGCCCACACACTGTCATGTCAGATCAGCCCTCCGGCCGGATTCCCACACAGGCCTGCCCGACACTGTCTCACCTGAGTGTATTGTGTTCTAGGATGTGATAAGTGATACCTCCCTTGAGGCTTCAGGGACGGCGTGTCTCCTCTCTAGCATAAGAGCATGGCAAATGTGAAGATGGCATTCCGTCACGAGGAACTAAACCACCCCACATGGGGGCGGATGCACAGAGGCATAAAAGCAGCAGGGGTCTGATCGTGAACTACGTGTTATAAAGTCTCCGTGACCTCACAGGAGGTGGGGGCTCCTGGGATATCGGCGCAGACTCGTTAGCCCTGATTTCACCTGAGCCTCTCGGGTAGGCCGTTAGTCCAGAGCTCTGTCTTCCTGAACTCTCACGAGTCTCACTGCTTGGCAGAAAGATCCATGTCTCTTCCCTATTGGCACAGTCCGTCCAGATCGGTACACAGTCAGTCCTCCCTGACTAGTTACTATTGCCCAAACCTCAATGGATAGGCGTCGGCAGGATGAAATGCTGAGTTGTGGTGCGGTTTGAGCCTGTCACTGCAGGTAGTTTACAGATTTCAACAGAGATCGTTCAGTTCACAATGTTTCTTCAAATACCATATTGACGTCTATTACTCGATTTTCTGCAGAGCAATTGAATGTTCTGCTGTTTTAATTGAATGTTCTGCAGCGCGCACTGGAGAGGGGTAGGTAAGATAACTTAACTCTTCACGGCCAGAGCTGCTCTGCTGCTCGTATCTTTAGTCTGAAACTGACTCCCCCCCCCCCCCCCACCACCCTGTATCACTTGAGGGAAGTGTTAACGCATGCCCGAAAGCATCAGAGCCTCGGTGCCAACGGGGCACACGTGTGTACACCACAAGGCAACTTCTTCATGAAATTGTGAAAATTAGCCATTTCAGAGCTGTGACGCTGTGCAATCCCGCATTGCAAGACATCCAAATTGCAAAGCACGCACCCCCTTTACAAAATAAAGATACGAGAAAATGGACCAGCTGTGCACAGCTGCCCAATGCCAAGGCATGTATTACTTTAAAATGTGTTAATGCAGTTGCTGAAAGCGCATGTACAAGCCAGGCGCTTTATCACCGAAGCCCGTTGCAATGCAAGACATGCAAGCTATTCTCCAGTGTTACAACTGTGCACATCTGGGGCGCCAGGCACTAGCTCCTAGGTGCTTTATCACTGAAGTACGTTGCAATGCAAGACGTGCAAGCTATTCTCCAGTGTTACAACTGTGCACATCTGGGGCGCCAGGCACTAGCTCCTAGGTGCTTTATCACCGAAGTACGTTGCAATGCAAGACGTGCAAGCTATTCTCCAGTGTTACAACTGTGCACATCTGGGGCGCCAGGCACTAGCTCCTAGGTGCTTTATCACCGAAGTACGTTGCAATGCAAGACGTGCAAGCTATTCTCCAGTGTTACAACTGTGCACATCTGTGGCGCCAGGCACTAGCTCCTAGGTGCTTTATCACCGAAGTACGTTGCAATGCAAGACGTGCAAGCTATTCTCCAGTGTTACAACTGTGCACATCTGGGGCGCCAGGCACTAGCTCCTAGGTGCTTTATCACCGAAGTACGTTGCAATGCAAGACGTGCAAGCTATTCTCCAGTGTTACAACTGTGCACATCTGGGGCGCCAGGCACTAGCTCCTAGGTGCTTTATCACCGAAGTACGTTGCAATGCAAGACGTGCAAGCTATTCTCCAGTGTTACAACTGTGCACATCTGGGGCGCCAGACACTAGCTCCTAGGTGCTTTATCACCGAAGCCCGTTGCAATGCAAGACGTGCAAGCTATTCTCCAGTGTTACAACTGTGCACATCTGGGGCGCCAGGCACTAGCTCCTAGGTGCTTTATCACCGAAGCCCGTTGCAATGCAAGACGTGCAAGCTATTCTCCAGTGTTACAACTGTGCACATCTGGGGCGCCAGGCACTAGCTCCTAGGTGCTTTATCACCGAAGCCCGTTGCAATGCAAGACATGCAAGCTATTCTCCAGTGTTACAACTGTGCACATCTGGGGCGCCAGGCACTAGCTCCTAGGTGCTTTATCACCGAAGTACGTTGCAATGCAAGACGTGCAAGCTATTCTCCAGTGTTACAACTGTGTACATCTGGGGCGCCAGGCACTACCTTCTAGGCGCATTGTCACCGAAGCCCGTTGCAATGCAAGACATGCAAGCTATTCTCCAGTGTTACAACTGTGCACATCTGGGGTGCCAGGCACTAGCTCCTAGGTGCTTTATCAACGAAGTCCGTTGCAATGCAAGACGTGCAAGCCTTGCTCAAGTAGGAGCCTTTTCCTGCCAAATTAAATGGTTTACATCTGTGCACATCTGGGGAGCACAATCAGTGCAGGCCTCTGGGACACAAATGCACCCTGCACTCCGAAGCTGTGCGCGCGGCCGCACGTCCACCCGAGAGAAAGGTGAACTTTAAAAGGGAAACGTGTGAGAAGGGTACCTGCGCCTCGCGTTGGTCTCTCCAAGAAGGCGTAGTACACAACTGAGACAAGCCCTACCTCCCTTACCTTTTTACGTGTTGTCATATTTGTAGGCGCATATCACGCTTGCGTTCTTGTCCCAGAAAGCATTCATAGAGGCTAGATGGTGATGTTTATTTTCGTTATTTAAAAAAATTTACTTGTCAGCGATGACGTTTGGAAATAGGAGGGAATGGGTCTGATACTCTCCGTCATGTGCTTTATACAAACGTGTTTTATAAGTAACCTTGCCTGCGGGGCTTATGTGGTTTCTATTTGGTGGTGGCCATCATAAGGTCAGTCAAAATGTCTCGGGATGCTCATATAGGTTGATCGCTACAGAATCAGATTGTATAAAAACTGACTGACCGAAGGTGACCATAGCTGGTGAAGCCATCAATCTGGTCTTATAATAAACTCGGTATCTTGAAGACATACTGGCACCACTGCCAAAATGAAAGATGCTGGCTGTGATAACATGGAAAGGGAACCCAGGGAAGTCCAATGCACAGCGCAAAAAAAATTACCATCTTGAAAATGTGGTTGTAACCCGCAAGTTCCGCCATGAAGAATATACATTTCTGCGATTGGCATGTTTGTGTAATAACGAAACTTGGTTTAAAAAATGTGTACTAAAATTAGTATTTACCGTTTTTTCTCATATCTATAAACAAGCGCTCGTCAAAACAACCTCAATGTACTATTTAGTTAACAGTGGAGCATTGCAGCAGCGCGGCTACTGTAGAGAGACGGGAGTCCTATTTGTCCACTTCAGAGCCGGATGTGTAGTCTGTAATCTGAAAATTTAAATAGCAGAACAGCAAAGCAGTGTACTCATTTAGCTGCCCGCGCGCCGCGCTTCCTCTCAGAGCTGCAATTCGGGTCCGTATTTGTTTATATTAATTAAGTTAATTGGAAAGTGATGTGCTTCACATGTGGTGAATTGCGAAACATCCAGCCTGTGAATTGGAGCCTGCTGGCTCGTTTCCCAGTGATATCCGTTCATCCCTGGGTGCTGCAACCAGACTAGTCACGGGCCAAGCGCGTGCACATGCCCCCAGCCGCCTGCCTTGCCTACTCTCCCGCCCCCTCACTTCTTGATTGCACGGCCGCTAGGCCGTGCCTCCCCTACTCTCCTCCCCCCTCCTCCTCCTACTCTCCTCCCCTGTCTGCCTGCCGTGTCGCACCTCTCCCCTCTCCGCCCCCTCCCCTGCCCGCCGTGCTCTCCCCTCCTCTCCTTTCCCACGCTCGCCTCCTGAAAGTCGTCTTCGTTTTGTCTCACCGCTCTCCGTTTACTTTCCTGCCTCCCCCTCTTTCACCCCTTTCTATTTTATATCCCCAATTTTCTCCTTTTTAGTTTTTATTTATTCCACTTCCCCAGCAGCACCGCACACACGCCCCTCCCCCGCTGTCCCCTGGAGCAGCGCGCAGACACCCGCTCCCTCCCCCGGTGACATGTCTCTCGCTGCCTCTGTTTGTGTTGGTGCAGCGAGAAATGTTCTGTCACAATCCCGTCCGTCAAATCCGGCTTCGTATCCTCACTCACAATGTCACGGGCACCGCGGCCTGTGCCCTCACACCTCCGACGACCACTCGGTGCAAATACGGACTCTCTCCCTCAGTACTGCGTCATCAGTGCCTCCCACGGCGACCCCCTCTTCCAACAGACCACCCTCCCAGACCAGCAGCCCTCCTCTCCCTTTCACACCACAGAAACCGTGCCCGCACTCATGACGTACACGCCGTCCTTTCCTACCCACACACCTGCACTCACACTGCCTCTCATCTTCTGCATCTCACAGCGACAGTCTCTCCTATCCCAGGCGTCCCACGCTGAGTCTATTTCAACTCCGGCTTCCCACAATGACCGTTTCTCCCGCCTCATTGACAGTCTCTCGTTTCCAGTGTCTCTATCTCCTGCATCCCACACTGACAGTCTCTCTCGTATCCTGCACGCCACACTGACAATCTCTCTCATTTGCTGCACCCACCCTACATGACAGTCTCCCACGCCTCGTACACCCAGCAATTACAATATCTTACGTCCCCTGCACGCCACACCGACGGTCTCTCTCGCCTCCTGCACTCCATACTGACAAGTCTCTCTCTCATCCTGCACGCCACACTGACGGTCTCTCTCGCCTCCTGCACTCCACACTGACAAGTCTCTCTCGAATCCTGCACGCCACACTGACGCTCTCTCTCATTCCTATACTCCACACTGACAGTCTCTCTCGAATACTGCATGCCACACTGACGCTCTCTCATTCCTATACTCCACACTGACAGTCTCTCTCGAATACTGCACGCCACACTGACGCTCTCTCTCATTCCTATACTCCACACTGACAGTCTCTCTCGAATCCTGCACTCCACACTGACGGTCTTTCTCGCCTCCTGGATCTTAGGCTGGCAGTCCCTCTCATCTCCAGCATTCTACAGTGACACTCCTCTTTCATCCTGCATGTCTCAGCTGCCTTTTAAATCATCTACGCTCCGCGCTCCACCAGACAAAGGCACCACGAAGCTTTGCTGAGCGGCTATAACTGTCAATGCCTAGAGCGTGGAAACAAATGTCTGGAGCTCGTGTTACAAACACCCTACAGTTGTAGCTAACATGGCATAGCCTCGGGCAACTAATGGTATAATATTGTGCTCTCCATAGCTACACAGTCCTGGACGGCTGCATTGCCCATTGTTGCTCCACCGGGGCAAGAGCTGTGCCACCCTTTGAAGATCCCCGCTGGCTTTGTAAATAAGCCCCGTCTGGGTTATATATATGCCATTTGGCTATCATTAACATCGAGCAGAAGACCTTTCTGTGCCTCCCCTACTCTCCTCCCCCCTCCTCCTCCTACTCTCCTCCCCTGCCTGCCGTGTCGCACCTCTCCCCTCTCCGCCCCACCCCTGCCCGCCGTGCTCTCCCCTCCTCTCCTTTCCCGCGCTCGCCTCCTGAAAGTCGTCTTCGTTTTGTCTCACCGCTCTCCGTTTACTTTCCTGCCTCCCCCTCTTTCACCCCTTTCTATTTAATATCCCCAATTTTCTACTTTTTAGTTTTATTTATTCCAGTTCGTGTGTCACCTCTTTCTTCCTTTGCCCATCCAACCTCCGTTTTTGTTCTGCCTTTGTCCCTGCTCAGCAGCCCCGCATGCCTTCCCCAGCAGCACCGCACACACGCCCCTCCCCCGCTGTCCCCGGAGCAGCGCGCAGACACCCGCCCCCTCCCCCGGTGACATGTCTCTCGCTGCCTCTGTTTGTGTTGGTGCAGCGAGAAATGTTCTGTCACAATCCCGGGAAATATCACCACCTCCGGGGATTATTTATTAACAAGCGGGCTCCTGCCCCGCCTCTCTCCTCATTCGATCTCTCTCATTCGGCTTCTTCTGCTGCTCTCCCCTCCTCTCCTTTCCCACGCTTGCCTGGGAGCCCTAATGAAATGTATTGACGCGGGGGCTTAAAAAGTTTGAAGACTAGGGCTCTAGGGCCTATTGGCTTAGCCTGTGGCCAATGTTAAGCTCCAAACTCCTACGAAAGGTGATGTCACCCATCAAATACAGGTAGCCCCGCCCACACTCCACAAACACCCTCTGCCTAACAGCTGAACAAAGCCACACTTGCGTCGAAGTGGAAAGTCCCCGACGATCTCTGTTCGATCTTTAGTCTGCTTTGCTTTCACTTTCTTTTAAGACAGTAAAGTTAGCATTTCCAGGAAAGGAAGGACACCCACGCGCAGTACATGTGAATGCCCTCACCCTCACTCACCCTCAACCCCTCACCCTCACTCACCCTCAACCCCTCACCCTCAAACCCTCACTCACCCTCACCCTCACTCACCCTCACCCTCACTCCCCCTCACTCACCCTCAACCCCTCACTCACCCTCACTCACCCTCACTCACCCTCACCCCTCACCCTCAACCCCTCACTCTCACTCATCCTCACTCACCCTCAACCCCTCACCCTCACCCTCACTCACCCTCACCCACCCTCAACCCCTCACCCTCACCCTCACTCACCCTCAACCCCTCACCCTCACTCACCCTCACCCTCACTCACCCTAACCCTCAACCCCTCACCCTCAATCACCCTCAACCCCTCACCCTCACCCTCACTCACCCTCACTCACACTCACCCTCACTCACACTCACCCTCACTCACCCTCACTCACCCTCACCCACCCTCAACACCTCATCCTCACTCACCCTCACCCTCACTCACCCTCAACCCCTCACCCTCACTCACCCTCACCCTCACTCACCCTCACCCTCACTCACCCTCAACCCCTCACCCTCAATCCCTCACCCTCACTCACCCTCAACCCCTCACCCTCACTCACACTCAACCCCTCACCCTCACCCTCACTCACCCTCACCCACCCTCACCCTCACTCACCCTCAACCCCTCACCCTCACTCACCCTCACTCACCCTCACTCACCCTTACTCACCTCAACCCCTCATCCACCCTCACTCACCCTCAACCCCTCACCCTCACTCACCCTCAACCCCTCACTCACCCTCACTCACACTCACCCTCACCCACCCTCACGCTCACCCTCACTCACCCTCAACACCTCACCCTCACACAGTGCAATAGCTCTCAGACCATTTCAGTTACAGCTTTTATAAATATTTATGGCTTTTTTTATTTGTAATTCTTTAGCATTGGCTACAGGAAACAAAAATGCTAAACATTTACAAAAAAAACCCATAAACAATTCTAAAAGCACTAACTCTAATGGTGCGAGACCTATTGCATTTCCAATGCTTGTTTTATAGTTCAGATCGTCAGTTGTTTCTTCTCTTTTGGGACAATTTATCGTTACTCCGATTTCCCAGTTTCTTTCCGTTCCGGGAGATCATCTTGTTTTTTACAAGTTCTGAGTAGACTGGACGGGTTTTTTTCATACTGGTCATTCAGAATTTGGTTAGGTGGACGCATATGACTTTGTGCCAGGTTCTCATTATACAGTATGGTTCCGGGCTCTCGTGTTGGCCTTACACTATTTTCCTTAGTCATACTCTGGGTTTGGTCGATTTGAATTCCGGTAAGAGTGAGATCATTGATTATACAGCCGTTTACGTTAATTTTGTTTGTTGTTTGCACTTCCTCTAGTGTTTTTTGTTTGAGTTCATGAGAACCAGAGGTTTGGTCGGAGGGTTTGGTTATACTAATGGTGTTATTTTCAGTCAGTCTATGTTTTAAACTGAGGGCGAATGGTTTAGAGAAAATATCAAAATATTTTTTCTCTCCTTCGACGTTTTTTGCCACTTTGGTTTGTGGCATCCCATTGACTCCTCCATTTGATGATTTTTCCTTTTCACTTTTTTGATTTGAAATATTTGTGGTAATTGGGATCAGGAGATCTTACTCTTCCTTTGTAAGATGTAACTATATCTATTTCAGTATGTGCAAAGATTTCCTTATTTACCCTATTTCTTGCTTTCCTTAGTTTCTTTTTTTGTCTCTTTGTTAGTTCGAAAGCCCCCGATTCCTCGTCTTTTTTGATCTGTTTACTGGGCGAGTCTCCGGGTTTATTGTTTACTTTGTTTTCACTTGAGTCATGAATTGTGTTTGCTTGATTAATCAAATTTGGCTTTTTGCTATATTCAATAGACAATTTTGTCGGTTTGTGCTAATTTGATTTCCGTCCTTGTTACTATTTTCCGGTTTCTTTTTGTGGATAGATTATTTGGCATCCTCCAATATTTTGTTTACAAGTTCTGGTATAAGTACTAGTTTGTTTATTATTGGAGCACAAGTACATTCTATGCAAGTTGGCACTTTTTCCTTTTGTACTTTTATTATTAAATTGTTTAAATCGGCTAGTTTGTTCTCAATTCCTGCCACTGCATTGGCCATAAGACCCAATATGTCTATTAGGATGTCCATTTTGTTTGACTGAGTAGCTAAAGCTTCCAGAGTTAGTACTGAAGTCCGATAATGTATGTCCCATATTGTTCCAGCTTCCATTTTTCGTGTATGTTTTGAGTTGTGTTCAACGTTTAGTTCATTAATATTTGAGCTACTATTGTTATCTACATCATTTATTTTGGTATCAAGGGTACCTTTGTGTGTAATTGACAATGCGTGATTTGGCGATAAAGCACTCCCTTTGGTAGGAGTGTTTTCTTTTATGGTTGCCGATCCGTTTGGTAATGTTGATAATTTTTCGGTTGAAGATCCATTTGTTAAGGCAAAACCATTTGCAAACGATTGTTGATTCTTGCTACCTATTTCAGTATTTGTTTTTTCTAAGGCCTGTAGGTAAATAGTATTTTCCTGGTCAATTGATTCTAGAGATTCATGATTTTGCACTATGAGTCGTCCATTTGCCTCGGTATGTCTGTTTCCTAAAATATGGACACACTTTATTCCTTCTCGGGCGCCTCGGCACCCTGGTGTATGTGTTAGTAGCAATTCTTTGGGTGTATAAGCTTGATTATTTTTTATGACCACATTGGCCTCTAGCGGTATCAGGGCGGATTCATTGTGAGCTGCCAGTGTAATGTTAGAGAAATTGATGACCTCTATGATTTCTGCACATTCCACTGGTCTATTTTTCATATCTTGCACAAAAATTTTATGTGATAGATCTTCTAATCGTAGGTCTGTATGTAGATCTGATACCTCTAAGTTATCGTTAAAGTTGGCAATTGTATTAACTCCCACTTCAATATTTGGGTTCAAAACCTCTTTCATTCCGTTCATTGGTTTGAGTGGGGACTGTAAAGATTTATAATCTTGCTCCGATTGCATAGTCATGGTCATAAGTGCAGTAGTTGGCTCTTTCAGGGAGTCGAATTTCTGTGGGATTTTTGTTGATCTTTCAAACATCCTTGCTACAGGTGAAATTAGCGATTGAGTGGGCCCCTTTATTTGCGCTTTAACACAGGCCTTTTTTTGTGAGTTAGATGCTTGGTTTCTTCGGGTTCGTTTCTTAGGGGAACCCACAGTTCTCTCTTTGCCAGAGCACATTTTCAAGCAGCAACTTTTCTTGATTAGATTGTTTGATGCTATAGGTAATGGTGTGCTCCTTTACTGCTGGTTTTAGTTGTTCTTACAATACACACTCGCGTAGTAGGTAAAGATTTAAGGGAAGGTGAGGCCAAAACTATTGCAACAACCACAAGATTGGATTGGATCCAGAAGAAGTAGACGGGGGACAGAGGGCAGAAGTGCGGGATCGTCAGGTTAAGGCAGTTTAAAGCTCACCGACAGCGCGCACACCCCGTTTCACTCTAGAAAAGCGCGCTGCCACCACAGGCTTCGGCCAAGTCCCGGCGCCAATACTCCAGTCCAATCATCCAATTTTTATCCAATTTTAATTAATAGGTGTCTGTTGGACCTAGGATAGCCTGGTTCCATAGGGTAGCCTGGCCTAGGGTAAGACAGTCACTAAATAGAGGCACATGTGTAAAGGTTGCACACCACCCAGCGGTAACTCAATGCAATTCCACTCAAAAATGAGACTACACCAATCTTTGTGGAAAAATACGAGCTGTTTTATAAAAATGTTTTGTTAACTTCTCTCTTCTCTCAGTAGTTTACAATTAAATACACTGTGCAATTTTTATCAGTTCTTTCCACATATCCAATAACATTAGGAGAACCCAGTTCAGTAGTGTTTAATCTTTCTACATTGAATTATTCTTAGGAAGTACTTTCTTAACAGACACTTATAGCATATTCTACAGTGATAGATTGTCCACCCAAGCTGAGGTTTTCTGATTACACCAGAAGAACAATTAAACTTTTACACTTTACCCAGTTCAGCCTACTGCTTTGGGAATATCCAGGTCATAGGACCCTGGGAGATTTCCTTTTCACCCACTGTGTGGCACCTTTCTCGCAATAAGTGAGAAACCCCAGGATTTCAGTTTTCAACTACAATAACATAAACAGCTCTGTTATCACTTATTCATAGGTAAACACAGGATGAAGTCACAGATTCTTCTTCCCCTCCTCCTCTGTAAGAGAATCCCACAATATACCTCAACTCTCAATTTTGGTATTCTTAGTATCTCAGTTCACTCCTCC
Source organism: Lissotriton helveticus (assembly GCF_964261635.1). Lineage (NCBI taxonomy): Eukaryota > Metazoa > Chordata > Amphibia > Caudata > Salamandridae > Lissotriton > Lissotriton helveticus. The sequence continues at coordinate 145,908,266 of NC_136064.1, read as the reverse complement.
AGCACTGTGGTGTCTCCCTGTATTACTTAATCCTCTGAGCCATTAACCCAGCAGGCTTTCTAAACGGTCTTCCTTCACCCTTTCAGGGCTAGTCATAAAGATAATCAGAGAATAAGAGAGTGTGAGGGAGCCCCAACAGTTAATCCCGATATAGGGGAATGAAAGAACTCCTTCCCAGCTTCCTGGCTGATTCCCCAGTCACTCTTTACTCTTTCCCCTCTTTCTCCACCTTACTTGGGGCCTGAGCAGAGGATGTCGCTGAAACAGATCTCCAGCTCTCCCTCCTCCCAGCTGCTCCTCACTCAATAAACGGCCCTTCGCCCATGTGCCAGCAAGGAGATGAGACCGGACTGAAGCTGCCGGAGTTTCAGTCACCCGTGCGAACCTCGCTGCTCTCTCCTTGATCGTGCTGCGGCACAGGCGCAGGTGAGCAGTGTCCCCGCTAGGCGCCGCCTCACTCGCTCGGTTGTCCACTTACCGCTACTGGGCCTGCGCGGAGTTCAGCGCTTCGCCGGCTCTCTCCACAAACAGCCGCACTACTGGGCCTGCGCGGAGATCAGCGCTTCGCCGGCCCTCTCCTCAGACAGCCGCACCACTGGGCCTGCATGGAGATCAGCGCTTACTCACTCATGCGCCCAACCCAGCAATACCTTCGCCGTCACTCGTCCCCGCTTCAAAGGCTCCTCAGCAGCGCAGGGCGCCGTAACTTGCTCCGGTCTGCTCCTTTGAAATACCGGTAAGATGAGCCCACGAAAGGAAATGAAGGGAGCAAGTTTCCCAGACAGCAGCTCAGAAAGTGGGGGGTCAAAGGGGCTCAGGGGGGCAACCGCCACGGCCGTACCGATTCCCTTAGAAAGTAAAGTCTGATGAGAGGGTTTGGTCAGGGGCAAGAGGGGGAACGTCTTCTTGAAGAGGTTGTCTATCTCTCAGACAAACTAACTGCTTCTAGTGCGTCCTCCTCCCCACACCACTGCCTCTCTCCTCCAAGTCACTGTACTGCACAAAATGGCTTCCTGACCTCTGCCCTTATATAGCCTGTCCACCCAGGGTCAAGTAGGGTCCAAAAGGTTCTGGAAGGCTCTATGTTATCCTATGGGGCTTTCTAGGGGATGACAGTTGTGGCAGTTAGCAGCCACCATTTTGTAGATTTGGGTGAATTCCAGTCAGAAAAGGCACCTAGGCCTGAGGTGAAAAACGATGAGGGCAAAAGAGCATCTATCCCCCAGGCCAGCACCATAAAAATCTAGTGGACACAAAAAAGATAAAAAGAGTATGAGGGGCAAAAAGGGGACAAAATAAATAATTAATAGGTGGGGCTACGCAAAAGGCCAGACAGGTCTAACAGTGTCCGAATGACTTCTGAGGAGAGGGAGGTTTGCTGTATGCTGTATAGATAGTAGTATTTTTAAACTGGTGTTTTACTTCAGGAAGGCTGTTTAATGGCTTGTTATCAAATCTAAGCTTTTCTCAGCTCCAGAGTCACAACTGTCAGCGTTAGAAAAGTGAAGTCAGGACTTAATCTGAGGTCGGGGTCGGGTTACCACGGCATGGCATGAGAGCACTCGTGGCACCCGCGGTACTTACAGCACTCGTGGCACCCCAGGCAGCTCGTTGCAGCTCGTTGCAGCTCCTGATCTCCCGCGGTGCTCCTGATGGCTATCCTACTCTTCCGCGATGTTTGCAGGACCGGCACCGCCTGAGGCAGTCGCGGCCCCCGCCTTCACATTCGCCTCTGCCTTCGCCTTCACTCGCCGTCACCTACAGTCGCTGCAACCACAGCACTATGTCACAAGCACTTCACCCACGATTGAAGCTCGCCCTCACCACTCGGGGGAACGAGGGCCGGGTGTTAGGTGCTGGGTAGGTGCTTGCCACGGCGGCGCCTCTGCTGACACGACCGCTGCCTCCTCTCTTCATGAAACGCTCGATCAGCTCGCTCAGCTCACTCTGGCAACCGGAAGTCTGCAGCTCCGTCCAGCAATCCAGCCATACGTTAAATAAGTAAGACACAACAAACAATAGAAATCCAACACCAATTTATAAAAACATGAAGAATTGTTAAGATTAAAATTCACCAAAATGACAAAAATCCAATGTAGGGAATCGAAGATATACATTTTTAGTTTAGTTAATGAATAGCCAAAAGCACCATTTTGAGACAACTGGTCACACTTGACTGGGCCACCTATACTACCGGGTCTTAGTACAATGTGCACCTCCAATGGTATCTTCATGTACCTGGTGTTGTTTGAGAATCAAACAGGCACAAGACATTAAGAAACCCATCACTGAAGAAGGATGTGGACCAATATTAATAGAAGTACGTAATTTAAATGAATACAAGACTAAAACATATGTAGAGTAGACATTACACCCAAGAATACCAACAGATTTACCCAGGACCCAAACTAAGTCAGTCCGCCAACGTCACAGGGATTGTGACCGGCTGCCTATGGCGCCGGTCCTGCAAGTGAAATTACAATGCGACTGCTACTGTGACGATCACAATGTGCATGTTTACCATTGCGGCGGGTGCTGTTGACTGCATCACCCGCTGCAATCATAAAAATACACATTTTTATTTCCCTGTACTACGTGGCAGGCACCACCACCATAGGTGCTCCCCAAGTGCAAAATTTGAGTCCCCCTGCTTAAGGTTGGATCGCTACAGGCCCCCAAAGTACATCCCCACCAGCCTGTGACACGAGCCATAGACAGTCTGGCGGGGATGTGGCCTCCTAATCTGGTGGACGGTACCTGCTAGGCACACCACCATTTTGTGGATGTGGGGGTAATGATTGCCTGTTTCGGAAGCAGGTGGATGGACTTCCCGTCTGTCAGATAAGGATGGTGGATGGAAAATGGCAACACAATGTTGGTGAATCTGCCACCGGCAGGCTGGGGTGGTAGATTCACCACTATCGTAATGACCCCTTAACAGTCTATAATGCAAAGAGGAGGGTGCGGCATTTTTCTATACGATATAGCTACCCCAAAGCAACATACTATTGAGATAAACATAGTAGCCATCATCAATGAAATAATAAGCAGTCATATACAATGCATTCCTGTATGTAGGGACTATACTTCCTTCCTAAGGGTAAAAAGCTGTCTAATAAATTCATAGCTTTAGCTTTAATATTGGCCAAGAGCTGAAGTTACAGACATGAGAACAAGAATTACTGAAATGGTCCAAATGTGAAGGCATCATTTTAGCTATAGGAGAATGAGGGAGGAGGGGGACTGATTCTTCCATGGCTTGGGATGAGAGCATGGTCCTGTTTCCTGACTCTAGTAGTGAGTAGAACTGACATAGTCTCTGACTGAGAGTCATCTGAGCGAATAAGCTGATGTGATTACTGGCGCCAGCAAAGTGGGATGTGGAATATAGATCACCTCATAGAGAAAAGAACTGTGACCCCAAGGATTTAGGATTTGGCTTGATACTTTGAGCTAGCATGGAAATAAGACTCCTTGATTTAAGGATACATAGTCAGGGACATATAAGCAATGCTGAGATTGTTTTGCAAATCTGTAAATGCACCACCAAATGTCAATGTCTGCCATATATAACATCATTATAGTTATTTGTCATTACAGATATTTTAGGGTATAGGCAAAGTGGTAATTTGCCCAGGGCACCTACCTGGTTCACTGACAAAACATCAACAGCCAAAACTCATCCAAAAAATGTATTGAAGACATAAATAAAGATGTAAAAAATATAGTTTTTTATATACACATAAAATAACCGAAAAAATATTAAATGTGTTAAATAATAAATCTAATAATATAATAATATGCATCTAATAAAAATACCAAATAAACGTAACTTTAAAAAAGATAAAAGCATACATTTGAAAAATATATAAAAATGTAACAAATAAATATATATAGATATGCATATACCAAATACATAACATTTATGTTGAACAAATATTCTATTATTAATTAAAAAATGTAACTATTTAAAAATATTTAAGCTCAAATTTCCCACTCCAGCCAAAGCAACAGTGGATTGGGGAGCGGTAAAAATTAATATTCCCACTTCAATGCGTGCTACAGTTGTGAAAGGGTTAGATAGCGAGGGGTAAAAATTACTAATCCCACTCCAATGAGTACAACAGTAGGGATAGTGTTGGATAGCGGAGAGGTAAAAAGTTCTATTCCCACTCCAATAAGAGTAACAGAAATGAGTGCAATAGTAGGGAAAATGTTGGATAGCAGAGAGGTAAAAATTACTACTCCCACTCAAGTCAGTGCAACAGTAGGGAAAGTGTTTGATAGCGGAGGGGTAAACATGACTGTTCCTACAACAGTCAATTCAAAATTTAAAAAATTATATCAACAACCAAAATTATTTGAAAAACAATATAAATAAAAAAATATATATGTAAAGAACTAAAATATAAATATATTTAATATTATACATTTAAAATAACATATTATAATGTTAAATACTTAACTGAAATACCTGCAAATATTATTTTAAATAATACAATAAAATATGTTTCAAACAAATAAATATTTTTAGATAGAAATTATTTATAAACAAAATGTTATTACTTACATTTATTTTATTTACATCCTACCCTATAACACCACACACATGTGAACCAACATCTAAACATTAAAAATAAAATGTACTTCCCTAATTAACATAATTAATTATCAATTGCATAACTATTATTCATTAGAAAACAAATTAAAACACATATAAAATAATTGACTTGCCATCATTTACCCCTATAAACCCCATAAACCACACTTAAAATGAATTACGCATTTCCCATATTTAATTTTCAATTAATAAAATAATATGAATTAACAACTAATTATTAATAATTACAAAGTATTTACTTCCCACCCTTTACATCACAATTTCCATATTTAATTTGCAATTACATAATTAATATAAATTAACAACTAATGTTTAATTACAAATAACTTAGGGGTCTAATTGGATGGCAGTCGGAAAATCATACGGACCGACTTGGCAGCAGGAAAAGACCTCCCGCTAGGACCGCGGCATAACCAATGGTCCAATTAGTGTGCTCCGCAGTTGAAATCCGACCATGGTGGTACGATCGTGGCCTTTAGCAATGCGGTGGTTGCTTCTGCCAGCAGCACTGCTGCGATGTGAAAAGGAGCATGTGATGCATATCACTGCACTGCATGGCTGGCACTGCACAGTGCCTGCCACCTGGTACAGGGACATGTAGGGGGGTACCATGGGTACCCCCCAGTGTACCCACACAAACCCCAAAACATTGGGGGGCCGGCATCATAATCATGCCAGCGGAGCCTGGCCCTGCACCGGCACCATTGTAGCGGTCCAGTTCCACACGCTAGGCAGGCTTGCGGACCGGTACTGGTGGAAAAGTGGCAGGCGGAAAATCTCACTGCCGGGGTCGTCACCGCCATGCTAATGGGACCGGCGGTTTTCCGGGTTGCGATCGCAGGAGGATGTCCACCGCTGGCCTGGTGGTTGCCACTGCCAACCCGGTGGCGCCATCCATCAGCCATCCTAATAGACCTCTAACTTCCCACCCTTTACCCCTATAAACCCCACAACCTGCACCTAAAATTAATTAAACAATTTCCATGTTTAGTTTTCAATCAATGAATTACAAATAATAAACAACTAATTGGTAATTAATTAATAGATAATTACTTCCCGCCCTTTACCCCTATAAACCCACAACCTGCACCTAAAATTAGTTAAACAATTTAAATATTTAATTTTCAATCAATTAATATTAATTAACAACTAATTATTGATGAACTGAAAAAAGATTACTTCCCACCCTTTACCCCTATAATCCTCACATTCCGCATATAAAATCATGTACATAATTTCTATATGTCATTTTCAATTAATTATTTAACAATCATTAACAAAAATTAATAATTAATTAAAAGTAACTTACTTCCCAATTAAATAAATACTAATACATTTAAACTAATACATTTAAAACAAATAATCATTTCTTATAATTAAATTACATCCCACCCTATTTCACTATAAAGCCACAACCTGCTAAGGATCTAATAAAAAGCCAAATTGAATTAAAATAAAATTGATAACTACTAAAACTTTAACACATATATTAAAAAATATAAATAATACTTATGATATTTTAAACAAAAATATTATTGACTTCTATACTTTTAAAAACCTTAACCACAATATTGTTGCTGTCGACATATTTCTCTGGCAATTTTTACGACTCAATATTTCTGTAGTTCAAAATTTCCAACTCAGTATTTTATCTACACACCCCTTACTTTACAATACCCGCTCTGGCAAAGTGAACTTTTCCTTCAGACCACTTTGTGTTTTCTGTATACAAAAATTCAGCATATAATTCAATATTATGTTTAATATAGCTGAGGTGTCAAAAATACTTGTTGCAATGGCTCCCCAGAGTCCATAAGAAGAAACTAATTAAACTTATAAAATGTATTTTCAGACACAGGTGTGCCTCTTGTGAGTCATGGCCCCTCCCAAACTCACAAAGGTCAAAAAATCTGAAATATCACTGCAAAAAACACAATTTAAGTGCAATTATAGTTACAAATTAAAACAAAAATCATCACTTTAGGGTGCCTCTGAAAACACAGGTAGCACAATATTCATGAAACCACATGTGGTGCTCATGATCTAACACTTGATGTTACAGACTACAAATTAGTTATGAATAACAAATTAAAGGTCCTATGCTATACATGCTGCGGTCTCGCAACCCAATTACGATGTGATCGCCACCATTGCGGTCGTATTTTGCACTTTAACATTGTGCGATGTTTAAAATGCATGTTGTGCATTTCACTGCACTACATGGCAGACACTACATGGTGCCTGCCACTTGGTTCAGTAAAATGTAGGGGGGTACAATGGGAACCAGTCAACAAACACCACCTCCAGACACACGGGGGGCAAGCAACCGGACCCCCAAATCAATCCCCGCCAGCCTTTCAATGTGGTTTACTAGCTACAGAAAGGCTGGCTGAAGACAGCATCCTAATTAGGTAGATGGTGCCTGCTAGGCACCGTACCATTTTATGGATGGAGACTGCCCTGCCAGGCAATCGTAATGGTTGCCTGTGGCGGTTCTGTGGCAGTTGGCCTTCGCGTCTGCCACTGTCACCTTCAGGATACCCCACCATTGTAATGCGGCGGGAGAAAATCGCGGTCCGATGGCAGAAGGCCTGCCACCGCACGGTTGGTAGTGGCGGTCCTTCCGCCATCGTAAAGACCCCCTAAGTTGTGTCCCTCTGTAACTCAACTGGTGCTCATGTAAAGTTCTCTGAGGCCAGTCGACCCCAGCTGAACTGTTCTCCCCTCGCAGCCCCCGTTCCGGCTCCCTGCTTGAGAGCTCCGGCAACTGTAGCCAGTCGACCTCAGCAGGGTAGCCTTCTTCCTCCTCCTGTGGAGCAGACTCTTAGCCTGGGAGCTCCGGCGAGTGAGGCCAGTCGACCCCAGCTGAGTGGCCCCTCTGTCCCCACTTTGGATCAGGCCCTCTGCTTGGGAGCTCCGGAGACCGTAGCCAGTCGACCCCAGCAGAGGAGTCCCTTTTCTCCCTCCTTGGAGTTGGCTCTCAGGTTGGGAGCTCCGGCGAGTGAGGCCAGTCGACCCCAGCTGAGTAGCTTCCCCCTTCCATCCCTGAAGGAGTTCGGCGACTTAGCCCTGACGATTTCTTCTGGTTCGCCTTTGGATCCTCTCCCTCCAAGACTATGGAAGGTGTTTCAAGAGGACCTCTTCCAACCCCTGCACGCTATCTGCTGTCAGTCATTTGAGACAGCTATTGTTCCAAGCTGCTGGAAGAAGGCAGTGGTATCCCCGCTGTTAAAAAAACCTACGCTCGACCCTGCGTGCCTCTCTAATTACCGGCCAATTTCCCTGCTTCCTTTTCCGGTTAAAATCATGGAAAAGTTGGTCACCCGCGCTCTGTCCAGTTTTCTAGAAGGGAACAGCTGGCTGGATGAGACGCAATTTGGCTTTCGCCCAGCGCATGGGACGGAATCCGCGTTGGTGACCGTGCTAGACAATCTGCGGGCGCGAGTCGACAGCGGTCGGGCAGCATTTTTGGTGCTGCTCGACATGTCGGCCGCGTTCGACACGGTCAGCCATCTCACCCTGATTTCTAGGCTGGAGGAGTGCGGGGTCAGTGACAAGGCCAGGGACTGGCTAATCTCCTATTTGGACTGCCGTCAGCAACGGGTCTCGTTACCCCCCTTCAGTTCTGAGGAGCGGAGAGTGGGACAAGGAGTACCTCAGGGCTCGGCCATCAGCCCCATACTCTTTAATGTCTACCTCCGCCCCCTAGTCCAGCTCATTAAAACCTTCGGTATCTCCGCATTTAATTACGCGGACGATACCCAGCTGGTCTTTTCTCTGGAGGGACAGGATGCAGTCTCATTGGAGACCTTTCATCGATGCATGCAGGCGACAGCGGAATGGCTTCGGTTGAACTCGCTACAGTTCAACGGAACGAAGACGGAGGTCTTACATTGTTCCGCAGATCGGGTCCCTCGTGATCTTCCAGTGGACTTCTGGCCTCCGTCCTTTTCAGAGACAGTGTTTGCGGCACAATCAGCGCGCAATTTGGGTGTCACTTTTGGGCCCAACCTGCAGCTGGATCTACATGTGAATAAGATCTCCTCAACATGTATGATGCTGATCCGCATGCTGCGCAAGGTCCTTCCTCTCCTCCCTGCGCAAGCCAGACCAGAAGTAGTGCGTTGTACCATCCTAAGTCGACTTGACTATTGTAACGCACTACTTCTGGAGGCCCCGGTAACACTCCTGGGCAAGTTGCAAAGGGTGCAAAACATTGCTGCTAAACTCGCCCTCTCGCGCCCCTACCACAGCTCTTCTACGGCAGCACTGCGAGAACTTCATTGGCTGCCAGTTCATCTACGAGTGCGCTACAAAGCAGCATGTATTGTATTTAGGGCTGTTCATGATCTGGGCCCCATTCCTTTGCGGCGAATGTTTGCCTGGTATTGTCCAGCTAGAGCTTTACGCTCCTCGTCATCCAGGCTACTGGTTGTCCCGCGATTCCAGAGAGTGAGGATGGGGGGCCGCTCCTTTAGAGTAGCGGCATCCAAACTCTGGAACTCTCTGCCTATATCCTTGAGAAGCCTTGGAGATCTTTTATCTTTCAGAAAGGCTCTAAAAACTCATCTTTTTCCCAGGATAGGCTGAGCTACTGTCTTTCACTGAGTACGGGTCAAAGCGCCAGGATGCCCTTTGTGGTGACAGGTTGCGCTATACAAGTATGCCACAATACAATACAATACCTTTGGGTCGAGTTTGCGCTATACAAATCTCACCCCAAAATAAGAAGTAAGAGTTGAGAATATTTATCACATTATCATTCCCACCATCAGTGCGATGACTATCAATGTTGTATTTGTTTTTACTCTCTCAGTATTCAATAATGATAACCATTTAGATGTTGTTACTTATTTTTTATGTATTTTGAAAAGACTCTGGTGAACGTTTCTATGCATACATACATGTTGATGTCCTGCTGGCCTTTGTGACTCTAGGAGGGGCAAACTGGAATTAATCCCCAGGTCTGTCAGACCCAGGGTGGGATGGATGGAGCCGGTTGCAGCTGAATTACTAGAAGGTATGTTCATCATTCTGAAGACAAAATAAATACTAGGCGGGGGAGCTGGATTAATTTCACCACTGTCTGTGCTAGGAGTGTATCAGGGAAAGACGTCTGGTTCCTGGCCCAGAGGTTTGATCACCAGCAGGTGCATGGACAAGTGTTCTGCATTTCATTGCCTATTATGTCTTTTTCACAACCTTCCTCCGATAACCTTGCTACATACACACATCTTCTTGATAGAGAAGACAGAATAAATGAGTGCGTTTCATGTTTTCACAATAGTCCTGTTTCTAATTTCAGATGCTGCACTATGTGAGGCGTGTTCACTTTAACATCAGCTCTGGAGAGGAAATCTTCTTTGATGAGAACGGTGATGTGCCGGCGGTGTTTGATTTTGTAAACATCCAGATCTCCTCTGAAGGCTCCATCAAACTAGTGAAGGTGGTGACCTATGACTCCAGAGCCCCTGAAGGGAGGCAGATCAGGATAGATGAAGATGCCATGATGTGGAACACAGAAGACGACCAGGTGAGGATCTTTGGGTGATTCTTTTGTGGGAAGAGGTAGGTAGTACCGCCTGTCACAAGGACCAGATCGATACAAATCATGATGAGGAATTCATAGTAAGAGATTAGGAGCCTATTTTGGTTTATTTTTTCAATTCATGTTTTAAATGTCTTTAACTGTGAAATTATCAAGAGACCATGCAGCTGTCCCTGTGTAACAAAGACATGGAAGATAAAGTGAATGTCATAACCCAAAAGAAGAAGTAATGTGCTCAGGAAGGATTTCAATGAGTTCTTGGTCCTTAACGTGTATCTTCCTTCACTACTGAATTGGCAGCTGTAGGTCCGGCATCCACATTGTGGTGTCATATCTTCATCAGAAAAAACACACTGGATGTTGCAAAGTATTCTGAGAGGTTGTGGACATGTGAGGCACTACCCCTCCCCTGCCACACGGTAATTCATTCATGCTCGGCCACACCTGCTTCATGAGCACTGGCTCCGGCCCCAGTGTATTGCCACCTGTGCTTAGCTAGCAATAGCAGTAGCACAATTAGTCTTTGGTGCGTGTCAACAGTATCTTTGACATAACCAAGTAGGCATCTTTTGGGGTCTGGTGAGAAGGGGACTTCGGTCATGTCAGTGATTACTGTGCATACATTCTGCCAGTATCACACCACCTTTGGGCATGTCCAGGCCAGATGCGCATATGTGGCAGGATGCGGGAGGCAGCGCATGCACGCTGCGTGTTCCGTCAGCCCGATCCTTGGAGGTGTGCGGGTGTGCTGTATGTTCTTTGCAGGTATTTGAAGTGAATCAGTTGGAGACTGTAGTTGGGGGATAGCTATTCACTCTGCCCGTAGCAGTAATGCCAGTCCTCCTCAGATATGTCTAGCCCTAGGTCCATCTCTCAGGCCATGCGTGCTTGTGAAGTGTTCAGCGGGAATCAGCTATTGTCAAAGAATAGAGGCGCGTGATAAGCTTCTGTGGCGACGCGGTTGTGTTGTACATATTAAAGTGCAGTGTTGACCAGAGGAGGAGCTGGGAAGGTGCTGTGCATGTCCTTAGAGGTCGCTCTAACCTATTAATATAACAATGTGTACGATAATGTGATTGGCATTTCCGCTGTGCTGAGTAATGGAGGAAGAAAAAGATTTTTTGTGTATAAGTCAACGAACATTGAAGTACCGAAAAAATATACAACCATATAGAGCTATACGTACAAATAGCCCTAATATCAATTACCATTAATCAGTCAGTTGGCAGTGTAGAAGGTTCAATCATTTATTAAACAAAACAACTCTGCCAGAGGAGCCTCTCGCGACCTAAACCCTTGAGGTCCGCCGAGAAGACTGCTGGCACATTATCAACAGATCACATATATACTGTTACATTTCGAAACCGTTACCTAAGAAGGAAAAATACAAGTTGGTAAAGGTTGGTGCAAAGGAAAGACCACAAAGCATCCTTAGTTTAGCTCAGCTCGGTATAGCAAGGTCGAGGATGGTGACTCCCTTCTGCCAGCTCTAGGAGAGTCTGCACAGCACGTCCTGGAATGTGCTTATCCAGGCTACCCCCACCTACAACCTTAACAGGGCCTAATGGCAGAAGCAGCTGCTTGTTACATTTATCAAACTATTTCTCAAGAGCTAATGGTAGGTTTCCACTAATGCTGCAAGCAGTCTAGGCCACAAAATGGCGCTGGTCGGGTCAATCTGTATTGCCCGTGAGAAGACAAATAACTAAAATAAGGCGTACATTAATCCCTAAACTATTACATGTGCGAGTTTATTAATACTCGAATACCTTCACTGGACTAATAGGTACATCACGCTAATTTCTAACTGTTACTATGTGCTTCACTAGGCCTAATTCAGATTTCAGTTCCTCAAACCCTCCTTTTAGCGTGATGTAGCTAACTAAACAAGGACTAATCCCGAAAAAACTCCTCATCAATGGCCATTAACTCACGAATCTCCTGTTGGAGCATCTGAGATTTAGAAGGGGTAGGAGAAGGCACGATCATAGCTGTCAATTGGTAGCACAATAAGAGCAACAGGCAGGACCACATTGCATACAAAGGCAGCAAGTGAAGAGGATGCCTGCAGCTCCAGCCACTATCATCAATAATTTCCAACCCCAGGTAGATAGAAGCCCCCAAAACCAGCTGGAGAGTGACCAGGATCCATTCTCAGTGTGCATTTCCACAGCAATGCGATGCAACTTTTGAATGGCTAAATGAACCGTGGGGGTGGAGTCTGGAATGTAAACGGAACAAGAGCTGCCGATCACCCGGCATGCTCCTCCTCGATCAGCCAAGATAACATCCAAAACCATCCGGTTCTGGAAAGAAAGAGTCTTGTAGCCTGAAGCTCTTCAGTTATGTTCTTCATAATCTCAGTAGTGACATTAATGACATTCTCCACCACCCTGGACAATCGTCTTATCTCTCTACTATTGAATATCGGACCCCAGAATGGGACCAATCCCTTGTTAAAGTCCGTAAACTGCTGCAAGGAGGTATCAGTCTCATCAACCTCAGTCATTCCGAGCTGTCTTCGCTGCCTATTGGAAACCACCTTTGTATTATAAAGTTGATGAGTTTTGTGATTAACTGAAGGCGCTCTATATACAGGGGGGTACAGGAAAGACAGATAACATTGGCCTGCCCATCCCCGTGGTAACCAGGTGTAAGCATTTTCCCCGCATACAAAATACACATTTGGAGGTGTCAACAGTGGTGGACTGCTAAATATTTTCATTCTATATGTATAATTACAAATACTATTCCCAACCTGTACATGCCCAATCCCATGCACGCAGAAAGCAGAGGAAGTATTCAAGATAGGGATGGGCATGATGCGTTCACTAGTAACATTCCTGGTAATAAACTGTTGAAAATACTGAGAATGATTAAAATTAGCAAAATCATAAAGTTCATCTTGCAACCAAGTGCTGTTTTCATTAGTAGTATGTAAATTCATACACGCTTCTAGGTCCAATGATCCCTCCCCCCCATTTCCTGCTAGATTGAATCCCTGGTGCGTTTCAATATAAGCTAAGATCATGTTATAATCTTTCTCGGAGTACTGTTTGGGGTTCTCCACATAATGGTTATACATGGCTGAAAACATTTGGAACCATGCTTCACAGCTTCCTAAATATGATAAGGACAGAGAGAGAAATAAATCATGTTTATGCATAACTGATGGCAGGAGTCCACAAACCCAACAATCTGTCATGTTAGTAGTACTAGGCGTCTGATGGAGCATTTCTACAAATACATTCTTAGCATAAGTCTGGCGATGCCTTTCCTTATGTGGGGCTAAGGTGAACATCAAATGCTCAGGTGGGGCGACGGTAGAGGGCATCATCGCTTGCATTGTTTATACTCCAAATATACGAATATACTCATAAAAATGGCTAATATAACTGTTATTACTAACACAAAAGCTATTTTGACACGCACGGTCCAAGCAGAAAACATCGGCTCATAAAATGGTAAATATCGTGGGGCAAAAGGGCGTTCTTCTTCGGGTACAATACGACCAAAAGGGTACATTCTTAACTAAAAGTCCAAAACTAAACTCGGGCAAAGCAGTCCGTCCTGCCAGAGGGTTCTTCTCCCTGTGTCCGTCTAGAGTCTCACAGACAGACTCCTATCGTTCATCTCAAGAAAACAGAATGTCTTCGTCGCGGAAATCCAGTGTACAACCTGGCCTTTAACTTGTGTCAGTCTTTCTTTCTGAACAGAGCACAATACCAAAGTTCCAGCTCTCAACGAGTTCAGTCCAGTGTCTCGCTCAGTACCTCAGACACAAATCTAGCAAACCCTATTTATTCAAGTCTTTCCTTATCTCCTAGCCGTGTTGTCTGAGGTACCATGATGTTTTCTTGGCCTTAGGTTGTAACGCACACGACCCGAAGCTTCCTGATCAGAAAATAGCACAGGACAAGGTACGTTTCCTTCATCAGAGCCCCCGCCAATCAAAGTATCAGTGACAGGGCTCCTCAGACTCTCCCGAGGCTTCTCCGGGAACGCAGCCATTTTCGAATCCCTGCCTGCCTTTTAAAAATACCTGGGCCCACTTCATTGTTTTTAACCCCTGATTCCTCACCTTCTTTTGGGTCTCCTGCTCGCCTCCCTGTTCCCCGCGCAGCCGAGGTGAACGCTGCTGCAGGGACAGGCTCTCCCTACTCACCGCCAGCAGCGAGCCTCCCCGCAGGCCACGCCCACCTGCCCGAGGCCACGCCCACTTTACCTTCTTTAGGAGCTGAATTGCAAGCTCAGTCCCTCTTCAGACTCTCCCGAGGCTTCTCCGGGAACGCAGCCATTTTCGAATCCCTGCCTGCCTTTTAAAAATACCTGTGCCCACTTCATTGTTTTTAACCCCTGATTCCTCACCTTCTTTTGGGTCTCCTGCTCGCCACCCTGTTCCCCGCGCAGCCGAGGTGAACGCTGCTGCAGGGACAGGCTCTCCCTACTCGCCGCCATCAGCGAGCCTCCCCGCAGGCCACGCCCACCTGCCCGAGGCCACGCCCACCACGCCGCCATAAAACATGTGCTTTCCACGTACGCGCAGCGGGCGCGCCGTTTGCGCGCCGAAGGCGCGCCTAAGGCAAGCCCGTCTGCGCCCGTCCGCGACCGACCGGGACCAGGGGCCATAGACCCTGCCTGTCCCCTGATATACTCCTCAGCCCAACTCGCCGCACACCTGGCTCCCTTCCCTCTTCCCTCCCTTTTGTCACAACGTCTTGACTCTCTTGGTATTCGTGCCCCCCACCCACCTTGTCCGCTTCATCTCACTCTCTGCCCAATCTCTCCTTCCTCCGCCCTCCCGCCTGTTTCTTGCCCCCCATCCGCTCCTCTTGCTGCCACTGCTTGCCTGCTCAACACTCGTTCGGCAGTCAGGCACCAGACCAAACTCTTTAACCTCCTGAGCACCGATTCCCCTGATTATTTATTTCTCACCGAAACCTGGTTTTCCACTGATTCCCTCCCGGATCTCCTGGCTATTCTCCCCGACACCTATTATGCCCTTCGTGCGGTTTGCCCGGCTGGGAAGGCTGGGGGCGGCGTGGCGATGATTATTCGCTCCACCCTTAAATTTCAGCTCCTTGACCACCCACCAATACCCAATGTGGATTACCTGGTGGCCCGTTCACTCAATCTCCCTGATCCCCTCACTGTCGTCCTTATGTACCGTCCCCCCCAATCCATGCCCCTATTTGTTTCCACCTTGCAGGACCTTTTGGCCAATCTGGCGGTCAACCATTCATCGGTCATCTTACTTGGCGATTTCAACTACTGGCCAGGTGACCCTAGAGAAGATTCTTTCTCCAAAGACTTTTCTGCCACCCTCCAGTGTCTGAATTTTTTACCTCACATTTTTGCTCCCACCCACGCCAAGGGTCATACCCTTGACCAGATCTGGTCATTGCGCCGCGATATCTCACCCCCTTTTTTAATTCCCTGCATTTGGTCTGATCATTTTATCATTTCTTTTTCCATTTTTTCTGCACTTGCGGTCAAATTACCCTTACCTAAAAATTTACTAGCTCGTAGCTGGAACCAAACGGATCTTAACATACTTTCATCTTCTCTGGCCTCTTCAATGCCAGATCTTACTGGTCTCTCCTTAGACTCGCAGACAGAAGCCATTAGCACCTGGCTTTCCTCTTCCTGCGATCAGGTTGCCCCTCTCAAAAAGGTTAAATCTGTCCGACCCTACGACGCACACAAATGGTTCACCAAGGAGCTTAAAGATCTTAAGCTTGGTCTTAGGCGTTCGGAACGTCACTGGAGACGTAACTACTGCCCCACCCTTCGTGCCAAGTATAAACTCCTTCTTACTGATTATAAAAAAGCGATCTTGACGGCTAAAACTAACTATTTCACTGAGAGAGTCGCTCTCTCTGCCAATAAACCTCGAGAAATGTTCTCCCTGGTTCATCATCTCGCTACCTCTGATCGCACCAGCACCAGTCTTGTCCCTACCCAGACCCTCTGCCTTTCACTCAATGATTATTTTATTGACAAGATCGCCAATATAAAGGCTAACATTCCCTTGGCACAGCATACCGGTGTTCCCTGTTCCCTTCCTTTGCCCTCCTCGTCAATGGATCATTTTTCTCCCATTTCTAGAGATTGCTTTCTCAACCTGCTTTCCAAAGTCAATTCCGGCTCGCCAGCGGACTGTGCCCCGGCACGGATCCTTAAAGCTCTTTTTACCAGTTGCCCCGCTCCTTCTCTTGCTCTTCTTAATGCCTCTTTGACTTTGGGTTCTGTTCCTTCTTCTTTTAAAACCGCAAGGGTTCTTCCCATTCTAAAGAAACCCGGATTAGATTCTTCTCTCCCCTCTAATTTCCGGCCTATTTCCCTTCTCCCCTACTTGGGAAAGATCCTCGAAAGCCATGTCACTTCTTGCCTGTCCTCTTACATCGAGGAGAACCACCTCCTGGCCTCCCATCAGGCAGGCTTTCGACCAGAACACTCTACGGAGACAGTTATCATCGCTGTCCTGGATGAACTCAAGGGGAAAGCGGACACCAATCTTCCCCAAGCCCTGGTTCTCCTCGACCTGTCCGCTGCGTTTGACACGGTCGATCATGCCACTCTTCTCGACCGTGTCAGCGCAGCGGGCATTTGTGGCGTAGCCTTTTCTTGGCTGGCGTCCTTCCTTTCGGGCAGGTCTCAAGCGGTTCACCTCTCGGGCTTTTCTGCTCCCCCCCGCTCAGTCACCTGTGGGGTCCCTCAAGGCTCTTCCCTTTCCCCTCTTCTTTTTAACCTTTATATTCATCCTCTCATTATTTCTCTTCGCGAGCTGGGGGTCTCTGTGTATAATTACGCGGATGACCTCCAGCTCGTCTTTGATCTTTCTTCTCCCTCGATCTCTCTTCCTAAATTCTGCTCCACTCTAGTCTTAATCTCTGATTGGATGAGCACCAATCATTTAAAGCTCAATCCCGATAAAACGGAGCTTGTCCTCACGGGTGGTCCCTCCAACCCTTGGTCCCCGATCCACTGGCCCCCCTCCTTTGGCTCCCCCCCTTCTCCGGTCCCCTCTGTTCGGACCTTGGGCATCAAGGTCAGCCATGACCTTACCATGCACGCCCAAGTCAGTTCCGTTGTATCCTCTTGTTTTTTGTCCCTTCGTCTCATCCGGAAGATTTCCCGGTATTTTTTAGCGGACGCCCTTAAATCCATAGTCCTGGCCCTTATCACCTCTCACCTTGACTATGGGAATGGTCTGTATGTAGGCATTCCTGCTTATGAAACCCGACGCCTACAGGCCATTCAAAACCAGGCTGCCCGTCTCATCCTCTGCCTCCCTAAATCATCTCATATCACGCCTGCACTTAAGTCCCTCCATTGGCTCCCCGTGCACCTCAGATCATTTTTTAAATTGGCCTGTCTGACTTTTCGGGCCTACACTGACTCAGCCCCCTTCTTCATTAGTTCTTTGATTACTCCTTACACCCCCACCCGCACTCTTTGTTCCTCTTCTCTCTCCTTCCTACATGTCCCCCGCTTTCGTAAATCCAGAACGGGGGGCACCCGCTTTTCGGTTTTGGCCCCTCGGTTCTGGAATACCCTCCCTCTCTCTATACATTCTATTCCCACCTATGCTCACTTTCGCAAAGCTTTGAAAACATTTCTTTTCTCCCAGGCATTCCCCTGTTAGCTCCTTTGGTTTCCTCAGTTGAGTCTAGTTTGGTCTCAGCGCCAGGAAGCCGCTTGGCCGCAGTGCGCTTTATTAAATTTCTTTTTCATTTTCATTTCATTTCAGGGTTAAGGGCAATTGCGGGTCTCACTGTGGCCGTCTCGCCCGATCCCGTCACTCCTTCTTCTTGCCGTTGCTCTATTTCATAGGCGTCAGAAAAAGAAACAAATGCAGTGGCTCTTTCACCTTCCTGTGTCAAAATTCCATCATGATGTTGCTGATCATAAGGAAGCGGAAGGGGCAACTTCTTCAGATGAGAGACATGGATCCAGTATTTATTTCCATCCACTTTTACTGCCGTCCGTGTGGCTAGTAGGATTTGATAGGGTTTAGACCACCTCGGAGCCAAGTTGGTGTCTTGTTCGTATATCTTAACCAGTACCCACTGGCCGGGTTCCAATCGATGTCGGGGGCCCTCTGGCAGAGGCTGCAATGCTGACGCTACCTGCTGATGAATAGAACGGAGATCTTTAGTCAAAGTACACAGGTAATATATCAACATAGGATACTCAACATCGCTAAATGATTTTGGTCTAGGTACTCCCAATACATTAGCAGGCCGCCCAAAAATCACTTTGTAAGGTGAAAGTCCAGTACGTGAATGGGGAGTAACTCGTAAGGATATAAGGGCCAATGGGAGGGTGTCAGTCTACTTTAAGCCAGTGCTTTCTTGAATCTTAGCCATCTTGAGTTTCAATATTCCATTATATTTTTCCACCAACCCTGCTGACTGGGGGTGTCGAGCTGCATGGAATTTCTGTCGTATCTGCAGTTCATTACAGATATACTTAACAAGGGCCCCATGGAAATGCCCACAATTGTCCGAACAAATCAAACGGGGTAATCCGTATCTAGGGATAAATTCCTTGATAAGAGCCTTTGCTGTAGCCAAAGCAGTGTTCTCCTTAGTGGGGTAAGCTTCAACCTATTTACTAAGTGCACAAACCACCACCAAAACATACTTTAAATTATTGACGTGCTCCATGTGGATATAATCCATTTGGAATACTTCAAATGGCAGGGTTGGGGGTGCACAATTTCCACTCAGAACAGTCTCCCCTTTTCCTGGATTATGCTGTAAACAGCCCATACAATACTGTACTAAATGGACAGCCGTCCTTTGGATGTTAGGGTTATTCCATACTGGGTCGAACAGAGCACAAATACCTTTAGCTCCAATATGAGCTGGGCCATGGGCCATAGTCACAACAGCTTTAACCAAAGCATTGGGCAGCAGCCATCATTGTTTGTCCGTCAAATCGACCCAACAATCATTTTCATCCAATCTGCCCATCTCTTGCTCCCATCGTACTAACTCAGCTGGTGTAGCCTCTTTCTGTATCTCCTGCACGCTCTCTATGGTATTATTAAACAAATCAGATTCTTCCACCCACCTAGCAGAGGAAGTTACAAACATAATCGTTATCATAGACTTGGCTGTGTGTTTAGCCACTTGATCAGCAAAAGCATTCCCTTCCCCCACTTCATCCACCACTGCCTTATGGGCACTGCATTTTATTATGTCTACTTTCTTGGGTAGCGTCAGAGCAGTAAGTAATCGCGACACCAAAGGACCATTCTGCATTTTCTGACCATGAGAGGTGAGGAAACCTCGCTCTCTTCACAGCCGCCCAAAGCTATGGGCCACGCCAAAGGTGTATTGGCTGTCGGTATAAATGTTAACCTCGAGTCCTTCGCTCAATTCGCAAGCTTGTAATAATGCCACTAGTTCAGAGGCCTGGGCTGATCGATAGGGAACCCGAGAAGTCTCGACCACTGTTTTTAGCATGGTGAACGCATACGCAGCTGTTGTTGTGCCATCTGCAAGCTTGAAACAAGATCCATCCACATACAATTCCCCTTGGGGGTCAGATAGAGGAATGTCTGTGAGGTCAACTCTCCCCTTCGTTTCTTCCTCAGTCCGAAATATGCAATCATGTACATCATTTTTGGTTTCACTCGAAGGAAGGGGTAACAGTGTGGCAGGATTTAAAGTGGCACATCGCTTAATCGTAATGTGTGGGCCGAACAGAGTCAATCCATAACCAGTAAGACGTGCACTTGCTAAATGCCGTGTTTTTGTTTTATTCAATAATGCATCCACAGCATGCGGCACCATCACTGTTAGACCAGAATTTAGAACGAGCCAATGTGGCCGAGAAGTAAGCGCAAGGTCTTTGCATACCACCAAATCCTTGCGTTAACACTGAAAGCGAGCAACCGTCGACCTCATGCACATAAAGTACAAAGGGTTTATGGTAATCAGCAGTACCCAAGACGGGTGCAGAACAGAGAGCAGATTTCAAAGAGTCAAAAGAATGCTGACATTCATCAGTCCAAGGGAGAGGTTCATGCACATCTTTAGTGGTTAAATGTAACAAAGGTTTAGCAAGAAGAGAAAAATTAGGAATCCATTGGCGACAGTAGGAGGTAATGCCAAGAAAAGCACAAACTTCACGCTGGGTGCAAGGAACTGACATATTAGAGATAGTAGTAATTTGTTCCGGAGTCAAACGCCTACCCTCCTTCGATAGTAGATACAAAAGAATGGTGGATTTGCTATTTTGACTCGCACATCAATATTAGTTTTCATTAGTCAAGTGTGAATTCAATTTCACACACAATAAACAATATGGAGTGCTACTTTGGCGTTGGATGCACATCCACCTAGGACATCAAACCGTGACCACCTTTCCAAACGTCCGTTCGGGCCGTAGGTCAACACAATGTATAATAAAACACCAGTGCACTTCCAAGATAGTCACTTTAATCCATTCGCTATTGTAGCGTTTCACAGATAGTCCATATCCTTGATCAGAAGCCAAATCCACAAAACCAGAAGGTGTAGAAAATTCAAGCCTTTATTTTGCAAACGCTATAATCCACAGCCGACGCGCGTTTCGCCCGCTCCGGGCTTTCTCAAGGCTGTACATCATACATGTAACAAAGAAAAAAAAATATATATATGCTAAACCCCAAGTATTACATCGAGATTTCTAAACATATGCACTAAAATCATTGCTTTGTCATCTTTATCATGCAACATCATTTAGTGTAATGACCATCTTAACCCTCACCATGTGTATGTATCATGCAGTTGCAAACCACCCACATTTCATTGGAATCGTTGAAAACTGCATATGATGGATCCCCTTGGGAAACCCAAGGAAAACCACACACACCAAGTCATCCAACCATAGTTGTTACCTAGCACTGTGTTGCTCCGGCATGATAGATTTCAAACAATGACCCAGCCAATTATAAAACCGCGCAACATCACTCCCATATAATTAAGTAAATACCAAGTGTCATAAGGAGAAAGGTGACTACCAGTGACATATGTGCCATGAAAGATCCAACGCCATCCCGCCCATGCATATGGCCAGAAAAACGTAACCGCTCACCTTTTGTTGCGTAATCATTAATCTCAGTTCTTGTATCTATATGAAGGTATGTAAATGGTAATGTTGTATCCTTATCCAGTAAATCTATAATGCAATCCACAAAATACGATAAGCTCATCACAATGTCATTTGTTTAAAACTTTTCATTAAAACATTTTTTATTTACTGATTTCTTTATCTCAAATTCAAGACAAATTCATACCTTAGCATGAACAGTCCTTATATTATTGCAGGATCCTTTTGTTCATATCAAATATGTAGTTTGGCTAATCAATTTTCCCAAAAGCAGTCTCAGTGTGGAGCCATGCTACGTTCCACCACCTGTTGGTGAGATATCATATCACTTCAGAAAAGTGCCCGGTTTGTATATATTATCTAGCACTTTCATATCTCTCAACCAATTCCCGGTGCTAGCTAGTACAGAGTTAATACTTGTATGTCTACACTGCAATCATCACCCGTATCTATACGTCACCGATAGTTACGCTCCATCATAATTTAAATGGGTATATCATTACGAGTTCATACCTCGTATCCGTGACCATTGATAATATGCTCCATTTCAATTTAAGTGTATGTGCCGACTTCGACTCCATGCACCCCCATTATCACCGGCTATGCCTCACATTCAAACTTTGGAATTTTTAGCTTGTTATTTGAAGCCTCACTAGACTTATCCCGTAACAGTCCCATTATCCATTATTCTTACCTCAGCATAACCAAAGATCCTTTTGTATCTAATAGTATTATTTGCTGATTAAGCACTCAATAATCTCAATATACAACAAACATTGACATTTATCGATAGGAAATACCATCGGGAATAAGCGATATAAGAATCAGAAAACATTGATATATTTGGGATTAATAGTAACAATTACTGTTGAAGTGACTAGAGAGGCAACCTGTGCTATCTAAGTAAAGGCCACCTTTGATGATAATAGGGATGCTCTATTAGAAGATTTATTCAGTACAAACCCTGGAAATAGTAGCAACAACCCTAAGACAACCGCAAAAGAAGGCTTGCGGCACAAGTTTATCAGATTAGAACGAGTTAAAAAACAAGAACTTTCCCATTGGTGGGACGCAACAGTCCCTAAAGAACAAGTACCTAGGGGTCTACGTGTACTAATCTTTCCCTCATTTGAGGATTTGGATAAGGGACATCTGAAGGAGTGGGAGAAATTGTTATTACAGTCCTCATTATGTATGATGGATATACTAATAAGGGATGCAGAACTGAAACGGGAGAAACTTCTCATAGAAATAGCCAATTTAGAAAAAGAAATACAGGATATCAACTTACCTGAAGTAGCAGACCGTAATTGGGCTATTCTGAAGGATGAGCTACAAGAACACCAAATGTATTTACGAGAGAAGAAATCCCAGAAAATTAAAAGAGACCAACGAGATTACCGTAACGGCAGAGTATACACTTTCGCAAGAAAGTTTGATAACCCTTTAGGTGCTGCCGTCGGCCAACGGTCGTCACGGGCACTACCTCCCCAGTGCTGCGTGCGACCGCTGGACGTCCAGTTCAGCACTGGATAATGGACAGCGCAGCACTGGGGAGGTTTGTTTACGAGCTCCTAAGGTGATAACATCAAACCATACACAAACAAGGCAGGCTCTGATTGTACCTCACAATCAGCAGAGGCGTCTAGCATGTCTGGTGCTTCAAGCATAAGTAGCTTGACCAGCAATGAGTCAGCGAGGGCACAAGAAGGGGCGGTTGGAGGGGTCTCAGATCCATTTTTTTTAGAACTCCAAAGGTTCAGAAAAGGCAACAAGCAGGCCTTCAAAAAAGATATGAGTTCAAAAGAACAAGGAGGGGTAACACCAGAGCAGGACCCAAAGACAAAAACAGGGGTCACAACTCGCTCAGGGGCTCGCAACCAGAAGATGTAACTAATGCGGGGTCTAACACACCGGGTTTGGATGTATGTGATGGTATCAATGTTGTAAATCTTTCAGAGCATGTGTTGACGAATTGTGAAATAAATGTACTCAGCAAAGGACTTGGCTTTTGTCCCAGTGCTATACCTGATGTTTCACTGTTTCACATAAGTTGCTATAAATTTGTCAGAAACTTGAAATTGTGTAAATATTTTCAGGATAGACCACGGATGACTAACAAGAATCTTCTTATTGATAGTATGAATGATAATCCTTCTATCAAAGAAGTAAGGGATGTACACTTGCTGCTTAGTTTGGATGATCACGATGGGGTTCCAAGTCTGGAAGCTGTAGCAGCAGACTTAGATCTGGACACATTCGCCAACATAGACAGTGGTTTGAAAACAAAATCAAGATTTACTCCACAAATAAAAGGAAGAAACAACATTGATATATTTCAACAGAATGTAATGTCAGACTTGTACAAATTGGAAGACAGGTTTTACAGGAACCAGAAGAACAAAAAACAGAATATAACATCTGATGAACGCAAGGCCCTGTCCGATCTCAAGAAAAAGGACTCCCTTGTCATCCGAGAGGCTGACAAGGGAGGAAATATAGTGCTGATGAATCATCAGGACTATATTAAGGAATTGGACAGGCAACTCAGTGATACGATGACATAAACCAAACTCAGTGGTAATCCCATTAAAGAAGTTAAGGATAAAATCTGGAGCCATTTAAAATCTTGGTATGACAAATGCTTAATCTCAGATATAGAAATGAAATATCTTTTTAATGATGTTCCCACCAATCCGTGTATATACTGCTTGCCCAAGGTACATAAAAAGGGGGGGGTGATTTCTCTCCGGGAAGACCAATTATAGCAGGTATAGGCTCTCCAACGGAAAAGATCTCGGAATATATTGACCTATTTCTTCAGCCATTGGTGACTAATCTACCTTCCTTTATTCAAGACACGGGCGATGTCTTGAATAAAATTGCTGATGTTGACTGGGTGCAAGGACATTTCTTGGTTAATATGGACGTGTGTTCATTATACACAAGTATTCCATATGAAGCAGGCTTGATAGCGATACGCCATTTTTTGGACACACGCCCTATTGAAACATATGAACATTCAACAATGCTTGTGTCCATGATAGAACTTGTACTCAATAGTAATGTCTTCCTGCATAATGGCAGTTGGTTTCGCCAAATAAAAGGTGTGGCCATGGGCGCTTAATTTTCTCCATCCTTGGCCAACCTCTATATGGGATATTTTGAGCTCACACATATGTGGCGTAAGGGCCCTGCAGAATGGTTAGATAACATCCTGTATCTAGGTAGATACATTGATGATATGATCATGTTTTGGTCAGGGACAAATGAGGAGCTTGATGTATTTTTTGAATACATCAACGACAATCCATTTAACTTGAGTTTCACTAAAGAACAAAGTACCTCACAGATCAATTTTTTGGATATTACCATAGTGGCAGAGGGTGGAAAACTATTATCTGTACCATATAGAAAACCGACGGCATGCAATGCAGTATTGCATGTGGAAAGTTTACATCCAACCTCACAGATCAAAGCAAATCCATATGGTGAAATGATAAGGACAAAGAGAAATTGTAGTGATGACAAGAAACTTGATGAGGAATTAACCATGGTAGAAAATAGATTCTTGGCCAGGGGCTACGGAACAGATATCATCAATAAGGCCCGTAGTAAAATTAATCTGAGAGATAGAAGTGCGTTATTGAAACGTAAAAGACACACAAAACATGTAACTAATAAGATCAGGTTTATAACCCCCTTCAGTACGGTTAGTACTGACATTTATAGAATACTGAACAAGCATTGGCATCTACTTGTAGAAGACACCACTTTACAAGAAAAAATAGGTAATAAGCCAACTATTACCTTTCAAAAAGGGAAAACTCTCAGACAAGAACTCTGTCCGAGTTACATTCCACCAAAGAGACAGACTAACTGGTTTCCTCCAACATTAAAAGGTTTTTACAGATGCGGCCTGTGCTGCATTTGATGTTTTGCAATGAATAGGACTATCAAATTTCAATATAATAGCATGAAAACAAATGAAATTAATCAATTTAATAATTGCAACACAACACATGTCGTGTACTGTTTAAAATGTATCTGTAACCAGATCTACATCGGCAGCACTACGAGGCCCCTAAAAGAGACGATCCAAGAACACTTCTGGGCCATGAGGAATAACAATCCACAATATCCTTTTGCGACACATTTTAACACGATACATAGGAATACAGAAATCCCTAAAATAGGGTATCATGGTATCGATGTAGTGCCAGTTAGTAGCAGAGGTGGGAATAGAACCTCCAAACTACGACAGAAGGAAAGCAAATGGATAATTTTATTGCGAGCCGTAGAAATGGGGATCAATGTAGATAATGAGCTGGTGGAATTTCTGTAGTTTATGGACACATTAAATCATCTTTCCAAGTGTAATCGGATTGCTAATTAAAAGATCACAAATAGCATATAAATAAAGTTATCCTTGACAGACTCTGTGAGAAAAAGTCGAACAAGGTGTAATGAAAAGGATACATTAATGTTAAGAATGTTTTGAGGTAGTCTCTGACTCAATGAGACAAAGAGGGGTTTGATAATTGCTGAAATGAATCTTGCACAAGATAGAGCGTAATGAATTTATGGACTGATAAGGCAGGCGATGTTTTTACAATAAGTATGACATTATTGCTTGAACATGCATTCAATATACATGACATATGTAAGAAACACCATCTATACATATATTTGATTTATAGATAAGAAGTCTTATGGAATATGATATATATATATTAGTAGACAAAATGTTACAGAGATTAAGGTAACGAGGTGTTGTCTGTATACATGTGGCTTAAATGAATATTGCTCATTCGTAGGGGACATACATAATATGTATTTATTTTTATAATTTTTTTTTTTTAAATGATTGTCAAATGATGGAACACATGTGGGGTCGCGATGATCTCTGCGCACTTTCCAAATTCATCCAACCTAAAAGAAATATAGCTTGAGTCATCTGCAGGGATGATATTATATGTATTAAAAGTGAACATTAAGAGATGGCCGCCGTGGTGGGCGGGTTTGTAAAGGACAGGTAGATGGAGTGTCCTTCGTCTATATCGGCGGTCGGAGTGGTGGGTAAAATAAAACCAACGCCAAGTAATGCGGAAGTTGATGCTGCCAGATTGCAGGGACGGTGTTCAAAGTGGATCTTTGGTTATGCTGAGGTAAGAATAATGGATAATGGGACTGTTACGGGATAAGTCTAGTGAGGCTTCAAATAACAAGCTAAAAATTCCAAAGTTTGAATGTGAGGCATAGCCGGTGATAATGGGGGTGCATGGAGTCGAAGTCGGCACATACACTTAAATTGAAATGGAGCATATTATCAATGGTCACGGATACGAGGTATGAACTCGTAATGATATACCCATTTAAATTATGATGGAGCGTAACTATCGGTGACGTATAGATACGGGTGATGATTGCAGTGTAGACATACAAGTATTAACTCTGTACTAGCTAGCACTGGAAATTGGTTGAGAGATATGAAAGTGCTAGATAATATATACAAACCGGGCACTTTTCTGAAGTGATATGATATCTCACCAACAGGTGGTGGACCGTAGCATGGCTCCACACTGAGACTGCTTTTGGGAAAATTGATTCGCCCAAAATACATATTTGATATGAACAAAAGGATCCTGCAATAATATAAGGACTGTTCAGGCTAAGGTATGAATTTGTCTTGAATTTGAGATAAAGAAATCAGTAAATAAAAAAATGTTTAATAAAAAGTTTTAAACAAATGACATTGTGATAAGCTTATCGTATTTTGTGGATTGCATTATAGATTTACTGGATAAGGATACAACATTAGCATTTTCATAACTTCATATAGATACAAGAACTGAGATTTATGATTACACGACAAAAGGTGAGCGGTTACGTTTTTCTGGCCATATGCATGGGCGAGATGGCGTTGGATCTTTCATGGCACATATGTCACTGGTAGTCACCTTTCTCCTTATGACACTGGGTATTTACTTAATTATATGGGAGTGATGTTGCGCAGTTTTATAATTGGCTGGGTCATTGTTTGAAATCTAGCATGCCGGAGCAACACAGTGCTAGGTAACAACTATGGTTGGATGACTTGGTGTGTGTGGTTTTCCTCGGGTTTCCCAAGTGGATCCATCATATGCAGTTTTCAACGATTCCAATTAAATGGGGGTGGTTTGCAACTACATGATACATACACATGGTGAGGGTTAAGATGGTCATTACACTAAATGATGTTGCATGATAAAGATGACAAAGCAATGATTTTAGTGCATATGTTTAGAAATCTCGATGTAATACTTGGGATTTAGCACATATATTTTTTTCTTTGTTACATGTATGATGTACAGCCTTGAGAAAGCCCGGAGCGGGCGAAACGCGCGTCAGCTGTGGATTATAGCGTTTGCAAAATAAAGGCTTGAATTTTTTACACCTTCTGGTTTTGTGGATTTGGCTTCTGATCAAGGATATGGACTATCAGTGAAACGCTACAATAGCGAATGGATTAAAGTGACTATCTTGGAAGTGCACTGGTGTTTTATTATACCTCCTTCGATAGTAGATGACCTAGGTAGGTCACCTCCTGTCGACAATACTGGAACTTAGACAGGGATACCTTATTACCTTTCGCTGCTAGGTGGTGCAATAATTTAACAGTGGCATCCTTACAACCCTCCTCAGTGTCAGACGCTATTAACAAATCATCTACATACTACAAGAGCACACTACCCTTAGGCAGAAGCAAATCATCCAAAACTGCCTTAAGGGCTTGGCTATATATTCTGGGACTCTCAGTATAGCCTTGGGGTGCACAACAGAATCTAAAGCTTCGGCCAGATAACAAGAAGCCGCAGATCTGACGGCCATCCGTATGAATAGGGATGCTGAAGAAAGCATTCTTTAGATCAATAACTGAAAAATATTGGGCAGTCGGTGGGATCATTGTGAGTATAGTAGTGATATCAGTCACCACAGGATACTGAGGCACTACAATCTTATTAACCTCCCGCAGGTCTATTACAAAATGATATGCATGAATATTCCCCGGAGATCCAGAATCAGAGGATTTCTTCAAAATCGTGAGAATAGGGCTGTTACAAATACTGGCAGCTGTTTCTTCAACCACACCTTTATCAATTAAATCCTGTATAATTGAAAGTAAGGCTCGCTCTCCAGCCGGCGAGATTTTATACTGGGGTATATGTGGCAAGTTCACACCACGTTTCAGTGAAATATGGACGGGAGGGATGTCTAATTTACCGACATCCGCATCCCCCGTTGCCCACAACGTAGTAGGGATACATTAAACTCAGGGGGAAGAGGTTCATTTTTAGCAAAACACTGTTTCATATTCTCATTAGGGGGCTGTATCGTCAAGTAAACACCATCAGGAGAACAGTACATTTTCGCATTCAGCTTCTTCAACATATCCAAACCTAATAAATTCTCACCACAATGTGAAGTCAACAAGAAGGGGGAATCAATAGTAGCCGGACCAATAGTGAAGGGGAGTGGTTTAGAGATGGGGCTCACCACCGGAACTCCTGAAAATCCCACTGATACATTATTTTGCCCGGACAGAGCCGCCCCTGGGACCAACGATCGAGCAACAGAACTATTCATTGCTCCTGTATCTATTAGAAAATTCTTGGAAGTCCCCATAAATTCCCCTTTCACATAGGGTCCTTGTTGATTGACTGGGATCAACACTTGGCCCCTACTCTGTCCCTGGCTGTCCTATGTATAAGCATACCCATCCTGATCTCCGAATGCATAATCCTCATTGAAGTATTATTGCCTACCTTGAGGGTTATCAAAATGGTTTCGTTCAGGCTTGCCCTGCGCCGCTTCTTCTCTACGCATATCACTCCGGTCTGGGCCACCTCAACCAAGTCCCCACCTTCTGACAGCTCCGTTCTGGGCAAGCAGTAACGGACACTGTGCTCTCCAATGTCCTTCCTACTTACAATAGGCACATTGATTTATCCCTAACGGCGGGGCCTGGCCTGTACTTCTTCCTGTCCCCATCCTTCTGGATACTGGCCCTCAGACTCCTCTTCCTCCTCCCCATCCTCGAATGACTTGCTGTAACAACACCAGGGTTTTAAGATCCTTGGCCTTCTTCTCTATTTTATCCTTACTCACATTCTCCCTGTGCTCGTAGTATTGGGCCATACTTAATATCACAGAGGGAGTAGAGGTAGTCCAGGTACTCTCGGCGGCTTGTAGCCGAGTAGAAACTTCAGGTAACAAGTTGGTCACAAAACGATTTACAAACAACTGGACCCTGCCTTCTGTGGCAAGGTCCTGTCTGCTAAAATCAATAAATGTACCTTCAAATCGAGTGAGAAAATCAGAAACACTTTCGTCTTTCTTCTGTTTGCAAGCAGTCAATTTATCCCAATCAACTTTACGTGGGGGAATCAACGTGTGCATATAAGCAAATATTTTCGTGGGGAGAGTAGTAATTTCATCCCTGGGATTGTCTCCAGGTTTGCGATCCCGATCCCAGTCTTTCAACTGGTTCCAGGTTCCCCCCAATTCCGCTGCATGATCGGTACCATGAACCTGTCGCCATATATCTACAGGAACCAACAACACGAAAAACAATTCAACAACAGCTAAAGTCATTACAGCTGAGGCTGCGGCTTCAGTTAACTCTTTATAGTAAGCTGTGGGATTCTTACTAGGGTCAGGCAGCTGTGATTTAAAAGCAAGGACTTCACTTCGTTTCCATGGCGTATATACCCATTGTTCCTGAAACCACGCATCCACTCGGGCTCTTGTAACTACATTATTACCATCACGTACTTCAGGTACTTCAGGATGGAAAATAGGATGTACTTCCCTCATGGGATGTTGAAAATCCCAGTTGGGACATTTCACAAACATTCTGCCTCGATATTTCACCAATGTTTCCACATTTTTGTACACTTCCACCGGACTTAAATCGAACTTGTGAGCCCGATCCAGGATGTCATACAATATTTGAGGAGCCAATTCGTCCTGAAAGCATTGTTCCCATGCATCAATAAGGTAACGTGACATTTGATGCAAAGCATGTTGCTGCATAACTGGTTTGAGGTCCATTATGGTACTCCACAAATCGGCCACTGTATTTACGTCCTTCCGCATCCATTTCACTGCCTGTTCCGCTATAGCTTCCTACTCACTATAGCCCAATGAGGCTCTCGTAAATCGTCGCCTTGCGTTTAACCCACCTGGATCCCCTAGCGGAGTACGATCCCTTTCTTCAGGGGTCGCACCAGCTGATTGAGATGTCCATATAGGACTTGGGGTTGCCAAAACTATATGGGAATTTCCCGGGGGCTGCCGTGTGTCAGGGATAAGGGTGTCCGTGTCTCCCAATGAGGTAGAGGCGGCACGAGAAGTACCTTCAGGGGCGAGAGACACGTCTACCTCCGGGGCGGAGGCTATAAAGGCAGTGGCCGGGTGGAGAGGTACAGCAGGGTATATGCGTTGTGGCGCAGACGGTGGGGGAGGTCGAACGTTTAGTAAATCCTCTATTTCATCTTCCGCTTCATTTTGAGTCACATAACTTTTGTCTACTTGTAACCTAAACTGCCTATCTAAACACTCGATATTCTGTTCAGTCTGACTTTTATCATGGGCAATGGCTTTCTGAGTTACAGTCTGTCCTTGTTTTCTTGTTTTATCTTTATTTTATTTTTTTCTGCTGTGATACGTCTCCGCTTTGCTTCTTTGTGCCACGTATTAAGGGTGTTAAACATGGCCTGTTTGTTTCGTTTAGCAAACAGACGGTCTTGTAAATTCTGGATTGTTTTCTCATCAAAGAACCCTGTCAGTGGCCACTGCAATTCTACATTATCTTTGGTGTATTTATGCCATAAAGTATTGAATAAGAGTGGGGCAATCCCATGCTTACAATACATATCATGACTGGGGATCCCCTCCGGAGGGGACGGTTGGCTTTCGTCCAATCTCGTACCCCTCCGGCAAATACAGCCGAAACATAGCTTACTAAAACTCGGCATTTGCCCTTATTCTGAAAATGAAAATGTTATTCACAATACTCTCATACACATGGCCATGTTCACAATCAAATTCAATTACACACATATAATAAACAGACAACAATCTTTCCATTAACATAAAAGACAAAACAAACTTATATCAAACAAAAGGCAGAGCCTGTCGACTCCTGCCTATGGAGAACTCGCATATTCTTCCAAATGTTTCAAAAAGACCCAAAATCAAGCACCAAAATCAAGCAATCTTGTCCTTAGACTACTTAGAGATAGCCACACAGGTTTGTCAAACCACAGACCGACCTACGGACCATCCGGCAGCCTTCATGGTTCACCTCCCGGACTATTCTGGCTAAGCCCACTCTTTCGAGCGCCGCTCCAGATCTGTCCAAGGGCTACCCAATCGTGGCTGTCAGCCTTTAAGAGAGCAGTCCGGCCGGGTGTGAACTTCTTCCACAAGTTACACCAAGGCGTCTGGTCCCAATCTCTATTATTTTCCAAGTCAGTCCAAAACAGGAGCGCCTGCCCGTGCAGTCTCAACACTGCGCCGTCAGACACCCTACCGAGTTCTCCGTGGTATCAAACCACCAAATACCAAATCTAAATCCAAAGGATATCCAACACAAACAAAACAAATCACTCTCCTGGTGCACTCAGGTTTGATTGCAAGCCTCTCCACTGCCAACTCCTGAAGACCAACGGGGTGTGTTCCCGGGTTACACCCGTAGGACTCCGGTGTAGGGTCACTAGCAGCTGGGGCTCTCTCCATCGGGAGAGCAGAGCAACCCTTGAACTTCGGTCGGTCCTCCCCGCCGATCAAGATCACCCTTCCCAATGTCCCGTTCCTTTCTGATTACAGAGGGTCGACCCCAACGCGGAGTCCCGGCGGAGTCGCCAACTGAAGTAACGAAAAAATATACAACCATATAGAGCTATACTTACAAATAGCCCTAATACCAATTACCATTAATCACTCAGTTGGCAGTGTAGAAGGTTCAAATGTTTATTAAACAAAACAACTCTGCCAGAGGAGCCTCTCGCGACCTAACCCCTCGATGTCCGCCGAGAAGACTGCTTATCAACAGATCACATATATACTGTTACATTTCGAAACCGTTACCTAAGAAGGAAAAATACAAGTTGGTACAGGTTGGTACAAAGGAAAGACCATATATGGGACACAAAGCATCCTTAGTTTAGCTCAGCTCGTTATAGGAAGGTCGAGGATGGTGACTCCCTTCTAACGGGCAGAAGCAGCAGCTTGTTACATTTGTCAGACTATTTCTCAAGAGAACGGCTCTTGCTAAGTGTAATGGTAGGTTTCCACTAATGCTGCAAGCAGTCTAGGCCACAAAATGGCGCTGGTCGGGTCAATCTATATTGCCCGTGAGAAGACAAATAACTAAAATAAGGCGTACATTAATCCCTAAACTATTACATGTGCGAGTTTATAACTACTCGAATACCTTCACTGGACTAATAGGTACATCACGCTAATTTCTGATTGTTACTATGTGCTTCACTAGGCCTAATTCAGATTTCAGTTGCTCAAAATGCTTATTTCCAAGGTGCCAGCGCGGCGTGCTCCCTTCTGTCCTGCAGTGGAGGAAATGCAGGGTTTTCCGGTGCAGTAGCGGAAGGCGCATGTAGAACAGTGGATCCTGTTTGTCTGCGGATGCCATCCCATGCCCATCGTAAGCACGCTACTGTATTTATTTCAGCTTTGGTTTTTTTTATGGTTAGAATAGTGCAGTTTTTAGTGCCCACTGTGCTGCATGATCATCATCACCCCACATGTGGTTGGAACGGTGTTGGATGAAACCGGAAATGTATGAAGCTCGCTTGGGCACAGTAAGTGTAAAGTTTAAAGTCTGGAGCTCCCAGGCTGCCCTGCAACTGGGGTAGTGTAAGGATTTCATATGCTATCCTGGGGTGATAGCCCACCCAGACTAGGGTGATCAAGTCAGAGCTCAGGCATTTGAAGAAATGCGCTGTTAGGGGGAGAGGAACATTGACAAATAGATGGAGCAGTTTCTGGAGGATGATCATTTTAGCGATAGCTATGCGTCCAGAGAGAGATAGCGGTAGTTCGTTCCACACTGAGAGTCACGCTTCGAGCCAATCTAACATGTTTCCATAGTTCACTTTCCACAGTTCCTCCGGATCCCTGCTCAGTCATTTGCCCAGGCATCTGGTCAGCTCAGATACCCATTTGTATAGATACTCTGTTTGAAATGGCTGTATCTCGTCTGTGAGCATGTAGTGTAGTTCCTATTATCCCAATAGGCTCTGCGCATTGGAATAATATCTTCAATAGTATAGACCTAGGACGGAGGTTAACTAGGTCTTCTACTGACGATATTAGACTTAAAGTTTTGGGTTTGCCAGCTAGCTCAGAGTTCACTAGAAACTATCTCGAATAGACAAGGAGGAGTTTAACCTCCCTGGATAGACAAGAAGGGATTTCGTTTCTGACAACCATAGAACATGAC
Organism: Lissotriton helveticus; assembly: GCF_964261635.1. Taxonomy (NCBI): domain Eukaryota; kingdom Metazoa; phylum Chordata; class Amphibia; order Caudata; family Salamandridae; genus Lissotriton; species Lissotriton helveticus. The sequence goes on along the minus strand of NC_136064.1, from coordinate 145,874,486 downwards.
AACTTTGCTCTCCCCTAATCAAGAGTATATCTCTAGAGTCGTGTGAAAACAAAAGACAACTTATTTTACTCAGTCAGTTCAGTGCATTCTTAGTTTCACCAGATTGTAGAGAAAAGGAAGAGACGGGCGTGTTCAATAAAAGATGGTATTTATTGATCAGTCTCTTTTCTCGGACAAGAGAAATGAATCGCTATTATTGCAATACTTATAGTTAAGTAAAGTGCATACAGTAAAGACAGAATTACAAAATAATACTGAAAAAGCATTGATATGGTTTCTGAGCCATACGATACTTTAAAATGGATAAAATAGATACATACATATATACATTTGACTAATCGTACTCAACTGGTGCTTCTAACCACGCCTACCCCAGTGTACCTGACCTAAGCCTAATACGTGGGCGGGAGTAGATAAGTAGCAGTTTAAGTTAAGTTTGTTTTGCCAAGGGACTGACTCAAGAATTCTCTGCAAGGGGTTGTTCAGTTCGGTACCTGAGATCTAGAATGGTGGAGGGATGGTATCTCTTATCCCAGGTCTTGATATTCCAGCTGCCTGCGAGGGCTGCTTGGAAGCGCCGGAGCTGGATTTCTCGGCAGGAGAAAGGCAGCGTCTCGTCCTCAGCGCGTCAGGAAGGCGGGGCAGCGCCAGTGGGCTTCGCTCTCTGCTGGGCTCCTCGGCAAGTCTTGCTGCTCCAATCTCGTCACCACCGTGTGTGTTTGCTTAAGGCAATTTCGGTAATATTTATACCTGAAAGGTGCCGAGATTGACGTAAGGATGGACATATATACGTCAATAAGGATGTCATACGAACGGGTTTGTTCGCACATTCTTTTACTGAAGTTCTCGGTGAAATCAAAACAATGGCTACGGGAATTTCCAGGTCGCTGTAGGTTTGATTTGTTTTGAGAACTCCGTATTCCTTATCAGGGGCTGGAGGAATAGTGCTTGCCTAATTAGATGGCATGCGTTATGACCTAATCAGATAACGCGCTTCTGTGCCGTGGTGTGAGAGTGGGCAGCCCTGCCCAGTGCCACGTGTAATAGTGAAAGGGTCTAATATGTGTCAGGCTAACTCGCTCAGCTCACACATATAAACCCAAACAAGTCAGGTGGGAGGGAGAACTAGGGAGGACATTATCGCACAAAGAATGTATCTACTATAGATCCCATCACACATCTTGACACACAGCTGCGACTGGAACACTGACGTATATAATGTTGTACTGGTATCTCACCCCAGAACGATTTCCTAAGATAGATCAAATTAAGAACCCATAGTGCCGAAGGGGTGCCAGGAGACCGGATCACTAGTTCACCTATTATGGGAATGCCCGCAGATTAGAAGCTATTGATCACAAATTATAGACGAGGTTGACCGACATTTTGGGACGCAGCTCCCATGTATTCCAGCTTATATTTTATTGGGTTTACCTAATCTGTTGATATACCCTTTGAAATTTTTAATAGGTAGGCAGATGTGCATCTGCAGAATGTCCTCCCACATACCCCGACCCACTTACGTTGGCTCCACTGCCTCTGGTTTGTCCTTGGGACGGAGAAGCTCGCACACACCTCTAACATGGGGGAGAAGTCCTTCCAGGACCTCTGGAGGCCACTCACTTCCCTTTTATCTCAGGAGTTTCGAGAGTTGGCGTTCTCCCGCTACCTACTGGAAATACGGCTCTCGAGTGCATCAACCGACACTACACCAGACGAGCATGAACATGGACAGTAGACGCTGAACAACGCCATATGACATCGAAGAGGTACGGGAAAGGGTGGAGGGAGTGGGAGAGGTTTACAGATTCTGTTTATTTTGTTATTTAAACTGTTGGGATTGTACAACACTGTCTCCGTACCAAATGAGCCTTGATCTGTATCCCTGTGTTACATTAATATAAAACATTTAAACCATATAATGAATAATGAGTTACTGTTTCTGTATTCTGTTTTACAATCTGTTCAAATGTGAATATGAGTCATAAGTTGAAATCCCAATTCTACACTCTTATATATAACACTGTTTCAAACTCTTACCACACACCTGATAAATAAATGACACATAGTTTTAAAATTACCCCACCAAACACCGTTAGAATCTTGTTAGCTCAATAGCCAATTACAGCCAAGATGGATACATGACAAGGAGCCAACTTAAGCAGACCTTGTCAGAGTTTTTATTATGTGTTTGCCCATTGTTTTGGGAAGTAGAGATATGAAGAGGAGGAGAGCAGAGGGATTTTTAAGCAAAGGTTTAAATCTTTTGGCAGTCCAGTCAAGATGCGATTTGCAGATTCCGCTTCCCACCTGATGTTTCCATGGACATGGTTTCTGATCGGGAGCCGAGTCTTGATTCTGATGTATGCCACTCCCAGGTTATCCGAGCCAATGTGATGAATCAGCAGCTCCATATTTCGTACCACTGGATCTTTTTCATTTCATGTTCATTGGCGTTGTAGGCTTCTCACCTTCAAACCGGTCCCAATGCTTGCATCAGGTCCTGAGATGCATCAACCAAGGAATGCATATCCTTATACTCAAGCCACGGTCACTGGAATGAACTGGGCAAAGGGTTTCTAAGGCATTTCATTAAACTTCCCACATGTGCTAGGTGTCTATTGGCTCTTACTCTATGCATACATGTTGATCTATCTTACTTACGGATGTGGCGATTTACCCTGTGTGGAGATTCTGCCCTATCTTTGGAAATGCCGCTCTGCACACAAATCATAGACTCCATAGTCAGGGCAGAGAACTCAGTCTACAGTGGGTACATGGGAGTTGACATACCAAAAGAAAAAGTGATTCATTTTGAATTAATTCTGAGTCACCACCAACTCAGAGAAGCATCTCACTTCATCCTGCTGCTCCTTGCACCAATCTTGACCCCCACATGGCTGAGTGACTTGAGGAAAAAGGACTCCTTCACAGAGATATAACTACACATTATTCATGAGAGGGTTCTTGCAAAGTACCCTCAGCTTTAAGGGGGACCAGATATCCAGCTGAGTAATGCAGTGTGTGCCCAAATATGGAAGTGCAGTGCCATACTGCAATGCAGTGGGAGTTTTCAAGCAGCAGGGAAAAATGTGCTGCACACACTGGGAGAACCTGAATAGCTTGGCCCACAGGCCATATAAAGGACCAGGCATTTTGGATGTGTTCTCCCATCTACATACACAGAGCGCCCGAATGACCCCACCTGACCGAAGGGCCTAGAAGCTGCCTTCCTGACCCTCCATGCTGAGCTGGTAGAGTGTTGGAGCAGTAGAGAAACAGTAAATACAAATTCCTTATTATTTGTCTTATAGTTTGATTTAAGTGGTGGGAGAAATGTCCTGTCATTTTTTGTTTATTACCTTTAACATTACTTATGTCTTAGCTCCAAAATGTCAAAGGTTCATGTGCATTTCTTCATAAAAAGTACTGGGAGTGAAATGACCAGTGAAACCTTCACCTTGCAAACTCTGATGTCATGCTGAGTGTTTGTCTTAAAGATGTTTAATGTTAACTCGACAGTGCTTGATGTGGCTATTCTGTAGCAAGCATGTTGTATATTTGTTGTGTTTCTCTGTACTGCCATGTGTTATTTGTAAGATAGTCCAGGCTAACATTGTGTACATTTACCTTACTTGATACGATTTCTTGGATTCACTTCAACATACTTCAAATGTGTGATCAAGTGCAATATTTGTGAATTAGCAAATGGCATTACATCTGATTAACAGATATTGTATTGTCCTGCAAACAATATCCGTTAGTTCGGTCATTGCACTTCAATGTCAGCAATTCTTTGATGTTGCTTTTCTTTTTCTGTACTTTGTTAACCATATATATATATATTGTTTATTTACACTTTTCACTGGACTTGGTGGGCCAAGCAAAATGCCAGCAGGACCACGGGCAGGAAAAGAAGATCCTCGGCACACAGTCAGGTTTGTCGGCTTAACACCACAATAGAGGGGGAGAAGGAACCAACTACAAGCATGGATAGTGCTCCCTCTCTGAAAAGAAAGTGGACCATACCAGCCATGGGGAGAACGATTTCTGGGTCGATTTACAAACATTTTGCGCTGGCTTAGCAGCACAAAATATGCACTAACCAGCACAACATTATTTTTTTAATTTACTTTCCAGTGCAAAACTTGTATTGCGCTGGAAAGAACCCTAAAAGTAACACAGACCAGCGTGAAGCACTGATTTGCATCGCTTAGCGCCAAGGAGCCATTACATGGGTGGTACATTGGCATTTCTGTGCAACCACCCATGCCATTTAATGCAAAATCCTGTCTACAAACAATGCTAGCCAGGGTTTAGATCTAAAGGTTAACACCATTTTAAAGGAGGCGTTAAAAGGAGAAATGTTTAAAGACCGCCTTTCTTTTCCAACTTTGCATGCATTCTGCAATGTGCAGCAAACATACAAGCTGGAAAAGTGTTAAAGTGTGTCTAAGCATAGTGTTTAGTACTCGAATGGTATCCTTCCAGTTCAAAACCTAAAGTAGACTCAGGCACACACTCTAGCACTATGGCGCAAAGGCGTGTGTCTGGCGCACTGCAGCTCACATACACGCTGATGCTGAGAAAGGGGAGGATAGAGCCATATCTCTGAAGGATTGGAGCTCTTTCGCCCCTCCTTGTCACACAATGCAGCACAGCATGTTTGGCTGCTTCACTGTCTTCCATGATTTTTGAGAGAATCCGGGTCATTATGTCTCCTCCTGGCCAAAAAAAGAAAACTATGTAAAGTAGTTTCCCAGGAGCAGGTTCGGACACCTTCTGAGCCTGCCTAACTCACAAGGCCCTCATTCCATCTTGGCCCCCAGCTGCACCCCCAGAAACTACTTTTTATCCCAGTGCTCACCTAGAAGACCTCTAGTTGAGGGAGACATTTCCTACAACATAACAGACACCTTTGAAATCCACATTCCATTCCATCAGTGTGTGTGCCTGTGGTTGCACTCCAGGTGATGATAACAGCTGTAGAGGACGCTATGGCAGAAACGTTTAATTCCACCATCACCACCCTGACTGCAGCTGTTTTATCTAAGTTGGCTACCACACCCACCCAACCTATTGTTGTCTCATCCCCAGCGTACTCTGTCCTCACTGTTTCCACTACTATCTCGTGAGTTTTATTCCTGTAGGGTGTGTGTGATCCTGCACCGTACAGACAACTACTGTCCATGTCTAAGGAGTATTTGAATATCATTGTAAAAACTTAGGGCTCGGATGGTCAGTAACTCTGTTCCTCAAGATAGGACCCTGATTACAATAGTACATGTGACTTGGTTGCCTGGCATTATTATTTGACCACAAACTCCTATGTTTGGACTGTATTTTGATTCTGGAGTACTTTGATTGCCCCTTTGTTTATAAATTGTTTCTCTTGACACTTCCAGACTCTTGGGACCTGTTTCCCTCTTCTCCCGCCGCTCTGCTGTTAAGTAAAGGAGAAATGCTTTAAGATCTCCTTTCTTTTCCAAATTTGCATGCATTCTGCAATGTGCAGCAAACATACAAGCTGGAAAAGTTTTAAAGTGTGTCTAAGCATAGTGTTTTGTACTAGAATGGTATCCTTCCAGTTAAAAACCTAAACAGACTCAGGCACACACTCTAGCACTATGGCGCAAAGGCGTGTGTCTGGCGCACTGCAGCTCACATACACGCTGATGCTGAGAAAGGGGAGGATAGAGCCATATCTCTGAAGGATTGGAGCTCTCTCGCCCCCTCCTTGTCACACAATGCAGCACAGCATGTTTGCCTGCTTCACTGTCTTCCATGATTTTTGAGAGAATCTGGGCCATTATATCTCCTCCTGGCCAAAAAAAGAAAACATGTTGAGGTGGTTGTTGTTGTTTACTGTTCTCCGCCTGGTCAGGTAGGTGTTCAAGGACCTACTCCACCCGCAAGCTTCTGCCTGCAAATCATCCCTCGTGGTCCAGTAGGGTAGCCTTGCTCTTTTGCTGGACTCTGCTGTCAGTCTCTGTGTTTGTGCTATTTCTGTCTTTCTGTGCCCGTTTTTCTGTATTTCCTTCTAGTCTCTTTACTGCATTTTCTATTGTGCCTGTCTTGTTCTTCTATCCACTGTGCCTTTCCTGCCGCTGCTGCCCCTGTGGTTCCTCCCCCCCTGCTGGTTCCCATGCTGCCCACCCCCTCCCCTACTTTATGGCACGCCAAAGGCAAGCCCATCTGAGCCGATCCATGACCCGACTGCAGCCAGCGTCAGGAACCATGGATCTTCAACTTCCCACCGCTACAACCTTGCTGCCCCCCTCGCACTCAACCCCAGAAGGAACAACTGCCATCGGTCAACGCCGAACACCACCAACAGCCAGTTCTCCTGCTGTCAGTGCCGCCAATCCTTCACCTCTGACCACACCCCCTAAGGCCCCCGCAACAAACGTCAACAACACTGACGCTCTGAAGTGCATCCTCCTCAATGTATGCTGCCTGCACAGACATGCGGTAGAGATCTGTGTCAAAACTATAAGTGAACTCTTACCACGACTTGCACAGGAACAGATTGTATCTAATTTCCCAACTCCATCACTAGGATACCTCAGAGTCCGTTAGAGAACCTTGACCCTCAGGGACCCTCGGGAGGGAAGGGGGAATTGGATAAAATAACAAACGATAGAAGAGACTGCTCTGGAAATCTTCTTCAGCTTCTCTTGTCACGTCTGCTTTTTAGACTGAATCTCTGAGAAGTCCTAATCAATACCAAAAGAGAGATTAATACACCTCCTATCCTGTTCTTTTTTGGATAACTAATTCTAAATGTTTCTCAAAGATTTTCCATACTTTTACACTGCTTTCACATCTCCTGTCTTTTGTCTCATTACAGGAATCTTCAGAATAGAGTCTCTAAACCAGGTAGGTTTTGTCTTGTCCTATAAAATGTCTCACTATGTTGTTTCTCTTTTCAACATCTATATATGTACACATGTATTAGTATCTTTAACTTATCTTTTAATTGCACAAAAGGATTTAGCGACTAATCTGTTGTCTTCTTATTTCTTCTCCCAGGTGCTGATGAAACGTTTCAGTGCTCCGACTCGAAGACCTGCGGTAATAAGAAAAAATGTGCGTGGAAGAAATGCTCTTCTTCTGCTCTCCACAAACTCTGAAATTCTAGGTGGGAGGGAGGGGGGAGTCGCGACGAAAATGGGCGGACGCTAAGGACAGGAATTCCCGACGCGAAAGGGACAGCACACGGGTAAGTACACGGAGCTCAAATTCGGTGATCCTCCTCAGAAATTCTCTCTGGTGAAGTGCGCATTAGAGATTGAGTGCACGCTTCACCTAGATGCCGGCACCTGTGGGGACACAAACAACTAGACTGCCAACTCTCCTCCAGTGTCAGTGGCCATCTTGGAATTCGGCTCGTGAAACAAGTAACTCCAGCAATGGTTCTGGGCTTGATTCCTCTTGTCAAATCAGCAATTCTTCGTTCTTAGGGCGCAGACCACCTGGACTGATCTTGTCTGGGGCTTGGGCGCTCTGACAGTACCCCCCAACAAAGGAGGTCCTTCCATCTTTGGTTTCAACAGGAATCTTTTATGGAAAGCTTTCACTAACCTAGGAGCATGAACATCTGAAGCACACAACCATGATTGTTCTTCTGGCCCATAGCCTTTCCAATCCACCAGATAATACAGTTTTCTATTCATTCTTTTGAAGTCTAAAATTTAATTTAGTTCAAATTCTTCTCCAGACTCAAATTGAATAGGCCTTGGTGGCGAATTTTTTCGTAATTCTGGTGATGCCTTTTTTAATAAGGAAACGTGGAAGACTGGGTGAATCTTCATCTAGGCAGGCAGATCCAGACGATAGGTCACTTGACTGATTTTATTCTCCATTGGGAAGGGCTCTATAAAACTAGGTAGAAACTTTCAATTTCCTTTTAACCTTAGGTGTCTCATACTTAACCATACCTCTTTTCCTTTAAACAGGGACCTTCTCTTCTTATCTGCATAGATTTTATATTTCTTTTTTTGCCAGCCCTAAGTTCTGAGAAGCGTTTTGTTGAACCTCTTTTAAGTGAGTAAACAAATCTTTAACTGCTGTGACTGAAATCTCTGTGTGCTTTACTGTGGAATTTGGGTATCTACTATAGTTTATATAAAATGGAGAATACTCCGCTGCCCACAAATAGTCTGGCCAATCTCCCCGTTGCTTCAACAGGTACAACCTCAGATACTGCTCTAATTCTTGATTAACTCTCTCGGTCTGCCCATCTGTTTCGGGGTGGTAACTGGTGGAGTATCTAGCGTCAATTCCCAACTCCCTCAAAAATGCCTTCCAGAAATGGGACAAAAATCGAGAGCCTCAATCTGAAAAAATGTTCTTGGGGATTCCATGAATTTTGACTATATGAGTACTAAGGTGGTTTGATAATTGTTTAGTAGTTGGGACCCCCTTTAAAGTTAAAAAGTATGCCATCTTACTAAATGCATTCACTACCACCAAAATTGTGTTATACCCTAAACTGGAAGGTACATCAATGATTAGATCCATTGTTATGGTGTGCCATGGACCAGGAGGGGTGGGCATGGGTTGTAACAACCCTTTTGAAGCCTGCCGTTCTGATTTTCCATGAGCGCAGACTTCACATGTCTTTACATAGTTCTCGATATCCGAAGGCCACCAGTAGTGTCTTTTCACTAGTTCCTCTGTCTTGGATTCTCCCTTATGTCCTGCTAGAAGGTTATCATGACACTCATACAGCACTTGATTCTGCAATTCCTTTGTTGGTACATACAAGGCTCCATTATGATAAGGTAGTTGACGTCGAATTTCTCTGTCAACATCTTCCTTGACCCATTCTTGCATCTCTTCCGGACTCATGACTTAAGCCACCTGCTTATCCAAGGTAACTGGCGTAGTGGCACAGATTATTTTAGAATCAGGTATTATGGCTTGACTTTCTTCCAAAGATGTCTGGTCGTTGTTTCCAATTCTAGACAAAACACCCGCTTTTCCATTCTGGGCGCCAGGTCTGAATGTAAATTGTAATGTAATGTGATGTAAATCAAATGTAAATGTAATGTAATGTACATGTTAATGTAAATTGATACTTGTATATCGGACTACTCACCCGCAAGGGTCTCAAGGCGCTTGTACGAATACCGCTGTGGAACTTATCCTGGCTTTCGCTGTGAGGTGTCCACTCCTGGGGACCCCCAAGGTGGAGGCCAGGCATCCTTAGCGTTGTGGGGGCCGTTGTGGAGATTAAGCAAGCTATTGCCCAGAGATGCAGAATGAGACTCCATGATTGGAATAGGCACCGAGGTGAGCATTATCAGGTCCGTGGAATTGTGATCCCAAGACATGCCGAGGCGGGGAATTGAACCCTGGTTGCAGGCTAGACCTCTGCATCAGGGACTGCCGCTCTAACCATTGAGCCACACTTCTTCTTCTGAGTGTGATCACAAAATCATATTCAGCAAAATACAGTGACCATCTCAGTTGCCTCGGTGTCAATGTTCTAGCGGATTTCAAAAATGTTAGGTTTCGATGATCAGTAAAAACTGTCACTTGATGTCTGGCCCCATGATGTAATGGCACCCCTCCTTAATGGCATCCTTACACCCAAGTAATTCCTTTTTGGTATTGTGTAGGTCTGTTGTGCAGGTGGTAATTTTCTTGACAGGTAAGCCACTGGATGTAGTTGACCCGTCTCTATGTGTTGCTGGGATAGCACTCCTCCAATTGCTTGATCCGAGGCATCTGTTACAACATAAAAGGGTTTTGATGGAACCCCATGTAAAAGCGCAGGGGCTGAGGTGAAACTCTTCTTTAACCTATCAAAGGCTTCCTCAGCTTCTTTGGTCCATTCAAAACGCACACCTTTTCATAACAATTTAGTGAGAAGCAGAATTTTCCTTGAAAACTCATGGATAAACCTCCTGTAAAAATGTGGGAATCCAATGAACCTCTGTACCTATTTTACACTGGCGGGAAACTTCCATTCTACAACCGCCTTGATCTTACGCTCATCCATAATCATTCCTGTTGGGGAAAGGACGAAACCCAGTTTCTGAAAAACTCTTCTCACTTGCTCGTGGTGTTTGCTGACTTCATCAGAGTATATTGAAATGTTGTCAGTGTACACAATTGCACACTGGTCAATATACTCTCTGAGAATATCATTGATAAAGTGCTGAAAAGCCGCCGGGGCGTTACACAGGCCGTAAGGCATAACCTGGTACTCGAATATCCCAAATCTTGTTCTGAAGGCAGTTTTCCATTCATCACCCTCCTTCATTCTGATTAAATGGTAGGCTCCCCCCAGGTCTAATTTGGTGTAAATCTGTGCACTTTTGACTTGATCCAGCAAAACTGAGAAAGAGGATAATGATTTTTTTTTGTAATTTTCTTTATGGAGCGATAATCTATACACATTCTTAGATCTCCTTCTTTCTTCGGCACAAAAAACAAAGGTGAAGACACTGGGGATTAGGACGGCCGTATGTACCCGTTTGCCAAATACTTATCCAAGTATTCTTTCATATGTTGGTGTTCGTTTTCTGTTAGTGCGTAGATTCTACTGCATGGCAGATTTGCGTCAGGCTCCAATTCTATTGTGCAGTCATAGACTCGATGGGGAGGTAGTTGTACAGCCTCTTTTTCATCGAAGACGTTCTCAAAGTCTCGATATTCCTGGGGTATTTCCTGAGAATTGATTATACATACTGACGCGCCAGCCAAGCATAAGGAGTGAGCAGGGTTGTCCTTGCAATTCTTTTCCTTTCTTTTTATGCAGTTCTCCTTACAATAGCTTGGATCCATCTCTATTTTTCTCGTGCTCCAATCGATGGTGGGATTATCTACTGTCAACCATCTTAGTCCTAGAATGAGCTGAAATTGGGGCTGTCCGGCCGTGGGGGAGCTGCACCATCATCAGAGGGACAAAACACAGTTGCCAGCTGAGCGAGGCTGCCATCTGAACTTTCAGAATTGGATCAGCACATCACTTTCTGCTTGCTGAGCCTGCCTGCCTGTAACATCGCCTACTAAGGAAACAAGGATTTTAAATACAACTTGGACAATTGAACTTACCAAAGTAACAATGATTATCGCGGTTGGACCTCGTGTCCCAGAATGCATTGCATAAAGTTTGCACTATGCACACCCCCACTGAGGGTAATTATACTACCTAATGAATGCCGGAAATAAATAAATACCGGAAATGCAATAACTGCGTGAATTCAAATGTTCGCTGTTGAGCCCATGAAGAAGGGGTCATGGAACCCTGAAACGCGTCAGCGAATCACTCTATGATGAAACAGAAAGGCGGGCTGCAACCTCATAGCCTGTGTGCTGAAGTGATGTCGAGTGAGCTCCTAAGCTCAAGGGCACATTGGAAAGCAATTTAAGCACGGCGGTCCGGCCCTGGGGGAGCTGCACCATCGTCAGAGGGACAAAACACAGTTGCCAGCTGAGCGAGGATGCCATCTGAACCTTCAGAATTGGATCAGCCCATCACTTTCTGCTTACTGAGCCTGCCTGCCTGTAACATCGCCTACTAAGGAAACAAGGATTTTAAATACAACTTGGACAATTGAACTTACTAAAGTAACAATGATTATCGCGGTCGGACCTCGTGTCCCAGAATGCATTGCATAAAGTTTTCACTATGCACACGCCCAATGAGGGTAAATATACTAACTAATGAATGCCGGAAATAAATAATTACCGGAAATGCAATAACTGCGTGAATTCAAATGTCCGCTGTTGAGCCCATGAAGAAGGGGTCGTGGAACCCTGAAACGCGTCGGATAATCACTCTATGATGAAACGGAAAGGCGGGCTGCAACCTCATAGCCTGTGTGCTGAAGTGATGTCGAGTGAGCTCCTATGCGCAAGGGCACATTTGAAAACACTATATATATATATATATATTCACTGAAAAAACCATAGGTTATAGACCATATATAGTTAGGAATTAGCATTTACAAAACCTTGAAAATTCACTGAAAAAACCATAGGTTATAGACCATATATAGTTAGGAATTAGCATTTACAAAACCTTGAAAATTCACTGAAAAAACCATAGGTTATAGACCATATATCGTTAGGAATTAGCATTTAAAAAACCTTATTTTTCTCACACAAAACCATTGAAATTCCATATATAGTTAGTTGCACTAACTATATATCGCGCACCCGCAATCCACTGCTGATGATGTCACATATTACATCATTCATGACATGGTCAGTGACATCACTGATGACATCACTGATGACATCTCAAATGACATCACTGATGACAACATCCAGTGACTGTATGTTTCTGTAAAGTTAAAATATGTCTTACATATTGAAGAATGAGTGGAAGTATAAGTGTCTGGATGAAGGATTTAGTAGGTGCATGACTGAATGTATGAGTGAGTGATTAAATGTGTCTCACTGAGTGCATGGGTTAGTGACTAAACTGTCTTAATTTGTGCATCATTATGTCTGTTGTTCTGTAAACTGCTGCATGTGTTGATCAGTAGCTATATGATTAACTATATGGGTTATTGATTGATTGTCCAAGTATTTGTATGGGAGACTGAGTGTGTGTGTGGCTGGCTGGGAGGTGTGTGACTCTGTGCAGATCAATGTGTACTTGTATCAATGATTGTATAAGAGAGTAAGTATGTGTTAGTATATGTTTGAAAATGTAAGGTGCTCTATGTTTAACTGTATAGACAAGAAAATGGAAGTGTGATTGATTCTTTACAGGACTGACTAGGTGTGTGAGTAACTCCATGGATGAGTGGCAGAGTGTGAGTATCTGTATAGGTGTATGAGTGCATATGATAGTGTTGTAAAGATGAGTGATTGTATGTATGAATGATTGTATGGGTGAATAAGTGAATGTGTGTGTAGACGTAGGAATCAGTGAGTGCGTATGTAGTAACTAGTATTGGTGTGTGAATGGTTTCAAAAATTATACTGGGTGTAACAAAGGTTATTTTAAAATGTGAGGAGATGCATTGTATTGTCACATGAATGATATCATCAGTGATGTGGTCATTGATGTCAAATGAGATGTCATCAGTGATGTCATCAGTGATGTCATTTGAGATGTCATCAGTGATGTCATCAGTGATGTCACTGACCATGTCATGAATGATGTAATATGTGACATCATCAGCAGTGGATTGCGGGTGCGCGATATATAGTTAGTGCAACTAACTATATATGGAATTTCAATGGTTTTGTGTGAGTAAAATAAGGTTTTTTAAATGCTAATTCCTAACGATATATGGTCTATAACCTATGGTTTTTTCAGTGAATTTTCAAGGTTTTGTAAATGCTAATTCCTAACTATATATGGTCTATAACCTATGGTTTTTTCAGTGAATTTTCAAGGTTTTGTAAATGCTAATTCCTAACTATATATGGTCTATAACCTATGTTTTTTTCAGTGAATTTCAAGGTTTTTTTAATAGCAAATATCATAAGCTGTCGAATGTCAAGTACGTGGTAAGTAAAAACATTTTCGTGTTTATGCACACTGATCTGCTTTGAATGCTGCCCCCCACCCCTCATTTCTATTAGGAGTACTCTCTCTTTGCAGATAGTGAAGGGTAGTTAACGCAGGCCTTTGCCCCCGTTGTAATCCGTCGTGCCTGCTTCTCTCTCCATTTGATTGATTGTTCTCTTTGGTTCATTCTCTATTTACAAACAAGCACAGAGTCGCAATACTCTGTTTAGTCTTTGCAGATAGCGAAAAATCGTGTAAAAAAACTAAAGAAATCGAGCAAAATCAGTAGGCCACTAATGGGATCTCTTTTTGACCTCGCTAAAATAGAAACATTAGGAACAACCTGTTGAAAATAGCAATGTGTATGTACATAAGCGCCGTTCATTTGTGTTCACAGTACCCCTTGTTGATTGTTTGAATCGAGCATTGAATTGTTCGAAGTTGGTTCTCTTAAGGATCTTCTCTGCCTGCAAACGAGGAAGAATAGGAATATTCTCTCTCCCTTTGCAGATAGTGAAGGGTAGGTAACGCAAGCCTTTAACACGTCGTACCTATTTTATTCCTCATTGATTGATTGATTGTCCGAACATTGACTGTTTGGGAATTAGTTCTTTTTGGAGGTATTCCCTGTTTGCAAATAAACGTAGGAAAATCTTTGCAATTAGTGAAAGGGTACGTAATGCGGACCTTTCTCCCCCGTTGTAATCTGTCATGCCTATCTACTCCCCACTGATTGATGCACCTGTTTCACCCGGACCATTTACTAGAGATAGGTCATCTGGCCCGACAAGAGAGCACCCCTAGTGAAAAGGACATATGCAATAATAACGAAGTGATCACTGTATCCTGTTAACAGAAACTTTAGCATGAAACAACCTGGAAAGAAAAGAATAGGAAAACAAAAATCAGTAGGCCACTGATGAACTTTTTATTAAATAACAAACAAAGAAACGATAACAATACGTAATGATAAAACCTATTATTGTCCTAGAAACAAGAAACGTTAGAAGTAAGCCCGTAATAAGAAACCTGAAAACATCGCCCCTCACTGCCCCAAAACGTGTCTGTCCCACCGCCTGCCACGGCCAAATAACGGCAAACTGGGAAAGATAGAAGTCAGCAGACATCCGCCCCATTCTAGAAACTTCCAAAGGGCAACAGGTTTTCGGCTACGCCCAGCCGGAAGCAACACATATAAGGCGGGTCCTGCTGCCACGCCTCGGCCAGGAGATCATCACGTAGGGTGTAGCCGGAGGAGAGGCCGAGGCCAGCGGGACCCGGCCAGGGGGATTGACAACACTGGAGAGTTTTAGGGGGGGGGATGTCTGTGTCCTCGACCCTCCCCTCTCTCTCCCAGTCCGGCCGCGGTGGCCCTTGAGAGTTGCAGGTTGTCCCTCCACACTCTCTCCCGGTCCGGCCACCAACGGCCGGGGGCTGGGGCCGACGGGATCCGGCTGCAGCCGATGAGCCAAGGAACCCGTTCATGGGGCCAGAGCAAAGGGCGTCCGGCCGCCATCTACCGGAGGTCCGGCCCAAAGACGGACGGGACATTTCTTCTTTCTTGAATAATTGCTGCAACAACCCTGGGGGGGGGGATGTCTTGCACATGCCTCCGACCCCCCCCCTCTCGTCCTCATGGCCTGGTCCGGCCATAACAAATCTCAAGCGAGACGCCGTGGGGTGCACTGGGAGGGAGAGACGGTGCGAACAGGCCTCTCCCGCCTCCCCAGGTGGAGGCTTCCCACCTGCACGCTCAGCGCTCCAGGCGCCCGGAAAAGGGTTCTTCCACTGTGGCGATGCTGCAACGTCTCGCCCGGCAGGGTGGAGCCCGTCCGCTCATTTGACCCCACGATCGCCAGTAGCTACCAAACTCTCAAAATGGCGGTCGACCTGGCAAGAGCGGGCCCAGCATAAAGAAATGGCCCGGTCACTGGTTGACTCCACCACCGTAGTCCTCCACGACCTTGAAGATTCTAGAGGAGCCGCGGGAGTCCCCGACCCCCGCAGACACCCCCGATGGGGAATGACTGCCATGATCGCCCGTGGAGTGACGAAACTGTAGCCGCGGGACGTCGGCGCTCCCATGCTGGCGCCAGCCTCAGTTTGAATGACTAGAATCCTGCAGACCTCAGTTCCGGTGAAAGCACAGTGTGACCCGGTAGGAAAAATTGTTGCACCCCCTCCCCTTTTTGACTGATGGTTCAAACCACCGATCCTTTCCTTTGCCCTTTTAACGGAACTTTGGACTGCCTCCCCCCCCCCCCCCCGCGGCGCCCCACGCCGTTATTTGCTGGGCGGCAACTTACTAGACATCACCTTCGTGCCATCTAGATTTCAGCGCGTTCTGCTGCCTTGGAACTATTTGCACAACAGACTGCTACTGACGACCCACCCCCAGGCAACATCTTCTGAATTTTCATAATTTGAAAGAACTAGTAACATGTCCTCATCAGGAATTTCCTCTTCAATCATCTCATCAGGAATCTCCTCATGAAAAGTCTGCAATGATGATTCTTGTAACTCTATGGTCTCCAAACATTCGATAAATTCGCCATCAAGAGATTGATCAAAAAAATCATTCAAGTCATCTCCTCCTTGTGAGAATACTTCATTATTGGTGCTGTCAATTTCAATAAATGTAGTGGATAATTCAAAAGAAATTGCCACGGTCTCTTCATTGTGAGCCATTTTATTTTGAAATTGCTTGCTGTAAATTGCAGAAAAAAATAATCACTTTCATTTATCGTTTTTAGTAATACATAATATAAAACTAACTTTATCAAGTATTTAGTATAACAGAAGGACTGTAAATAAATAACAGAAAACATTTTTCAAATTATCTTAAAGTGTACAACATAGTTCCCCTTACAAATTAACAACTCACCTTTTTAAAAGTAGGAGAAGTGTTAGTACTGTGTAAACCAAACACCAGAAATTGAGCACCAAAAATTCCTCACAAATGTACCTCAGACAGTAGTATCACAAAATGGCTGTGGTTTCCTCTCATTTTAGATATATACATAACCAATTAACTTTCATCACACACAAATACAAAACTAAAGTAACATTTTAATTGGTTCTAAATTTCAACACTTTCAAATGTGTTTTCCCCATGCAATTTTCCATAGGACATTTAGATACGTCTACAGCCTGAATGGCTGAACGGAATTACACCAAACTTGGCAAAATGGTACATCAAACCTAAGAGGTCAGGGAGGATCTACTATGCCCCCTTATGGTCATTTGCCCCTTCGCTTTGGCCTCCTCTTGTCTCTCGATCCTACCGAGAGACAAGATGGCGGCCGCTACGGACTGTTTGCAATGTTTACAGACGCCGGAGAACCAATCAGCTTCGCAAAGCTCCGTTACGCGAAAAGTACGCGAAGCGGAGCGCTGTTACAGATATATATCTTTTTTTGAACGTTAATTTCTCAAAATCCACTGGAGCACATATATTGAGACCTAGCAAAGGCACATCGGGCTACCAGTCCCTACAATTTTGCCAAGTTTCGTGCAAATCCATTCAGCCGTTCGATTATTATTATTTTTTTTTTTTGCCCCGCGGGGCCCTTTTAAAACCTCCACATCAAACCTAGAGGGTCAGGGAGGATCTACTATGCCCCCTTATGGTCATTTGCCCCTTCGCTTTGAGCCAGAAGCCAGGTTCTCCATGCACTTAGGGTGTTGAGATGACTCATAGAACTCCGTAGTCCATGCACAGACTTTGCACCAAGTCAATAGAGGAATTCACCCGGGCAATCAGCCATTTCAGTTTGTTAGCCACAGAACAACAAGTCCGAGTCATTTACTTAACTCCTGTCAGTAGCAGTACATTCAGCCTTCTACTCTCCCCTAATGCTTCCAAACACATCCACAGTCTGCTCATCAGATCATGCTCCTCCACAGCAGCAGGAGTAGCATGTCACTGGGTAGGTAGTCCTTGATTCCATCTGAGGGCAGTAGATCCAAAGCATCCTGGATCTGTTTGAGAAGGTGGTGACGGGACGGAAAGTGGCTTCATAGATGACCATTGCAGCCACCCACACAAGGTACACTGATACACTCACCGCTACTTCCAGCTTGTCGAATGGGAAGCACAGGGCCTCACTAACATCATTCAAGGAAGAAATATGCCCAATCCTAGGCATTATCATTAGGCCTGGGCAGTAAATTCTGTTCCGCTCGTGGAATTTGCAGACTTTGGGTAAATTCGCATTCCACAGAGAATGCAGAATTGCCAAAACTTCCACAAAACGCTGCTTCACATACTTTTTTGCTTGTTTGCGAGATATTTCTCCCCGAGCACACAAACAGCATTTGTAAAAAGTAAAAAATCATCACGAATGGGCAAAAAAAGTAATTCCGCGTGTTTGCAAAACATTTGCGTTCTCGCTTAGGTTTTTTACTGTTTTGTGGAGCTTTGTGTAGCACGACTACGCAAATTCCGCCCACCCCTAATTTTCACATCTGAATCAAGAGGGCCACAGAACAGCTTCTAAACGATAGCCTGCATTACTACTAGCCCTAACCAAGACCCAAGGAAAGTACCCAGTGACTGGCTGGTAAGAAACTCAAAGCAGCCAAAACTCCCCTTTGAGCTTCCAGAAAGGGGGCTTAACCCAATAACCCAACTTCATTATGGAGAACATTGTTACATGTCACATGCAGAAACCAGCGATTCATGCCTCAGACACTGGGTTCATTACCCACAAAACCCATAAAAATGAAACATCCATTTCCCCTCACAATTGCACGCAGCCCTTGCATGTCAAAAGGACAACCCTGCAATGGTTAAAAAATACACCTTTAATGTAGTAACCCACATAGAAAATGACTGCCCCTGCCCTAGCAAAGAGATGGGGGAGCCAAAGTAAAAATGGCACTAAACTAACTTGAATTCACCATTCCCTAAAAATGCTACCTCCTCTTTCCAGTACCCAACAGGAAAAATCTCATACACAATGAAGCTAAAAGGTATATCTGTAAAAGGAAACACATCAATTATTCGAAAAATGCTTAACGATGTGTTTTTACCATGCTAACCTAGAAACTACAGCTCTTATCCTACAGGACTGCTATCCAGCTGCATGTTCACCATCGATCCTGCGGTCCACTGCCCCTTCTATCAAAGTCTTCAAAAAGACTTGAACAAGGCCAACCATTCAAGAACACTGTAGGAAAACTGCCTCCTTTGACATGGCAAGGCCTCACTTTTTTGCTCGATAACTTAAGTGAATTCCAACAGTAAGAGCACTGTGCCCCTCCAAACTGGATTCCCAGTACTAGATCTCTTTCCAAAAACGTCAGCCATCTTTGGAAGTCATAATTAAATTGTACCCTTGATACCTAGTGCTACCCCAGAGACCCCTGACTAAGACATGCAACTGGCACTACGGGCTGCATGTCTTGGTTCTGTGAAAACCAAAGATTCAACATGGCACACACCCCAACGTGCCATTCCCTCGCATACTTCATGAGATAGATATACGTCACCCCTACTGCAGGCCCTATAACCCCAAGGCAGGTGGCTCTATATCCCATCCCATGTATGGGCATATCTGCATGTACACGTATAACTGTGCAATATCTGTGCAATTGTTGGATATTGTGAGGGCACAGGGAAGCCATAAAGAGGACATGGATTGGATACTTGTCATTACGAGTTTCATAGCTCCATGAAGACTTCACTGTAACCTAAGATGTTTTGTACCAAACATTTTGTTTTAATAAATCCTCACTGCTGCTTGTGTGGGATGTATTAGGAAATGTTGACAGGAGACCATTTTGAGGGTCACCTGAAAAATTACCAAGTACTGGAGTGGTCTCTGACTAGTCATAGTAGGTCTGCCACCCCAGACATGTTTTGCCCTTACTGGGCGAGAGCCTGCACTCTCAGGTAGCCAGAAACTAACCCTGCTTTGGGCAGAGGTGTTTCACACCTCCTTCAGCCCACGATGGCCTTCCAGAGTGGGAAGCTTAAAAGGTGTTGCCACCTTTGAAGTTCAGCCCAGGCCTTTCAAGATATTGGGGGATGCCAACTCCCCTCTCCTGCTCCATATGTGGCTGAAAGAAAGGAGGGACAATATTTAGACGAGGAGGAGTGTCCACATTCAGCCATCGCCACACCGAAGGTGTGACAGGCCATGTGGACCCCTCTGCTGAAAATCCACCATCTTGAGATGGTGGAGAAACAACCTATCAGGGCTAGGGTAGTGCCTCTTCCCACATGAATTTATCAATTAGAGGGTGTAGGCACCCTAAAGATAGGTAGTCCATTGACTGCAACCTGACTCCCCCTGTAACAACCCTAAATTCTGTATTTAGGTGACATCCCTAGATCTTCAACCTACATTTGACTAACAAAAAGATGAAAAGGACAAAGAAGACTCGATTCCTGAGAAATGAAGCTCTGCTGCAAAAGACATTGGTGCCAAACTCTGTCTGCTGCCTCTTAGACTAAAAAACATGGTGTGCCTCATTGTTCTGAACATGTGAAGACTCCAAGAACCCTGAGCACCTTTAAAAAGTCACCACTAACCTCCCTTGGAGTGAAGGTATTGCTCCCCTACACAACTCAGGCACCAGTCAGGTTTGTCAACATGTTGCTTCCTTACAACTTTAATGCAGCACTCCACCCCCAAAAAGAGGTACACCACCTTCAGAGGGTCAGATCTGTCTCCCCACAGACTTTGAAGGTGCAGCATACTAAGAACCAGCAGCGAGACAAAGAGTCTATGATGCCCTCCACTGACAAGAGAAGCTAGCATCCCTCAGGGGACAGTGAGACCCCTGAGATCCACGTCCGGAGTTGCACAGCTTTCCTTATATTTCCTCTCCAGGTTTCCAGCTCCATATGTTCTGCACCCAACCCCACCTGCCCTGATAATGATAAACCAGATGTGCACCCATGGTCCTGCACTCTTTCCAGATGGCCCCCCCTTTGACGTAGAGCAATGGTGCATAATGGCACATTAAAGTGATATATTCTACAAACTCTTAAAAATTGTAATTCCTAAAGTACTGATGTAGATTGAAGTTCTTGGTCTTAAAAAATATATAAAAATCAACATTATGTTTACAAATTGATTTCAGATACTTTCTTGAGTGTTTGTCTTATTTATTGCCTCCAGGAGTACAACCAATGCTTAGCACTACTCTGTGAAGTAATACTGCCTATACTAAATCTGCTATGGGGCACCTCCACGTTGCTGGATATGAATTGGCAGCATGGAGAGCTTGTCCACACCTTGCTCTCCCCTTGTTGGCGGAACCTCTGAACCCTCATGACCATTTACACCCAAACATTGGTCATCCCTGGTGAAGATTATTATTATTTATTTTGAGAATTTGTAAAGCGCGACTGACACCTTGCAGGCTTCCTGGCGCTGGAAATTACTCTGTTAACGGTAAACCGGGAGAACAGTCAGACGGACAATTTATTAGGGGAAGAGCCAGGTCTTAATACGTCTCCTGAAGGGAAGAAGCTGTGATATCTGACGTATGTCGGCGGGTAGGCTGTTCCACAGCTTGGCCGCTGCAACGCTGAATGATCTGCCCCCTGTTCTGGTTCTGTTAAATCTGGGCACCTTTACCAGACAGGCAGAGGATGAACGTAGGTCTCTGGCAGGAGTGTACCACCGAAACAGGGCTTGCAGGGGTTTAGGTCCAAGTCCGTGCAGAGCCTTAAAGACAATGCAGAGGGACTTGAAGGCCACTCTTTGTTTTAAGGGTAGCCAATGTAGCTCAGCCAGAGCTGCTGTGGCTGAGGCCCTCCTCGTCCAGCCAAGAGCCAGCTTGGCGGCGGCAGATTGAATTCGCTGTAGTCGGTCCAACATCGTGACTGGAGACTCCAGGAGCAGGGCGTTGCAATAGTCAAGGCGACTGAGTATCGTGCACCTGACTATCGACGCCCTGGCTTGTGCCGGGAGAAGAGGCATGATTTTCCGCAGTGATCGAAGCAGGGCTATCTATCTGTTTTGTCCCAACATCCCCTACAGAATAAAACAAATCCATAGAATTAGTCTTGAAGATAAAAAATGCTGATTATTTTGGCTGGGCTCAGTTCAAGGAAAGCATTTACCCTGTTTTCAATCAATTTGAGGGCTTATAAAGCATGCTAGTCACCCGTGAGGGTCTCAAGGCGCTGGGGGTGGGGACGCAGCTCCGGTTGAGTTGAAGAGCCAGGTCTTGAGGTTCTTCCTGAAGGTATGCAGGTTCGGGGACTTTGAGACTCAAGTAAACACAGAAGGGTCCATTCCCTTCTTCACCTTGCAAGTGAAGGTATATGTCCACAGGTTACATATAACCAGGTGGGAACTATTGAAGCTGATTAACGGCACTGAGCTCAGCCTAAACGCTGTCAAGGAAGAGCTAGGAGCAATCTCCCTCATGGTGATGCAACATTGGTATGTGCTGGACTTGATAACCATGACGGAGGGTGGGGTGTGTGCCAAGATTGGTGTTTCCTGTTGTACTTTTATTCCTGTAAATGATTTAAAAACTGAACTCGTGCTCTCGCCATCCAAGCACTGCATCATCTACAAGCTGACATGAAAGCGGAGGGAGGTGCCCCTGAGCAGGACTGGTTTCAAAGTAATTTTTCATCTGGCCTCCTCTGGATGTCCACACGATTCTTGTAATTTCCAGCTCTTCTTTTGGTACTACTGTTGTGTGGTTTCCTATATTTAGGGGTCTGATGCTGTAAAAATGCAGTCCTCAAATTAGGGAGTATGAAAATAGCTAGGGAAAGGGTAACAGACACTACAGCAACACACACTGTCTCGAACGGGAAACAACTTTTCCAACGCGTTCATTACACCGCAACTATGTTGTTACAACGCACTACCTTTACAAAGCAAGTTGTGACAATGACTTGCTCTAAATGGCGTACTAAACTTAGGAATAGTGTCATTTACAATTCCAACACCTTCCCTGCTGTTGCACACACTGGAGTTGGAATTAAATTATACAATTCCTAAGTCCAGAGCACCATCCAGAGCATGTCGTTGTAAAATGTAAATGTAAATGTGTGTATACTTGTAAAGCGCACTATCACCTTAAAGGTATATTGGCGCTGTATACCGCTGTGGAAGCCTTCCTGGATTTCCCTGTGAGATGCCCCCTTACTGGGCACCTCCAAGGTGAGACCAGGCATCCTAGCGCTTCGGGGTCGTTGTGGAGATTAAGCAAGCTATTGCCCAGAGTTGCAGAGTGGGACCCATGATTAGAGTAGGCACCTAGGCGAGAATTATCGAGTCCGTGGACATTGAGCCCAAGATCCCGCTGCGTCGGGAATTGAACCCTGGTCCCGGGCCAGACCTCTGCTTCAGGGTCTGCCGCTCTAATCGGTGAGCCAAACTTCTCCTGTTTGCATTGATATTGTACTGTGTTGTAACAATGTGGTCGTGGTAACGACTGCATTGTAAAAGCCGCTGATGTAATGACTTGCGTTGTAAAAGGACATATTTGTCTGGAACAATGTAACTGTCATCACATACGAGGTAAGTGATGTCATTGAAAATTCAACAAGAGGGAGAATGTTAATATCCGTGATTGCGATGTCAATGTACACCATAATACATGCACGAATAACACCGGCAATAACAATAAATGCAATATCGATATACGTTGCTACCTATACACGCGCAATGATGTAAATAAGGATACAATGTTATTGTACGCTATGACAATTGTACGCATAATAATTAGAATGTCAGTAGAAATATCAGTGACCGCCATTCTGTATGTACACTTCACCCAAGATGACTCCCCATAAACCTCGAGTTACCAGGTCAAACAGGCCCTAACGTAAGTCTACTGATTGAAATGTCACAGGTGGGGAACACCCTGATCGATCTCACAGATAGAAAGTTACACCCTATACAGGTCTGAGGAAATTGTCCCCAATAAAATATGTTTAACTAAAGATGCAGGTGACCAAAATACCACAATGTCATGTGCCCCATACAGTCAGGAAAATTCAACTAATCAGGACACAGCATAAACACAACACATAGTGATTACGCGCTCCCCACACCGGACACCTTGACACATACACAGTGGTCCACACTATCTCTCCCTGAGGTGAGAGCCACCTGTGTACCCCTTATCAGATGGTTTGACTTGTTTTTTATGACTGGGATGCTTTTCTAAAAATGTGAAATTGGTTTATTGTTCCTCATAAAATGTAGATATGGTCAGTCAAAACTTCTGTACAGTAATAGACTTTCTTCAGACACGACTGTCTGTACTCTCTCAGATGATGCGTTTAATTAAATCAAGTTGTTCTTTTTTTGAGAAAAGCCTCTTTTCTTTTCTTTTTTTTCAAAGTACATTCATATCTGAGAAACAAGAATAACATATTACATTCTCAAGAAAAAGAGAGTGACTACATTCTGTGCTTGTTTCATGTTGAATGGTATATTTTCAGACATAATAAGGAAATGATTACAGACTGCCTAATCCTTAAGAATGCCTGGAACCCTAAGTGGCCAATGGAAAAAGGCTGAAACATGACAACAATAGGTAGAGTGGAGGGTCACTTCATCCTACAGACATTCATTACTGTGTTATGTCATTGCTGGGATACCCAGGGTTACCAAAGATATTTTTTATCATTTAGAAGAAACTAGTAGGAAACTAAAGTGCTTCTTGTAGTATAGTTGAGCCTATCCGGGTTTATAGGAACTGGGATGAGGCCTATTAATGAAGATTGCTAATAAAAGAGTGGGTTAGAATCTTGAAAAAGAACCATCAAGGGTTCCTTGTGGGATGTATTCCCTGAGCTCGTTTGCCCTAGGCTGATAGAATACCTTACTGTTTGTGAGTTTAAACTCTGGAAGCAGTGTCTATGTGCAGATATATTTCTTTCCCCCTTTGCCCGTTACCTAACCTTTAGTTATAAATAGGTTACAGGTATAGAAGTGATACAGTGAGGTCCAGTATGGTTTGGTTTGCTGTGGTGTGGTATGGAATAGTATGGTTTACTATGGTTCAATACCCTACGGTATCATTATTTAGTACCAAATCATATGCCCCTCATTTGTTATTATTTTCATGAAGTGAGTTATGACTTTAGTTCCTCATTTGGAATCTGTTCTTGTCCACAGGCTCCCAGTTCCTTCTGCAGTGAGAGCTGCCCTCCTGGGTATAGACTGTCTGTGAGGAAAGGGTGGCCTGTCTGCTGCTTTGCATGTGTTCCCTGCTCTGCTGGTGAGATCTCAATTGAAACAGGTGAGTATCTTTTGATTCTGATGTGCTCACATCACTAGTGCTCGTAGGAGTGGGAAGTGGTCATGTTTGGAAAAGCACAAGGCCAAGGACTGCATATCTATTGCTGTCAAGACTCAAGCAGGCCCATGGAGGTACCATTAATATCGGTCAGGCTGCCTTATAAATTTACCAGACTGCTTGGAAAACATTTTAAAAATCGACCATTGTCGAAGCTATCTTCTTTGCCCCAAGGGCCTCAATGACCATTTTAGCCTCTTTTACGCAGTGTACTAAAATAAGTAGATAAACTTGGTGTTTTGTCCCCAATCAAGAATACGGAAGGCAATGAATGTCAATTTACCCTGGCACGTGGGATACATGATACCGCTCTTGATCGGTTATTTTGAATGCTTGCAAAACATGAACAAACCTTACAGCTTTGCCACACAATAATAGATCCTCTGTATTCATTTCTTTATTGCCTGATTTATTTATTGTACTTTTATATGGTGTGTTTCAGACGCAAGAGATTGAGACCTCTGTCTAAAATGACACCAACATTATGTTTGAAAATATAGTTGACAACATGGAGTATGTAAATTCACAACAAAATGCTTGCAGAGTGATAACAAAATGAAAAGGGGATAGAAGAGACCATGCAGGTTCCAGGAGTTTTAGATCATTTTGAAGACTTGAAATATAGGGAGATTGAACTTCCAGATTGTTAGAAGGGGGGATCCCAGAGGGCCAGGCTATGCTCTCCCGACCACTCCGTGACCTACCTCTCCCACAAGTAATGCCGAGTCTTCACGTGAGGTCCTCACCGGGGAGGACTTCGAGTCTAGGATCGTACACACTGAGCTCACACCACACTTACGAACGGATACCACACCGTCGGTTTTCAGTAAACAAGTTCTTTATCAACAGTAAAAAGGAATCAGCACTCTTATTTACAAGTGATCGAGGGATCGTAAAGTCTCAGGAATTCGGGAAGAGGGAAGCGGGAAAGTCTCAGTCTTTAGGCCAGTACGAAGCGTACCCTGTGCACAGCTCTCAATCCTCAAGCCGGGGGATACGGAAGGTGATAGTCGTACTGGCTGCTTCACTCACTTCGGGTCGACTCAGGTCGTGTGGGTAGCGTCGATGGTCCAGCCGGACCAGAGTACTCCTCGAGCCGCGACGAGGTCAGCAGGGCTCGATCTGGAGGTTAGTTCTTGAGGAGCCGCGACCACGTCAGTAGGGCTCAGGATGTTCCACAAAGGTCTCTTTAGAGTTCAAGATCGAGCCTCGACGAGGTCAGCAGGGCTCCGATGTTCTAGTTCCGTCTTTGCGAGGATGAGCCGCGACAGCATCAGCAGGGCTCCGATGTTCCAGTTTCCGTCTTTACGAGGAGGAGCCGCGACAGCGTCAGCAGGGCTCGAAGAGTTCGAAGGTTCAGTTTTCCCAAGGTTCAGCCGTGATCAGATCAGCAGGGCTTTCTTGTCCAGGATACAACTGCCCGCTAGTTGCCGGGCGGCCCTTGATATAGTCCAGTGGCCCTTTGATGTCCGGACCCTCGCAGGCGGAGGTCTCATGCCTTGTGGGGCTGGTCGTTGGAGAGGTCCGGAGGTTGGCCCTTTGATCCCTTTGAAGATGCGTCCGGGAATTCCCAGACGCCCAGCAGGGTCTGGAGCCAGCTCTTGGGGAGGCCAGAAGTGCGATTGAAACCGGCCCACAGGGGAAGGCCAGAAGTGTGAGAGAAACCAGTCTCTCAGGGGAGGCCGGAGGTGCAATCGAAACTCCCTGTCTTATCTCACTCGGGGAGTCCTTTACCCCCCAGCCGGGACTGGCGCGTCTGGAGCCTAAGTTTCGCTGGGGCTGGTGTCAGGCAAGGCCCAGGGAGTCAGGGACCTTGGGAAGGGAAAATGGCTGTCGGGGCCCTGTGGGGTGATGCAGGTTCGGGGTGCCCGGGGCCGGGAAGGAGGACGGTGGAATGCAGGGCTGGTCGTCGGTTGGTGGGGTTGTGTAGGGAGCTGGGCGGACAGGGAACGGGACGACCAGGGGTTTCTGGGTGAATAGCTAGGCTAACAGGGTGCTGAGGAATGGGGAGAACCACGCCACGAGGCCAGGTCCAACACAGATTCTAAGGCATGTTACAAAAATGATTTGGATTTTGTAGGTTGCAATTCAGATATAAAAACCATAATATTTTGTGGGCCCGGTCTATATTGAGAAAGTGTACATTTTTGCATGGTCATACAAATTGTTTGGGGGAATTTTAATGTTGGACTCTGTACACTGTGTCCAGTGTATGTGCTTTAACCCCTAAATAATGTAACATTTGGCTACCCCAGATTGACATATTTAACTCCCCTTGAAGGCCACACTATATGGTGTAGAAACTACACCTATGTCATGGAAAGCTACATTTAAGCAGTGCACCACATCAATTATTGTGACATTCACCAGTGTGACAAAGAAAACATGGCTTCAGACCTACCAACTTAGGTTGACTTTGGCACTTCAAACCTGCAGTTTGACTTGTCAATATTACTATTTTGACAGAGGAAAAAACTTCCAATTAAATATTATTAAGCCACCCCTAGGCAGGCATTGTATGTCACACTCTTGCTGTGTCTTACTCATAATGGTGGGATGCATTCTCAGCAGATGTGGCAGAAGCCAGCCTGCTGGCGCAATCTAAACCAACTTTACGGCAACCAGTTTGGCTGTTTAATATACTGTTCTTCTCCTTGTAGTATTGTCCTGAGAAGATGCTGATTGTGTCTCTATCTTGGGCCTCCTTCTTCCTGTCCCAAGGGGTTTTGGGACTTGCTATGTTATGTTATGCTGATTTGTATAGCACACTAATCACTCAACAGGGCATCCAAGTGTTTGCAAGGTGTGTATGTGTATAGTCCCAAGATGCTTATGTGAAGAGCCGGATCTTTAGCTTTTTGTGGCACTCAGTAAGTAAAGAAGAGGCTTTGATGTTTTGAGGAAGGTCATTATCATGTCTTGGGTGCACTGTAGGAGAATGAGTGGCCTTCAGTTTTTCTTTTGTGGATACAGGGCATGTGTGCAAGTGAGAGTGAGGCCGAGCGTTGGTTTCCTGGCTTATGTAGGCCTTTGTCTGTGTGAGTGAGAAGTATTAATTGACTGTGCCTGTTAATGGGGAGTCAGTGAAGCTTCCTGAGGTGTGGTGTGATGTGGGTGGAATAAGGAAGGTAACATATGAGTCCTGCGGCTGTGTTCTGTATGGTCTGCAGTCTGTGCAGGAGTTGTTTGGTGATAGCGGTATAGATAGTGCTGCCATAGTCCAGTCTGCTGGTAATGAATGCTTCTGTGATGGTCTGTCCGGTTTTCTGAGTCAACGATTTGAAGATCCTTTGTAGCATGCATAGGATGTGGAAGCAGGAGGTGCATGTGTAGGAGAGTAGGGTCTGCCATCCTATGGTCACCCCAAATTTTAGCTTTTTGCTTCACTGGTTTATGACTTAATGAGGCTGTGGGCCTGCTAATCAGACCCACAGCCTGCTGTTCTCTCTCTAAATTGATACCCATGCACTTTAGGTGCATAACGAAATTGGAACTGGTTCACCTTATTGGCCCCTGTTACAGTGTACCCAGGTACCCAGGGCATAGGTGCTTCCAAGGCCTACCAGGGGCTGCAGCACGTATTGTGCCACCCCTGGCCTGGCCTCCATATTTGACACAACTGGCTGATCACTCAGCTGGGGTAAGTCGGTGTAATCACCCCTTACTTAGGTGTAGTATGCCTATACCTAATCCAAAATATGTTCCTATCAGCCACTCCTATGGAAGGCCTCATCAATCCTGGAGGCAGAGTGCTTGGAAATATGTGAGATGGTGCTCTGGCATGAGCTGAGCCTGTCTGCTGCTTTCAGAACCATTTCCTTTAGCTGTTCCATGATACTGCCATACCATATACTCTTAAGTGCATTATGAACCTCGCGGTTAAATGCTAACTTTGGTTTGGCTTTATCAAAACATGTCGAGAAAGGTGTCATACGAATTGGAATACTACCCCCTTGCCAGTTCTGTCGACGGGGGTAGCATTCCACCCTCCTAGAGGGACACGACATGTACCTAGCCTGAACTCCGGTTAAAGTTAAACATGAGCCTCAGCATCACAAAATGGATGCTGCCACCACAGACATAGTCTGACCTCCTGCTGCTGGAAGTCCTTCCAGCGAGGGCAGCTTGGACAAATGGTTTCCTGCCTTGGGAGGTGCTAGCACCACCCCAGACAGGATTTTGTGTATTGGGCAGAACAGGGCTGAATAGAATCAGACATGCCTGGGGCACACAAGGTGTCCCCCTGCATTTGCCAGTTCAAACCGGTGCTGGGGCTTTCCAGCCCCAGTCCTGGCGCGAAGCTGGACAAAGAAAAGGGGGTGTAACCACCCCCCTTCCTGGTCCCACCCAGAGGAGGGACCTAGTAGGTGATCCGGCCCCCAGATTTGGAATAAGAGTAGGAGCTGTGTCCTGAGACTTCAGATCATCCTGAACTCGACTTGAAACTAAGAAGAAAATTGGACTTCGACATTCTGCTGCACAGAAGACTGAAGAGAATCTCCCTTGGGGCCAAGGAGTGACCACCCTGTGAATACAGGCACCAACCAGCAACTCGACGTCTGCTTTGCCGCAGCCTCCCGCCAGATCCCGAGCCCAGAGCCTGACAAGACTCCCACACATCTCACAGCCCGATCCACAGTCCCTGAAAAGAAGAGACCCGTGGAGGCACCGAGAGACGTGGGACCGGACATCTTGAAAGACCCCCGAGAAGCTGACTGCGCAGCACCCGAGACACTCTCGATGCTGTGCTTTGGGGTTTGAGAAACCCCGACACCGAGCAGCATTTGCACCGAAGATCAGCCCCCAAGCATCTCCACGATCTGCGTGGGGCCCTTTTGCACTTTGCCACTTGACGCGCCATCCCGTCCACTTGCCACGCGGCTAGCGGCCATCTTGGTGACGAAATCTATGAACTACACCACTGGTCCGGTTGCTCCAGACTGGCCCCTGCTCCCCTGAAAAGGAGCACCCGCTCTGACCTTGCTGGTCCGAGTAAGAAGCTTGAATTGATTCCTGCGTGGCTTGCTTTAGCCAAGGCCTGTTTTTTCTAATCCGGTTGCCGACACCGCCATCAGCGAGCGCCTTTGTGGGACAGCTCGTCCTTGACCTCTTCGTGTCCACGTGGCTGCAGAGACAATCTTCACTTCATCGCCTGTTTGCACCCGACATCGCCTGGTTCCATCCTGGTTCCACGGTAGTCACTGGCTAGTGACTTTGAACATTTTCCCTCTGCTTTCAGGTCTTCACCTCTTCAGATCCACCTTTGGATCCACCGGAACTCTCCTCGACGACCCGCCTGCAGCATCTTCAGCTCCAAGCACCATCGACCTGCGTGACGAAACCCGACACTACTTCGTATCTGTGCACCTGCTTCCTGTGGGTTAGGTAACTCAGCAACGCCAGTGTTCCCACACTGGTATACACCTCTAGTGCCTGTGTCTAAAGTTTTATCCTTGTAGGTCCATCGGAAGGTTCCTAAAACACTAACTTTGTAACTTTTACGCACCATTGACATTGCAATGGTGCATGCGTGCACTATAAGCACTGCACCCGAGTACCGCGTGCCTTTCCCGACTTTATCACTGCTAGTCCCGAACAGCTCCAGTGATTCCCCAGGCCCTAGGCCTCTTTCCTTTCCCCATAGTGGTTCTTATACCACTATTTTAGTATATGGTTTAGGTGGCCCCTAGGGCTCATCCAAATAGTGCAACTTTTGTATATTTAAACTGTGTTTTGTTTTAACGCATTTGCTTCTGTGCTCATAAAGAGTATAGGGGATATCTGTAGAAATAAATCTATATATATTTTCAATATATATCTGTGTGGTGTCCTTTCATTTGGTATTCAAGGGGATTGTGTATGTTAAAACAGCTTGCTTCACATGCCTTTACAGAGTTTAGCCTAAGACTGCTTTGCCCATGCTACCACTAGGATAGCTTGTCTATAAGGTTGACTTTACAACCTCCACCATAAGGGTTGCTTGGCATGGTACAAGGTGATCACTAGAACTAGTGAGCAGCATATATCAGGCCAACTTCTCACAGTGCACACTGTGTTTACTTGTGCCAACATGTTGAGCTTGTCATCTATGATGACCCTAGATTTCTTAACTGGTCAGCGGGGTGGGTGTTCTACCAAATGGAACCTCCATAATGGATAGACTTGGCTATCACAGTGGTGAGCGGTGGGTTGGGGCGGGAGGGTGCATTGGGAAGTTGTTAGACAATGAGATAGGGAAAGTTAAATAAAAAATAAATAAAACCACCCCACTTCACCTCATCCCACCTCACCCCTGTTACCTGTGCCAGCCGCGTCTGCATAAGGAGGTCTTGTTGCAGGTCCAGTATTTCCATCTGGTTGGAGTTGAGCTCCAGGCAGTTGGTTTGCATCCAGTTGGTGAAGCGGTCCTGGTGAAGATTGTCCTGTCCATCAGGGACAGGTTGAGTTTGGTGCCATTCCCTGAGGAGATGTTGGTGATGTCTTGTGATTGGATGATGTTGGTGAGCGGTGCCATGTGTATGTTGAAAGGGTGGGACTGAGAGGCAAGGCCTGAGGGTCTCTGCATATCATTTTCTTGATGTCTGATATGAAGGGTGGCAGCTTGACCCTGTAGGTTCAGCCCATGAGGAAGGAACAGATCCTTCCGAGAATTGATTATTTTATGCCAATATTGTCGAGTCTGCTGCTGAGGGTTTTGTGGGAGATAGTTGAAAAGGCTGGGGAGAGATCAAGCAGTTTCTACTTGGTCCACGATGATCAGAATGATGTCTGTGGCCATGATCACTGCTACAAAGGTTCTTCAATTAGTTGCCTCAGAACACCAGATGGACTGTCATGCATACACTTATCACTAGCAGTCTGGACTACAACAAGACACTCTACACCGGAATCTTCTGAAATAAACTTCAAACCATACTGCACTGATACTAATAAATGGTATTAGAGGGCAAAAAAGTTCTATCATTTATGAGTTAAGTCACTTGTTCAATTAATCCATGATTATCGCATGATGGGTGACAGATAATCTGAGTTTTGCATCCTGAGTTTGAATTCCAGACTTGGAATACGGGGTTGTTTGCCACTCAAATACATTTGAATTGGTCTGCATCCGTGTAAGTGGTTGCAGTAATTTCACCTGTTCTTGCCATTTCATATAGATCCTTGATAGAGGAGTCTGGTAGACCAACAGACTTAGAATGGGTTGAGAGGTTTCATGTAGTTATGTTTTGTGAAAAAATCATATTTAGTTTAGTGATGTTAAGTGTCGTTTGTATAGTGCATACTCACCAACGGTCTCTTAGCACTTGTGAGAAAATTACAAGCAACACCAACTGTTACCTGCCTCAATACCCACTTGATCAGAACCTCTCTTGCCAAAAGCCTGCATAAACAGAAGAGATTCAGTTTTTTCCTGAATGCAATGACCGTGGCTTCCCCATGCACATTTTTCAACAGCTTATTCCACAACTGGGGAATCAATGCTGAAAAGGCTCATCCAACCGTCATAACTTTGTCAAACCATGGACAGGACAACAGGCTAGCCTAGGACAACCAGAGGCATCATCACGGAACAAATCTCCTTAGACGGTCTTTGATATATCCTCGTACCATACCTTACAGGGCCTTATGTGAAATACAAAGACCCTTAAACCTAGTCCTCTGCTTAATTGAGAGCCAATGTAGTTGCTGCAGCAATGGTAGAGTATGTGATCGCCTTGGATGCTTAAAAATGTATCTTTCTGCATTGTTCATTACTACTTGAAGCTTCCAGCCTGTCTGGGAGCCCAATGTATAGCTAATTTTCATAGTTTAGTCGTGACTCAATCAGTGCTGACAGCACAGTTCGCATAGTTGAAAACGATGGGAGGGGTACCAATTACCGAAGTTGCTCAAAAGACCCACACACTTTCCAACCAGTCTTCACCTGCCCAGTCAATGCCAGCTTACTGACCAACCTAATGCCTAGACTCTTTACGACAGGCACCACTGTTGGTGTGGTGCCTAACTCTTGTGGCCAAAAAATGTTTCACTAGGGGTTGCCACCCGTGGTGATTCCTAGAAGCTCAGTCTTATCTTGGTTTACTTTAAGCAAGTTAGCAGTCATCCGATTCATTGTAAATATAAGGATGTTCTGTACGCTAGACTGTGCCTGCATAGAGTTATTGATACACACACACAGGATGGGTGCATAGGTGTATCCAAGGGGTGTGGTAAAACACAAACCTCAAAATAGTGTGTCCTGTGGAGGTGAGCCATGGGGGATTGGGGCTGAATATCCAAGTGATACATTTGTTTATTTGAACTGGAGTAAATACATATGTTGTATCTGTTGAAATGTGTTAATTAATGTTATGTTATGTTGCATTGTTCTAACTAAGCAAATACTGACCGCATAGACCCAGTGTGAACTGCAACTGACCCATTGCCTTATAAGTGTTTTCAAGGAATAATTGTACTGATAAAATAGTGTAACTATCTGAAATTTCTGTTAGGCGCATAGGTATGTAGCAACTGAAATGGAACCTGCAAGAAGCGCAAAACTTACCTAATGTAAACAGAATACTCAAACTGCCATGCCACCATGTTCCTCTTTTTCTCTGTATAAGTTGATGACTGGCACTCGAAAATTATCATATATCCTGCACTGTCCGAATAAGTACATTTTATCTATACTACTTAAAAAATGCAAATGAAGAAATGTAAACAAAAATAATGCGTGATAGTAGTCTAGATCCAGATTTGAGAATACTGAGAGCTTCTCACTCTCATAATCAGGTGGCTTTTCCACTAGCAAGGGGCATGGACTGATGCAGGTGTTACTTATTTCCGTTAAGATACCCCTAACTTTTTTAAAGAAGAAGTTCTGTATCTTATTACAGTCCTCCAAGTTAGCAGTAGCCTTCTTGTCTTACCATTGGCTAAGTTCTCTCAGTACTTTAAAGGTTTGGTTTTGGGTTTTTCTTGCCTTCCTAATCCTCATCTCATTAAAATCTGAGTTCCTTGCAGAGATAGTTTTTTTTATATAAGGCTAACATTACTTTATATGCCTCAAAGGCCTCTGGTTTACACAGCTTTTGTCATTTCCTTTTATACTGGCGTAGTGTTTGTGTCTTTCCTCTTAGTTCTTCCTTATGCAAGGGGGTGCCCTTATGTCTACGCCTTACTCTTTCTCTCTGCGAAGGGGCTATCTTATCAATGGCTTCTGTCATCTTTCTTGTGAACCTCTCACTCTCCTGATCTAACTTCTCTGTAAATCTCAAGGATACAGAGTCTCTTTTAATGCCTCCATAAGCTTGGCTTCCTCTATGGTATTCCAGTTCCGTACTGTCCACAACTCTGGGGCTTGGTACCTTGATCAACTCGGCAGTGGGATTGTGACTGATTAGTTAACGATATGACCAGCTGCAGGGTTGAATCTCCATTAACTTTGCAGAAGTCAAGGTTGTCTAGATAAGCTCTATAGTATGCTCTTCATCACAGGTAGGGGCCTCTACAAGTATATGGTCATCTCCTCTCCAAACCTACTCACCTGGGGATCTCTTGGTTCCTGGTCCCAATGATAGTTGAAGTCTCCCACCACAAAAATCTATTGGTATCTAGAGCACAAAACACTGACTACTTCCATGCAAAGATCATCAAATAAAAGGTTAGGCCTGGGGGATGGTATACTACCACCAATATCAGGCAGCAAGAATTTTGTTTGTATCCCATCCAGGCTTTCTGTTCCAAACACTTCTAGAGTCAAATGCCTTTGGCTGAACACTGCCACCCCTCCTCCTCTTTATTCAACCCGCCTGTTATGCATCAGAATATTGTATCCTGGGGGTAGGGCCTCTACTATATCAGGCCCTGAGCCCTCCTCTAGCCAGGTTTCTTTTATCGCTAGAATATCTGGCTCTTCTTCCTGCAACAACGAGAAGACTTCGATGTTATGTTTCTATTGGGACTGTGTGTTCAACACCAAGGTCATTTGGCCCTTCCCTAGGTCATCCTGCTTCCTAATCAAGGTCGAATCGCCAGTCCGTTCACTCCTTAATCTCTGACCCTGAATATATTTCCTCTGTACCCCCCTTTGTTAGGTAACAAATTATCCGCCCTTAGCTTCCCCTCCGCCAATTCATGCAGTGATGATAGCCTGGCCATACCTTTCAGCACCTGCAGTTCTTCCACTAAAAAGACCAGCCTTTGACCAGGGTTCTGCAAAGCCACATATACAAGGCCACATAAAGTCACCCTGCTTGGCTTTTCATGGCCTTGTAGATAAGTCGCTGCATTGCTTCACATTGAGTCAGGGAGGCGTGTCATGGGCATGCAGTGTGTGTTTGCATCGCTCATAGGTTTTGACTCATTCCCAGATTTACAACCTGGTATAAATCTGGGAATGCATTAAGATCGTGGTGCAGGGGTGCCTGTGTTGGCTCAGTGCTGGTAACTGCGTGCCGGCTGAAAGGACAGGAGTGCACTGCATCTTACAATTTTGGCCCATCCTGCCCTTTTGAATTGGCATATGGCAGCACAGCAAAATAACTTGCAGCACTGCCCTACGCCAATTATCTCTCGTTGTCATGATTTTGAGGCATACTCAAATCTTTGTTGTCCACTCTTTCACTTTTACTGGACAGTCAAGGTCTTTTCTACAAGTATGGTTCTTTATTGATTTTTATATTTAAGGCTCATAGGCATAAATACAAAATAAACAATACTGTAGTTGTTAAGTCCTAAGAAAGCTCAGGAGAGGGATGATCCTTGGAGAATGCTGCAGAACGTAGTTATAGTTAGGTAAGTCATGACCGAGTTTCACCTTATAGGTGTGGTTGGATAGAAGGATTTGGTCAAGTGGGATTCAACACATCTTAGGCCAAAGTAGGGCTCCAGATTTGAAAGGATCATTTTTACAGGCAATTTTATCAAATGCTGCAGACTAATCCAGAATGACCTCTCTCTATGGCTGAGAGAGTTCTTCCCTGATGTTCATTACTGCTGATATGGTACTCATTTGAGGTCAGAATCCAGACTAAAAGACACAAGGGAGGCAATTTCTCTTGAAGTAATAGCAAGTTGT
This sequence comes from Lissotriton helveticus, assembly GCF_964261635.1. NCBI lineage: Eukaryota > Metazoa > Chordata > Amphibia > Caudata > Salamandridae > Lissotriton > Lissotriton helveticus. The sequence continues at coordinate 145,838,652 of NC_136064.1, read as the reverse complement.
GTGGTGACCACTACATCTACAAGCTTAGTAATGGTGTAAAAGCCAGACATAATTCTGTAGCTTGTTAGCTCCTCAGGGTATGCATGGGGTTTCTTAAGGAGGGACATCATTAATTATGGTGCTGTTAGAAATGTCACCTGTTAGCAGGGACACATTAAAAAAGATAGCAATTATTGGAACTTTTGTGGAGTAGTGAAAACCAAGAAGTCTTCACTGAGTTGTTTGGATGAAAGTGACTAAGTGGTGAAAGAATAATGAGTGGTCAGATCTTGGTAGACTCAGAATAGTTCTTCTGAAGAATTTTCAACTTTGACGGAATGACACTAGAAGTGTGCCATTGCTCTGATTATGGCAGCTTTGTAGGGTCTCTCATGAATGTGGCAAGCTATTTTTATTGGGGAGGAGAATAAGTCCGACGACACCCTTGTAGTGTAGTTCCTATCATCCCAATAGGCTCTGCGCATTGGAATAATACCTACAGCAGTAAAGGCCTAGACCAGACGTTAACTAGGTCTACTACTGTCGATACTAGACTTAAAGTTTTGGGTTTGCCAGCTTAGCTCAGAGTTCACTAGAAACTTTCTCGAATGTTCAAGGAGGAATTAACTTCCCTGATTAGACAAGAAGGGATTTAGTTTCTGACAACCATAGAACATGACAACTTTGCTCTCCCCTAATCAAGAGTATATCTCGAGAGTCGTGTGAACAAAAGGCAAATTATTTTACTCAGTCAGTACGTGCATTCTTAGTCTCATCAGATTGTAGAGAAAAGGAAGAGACGGGCGTGTTCAATAAAAAGGTGTTATTTATTGATCAGTCTCTTTTCTCATACAAGAGAAATGGATCGATATTATTGCAATACTTATAGTTAAGTAAAGTGCATACATTAAAAGCAATAGTATAAAGTAATACTGTAAAAACATTGATATGGTTTCTAAGCCATATGATGTTTTAAAATGAATAAAATATATTACATACACATATACATTTGACTAAACGTACTCAACTGGTGTTTCTAAATACGCCTACCCCGTGTAGCTGACCTAAGCCTAATACGTGGGCGGGAATAGAAAGTTACAGTTTAAGTTAAGTTTGTTTTTGCCAAGTGAAATAACTAAAGAATTCTCTGTGAGGGGTTATTCAGTTCTGTACCTGGAAGTTAGGATGAATGAGGAATGGTATCTCTCTCTCTGGTCTCGATATTCCAGGCTGCCTGCGAGGGCTGCCCAGAAACGCCGGTGCTGGATTCTCGGCAGGAGAAAGCAGCGCGTCTCTCAGCGCGTCAGGAAGGCGGGGCTGCTGCCAGCGGGGTCTGCTCTGCTCTTGGCTTCGGCAAGTATGGCTGCTCCGTCTCGTCACCACGCGTGTGTTTGCATAGGGCAAGATCGGTAATATTTATACCTTTAAGGTGCCGAGATTGACGTAAGGATGGACATAGATACGTCAATAAGGATGTCATACGACTTGCTCGTTAGCACATTCTTTTACTGAAGTTCTCGGTGAAATCAAAACAATGGCCGCAGGGTTTTGCCCAGGTTGTCATAGGTTTGATTTGTTATGAGAACTCCGTATGCCTTATCAGGGGCTGGAGGAATATCGCTTGTCTAATTAGATCGCAAGCGTTATGACCTAATCAGATAACACGTTCCTGTGCCGTAGTGTGACTGCGTCAGATAACGGTATCTGCATCATGGGGGTTTTCTGCCTCATGGGCTGACTGCTAGTTAACTTGTTGGTTTGTTTAACTAGAATAGGGTCAGGAATAGGGGGATCGATTCAGAACCTATAGGAATACATCACACCCACTCCACGCTAACTATGTACATATTTACTAATCTATGCATAGTATAACATAGTACAACATACTATAGAGTATAGTGTATACCTTACCACCCCAAAATACATAAATGCATTTTGAAATTTTTCAAATATACGGAAAAATTGCAGACATATGTATTGTATGCACTCAAGCTGTAGAAAAATGCCAAAGTAATCGCATTTGTATACATTATTGCTTATTTGGTATATGAGAATTTACACATGAAATGGCTTCTTAATACAGAAAAAAAGTTCGAGACCATTCCATCACAGAATAAAATATTTGTAAACGTATCAGCGGGCAGCTAATGTCTATAAGCTATCTAAAATTTAGAAACCTTAGTTCTCTAAGAATAGTTCTTACTTTAAGCAGAAGATAGTGTCCCGAAAAATATGCAAAAATATTTGGGGCTGCTGAAAAATTGCTGTCCGTGAACTGGAGGGAAAATTGTTCATGTGACTTTATTTTTAAAGTTGAAGGCCGAATTCAGGGAACGCCGTGTGCGAGCTTGCTCAAAAGTCTCTATTTCTGTTCTGGAGAGAACATCATATCATTCAGGCTTTCGAAAAAACTGTCAACAGCTTCCTGGGAAAGTTCCACTAACTCGGAAATAGGTGTAATCATGCATTCTTGTGCATGATTGTCTCCATTGACATTCTGATTTGTATTACTGACAGAAGGTCGTACCTGTTCGATGCTGCTTTCATCTTGAACTTCACTACCCATCAATCGTAGTGGTGAAGCTTCCACGAATGCCGTCATCAGGATTGGTAGCCTTTGAGGGCAGCACAAAGCATGAACCTTGATCGGGCTCAACAATGTTTCTGCATCCATTGGCGCATCCGATTGTAGCGTCAGACAGGTGTCTAACACGCATTCTTCTCCGCATAGCAGACACCTCAATACAGGTAAAACACATCTTTGCCACATTGGTCGAAATGATAGAAACCAAGTCATGTTCAGGTCTCTAAGCCGGGAGAGTCCCAGGATTTTTGATATCCGTTCCCGGTATCCAATGGCTAGGATTGTTTCTTCTCTTGTCGCCAGAGTTTTGTCTGTGACATGGGTTGCCATAACGAAAAATAAGGACTAAGAATAGGATTCCTGCAATTAGTCCCAGGATCAGGGGAAGTCCGCCAAAAATCGAATGGACGAAATCTGGAAAAATACCCAGTATGGCTTTGAATGGTGTTAATGCCATCGAAAATACTGTCTTAAATACCTTTGAGACCCCATTGGTATCAGAAATATTTAAGATTTCATTCAGGATTTCCGCGAAATGTACGGGGGAATTAGTTGATAATAATGTATGTATCTCTGCAGTCGTCCTTGCGACTTGTAGATCATACGTTTCTTTTGATGACGAAAGCCTGGTAGGCGTCTGAAGAAGCACTGTTTTCATTCTGCTTAAAGTATCTATTCGAATAGAAGTAATTTTCAAATCGGGCCATGCCCTTGCCTCCTTGTCTGGGAAGGAGCTGGGGAACAATGAGCGTCCACAGCACTTGACCTTCGCAGTCGTAGTTAGTAGATAAGGAGTCCCGGGCATAAGACTACAACATCTGCGGTCTACAATAAGAATGTAACTCCCATTATAGAGTCTTTGAAAGAATGGTTCTATTTCTGTTGCAGGTGCGCCTTGTTGGTGACATGAAAGGTTGTATGAATTCCCTTCACAGGCTCCATGCAAACTAATTCCGTTACACAGAAGTGTGCCACTTAGTGACATCGCACAATTGTTGCCACTAAGAAACACTTTCTGTCCTTTATTACTGACACATGCATGTGAATAGGGCAGGTTCCATGTTGTTTTAAGGTACCCTTTTCCCAATTTCTCGTACATGCCAGCCTGTATATATTTTTGGCAGTATTGAAACCTGAAGGTTGAGATTGGAATATTTATTATCCCATGTATTATCCATTCACTGACAGGTCGTTCTGACATTGTCACTGGTAATCTTTCGAGTTTTTCAATGCTCAAGATTGTATAATTAGCACCCTTTTGTGCCATACTGATTTGTCTATCAGTAAGGTTAAAGATTTGGACTAGTGACGTTGTGTTGATTAAACGCCAAGGCACATAGCCTGAACGCAGATTTTGTAACGTCCAGCCAAGCTGTACAATAGAGCGCAATTGTGACTGACCGTGTTGTAATAACAGTAAGTCTTGCGACAATATGTCGATTGCTGAAGACACAATGCTGTCCAAAGAAAAAATTCTGGAGGACAGAGTCATTAACCCATCGTCCACTACAGAAAGTGATTTTTCCAAATTAATACGGTCAATTTCCCGTATTCTCTCTGCTGTTTCAATTTGAGTAACCTTCCAGGCCTCATTGTATGCTGCATATACAGAGGCTGCTATGAAACGCTTTTGACGCTGTTTGCGTGGTCCCAAAGTGAAATCACGCAAGTCAGCACCATCAGTAAGTAAAGTTAGGTGTTGCTTAATTTCTGCCAGTGTGGAAGTTTGTAGCCACTGAAGGCATAATTTGCCCACACTGTAGGTGGTTATTATCCCTGGGTGATGTCTTTGAGGATATCTAGGGTCTGGCCTGGTCATTTTGAACCCCTGTGTTTTGTTCAGGAATCTGTCTTGACAGTTATTAGTATCTGTGGGCCAGATCAACCACTGTTTCCAATCAGGATGTGTTCTGTTTTGGTTTAATATTTGGTTTACGTCTATCTCTTCATCTGTAGAAGTGTTGCTAAACATTGTTGGCTTTGGAATAGACGGTTTATTTAAATCTTTGATTTTGGCTAGGCCAAGACAGGTGGTTTGTTGAACAGTGTCATTTAAAAATATCATTTGTTCTGGGATCATGCAGGCTCTAAACAAAGCTTCTATACCCTGTACTTGCCATTCTTTTGTACCCCAAACACTTTTCAATTCAACATTTTTGTCCCAATAATCAAAACCAAAAGTATTCATTTTTCAAATAATGAGTCTGAATATAACAATTTTGTGTTGGTTATCATGGTCTTGGTCCCTGTTTTGTTTGACAATTTAAAATAAAATGTTTCAGCATTACTTGTGTTAAAACCTGAAAAATATGAATATTTGTCGTAAACGGTTCTTGAGCTCCCTTTTGGAGGTGTTGCACAATGTTCCCATTGATTATAATTTAAAACATTTCTAGGTTGTGCAGATCTATGTAAAAAATGGTTACCATAATGGTTATAGCAATACATACTATCATAATTTGTAGAACCCTGCAAATAATCATGTTTGGTAAATTTAGCAGACATTACTAAGTCAGACATCATATTATTAATGCTTTCGAAGTCCCAATCATCAGCAAATGAGTTTGGTTTTACAAAGTCACTCAAGGAGATCTTAATTTGGTGTGGATATTTCAGGATCTCGACCGGACCATAAATTTCATAGTCAGTGTTGTCCCATGCTACCCCACCAGGTATCGGATTGGCTGTGAAGTTGGCTGAGGAAAGTTCTCTTTTCTCGACGTGTGAAGATGTGTGTGGTTTGAGGATCAAGTTGATTTTCTGACTTGCTGTGTCCATTTTTGCATATTTTCCCTCAATGAAGCGTCCCAAAGTAAGTACCATGATGAGCCAAAGTATGAGGATAAATGCACCAAAACCCACCCAAAATTCAATCCATGGAGAAATCAGATATGTTTCTTTCAGTTGTTTCAAAAGTTCCTTAGCTTTATCTTTAAAGGTTTTTGATGATGGCTGTGTCTTTGATTCGCTGAAGCCCTCAGAGGAATCAAAGAAGTTTATGAAGTAGCCGGATGCAGTTCTGTCAATTGTTCCAATTGCTTCAGGATTTCCGTTTCTTGCATTTTCACTTGTTACTTCATTATAGATTGGTGTGTCTCTGCTAAATGTTTTTATTTGGGTTTTCAGAGGTCTTAGTTCTATTGCATTGTTGCATAGTCCATGTTGTTCTTCTGTAGGCGTTTCGAATGTGATGAGCCTCTTTGTTAGGACCTCTGTACTGGTAGCAAACCTTGGTGTTCTGCTACTTATTGGGAGTCCACTTGGCCTACTGTTTGTTATCGGCCACATGTTGTGGTTTTACCAGGTCGATGGATACAACTCGGTTCTCCTTTTTACCAGCAAGTGGCGGTAGTACAACTGATCTTGTCCCGTTGACAGACAAGACAGGAACTGCTTTTCTGTAAGAAGGCCCAAATTCCTTCTTTACCGCGATCTTTTCCCTGACTAGATCCCCGACTTTTGGAATCCAGACAGGTCTTGCTGGGACAGGTGGTGGTTCTTCAGTGGTTGTTGGCTGTTGTTTCAACTTTATGTTGCTCAGGTCTTTTCTTGTTTTGTTTAAGTCCTGCAAAATAGCCAAACGGTCTTTGATATCAAAGCTTTTTTCTTTCACCACTGAAGTCTGACTATCAATGTCAGAGATCATCATCCTAGTTCCAAATAATAATTCGTACGCACTGAATCCCTTCAGAGAATTTCTTGGCAAGTTATTGAGACTACGTTGGACACTTATTAGATGTTTGACCCACCCAGCTCCCGAACCTAATATCCTTTCCGCTATAGATTGCTTTATGCCTTGGTTTTTTCTTTACACCATCCCGTACCCTCAGGAAGGAAGTGAGAAGATTCCCGCTGGGCTATGCTCATTTGGTCATGTTTCCCCTCAGGCTTGAGGGCTAGAGTGGAGACAATGGTCAAACGTAGCATGCTCTTAGCGTATATGCCATTTAGACTCGCAAATCTTTGTATAACAGTCCGGACGTCAGCCGAGTGCTGGTGATCTACATTATAAGTGGAACTAGCCTGTATATGTTAATCGCAACCCTTCCTTTTTACTCCTGATTTTTTCTGGAGTAGAACGACGAGGTATTAAACTGTTTCTTTCCCCACTGCGATCTCTGTTGCAGTTTGGGCAGTTTTTTACAAACATGGTGTGACGCAGGCTCATGCCTGGCCACCAGTACCGTGATTGTAATTCTTCCAGAGAATTTTTTAGTTTGAGGTGTCTGAGACCCTCCCCCATATGTGCGTCTGCGATTAACAAGTTTCTCCTGTCCATGTTTGGAATCACTCTATCCCCCACTCCAGGGATTCGAGCAAAAGGGACGGAGTTTGCATCGATTATGTATGTATAATTGAGTGGATAGTTGATCGGTAACGATGAGCAGTCGCCTTTTGATGACGTTTTCACCGCCAGCACTGTTTCACCGTCAATGTATTTTAATGTACGCTTTTTTCGAACTACGGGAGCCGATTTAGTGGCTGCCGCTGCGGCTGTTTCAGCCAATGAATTCCCTGCAACGTGAACGCCATCACGCTGGTGACTCAGTGAATGTGTCACGTGAGTCTTTGGTAGTTCTTTTTGTAAAAGAGCTATTTGTTCCCAGAGCAGTTTTTGCTTTATTGGTGCATCTGTGTCATCTTTGTAACCGTTTTGAATCCATGTCTGCAAATCGCTGTTATATGATTTGACGCAGTAATATGAATCTGACACTATAAGTGTCGGGAATTCGCGATCCGCATTATCTAGCGCCATTTTCAATGCTAGTATTTCTGTTTGTTGTTCAGAATTAGTTTCTACTGAGTGTGTTTTTGTTAATAGAGGTTTTAGTTTACCTCCGCGCCACACTTCTTTTGTAATCCCACATGTGGGGTTGTATGCCTGTTCTCCCCAAACGGAGGGTTGAGCATGTCCGTCTGTATAGATTACACAGGCGTAATGTCGTAAAGGCAGAATGTCGATTGGCAGAGGATATGTTTCTTCATATTCTAGATTTTTTAATTCTTCTAGTTCTAGAAGATTGTAAGCCAGGCTACATTTGATAATTCATATCCTACGAACAGGACTTTCAGATGGGCAATTCTGGATTTTTTAAAGTTGAATTTGTAACCCTCTGCTGCGAACCCAAGTATTATGGTGTTCACTCTCTTCAAGTGAGTCTCCAAGTCATCATCTGTTAAGTAAATGTCATCGACATAAGATAATGCTTCATCATCATATAGTTGTAGTAATTCTGTTACTCTCGCTGAGAATACCCCCGGGCTGTTCTTGTACCCCTGGGCTAACCGACAGAATTGTTTTTGAGTGCCATTTATTGAGAACGCAGTTAAATATCTGCTCTCTGGTGCTATGTTTTGACAAAAGAATCCATTAGAGATGTCTAAGGTTGTTTTGTATTTTTTGCGCACTATGTTATTCATTAGTGCAGCACTGTGTGAGTTTTGCACTGCAAAAGTTTTGCAACATGTGTTAAGGTGTCGGTAATCCAAAACTAGACGATATGAATTGTCTGGTTTGGAGACCGGAAACAAAGGGTTGTTCATTTGTGAGGTGCAAGTTTCAATCACCCCCTGGTATTCTAGCTGATCTAGTATTTCATTTACCTGTTTTTTAGCTTCTTGCTTAATTGGGTACTGCCTTTGTGCAGTAGGTTGTGATTTTAACTGGATTTTGTGAGGAGGAGAGTCCTCATCCCATCCCACGTGATTTTTATATAAAGCTGGAGCTAGAGCCACTGCCCACTTTCTAGCAAGTGTGTATTTTTTATGAATTGGAATTTGATTTGAGAAGGCAGGCATAATTACTTCTTCGCCATGAGGGCACTCCCTTACAAACTCTGGTGGCCAGTCTTTTTCAGCTAGAAGGATATCATAGCCCTTGGAGAGATTATCCCAAAATAGTCCCCTTATTTTTCTAGTCTTATCCCCCTCTATACGCAATGTTATTTCGTATATTTTGTGAGGTTTGCTAACTCTGGTGTCCGCAGTTTCCACTTGAAGATATTCATTCGTGTCCACTGTCTCCAGATGATTCATAAGGACTTTGCGAGCTATGCTCACTTCTGCTGCGCTGTCTAGCATTGTCTGAGCCCACTCTCCGTTTTTCAGTTGTGTCCTCAGTATTCTCGGCATTGTTAACTACCTTGATACTGGCTACCTTCTTTTTTGGAAATTGTAATTTCTTTTTTAGTTGAGCAGGTTCCTTGTCTTTGGACTTGGTGTGCTCTTCTCTTTGTTCTGATCGTCCTCTTCTTTCCGATTTCTGCGAGGAAGTCTGAAAAGATTGAGAGGGACGTGTATCAATGTCTTGATATCTATCAGGCTTTTTAATATTATCCCTATTTCTAAGGTTATATCTTTTCCCAGAGGGGTCACTCTGAGGTGACCTGTGTCTTTGGTTCGGAGATTTTTCTCTTCGCCTAGGAGACCTTCCTCGGGACTGGAATTTCTTTTCTTTAGGATTGGATTGTTTGTTTCCATCCCAGTTCTTTTTTGGTGATGTAGAATTATTATTAAAAAATATTTTTTCAGGACTTTCAATTAGTTGCAGTTTTACTGGTATTCCACCTAAACTATCTCTACCTAGTTCCTCATAGGATTTTTCTATGATTCTGGCAATTTCAGCTGGTTGGTCTGCTATATCTGTCTCCTTTAACCTCTGGCGGATCGTCACATTTGCTGCTTCTCCCTTTATGTTGGCTAATAATATAGCCGAGACCTGCTTGAAGTCTTTTAGTAATTTCATACCAAGAGTTAAAGCGGGTTCAGGACCATATTCATCTTGAATTTGTTTTAGCACATCTGGTATTACCGAAATGGATGGAACACCGTGCGTTTTTGTGTAGATGGAAGCAAAGACTGTACCCCAAGTGTCACAGTCCTCAATGTGTGGTGCGATTCCCATTGGAAGGCAGATAGTCAGAATCCTGTGCTTTTCTAGCGGGGGGGTGTCAGGAAACACCGCCTCTATTTGGGTGATTTTCTGCGCTAGCCAAAATGGTATTTGTTCCCGTTTAGCCGGTACTTTACCTAGGCAGGACTGGATGTTCTGTGGTGTAATTTTATTTGTGTTCCCCTGGTGAGGGGTCAGCTGTGGGAGTTTAATCGCTGGCTGAATTGTTGAAGTCCGCATCACATATTGGACTAATTGTCTGTGTATTTTTATTAGTTGTTTTAGCTGTGTTAAAAGGTTTGGTGCAGACATCCCATCGATGTCTGGATGTGGTGTGTATCCGGCTAGGACCGGCCACGTTGCTCCTGGTCTACCTAAAGGACCGAGCCTGGTGATGTGATTATTATGTTTTAGGGCGCCATCAAATAAGAGCAAATGCTCTTGAAATTTGAGTGGTACTTCCACCTCCTCGAAAGGAGTGTACTCATTAGGAGGTTCCTCTATTTTGTAATAGTGGAAGTACTTTGTTACAGCATTCGCTGCTGGAAAATGTATCCATGAATAGTATACCTCTGTCTGCCGATATTCGTGTGCCTCAATTACGAATATGACTGTGCCACCTCTAGGTGTTAGTCCATTTTCTATAAGTTTTAGAGTTATAGATCTCCTTTTGATGACCGGGATGAGTATTATATCCTGGTCTGCTGCCTGCATGGTAGCATCAGCTGCTGCGAGTTCAGTTGCTAATCTAACTGCCTCTCTTTCATCATCACTTTCAGTCATTTTACTGACAGGATGGTTATTTCTTTTGTTTGCAGATCAGGTTTCTTATGGAAACAAAGGTTAGATGCACAATATTTTGGAACTGTTTATCCTTCAACGTTGACTATACCAAGAACCATACATAGGAGTTCCCTCCTGCGAGGTCTGGCGGATATAACCTTTCACCCACTCCAGACGTCTTTGGAGTATTATGGGAGAAGGGGTCTGAGTGAGAAAGCACGACTGAGTTACTCTAAATGTCTTACGTTAGTTTTATCGCCCTTTCCAAACGCGTTGGGCGCCATGTAGTGTAGTTCCTATCATCCCAATAGGCTCTGCGCTTTGGAATAATACCTACAGCAGTAAAGGCCTAGACCAGACGTTAACTAGGTCTACTACTGTCGATACTAGACTTAAAGTTTTGGGTTTGCCAGCTTAGCTCAGAGTTCACTAGAAACTTTCTCGAATGTTCAAGGAGGAATTAACTTCCCTGATTAGACAAGAAGGGATTTAGTTTCTGACAACCATAGAACATGACAACTTTGCTCTCCCCTAATCAAGAGTATATCTCGAGAGTCGTGTGAACAAAAGGCAAATTATTTTACTCAGTCAGTACGTGCATTCTTTTTTTTTTTAAACTTTATTTTTGTGCAGGTATGAAAAGAATACAGTTGTGACACGTCCATCCCAATATGTCAAACGTACATCAATGAATTCGTCCACAGCCGTCATGCCCACAACCCGGAGGTCGGGCGGCAACACCTAGGTATTCCAGTAGTGTGCACATGTGTCCATTTGTACGCGTTCCGCCTGGAACCTTATAATCCTGCTTTTGTCAATTTCTCCCACAACACCCCCCCCCCTTCCCCCACCACCCCCAACAAACAAATAGCACGTCCCTCACAAGGGGTGATAGACAGTTCCCATGTTCATCATACAATGCGTCACCAGTCCGCCGGTTCCCTTCGTGTCCAGTGTAGTAGTGCTTGTCCTCACTCCCATACCACAATATAGCATCTCTTATACAAGGAGTCTCTAAGGGAATCACCTTCTCAGGTTTGTATGGATACTCGTCGTTATCAGGTGGTCCCTCCCACCCATCCCCGCCCGCTGCCCCTCTATGGGTTGCCTCCTATGTGCCCTGCCTCTAGGCCATGGTATTGTCTCCATTTGCTCCATATCCTTCGGAACTTTTTTGGACAGCCTCTAGCTTTGTATGTCACTCGTTCTGCTGCCATATAGAGGTCCAGACCTCTCCTCCATTCCTCAATCTCTGGCCGCTCCGCCACACCCCAGTATTTCGCTATGTCCCTCTTTGCCACCACCAGGGCCAACACCAGGAAAATGATGTGCGGGCGCGGCAGGTCCACTTCGGTCACCATTCCCAATAGCGCCAGTTTCGGGTCTAGTGTTAGCTCTGTTCCCAGCACCTCCCCCAATTCTGTGAAGATGTGAGACCAATACGTTTGAATTTGCACACATGACCATATGGTGTGGTAGAAATCTCCCTGTTCAGTATTACATCTAAGACACGTGGCGTCCGCTATCCTACCCATCTTGTGGAGACGCCTCCGGTCGAAGTATGTCCTGTGTAGCACATTTAATTGGATCAGCCTCAACCGTGACTTAATAGCGACTTCTCGGGGATGCATCAGTATTAGCTCCCAGTCTAAGTCTTCTAGCTGCCCCACTTCCGCCTCCCATGTACCTCTGAGTTTCGCCAAATTACCCAACATGTTGTTTGTGAGGGTTTTATATGTAAGCGACACTGCCTGATGTACCATCTGTTCCTGTAGGAGTCTCCCTTCCAAAGGTGCATATTCCGGTATGTCCTGTAGTGATATCTGCTGTGCATGCCAGGCATGTGCTAGCTGTAGGTGTTTGTATCGTTGTGTGTGGTGTAATCCGAACTCTGCCTGCAGCATAGCGAAAGTCTTCAGCTCACCTTTGCTAATCACGTCCCCAATAGTGGAGATCCCTATGTCGTCCCACCTTTGGAAGCCTTTCAGTTTACGGAGTTCCGTGAACCATTTGCAATGCCACAGTGGTGTCTGACGTGTTGGCCTCCCCTCCCATCCCGTGGATTTAGTAGCTCGGGACCATGCTCTAATCGTAATCAGAGTCGCTGGCAAGAGCGTTCTCTCCGCCTTTCCCCCATATAGATAGTGGAGTATATTGTGTGCGGACAATTTATGCCTCTCCAGTGCATACGTTGGGTGGTCCGCTGGTGCGTGCAGCCAGTCATTAATGGGGGTCAGGTGTTCCGCCCAGTAGTATGCCTCCAGGTTCGGTAAGGAGATCCCCCCATTATATTGATGACGTTGGAGTGTCCGGAGCGCTATGCGTGGTTGTTTGCCTAACCATATGTATGACCGCAGGTCTGTGTGGATTCTAGTGATAGTATTAGTCGGCAGCGGATAGTACTCATTTTGAAGTGCGTATATGAATTTGGGTAGGGTAATCATCTTATACATCGCCGCCCTTCCCAGTAGGGTGAGCGGCAACTGTCTCCATCTTGTCATATCCTCTACCGCCTCCTTCAGTATCCGTTCCACATTTTTCTGGAACGAGAGCTTTTTGTCCAAAGTGACATACACCCCAAGGTACTGGAACCCCTCGGTGGTGGTGAGTAGACGGTCCGGCAGCGGTATTCCCTGTACTGCTCCCTGTGGTGTATACAAGACCGATTTATGCCAGTTGATGGTGTGGCCGGCCAGTGCCCCAAAGTCTTCCAACTCTCTGAACAACTTCCCTACGGAGACCTCGGGGTTCGTGATGTACAACAGTACATCGTCTGCATACAACGAGACCTTTTCCTGAGTATCCCCCGACTCGGTACACCTGAAGCCATGGATCTCTGGGTTCTGACGGATTTTGGCCGCCAGTATCTCTATAGTGAGAGTGAAAAGGAGGGGGGACAGCGGGCATCCTTGTCTGGTGCCCCTCTCCACCCGGAATTCGCGTGATAGGCACCCATTTACTCGTACCCGCGCCTTCGGTGCCGCGTAGAGCAACCCTATCCATTTCTGAAAGTGTGAGCCAAAGCCAAACCGACGCAACACTGCCATGAGAAAGGGCCAATGTACCGCATCGAACGCTTTTTCAGCGTCCAAGGACAGGAACCAATGCGGTTCCGTTCTACCCTGTATTTCTTGGAGCCAATTATGGGTCCGTCGGAGATTGAGTTTTGTCGCTCTGTCCGGCAAAAATCCGGACTGGTCCGTAGGCGCGCCGCTAGAATTGTGGCCAGTACTTTGACCTCCATATTTAAGAGGGAGATGGGGCGATATGAGGCACAATCGTCCTCCGGCTTGCCCTGTTTGTATATCGGCACTATGGTTGCTAATGCTAGGTCTCGAGGGAGTCTCCCTAGTCCGTACGCTTCAACATAGAGCGCCAACAGATGAGGCGTCAATAGGTCGGCCGTCTTTTTAAAGAATTCCGCCGGGAACCCGTTGGGCCCCGGTGTTTTCCCCGTTTTTAATTTATTAATGGCAGTGGAGATCTCCTCCAGTGTGATTCTCGCCTCCAGAGGGGTGCTGAGGTCCTCATCCAGTACTGGGATATCTAGATTTTCCATATAGAGTAGGGCCTCGTCCACTGACCCGAGGTCCCGGCCTCTATAGAAGTTCTCATAGTGTAGCGCGAAAGCTTCTGCTATGCCCCTATCGGTAGTTTCCAGGCCTCCCCCATCCTTTCTGATTCTTTCCACCCATCTCGCGGCTTGGTCTTTCCTACTGAGCCACGCCAGGAGCTTGCCTGACTTGTCGCCTACATCATACAGGCGGTGTAGCGTTGCTAGGGCCTGCGTCTTCGCCTCATTAGAGACCAGTTCCCTATACTCCTTCTGTTTGTCCTGCAGCTGCCGCAGTATACCTTCCTCTCTGTTTACAAGGTAGCGTCTTTCCAGGGTCAGGATTTCAAGTTCTAACGCTGCTGCCTCCCTGTGCCGTTTGCTGCGTTTGTCTCGCAGCCTCCCTCTAACCCTATCTCTCACCACCGGTTTCATGGCCTCCCAGAAAGTAATGTTAGATTCCACTGAGCCCTTGTTCTCCGCTACGTACACTTTTATGTCTGCCCTCAGACCCCGCACTATTTCCGGGGATTGAATATCCCAGGCTGCCAGGCGCCATTCCGTCTCACGCCTTTCGGTGTTCTTCCCTAATAGTGCATATAGGGGGGAGTGATCCGATATTCCCCTAGCCTTGTACGTGAGTTCGTCCCCCTCTGATAGGTACTGTCTTGCCACAAAAATATAGTCCAGCCTGGAAAAGGTTTTGTGGGCCCCTGAGTAAAAGGAGAATGTCTCTTGTGTCGGGTGTCGCCATCTCCATGCGTCAGTGAGTCCCATGTCCGCCACATATTTCGCAAGGGCGGTTTGTGTCCCCCCTCTGCGTGTTGCCCCTGAACGATCTAAGTCTTCCGACATGACATCGTTGAAGTCTCCCCCCACTATTTGCATCGTGTCCGCCGTTTCTAGTAAGATGGACGCTACCTCCCTAAGTGTGCGTGGTTGGAGTTTTGGAGGGGCATATACTGAGATGACTGTGATGCGTTGTCTGCACCATACTCCCTGCACTCCCACATACGTACCCTGTGTATCGCTCCATGCGCGCGCTACGGTGAAGGGGTGTGTTTTGTTAATTAGTATTGCCACTCCCCTAGCGCCTGACGTGTAGCCCGCGTGATTCAAGACTTTGTATCTACCCCTCGCTATGAATGTGCATTTTCCCGCCCTAAGGTGAGTTTCTTGCAGGAGGATGAAGTCCGGGGCGGTCCTCTTTATGTATGAATTAACTAATCCCCTCTTGATTTTGGAGCCCAGGCCATTAACATTCCAAGTCATAATGGAGATCCCCTTGTGTATCCCATCTGTGTTTGTTAGTGTACCTGCCATACTGTGTAGGTCTTCTGGAGGTCAATAGGCGACCTTAGCGGCTGTGCGTGACAATGTTGACTCCCATTCCTCAGGTTGTACCTCTTCGTGCCATTCCTTGCCCAACTCCTTCCCCAACTCGGTGAAATTCCCCCGTGCCCTCTCCCACCCCCCTCCCCACCTCTCTCCCCTTCCAGACTCGTTCCCATCAAGGTCCAAGCTGTTAGTAGAAGTCGGTCTGTCACCCCCCCACTCCCTCCCTCTATAGAACTATGGCCCGCTAGAGCCCCCTATAGCGGCCCGTGCTGTATCCCCCCCGTCGGGCTTTTACCCCCGACAAGGGTATGCACCACTCCTGGGCTCTTGTCCAAACTGTTAAGAACCGTTGTTGCTAACAAGTAAACTGTTCCTGAGACCACAAAAAGATTCAACGAGAGGAAAGAAGAAACAACAACTAAAAGGGTGCTGGTCACTTGCGTGTCATGGCCGCGTCCCGGCCAACAATCCGATCATCCACTTCTTCCAGGTTCACGAATGTGAGTCTTGTGTTGTCGGTACTGTGCTGCAGTGTTTGTCGGATATGTCCTGTTCCAACAGCCGGATCTCCGTTTCCAGTGGGTGTAAGGAGCGTTGATCAGTGTCTGACGCCTCGTCCTCCACATCCGAGTCCCTGAGGTGTTCCCCTTCCCCTTCCGAGCGTGCCTGGTCCTGTGGCCCCTCCTGAGTTCCGTGGGCCGTCCTCGACGTCCCGGGTGACTCCGATCTCCCCCTCCTGGATCCCACCGATGTGCGCGAATGGTACGGGGTGCCTGTGTATCTCGAGTAGAGTCTCCGGGATCTCCTCCTCTGCTGTTTTGGCGAGCCCCACCTCGCCTTGTCCTGTGCCACCCTCACCAGCTCCTCTCTCCCTGCTGTTTCCCGACTGTTGAGGACCGGTCTCTCCTCCAGCCATTGCCATGCATCTTCCGGATGGCTGAAGAAGTGCGCCTTGTCCTTGTAGGTGACTTTGAGTTTTGCAGGGAAGAGCAGCATATACGTAATGTTCAATGATCTCAATTTGACTTTCACCGAGTCAAAGGAGTGCCGCTGCTTCTGGACCTCCTGACTATAGTCCGGAAAAATCATTATGTTGGTGTTCTCAACTCGGATTTCGCCCATTTTCCTCGCTTCCCGCAAAATTAAGTCTCTGTCCGCGAAGTTCAGGAATCGCGCGATCACTGGCCTGGGCCTCGCGCCCTCCGGAGGTTTCGCAAGGAGCGCCCTGTGCGCCCTTTCGATTACAAAGCAGGAAGAAAAACGGGCTCCAGGGAAGGTGTCCGTGATCCACTTGTGCAGGAAGGCCGCCATACTGTTCCCCTCGATCCCCTCGCTAAATCCTACGAATCGGAGGTTGTTCCGTCTCGCCCTGTTTTCGGCGTCATCCACCTTCCAGAGCAGCTGTTTGTGCGATGCCTGGAGCTCCGCCATTTCTCTCCGAAGGGTGGTTATCGAGTCCTCAGCCTCTCCAATGCGTGTTTCCGTTTCAGACACCCTGGCAGAGAGATTCTTGAAATCTTGGCGCAGGAGTGTGACTTCAGCGCCCACTTCCCCAATTTTGCCCTCCAACGCGGATCGGGATTCCTGGATATCCGATCTCGATGCCTGGATCGCTGCCAGCAACCTGTCCGTGTCAGTTGCCCCCTCCGCCGCCGCGCCCGAGTTGTCCCTGGGTGTCCTTGGCGCCGCGAAGAGCTCCAGAGTGCCCTGTTTAGGATGCTTGGGTGGGAGGTCTCTCTTCCCCATCCTCACTGAGTCAGTGGCGAGTCCAGCTATGAGGGATGTGTGTAGAGCCCCCTCGTTGTGGGCCCAACAGGGATCTAGGGTGTCCAGGCACTGCCCTCCGTGCGTCGAGCCTCCGATGCCAACCCTTCACTCGGCAACCCCCCCCGTTATCGCCTCACTCTGATCGTCCCAGGTGGTGTAGTTGGTTGGTGCTCCTCGCCTTCCCCGCCGATCTGGTAGCGGGTACTCCGGCCGTGTGTCCCGAAGTGACCCTCCGCTCTGCCCGCCCCACTTCGCTTCGGTGCCACTGAATGCGGTGTGTCGCGTCGCCCCTCAGAGGCCGCTGTGGTGGGCCCTCCCAATGCAGAGGCAATGCAGAGGCACCTCCAGCAAGGTTCCTACTGGGGCCCCCGTCCACACCGTCGCAGGTTGCGGCCGCAGCCCTCCTCCAGGATCCTGCAACAGTGCAGCGTAAATGTCCCGTCTCCCCTGCTCTCCAACCTGCGCTGCACCACCCCTGGTTCTTTGCCGGGCCGGCCCCCTCAGTACCACTGGTCTGCGCAGCAGTGCGGCCTCGGAGCGGTCATGGGGCGCCTCTCTCAGATTTGCGTGGTTGCCGGTGTGTGGCGCCGGTGTTGCCTGGTCGCTCCCCTCCGTGGGTCAGTAGTGAGGGCGGGAGGAGTGGTGGGGGCGGGGGGGGGTGGGGAGGGTAGCTGCCACAGTCTTCCCCTGTTGCCGGGTAAACTCACCCCACCACCTGTCTCTGTGCGGCTGGGTACGTAGGGCTGCCTTTCCTCACCCCGCTCACTCACCGAGTGCGTCCGAGGTCGCGGCCGCCATCTTGGTGAAGTCGGGCTCCCGGTGTCCGCTGCTCCCCCGCTCCGGCCGTGACCAGCGTGCCTCCTCCGCTTCTCCGCTGTCGCCGGTGTGGGCAGGGAAGTCCCTCCTCCCTCCGGGGTCCTCTCCGGTCGTCAGTCCGGTGAAGCGGCCGCCATGTTGGATAGGTGTGCCTCGAGTCCCAGCGACACCCACAACACCCGGTCCGTTTTGCTTGCGGCCCGACGTCTCTCACCGGTCCAGTCGAGGTAGCCTCATAACACGCTCCTCCGGGCACCAACTCCTCCGCGCTCCGCTTCCCTGCAGCCGACCCGCACCTGGGCGCCTCCGCTGCGTTCCTACACTTCGCCCGGCGGGCGGTCCTGCAGGTTCCCGGGCTCGCGTGGCTCTCCGGGTTCGGCTGGTTTAAGTTTCCGACGGCGCCTCAGCACACACTGGTAGTCTCCAGCGCCTCACGGGATGCGGCGCTCTGCCCCGGGCCGGTCACCGAGCCGCCATCTTGCTCGGCCGTCACCCCTTCACTACAGGCTCCGCGCCAGGGTCGGCTAAACACCCTCTAGACGGTTCGGTCTTGGGCTTTGCCTCGTTCGTCCCTCTCCAGGCGTCCTCCGACAGCTAATAAGTGAGTTTTATCCAGTGGAGATGTGCAAATTGTCGGATATTTAGATGTCGGCCGGGAGCTCCCGGGAGACACGTCTAGCCCTGCATGCTGCTGGCCACGCCCCCCCAGTACGTGCATTCTTAGTCTCATCAGATTGTAGAGAAAAGGAAGAGACGGGCGTGTTCAATAAAAAGGTGTTATTTATTGATCAGTCTCTTTTCTCATACAAGAGAAATGGATCGATATTATTGCAATACTTATAGTTAAGTAAAGTGCATACATTAAAAGCAATAGTATAAAGTAATACTGTAAAAACATTGATATGGTTTCTAAGCCATATGATGTTTTAAAATGAATAAAATATATTACATACACATATACATTTGACTAAACGTACTCAACTGGTGTTTCTAAATACGCCTACCCCGTGTACCTGACCTAAGCCTAATACGTGGGCGGGAATAGAAAGTTACAGTTTAAGTTAAGTTTGTTTTTGCCAAGTAAAATAACTAAAGAATTCTCTGTGAGGGGTTATTCAGTTCTGTACCTGGAAGTTAGGATGAATGAGGAATGGTATCTCTCTCTCTGGTCTCGATATTCCAGGCTGCCTGCGAGGGCTGCCCAGAAACGCCGGTGTTGGATTCTC
The DNA here is from genome assembly GCF_964261635.1 of Lissotriton helveticus. Classification (NCBI taxonomy): domain Eukaryota; kingdom Metazoa; phylum Chordata; class Amphibia; order Caudata; family Salamandridae; genus Lissotriton; species Lissotriton helveticus. The sequence goes on along the minus strand of NC_136064.1, from coordinate 145,819,714 downwards.
GGCAGGAGAAAGCAGCGCGTCTCTCAGCGCGTCAGGAAGGCGGGGCTGCTGCCAGCGGGGTCTGCTCTGCTCTTGGCTTCGGCAAGTATGGCTGCTCCGTCTCGTCACCACGCGTGTGTTTGCATAGGGCAAGATCTGTAATATTTATACCTTTAAGGTGCCGAGATTGACGTAAGGATGGACGTAGATACGTCAATAAGGATGTCATACGACTTGCTTGTTAGCACATTCTTTTACTGAAGTTCTCGGTGAAATCAAAACAATGGCCGCAGGGTTTTGCCCAGGTTGTCATAGGTTTGATTTGTTATGAGAACTCCGTATGCCTTGTCAGGGGCTGGAGGAATATCGCTTGTCTAATTAGATCGCAAGCGTTATGACCTAATCAGATAACACGTTCCTGTGCCGTAGTGTGACTGCGTCAGATAACGGTATCTGCATCATGGGGGTTTTCTGCCTCATGGGCTGACTGCTAGTTAACTTGTTGGTTTGTTTAACTAGAATAGGGTCAGGAATAGGGGGATCGATTCAGAACCTATAGGAATACATCACACCCTCACCGCCGCTGAACACCTCCACTTCCAGATACACACCGACCCCAAGACGACCCTCAGAGGCACCCTCATCTACAGACCCCCGGGACCACGCACACAATTCAGCAAAGACATCGCAGACTTCATCAGCCCGCAAGCCCTCCCCTCCGCTGACTACATCCTCCTATGGGACTTCAACTTCCACCTGGAGAACAACAACGACACCAACACCACCACCCTGCTGGACAACCTCGCCAACCTCGAACTCAAGCAACTGGTGAACACCCCCACCCACTAATCTGGCCACGCGCTTGACCCCGTCTTCTCCTCCAGCAAGTACATCTCCTTCAGCCACTCCACCAGACTTCATTGGACGGACCACAGCTGCGTCCACTTCAGCTTCAGAAGAACCACCACCCACCACCACCCGCAACAGGTTCCTCGCAGGAGCTGGAACAAGATCACCACCGACCAGCTCACCACCTCCCTCAGCCAGAACCCTCCCGCCAGCACAATGGACCCCAACGAAGCAGCCAGCAACCTCACACAGTGGATCACCAACTGCGCAGACAACCTCGCACCACTGAAGTCCCCTCCCAGCAGACCTGGCAGCAAGAACGCCTCCTGGTTCACCGACGAGCTCAAGAACTCCAAGAAGAACTGCCGTACCCTTGAGAAAGCCTGGAGCAACAACCAGACCACAGACAACATTACTGCTCTCAAGCACGCCACCCGCAAATACCACCAGCTGATCCGCATCACCAAGAAAACAGCTTTCAAGGAACTACTGGACAACAATGCCCACAACAGCAAGGAACTCTTCAGCATCGTCAAAGAGCTCTCTAACCCCAACGACATCACTCCCTTGCAAAAATCTCTACGACTCACTCGCCTCGTTCTTCCACAGCAAGATCGCCGACATACAGAACAGCTTCAGCGCACATACCACGCACCCAACCACCAAGCCAACGCCCCCCACCACCACCCTCCGCGCCTGAACTCCGGTCAGCACCGAAGACACCACCCGCGTGATGAACACCATCCACTCCGGATCACCAACTGACCCCTGCCCCCACCACGTCTTCAACAAAGCTGACTCCATCATCGCACCCCAACTCTGGGACATCATCAACACCTCCTTCAACACCGCCACCTTCCCGGAGAGCTGGAAGCACGCCGAGCTCAGCGCCCTCCTGAAGAAACCAACAGCGGACCCCATCGACCTCCCATGGGGGACCTCCCATCTCGCTCCTCCCTTTTCCTGCCAAGGTCATCGAGAAGACCGTCAACAGACAGCAATGCCGCCTTCCTCGAGATGGACGGATCCCTAAACCACTCGCAGTCCGGCTTCCGAGCGAACCACAGCATCGAGACCGCCCTCATCGCAGCCACAGACGACATCAGATCCCTGCAGGGAAACATCGGCCCTCATCCTCCTGGACCTCTCCGCAGCGTTTGACACGGTCTGCCACCGCACCCTAGTGCAGTGCCTCAACAACATCGGAATCCAAGAGAAGGCACTGGAATGGATCATCTCGTTCCACACCGGAAGAACCCAGAGGGTCCCCCTCCCCCCGTTCAGATCCGAGGCCACCGAAGTCATCTGCGGCGTACCACAAGGATCATCACTCAGCCCCACCCTCTTCAATGTCTACATGAGCCCCCTCGCCGCATTCGAACGCCATCACAACCTCAACATCATCTCCTACGCCGACGACGACACCCAGCTGATCCTCTCCCTCACAAATGACCCCGCCAGAACCGGCCTACACAAAGGGATGAAAGACGTCGCCGAGTGGATGAAGACCAGCCGCCTAAAACTGAACTCAGACAAGACGGAAGTCCTCATCCTGGGATCATCGCCCTCCGCCTGTGACGACTCCTGGTGGCCCCCTGCCCTGGGCACCGCTCCCAAGCCAACGGACCACGCACGTAACCTGGGCTTCATCCTGGACTCCTCCCTCTCAATGACCAGACAAGTCAACGCCGTCTCGTCGTCGTGCTTCAACACCCTGCGTATGCTCCGAAAGATCTTCCGGTGGATCCCCACCGAAACCAGGAAGACGGTCACCCAGGCACTCGTCACCAGCGGACTGGACTACGGAAACACCCTCTACGCCGGAACCATTGCCAAAGTTCAGAAAAGACTCCAACGCATCCAGTACGCCTCCGCACGACTCATCCTGGACATCCCCCGACACAGCCACATCTCTGGACACCTGAGAGACCTGCAATGGCTCCCCTTCAGCAAGAGGATCACGTTCAGACTCCTCACCCACGCAAACAAGGGTCTCCACGACCTGGGCCCCTAGGTACCTCAACAACCGCCTGGCCTTCTACACTCCCACCCGCCAGCTACGATCCACCAGCCTCGCCCTCGCCGCTGTTCCACGCATCCGCAGAGCCACCACTGGAGGAAGATCCTTCTCCTACCTGGCAGCCAAGACATAGAACTCCCTCCCCATCCACCTCCGGCTGACCCAGGACCACCTATCCTTCAGGAAGCAATTCAATACCTGGCTCTTCGAGCAGTAGCAGACCACCCCCCCCCAGTGCCTTGGGACCCCTCCGGGTGAGTATTGCGCTATACAAATGCTATGATTGATTGATTGAAGTTGTCCATCATCTGCATACAGTGCCAACCTTTTATTTAAGCATTTCTTTGGAGAGCCAATCATTGAGTTTGACTTTGACAATGTCAACTTCTCTTTTGTGAGTGAGCAATTTTATCTAAAAGTTAGTGATGGATTTTAGAAGGTTGTCAGAAAGATTTTAAGAAGATAGACGTTCCTTGTCAGAGACTGAATACAACAGGAATCCTGTTCTCCTTGAAAATTTGAGGAAACTGGCTGTTGACCCCAGAGCCTTCCATTTAATATGTAAAGTGCATTGGAGGGAAGGTTAGGCAGAGTAGCAGGCAGCATTCAATTTTGTTAACAGTGAAGATAAGGTTGTGAATTGGAGATGTTTTGTAACAGACCTTGGCCAGGTAGATGGGAGATGATATGCGTTTTTTCGGGGGCGTGGTCTGTTGATATTGGAAGCAATGATTGTGCCGGAGACAGAGTTGGGTTTTGTGGAGAGTTTGAAAATGTTTACTCGCAGTGTCGTGTGCAAAAGCAGCAAAAGGGTAAAATGGCATTTAAACTTCTAATAATAAGCTTTTGTTAATTTAGCAATGTGTGCAAGCACGGGCCTGCCTTCACTACAAGAGGACATTTACAAAGGTTTTGCGTCTAGGTTGAGTCACTTTTAGGACTAAACCAAGATGTAAAAACCTGTTTTGCATTTTCAAAGCCACTCTAAGTGGCATTGTGTGGTATAGAGAATATCAAAATATAGCAAATCAGTACAAAGGGCTGCCTTGCATTATATTGAGGTAGGGAGTCTTTCCAAGGTTGGAATACGGGTGTTCCCATACATTTACAAATTAATTTTGGCATATTCCCAGATGTACAGGGACTTGAAAACCTGGGAATGTGCCGAAAAGCTTTACCTCCCTGAATCAGGCATAATGATGAAAACTATGTTTATTTCTCCTCTTTTCTACTTCTTTCTATGTGGGCTGTGTTTTGCAGCATATATAGAAAGAGAAAAATGTCTATAGGAGTGTTTTTCTATAGGAAAGATTTTCACCCTTCACAAAAGCAATCCCTGTCACAAGGGGACGCCAAATCTGTGTACCCCTCTCCAGCTCACATTTCTGATGTCTTGTGGGAGAAAGAATTCCACCACGCAGCGATTGGCAGACTTTGGCATCACCTCCACATAACTCTTGCCAAATTCTGCCTATTACTACATTTTCCACCCAGGTCTAATTTTAGGCACAGTTTTTGGGCGCACTGGCAGAAAAGGAACCCAAACGTAATGTATAACACATTGTAGCAGTCCCATGACTGGGAAAAAAGCAACACGCCCCTCCAGGTTATGGGGTTTAGCTTTAGGACAAGAACTCTGACCAGGGCAAGGTGTTTACCTGTTTTGATAAGTGGAAGTAATATTGGTTGAGCATGAAATACCTTGAAAAGGTATTTGGCAAAACAGGAGCAGAGTGTTTTAATGGAACATTGCAGTTGGGAGATCTGTTACAGGCATATGGCCTCAGGACTGTCTGAACTTACAGTCAATAAGAGATATTCTTACATACAGTTCATGGTATTACGTAAAAGATTCCGGTGATGCTTATATGGTAAGGAATGCTGCCTTTGATGTAATAAATTAATTGGTCATTAAATATTCCAGTTGGGCCTCGAACTTTTATGGACACAATGTGACCAGAGGGTATTGTGTTCAGATGTCCAACACAGGGAGAGCGTGATCAGTGTATGTGTGTAGTGCCCTGATTGGCTATATGTTCGTAATTCATGTGGTATCTGACTTTATGGTGTTGTAGAAGCGTGAATACCCCTTCGGCCATGTGTGCTTTATTGGGGTCAATTTACCTGGACCATTGTGGTGCTGTTCATGCATTTGTCTGCCAGCTATCTGCCACGTCACCTGTGACCTATAAATCAGTGACCTCAGGCCTACTTCTCAGAGGCTGCCTGACTTCGTTACCGTTAACATTCTCCCCTTTAGTTGAATTTTCAACTACAATATCTGTTCCATACTTTGTGATAGTTTATTTATTGGGGGCATGTTGTATTTTATGCTTGCTTTTGACAACCCCCACTTTCCGAGGTACTTGCATTTTTCCAGTTTTAGGACTGCTTTTTACTACAGGAGATTCCCAATTGTACAAACCTACACAAAACAAGAACACAATGAAGACCGGAAACAATGATGTGCGCTGAACAGAGATACAGTGGGGGAGCCAAGGAGAACCAATTTAAAAATCACTTAAGTTCAGGGCCACCTCCCTCCTCACGCATGTCTCTTTGTAAATGGTACATTGCTCATATGGCAAGTGTCAATGTCCGATTATCTGTGCCATTCCCTGTAATGAAGGAGAAAGACACATAATTGATGGACGGAATGCAGAACGAATCAAAACATTCACCACCAGTCAAGAGATCTGGATTATATCCATCATTCTTTTGCTCGACATGCCACCCCAGTTTAGACCTGGCCATATGCAAATCAGTCTTGACCCTGTGCCTCATGGGAACAGTCCAGCTCGAAGTGCCAAGCCAGGTCCTCCCTGGAACAGAAACAAGCATTCTAGGACCGGTTTCGGGGTTTCACCAATCTTTATTAAGGAAAGGCGTGGGCGGTAAATTCCATTCCGCTTGCGAAATTTGCGGAATTTGGGTAATTTTGCATTCCGCAGAGAACGCAAAATTGCCCAAAACTCTTCGTTCCGCGACTTTGCGAAATTCGTTGCTTGTTCGCGTTCTTCAAATGCGTGTTTGCAAGATATTTCCCCCCGAGCATGCAAACAGAGATTGCAAACAGGAAAAAAGCATCGTAAACAAGCAAATCTGCGTGTTCGCGGAATTTCTGCGTGTCCGCAGAGATTTTTTACCGTTTCACGGATATTTGTGTAACGCAATTATGCAAATTCCGCACACCCCTAATTAAGGATAGCTTGATTCCAGAGGCACAGTGAGCCCAGGACCCACGTATGGGCATACCTGGTACACTTGGGGCGAGAAAGCAAAAGACACACATTGATTGACGGAATGAAGAACAAATAAAAAAAATTCATCTCCAGTCAAGTGATCTGGCTTATTTCCATTATTCTTTTGCTCATCATGCCACCCCAGTTTAGACCTGGCCATATGCTAATCAGTCTTGACCCGTGTTTCAGCATGAACTGCCAAGCCAGATCCTCCCTGGACCAGAAACCAGCATCCTAGGACCGGTTTCAAGCTATCCTGGCTGATGAGGGCTGAAAGCCAGAAAATGGTCCTAGGATGCTTTTTTACAGTCCATGAAGGACCTGGCTTGGCAGTTCGGGCTGGACTGTTCCCATGGGGCACAGGGTTAAGACTGATTTGCATATGGCTGGGTTCAATCTGGAATGGCATGTTGAGCAAAAAAACAATTGATTTAGGCCCAGATCTCTGTACTAGGGTGAATGTATGACATTGTTCTGCATTCTGTCCATCAACTGCTGTTTTTGTAATGAAGGCAAGCAGGCCACACTGATCTTAGCACACAGTCCTCCCTCCATTGCGGTCATCAAGTCCAAAACATATTGATGCTGCTTACCATGAGGCAGATTGCTCGCAGTTCTTTCTTGATTATATTAAGGCAGAGCTCAGTGCTGTTCATCATTTTAAGCATTTCCCACCTTGCTATTTGCAACCAGCGGGAGGTGGCTTTTGTCGGCATAGCGAAGAAGGGCATCAACTCTCCTACCGAAATGTGTGTGTCAGTGAGCAGTCTCAATTCTTTGGGAATGTTCTTTTTCTCACCACAGCCAAAATAGTCTGCAGTTTCCACAAGCTTAATGTAGCACAGTTGTCTTCTTCATTAACATGTGCTGGGAGAAGTCCAGCCGCACCTCTACAGGAATGTCCAGGGTCGGGGTCTGTATGGTGACCAGGGAAAGGAGCCTTCGCCACCCGAGGACAAGCTGAGTATAGGCTAACTCACCACACTGCCAGTAGAAATCCATCAACATAGAGGTGCCCCACTGCTTATCCAGAATGTGCATAATCATGCCGCAGTACTCATTCATCCAATGGAAGCATTGCTTTACCGCTGAAGCACAACAAATGCAGTGTAAGTTTCAATACTATTAGGGGTTGCCCCTTCCCTTCTAGCCAAGTGTACCCACCCATCTCAGTATTCCAGATTTCCTAATATGGGGTGGTCATTTTATCTCCGAGCTGGATGGCCCTACACAGGAATTCCATGTCGAGGGTCCACTTGTTGTTAGAGAAGACTGCCCCAGATACGCTAAGAGCCAGCCTTGGACCACAAATGGAGGCAGAAGTAGACGTGTTTGTGCATTGAGTTGGGGGGTTTGATCCCTCCTAGAATCCTGTCCAGCTTGGTTTGCATCTCACTAGGCTCAGTGAAAAGGTATAAATCCATCGGGTTGGTTTCATATTGGGTCTGACTCACTACTGCCTTGTTGGGTTGGAGTTTGGCCCTAATTCTGCTTAGATATAAGTGAAGAAGGCATTTTGCTATTTCAGGGGCTACCTCTTGGAATAAGTTAAGTCTGTCTGTGCCTAATACATGCAGTATCAACAGACAGACATAACTGGCTTATGGCTGGGATCCTATTGCGGTCATGTACTGATACCATATTGTGAGATGTTGGCTGCCATATGCTGTCCACTAGTAAAAGTCGGCACCTTGCACCAGTCCAAACAACCCTTATTGATGATAAGGTTTAAGACACCCTTTATTGAAAGCTATCCTAGTGGTAGCTATGGAGAGTAGCCTTCAGGCTAAGTCTTGAAGGAGTGTAAAGCAGCTTGTTTTACCATGTTGTAACCTCTTGAATGAGCAAATGAAAAGGGAACCACACAAGGTATATATAAAATATATGTATTTATTACTAGACACTCTCTACTAACCTCTTTATGAGAATAGAGAGCGAGATACAGAAGGTTAACACACTAGAACGTAAGTAAATAGTACAATATACAATGAAACCATATATTAAGAAAGTGGTATCATAACCATGACTTGACTAGACACAGTGCCTAGAGCATGTAGAATCACTGGGACCCTAAGAAACCACCCAAAGCAGAGACACAGGGGAACCACGGGGGAAGCATGCAGTGTGAGAACACAGCCGCGAGCTCCGTACAATCCTATGGGAAAGTCGCGGTTATAATTTTAAAGATTAGGGACACTTTGGAGAGGACTTGGAGCAAATCCTTTTAGACTTAGAAGTTTCTGAGGCCAACCCCCATGTGAGCACCGGAGTACTCACGTTAACTCACCCAGGGAAGCCGGGTGCATAGGTGCTCAATGCTTTTGGGAACCGTCGCTGTTTTCAATGGCGAGTTTCTGCAAAGTGCTGCTGCCATGGAAAGGAAAAGTGTCTGGTGTGATGCAAGCCTTGCTCGGAGCTGTGAATAACCTGAAAACAGAAGGGACAGAGTCTGGGTCACTTCAGGGTGACTTGGGGCACGGTAGACTGATGCCCACCACTGTTGGGTGTTTCAAGTGCGATGAGGTGAAGCTTGACTCTGCTGTCATGGGGACCAGGGGATTTTAATGAACAACCAGTGTCCACAGGTGAGCTGTCCGATGAAGGATGTTGAGTGCTGGGGAGTCGGTGTCCAAATCGGAGAACAACAAGCCTTGGAAACAGCAACCCACGGGGTGAGAGTAAAAGACTTTGGGATAGACCAGCAAGGTCCTAGTGACTCCTTAAGCAATGGAGAGTCAGGGCACATCTGGAGCAACCAGGTGGGCCTGCTAAAAGTTACAGTACCCTTCTCAGGGACCCATAAGTTGACGGACAACGGATCGTGAAAGGACCTCAAGAGGAACCCCTAAATACCAGCCCAAGGGTCACTGGTAGAGTGAAGGCCAGTAATCTTCAGTGGAATCACTGCTCGGGGTCTGGACTACAAGGAGGTCAACGCCCATCCTCAGAGATTACCAAGAAACATATGCTGCTGTAAATGTGCATGGTGTCCAGGGGTTCGGGTTGCACAGACCCCACGAGGGCTTTGGGTTTCAGGTTTGCTCAGAGCACGTATCGGCCTCCGAGAAGCTTGGAAACCCACCTCCTGTGTTGCAAAGTCTTCGGCATCCTTCAGGAAGTGTGTAGTTACAAACTGGACAGATGCGTCTTTGGTGCTGCCTGCCTTGCAGGGGAGTAACTCCTTTACTCCAAGGGAGATTCTACGGTCATCCAACAAAGTGTAGATAGTTGATGGTCTGGGATTCTGTAGCAGAATTTCATCCAGGTAAATCTAAAAGTCCTGTAGTCAGGGGTTTCTTCTTTATACCCAAGAAAGGGGTTAGGCAAACTCTGGGGATCCATCAATGGGAGGGTCAGGACAGAGGGGAGACTACACCCATATCCTTTTTCCAGTTTATTTATTTTATTTTATTTTTATTTTTTGCTGTTTTATAACGCGCTCTGTTACTACCAGAGTGTCCTGGCGCGAAAGAAAAGACAAGCAGGTGGCCAAAGGAAACGAAAAAAAATAAGAAAAAAAAAATAATCTAATAAGCAAACCTAAAAAGATACGTTTTTAGTGCCTTCTTAAACAGTACAAAATTCTGAATTGATCTCAGGAACAAAGGCAAAATGTTCCAGGCCGAAGCCACCCGGACAGCAATTGACTGGCCTCCCAGGCGCACTCGTCGAAAGCGGGGTACATTCAGTAAATTACAATCAGCTGAGCGCAAAGATCGAGTGGGGGTGTAGCGGCTGAATCTTTTCTTCAGATACGAAGGCCCCAGATCATTGACTGCTTTAAATGCTAATGTTAGGATTTTGAAAGTAATCCTTTGAGTCACTGGTAGCCAATGTAGCTCTTTCAGATGGATTTGTACACTCTCTCTACAGGGCACATTGCAGAGAAGTCTCGCCGTCGCATTTTGGATGATCTGTAGTCTAGCGACTAGGAAGGCTGGGGTTCCACTAAGAAGAGAGTTGGCATAGTCGAGCCACGAAAGTATTAGAGCCCTCGCGACCGACTCTCTTGCCGAAGATGGAAGATATGGAAAGAACTTTCTCATAGCCTTAAGAGAGCCGAAGCACACCCCTGTAAGTTTTTTGATGTGTGCCTCGAACCTCAGATCCTCCTCAAACCATACTCCCAAGTTCTTTGCAGGGATGGTAACTGAGCTTGGCTGGGGAACATCCAGAGGCCACAAAAGTTCTCTAAAATTAGGCGGAAATGAGCCATACAATAACATTTCTGTTTTGTCTTCGTTGCACTTCAGCTGTGCCGCTGCTAACCAATTAAAAAACGAAGACAGACAGGAACAGATTACCTCAGTGTCAAGTGCTGTATCAGGCCATGTAAATAAAAGTTGCCTATCATCTGCATACACCAGAGCAGGGGCTGAGTACCCCTGCAACCTGTTTGAGCTGGACTATACACAGGGATACCAAATGTGCCCCCAGTGCAGACATCAAAGCACTCTTAGAGTGCACCCACCCAGCCCCAATACACTAAAGCAAGTCTGGGAGGTGGTTGCACCTCCCTGTGACAGGAAACCAATTGTCCAGCCTCCCCTGCTGGAGTTTTGTCCTGCAGTAGGAGGGCAGAATCGTGTCTGTGGCTGACTGAATCCATTTTGTGATTCCAGGGTTCTCCTAAGCTGGTACCTGGAGTACCGGTGTTGTCATATTTCTCCCACTAGGAGGGTGGAATCATACCTCCACCACCAGTACTGGCAGGGAGGTAGGATTCCAAGGTGCTTGACATTTCAAAGTTAGCATTTACTCTGAGGTTATAATGCATTTAAGAGTATATGGTTGGCTGCATCAAAGTACAACCTCGGAAAATAGATTCTGAAGGCTGCAGAGGGGCCCTGCTCATGCATTTTCACCCTCTCAAAAACAAAACAGCAACTTGCCTACTGGTTTGATAAGGCCTGCCATATGGGTGACTGATAGGTTTTTGTGTGCAGTGATATAAGGTAGATATAGGGAACCTATACCTGAGCAAGGGGTGCATACACCGCCTTACATAGGCTGCTGCAGCAGACCTGTTCTATAATCTTGAATGGTCTCTCGGAGGTGGCATAAAACATGCTGCAGCCCCTAAGAGGCCTCTGGGGTAGCTATGAGCTGGGTATATAGGATACCATATACTAGGGACTTACAAGGGTACCCCAGAATCCAATCTGTGGTGTACCTAAAGTACATGCAATCATTTTAGAGAGGAAGCAGCTAGGCTGGGGTCCTGGATAGCAGGGCCCCAGCCAGTCTAAAGTCGAAAAACATATATTATCAAAAAGTGGGGGTAACTATAAAAAGCAGATCCTACACTCCTACACATGTGATCTGCAATAAGGCACTGGGTAGAGCATGTGGGATGCTTTTTTTTTAGATTAGTGTAATTGTAGGTAACATGGGAGAGATCACTACAAAAAACATGTGAGAATATTTTAAACTGACTCCATTTGGTTAGGCAATTCCTTAGCAGTGAATAGGTGTAGGAGCATCTCCCACAGACAGAGGTTTCATAGCAATGCAATAAAGCATAACTTGTTATTGGCATTGCAGGTCTTGATATGGATCCTGTTGGAGGCGTCTGTGGTCCACTGGTGAATATGGGATTAAACTGAAATTTAGCACTATGAGTTCATAATCTTGATTCGTGGTCATCTTATCCATGCTGGGGGTTGAAGTTGCAGCTGAGTGGTGGTGCACTTTGAGATCTTGGTGTTGACCTGGTTAATAAGAACTTGGTTCCTTTTGTTCATCCGAAACATTACATGCACACCTTAGTGAATAGGTCTTTCTTAATTCCTCTATTTTCCTCAGGGATGTATTCTCCACACTCCAATACTCACACTTTTAGTGAAGCACTGGAAGATGGCCACAATCTGTGTTTCTTTAGATAGTTTATGAATTAAGGGTGGTTTATTTCTTATCAGTCAGATTAATCTCTTTTATCAGCTACTGAGCTCCCCCTTCCTCGTTACCCAACTGGATGCTTGGGGTCATGCAAAATATTTATAGGAAGGATCTCCTCATGTTTTAGAAAGGGTTCCATGGGTTACACTGGATTTCAAAGCATGATCCTCGTCTGGTGTGCCCCTGGTTGGGGGCCGTCGGTGTGAGTTTCAACTTTCAGCCTACATGTGTGCAGGACTGTGAGATGAAGGGGCATGTCACTATTGAGTGTTGTTGCTGGTTGCAATATACCCTAAGACCACATGTGTGTGTATCTCTCAGTTCCCAGCATGTGGTGTGTAATGTGACCTTCCCTTGCGGCAACAGAAATCGTAACCCTGCCCTTTCTCTAGCGACTTCATTTTGGGCTAACTTTGGACTGTTCTTGTTAGGTTTTTTGGCACTTCCCTCGGTCTTGTGTGATCTACTACCCCATTTATCATGAGGTGGGGGGTCGGAAATGGTTTTGTGGCCCCCATTTACCCCTGCCTATGTCGTGTTCTGGTGTCCAAGGTTGGGGCCTCTGCTGCTTTTTCTAGAATGGGCATGCAAGGCTTGAAGTGTCTATTAGTTGCCAGGCCTGATATGGGGGTGAGCACATTTGGTGTCCTACCCTTGCCTAGAACTGGAGTGGACTCTGGGGATCCCCCCTCTCCCTGATACTCACCCCCCCCCGCAGAGTACATCCTGCTTCTTTTCAGTGCAATTAGGCTTGCTGTCCCTGGCTAGGATCTTCGGGTATGTTTTTGTTGCTATTTTGGATGGGTATGGCACTGTGGTCCTACCTTGGAAATACATAAAAAAAAAAAAACATCAAAAAATAAAACAGGGCTGGTAACAAAAAATGTTCCAGATCCAGGGCTTCAACTAGAAATGTTTGCCAAAGTCTGCCACTGGGTGACGGTGATGAACTGGGACTGCTTCCGCAATTCTGAGACATCTGGTATAAAGTAAAGCAAAATAAGAACTTATAAAGGGCACTAATGCTGAGGCGTCTTGGTGCTGATAGAGCAAGAAGGTACGGAAGGTCAGGAGGGTCTGGTCATTAATTGCGATGGGGGAGCTGGGTTTTAATCAGTCTCCTGAAATGAGATCTAGAAGAAAGTAGCCTGATGTTTAAGTGGAGTTTTTTCCAGAGCCTCGATGTCAGAAAGGAGAGGCATCTGCCTCCCCACCAGGTTCTTCTAACTCTGGGCACAGAGAGCAGAGCTTCATTAGCTGATCTTAACGCCCAGCGAGATGCATGCCATTGGAAAATGTTTTGGAAGTCGTTAGGTGCCCCTCCGCGCATGGCTTCATGAACAAGGCAAAGAACCTTGAACTTGATGCGCTGCTTAACTGGGAGCCAGTGTAAGTTTCTGAAGGCATCCGAGATGTGACCGAATTTTGGAATGTTGAGAAGGGTGCTTGCAGCCATGTTCTGCAGGGGTTGAATTTTGGACAACTGACACTTGTTAACACCCAAATACAGAGCGTTACAGTAGTCCAAGCGAGAGAGAATTAGGGCTACCACTACAGTTTTCCTCAGCTCCATAGGTAGGAAAGGGAGAATTTGGGGGAGTTTTTTTAGAAGGAGGTAACAGGCAGAGGTCAGTTGATTTTTTTGTCCTGAGAAGTTAAGTTGGGATTTATAAATCATTCCTAGGTTCCTAACTTTGGTAGCAGGAACTGGGCAGGCACCTGCCTCTACGGGCCACCATGATTGGTTCCAAATGGAAGGTCTGTTGCCAGATTCCAGGACCACTGTCCTATTGGTGTTCAGTGTAAGAACATTTTTGTGCATCCAGATCATGATATGGCCAAGACATCTATGGATCTATCTGCAATTGGATCTGTTATTGATGACATGGATATGATGTTTTGGGTATCATCTGCGTATGATACAAGTGAGAGCCGTCGTCCCTGATCCGTTAGGCTAATGGGGCGACATAGAGGTTAAACAGCGTTGGAGAAAGTGCTGATCTCTGCGGCACTCCACTAGGTAAGTAGAAGTTGCCAGATTTCAAACTGTCCCAGCAGACTCTCTGCTCTCTATCAGAGAGAAAAGAGGTGAGAATGGCGATGGCACTGTCCCCAATGCCTACTGCCTTCTGCAGTTGAGTGAGAATGGCATGGTTGACCGTGTCAAACGCGGCCGATATGTCCAATAGGATCAGAATAGCCCTTCCACCCCGATCAACCTATCAATGTATTTCTTCAGTAGCCATGATGAGTGCTGATTCTGTGGAGTGGTCACGCCGAAAACCATGTTGGGTTTGATTCAAGAGTTTATTGCTTTCTCAGTATTCTGGAAGTTCTGAGTTAACAGCTTTTTCCAGGACCTTAGCTGCAAGGGGCAGACAGGAGATTGGAAGGTAGTTAATCACCTGAAGAAGATCCAAAGAAGGCTTCTTTAGAATAGGCCTTATTAATACCTTCTTCCATGAGGTCAGGAACATTCCATTACTAATAACAGTGTTCAAAAGAAAGGGGGAGCATCGTACAGACTATGTTTGAGACCCCATGAAAAATATCTGGCAGGCATGGGTCTATGAGGTTGTCAGATTTTTATTGAGGTTAGCTGGTTGTTTACCACTTTGGTGGTCATGAGGGAGAAACTAGTTAAGTTACAAGATGTGGAGGGTACCACTACCTCGGATGAAGCCTGATAGGAGGAAGATCCTGTGTTCAGGCTCTCCAGTTCTTGGTAAATTGTTTGGAACTTTGACTGAAAGAAAAGAGTTATTTTGTCACATAGCCCTTGAACCGGGCTTAGGGCGTCACCCTGTTGGAGTTTGGAAAGTGCATTTACCGCCTTGAAGTGTTCTCTAGTAGAATTTTTAGCCCCCTCAATTCAATTGGTGTAGAAGTTCTTTTTGGCGCAAAGAATGGCAATTATCTAGTTTGTGAGTGCTAGATTATAGCTCTCTCAGGCAGGTATACTGTAATCCTCCGTCCATATTCGTTCAAGCTGCCTGCCATTGGTTTTAAGAGTTTTCAACTCAAGATTGTACGAAGGAGCAGTGGTGTTAGACCTGCGTTGTTTAATAGTTTTCTTCTGGGGCCAATTGGTCCATGGCAGACCTAAACCAGTTGTCATAACAATCTGCCGCAGAGCTCAGGTCTGTCCCCAGGGGAGGTATGCTGCTTTCTGACAAGGTTTCTAACTCGTTGCCTTTTATATTACGCCAGGACTGTGTTTTGGTCGGTGGTGGTGTGGGTAGAGGCAGGTGGCTGTTATGCCCAATGTTTAGATGAAAGAAAACAGCCATATGGTCAGTCAAGGGGAGTGGTGATCCTATCAATACTAATCAGAGGGTTGTTGGTAAAAATTCCATCCGGAGTGTGTTGGGCCTTATGAGTAGGCTTTAAGACTATTTGTGTAAAACCAAAGGCATCAAGGGTATCTATCAACACCGAGGTGCAGGAATCATCTTCCCGTTCAAAGTGAAAGTTGAAATCCCCCAGTATGGTTAATAAGGGGGAGTCAAGACATGATTCCATAAGGGATTGAAGGGCTTGGGAGAATGGAGACTGAGGTTCAGGTTGTCGATAGATGAGCAGCCCAGGAAAGCTAAAGGTATTCCTGACTTTGATATTAAACATCATTGCTTCCGCTCCTGGTAGGGATACTGGATCAAACCCTTTTTTAAACTTGGACCTATATATAATAGCAATCCCAACCCCCATTTGGCCTATTCTGGGCATGCTCGCAAACGAAAAACCGGTGGGGAGTGCGGCTACCCAGTCAGGTTCTGACGAGTCAGTGGCCCATGTTTCCGTAAGAAATACTACATCTGGATTGGTAGTTTGGAGTAGATATTCTAGTTCGTATTTGTGGTTTAGAGCATTTAACAGAATGGTGACAAAAACTACAGGGCAGATTTACAAGCCCCTTGTGCCACTTTTGCGTCACATTTAACATGGGAAATGTGACGCAAAAGTGGCACAAAGGGCTTGTAAATCTGCCCCTACGCCCTCAGCTTGTAGGGTAAGAGAGACCACTGGGCTAGATGGAGAAGGAGGCGTGGTTGCATAAGTAGAATATTTGGCAATACTGGCCAAGTTCGTTACCAGGCCCCTGATTTCAGGGGATCCAGGGGTCAAGGGAATATTATAGAGGCTGCTATTCGGGAGTATAAATTACACGCAGGTGAACCCTTCAACTCACCTGGCACCATGCAGACACTTTGCCAACTTGGCTGTTTGTGCCAGTGCTGTGGGGTGTGTAGGGTTTCCTCCATCGCAATTATACAGGAATCTGGCTCCTGACACCGAGGACCGCTTTGTTTTGGAACTGAAAGGGGGCCTCCTTTGGATGGAGGCTTCCAGCTTTATGGAGTCCTGGTAGAAACTACACACCATGATGGATGCTGGAGAATGGGGACCTTTTGACTTTCAACTCGTCCCCATCGACTTTTTGGATGCAGGATCTGTGTGTCTGTTTTTTAAATACTTTTTCAGGGAGCCACCCTGCCCCCTTGTCAGACTGACCTTCCTGCCGGGGTGTGGCCTGCTCACTCCACCCTGGGGGATCAGCAGCAGAGTGGAGTCTTGGCTCCTGTAAGCGCCCTTGATGTTTAACTTCAGTGAGGATACCCGGTCAATAGAACATATACAGCAGACCTTGGCCGCTCTGAATCCCTGAACACAGGTAACAAGTTTGAATTCCCCACGTAGTATCATTGGTCGAATTATTCTTATTTTATGCTGAGGGTTTATCTCACTGCGCATTCCGACTCTGTGATTGTGTGAAGGCATTACCTCCCCGGTCATGTTGGGCTCCGATCCCTGTCTGCGATTGCGGCTGCCACTTGTTTGTCCAATTACGTGATTTCTGCTATCTGGATGCAGCAGCTGGTGGCTCACCCTGAGGCTGAGTGTAGGGTGCACTCTGAATCCCCTTTACTTGGCTTTGTGGAAACACATTCATAGGGTTTCATGGTGGCTGGCCCTGGCCCATCGATCTCTGCTGGAGGTGTGCATTTTAACTTGCATCTGTCTTTGCGGTGGGTGAATCTATGGCAATAGTAGCACTCCCTAGGAGCTGGCTGCTGCCAACCTCCCAGTCCTCTACCACAATAGCTGGGTTGAAACCCTCTGGGTTTTGCGGTGGAGCTCCTGTAAGACTGGTGCCATTTGCAAGCTCACAGCCAACGCTGCCCTCTCGAGGGCCATTTTTAAAACTTGTGTTGGGCCAATGAAGCTGTGTTTCTCTGGGCTTGCTCTTGTTCGGGGATCGTCACAGTGGGGGGGGTCGCTGAATGGGGTGTACATTTTACACCCTTCCTGTTCTATACATGGCCTCTTTCCTATATGATCAACAGGGACATTTGTTGGCAATGTGTCTCTGTTTACCTTATGCGCAGCACACTTTACCACCGCTAACTTGTTTGTATGGCGTATTCGACAGCTGAAGAGGGTCATAAGGTAGGACCAGTGCACCACACCGCACCAGGCAGCCTCATCCTCACTATGGTGGGGTCATGAACTCAGTGCTTTAAAAAGTGCATGGGTCCTAGCTGTTATGGCCACTGTCCCTGGGCGCCTTACCCCCTTCTCCTGATTTGTCCCATGGAGGCATGTGTAGTGCAAACATTACTCTCTTCTTAATCCAATACTTTGTTGGATATGATGGATTTTGCCCCTCTAGCAGCCTCAAGTAGGAGAAGTGTGCATGATGTAAATACTGCCTAACAATTCGCAAATATCCAAGAATTGCTTCACGTTGCCAAGGATTACCTGAGTGAAGGTGATCTGGTCATCAGATGATGTCTCTGCTTGTCTACCTGTGATGTGGATGTGATTTAATGGCACGAGCCCCAGTGATGGAGCTCCAGGGGAGGAGCAGGCCATAGTCCTAATATCAGAAAACTGGATGGTCATGTTTAGTTTGCCCATCAAGTCTATTCCCAAGAGATTAGTTGGGGATGAGGGAAAATATAGTAGCTGTCCTCTCATGTGATCCCCTCCAATCTCAAATTCAAGGAGTTTTGTGAAGGAAATCCTTGTCACCATGAAAGAAAGCCCTTGCACAACCAAAGTGTCTTTTGATAGGGGGACTATCAATTCCCCTAAGCAAGGCCTTGTTGCCCCGTGTCTATTATGAAGCTTTATGGTGTTTTCTGCATGAGTACCATGACCATGGGCTTCTCTTCAGGTCGGCCCATTGTTATTATTACGAGGTGTGTCCCCAATTTGTCCCCTTGGTTAACTGACAAATCCTGCAGCCTCACCCTCGTCATCGGTTCCTGAGGAACTGGGACTCCCTTCCTCACCCCCACTTGCTTTATCATTGTTTGACCTGCCACAAATCTCCTTGTCTCTCCTGTATGTTCACCTGATCCAGTGGCAATGTGTGCTGCTGAGGTTCTAAGTGTCTGACGTGGTAGGCACTGGGTCAAGCTTCTAGTGACTTTTTCAAGGGACTTGGGTTGCTTTGGGCTTGAGGGCATGTTAGCTTCTCATGCTCAGGCATAACCATTTGTCTTTTGGTGGGGGTGCATGTTCCTACTATTGGTGGATTGGAACATCCGAATGCAGGGGGGGAGGGGGGAGCACCTCTATTCCTGCAAATGTTGAGGGAAGCACTTATGTCTAGCTTGTAAATTGGTTCTATAGGATCATTGATCTGGTTCTCCTCAAAGATGGCCCATATTTCTAATAATGTCTCGCTCTTGTCTTTCCTTTTGACCTGTGTATTTATTTTGTCTGTGTGTTCCTTGTATGTTCTATTGTGTTAGTGTCAAATGTTCTCTCCGTATGCCAGGAACATGTATTTGCCTCCGTGTGTGCCATTCTTGGTAAAAGTTTAGGTTTCTGTGTGGGGAACGTGCTGTGAATGTGTTTTATTGGGGAATCCTTGATCAGTTTGGTATTTTTATTGGACAAACAAAACCTAGCTCTTTTTTTGGTCTCATTTTACGATAATGAGCTACGAGCTCAGCGCTATCTAGAGATGCATCAAACAATTCAATATGAACATTTTAATAAATAGAGATGACAATGCAAATGAAGGTTTGCAAATTAGGAAAAAGAGCATTGGTAAAAACAGTATCTGAACGATACGAAATGTTGGCATCAAATAGAGTTTGCAAGAAAGAGCAGTGCCCTCATATGAACTATTGAGACATAAAGAAGAACATGCAATGTTTTAGGATAATCTCTGATCACTTTTTGTACAAAATACGGTTCGTAAGCAATATGACATCACACATACAATACACAAACCCAACAAAAAGCTGACTGAAAAAAGGATTGCTTTGTCCAAAGTCTCTTATCCAGCTCCTGGTGCATGCTCTCCTGTGACCAGGGGACGCTCTGCACAGTACACAGTACAAAGTGAGCCTGATAGTCTGGCTCCGGGACAAAGGTAATAGCAATAGTTGGTGGACAATTGTGGTATAACTTGAGAACCACAGACCCCTCTTGGCTACACACAAGTGGTACCTAGTTTTCCACGTCTAATTTGTTTCTTAAGTGTTTAAATAACACCCGAATCACACCCAGAGGCCAAGCATACCTTCTCTGTCACATCCAGTGGTTCAAGCGACCAGCACCACTCACTTCTGGCATTGAGAACCCTTTTTAGACAGAAAAAAAAAAAAAATCTCTCACTCTCTGTGATGGCTGCTTCAGGATGGACCTCCGCCACATGGATTCAGCAGAACTTCCAATCAATTGCGGTATCTGCTCACCTTCCTTGCTGCACAAATCTGATTCCTCCCAGGCAGTGTCCCCTTTCTTTGGCTGCAATAGAGTTTGAGGTACCAATCTACTTTGATTGTGACTCACCAAAATATTGCTTGAGCATAACAATACCTTGAACAAACAAGAGACAAAAGGTGTTTGGCAAAACAGGAAAAAAAAAATTTATTTAAATATTGTGGTGTGGAGATCAGTTACAGGCATAGGGTATAATGACTGTCTCAATTTACAGTCGGACTGAGACGTTCCTATATACAGTTCGTTGTATGCCATAAATGATTCCGGTGATCCTTGTATGGTAAGAAATGCAAGTTGCTGCCTTTGAAGTCATACATTTTTTGTTCAATAGATAGTCCAGCTGTTCATTCACTTTGCATATTAGACACACTGTGGCCAGTGGGTAGCATGTCCTGATGTCCATCAAGGGGAGCACGTCATCACTGCGTGTGATGTGTCCTGGTTGGCTGTATGTTCCTAACTGATGTGGCATGTGACTTTATGGTGGTGTAAGAGCACCCAACCCATCCAGCCATGGGTGCTTTATTGGGGCCAATCTCCACTCATTGTGGTGCTGCTGTGCCTATCTGTTGGATTGATCTGGGATTTCCTGTTGGTGCGTTTGCCTGCCTGCTACATGCTACCCCACCTGTGACATATCAATGAGTATCCCTGGATCGGAGACTGACTGACTGCACATTTTTGTGTCAGGTTTAATGTGACGTTCACAATGGGTGAATTTGATAATAAATTAATGAATCAATCCTAATGTTAACAGCGACTTTTTCAATATCAACAGCTGTAAATGTCAATGTTAGTAGAATTTCTCACAGTCCTGTTAAGGCCAAGATTTAGTAAGGGCCTCTTTATGAGTATGGTGGTCCTAGGACTGTTGTACTTGTGGTAACGGTCTGACCAGCCCCACTACTGCAGGTCGGCCAGCTGTAGTTAGAGTGCTGCTGTTTAACCACCATAGGACTGCCACCTCCCCGGAATCCAGGAGCTTGCGGGGGTGGTGCAAAGGAAAGGAGCAGGAATATGGTGGCTGTCAGGTGCGGCACCGCTGAGCGTATTTTGAGTTGCATTTCCACCACCCCTTTCATGGTGGTGAACCCGTCATGAAAAGGGTGGGAGAGACTCAAGAGCCCCTGCTGCTTCTGGCCTGGGGGTGCATGCAGGGGGATTGGTACCCCTGTTCCTGCATGGTGTGGTAAGCATGACATGGTGCATGCCACACCACGCAGGAACATGCTCACGATGCTGTCACAGCGGCGGGCTGCTGTAAAGGCTCTCCTATGAACCTAACGCAGGTCCTTCCGCCACCCCCGAGGTGGAGGGACCGTCCGCAGGGGCAGCGGCGGTCCCTCCAGTGCAATTAGGATGTGACCCCCACCCTGGCGGTCACATCCTGTATCTTTAACCTTGCGGCGGCTGCTGCTTGAAGCTTTGTGCATGTAAATGCTGGGGGGTATCATAGGTACCCCCCATGTGCACCCCCCACCCCCGACACCCTGGGGGCCCGCAAAGGGCTCCCAAACACCAAAGACCACATGCTTTTCCACGGCGGAAAAGCCGCCGTGAAAAGCAGGTGTCAATGCACATCCTTATTTGGCTGATGGTGTCTTGCAGACACCGCCACCAAATAGCCCTCCACACCCCGTGGATCAGTGGCGGGCAGACCTGCCGTCTGCCGCTGGTCCCACCGCAATCCCCCCCGACATCCTAATCTGGCGGTGGGTGATGTCTGAGGCCGCGGCGGTGAATCCGCATCCTCCAGGCCGGCGGTGCCTTCCGCCCGCCCGGAGGATGCGGATTCACCACCATCCTAATCGGCCCCACAGTCGCTGCAGTGAGACCTCTGCAGCATCACCTCCCCCACCCTAAATTCAACTCTGGGAATGCAGCAAACCCCAGCACGAACACCCGTGTAATGACCATTTAAATCACACTGTGCTGCATTACTCTGGATGTATGAAGATACTTAGGGCCTTGTGTGTCTTCATAAATCTAATTTTTAATTTGTGTCACTCTTGCTCCACAATGCGTTGTGCAAGATTGATGCGAAGGGGCTCGTGCATATTCCCCTTTGTTTCCATTGTGATGGAGTACCCTCTCCGCAAACATATAAATCAGGCCCTAAATTGGATTATAAAATTATTACTGTTGGAAAATAAAAAAAAGATTGGAGCTTTCTGTTTTTGTAAAACTATTTTCATGTACAAATATATCATTCATTTCTTTTTGATTGCACTAGACTAAAATGATAAAGTCTTAAAAAAGAAAGTGATAAATCATGGGAAAAGTGAATTTAGTAGTAATAATTGAAAGTTTAAAGGAAATTAAATAAAGACAATTGATGTGTGTTCGATATGAAAATCATTTACCGCGATAACGGATGCAAACTTATATTGACCTCCACAGGCCTCCCACTCAGGAGAGGTGTGGTGCAGCGGCCAGAGCAGCTGACTTCGGAGCACAGGGTTCACAATTCGATCCGTGGCTCTGGCAGCAGCTCAGCTCAGCACCATGTGACTCTGGGCAATAGGTCACTTAATTTACTTAATTTCCACGACAGCCCCCAGCGCCTTTGGACCCGTAAGGATGAATAACTTGTGCGTTACACACACAGATTTACTTTTTCTACATACTAATCAGTGACAGTCGTGACAATTCATTTTACCCCATATTCCTGCACACAGTAGATTGTCTGAGAACTAGAATATTATTGGATCTCATCTCAGTCACAGAAAGTGCTAAGAGGGAGCTGTTTTCTTAGATGTGAGGAGAACCCTATACCTCGCTATATACCAGTATTATGGATCATCAAAATTCACCCCAATTAGCTCCGGCCCTGCACCCATGTTCTAGACATAGAGATATCACAGACTCCCTGGTTCTTACAATGGGGTTATTCAATTAACATGTTATGTTATGTTATGTTATTATGCACTTGTAGAGCGCGTTATCACCCAGGGGTATCAAAGCGCTATCAGCGGACATACACCATCAGCAGAGCACGGAGCCACCGACTCACAGAGGCCCCCATGCCTCGAAGAAAAGCACAGTCTTTAGTTTCTTTCTAAAAGGAAGGAGATTAGCTTCCTTCCGAAGCTCAGCTGGTAGGCGGTTCCACACCTGGGGAATGGTACTAGAAAAGGCACTACCGCCCAAAGACACAAGGTTAATAATTAGGACACTCAATAAAAGATGTAATACAGAATTTAGAAAAGGCAGTTCAGAATAATTACTTGTCATGAATGCAATCCACAGGACACACTACAGAGTGTAAATAATTCCAAAACTCTATCTATGAAGCAAAGGTGACATCACTTTAATACTCCTAAGCATGAATAGGAACAGGAAAGCCAGGCACACCATAAAGGAAACCAGCAAAGTCTAGTAAATGGAAAAGGTCTCAGAAAGAAGTCAACATTCATACTGACAAGGCATCTGCAGGATCTTGGAACGTCTCCTGGCTCACCCCCAAAACCACGGTTTTATACATAAGTTTGCATACCTAATAAGCAAAATATTAGCTTACAGTGGTGCGATCTCATAATGAACACATCTAAAGATTTATGATCACAGATTCTTGGCTCTTGTTTCCTTCCAATGCTCTTTTTTCAAACTCTACTTTTTTCTAAATATTTTTCCCTTCTGTAATTCTCCTCCTCTCTGTTCCTCCCCTAACCCTTTGTGCCCATTCTCTGTTGTACATATAGCCACCATCACCTCCCTCTACAATCTGTTGTCTGTCTGCTTTTACCAGCCCCTCCAGCCCACCCACAACTGTGGGGGACCTTGCCCCCAACCTTTCCACCCACCTTCTTTTGTCTGTGTGTTTGACCTGGCTCCTCCAATCCAGCCACCATGTGGCTGTCCAAACCCCCCCACCTGCACTCTTATGTCTGTGTAATTGCCCACAGACCCTCCCACCCATCCTCCATTGTCCATCTGCGTGACCCTCGCCCCTTCTGAGCACCCTCTGCTGTCTTTGCAGTCTCCTGTCACTCTGGGTCTGTTATCTCTCTGGAACAGACTCCTTCTTTCCTCTCCTCCCTGCCTCTGTGTTAACTTAGGGAAGCCCACAGCTGAAAGTAAGCAAAACAAAAATCTGTGCTTTTTTTTAATATTAGTTTTATCCACTGCAAAATAATAACTTTCCAAACTATCCTGAGGTCAGCTATTTGTATGTAAGATAATGCACAGGTGTGATGATGCTATGATTGAAACCTCCAGCTCACATATAATTGTTAACTATCAAAAAAAAGCGTTGGAAATGCAATAGGTCTCGCATTTGTTTGAGTTAGAGCTATTAGCATTGTAAATGTCAATGGCTTTTACGAATGTGTTACGAAGTGTCTGTATGTAGTTTGTAGTGGAAATATGTGGTTTGCAACGGAATTTTCAGATGTGTAATTGGGTAGTGTGGAGTGGATTTGTGGAGCGGAATTACTTGGCGTATTGTGCAGTGGAATGATGTGGATAGTAATTATGTGGTATTGTGTGTACTGAAATTATGTGGAAAGGGAATGTAGTTATGTGGAATGGCATTTTGTGTTGTGGCGTATGATGGGATAATCACTTTTACAGTCAAAATAATCAAGAGACGCCCTTGTACCAACAGGAACTGGGTAGCATAAGCAAAATGAAAGGTGTTCCTTTGGTACTCTTTATTCTGCCTTTGTGGTTCTACTTATATGACGTGAGGAAACAAGTAGTGTGTATGATTCTAGTGGATAGTCACACTGGGAGAAACTAGTGTGTGAGATTAAAAATAACAGAGCAGAATAAAGAATACCAAAGGAACGCGATAGTCACTTGTATACCCCTCCCCCCGGGTGATTAGAGCGCTATAAAAATTGCTAATTGATTGAATTTAATATGTTTTCTTTCAAACTCCAATTCACTGATGAACAGTAAAATCTGGACCTCAACAGAAAATCTGCTCTTAAGTGTGATTAAACATGGTTCACTAGTGTAAAAATGGGATAGGTATCAAGTCTCAGTTCAATTCCTTATTGAAGAGCAGTGTTTAAGGCTGCATGGAAAGCAATCTAAACAAGTTAGCGCAGTAGTTATCCCCTGTGTCACTCTTCATTAAAAGTTACTAATAACCAATTAAATAACTCATTAACCAACTCATGAACTCATTAACTAATGCCTTGACTGGTTAAAGGAAATGCACAACCATTGAACAGCAACATACATTGCTGACAATGATAATGTTCCCCACCATGCAGCTAGCTTTATGTCCAGTGAGGCCTGTGGGTTATGCATGGGAGCAAACAGCATAAAGAAAACCAGTTCACTTGTCAGCTTCTACCTTGTATGTCTCCAGGCTTTGGAAACATAAACTAAAAGATAGAATTTTAAAATTATCTTTAATGCCAGTTGCCTGTTTCCAGCTTTCGCGGAGATTCCAGAGCAGAGGAATACTCTGGCAGCCGCTGGGCACCGGGCAAGCAGGAAGAAGGGGCGGGTGCAGGCACCAAGAGCAAAGGGGTGTGGCGGGGGTACGCTAAGAACGAAATGTGAGAGAATGAAGACAACTACAGAACAAGCATGTCTCACTTTTCAGCCCAGCTGCGAAAATATTATGAGTAACAGAATTTGTCAATCAGTTTTTAAAAGCATTTTGCAACACTATTGCAATACTGAGCTATTAGTGTACGTGTGCCGCCTGAAACAACCGGATGTCTCTGCCGGGCCACTGTACTGAGAGCATACTGGCAGCAGCATTCCTCATCTATTTGACAATACTGACCCTACACCGGGTCTGGTGGCTCAGTGGACTAATGCATCTACTGCAGGGGCCTGTGTACGACCTCATGGTCACGGTTCACATCCAGACGGGTCCACTCAGCCTTTCATCCTTCTGAGGTCGATAGAATGACTACCGTTGGGTAACAACAAACATCTCTTATTCAGCGCCAAGATACCCTTGTGGGCAGTGCCAACAAGGCAAGGAGAGGGAGCAGCAGAACACCCAGGTCGCAGCAGCTACTATTGGAGCACAACGCCTGGTCTATTCCAGCTACAGCCAATTGTTGCTTTTCTGCTTAGATTAATTTAATCAAAACTAAACATTTCTGAGCGCTCTGTAATATTAAGGTTTCAAAGTATCAGTCCCCTCTAGCACATTGGTGTATGGCAGTACAGTAGCAAATGAATGTACTGGAGCATGAAGAAAACCAGCAGCAAAAAGCACTGTTTAACACAAAATAGGAGCTCACAACCAACGGGGCACCATGCAGCAACAACAGGGGAAGGAGGGAGTGGGAGGGAAGATGCAATAATAAAACAGCA
Source organism: Lissotriton helveticus (assembly GCF_964261635.1). NCBI lineage: Eukaryota > Metazoa > Chordata > Amphibia > Caudata > Salamandridae > Lissotriton > Lissotriton helveticus. The sequence continues at coordinate 145,793,695 of NC_136064.1, read as the reverse complement.
CCACAGCTGAGCATGCACCCACAATATAACACAAGCAGGAAAGAAATTTAAAAAAGAGCCCCCCAAGAACAGCTAAACACGCAAGGCTTACAAATACAGTAATTAGTCCCTGCTCTGTGGGAGGAAACCAACCACCAAAAGGAGAAAAAAATAGAAAGGACTGCCCACTAGGAAGCAAGGATTTTTAAAGGATACTGAAACAAACAAATGAAAAGTAGAGGTGATGCAGGGATTCTGCTCTTACATAGAACTGTGCACAGAGACCCAGTAACTCAGTGAATTGCTGTGGACCAAAAAGCTCACCTCAGTACCTAGAAACCCAACCGACTAGCATCAGTGTCACATTAGCTCTTCGTCCTATAGCAAAGGAACCAATATTTAGACAACCCAGAACATGCGACTTAAGACCATCTCAGGAATGGTGGGAAGTGAGAACACTCTTTTGTTTGTTATTCTCATACCAGTCCACAACAGGTGTAAAAAGAGACATGGGAACGGTTAAAATATTTATTTTGACGACGTGCTCTAAGATGCAGTATCTTTGCTAACATAAGCAAACATATGATTAGAAATATTATGATCAGCATTGTTACAATTCCATAAAACACAAAAGGAGAAATCGTATTACAATGATGGTGAAGACAGGTCTTATAGTGCCTATTGTATCACCCTCCCTATCTAGGAACTATGTTTTATAAAATATGGAATGTCTCTTAGGCTTGAATAGGGGACCCCATACCTCTAAGATCAGCAGGGATGAATCACATCAGGATCTGCAAAAGGTCTTTGTCTCTCTGGAAATGGAATTCTTCCAAGTGCCTGTAATCATGCATGCAGTGCAATATTAAAGGCTCCCGAATCTCCGCTGGCTTGCAGCTGCATGTATGTTATGTCTAAAACGCGAGGCGATCAGCCCAAACAATAGCTACCTTGTTATGATAACCTTGGAGGCTTTAGCACTCACTGTGCAGACTAGGATCGCGATGTAAGTCTAGGGATGCCAAAAACAAGCCCTTCTCATGTGAAGTAATTCACGCAACCTAACTTAAAACAACAGCTATATGCAGTGTCGTGTGCAAAAGCAGCAAAAGGTAAAATGGCGTTTAAACTTCTAATAAGCCGATGCTAACATAGCAATGTGCACAAACGAGGCTCAGCCCTCACTACAGAGGCGAGTTTTTAAGTCCACAAAGAAGTAAGTATATAAATTATAATCCAAGTATATACGAGAGGTCTGGAAAACTCGACTTAACGAGAAGCCCAAGGGGCTGGTGAAAGTTTCTGGACTTCCCACTTGTACTTCTGTAAGGTGCCTCCCCAACAGAATCTCCCACATGCATGACATGCAATTGACGGGATACACGTGGGGATACAAGTGGCAGGTATGATATTGGACATGCAAGGCACGAGATGCACAGGTTCAAGCCATCCCAAGTACTAAAATAATCAAACAGATGATACTCATCGCAAATATGTGGTAATTGAAAACCAACACCCACTGTAATAACAGTTCTGTAAATATTATTTAGGTGACATAAGTTATATACTAAAAGGTTTTTACTATAAACATTCTGGCATGCTATTACATCAATAAAAGAATGTTGAGAAGCATGCACATGTGTGCACAAGGATGTAGTCCTGCGTCCTGAGACATATGACCACACTGCCAAGCCTTTCTCTCTTCAATCCAACCCATATTGTTGGAAAAGCAATGGTGGTCTAAATATCTGTCGAAAATTCTTTTACATTTACTATAAAGGGACTTACATTTGGTAGTTTGTCTTTTATGGTATGATCTCTTTCAAAATCTTTTTGATTTCTGCAAAAGTACTCTGATTGTTGTCCTATATATAAGACTGCCTAGTCATGATATCTTCATTTGAAGTGGTCTTCTGCCATTAATAGCTCAATTCTGTTTTGTGCATACCTGTGTTTGCTGGTGTTAGCATGTTCAAGTCAAACCTATTGCCAGAGGCAATGCTTGTTTTTTATTACAGATGATTGCTGTGTTTTATGAAGCTTTGACCAGTAAACTGGATATCCGTACATTTTCTCAGTGGAATTTAGTTATGAGAGCCATATGTTATAAGGTGGTTCTAATCTATTCTTTTTTAGGTATCGCCAAAAGAGCACATACACTACCTCTTACTACACCTTTTGTTACCTTACCAGTGGCTTAGAGGCAACCCTTTAATTCCATTGGTTGGCTCCAATGTCCCTCTCAGGTGCTTGCTTCTTATTTGTTAGCTTCCGTAGGCTTCCTTCCTCTTTGTGTGTTTTTAATGTAATGTGTAATGTGATGTAATGTGTATACTTGTAAAGCGCACTGTTGCCAGCTGGCGTCCTGGCGCTGTATACAGCTGGGGAACCCTTCCTGGCTTTCCCTGTGGGATGGTCCCTGCTGGGAAACCCCAAGTTGGAGCCAGGCATCCCCGGCGTTGATGGGGCCGTTGTGGAGATTAGGCAAGCTAATGCCCAGAGTTGCCGAGTGGGACCCCTGGTTAGAGTAGGCACCGAGGCGAGAATTATCGATTCCGCTGACCCTGGTCCATGACCCTGCCGCGTCGGGAATCGAACCCTGGTCCTGGGCCGACTTCTGCTTCCGGGTCTGCCGTCTCTAACCAGTGAGCCACACCACTCCACTACCTTCCCTGGAATTACTTGAGTTGTTCCACTGCTCATTTTTCAGGTGCTTCTTGTATCTTTTGTTAATGAACTCTCAAAGAGTGCCTGTGTTTTTCAGCTGTCTCCAAATTGTACTTCACCCCCTCTGTTTTCCTCCTCCCTGCTCATTGTGTCCACTCTCCTTCCATTGTCCATGTGTTTGCTTCACCCAACACTCAAACCTCCAGTGTCTATATGCCTGCCTCCAGCACCTCTCAACCTATGCTACCTTTGTGCTGGGCCAATCCCCGCCAGACTACTCTCTGTTGTAAGGGAGCTTGACCACATCCCCTCCCAACCACCCTCTGTTGTCTATCTGCTTGCTGTCAACTCCTCTTTCCCACCCACATTTGTCTGTGTACTTGACCCAGAACCTCCTGCCTAGCCATCATTTCAAACTATCGTGGCCTAAATTTCATCTGACAAAAATATTATTTTACAAAACACTAGCCTATCCAAGTCTTTGTTCTTGGAGTTAACCTGAGTCTGGCATTGTTGCCAGGAGCAACAGGCCCTGCCTCTACTCACAGACGAGTGTCAAGTCTTCAAGTAGAATTCCTGTTCTTGACAATGCAAGCACTGGAAGCTTTGCCTTGCCACATGTTCAGTAAGACGCAGATCATAATAAATACTTTACTTTTTCACTCTTAGCCATTAACCCTCAGGCGATGTCGCCATGTGTCAAAATAAACAAGCATCGCCAAAGCCAATAGTTCTCACCTAGTAAACCAATTGGCTTTGCCAATCATTTTTGGCTATGCTGTGTAGCATGAGCACTGCTCTGCAGCATGGCTATAAAGACAACGTTTGTTTACGGACCTGTCACATAATCTTTTTGGTTCATACACATGTTTAAAAAAGATGCATGCATCTTTAAAATTGTGTGGTTGTTTCTCATGTTTTTATTTACCTGGCCGAGATGGCTCATTACATGGGAAAAGGAACACAACAATACTGTTTTAATGTACAGCACAAAAGTGCTTAACCAAATAAAAATGATGACTAGGTTGTGGGAGTGGGTTTGGAGAGGTTTGGGAGACAAGTATCATGTTCGGAGGGAGTAGAACCAACGTAAAAGAAAGAGAGTAAAATGGACCACAGAGGGCATAACGACTGTCAAGGTTCACATGACAAGTTCTTGTGGGGGATAGAAACCCATTGGTGAGTTAGAGTACCATGGAGGGGTGGGATAAAAGCATTCAGGGGAGATACCTGGAAAACACATGCACTTTCAATTAGTCCCAAAAGAAAATAGAAACAAGTAGGCTCCTAAAAACAAGGTGAGAAAGCGACCCAATCAAAGAGATGGTAAAGAGGCTATTCCCCATGGAAGGAACAAATACAGGATGTAGCAGGCCGAAGAGATTGATAGAAAAGCCAATTAATGGAAAGCAATGGTTGGTCTGCAAATCCCAGTCTGTTCTTGTTAAGGTCATAATATATGTTTCGGAACTGGATAGCTTGCATAGTCTGATAGGCTCGACCAAGGAGTAAGGAAAAGGTTTACTGAAAGCAAACAGGAGGTTTGAGTCACTGTGTCAGGAAGCATAATGAAGGCAGTAAAGCAACACCCATAGATCTAACAGGCTTTGTGTAGCCTATAGAAGGTATGAGGGAAACCTGGGTACATCCATTCATCACAACAGAGCACCAAAGGGAATTTTCACTAGGTGTGGTACGTTTTTATGGATTAGAAATATTTTCCACCTTACTAATGCATGTCTGTACTAAAGCTTGAATTATTATTGTGCTCATTACTTTTTATTTAAAAAATGTATAGTCTGAGATAACATATAATATTGATTTGTGGAAATATTATTTTGCAGTCAATTACTCAGTTTTGGCCAGGAACCATTTCACATAAATTCACCGTAACAGCATGTCTTGTATCTCTATGTTTCTCCAGGCTGTGCTTCCTTTTCAAAGTAGCTTTAATTAGGGGGGCTAATGAGGCATCTTTCTTTCTCCCCCAAGGGAACAGATGCAAGGGCAACTGAAGGGTGATCCTTTGGGTCACAAAAGCTGCAGTTTCTCCCCAAGATCCATTTGAGACTTCCTAAGTACAGTTATTGTACTCAGTAACCAGCTCTGTTCTTTTCCTCAGATTCCCGTGACTGCTGGCCTTGTCCTGAAGATCACTGGCCCAATGAAGAGCGAACCCGATGTGATCTCACAACTGTTGAGTTTCTCTCCCTTGAGGAGCCTTTGGGAATCACACTCTCATGCCTCACCAGCCTCCTCTTCCTACTCACTCTTCTTGTTCTCAGCATCTTCAAGAAGCACCAGGACACGCCCATTGTCAAAGCAAACAATCGAGAGCTCAGCTATGTGCTTCTCATCGCCCTCATGCTCTGCTTCCTCTCCCCCTTCACCTTCATTGGCCATCCCATGAAGGCCACCTGCATGATCCGTCAAAACTCATTTGGAATTATCTTTTCCATCAGCATTTCCACCATTCTGGCCAAGACCATCACTGTGATTATAGCGTTCAATGCTCGCGATCCCACCAGCCGCTCTTCAAGTTGGCTTGGGACCAGAGTGCCCAGTGCAGTGGTCCTTCTGTGCTCAGTTGCTCCAGTCATGATTTGCACAGTCTGGCTGCTCCTTGATCCTCCGTTCCCAGTGAAGATACAGATGGGGGTCACCACCATCATCCAGTGTGACGAGGGCTCCGTTCTCTTCTTCTATCTGATGTTGGGATATCTGGGCTTGTTGGCCACTGTCAGCTTTGTGGTTGCATTTTATGCCCGTAATTTGCCTCAGAGTTTTAATGAGGCCAAGTTCCTCACCTTCAGTATGCTTGTGTTTCTGGCCGTCTGGATCTCTTTCATACCCGCGTATCTCAGCACAAATGGAAAGTATTTGGTGGCCGTGGAGATCTTTGCCATCTTGTCTTCAAGTGCAGGACTATTGAGTTGTATCTTTATTCCTAAATGTTACATCATCATTTGGAGGCCGGATATTAATACGAAACAGTACTTAATGCAAAGGAATATTTCTAAATGAAAAAAAAAATCTACAATTGATGGATAACATATTATATTTGTACAACCTCTCTTCTTGGCAGATAAAACCAACATGGCAGTTCTTCCCCTTTTTGTTGAATTTATATGTGTTGGCTTTAGGACTCTGTGCACTTTACTCCTCTTCTAAACAGTGCTAAAATGTGTGTGCTCTCTCATTACTTGGTAACATCGGCTCATCCACATATGGCATTTTTAATTTACCTATAAGTCCCTAGTAATAAGTACTGCTTGTGCCCAGGGCATTTAAATTAAATGTTACTAGTGATCTTAGAGCGCTGATTGTGTCCCCCACTTATGTACCCTTTTAAACATGTCTCAGGTGTGCCACTGCATAGCCTGTGTGTACATTTATAGACTACTGTGTAGACCTGGCAAGGTAAATCTCTTAGCAAACACACTCAAATGATGGATGGAGTGCTGAAACTTTACAGGCACTCACTCCCAGTCACTATTAGATTGGGGTTGAGTCCATAATTGTTCTTTTGGTCACTTTGCCACCCCAGTTTAAACCCAGCTATATGCAAATCAGTCTTGACCCTGTTCCTTATTGATACAGTCCAGGCCAAACTGCCAAGCCAAGTTCCCCAGACCAGAAACAACCATTGTTGGACCGGTTCTGGGGTAACACCACTCATCGGCCAGGCTAGCTTGAATCCAGTGGCAAAGTAAGCAAGTGTTTGCTAGTTAACCCTCTTGCCGGGACAAACCTTCCTTTTGATGCATGTAAGTCACCCCTAAGGCTGGTCCTAGAAAGCCCAGAGGACAGGGTTCAATGTATTTAGAAATCTGTAGATGTACCTTCAAGATTTACATTTCCTGGTAGTGAAAACTCTTAAATTAATATTTCACTACCGCAAGGTCTATATCTCCGATGGGATAACTTTGGGATTACCTTATTATATTGTATAAGTTCAATTTTTAAGTGGGGGTATATACATGGTTCATGTTTGGAGTCTTTGGAATCTAAATTTAAAATGCTAACTTATGGTGAAGTTGGATTTTCAATTACAATTCTGAAAATGCCACTTTTAGATAGTTAGCATGTTCTTGCCTTAGCCATTTGGTGCCTGCAGCCTGTTTTGATCACATTACTTTGTTTAGTTGGCAGCTGGGCTTTGTGCGTTCCACCCACACTGCCACACACAATGGGAGTAACTAAGATGGCTATCATAACAGGATGGGAGGAAAGAGCTAGACCTAGCCTCACTTACACCTGAATAGGCTGTGTCCTGTTCCCACACAAATGGCTGTCTATCCCCTGTAGTTAGTGTGTAGCCAGTGCTGACAGGACAGGGCATCTTTCCACTCCAAAGGTTTGTCTTTGAAGTCTCCCTCACTTCAACGGCACTACTGGTATAATATCGGACCTCAGACACCACCACTTCAGAACACTTCTTGACCTATGTCTACTCAGAAATAAGAACTGCTGTGCTGTTGAAAGGACTGACAGCTGCTGGACTGCTACTCTGCTCAACTCCTGCTTTGCTGTGTTAACATGCAGCATTCTGTCCTCTTGCCTGGTAGAGAAGGACTGGACATGCATCTCTTAAACATAGAACCCAGAGTGACTCCAAAGGCTAGTTGGCTGTCTCTTGACTTTAGGTGTGACCCGCAGAACCAACATATCTCATCTTCTGGGAGGTGCATCCACAAACAGAACCATGCATCGTTACTGCTGCATACATTAAGCCCTGCACAGGAGGTCCACATCACCCTGGCAGCTTCAGAACCAAAGCATTACTAACAGCATGGCAGCTCGACAATGACATCAGACTCCTCACCGCAGCCCCGCAGCCCAACGTAATTGACGCATCGCCTCGGCTGTTTGCCACATCCGTGATGCCCAGACTTTACATTGGAAGTTCCAACAAAGGCATACTCAACAACGACACACAGCATCTCGCACCGCAGCATCGCCACATCTCAGAACGGACACATTACTTCGACTATGCAATGCTTCCTGCCTCAGTCTCACTCAACTCCCTACAATTATGATTTAAGGTACTTTGTTCAGCAGGCCTAACCTAGTCCCCATCACCAGCCCATGCTCCACTGAGGTTGATCTGATCTTGTGACTTTGTCCCGGTCCCGAGCATCTAGAGGTCCCTTGTTACTGCTAACTTACCTCAACATTAAAAATTCTACATTTCCATTTCTCCTTATTGGATTTTTGTAATTTTTGGTCTTGCTTTAATTATTAAAATCAAATCTACTGTCTTTTCCTAAACCTGGTGAGTGATCTCTTTGTGTGCAGAGTTCACTGTTCTCACTGTTTGAATTGCTTCACTAGTGCTTTACACATTGCCTTCAAGTTAACCCTGACTGCTCTGTGTCAAGAACAACAGGGGTGCACAGGTTAATTAGGGGATTGCTTGTGCCTTACCCTGACTAGGACTGTGGTTGTTGCTAGACCAGGACTCACACTCTAGTTAAACAACAATGTCTAACAACTGCATTTACTCAATGAAATGGTGTTTAACCTCATGTTTACATTCTAAGGTTGTCAAAATTGCTATGTTACATGCTGTGTAAACAATATTTTATTTCAGAGCTGATTGAAGAAATATGAGGTACATTTTTCTGTAAAGAAAGGACTTTGTATAAGATAATGAGAACATTTAAGTGTGCCCCTCATATACATGTGAGATGTATAGTGTGTTCAAAATATAAATGTTTATGTTGATTATTAAAGATTGGTTAAACAAATGAAAATGTTCAAGAAACTGAACAATTTTGAAAACATCCATTAGAGCCAAATCACAGTGCTGAAACTATGCTGTGTTTTTCTTTTCAGCACCTTCCCTTTGTGAGAATAACATGTGCCAATCAATTAATTAAAAGTGACAATGAATATATGAAGTGCACACTTTTTTGTCGTTGCTCTTTTCTACAAATGTAATAAGCTTGTGTAAATATATTAGTGGTGTTTCATTAGATCTAAATATTTAGTTTTAAAATCATTACTAATGAAGAGCACATTTTGATGGCCGTGTGTTTCATATTGTTTTTCCTTTCAAAATAACTCTGTCTAATTGTATTAAGAAAATGCTGAGTTGGCCTTTCCCGATTCTCCCCCATACAAAGCTTCTGATGTATCTTACAGAAACTGTGCACAAAGAGCTAGGGATTCGTGGAGACCTTCACAGCCAGGGGAAGGAGACAGACACAATCAGAGGATCCATTCTCACTGAAGGCTGCTGGGGGAAAATCAGTCTTTTCTGGTTGTCTGTCTCGTTAGATGGTGGTCTTAGCACATATGCATAGCAGCTCCTCTGGGCCGTAAAAACAATATTTAATTAGAGTGAACTACAATCATTATTGTTCAGATTCAAGTCTTTCAAGTATGAACCACCTTTGAAACTCAGAATGGGATTTCCTTCTGCCAATGTCACTAGATACAGCACATGAAGATGTCAGTGCTATATAGGTACATAGCACAGGTTAGAATACCATTTTCTGTTTAACCAATATATGTAAACATGTTTGCTGCCTTCATGTTTATATTATTTGATGTTACAATTGATATCATGGGCATCAATCTTAGTTGGAATGTTCCTACTCCAGTGCTGGCTGCCTGCTCTTAAAGAAGCGATACAAGTCTTGGTGTGTGGATGGATTCTGGTCTCTAAGGACCACCTGCAAACAGATTGGCAGCAAGGTGCTCTGGCATTCTTAGACTTTTTACAAAGGTCTTATATCTGCAACCCTTCTTGGCAAAGAGACTCAGGGGCATATTATCAAGGGGGTTTATCTCCGCTTTTTTGGCTTTAAAAGCCAAGAAAGCGGAGATAAAATTATCTCCCTATTACCTAGCTGTCGCTAACACCAGTTAGCGACAGCTAGTAGGAGATAGCGACCATCTTGGGCTCCGCTTTGCATGTCAGTGAAATTTATCACTAATGACATGCAAAGTGGGCGTGCCAAGATGTTAGCGACTGAAAACAGTCGCTAACATCGCTATCTCCTATTACCAACTTTTGGAGATATTCGCGCTAAGCGCGAATATCTCCAAAAGCTAACACCTGCCCCTGAGCAGTTCTTAGCCATGTTATCCAATGGTAGGTGGATAACATGGCTAAGAGCATTAGCTCGGTAATGCATGAATATCGCTGACTTTTCAGCGATATTCATGCATTGCGGCCGTTTTTTATCGCTTAGGAGATAAACCTTGATAATAGCAAAGTTCCTAAGCGATAAAAATCGCTGCAGCTCGGCGATAAAAATATTGCCGCTAAGCCAACATAGCGATAATTATCGCTAGTTGTTGGTAATATACCCCTCAGTGTCTCTCGTTTGGACTATGGAAATGTTCTTTGTCTTGGCTCTCCTCGCTATGTGACGAAAAGGCTTCAGATCACACAGAATGCTGCCGCCCGGCTTCCTATGAATCTTCCTAGGCACCAATCTGCTAGGAAAGCATTGATAGGTCTTCAGTGACACAGTGTGGAACAGCATATTGTATTTAAGGCCTTATGCATTTTGCAGAGTGCTTGTCATAAGAGAGGTTCTACCCTGCTAGGATCACAGACCTACCCATACATTCCTGGAAGGTCACCTAGATCTTGCTCTACCCAGTTGATTCAGATTACAAAAGTGAGAAGAGGTCATTAGGGAGGCTGCTCCTTTTACTACCTGGACCCCAAACTCTGGAATTTCCTTCTCCCAGAGGTCCCCCCAGCTGTACAATCAGTTGTCCTTTCATAAAGCCATGAAACTTGGCTTTTCACTTCTCAGGCTTTTATATATATTTTTTTACAGAGTTTTAGATAGCCCAAACTTAACCTAAAGGTATAGGGTATCAAAGGTCTTTACATCGCACCAGTTGCGTTACATGAGGACACACATTCATTTTTGTTAGGCACGGGGAGATTAAGTGATTTGCCCAGAATCACAGGATGTTCAGCATCATTGCCGATACTCGAAACTAGTTCCCCAGATTTGAGCTTGGCCGCACTAGCCGTTAGGCCAACTCCTCTCCCCTGGTCTGGTTTGTATGCTGGCTTAGTAAGCACTTGTTCTAGCACTGCAAGGCCTCCAGATAGCTACGTGCCCTACAAGAACTGAAGAATAGAATAGAATGGGCACTAAATTAGGATTTTAAAATACATATTTTGAAATGCATACTCTATTTTCTAGTGATTCTTGAGTGTGTTATCCATTCATGAAAGAGGATTTGTGTTCCACTATCTGTCCCTTTCATGTCTCATGCTAATTGTTACCTGAAACATGTCTTATGCAAACATTGCTCAGTAGGTTGTGTATTTGTGCAGTCCAACTGGTTTTATGATTCGGTTTGGCACAGGGACCGAGTCTGTGGTGCCAGCGGGACTAGCAAAGTAAATCGTAGGCTTGATAAAATTCTGGTGAACGTGTACATGTATGCCTTTCGTGGGACTTGGCTTTCGTAGTTTTGGTTGACACACTGAAGGTACCATGTATTGTAATTATCATATGTGTCCATTGACATTTGATTAACTGTTTCAGCCACTGCCATTTGTAACTGTATTTTTTTGTTTTCTGCTGGTTCCAACTACCATGGAATGAAAAATGCATACATGATGTCAACTACACTGATAATTTCAAGGGTCTGCATGTGTAAGGATTTAAATTCTGCTGGGTAATTGTCAGATGGTATAGCTAGACAGGGTATCTGCCATGCAGGACAAAGTCAGTTTTTGCAGGTGTAGAAGCAGTAAGAAAGTTTGAATCTTTACCAGTCAGGTGAATTATGACATGATTGTCATCATGTCTATAATATAATAGTGTGTGTTTCAGTTCCTGTTTTAGACTGTTGGGTGGCAGTGCACGTTTGACTCCAAAAATTAGAACCCTCAATCCAGACTAGCTGAGAACCAACATCTGATCATTCAGTATACAGTCTAATAAGGAAGGCATAGTAACTAAATGACTTTCTTTTTTCTACCCACCTAAGAATCGCATTGGCCCAGTCTATGAAGGGAACTGGCATAGGGTGGCCCTTGGAGAGCAGGGAGAAAATTGGGAGGAATGGGGAGGTAACTTTTTCGGTAATCCTTCAAGGGACATAGCCTATAGGGATAGTTGGAGAGGAATTCGGACGACAAATAGGTATAGTTGTCTGGAGATGGTGGACTGACCATCACCGACAAAGGGGTCCCCGATTGTTTGTTAGGAGCAAGTTGACTCTACCCCCTTAGTGGTCAGTCCCTCGACCAACGATCCAAAATCACTTAAAGTTATTTTTTGGAATATTGCGGGCCTTCGCCCCAAGGTTGAAGATGGAAGTGCCCTGTTTTTCTTGCAGAAAAATAATGTAATCTGCCTTCAGGAGACATGGTCTACCACCGAACTTCATCTGATAGGATATAAAACCTATTTTTCCTCAGCATTGGCAGGAACTATGGGCAAGCCCAAAGGAGGACTGACTATTTTCATTGCCAATACAATACCAGGATTGAAAGTAACTGAAGTGCAGCTGGATGTAAATTACCAGCTACTCTGCCTCTCCTTTAGCAACATAGAGACTATCCTTCTGCTCAATTTTTATAATAATCTTTCGGAAGGACAGGTCCTGAAGGTCTTGCTCAACCAGCGAGATAAGCTCTCTCAGATGACACAGGATCTTGGAGACCGAGTCAGTGTAAGCATCATTTGGGGGGGGATTTTAATCTGCATCCTTGCTCACGTAGTAGTAGTAACATCTGTGCGTTGGTGGATGAAAATGACGGCCCCATCGTCCATTTTAATCATTCTAGCACAGGGTCGTATCTGAACGAGACGCACCCACGGACCCTTCTGCTGTACCGCCTGCAAGTTCATCTGCATCCGGACCTGCCTCGCTCCAGCACCCGCCAAGACGAACACCAGCAGCAACCACCTCAAGTGCATCCTGCTCAACACCCGCTCAGTCCACAGACACGCCATCGAACTCTGGAACCTCATCGACACCACTGCTCCTGACGTTGCCTTCCTCACGGAGACCTGGATGAACGCCTCCTCAGCACCCGACATCGCCATCGCCATCCCAGAGGGCTACAAGATCACCCGGAGGGACCGCACCGCCAACCAGACAGGAGGAGGCATCGCCATCATCCACAGGGACACCATCCGCATCACGACCTACACCGACGACATCCTGACTACCGCCGAACACCTACACTTCCAGATCCACACCGACCCGAAGACCACCCTCAGAGGCACCCTGATCTACCGACCCCCGGGACCACGCACCCAATTCAGCGAGGACATCGCCGACTTCGTCAGCCCGCATGCCCTCCCCTCCGCTGACTACATCCTCCTGGGGGACCTCAACTTCCACCTGGAGAACAACAACGACCGCAACACCACCACCCTGCTCGACAACCTCGCCAACCTCGGACTCAAGCAACTAGTGACCACCCCCACCCACCTCGCCGGACACACAATCGACGCCGTCTTCTCATCCAGCAAAGACATCGCCTTCAGCCACGCCACAGGACTCCACTGGACGGACCACATCTGCGTCCACTTCACCTTCAGAAGAACGACGACCCACCACCACCAGCAACAGGTCACCCGCAGAAGCTGGAGCAAGATCACAGCCGACCAGCTCGCCGCTTCCCTGAGCCAGCACCCTCCCGCCAGCTCAGCGAACCCCAGCCAGGCCGCCAACAACCTCACGAAGTGGATCAGCAACTGCGCGGACGAACTCGCCCCACTGAGGACCCCGCCCAGCAGACCCGGCAGCAAGAAGGCCCCGTGGTTCACCGACGAACTCAAGAGCTCCAAGAAGAACTGCCGAGCCCTCGAGAAAGCCTGGAGAAGGGAGCCAACACCGGACAACATGACCACCCTCAAGCTTGCCACCCGGAAGCATCACCAACTGATCGGCGACACCAAGAAAACCGCATTCAAGGACCGGCTGGATAACAACGCACACAACAGCAAGGAACTCTTCAACACCGTGAAAGAGCTCTCCAACCCCAACGCCGGAAACAACGACATCACCCCATCGCAAGAACTCTGCAACTCCCTCGCCTCCTACTTCCACAACAATATCGCGGACATACACAACAGCTTCAACACCCAACCGACGAACGCCACGTCCAACTCGACCGAACCACTGCCCCCCACCACCACCTTCCGCGCCTGGACTCCGATCTGCACCGAAGAAACCGTCCGCATGATGAACTCCATCCACTCCGGATCTCCGACCGACCCCTGCCCTCACCACGTCTTCAACAAGGCCGACGCCGTCATCGCACCCCACCTGCGGGACATCATCAACACCTCCTTCACCACCGCCACCTTCCCTGAGAGCTGGAAGCATGCCGAACTCAGCGCTCTACTCAAGAAACCAACAGCGGACCCCACCGAGCTCAAGAATTACCGCCCCATCTCGCTGCTCCCGTTCCCAGCCAAAGTCATCGAGAAGACCGTCAACAAGCAGCTGGCCGCCTTCCTCGAGACGAACGGATCCCTCGACCCCTCACAGTCTGGCTTCCGAGCCAACCACAGCACGAGACCGCCCTCATCGCTGCCACCGATGACATCCGAACCCTGATGGACAACGGAGAAACAGCGGCCCTCATCCTACTAGACTCTCCGCGGCCTTCGACACCGTCTGCCACCGCACCCTAGTGCATCGCCTCAGCAACGTCGGAATCCAGGAGAAGGCGCTGGAATGGATCATCTCCTTCCTCGACGGAAGAACACAGAGAGTCCGTCTACCACCGTACAAGTCAGAGGCCACCGAAGTCATCTGCGGCGTCCCTCAAGGATCCTCGCTGAGCCCAACCCTCTTCAACTTCTACATGAGCCCCCTCGCGACCATCGCACGCCAACACAACCTCAACATCATCTCCTACGCCGACGATGCCCAGCTGATCCTCTCCCTGACCAACAACCCCGACGCCGCCAGAGCCAACCTTCACGAAGGAATGAAAGAGGTAGCCGAGTGGATGTCGACCAGCCGCCTGAAGCTGAACTCGGACAAGACGGAAGTCCTCATCCTGGGATCCTCGCCCTCCGCCTGGGACGACTCCTGGTGGCCCCCCGCCCTGGGCACCGCACCCAAACCGACAGACCACGCACGCAACCTGGGCTTCATCCTGGACTCCTCCCTCTCCATGACTAAGCAAGTCAACGCCGTCTCCTCGTCATGCTTCAACACCCTGCGCATGCTACGGAAGATCTTCCGGTGGATCCCCACCGAGACCAGGAAGACTGTCACCCAGGCACTCGTCACCAGCCGACTGGACTACGGCAACGCCCTCTACGCCGGAACCACCGCCAAGCTCCAGAAGAGACTCCAACGGATCCAGAACGCCTCAGCCAGACTCATCCTCGACATCCCATGACACAGCCACATCTCCGGACACCTAAGAGACCTGCACTGGCTCCCGGTCAACAAGAGAATCACCTTCCGTCTCCTTACCCACGCACACAAAGCTCTTCACGATCAAGGCCCGAGCTACCTCAACAACCGCATCAACTTCTACGCTCCCAAACGACACCTCCGATCAGCCAGTCACGCCCTCGCCGCCGTCCCCCGCATCTGAAGAACGACAACAGGAGGAAGGTCCTTCTCCTACCTGGCCGCCAAGACCTGGAACTCCCTCCCGACCCACCTGCGCCTGACCCAAGACCACCTCGCCTTCAGGAAGAAGCTCAAGACCTGGCTGTTCGGGCAGTAGCAGCACCCCCCCCCCACTAGCGCCTTGAGACCCTCCGGGTGAGTGGAGCGCTCTATGAATGCCTATGATTGATTGATTGATTGAATGAAGTTCTTTCAGCATTAGGTCTGACGATAGCAAATGAAGTGGATCCGATTTCAGATCGGCTCGAACCAACATTCTTGGGGAGGCGCCATGAAACAACAGTTGATTATGTCCTACTATCGAACGTTTTGGTCAATAGAGTCATGAGCTTTGATCTGCTAGTTAACACATCAAGTGATCATTCCCCCCTTAGCTTATAACTTTATTTAACACACCCCAACTCTTCCTCACAGATGATACTAACTGCACTAAGTCAGAACAATTTGCATCTAGATAGGACAAATGGATACTCCCTAAGATGGGAGAAGGTAGATCCTGGGGAAACTACCGAAAAGGTGATAAGAGCAGCCTATCCATCTATTCTTAGATGCCTAGACCTAGCAGCTTCAGGGGAGGAAGTTTTAAGTAATTTTGCGGAAATTCTAGAAAAAATAAAAGAATTACTGGTAGTAAAGATCCAAAGAGATCAACCCAGGAAAGCAGGGTGGTTTAATCATAGCTGTACGGCAGCTCACACAAAACTAAAACTAGCACTGAATAAAACCAACAGAGACCAACAGGCAATCAGTAAGCTTAGAAAAGAGTATAATATTGCATGCAAGAAGAGGAAGGGTGAATTAAAACAAGCCCTTTGGGACCAACATCATAAAAGCTCCATAGATAAAAATAGTGAGGTTTTCTGGAGAGTGGTAAAATCCCCCTTCCTAGCCGTCAAAAAAAATCTCCCTAGAATAGAAGTAGCTATCGAGGAATCAGTTTGGGTGGCTCATTTCTCTAAAATATTTCAGAAAGACTCTTCATTAACAGGGATTGATGTAGCTCCAATCAATAGCGTCCTGTGGTTTCATACCCTATCCTGCTAGAATTTGACCTCTCCGAGGTGCTTCAGGCTTTAAACGCTAGTAAAAACAGGAAAGCCCCGGGACCTCATGGGGTCCCTGTAGATCTATTTAAATATAATACGGATCTGTGTGCCCCGATGTTGACTAGGGTGTTCAAGGCAGTAATGGAGAAGGGCCTTCTGGATTCTTGGACCAAATCCATCATGGTCCCTATATGTAAAAAAGGAGACCGGCAGGAAGTATCCTGCTATCGCCCGATCTCACTGCTGGATTCGCTGGGCAAGGTAGTGAGTCGAGCTTGAGCGTTTTCCAGCAGTGGGCCGACGATGGTGGGGTCCTCTCGGACCTTCAATTCGGGTTTCGGGAGGGTTTTGGTACAACAGAACAAGCCCTGAACCTATCAATGTTTCTGAGTAAATATGTCCACGCAAAGCAGGGCAAATTATACATGGTGTATGTTGATTTGTCCGCTGCTTTTGATTGCGTTTGTCATGTAAAGCTCTGGTCTGTTCTGTCACAAATGGGTATCGATGCTCCTCTTGTAGATTTTTTAAGGGAGTTATACTCGAGAGCCTCCGCGAGAGTACGATTTGGTGTAAAGGGCGAGTTGTCCGCGTCGTATGGAGTAGAGCGTGGAGTCCGTCAAGGGTGTGTCCTGGCCCCCTTTCTGTTTTCACTGTATACGAATGGCTTGGAGGTAGCTATGCTGAGGGGGGCCAGGATCTACCGCAAGTAAGGAAACGCCCGATTCCCGCTCTGCTCTATGCCGACAATGCTGTGATACTGGCCCGCACCTCGCGTGAACTACAGAAGGCTCTGGACAGGTATGCAGACTTCATGGGGCGCCTAGATTTACATATAAACATAAAAAAACATACGTAATGGTAGCAGGTACAGGTAAAAAATGGGCAAAAAATATTTCTCAGCAAACGAAAACTTGAAACTACGGCCCAGTATCCCTATTTAGGCATCATAATGGATGATAAATTAAACTGGAGAGCCTCAGTTGAGGCAAGAAAACATATTTTATGAGAGCTATTATAGCTCTCATAAACGTTTAGCAAAAACTGGGCAAAAGGTCTCCTGTGGAACTGTTAAAATCTATAATGCTAAATGCCAGGCAAAAGCCTTGTATGGGGCGGGTGTGTGGGGTCATGCCAACACCAGTCCCTTGCAAGAGGCAGAGAACTAATTTTAGAGATTTTTATTAGCGGCACCCAAATCTGTTTCCACGTTCGCATCCCATATGGAATTGGGGATCCCGTACTTGGTGGACCTGATAAGAATCCAACCACTTTTACTTTGGCGACGAATTTGGTTATCGGAAAAAAAATCATTAACTAAGCAAATCATGGCAGATTGTATGTCCTTGGACCACTCACTGAAAAATAGCTGGCTTTCGTAAGTGAGAAAGTTTTTGATTGACTTAGGTCCAGGGACATAATATACTACCCCTGAGTTGATTCGTGAAATATCGAGGAAGGACCTGAAAGTTATGTTATGTTATGTTATGTTAAAATAGCTCTTTTATAGCGCGCGGCTACTCCGTGGAGTGTCCCGGCGCTTTGGCAAAGAGAAAATCAAAGAAAATACATAACACAGTGCCCTGCTCAGGAGGTACAGATATTACTGAGCAAAAAGCCACGTCTTTAGCTCCTTACGAAAGGCGAGCAGATTGGACGACGAACGCAGCGTAAAAGGAAGCTCATTCCAACTGCGAGCAGCCAGATAACGGAAGGAGCGGCCTCCTATACGGGCACGCTTAATTGGGGGAATCGTGGCTTTAAGTAGTTGCGCGGATCTCAGAGACCTCCTTGGAACATAAAAGGCCATTCGTTTCTGAAGATATTTAGGGCCAATATGATGGAGGGCCTTAAAAGCCAGAGTCAAGGTCTTAAAAATGACTCTCTTGGCAATAGGAAGCCAGTGGAGTTTCTCAAGCAGCTCCGACGCGTGCGCCCTTCGTGGCAGTCCAAAAATTGCTCTAGCGGCTGCGTTTTGCACAACCTGCAAACGAGTTAAAAGGTATTTAGGGAGGCCCAGGTAGAGGGCATTTGCATAATCAAGGCGAGACCCTATCATGGCTTGGACTATGATTTTTTTGTGTTGAAGAGATATTAGTGGGAGAAATTTCCGCATCATCTTCAACAGACCAAAGCACTTTCCAGTCAATCCTATGACCTGGGGTCTAAAAGAAAGATCTACATCACAAAGAATTCCCAGGTTCTTAGCTTTTGACGAGGTTTCCATCGGCGGCGCCATGTCCTGTGGCCACCAGGACCTCCACTCCGGATTAGGCGAACTACCGAAGAAAAGCAACTCCGATTTATCGGAGTTACATTTTAGGCTATGTCTCTGAAACCACTCAAACACGGCTTCCAAGCACTCCCTAATCTGATCGCCGTCAAAGTCTTCACCCCTGTTACACGTGAAAAGTAGCTGGGTGTCATCAGCATAGGATATGATCTGGGCACCAAAAGATTCCGCTACCTCCGCTAGAGGGGCCATATAGATGTTAAAGAGGCAGGGGCTAAGAATGGATCCTTGCGGGACCCCTACCTCCAGCGGAGGCATTTCAGCGGAAAACGGGGGTGCCCAGACCACTTGTCGGCGGTTGGTCAGAAATGATTTAAACCATTCCAACACAGTCCCCCGCAGACCGATCTCCCATAATCTTGCAAGGAGACCGACATGAGGGACGGTGTCGAACGCCGCCGACAAGTCCAACATGACCAGAATCGCTTTCCCTCCACCATCCAGCGTTCCACGAATGGCATCAGTGATCTCAAGCAAGGCCGTCTCCGTGCTGTAATTCGCACGGAAACCAGATTGAGAATCGTGAAGCAAATTGTTATTCTCAACAAAGCTAGCAATGGAGGAGTGCACGTGTTTCTCAATCACCTTAGCCATGGCTGGAAGGAGGGAGATTGGTCTGTAGTTCGCGTGAACAAGGGGGTCAGATGTAGGCTTTTTTAACAGCGGCAGAATTAGGGCGTGCTTCCAGGCCGCCGGTACCTCACCGGATGTAAGGGAGGCATTGAGCAGAGGATTTAACAGCGTGTTAATGGCCGGAGCAACTCTTCCCAGACACGTAGCAGGACAAGGGTCCAGCGGCGAGCCAGATTTTAGTCGGGTTAGTAGCTCCAGGGAGGAAGTCAAAGACATAGCCGGAAAGTCAAAAAGCAACGGTCCTCCTTCCTTTAGAGTTAAAGGAAGAAGACTCGAATGGCGAGCTCTGGAACCAAGGCCTATATTAGGAAAAGAGTTTTGAATGACCTTGATTTTGTTGACAAAGAATTCACTGAGTTGGCAGATCCAGGCTTCCGTATAAGAATAATTCGGAGAGCTTGCCGCAGGGGAAGTGTATTCCTGAACGATTCTAAAGATTTCCTTACTCCTGCTGTCTGCCATGTCAATTCTGTGTTCCAGGTACGCCTTTTTTGCCTGCAATATTTGCTTGTGATATAGGCGAATAAGTCCTCTGTATTTGATTTTATCTTCGAGGACATACCGGCGCCTCCAAACTCTTTCCGCCCTCTTACAATCCTGACGCAGCTTGCCGAGCATAGGGGTGAACCAAGGGGCTGAAATATATTTGCTCTCCAATTTGCCAGTCTTGCCAGGAGCTAATTCCTCAAACCTGGATTCAAGCCATTTCTGGACCAATATTAAGTAAGGGCATTGGGCCATCTAGAAGAATTAAGAATTGCCAATGAAGCAACGAAAGCCTCTGTCCAACATTCTATGGCGGTTCAGACTACCTTGTCAATCCAGCCATACCTAACATACGATCTGAAGGTATTTGAACTACTTCTTTTGACAAGATTTAGGCTAAACATCTTTCATCGATTAGTTGCCTTCCCAGTGATAAATAGCTGGGATCCAATTCTGATACCCTGACCTTGCGATGAACTGTCAGAGCAGACAACTATACACATTGTTCTGTTTTGTAAGTTTTACCACGGCCATCGCAAGCTGTGGCTGATACCCTTGCTGAAACTGTGGGGTATCAGACAATGCCGTCCAGCCATGTTGCGATTACAGTTTTTAGATTCTGAATGTATGTGTAACCTCATCGTCAACTTTTTAAAATGTATTTTTAAACATAGAACAAATCTATGGCAAGCTTGTATTTTGTGTGGGACCCCCAATGTTATTACGGTTAACTGTATTCAATATGAATTGTAATGAACTTCTTTTTATGGTGTGTAAAATATGTTTTACATCTTTGATGCTGCTTTTATGTTTTTTTATTCTGTAAAACCGAATAATGAAATGTATATATACAGTCTAATATTGGATGGGCATTCACCTCATTGTGAGTTTCCTGTAGGTTTCCACCATATTTAGGTAGGTTATATTCTTTATTAGGTTAAAAAACCCATAAAAGATGCAAAATATAAAGTCATACAATATATACCCATCTGATATCAATAGGTTGAATGTACAGCCCGCACCCACATATGTTAAAATTGGCACACTGTTTTAATCAATAATGCTTACCATGACATCTAAGATAAAATCATTTAAAACCATAAACATTTTGATTTCACCAGTGGACATAGTAAAATCATGTTTTAAAATTCATTGAAATTGTGAATATAATACAATATGCAGTAACTGTACCTCATGAGCTAACCAGTATGTTACAATGATGAAAAAAGCGTAGACCAAGTGATGTTGAACAAGATCTCTATTTTATTCTTAAGATCTCTTCTTAGTTACAGGTGACCAGATGTAGGTTAGATCCTTTAAAGTGCCCCACCAGGAGCAGGCCCCTCACTGCTCAGCCCATCCACACCAACTGATTCACTCTTTCAATCCAAACACAATCAACATTCTATCTGACCTCATCATAGGCTGAGCAGCAAAGGATAGAACCTCTGTAGGGAGAGTGCATTAAGTAAAAGGTACATTACAACACAGTACTAATAGGATTATACAATTTAATCAATGTTCCATTGATGTAAAACTATATCATGCAAAAAAATCCCCACTTATCTACTGTGCGGAAAGAGACGCTAAATTATTGGAACAACAGTATTGTAAACAAAAACACACAATACATAAAATAGAAATAACACTAATATTGATAAAAATATATTGTTTAAATAAATCTCAATGACAAAAATATTTACGACATGAATATCAATAACATCAAAATAAAAATGAAACCCATCAAAAATATTCATACAAACAATATCGACAACACGAACATCTCAAAAACACATATAAACCGTATTGAAAATACAATGTAAACTTAAAAACTACTATTTTGATGATACAATAAAATAACATATACCAAAGATATTGCATAATCTATCACATTATTAAGAATTAACCACATTAATTTAAACAAATCAATTAAATATATCAAAACAAATTAATAAACACAATATAACATAAAAAAATAATCAAAATAAACAAACATGTATATATACAAAATAAAAAAAGATAATACTTGTATCTTCATATAAAATTAAATAACAACAACAAACAAAATAAAAACAAGCAATAAGTAAACATAATAACCATAAATAAATCACAATGTAGCCGCTAAAAAATTCAAAAAAATTATCTTAACCAAGAAATTTAGACCAACAAACACGAACCAATAGAAGACTCTAACTAATTAAACAAACACCACAAAAACAGTCAAACAATTAACATAAAATGTACCGTATAACATACGACCACTGAGGAAGAGTGAACCTTTGAGAGAGAGAAGACAAAAGGAAAAACAACTTCACCAACAACTATTAAAACAACATTGATAATACAGCTAGAAAATTCAACAAAAAAAATGTACGCCCTCAACAATAAAATATAACACAAAGTAAGTATATGACTTCACCAACAACAAAAGTAAAATATTTAAAAGAACTAAACTGAATAAAATAGAAAAACATAGCTAACAAATGTTCTTTTATTTTTAAAATCTTCTACAAAACTCAGCAAAACCAGAACATCTACCAAGGACACTCCATCAACTAAAAAGAGTAAGTATATTTATTTATTTACAAATAAATATTTAATAATATAAATAATCACATTAACTAAAATTACAACGTGATGATCTATCTTTTCACAGATTAGAATTCACAACAACTCTGCCCAAAAACCCCAAAACAACCTTTATGTTGGGAAAAAAAATACAAAATCAAGATATTAGAACATCATAATACAATGTTATTATATAAAATAACCAACAATTAGATACATTTAATAAAAAAACAAATTACTAACAAATATTTTTCTCTTAACAGCTTTTACATAACTCAACAAAACACCACATCAACAAAAGATAATTCACCAACTGCATTCAGTTAGTATTTTTATTTGTTAAAAAAAAAAGTGAAACAAACAAAAAAAAAACTATAACTTTCTATTTTATATTTCTTGGATTACACTTCAATAAAAGTCCACCTTAAAACAACAATGCATGAATTAACTTAAAAACATAGACAAAACCAACATTACAGAAAAAGATAAAATTAAGTAAGTATATAAATTAATTAATAAATACAACAAACTAATTAACAAAATTAAAATAAATTAAAAAGCAAATGTAACTAACAAACATTTTTCTCCTGCCAGCTTCTACTAATTACAAACTACAACAAAATCATCGAGAAAAAAAACAGTGACGATACATGGTAAGTAATTTTTTTTTCACAACCAAATAAAAATAGAATCTAAATAAGTAAAATAACACAATAAAATATAACACTTTAATAATAATAACATTTAGCTTTTAAACCAACAGAAAAAAAACAAATGGATAAACATCAACAATTGAAACAAAAATCTATCAAGAAAATAAACTCAAAATACATGTAAGTTTGAAAAAAAGTAATAATTATACAAACTGTTTATTTATTTATGTTATGTTATTTTATTCTTATAAAGGTTTCCCGGCGCTGCCTGATAGGAGCAAAAAGGGATGGAAGATCTATTGATTAAATAAGCCACGTTTTCAGGCCGTTTAGAAATTACCCTAAAACAATTTCATTTCAAAGTAGCAGGGAAAGAGAGTTCCACATTTGGGAGCCCAGGCAGGAAAAGGACCGACCCCCCCATCTGCGACAATCTAATCCCAGGGCCAGAGATTTTGGCTTGAGTGGTTGAACGGAGAAGGCATGTTGGTACATAAGGACGAGCAAGGGCATTCATATATTGATGTGCCTTGCCAGCTTTGATCTTAAACATATAGCTCAGGGCTTTCAATTTAATTTGATTTTCCACTCTGAGCCAATGTTGATCCCGGAGAAAACCTGACCGGGGGGTCATCCTGGGAACCTGGCAAAGCAACCTAGCAGCTGCATTCTGCACCATCTGAAATTTGTGTATCACCTCCTTATTAGCTCCCAAATATATGATGTTACCATAATCAAATCTGGAAGTAACAATGGCCTGGACCACAATTCTTTGAGTGGAGTCGGGCAACATCCAGAGACTTTTTTTGAGCCATCTCAGGATAGTGAAACAGGTTGAATCCTCCTTCACTGCTTGTTGCTTCATCGATAATTGGTAATCAATGACACAGCCTAAATTGTGGACGTGAAATTTAGGCTGTGGTAGAGCACCCATTTCAGAGGGCCAGTGTTGGGAGCCCCAAAGTTCTTTATTACTCCCCAAAATTAGCACCTCAGTTGTTTTGCCATTAAGCTCAAGCAGGTTGGCTAGCATCCAACTTGCAATATTCCGTAATACACTCTGCAGAGCAGATGGCTTTAACAGCTGTTTAACAGAGAGTGAGAAGATTATTTGGGTGTCATCAACGTAGGAAAAAATAGACAACCCAGCATCTTCAACGATGACAGTCAGCGGCTTAATGTAGATATTAAACAACAGGGGGTTAAGAATGAAGCCCTGAGGTACCCCAAAGGCGAAACCTGGGATTTGGAGCTGGCTATAGAGGAGAGTACCTGGAAGGTGCGATCTGTCAGAAAATCCACAAGCCGATTGAGTGCGGAGCCTGTGACACCTATAGATTGTAACACCTTCAGTAGTACAGTATGAGATACCGTGTCGAAAGCGGCACTCAAATCAAGTAAGATGAGTGCCACAGTTCTCCTGCATCCAATCGGCTGCGTATTACCTCTGTTACTCCAAGAAGAGTGGTTCCCATTGAGAAGCCTGCTTTGAAACCAGAATGTTATGGATGTAGATAGTTTTAACATCAATGAAGTGGAACAGTTGTGAATTCATGTGTTTTTCCCACATTTTAGAATAAATCAGGAGTAATGAGAATGGTCGAAAGTTGAATAGTTGGCTTGGGCCCACATTGGCTTTTTTTAGCAATGGAAGAACCATCGCGTGCTTCCATGCAGGAGGAACAATTGCTTCCTGCAAGGAAGCATTAAGTAACTCCATGGCTAGCTTTTGAGATGACAGTTCTAACTTCTGCAGAACCGCTACAGGAAGTGAATCTCTGGGAGAGCCAGATTTAAGGCTATCAAGAATCAAATTAAAAGATGTTATATTAAGGATTGACCAATTTTCCAGTATATCAGTGTGTTCAGCCTTCTGATCCTCCATCTGCTCAGTATTTATCAAAGTTTATTTATCAAAGTTGCCAGAGCAATCTCGATTTGCTGAGTAGTATTCACTGACCTAATATTCAGTGTTGAGTTTATTTGCAAAGAAAACATTTAGTAAGATCCTCACATTGTAGGTCGGTAAGTGCAGGAGGGATGGATTGACTAGTTGACCCAAATAGTTCTTTGACTAACTTAAACAGAGTTTTGGAGCTATTCTGCGCCTTTAAAAAGGTAGTACTGACCTAGTCAGCTCTGGTGACATTACAGAGAGTCTCTTTTCGATTCAGGTGGACAATTTTTCTTCCAGCATCTTTCTAACACCTTAGATCGTAGTTAAAATTGAATGTTTAATAATTATATATATATACATATTCCCAGATTAACCCAAAAATGGCTGAGGGATCAAAATTCATTAATTTACAAAGGGGAAATGACTTCTGTGATACATGGGATACCCAAGAGAAGATGAGTGGAAACACAACACATTGGAAATGCAGTAAATATTACTCTAACTCTACACTACAATATAAAGCAGTGTAGTAAATGTCAAAGAACATAACCATCCCCAATGTACCCGAAATATAAGTTAGAGATGCTCTCAAGACAATAAGAGAAGCAAGTACCAGCTCACAACAAACAAGTACCCAAATACTTAAAAATGCGTTAACTAGAAGAGTGGCCAAGATGGCGACCTGGTAAGATGTGTTTAGTTTGTCTCCCGCACCCATCCACCTGCCAAGCATTAGTCACTGCTTAAACAAAGAATAGGGACAGGAGCGAGAACACATCCGACAAATATTTTGAAGGTACGTAGAAGCCACATCATTAGCCTCTATGGTTCACCTACACAACGGATCAAGATGGCAGCCTGGCTCTCCCTTTGACATCAGAAGATGGAACCCGAGGAGAAAGCAACGACGAGAGACTGCACAGGCAACGGAAAACAGCTCAGTGGTGGTACAGACAACTGTGTCCAACATGCGGTGGCCGGGAACCCGGACCCCACTGTTGAGATAGGAACAAAGAAAACACCAGTAGGGTGAATCCCGGCATCCCAGAGACAACGGAGTGGAGGACTCCAGCCCACACCATACCAAACTATAAGCAAGGTGGTGGTCAAGGAGTTGCACGTATTTATTTATTTATTTATAAGGTTTTATATAGCGCGAACGTGACATACGAGGGTATCAGAGCGCTTTACAGTATATAGTTATAAAGACATAAGAAATTAGGTAGTATACGCGCATTTGATTTTCGTCATTACTTACAACATAGGTAAAAAGTATAAGATAACATGGGTGACCAGTGGATGACACATGATGATCCCAGAGGGCAACAGAACATTACATTATATACAGTTATTGAGCATAAGGTCAGTATTGTGGAAATAAACAAACATATATTGTTCTCTTTCAATCCACTAAAGGTAGCCAGTGATATAGGGATTGTATCAGTCACTTGATGCCAGCATAGGATCAAGTCTTTGGACATGAATTTGTCCATTAGGAGTAATTTTACCTCTTTTTTGAAGGTGGTAAAAAAAGAGATTACCTGGACCACTGGAGGTAAGGAGTTCCAAATCTTTGGAGCGATCCCTGACAAAGCTCTGCAACCAGTACTCTTTGTATCGAAAGGATTGTGGTTTCAGAAGTAAAGGACTCAAGCTTCATAGTTGTCTGCATCCTCCGGATTGTTCTAGCTTTAGAGCTAGGTATCTGGGTGTGTTGTTATGTAGTGCTTTATGGGTCATGCAGGCAACCTTTAGGTGTATTCTTGCCTCATAAGGCAGCCAGTTCAGCGCTTTCAAGTTCAGAGAAATGTGGCTATTTCTTTTATATCCTGATACCAATCTTGCTGCAGCATTAAGTGAAGCCCTCCGCGGAGCCAGCTTGTATCTGGGGAGACCGCAAAGAGTGGTGCTTCCATATTCTAATCTTGGTAGCACTAAGGCTTGCAGTCACATTTTTAAGTCGGTCTGATGGAGGAAGGGTTTAATTTTCCTTCGTAAACTCATGTGGTGATTGGCTCCCTTGGTGGCCTTAGTGATATGCGACTGCATATTCAGGTGTTTGTCGTTGGTGACTCTCAGAGATTTTGCAGAATCAATGATGAGGGGAGCACAGTCAATGGAGGTTAGGTGTTTCAACCATTGCTCCATCTTTGGTGTCTGATTGGGTGGGGGGATGAGAATGAATTCAGTTTTTTTTTATTGGGCATGAGTTGGTTGTTCGTGAGCCAACTTTGCATGTTCTGTAGAATAGCGTTGAGGGAAATGAAGTGTTCTGGAGTGGAGATTTTCAAATACAGTTGGGTGTCGTCCGCATACAGGCAATATAGGATATTCACTGATTTCAATGCTTTTTCCAGAGGTTCCATTAGTAGGTTGAAAAGAATAGGAGATTGGGCTAAGCCCTGGGGAACAACTATGTCTACCACGGATGATTGAGAGAGTGAATTCTTCATCTTGATTCTTTGTGTCCCGTTATTAAGGAAGGAGAAGAACCATTGTAACACTGTCCCCGAGAGGCCCATCCGTCCTTCCAATAAGGACAGTAGGTTATCTGATTGGTGATTGTCTAGGAGGTTGTAGTTCTCAATATGGTTGCAAAAGTGTATTCGTACACATTTCTCCAGCAGTTTCGCCACAGTGGGGATGTTGGATATAGGGAGGTAATTGTTGAGATCTGATGGGATGGCGTTGGATTTCTTTAGAATAGGCATAGCCTGTCCTATTTTAAGACAATCTGGTATGGAGCCTTGTCTCAGAGAGGCGTTTACAATTTTTGCCCATAATGGTAGGATGGATGTTTTTATAATTTTGGATAGGGCAGGAGGAAGGGGGTCAGAGGAGTGATTGGAGAGATTGATTGCCAGAAGAGTGCTATAGATTTTTTGTTCAGAGATTGGAGCAAAGGTGTTCCAGTAGGCATTATTTTTTGTAACTTCCCCTGGAGAACTGAAAAGGACCTTGAGTTGTGAATAACCGTTAGCATCCTGGGCCACAGGTTGTGGGAGGGCCTTCTTAGATTGGATGTCGAACTCAATGACCTTTATCTTTTCACGGAAGAAGTTGGAAAGCTCATGGCAAGAAGGTGTAGCCAGGTTGTTTAGATCCGTAGAGTTGGCCGTGTTGCGAGCTTGTTGCCTGACGATTTCCAAGAGTTTTTTGGGACGGTTGAGTGTTTGGTTCAGCTGGGTTCTGAAACAGTCTGCCTTAACATTTCTAAGGTGATGTAGGTGAAAGTCAGTGGGTGCTGATTTCCATAATCGTTCACCAACTCTTAGCTTGCGTCACTCCAAGTTCAGGGAGTCATTGAACCAAGGTTTGGAAATTTTGGCAGAAACATTTTTTCTTGGAGGGGTGCTGTAGAATCCAAGATTTTAAGCATCTTGGAATTCTAAAAGGCTGTGAGGTCATGAACATCCTCCATTCCTGTTGAGGGGGTCAGGGCGGAGTTGCATCTGTTTATCAGACAACGGAGAAACAGCAGCCCTCATCATCCTTGACCTGTCAGCCGCCTTCAACATGGTCTGCCACCGCATACTACGAACACACCTACACAACGCCGGGATCCAAGAGAAGGCCCTGGACTGGACCACATCCTTCCTCTCCAGCAGAACACAGAGCATCTGCCTCCCCCCTTCCGCTCCAATGCCACTTAGATCATCTGCTGCGTACCCCAGGGCTCATCCCTCAGCCTGACACTGTTCAACATCTACATGGCACCACTCGCCCATTTGCCCGACAGCACGACCTCAACATCATCTCCTACGCCGATGACACCCAGCTGATCCTCTCCCTCACCAAAGACCCACACAATTCTAAAACTAACCTCCTCGAAGGAATGAAGGTCATTGGTGAATGGATGAAGAACAGCCGACTGAAGCTGAACTCGGACAAGACGGAGGTCCTCATTCTCGAATCCACCACTTCAGCCTGGGATGACTCCTGGTGGCTGACCACTCAGGGAACAGCCTCAACATTCACCGACCATGCACGCAACCTAGTGGTCATCCTCGACTCTACCCTCTCCATGACTAAGCAGGTCAACGCCGTCTCCTCCTCCTGCTTCAACACCCTCTGAATGCTCCGCAGGATTTATAAGTGGATCCCCACCGAAACAAGAAGAACTATCACCCAGGCCTCATCATCAGCAGGTTGGACTGCGGAAACGCTCTCTATGCAGGAACGTTGATCAAACTCCTGAGACAGCTGCAAAGCATCCAGAATGCCTCTGCACGTCTGATCCTCGATATCCCCCGCCTCAGCCACATCCCACCGCACCTGAGAGACCTGCGCTGTCTCCCTGTCAATAATAGGATAACCTTCAAGCTCCTCAACCACGCACACAAAGCACTCCACAACACCGCACCAGCATACCTCAACAGACGTCTCAGCTTCTACACTACCACCCGCCAGCTCCGCTCCGTCGGCCTCGCCCTCGCCGCAGTCCCCCACATCCAAAGAATGACTGCTGTTGGCAGATCTTTCTCCTACCTCGCCGCTAAAACCTGGAACACCCTCCCCACCCACCTACGGCAGACCAAAGATCTGCTGGCCTTCAGAATACTCCTCAAGACCTGGCTCTTCGAACAGTAGCAGCAGCCCCCTCCCCCAGTACCTTGAGATCCTCACGGGTAAGTAGTGCGCTTTACAAGTGATTGATTGATTGATTGGGGTTGATATTCTGTAAGTTCCTTTGCATTGTTTTGTTTTTGATGACCTCTTTTTGGAATTTCCTCGATATTAATGGAGAAGAAGATGCTATGATGGTCAGTTCTGTCATAAGCGTTGATGCATTCAAATGAGATGATGCTTGTTTTTGCTATGACGAGGTCCAGTATCTCTCCCTTGTTGTGTGTTGGACTGTCACAGAATTGAGATAAGTCCTGATCTGCCAGAAACCCTTTAAGACATACACGCCGGCGGCCGGCTCTAGGCTGCAGCATCAGAAGGGCCTGGAGAGAAAATAGAAGGTAAAGGGGACAGAGCAAATGCCTGGATCAAGGAGGAAAGAAGAAAAACCAAAGGTGATGATGGACGGAGCATTGACAATACAAACACTCACCCCCAGTCAACTGATCTGGGTTTAATCCATCACTGTTCTTTAGCTCACTCCGCCACCCCTTGTTCAGACATGGCCATATGCAAATCAGTCTGACCCTGCGCCCCATGGGAACAGTCCAGCCTGAACTGCCAAGCCATGTCTTCCCTGGACTGGAATCAAGCTTCCCAGGACCGGTTTCTGGCATTACAGCCGTCTTCAGCCGGGCTTGCTTGACTCCAGTGGCAAAGTGAGCAAGGGACTCACGTCTGAGCATACCCTGCCAACTTAGGGCGAACAAAGAAAAAACAAAGGTGATGATGGATGGAGCGTTGACAATACAAACACTCACCCCCAGTCAACTTATCTGGGTTTAGACCATCACCGTTCTTTAGCTCACTGAATTGGGGTGGTGTGGTGAGCAAAAAAACGATGGATTTAGGCCCACATCTCTGTACTGGGGTGAATGTATGACATTGTTCTGCATTCTGTCCATCAATTGTTGTTTTTGCATTTGTCTCCCCGAGTGGGACGGGTATGCTCAGACGTGTGTCCCGTGCTCTCCACACCACTGGAGTCAAGCTATCCTGGCTGCAGATGGCTGATAGCCAGAAACCGGTCCTAGGATGCTTGATTCCGGTCCAAGGAAGACATGGCTTGGCAGTTCGGGCTGGACTGTTCCCATGAGGCACAGGGTCAAGGCTGATTTGCATATGGCCATGTCTGAATTGGGGTGGTGTGGTGAGCAAAAAAACGATGGATTTAGGCCCAGATCTCTGAACTGAGGTGAATGTATGACATTGTTCTGCATTCTGTCCATTAACTGTTGTTTTTGCATTTGTCACCCCGAGTGGGACGGGTATGCTCAGACGTGAGTCCCGTGCTCTCCACACCACTGGAGTCAAGCTATCATGGCTGAAGACGGCTGATAGCCAGAAACCGGTCCTAGGATGCTTGATTCCGGTCCAAGGAAGACATGGATTGGCAGTTCGGGCTGGACTGTTCCCATGAGGCACAGGGTCAAGGCTGATTTGCATATGGCCATGTCTGAATTGGGGTGGTGTGGTGAGCAAAAAAACAATGGATTTAGGCCCAGATCTCTGTACTGGGGTGAATATATGACATTGATCTGCATTCTGTCCATCAACTGTTGTTTTTGCATGGATCTAGTAGGAGGCCTGAGAGAGACAAGGCACAAAGGGCTGTGAAGCATGAGGGGTACCCAGCAGTAGGGTAATGTAAGGCACGCTCAGGCGTAAGGAAGAAAGCGTAACCCCGCAGCTAAGCCTGCGCTGGTAAGAGGTCCAGCAAGTGTGAAAAGGAAGTGGGACCACACAAAAAAATGCATGAATGGCCCAGTGAGGACTTGTGAAGAGGCAAACGAGGAAAGCACTGGGGGGCTGATATAACTGAAGCAGCACCCAGGAACCAGAGAACATGGGCGGGCACAAGGCAGCAGAGGCCTAAGAGTCATAAGAACCTAGTGGCAAGTGGTGAATAAGGCTAGATTACAAGAGCAAGAACAAAGGTGGGCCACGGAGAGTTGCAGCCTGCAGCATGATCCAGCAGAAGGGTCGTCACCACATTTCATCTGCGTCAGGACCTGGGAAGCAACTAAGAGACCCGGAAGACCAATGAAAGAGGCAGTCGACTGCGGAGCAAGTAGAGCCGAGGAGTACCCAGGTCTCTAAATGTGTTGTGAACTACCAGTGCATAAGGGCTGACACTGAATACAGCCCAAAGGTGGGGGCCTTCCAAGAGGGACAAGGTGGCCTAAAGGAAAGAGGGGTAGAGGGTGAGGAGCCAGCTGTCAGATTAATAGCCAACATGACTACGGTCCGAGGGAAAAAGGAGCGCAACCTCAATGACATGCTGACATAACCCACTACAGTGGCAAAGAAGGGTGCACATCCCCAATCCCACAAGCGGGTCAAGACAAGGAGATTACGGAGGTTCTGGCTACCCGTGCTTTCTTGGAGATGCTATTTAATACACTACTGGAAGACGTGCAGACCCTGAAAGGCAAAATAGCATCTGAACTGAAAGAGTTAGATGCCATGGGTGAGAGAGTGGCCAGCATTGAGGAACACAATCAAGCCTGGGAGGAAGAGGTGGAACAACTGCAGCAGGAGGTGATACAGCTTATGGTGCAACAAGATTAACCTCCAGACACATGTGAAGGACTTGGAGAACCAGTCACAATAGAATAATATCCGAATTAAGCGATTTCCACCCAAGGAAGATGGCTCGGACATCACCCACTATTTAAAGGGACTATTTTGACACATCTTGGATGTTCCTCAGGACTTTGAAATGAGAATTGACTGAACACAGAGGGCGAGGCGCAAAGATGAGCACCAGCACCTCCACCGATATCCTAGCTTACTCGCCAGACTTTCAGCTGAAATAATTAATATTGCACAAAGCCAGGGATAAGCAACCTCTTAAATATCAAGGCCATTCCATTGCCCTATACCGAGATCTAGCCATGATAACTCTACAGAAAATAAAATAATTCTAACCGGCAACAACACATCTATAGAAACAAGGAGTGGCATATTCATGGGGACACCCTTCAGGCTGATATTCAAAGGGCAGGGCAAGCTACACCAACTTTGATCACTACACGAAACATGCCAGCTTCCAGGGATTGAACATCCAGAGCATTAAGAAACCAAAAGACAAGGATACTCAGCATCTCGGGGTCGATGGCAACAGGACGGAGGAGGGCAAACCAAGGACTATGCAACAAAGCCGGACCCCATCACGATAGCGCAGGAGAGACAAGCTGTTTTAGAATTGCTGTCCAAGGAGAAGATGCTCCAGGAGGGCATTTTATGGATCAAGGAGCAGAAAATTGTACCACGAATGGCTGGGCGGGCGGTGGAGGGTTTCCCTGCAAGTGAGGGGGCCTTTTTGGGATTGACCACATTATGCACCCAACTTTTTCACACACCAAGGAAACACAAATTCGACCTGCAGGTCCTGGACAATATGGGGAACTGTTGGGGTTTCAGTTAGGGTAAGGGAGGATGGGAAGGCGTTCTCATACTTATGGCAAAAAGGCTACAGGGACAACAGGTAATGCATGGGAGATGAGCTACTTTGGGGCTGGAGGGTAGAGAGGAGACATAGGAATGTAAAGGTATCCCTAGGTAGAATTATTCCTATCCATGTGACATGTCGTATTATGCATTGAAGGTTCTCACACTTAGGGCCCGATTCCGATCATGATCAGAAACCCCATCCATATGGCTCGAATCTGGAGAGGTTTCCGATCAGCTCGTGCTCCGAGGTTCCGAGCGCCCAAGTACAATGCGAGTATGAGCTGACAGACTCAGGTCACTCGGAGCCACATTGAAGTCAATGGAAGCCTGTTGTCCATCGTGTACAGAGGCTGCCATTGTCGAAAGAGGTAAGTTGCAGAAAAGGGCACCCTCTGTTGTGACCCCCGCACCGTACATTCATATGTCTCCCTGTGACTGACTCGTAAGGCTACGGGTAGTGTGGCTCTCTATGGCCCCCGAAGTCCGCTTCCCGGAGGTTTTATGTGTCGAAGGCTTCTACTCGATCCGGCGGTCCGATTTGAGCATCTTACTTGCTCGATCGGAAATTGGCTCAATTGCGCGGCACGGTTTGGCTACAGACAAGACGTACAGAGCGGTTCGGTCCCGGATACGATTCGGTCAGCTATTACGCGATTATCGCATCATACTTGCTCGCTCATACAGCTGGATGTGTCATTCGGAAATAACGCATGTGGCTGACACTTTTTCCAGCCGGATCACGTTCAGAGCCCTTCCGAGTGAGATCGGAATCGGGCCCTTAATGTGAAATGTCTCAATAACCCTATAAATAGAAAAGCTATCCTGTCATATTTAGAGTTTTCAGATTCAGATGTCTGCCTCCTTAAATTGACCCACCAAATATCAAAAGACTGGCACTGATTATGGTTGCAACACTTTCCTCAACAATTAATTTCTTACTTATCGGACAAGAAGGCAGGCGTGGCAATCTTGATTGCTAAACGATTTTGTGGGAAAGTGAGAGACAAAATAGCAGAAATGTAAGTGGGACTCTTAACTTATACACTGCAGGTGGGGGTCCATACAAAAGCGAAAGGATCAGTATATGCCCCCAACTCGGGACAAGAACATTCTCTGAAGTTAGCTTTTTTAGAGGTTCTGAATAGTCAAGTACGCACGACAATAATAGGGGAGACTTAAACATAGTTATGGAAGCAGCTAAGGACAGATAAGGGAGCCGTTATACACAAGTTGGCAAGCTTTCAGGTAGATATATGGGGGGAAAAACACCCTTGAACGTTGCAATTCTCGTTTTACTCTCACGCCCATGGTACATATGCCCACCTGGACTTCCTAAAGGGCACAACAGAACTGAATAAGTTGGTGGAGCAAGTGGGCATAATACTGGCGGCAGTCTTGGATCAAGATGCTGTGACTGTCTCTATGCAGTTGACTTCACAGCTGAAATTCACACGGGTTGGAGAATAAGGGAAAGCATTTTACACAAGTACACAGTTATAAAACAAATCACTAAATGCATTAAGGAATAGAGTTGAATGATGCCACATACATTTATATAGCAGCTCTGTGGGAAGCCTTGAAATCAGTGGTTAGGGGAGAGCTAATTGCCATTGAAGCAGCAGAAAATAAGGAACAAAGAGAAAAAAGGGAAAAAAGGGACAAACTATTAGCATAAGTATTAGAACTGTAACAGGTTCATATACTGACAGGAGCGCTTAGTGTAAAGAGGCAGCTGAAAGCAGAATAGGTTAGGCTGGACTTTACAAAACCTTTGTTCTGGCTATGTGTCTTGGCGTCTAATCAACACAACAATAAAACACACTGTTTACTGTATTTAACCTTACAGATAAACAAATCTTGTTGGCTTAACAGGGGGCAGACTATACGGTACTGAGCATTGAAAAACAAGAGAGATTACCATTGGCCGTTTCTGAGAAACCATCAGTAGAATGGATAATACATGGCACCATCACGATACCTATAACAACTTTCCTGTTTCAGTATTGTTTAAAACACATACCAGCAGGCCTGCATGAAAGGTTGGATAAAGAATACATATATTCGACCTGGGATTTACCATACCCACACAAATGATGGAGTGGGGGAAAGGAAGTATTTCTTAGTGGTAAAAATTGTGAAAAATCACTAAGCGGTACACTATTGTGTCAAGGTATTAATTTACATGGAGCCTGCGAGGGTTCTTCCAATAACCTTTCTTGCCACCTGCGAGGTTCACCGACAGCTGTGATAGATCCAATTTTCAGGCAGATTTCCAATGGTAGCTACATTATGTTGAATGATCCCAGGTGTTGTGGAATGGTGCCAGGAATAAGCTATCCCGTTACTGTGTCAGCCAGGGTCACTTGTTGTATGCAAGTATTGTTTCCTAAAACTAAGACAGATGGGGAGTCGCCGCTATGGCCTTCGCTGAACATCTCTTCTATACGAATTGATACTTTAAGTAGAATGAAAGCCTTTCTTTTGCAAAAAACTGTGCCACTGACCTCGTAAAAGAGACGTATGATCTGCAAGTTGCAAGAACTTCTGCAGAGATACATTCATTACTATCAACAAACTGCCCAAGACATTTCACAGAAATGTTAGGTCGTATCTTTAACATGTCTGATACCAGCGGTATTGCACATGTATTTAAGACAATTTTTTCGGGACTGCTAGCACCCTTTGAAGCAGTCCTGGGCATTTTTTTACCTTCTCTCTGTGTTAGGCGGCCTGCCTCTCATTGTGGGACTCGTAGTAGGGATCTTATTTTAATTTTCTCTCTCTGTTATGGCACATCCGACCACCAGCAATACCGAAGTCAGCATGGAAGATGCACTCCAGGCCATGAGGTATAGTGAACGCTTAGCACAGATCCTTGGCTTGGCTTGTTTGAGAGATCTGAATACCACATGGTTCCTGTCATTCAGACCAACCTGGCAAGATTGCATCTTACCTGTTCTACGATGCCTGCTTTGTGGAGAGGAATGCGTGTTAGATATCTGTCTAACACTACCATCGGTTATGCCCACGGATGCTGATGCATTACTGGCTCCGGTAACAGCTCATGTTTTGTGTTGCCCCCAGCGGCTACCAATCCTGATGATGGCATTCATTGAGATCTCACCGGAAAATACAACTGGAGGTGAGATACGTGGATCAACAGGCACACAGGTACCATCTACTATAAACATTGCTAATGAGGCAGATGCTGACGGCGATGCTTCACATTTGTGTACAATCGACCTTCTTAATGAAGTAGTTGAACTCTCATCTACTGTGGTAGACGATTTCTTTGCCAGCCTTGACGACTTAATGTTTTCTCCTGACACCCGCGAATAACTTTTGAAATTAGCACACAGCGTTCTTTCGAACTCTGAAATTCGACTTTCACTTTTTTCGAAACAAAAACTTTCAAGTTTGGGACTCTATTTCACTGCATATTAATTTGACTTTTTTCCAAACCAAACTGAACTTTGGCACAAAGTAATCTGCTTAAAGTAGAACTATTCTTAGAGAACAAGAACTTCTTTGACTACTTCCTAGAAACATTATTTACCTAATGCTCAAATCAAACTAGCTTGTGTATTCTGCTATGGCATGGTCTCAACTTTCTCTTCTGTATCTAGAGCCATTTCATAAATGTAAAATGTCATGATTCATTTGGTTAACATTTCTAATATCATATCATATGCTTATAATGAAATCATTGCTTTTAGGTGCATACTGTATAAATGCTCATTTTGTGTAGGACCATTTAAAAAAAAATACCTTGCATGTATTTTTTGGGTAGGATTGTAAAAACACATACTCTGGCTTCTATGTTTTAGTATTTACTGTTAGATGAACATAATAGAGTGGAGTGGGTGTTGTAAACCATTTTAGGACACTATTGTAATTTTCCCGATTCATGCCCCTATATAGGTATAAATCATCATATCCTTATATAGGCATAGGAATCATAACCATATTTAGGCATAGCTCATGCAGTCCAAATACGGCACGGCTAGTTCCACTTGTTCCGAAAATCTACAACGATTTCTTGGAAAACTCGGCTACAGCAGCTAGGAACTGTCCCTTGCTCGAGAACTGACTTCTCCAAGAACTCATGGAGTTTTCAAAGAACTGAGAGTCCTTAATGACGTTATTATGTCCACCTTTACGTCAAACTCGGCACCTTCAAGATATAAATATGCCCACACTTGCCCAAACAAACACACGGTGGTTTAGAGCAGTTTGACTATCTACTTGCCCAGTGCATCCTGCTACAGCTGGTGCCGAAGGAAGCCGAGCCTCCAGCAGACGCACTGAGAGAGACGCTGTCTTTTCTCCTGCCGAGAAATCCAGCTCCAGTGTTTCCAAGCTACCCTTGCGGCTTGTTGGGAAATCGAGTCCCGAGACTGACCTTCTTCATTCTAAACTAAGGTATGGAGCTGATTAGACCCTTAGAGAAATCTTGGGCAGATTCTTGGCAAAAGAATACTACATTTATGCTACACCTCACTTACTTTTCCCTCATACCAAGCTTAGGTTAGGTACATCGGGGTATTTTAGAAGCACCAGTTGAGTACTTTTAGCCTCTGTTATTTATGTATGTATTTATCTATGGTTTAGGAACCATCCAATGCTCTTACAGTATTATTTTATTCTACTCTTTCTACTGTATGCATTATATTTTACAACCAGTTTTACGATTATAGCAGTTCATTTCTTATGCTTGAGAAAGAAGACTGTTCAATAAAACCTTTTGATTTAAAACGCCTTTCTATCTATTTCTCTGCACCTCTGGTGAAATTAAGCATGCATAATTGACTGAGAGAAATATCTATCTATTGTTTCCATGACTCTGAAGATATGTTTTATCTTGGGGAAACAAAGTTGTCATGTTTATGCGGTTGTCAGAGACTAATCCCTTCTTATTTATTCGAGAAAGGTTCTAGTGACCTCTGAGCTAGCTGGCACACACAATTAAGTCTAGTGTATTCGATAGAGACCTAGTCGACCTCAGTCGTACGTCTAATCTATAGAATATGCTATTCCAATGCGCAGAGGCTATTGGGAAAATAGGAACTACACTACAAGCCAACACACATACATCCAACACAACAACAACAGATGCACAAATCTGGGATAGAAAGGCAGAACCATCTTGACCAGAGAACTGGGCAGCACACACAGCTGAAGTGCACATGAGCAATCCTCAATGATAAATAGCTCAAGAACATCACACATAAACCATTGGGGCAATGGCAAGAGTGGAACATCACTCTTGGCCCAAGAACTGCACCACAAAGCACAGTACCACAAATGAAGTGATGGGGAGGCACAACACAGCAGAGCAACAGGGACAGTGTCAATGGCACAGGGTAGAGTCCAACACAGCACAGCACCTGGGCCAGTGTCCAGGGCACAGGGGAGAGTTCAACACAGCAGAGCAACAAGGTCAGTGTCCATGGCACAGTGTAGAGTCCAACACAGCAGAACAACAGGGCCAGTGTAAAGGACAGGAGGCACAACATGTACATGAGAGGCTGTACAGGGGACAGTACAACACAGCAGAGCAACAGGACCAGTGTCCATGCCACATGGGAGAGTCCAACACAGCAGAGCAACAGGACCAATGTCCATGGCACTGGGGAGAGCATAACACAGCAGAGCAACAGGGCAAGTGTCCAGGGCAGGTGGCACAGCAAGTACATGAGAGGATGCACAGGGGAGAGTACAACACAGCAGAGCAACAGGGCCAGTGTCCATGGCACAGGGGAGAGCACAACACAGCAGAGCAACAGGGCCAGTGTCCATGGCAAATGGGAGAGTACAACACAGCAGAGCAACAGGGCCAGTGTCCATGGCACAGGGGGGAGTACAACACAGCAGACCAACAGGGCCAGTGTCCATGGCACAGGGGAGAGCACAACACAGCAGAACAACAGGGCCAGTGTCCAGGGCAGGTGGCACAACAAGTACATGAGAGGCTACACAGGCAAGGACAGAGCAGCAGTGAATGACAAGGCCAGTGGCCAGGGAGAAGTGCAGAGTCAAGACATGAGAGGCTGCACAGGGCAGAGCAGCAGTGAATGACAAGGCCAGTGGCCAGGGAGAAGTGCAGAGTCAGTATATGAGAGGCAGCACAGGCAAGGGCAGAGCAGCAGTGAGTGTCAAGGCCACTGTCCAGGGAGAAGTGCACAGCAGGTACATGAGAGGTTGCACAGGCAAGGGCAGAGCAGCAGTGAATGGCCGCTGTGTGGTAGAAGATGATGCAGACTCCCCATCCCCTGTACCTGCCAACATGGATGCATCACCGCTGGCATCAGAGGATGTAGTACTCTGTGTCTCAGGCAGGGATTCCTCCAGCATACTTCGGTCCCCCTCAGATGCGCTGGTGAGCTCTGTGTCACTGGGCTCCGGTGCAGCTGTAGTAGTACTCTCTCCACCACTGGTTACGGGCTCCTGTTCCTCTGTGTCCATTGGCAATTCTGCATAAGAGAGAGAGATGCAGGGTTGTGTTATTGTCATCATCAGGATAAAGCAATTCAATCAATGCAGTACAGGAGATGCCCTAATCAACATGGTGACCACCAAACCCTGCAATCAAATTGCAGCAACACACTACATAGACCACAACAGTGCCTGGAACCCTGAAGATCTGGCATGACTGAGCCATGTTAAGGCCACACAACACAACAGGCTGCCCGTGGATGAAGTATAGCAGACACACAACTAGCTCTGCCCACACATAGGGACATGATGTGGGGGAAACACTCATTGCCACTGACAGACCTTCAGGGAACAGGAGAAGACAACACACGCACCTATTAGGACATGACATTACACAATGGCAAGTAGTCCATACCAAACACCAAGTGGTACCCTGGGGCACATTGTTGGAAGATGTGTGGGCCTCAATAATCATGGTGCATGCAAAATAGGCATACATTAAGTCACACTTAATAGATTCCCCACACTATCACAATGCTGAATGACCATATAGATCCTAACACATCTGGCTATGGGAAAGCACAGCAGGGAGAATCACATTTGTAAGGCCAGTTTGGGACAGTGCATGACACTGGCACCCATCCCTGCAGCCACTCACATGACACAGCACAGCACCATCCCGCGAACATCACATGGGCCACCACTGTCACTGGCCCTGTACACATGCGTCCGCTCCCAGCCAAAGTCAGCCTACCGAAATACTCACCCCTGCCTTGCTGCTTATGCTCCTTCAGACGTGCATCTAGCTCAGGATGAGTCACTGCCAAGATGCGGCCCAGCAGTGGTGTCCTTTTGCGCCGTGCCAAATGCCCAGTGCGTGGTAGCAGCCCATATGTCATCTCTGCCACGTTCTTTGCCAGTCGGCTGATGTCGTCCCACCTCTTGTGGCAGTGGGTGTGTCATCGGTTAGATACTCCTAGGGCTCGCACCTTTGCTGCAATGGCCCTCCACACGGCCTTACGCTGTTGTACCTTGAGCTGAATTCATGGGAGAAAAGAAGGGGAAATGATCAGTGACACAGTGTCATGTACCAACATCTATCAGTATGGTAGCAAGACACAGACTCATTACCAAATGTAAGCTCCCTCCATCCCAAACTGGGGTACAACTCACAAGGGCACTATACATGGGCCAAGCAGATGTGATTGTATGCATTTATGATGGTGTACAGGGTGCCTGATAATCTCACACACATGCAGGATGACTGTACTGAACCCCCTCAGTGGCTTGAACACATCTCTAGTCCTGTGCAAGTCTGGCCACAACATACATCACATTTCTACCTGTGTCTGTGTGTAGAATCACTGTGTGCATGACTGGGCAGCATTCAATGAGCATGTCTTGTGAACATATGTGTATGTAATGTGTGTGGCATCGGGGTACATGGACTCACCAACAAAATATCCATCTGCATTAGTGTGGTCGTGTGCAATTATACAGGGCTGAGATGCTGCATATTTTAATTTCAGTGTGAATGAACAAGAGAAAGGATACAGTAAGTGCAGTGATGTGATCTCGTCTTGGTGGGCGGGCACTGGGCATAGCCTCTGGGTTCACACTGAGCCAGACAACAGGGGCACACAGAGACAATCAGCCGAGCAATTACTGTCCTGACACCTGTATGTCCAACATCCTGTGTCTCTGTATGGCTGACAATGTAACACACTCCACTCACACATACAACTGCTGGCAGGGAAAACCGTGACATTGGGACACACACACTCCTTCACCCTGGAGACAGCATGTTTGTCGTGTGACACAACCCCACACCCTCAGGTACATACTGCAGCAGTTCATTCACGATGACTCACTACAACATTGGGGGCACCATATAGCCTTGGGTACTGTGCCAGCACCTCGTCCACAAGGACCTCCATCTCCTTGCTGGTGAATGGACTGGCACGGATCTTCTCTGTCCTTGCCATCCCTGTGGACATGGAACACCTGTGGTGGAAGTGAGTGGTGAAGGGTCCCAGGCAGCAGGCTCTTGAAGCAGCAGCAGGAGAGGGTCCCAGGTAGCAGGCTCTTGAGGCAGCAGCAGGAGAGGGTCCCAGGCAGCAGGCTCTTGAGGCAGCAGCAAGAGAGGGTCCCAGGCAGCAGGCTCTGTGAGCAGTGGAAATGTGAGCCTCACTCCCACAGATTTATAGCCCCCTGCGGTCTTTTCTTAGGTGCCAAGCTGCAACAATTGGTTGTCCAGGTCTGCCTCTTTCAAAAGCATCCAATGACCGCCTCCGCGGTGGTGGTGCACACCTTCCGCAATTTTCAAAAATGCATCATGCCACCGCAATTGTCGCTCCCATTGGCTGTAGGCAACGCACCATGGTGGTGATGCACCGCAAGTGCCCGGGGTGCGCTACCGTGATGGTTCATCTTCAAAAAGCAACCAATGACCTCCTCCACGGTGGCGGAGCACGCCTTCCACAACTTTCAAAAATGCATCATGACACCGCAATCATCGCTCCCATTGGCTGTAGGCAATGCTCCATGGTGATGATGCACCGCCGGGGCCAGGCGGCAGCTACCACAATTTGGGTGGCGGAGCTGCCAACTACCATCTCCCCATGTCTCCATGCCAATGACTACCGGACTTGTGTGAGGGGTGGTGCTGGTAACACACCGCCGGGGTCAGGCTGTAGCTACCATGATTTTGGGCACTTACATTGACATGAGGCATCGCGATTTGGGTGGCGGAGCATGACAACCTCCATCTTCCCATGTCTCCATGCCAATGATTACCACACTTGTGTGAGGGTTGGTGCTGGTGACACACTGCCGGAGCAAGGTGGTAGCTACCGCGATTTGGGTGGCCGAGCATGCCAACCACCATCTTCCCATGTCTCCATTCCAATGACTACCACACTTGTGTGAGGGGTGGTGCTGGTGACACACTGCCGGGGCAAGGTGGTAGCTACCGTGATTTGGGTGGCCGAGCATGCCAACCACCATCTTCCCATGTCCTTATGCCAATGACTACCGCACTTGTGTGAGGGGAGGTGCTGGTGGCACACCACCGGGGCCAGGCGTTAGCTACCAAGATTTGGGGCACATGCAATGGAAGGGTCAATCTGGAACACTTCAACAGTACACAGCAGCAACATGGGGAAGGGCACATCATCGTGCACACAATGCCATTATTCCATAGAATCCACAGGTGGGCGCACGGTCCATGGTTGGCTATGTGTGACTGACATTGGTCTGTGGTCTCTGCCATGTAAATGACGCATTGGATGGTGAATGATGCGTGACAGTGTTGAAGTGGACTCAACAATGTGTAAACAATCAATGTGTTGTGGGTCAGTGCTGACCTTGGCAGGGCTTGTCTCACTATATGTTGTTGTTACTTACATGTGCTTTTATATCTGCTCATACACACAATTGGAAGTAGGCTGCATACAGTGATCATTGTGTTGTGTACGTGTGCCAAGTTCACATGATGCATTGAGGTGTGACAGTTACAGCAGATGAGTATGAGAAAGTCATGTTAATTTTACACACATTGGCTAGATGTTACACTACAAAACGTGCATATGTGAAATGTGGGCTTTAGTATGTGTGCATTCACATTGACCTATGTGTTGTTTGCGGCACTTGTGTATGGTAAATGGAGAGGTGTGCCCTCTGTGTGACTGAAATGTCCACCAATGTAACCTGGTGTGTCATGCATTTCTCTTGCTTCTTTCTGCATGCCACAAGACATCTCAAATGACATCACTGATTATATCATCTATGTAATCGTTGATTCACCCACTCACACCCTAATATATACGTTGATACACCCACTCTAAAATACAGTCTGCCATTCTTGAAACCATAGACACACCAATACCTGTTAGTACATACCCATTCACTGATTCCTAGGTCGACAGACACATCCACTCAGAAAACCTTACATTGAGTCATACATGAGGTCACTCATCAATACAGCAATTGATATATGTACTCATACACCCATACACACACTCACACACACCCTCTCACACATAGGTACTCACACACCAAGTCAGTACCCCAAAGAGTCAATCATACTGCCATTTACTCACCCATACAGTTATACACACACCACCTCAGTTATTTACACAGATAATAACACATACTTACTCTCTTATACAATCACTTACACAAGCACACACTCATCCACACAGCCACTAAATAAGAATGTGTCTCACTGAAAGTATCCCCACAATCATTAAGTCATGAGTGTGATACTGGAGCAAAAGCTGATGTGTTGTCTGCTAGTGTCAGGTTCTGATTAATATTCCAAAACACACACAGGAGCAGAATGAAGCCTTTTCCCAACTCTCCTCTCAGTACTCTTCTGCTAGGTGTTTGTTTCTCCGTTGCAGGTAAGTACCAATGGGGGAAAGGGGAATGGGATAGAGAAGAGACTGCCCTGTAATCTTCTTTATTCTCTGCCTCTCTTTCTTCTTATTATTTTCTTCTTATAGTAGACTGTGAACAAATACCTGCATGTAATACTTGCTTAATCTTTATTTTACTGTATACAATATATACATAATTTTTATCTTACCAGGAATTTTCTTAGGGCTTGCCTCTCTTCTAAGTAAATGTTTATTTGTTGTTTTCGTGTTTCTCTTCTTTAATCTTCAGGTATGGCTGAATTCTGTTATCACTTCTTAAAAGAGGAAGACAAGGTAAGTACTTATTTATTTAGCTATTTCGTAATGTCTACTGAGTATGCTTTAGCCTATTCTTCCAAGTTTGTGTGTAGAAATAATAACAAGAGGGGTTCTTGACAGCTTGCTCAGAACACGAGACTTCTAACTTCCCAAGAG
This sequence comes from Lissotriton helveticus, assembly GCF_964261635.1. Classification (NCBI taxonomy): domain Eukaryota; kingdom Metazoa; phylum Chordata; class Amphibia; order Caudata; family Salamandridae; genus Lissotriton; species Lissotriton helveticus. The sequence goes on along the minus strand of NC_136064.1, from coordinate 145,749,503 downwards.
ACTTCTAAGAGATAGATGTGCTGAGTGGTAATTCTCACTTACACTAAATAATATTCTGTTTAACTCACAACCTTTTACAACTAGGTTCTCACTTGCACTAAATAATATTCTGTTTAACTCACAACCTTTTACAACTAGTTGCCGAAAGCGTGACTCGCGTAGACGTTATGAACACAACTCAATGGTCTCGAGATATGTAACTGTATTTTAAAGCATACTACAACATAGATTTTAATATCTTTTCAACGTGTATTATCTTATCTTATCTTCTTCTGTAACTTTTTACACTTCTTGGATAATATCGTTTCTAATAAGACACTGTTCTCTCAGACTTGCGCAATGACCGTTCTAAACTGAAACTGGAACGTCAGCCCACAAATAATTTTGTGCAGTTCCCTAAAATGAGACGCTTCTCTATGGTCCTGCGCACAACGTCTCTAACCTTACGGGCATGGGCTGAATCCAGACTCTAACCTGCTTTTCCTTCGATTCTAGAATTCCCGACGTCAAAAAACCGACACCACATACGGCAAAACCTCTCTGACTAACCACGACGCATTTCAGGTAGGTCCGACTCTGGTAAAGCTCTTGGTGAAGTGTGCCAGAGAACGTTGGAGCGCGCTTCACCTGAGCTACAAAATTAGGGGTCGAGAAACTAGAGCGCTACACGGCGGGTGTGTTGGCGGCCATCTTAGATGACCATCGTCGCCAGCACACTCGCCAACTCCAGGCACAATGGGCCCTGGAATTGGAATTTTGTGAGGAAGAGGTTGATGCAAGAGCCAAAACAGGGCTGCAGGGAGGAAACCTCCCGTGACCCCTGACAGCTAGTTTATATGGGGGTGAGTTTACTTCTCATCCTGGGGTTGAGGAGTTGTGTTGTTGTTGGTTATTCCTTAGGGGTAATATTACATACTATACCCACCTCCTTTACGCTACCTACTGTATTATGGGTGAAGGATGCTGGTCTCCTCCTAGCACCTTTTCTGAGGGAGTTCACAATTGTCTGCTACCTTGTATTTCTGACATGGCTACCCCCTTAACATATACATTTATTAGCTGGAACGTTATGGGCCTAAAAAGCAGAACAAAACAGTACACAATTCATACACACCTAAAGAGACAGGGCCTATATAGCAATACATCAGGAGACGCACCTGACTGGCCCAAAGCGTGATGAATTCCAAAAGCACTGGAGAGAACAGATTTATGCAACAACATACTCTGCCTTTGGTCTTGAGATGGGTTTGCTCCTGATTCCTATTTCAGAAAATAAGGGAAACCATTGTTCAACATGGATGTTATATCTTGATAACGGGTCAGTTGGCAGAGCAGGACTTGGCCATTGTTAGAATTTATGCCGCTAACAGGGACCACTGGAGACTCCTCACTAACTTTTCCTGGGCACTGGCTACACACCTGACACTCTTTTCTAATTGGGAGCAACAGAGATGGAACTCATGGACTTCTGGAGGAAACTACAACTAGCAGCCAGGGATTATTCTTCTTTTTCCAACATGTATGATCTAGATTTTTGGTTAGATGCATTTCTTTGTTCACCGGACATGCACAGAACAGTGAGGCATGCAGAATACCTCTGTCGCATGGTATCTGACCATAACCTGATTCTACTAGCACTAGACTGGCACAGGGAATGCCCTTGAATACCAGGTTGGCACCTACATGTGGAGTCTTTAGATGGTTTAGTATTCCAAGGGCGATGATCAAGGACTATTTCATTGACAATACACAGTTAATGGCATCCTGCTAACTGAATGAGATGCCTTTGCGTTAGTGCTGAGGATCAGATGAATCACTGAAGTAGCGGATGTTCGATGCACGCTGCTAAATGAGGTGGAGGCCCAGGAAGGGATGTTGAGGGAAACCCAATTATAATAAAAAGTAAATCAAAAAAAGATGTGTATTAATATTTTTTTATTTGCAAATATCTATTTTAATATTATTACTAAATTAATATTTTTAATTTATAATATTTGAACTACTTTTTCAAATGTAATAATATAAAAAATAAATATATATATAAATATCTCCAATAAAATAATTGGGCCAAAATCAACCAGCAATAGTACATTCTCCAATAGGGAAATGGGAGCAGGGATTAATGGATGCCACACACAGAAGGGGGCCCTGCTGTGGGCTCCCAAAACACGCTTTCTGACATGGTTTCCATGTCAGACAGGCCGGCATAGAAACCATGCATTGTTATCCCAAGGACGGAAAGGCTGCCCTTCGGGATTACGGGCCGGACTCCAGCTGGCCGTTAGGCTCCTCATCATCATCGGAAGCCAGACGCAAAGACCATCCAGTTTCAATTCTGACTGGCTGATTCATAATCAGCGGGACAGCATTGAAATTGAGGATGGTGGTCGGAAAGCTTCTGACCGAAGGTCAAAGGCTTTCCTTTCGCCATTTTAATAAGCCCCTAAATATTTTTTTTTAAAACCATTGTAATTAAACATAAAAAACTCCACAAAAAAAAAGTACTAAAAATGAATAAAATATTGAACACAATAATTAATAATAAATATTTTAATTTTAAATAAACCAAAACCATATTCATTTACATTTAAAGAATATAAAGTGAACTCATGTTTTTAATAATTAATACATATACTATTCCCACTACAACTTGTAAATAGTAGACAAAGTGTCGAACTCAGAGGTTTAAAATGTACAAGTCCCACTCTAGTCAGTACAATGGTAGGAAAAGGGTTGGAATTTGTTGGAGAGGTAAAATTTACTATTCTCACTCGAGTCAGTGCAACAGTAGGGAAAGTGTTAGATTGCGGAGGGGTAAGATTTACTATTCCCATTCCAATCAGGAATTTATTACTGCCACTGTAGTCTAATAAATAAGATCGAAACTAAATTAAATGAGAAAAAATGTAAATATTTAGATATACAAAATTCATGTTTTGAAATTAACAAATTACATTTATTGCAATGTTGAATACTTATTATCAATTAATAAAATATTATATTTATCAAAATACCAAAATCTATTGTCAAAATATTAACAACCAATAAATGCAATTTTATTCAAAATTAAAGTATAACACAATTAACACATACAGTAACATATTGTATATTTTGCTTCTAGTAACTTTTTCATAATATTACTTACATAACTTTCTACCCTATACCTCTACAAGCTATACACCACATATCTCAAATATATAATTAAATGTATGATATTTACACATTTTACACAATTTGTAAATAATAATATTAATTAACTACTAATAAAACAATGATAATTCATTACTTTTCTACCATTTATTAGTTCAAAGTTGGTAAAAAACAAGCAACCCACTTCTAGTATATAAATTTAGAAACAAATACTTAAAAATGTACATAATTCATAATCAAATATACAATTAATATTACTAATTTCCTAACACTGTTATTTATATTTAACCCCTTCCATGCTCATGACGGAACGGTTCCGTCATGAGCTACGGTTGAGCTGTGCTCATGACGGAACCGTTCCGTCATGACCACGCCCGTTTCTATTACGGCCCAGCACCGGAGGGGGAAACGCGGTCGCGCTGAAAAGGTTAATTAACTTTACGTTCTTTACCCCTACAAATACAACTCAAACATTTAACCTAAACTTATTTTAATTGCTTATTTGCATAATTAATTATAATTTAAAAAACAATATTAAAAATTAACAATATGTATTCATTATTGCAATTTCCTACACATCCTTTACCCATACAAAAAACACAAAACACAAAACCCAATAAATACACCCGATACCCACAACCTGCATGTTAATTTTAACTTACAAAACTTTATTTATACAATTAACATAAATAATAATCAATTACAGAATTACAAATGCATTATTAATAAATGATAATGAATGATAATGAATTAACTTCCCACCCTATACCCTAAAACACAGAACCCACACCTCAAACTTAACTAAAGTATATTTATTATACAACTAACATAAACAATTATCAATTGCATTATTAATACTAATTTAAAATGGTATTCATTATTTTCAATTAATTTACTTCCAACCCTACTCCCCTATAAACCCCACTACCCACTACGGTGCTAAAAATAACAAAAAACTATTACATTACATTTAAAAACTACTATTAATTTACAAACCACATTAAACATCTAACAATATTTTAAGAAATTTTTTAAAACATATATAATTAATATATATTAAAATAAACAAAATAATTAAAAATCTGTATTATTAACTTAATATTTTTAACATCAATATTACTTTCCTTAAAATCGATATTCTTGCTCATGACATTACTTTGTCACAATATTTCCAACTCAATATTTGTGTCAGTCGACATTATTAATTTGGGGCCTGATTACGATGTCCGAAAGCATTCCGACCGACTTCTTGTCAGAATTGAAACCGTTCGACTCGGGTTTGGGGAGTCTGACCGACTGATTACAATGTTTCCAAACATCGTTCGATCGGACTCCCATCGACTACAATGGGAGCCTGTGTTCCGACCGACAGCACAAACTCCTATTGAAAGAAGTGGTGGATGTGGAAAACATTGCACACTGTGGTGGGCACACCATGGTGCCTGCCACACTGTGCATGATTGGAAAGAGGGGTCCCATGGGTACCCCCACGGGTCCCAACTGGAGGCCTCAGGGTGAAGGGAGACCTGCTATGGGCCCCCCAACTCAGTTTCCAATAGGAGTTTCAGAATCCAACAACATAATAAGTCAGTCCGAAATATGGTCCATAGACCTGTATGATTCGGCTCTTCACAGGAAAGCCACCAGGAGCAAATTCACCATTTCTTTTGTCTCGCGCCAAAGTAACTCAATGTCTGTACATCTTGTCTATCCTTACAGATTTGTGCTTTTACACAACTGCCTTAACCAGAAGTGATTCAGAAAAGGGGGTGGTGATGAACAGAGTGCCTGAATTAAGCAGACCACTCTTACCCAGTCCAAAGATCAGGGCTTGATCCATCACCGTTTTTTAGCTCACTGCACCATCCCAGCTCAGAACTTGGCTATATGCAAATTTGTCTGTTCCTGTCCCAGTGCATGATGGGAACAGGGCAAACCAAACTATCAAGCCAATTCTTATACTGGTCTGCCCTGTTCCCATGATGCACTGGGCCAGGGACAGACTAATTTGCATACAGCCAGGTTCTGAAACTGGGATGGTGCAATGAGCTAAAAAACGGTGTTGAATCTAGCCCTGATCTCTTGACTGGGTGAGAGTATTCTGCTTAATTCAGAGACTCTGTCCCTCACCACCCCTTGTTGTAAATATTTTTGTCCACCCTAAGCGTGGAAGGGTATACTCAGACATGAGTCCCTTGCTCATTGCACCATCAGGATTCAAGCAAGCCGGGCCGAAGACGGCTGTAATGACAGAAACCGGTCCCCGGAAGCTTGTTTCCTTCCCAGTGTAAGAATTGGCTTTTGTAGTCTGGTCTGCCCTGTTCCCATGATGCACTGGGCCAGGGACAGACTAATTTGCATACAGCCAGGTTCTGAAACTGGGATGGTGCAATGAGCTAAAAAACGGTGTTGGATCTAGCCCTGATCTCTTGACTGGGTGAGAGTATTCTGCTTAATTCAGAGACTCTGTCCCTCACCACCCCTTGTTGTAAATATTTTTGTCCACCCTAAGCGTGGAAGGGTATACTCAGGCATGAGTCCCTTGCTCATTGCACCATCAGGATTCAAGCAAGCCGGGCCGAAGACGGCTGTAATGCCAGAAACCGGTCCCCGGAAGCTTGTTTCCTTCCCAGTGTAAGAATTGGCTTTTGTAGTCTGGTCTGCCCTGTTCCCATGATGCACTGGGCCAGGGACAGACTAATTTGCATACAGCCAGGTTCTCAAACTGGGATGGTGCAATGAGCTAAAAAACGGTGTTGGATCTAGCCCTGATCTCTTGACTGGGTGAGAGTATTCTGCTTAATTCAGAGACTCTGTCCCTCACCACCCCTTGTTGTAAATATTTTTGTCCACCCTAAGCGTGGAAGGGTATACTCAGACATGAGTCCCTTGCTCATTGCACCATCAGGATTCAAGCAAGCCGGGCCGAAGACGGCTGTAATGCCAGAAACCGGTCCCCGGAAGCTTGTTTCCTTCCCAGTGTAAGAATTGGCTTTTGTAGTCTGGTCTGCCCTGTTCCCATGATGCACTGGGCCAGGGACAGACTAATTTGCATACAGCCAGGTTCTGAAACTGGGATGGTGCAATGAGCTAAAAAACGGTGTTGGATCTAGCCCTGATCTCTTGACTGGGTGAGAGTATTCTGCTTAATTCAGAGACTCTGTCCCTCACCACCCCTTGTTGTAAATATTTTTGTCCACCCTAAGCGTGGAAGGGTATACTCAGACATGAGTCCCTTGCTCATTGCACCATCAGGATTCAAGCAAGCCGGGCCGAAGACGGCTGTCATGCCAGAAACCGGTCCCCGGAAGCTTGTTTCCTTCCCAGTGTAAGAATTGGCTTTTGTAGTCTGGTCTGCCCTGTTCCCATGATGCACTGGGCCAGGGACAGACTAATTTGCATACAGCCAGGTTCTGAAACTGGGATGGTGCAATGAGCTAAAAAACGGTGTTGGATCTAGCCCTGATCTCTTGACTGGGTGAGAGTATTCTGCTTAATTCAGAGACTCTGTCCCTCACCACCCCTTGTTGTAAATATTTTTGTCCACCCTAAGCGTGGAAGGGTATACTCAGACATGAGTCCCTTGCTCATTGCACCATCAGGATTCAAGCAAGCCGGCCGAAGACGACTGTAATGCCAGAAACCGGTCCCCGGAAGCTTGTTTCCTTCCCAGTGTAAGAATTGGCTTTTGTAGTCTGGTCTGCCCTGTTCCCATGATGCACTGGGCCAGGGACAGACTAATTTGCATACAGCCAGGTTCTGAAACTGGGATGGTGCAATGAGCTAAAAAACGGTGTTGGATCTAGCCCTGATCTCTTGACTGGGTGAGAGTATTCTGCTTAATTCAGAGACTCTGTCCCTCACCACCCCTTGTTGTAAATATTTTTGTCCACCCTAAGCGTGGAAGGGTATACTCAGACATGAGTCCCTTGCTCATTGCACCATCAGGATTCAAGCAAGCCGGGCCGAAGACGGCTGTAATGCCAGAAACCGGTCCCCGGAAGCTTGTTTCCTTCCCAGTGTAAGAATTGGCTTTTGTAGTCTGGTCTGCCCTGTTCCCATGATGCACTGGGCCAGGGACAGACTAATTTGCATACAGCCAGGTTCTGAAACTGGGATGGTGCAATGAGCTAAAAAACGGTGTTGGATCTAGCCCTGATCTCTTGACTGGATGAGAGTATTCTGCTTAATTCAGAGACTCTGTCCCTCACCACCCCTTGTTGTAAATATTTTTGTCCACCTTAAGCGTGGAAGGGTATACTCAGACATGAGTCCCTTGCTCATTGCACCATCAGGACTCAAGCAAGCCGGGCCGAAGACGGCTGTAATGCCAGAAACCGGTCCCCGGAAGCTTGTTTCCTTCCCAGTGTAAGAATTGGCTTTTGTAGTCTGGTCTGCCCTGTTCCCATGATGCACTGGGCCAGGGACAGACTAATTTGCATACAGCCAGGTTCTGAAACTGGGATGGTGCAATGAGCTAAAAAACGGTGTTGGATCTAGCCCTGATCTCTTGACTGGGTGAGAGTATTCTGCTTAATTCAGAGACTCTGTCCCTCACCACCCCTTGTTGTAAATATTTTTGGCCACCCTAAGCGTGGAAGGGTATACTCAGACATGAGTCCCTTGCTCATTGCACCATCAGGATTCAAGCAAGCCGGGCCGAAGACGGCTGTAATGCCAGAACCCGGTCCCCGGAAGCTTGTTTCCTTCCCAGTGTAAGAATTGGCTTTTGTAGTCTGGTCTGCCCTGTTCCCATGATGCACTGGGCCAGGGACAGACTAATTTGCATACAGCCAGGTTCTGAAACTGGGATGGTGCAATGAGCTAAAAAACAGTGTTGGATCTAGCCCTGATCTCTTGACTAGGTGAGAGTATTCTGCTTAATTCAGAGACTCTGTCCCTCACCACCCCTTGTTGTAAATATTAACCAGAAGTGAGGCACTGGTAGCCCCCCCTACTGAAACTAAGGCAGCGCCCTGGGATGTTTGGGCATATCCTCCGCTGTCTGTGCTTAATTTGTACTATAAAAATTTAGTTGGGTATTAATTTTCCTCCTCCTCCCTCATATGTCCACTCTCCTTCATCTCGATCAGACTGGGTTCATCCCAGGGAATAAAAAAACATTTAATAACTTTAGATTGTTCTCCATCATGGATATAGTGCCACCGGAAGATGCTGAGGCGGTGATAGTCTTGATCGATATAGAAAAGGCATTTGATAGCCTGTGCTGGGACTACCTCTACCAGGTGTTGGAGGATCGGGGCTTGGGTGTGGGATCTGTCCAGTAGTGTAGGTTCCTTTAGACGTGACACTCTTCGTGAGTGAAAACTGGTAGGGTAATATCTAACACCTATGCAGTTGGGAGGGGAACCCGCAGGGCAGCCTACTGTCTCCACTGATCTTTGCAATTGCAGTTGAACCACTGGTCAGCAAGGCATGGGACGTGGTGGTTTATCAGGAGCTGGTCCATCAGGCTATGTCCCACAAAATATGCGGATGATATACTCACCTTCCAGGCCACTGCAGAGATATATTTCCTGGGGGTAGTCTCACTGTTGAGCCCAATCACTAGCACCTCAGTGCTTCACATAAGTTGGTAGAAATGGCTTGAGTTACCCCTGCGCCCATGTGCGCTGAAACTTCAGAACTTACTCGGACTCATGTTGGAGGATAACTACATGAACTACTTGGGAGTCAAAGTTTATCACACCCCCCGGGCTGTATTGGACATTGGGTCAGCAGTTAGGTTTTTTCTGCTAGTGTGGGGTTTCTGAGGACTTTTCCCTTTCTGTAGCTGGAAGGATTACAGTTGTGAAAAATGGTGGCACTCGTATGCCTGCTTTATTTTTTGCCACCCTGCCAATACTTATTCCCTTGGGCCGGTTTACAGAATTAAACTTTTGCTGTTGGTGGTCCCTGGGGCTGGCAGAATACGAGCGGCAATGGCCAAACTGCACAGGCCTACCTACGATGGGCAATTAGCAGCAACTGATTTTGAAATCTACTACCTGGCCGCTTATTGATTAATGGCTGTACATCCGGCTGAACACCATGGGGGAGCTCCCTGATGGCACCCCAAGCATAAGTACTCTGCTCCAGGTAATGTTAACACCCAAACAGCCCCTTACAGGATCACAAGGAAGTGAAAGGCTTCCAGCAGCCCCCGGTATCCAAATGGGAAAGGACCTTGATCATTTGGGTTGGATATGAGGGAGCAGTGCTGGTGGTAAAGAGGGCCGTTGTACTATAGGTAAGGCTAGAACCTGGGACACACTGGTGGAATGCTTAAAAGACCCATATGACCACTCTTCTGACTGTTCCCAACCATCTGAGCGACATATGGATCACATTTAAAGACAAATAAGAGGAGCAGGTAGCAGGGGGTCCTTGTAGCAACATCCATGACACACAGAAAGAAGGCAGTCCACTAGTGGGCATGTGAGAGTCTGCAATTCATTCAATGTAATTCTTGTCAAATGTAGTGAGGCAGGGAATAGAGGTGGGAGAGGACAGGTCCAGGGAGCAGTAGGCCTGCTCAATATGCAATAAACAAGTTGTTCGATAACTAATGTATGCACTGTATTTGCTTGCATTGGAAATTCACTGTGGCCAAACCTGGTGCTATACTGTATGTTGCATGTTAAAAGCAATACAAATGTGCTTAAACAATAGATCAGGGTAGAGTGTATATCCAGATAATGCTGGCCAAGTTGCCCCTCACTGCTAAGGGAACCCAAGAGTATAGGTGAAGCTAGTGGGGGAGGGCGCCAAGGAACCAATTTTGTTGTTAGCTGTAGGTGGGTTGAATCTCGATAAGTGCATAATGTCTTTATTGATTAGGCGCTGCAAGTGTGATGTATACATGGAATGTACAAGTATTTCCATCCACATCTGGAAATGTGACACAAGAATACAAAAATAAAAACTGTATGCTGCATCCGCTTCTACCGCAAAAATAATAGGACCACCAACATTAGGAATCCCATGCTGCGCTAAATGTGTGAAAACTACTGGTCTGCAGTTAACCAGAATGACTAGGCTGGTCACAAAATGGGTGTTAGCCTTTTAAGAGTAAAGCTTGAAAAACCAAAAATGTTCCTAAACACTGCAGAGGATTAATCTCCAACACCGCAGACTTCTCTGATAAAAGGTGCAAGGTTACTGTAGACTTGCCACAATAGGCTAGTTAGGGAACACATTACAAGACTATTACTTGTTTCACCCAAACATTCACGTTCAATGTTTTTAGACTTTATATTAGAGTTACCTGAATTAAAAATTACATTTTCATTAAAGCGGTTGTTGATCACTTAACAAAAATGGTCTATGGTTATCTCATTGGACTTACACACTTCAAAGAGTACAAATCTTTGTACACCACAACATTTGATAGCATGGTGTTCAACAAGTCATACATTTGACAGGAAGTCAGCATTTCTCTCAAGATTTGGTTCTGTTTTGTATAAGAATTTGCATATGGAAATTTGTTTGTCAACTAGTTTTCAATCAAAGACAGACAGGCAGAATAAAAGTTTGCACCACAGTGACAAACCTTGATGGAAGAGGATTGGAGTAACATACAACAATATAGACAATTCATTTACTGGGATGTTACCTTTCTTTTGTATGTGTAGACACCATCCTAGAATATTGCCATTAGCTATTTGTTTTCTAACTCAGTTCATTTGGTGCAAACAGATTTAAATGAACTGAGGGACGTTTACATATTGGCCCTGGAAGTTTTTGAAACACTAAGGCTAGTAATAAACTATGTGCTGATTGTAAAAGAAGCCCTGCAACCAATTGTGCTACTGAATAGCGACATGAGAAATATCGACATACAAGAATATCAAGATATGGTGTAATAGACATTTACTATTCTTACTTCCACATGTATGTCCCTTGAAGAAATATGTACTGCGTGGTTACTCATATGTGGAATTAGGTATAAAAATCTAAAGTGACTTTCATGTCGATATTGTGTTGTTAATGTTATGCCCTTGATATTTAATACATGTTATAATCTGACTACAATGCTTGGCAAAGACAACACTGCACCCAGATATATTGTGGAAGAAAAATGATGGTTGTTCAATAAGATTTTATATTTGAAAAAAATACTCTAACCTAACACCAATGTGAATTTGTTAATTTCCCATTATAAAGATTACACATCTAGTTACTGTAGGGTTGAAATATAAATGTTTTTTTAAATTTAATTGCTGAAAAATGTTTAAGAGGTACATACAATCTGGATACAAGAATTGCTACAAAGCCATTGAAATATTTGGTAGATTGGGATGGCTTTGGGGTGGAATATAGGAGAAGAAAGAAATATCAGAGGAAGGAAAGGAATCAATTGGATAGGGTGGAATAGAGGAAAAGGAAGAAAGACCAGAGGTAAAAAAGGAATTTAAGGGGTAAGGTGGAACATAGGAAAGGCGAGAAAGATCAGCAGAAGGACAGTAATGGCAGGACTAAGGAGGAATATAGCCGGAGGGAGAACGATCAAAGGAAGGGAAGGCATGGAAGGACTCAGATAGAATGTAGAAAAAGGGAGAAACATTAGAGGAAGAAAAAGAATGGAGGGCTAAAGTGGAATATATGAGAATGGAGAAAGATCAGAGGAAGTAAAGGGATAGAAAAGGTATGGTTTAATATAGGAGAAGGGAGAAAGATAGGAGGAAGAACAGGAATGGAAAGGCTTATGTAGAATACAGGAGCATGGAGAAAGATTGGAGGAAGGAAAGGAATGGACGGGTTGAGGTGAAATAGAGGAGAAGAGGGAAAGATCAGAGGAAGGAAAGGACAGGCTAAAGTAGAATACAGGAAAATGGAAACACATCAGAGGATTGAAAGGTATGGAAGGGCACAGTTGGAACATAGGAGAATGGATAAAAGGAAGGAAAGGAATTGAGGGCCAAGATAGAATATAGGAGAAGAGAGTAAAATCAGAGAAAGGAAAGGAATGCAGGGCAAAGGTAGAATAGAGGAGAAGAGAGAAAGATCAGAGAAAGGAAAGGAATGCAGGGCAAAGGTAGAATAGAGGAGAAGAGAGTAAGATCAGAGAAAGGAAAGGAATGCAGGGCAAAGGTAGAATAGAGGAGAAGAGAGAAAGATCAGAGGAAGGACAGGAATGGGGGGCTGAGATGGAATATAGGAGAACAGAGGAGAGGTCAGTGGAAGTAAAGGAATGGAAGAAATCAGGTAGAAAACAGGAGAAGGGAGAAAGACAAGAGAAAGAAAGTAAAACACAGGACAATGTAAACAAATCAGAGGCTTGAAAGCTTTAGAACGGCACAGGTGGAACATAGGAGAATGCAGAAACATCAAAGGAAGGAAAGGAATGGAGGGCTAAGAAATAATATAGGAGAAGATAGTAAGATCAGAGAAAGGAAAGGAATGGAAAGGTTCATGTAGAATACAGGATCATGGAGAAAGATTGGAGGAAGGAAAGGAATGGACTGGCTGGGGTAGAATATAGGAGAAGAGGGAAAGCTCAGAGGAAGGTAAGGAAAGGATGGGATTACGTTGAATATGGGAGGAGGGAGAAATAATAGAGGAAGGAAAGGAATGGAAAGGCTAAGGTGGAATATTGGAGAATGTAGAAAGATCCAAGGAAGGAATGGAATGGCCGGGCTACGGTGGAATATAGGATAGGAGAGTAAGATCAGAGAAAAGAAAGGAATGGAAGGTCTCAGAGGGAATATAGGAGAATGGAAAAAGATCAGAGGTAGAAAAGGAATGGAAGGGCTACAGTAGAATACAGGAAAATGGAAAAAAAATCAGTTGATTGAAATGTATGGAAGGGCACAGGTTGAACATAGGAGAATGGAGAAAGATCAAAGGAAGGAAAGGAATGGTGGGGTAAAATGGAATATAGGAGATGAGAGTAAGATCAGATAAAGAAAAGAAATGGAGGGCTAATGTAGAATAGAGGAGAAGAGAGAAAAGGTCAGTGTAAATAAAGGAATGGGAGGATTTAGATAGAATACAGGAGAAGGGAGAAAGTTCAGAGGAGGAAAGTAATTGAGGGTTAAGGTGGAATATAGGAGAAGGAATAAAGACCAGAAAAAGAAATATATGGGCTTAGGTTGAATATTGGAGAAGGGAGAACGATGAGAGGAAGGATAGGAATGGAATGCAAGTGGCAAGGTGGAATATAGCAGAAGGGAGAACAATCAAAGAAAGGAAAAGAATGATAGGACTCAGGTAGAATATAGGAGAAGGGAGAAACACTAGATGAATGAAAAGAATGGAGGGCTAAAGTGGAATATATGAGAATGGAGAAAGATCAGAGGATGTAAAGGGATATAAAAGGTAAGGTTTAACATAGGAGAAGGAAGAAAGATCAGAGGAAGGACAGGAATGGACAGGTTGGGTGGATTATAGGAGAAGGGGTAAAGATCAGAGAAAGGAAAGGAAAGGAAAGGAAGGGCTAGCGTGGATTTTTAGAGGAGGGAGAAATATCAGAGGAAGGAAAGGAATGGAAAGGCTAAAGTGCAATAAAGGAGAAAGTAGAAAGTTCCAAGGAAGGAAAGGAATGGAATGGCTAGGGTGGCATATAGGAAGAGGGAGAATTATCAGAGGAAGGAAAGGAATGGAAGGTCTCATATGGAATATAGGAGAAGGGGAAAAGATCAGAGGAAGAAAACGCATGGACATGCTAAAGTAGAATACAGGAAAATAGAATCAGAGTATTGAAAGGTATAGAAGGGCACAGGTGGCAACAGGAGAATGGAGCAAGATCAAAGGAAGGTAAGGAATGGATGGCTAAGATAGAATATAGGAGAAGAAAGTCAGATCAGAGAAAGGAAAGGAATGGAAGAGCTCAGATGGAATATAGGAGGGGTAGAAAGATCTGAGAAAGGAAAGGAATTGAAGGACTTGGTTGGAATGTAGGAGAAGGGAGAGAGGGAGTAAGATCAGAGAAAGGAAAGGAATGGAAGAGCTCAGGTGAAATGTAGGAGAAGGGAGAAATATCAGAGGTTGGAATGGGCAGGACTATGGTGGAATACAGGAAAGGAGAGAAAGATCAGAGAAAGGAAATGAATGGAAGGGCCAAGGTGGAATATATGAGAATGGAAAAAGATCAGAGGAAGGAAAGGAATGGAAAGGCTCAGGTAGAATACAGGAGCATGGAGAAAGATTGGAGGAAGTAAAGGAATGGATGGGCTGAGGTGGATTGGAGTAGAAGAGGGAAAGATCAGAGGAAGGAAAGGAATTTAAAAGCTGAGGTAGAATGTAGGAGAATGTAGAAATATCAGAGGAAGGAAAGGAATGGATCGGCTAAGGTGGAATATAGGCAAAGGGATAAAGATCAAAGGAGGAAGGAATGGAGGGCTAAGTTAGAATATAGGAAAAGAGAGTAAGATCAGAGAAAGGAAAGGGATGGAAGGTCTCAGATGGAATATCGTAGAACAAAGAAATATAAGAGGAAGAAAAGGAATGGACAGGCTCAATTGGAATATAGGACAATGGAAAAAGATCAGAGGATTGAAAGGTATTAAGGGCTAAACTAGAATATAGGAGAAGAGAGTAAGATTAGAGAAAGGAACGACATGGAAGAGCTCAGATGGAGTATACGAGAAGGGAGAAAGATCAGAGGAAGGAATGGAATAGAAGGGCTAATTTGGAATATAGGAGATTGGCTAAGGTGGAAGATAGGATATGGAAAAAAGTTCAGAGGATAGAAAGGAATGGAGGTGCTCAGGTGGAATATAGGAGAAGTGAGAACATTAGCACATCTCCTATTTTCATTGCACCTGTCTGCACGCTGTTAGGATGACCGATAATGTTGAATAGGACTACAGAGTGTATCATTAGGACTCTATTAGAATTGCACATTACATAGATCCCAATGCATTTTAGCTGGTACCTACCGGGTCTGACTATGCTGTTTACATCAAAGAAATAAACACAGGACCAAACATGGTTTTCATAAGGCAGGGCTGATTTTTGATTTATATTAAACCGATCTAAAGGTGTGTTCAGAATATTTGCAACTTTGCCACACACACACACACACACACACACAGAAATGTTTCAATTGATTTGCTTTTGTCACACAGTTGTTAAGTATTTCTAAAACATTAGATATGTAGGGCTCAAATCCAAGTACCCCAGATAATTCATATATATGTACTATCTTCTTTTATTAGACAAATTAGAACTATGCTGTTTGCCATAACAGAGCATCCCAACAATTTTCCACACATACATTTTGGAAGGTCAAACTTCCCATACATACTGGGGCAAATTTCCCAATAAGTACAGAGCCATGTGAATGTTGTTGCATTAAGGCTTTCTTCATCATCATTCAGCATTTTTAAAACCTGCCAGTAAACCAGAGAAGGGATGTTTACTTTATTACCTATGACACCACTATTAGCATCACCACTGTACACTATAATATTGGGCACTAAAAGTATATGTTGTCTCCTCATTAGTACCAGTTTAACTCACAAATACCGTAATAATTACTGAAAGATGACCAGTGGGCCTCTGCAACGGCTCTTTCATTAAGCAGCAACATATGCATCTGCTTTTTTTTTATCAGTTTGAAGTAGAAAGATTTTTGTTAAAATCTATTTGTAACAATGGATTATGTTGCAAATATAGCAAATGGATAATTATGTGGAAATCATAGTGTCCACATAATCACATAGTTGCAGATTATAGTGCAACACCAATCGCTTGTACTGCCTACTTATTAGGGTTAAGCATGGGCGGATTTTGCGGATCCACGATTCACGGATTTGCGTATTCACGGATCGTGGATCCGCAAAATCCGCTTATTTGCGGATTAGCGGATTTGCGGATTTGGGGCGGTGCTTCCATGCGAGTGCACATGCCTCTTGTGTGTATAAAAGGTCAGAGACCGATCAGAGCAGCGGATGAAGAAGATACAGAAGCTCCTGGCCACAGGAACAGCACGAGGATTGTGCTCGTGAAAGTCAAGGATGCAAAGGCCTCTGTCCAGCATCACAGCCGATTTTCGATGGTATATTTGGGAAGAGGGCACAGCTGCCCAGCCTTGACAACGCTCACGATTGCTTTTCTGGCCGATGAATGAGTCACTGAATTTAAGCTTCAACTAGGGCACATGCTTAAATGATATCTGTAAGTGCTTCCGGTTGAGGTTTAATTTTTGTGCCAGGACCATCGTGCCAGAATGAACCCTGCCCTTCATATTTATTCAAGAAGACGCCACCGTTTTGTGCCATACCTCGTTGGCTAAATGTATAGTGCTTTCACTACACTACACTACAGCTGCCTAAAGTGCCAGAGAGTTGTCTACAGCGACCAGGTGTGTGTTACTATGCAATAGCGCCGAAGGGCGCATGGGTCCCTTGAGTGAGCTATAAAAGCTCCTGTCCCCAGGAACAGCACGAGGATTGCGCTCGTGACAGTCAAGGGTGCAAAGGCCTCTGTCCAGCATCACAGCCGATTTTCGATGGTATATTTGGGAAGAGGGCACAGCTGCCTGGCCTGTTAACTATTTTACGATGGCATCGGCAAGCTGCCAGCGCCATCCTAAAATAGTTACTAAATTAGCTTCAACAGGAAGCTCGAATAGATAAAATAAAGCAGATGCACGAGCGCCTGCTTGATTTTATCTATTAGTGCTTCCTGTTGAAGCTAATTTAGTAACTATTTTACGATGGCGCTGGCAGCTTGCCGGCGCCATCGTAAATTAGTTACAACAACAGGCCAGGAAGGCTTGAACTTTTGGCCTCGAAATCCGCCGCTCGCGGATTGCGAATTTTCGGTAAATTCACGAGAGTTCGCGGATCGCGGATTTACCGAAAATTCGCAAAATCCGCGAGCGTAGCGGATTTTGCGCTCATGCTTAATTAGGGTATGAATCACTAGGGTTAATTATGTATATTTTGGCTATGGCTATTTGGCAATATGTTGTTGTTAATAACAGAAATTGTCTCTGTGTAGAGACCATAATTATGTGAGTTAGTCAGCATTGCCCGTGTCTCACTACCACACTGTCCAATAATAGGTTACTAAGTAACCCGCTCAGCAGTGGGTTTTAAGTGACCTTATCCTGTAATGGGTTACAAACACCTTCAAATGTAAAAAGAACAATTGACGGACAGAATGCAGAACAATGTCATACATTCACTCCATTGTTTTTTTGCTCACCGTGCCATTTAAGTTTGAACCCAGCCATATACAAATCAGTCCTGGCCCTGTGCCCAATGGGAACAGTCCAGCCCAAACTGCCAAGCCAGGTCCTCCCTGGACTGGAAACAAGCATCCTAGGACCGGTTTCGATGTTTCAGCCCCTATCAAACAGGATAGCGTGACTCCATTGGCATGGAGAGCAAGCAATAGAACAATTATGGATTAACTGGGTTCTGTTTTTAACAAAGTCATGTATCAGCCAGTATAGCTTGACTCCAGTGGCATAGAGAGCAAGAGATAGCACAATTATAGATTCATTGAGTTCTGGTCTTAACCTGAACACATGCCAAGGGTCTTTCATATATTGTGGGGGGTGATTTTAACTTAAGGCTGTGTCAATTCACTAACAAACTTGTAGGTGGATTGTGGGAGACGGATTCACTGCACCACTCACACTTCCATCACAGTCCGTGTGGCTCCCCTCTAACCACTCATCTGTTAAACTTTAACCTGTTGCTTAGTATCAATTTGTCAAGCGATGCCACTGACAGACAAGTCTCATTTACAGGGAGAAGTCCTGGAAGTCTCATAGGTTTTATGGCTGTACCAATGGAGATAAGAAAGAACATTGTAAATGATGGTATTTTATCTTGTAACAAGAGAGAACACAATCTTAAAACTGTGATTAACACTTAGTGCACCCATGCAACCTGTTCCTAGTGCAGCCTACTCTTAAAACCAGGGACTCAGACGTAAGTGGGCGGAGGTGAATACTGGGGAGCTTCCGAGACATTTGCCGGGGAGCTGCTAGAGCGAAATAGAAATCTGTTTGCATTGCAATGCCACTCCCCCAAAATGTTATAGAGGCCTACTCAGGAATGGGATTATGCATGCAAACGTCTTAGTTCATCATAGCTACTGCCCCTCACTGCCGGACAAAAGCTACCAAGTATTTGATGGACCCTGTATGAGAGCACATTACCAACTTAAGAAAGCTCTGAAAGTGTATCCAAGGGGCATGGAGACTATATGATTGTGTAGACATTCATGCAAGTTAATGTTTGAGACTAGAAAAGCAAACTTAGGGAAGGAAGCATGGGAGCAGTTGTAGATGAGTTGTATGGAAAAATATTTCAAATCATTTTCTAAAGTTCTAAAATCCCCAAACTTTGCATGTGGTCACAAAAGTGGCATGGATATACCCATTCAACCTTCAATCTTCAACCTGGGTGACACAATTTACCCATGTACTTAACAATACCTTTTATCCGAATCAAGATCAATTGACAGCTAATTTAATTTTGGATTGAGGGACAGGCCCTTATCACTTGGACATCACATTAGATGAAGTAATCTTAGCAATAAATAGATGCCCAAGAATTAAAGCACCAGGGCCCCATAGGGTGCCCATTGATTTCTTTAAGAATGTCACTGAGCTGTGGGCACTTATACTGGTCAACATCTTAAATAGTGCAATCATCAATGGACTCCCCAGGACCTCCTAAAATGCCATTATAGTACCTATTTTATAAAAGGGTTATAGAGGGGACCCCCAAATGCTACTAGCCAATCTCGCTCATAAATAGTACAGCAAAAGTTCTGGATAGGATAACATTGGAGCATTCAGAGACTTGGGCAATTGATTAAGATATCTTGACCCCTGCCCAGTATGGTTTTAGGAGGGGATTAGGAATGATTGACCAATGTCTGAATCTTTCTCTCATTCACTGTAAGTATGTGAGGGCCAAGAAAGGACAACTATACCTCAGTTCATTATTTGATAATGTTCAAAGAGGTAAACTCCAGATCAAATTGTTTGACTTGGGAGTAGAGGCTTGGTTGGTGCACATCCTAAGCAAACTGTGTCAGGTATGGCCCTAACAGGGAATATACCCCTTCAATCAACATCTAAAAAGGAGTGCCTCAAGGCTGGGTCCTTGTCCAATTTCTGTTTAGCATGTATGTCAATGCCCTGAAGATACATCTGGGATAGAATGTGGCCAATCCAATAAGGGCAGGGTCAAGAACAATTCTGCAACTAATTTAAACAGATGACTGTGTCCTAATGTCGAGAACAGGTGTGGGTCTCCAGAAACTGCTAGAGGGGTTTTGGCATTTATGGGATCCCTAGGGCTACAAACCAATAAAACAAATTCCTTCACTATGATCTGTGGAAGATGAGACCATTTTATATCACCAAGGCACTAGATTACAGACTGTGAGCATGTTTACATAGTTGGGGTTACGCTTTGATAGGGAATGCAACTGGAAACATCTTAGCCATGTTAGATGCCTCAATTCGAAAAGAAAGTGTCCGCTATTCACAAGTTTGCCAACAAGTTAAGATTTTACCCTATGAGTGCACTGCTTATTATATATAAGGCTAGATGTGTATCAGCAGTTACCTATGGAAAAGGGATCTGGGTAATACAGACGCCATCACAGTTCCTTGTTGCTGACAACAAATTTGCAAAAAAAACTGTTACGATTACCGAGCATCTATTTTTCATGAAGAGTTGGGTCTTGTCCAAGTTAGAGACATTGTCTTGTTAGTCCTACTTATGATATGGGTCTCAATCTGGAATCCTCCGGAAGCATAATTAACCAAAGCAGTAATTAGTGATTATTTGAAGCTATGTAAGACAGGTAATATCCATTGGTTGAAATAGGTCAAAGCACAATTCCAACTGATAGGGAGACAATAATTTTTCAGTAATCCCATGAGTATCACATTCACAAGGCACATAAAAGCCATGGTTCAAAAGGGATGGATGGATTGCAGAATGAGATAAAGTGAGGAAGGGGAGCTCGGCAAAGGATCAGTCAAGTTATATGGTATGCTGGAAATGACCAGACATATTGAACCATATTTGCTCACTATCCTTAGTTCATACCAGTTTTACCTAGTGAGTTTTTGTCTCAAAATGAAACACTTTCTGGTCGCTTATCCCTAGGCAGCCAGCTGTGATCAGGACCTCATAGCGTGCCCATGCAATTTGCTTTCTGACCAGTCACAGTTGCATTTCTTCTTTTTTTGTGGCTCGTATGAGAGGAATAGGAAGGCTTTATGTGCTCCCATGCTCAGTAGTCTAAACATTAAACAATGCAGAACTGTTACATTTACAATTACTTCAAACAGATATGTTCTGCCATATAGACTTTAGGTACTATGCTTCTTATGTTAAGTTATGGAAGATCGTGGGTAAATAACTGTTCTTATTTTTACACTGTCATTTGTTGCCTCACAATCGTGCATTCTGAGCAGTTGCATAGGGTGCAGAGACAGAATATCAATGTGGAAATATTGAATTGCATTATTATCGAGTGAAGCATATCGATGGTGTAAAATGTTGAGGTTCGTTTTTTCCTAGTTAAAAATATCACATTTTATATAATGCACAAATATCGATTTTGTAAATTTCAATGTCAAAAATATTGTTGTAAATTATATCAATATTTTTTATGTTAGTATTTTATTATTATTATTTTAGTATTAGTTATATGTTTTATAGATTGAAAAATATATGTTAAAACGTTTTTTTTCTTTTTTTTAATTATGTTTTAGGATCGGTATGTTGGGTGTATAGGAGATAAGGGTGGGGAGGAAGTAAAAAATTTAGATTTCAAATTTAAATATTTTTTAAATTGTATTACATTTTAGGAGCGGAATGTTGGGTTTATAGGGGATAATAATTGGGAGTAATTTTAAAAGTTCATATAAACTTTCTATATTTAAAAACAAATTATAAAGTTTGAGGAGTAACATATTGGGTTTATAGGGGATAAGGGTGGGGAGTCATTTAAAAAAAGTACATTATTTTAAAAATATTTTTTAAGTATTTCAAATATTTGTTTGTGGCACATATTTATAGGGGATAAGTATGTGGTGTATTTACATTTTCTAATTAGACTTTAAATATTTTAAAAAATCTAGAGTTTTTGTAGATGGTTGATGTGTTTATAGTAAATCAGGGTGTGGAGTAATTTGAAAATATTATTTGTACATTTTTGAAAATGTTTACATTTTTTTGAAATAATTTGGTAGTGTGAAGTTGATTTTATAGGGGATAAGGGTAGGGAGTCGTTTTTTAATGTTGTTTAAAAATAAGTCGTATTAAAAGTAGAAATTGAATTTTTATTTCATTTCAAAATTGTAATTTGAAAAAAATATAAAACTTTGAGCTTATATTAATGTTTGAGTACATTTTTCTAAATTCTTTCAAATGTATTTACAGAAAAAATATTTGTAGAAAGATATTAATTTTTTATGCATTTTTTCTTATAAAGATAAATCTGATAAAACATATTTTATTTATTAAATTGGAGTTGTAATAGTTATTTATTATATTTTATTCCCCAGCATTTTCTTCGATCTTTTTTAGTTTTGGAGTTGGAATAGTAATTTGTTATTTTTTATTATCAAGCAGCTCTGAGTTTATTTTGCGTTGGAGTTTGAATAGTAATTTAATTAGATATATTATCGAACACTTTTCTTGAGTTTTTCTGGTTTTGGAGTTGGAATAGAAATGTAATTATGTTTGTTATCCAGCACTTTCTGTGAGTTTTCTTGGTTTTGGAGTTGGAATATTATTTAATTATGTTTATTATCCAGCACATCCCTGAGTTTAGTTGGTTTTGGAGTTGGTAATCTATTAGGTTTTATTATCCAGCACTTTCCCTGAGTTTATTTTGTTTTGGAGTTGAAATAGTATTTTATTTTGGTTTATTATCCAGCACTTTCCGTGAGCGTATTTTGTGTTGGAGTTCGAATAGTAATATAGGAGCTCATTACGATGGCATAACGATTGCTACAATATCGTCATGAGATTTCCCCCACCACAATATGATGGCGGTGGGTGTCATGGCAGACAGAAAGTCTGTCTGCTGTTTTTACGCCCGTGGCAATTGTCACGATTGCCTGCTGGGCAGAGCTGGACCACTAATAAGGTGACGGTGACTAGCAGGCATGGTCCGCCATATTAGTATGAGGGTGAATGATATGCCTTTCCATGGTGGCCCGGCTTCTTGGAGTTCTGTGGTGAACCAGGCGGCCTTCAAGGAGCGTTGTTTGGCAGGGTGGCGGAGGTGTGCAAGCTTGTCGGCGCAGGAGGCGATACACTGTTGAAATTCTTTGGCTGCAGAGTTTGCCACGGCTTTCCGATTATGTGGATGGAAGTGAGTATTTCACTCTTACTACGCCCTCCCACTTTGTGCTTCAGCTAAATGGGCACTGCAAACACAACAATGATGGACAGAATGTGGATCAATATCACACATTCACCCCAGTCCAAAGATCTGGACCCAAATCCATCGTTTTTCCACTCCACACCACCCTGGGTTAGACAATGGCGATATGCAAATCAGCGCTGACCCTGTGCCCCATGGGAACAGTCCAGTCCGAACTACAAAAGCCATGTCCTTCCCAGAATGGAAACAAGCATCCGAGGACCGGCACAGTTTCGAGGTAACACCTCTCTTCAGCCCGGCTAGCTTGATTCCAGTGGTGTGGAGTGCCTGGGACTCACGTCTGAGCATCCCCAGTACACTTAGAGCGGTAACTGCAAACACAACAATGATGGACAGAATGTGCATCAATGTCACACATTCACCCCAGTCCAAAGATCTGGGCCCAAATCCATTGTTTTTCCACTCCACACCACCCTGGGTTAGACAATGGCGATATGCAAATCAGCGCTGAACCTGTGCCCCATGGGAACAGTCCAGTCCGAACTACAAAAGCCATATCCTTCCCAGAACGGAAACAAGCATCCGAGGACCGGCCCGGTTTCGAGGTAACACCTCTCTTCAGCCCGGCTAGTTTGATTCCAGTGGTGTGGAGTGCCTGGGACTCACGTCTGAGCATCCCCAGTACACTTAGAGCGGTAACTGCAAACACAACAATGATGGGCAGAATGTGGATCAATGTCACACATTCACCCCAGTCCAAAGATCTGGGCCCAAATCCATCGTTTCTCCACTCCACACCACCCTGGGTTAGACAATGGCGATATGCAAATCAGCGCTGACCCTGTGCCCCATGGGAACAGTCCAGTCCAAACTACAAAAGCCATGTCCTTCCCAGAACGGAAACAAGCATCCGAGGACCGGCCCGGTTTCGAGGTAACACCTCTCTTCAGCCCGGCTAGCTTGATTCCAGTGGTGTGGAGTGCCTGGGACTCACGTCTGAGCATCCCCAGTACACTTAGAGCGGTAACTGCAAACACAACAATGATGGACAGAATGTGGATCAATGTCACACATTCACCCCAGTCCAAAGATCTGGGTCCAAATCCATCGTTTTTCCACTCCACACCACCCTGGGTTAGACAATGGCGATATGCAAATCAGCGCTGACCCTGTGCCCCATGGGAACAGTCCAGTCCGAACTACAAAAGCCATGTCCTTCCCAGAATGGAAACAAGCATCCGAGGACCGGCACAGTTTCGAGGTAACACCTCTCTTCAGCCCGGCTAGCTTGATTCCAGTGGTGTGGAGTGCCTGGGACTCACGTCTGAGCATCCCCAGTACACTTAGAGCGGTAACTGCAAACACAACAATGATGGACAGAATGTGCATCAATGTCACACATTCACCCCAGTCCAAAGATCTGGGCCCAAATCCATTGTTTTTCCACTCCACACCACCCTGGGTTAGACAATGGCGATATGCAAATCAGCGCTGAACCTGTGCCCCATGGGAACAGTCCAGTCCGAACTACAAAAGCCATATCCTTCCCAGAACGGAAACAAGCATCCGAGGACCGGCCCGGTTTCGAGGTAACACCTCTCTTCAGCCCGGCTAGTTTGATTCCAGTGGTGTGGAGTGCCTGGGACTCACGTCTGAGCATCCCCAGTACACTTAGAGCGGTAACTGCAAACACAACAATGATGGGCAGAATGTGGATCAATGTCACACATTCACCCCAGTCCAAAGATCTGGGCCCAAATCCATCGTTTCTCCACTCCACACCACCCTGGGTTAGACAATGGCGATATGCAAATCAGCGCTGACCCTGTGCCCCATGGGAACAGTCCAGTCCAAACTACAAAAGCCATGTCCTTCCCAGAACGGAAACAAGCATCCGAGGACCGGCCCGGTTTCGAGGTAACACCTCTCTTCAGCCCGGCTAGCTTGATTCCAGTGGTGTGGAGTGCCTGGGACTCACGTCTGAGCATCCCCAGTACACTTAGAGCGGTAACTGCAAACACAACAATGATGGACAGAATGTGGATCAATGTCACACATTCACCCCAGTCCAAAGATCTGGGTCCAAATCCATCGTTTTTCCACTCCACACCACCCTGGGTTAGACAATGGCGATATGCAAATCAGCGTTGACCCTGTGCCCCATGGGAACAGTCCAGTCCGAACTACAAAAGCCATGTCCTTCCCAGAACGGAAACAAGCATCCGAGGACCGGCCCGGTTTTGAGGTAACACCTCGCTTCAGCCCGGCTAGCTTGATTCCAGTGGTGTGGAGTGCCTGGGACTCACGTCTGAGCATCCCCAGTACACTTAGAGCGGTAACTGCAAACACAACAATGATGGACAGAAAGTGGATCAATGTCACACATTCACCCCAGTCCAAAGATCTGGGCCCAAATCCATCGTTTTTCCACTCCACACCACCCTGGGTTAGACAATGGCGATATGCAAATCAGCGCTGACCCTGTGCCCCATGGGAACAGTCCAGTCCGAACTACAAAAGCCATGTCCTTCCCAGAACAGAAACAAGCATTCGAGGACCGGCCCGGTTTCGAGGTAACACCTCTCTTCAGCCCGGCTAGTTTGATTCCAGTGGTGTGGAGTGCCTGGGACTCACGTCTGAGCATCCCCAGTACACTTAGAGCGGTAACTGCAAACACAACAATGATGGGCAGAATGTGGATCAATGTCACACATTCACCCCAGTCCAAAGATCTGGGCCCAAATCCATCGTTTCTCCACTCCACACCACCCTGGGTTAGACAATGGCGATATGCAAATCAGCGCTGACCCTGTGCCCCATGGGAACAGTCCAGTCCGAACTACAAAAGCCATGTCCTTCCCAGAACGGAAACAAGCATCCGAGGACCGGCCCGGTTTCGAGGTAACACCTCTCTTCAGCCCGGCTAGCTTGATTCCAGTGGTGTGGAGTGCCTGGGACTCACGTCTGAGCATCCCCAGTACACTTAGAGCGGTAACTGCAAACACAACAATGATGGACAGAATGTGGATCAATGTCACACATTCACCCCAGTCCAAAGATCTGGGTCCAAATCCATCGTTTTTCCACTCCACACCACCCTGGGTTAGACAATGGCGATATGCAAATCAGCGTTGACCCTGTGCCCCATGGGAACAGTCCAGTCCGAACTACAAAAGCCATGTCCTTCCCAGAACGGAAACAAGCATCCGAGGACCGGCCCGGTTTTGAGGTAACACCTCGCTTCAGCCCGGCTAGCTTGATTCCAGTGGTGTGGAGTGCCTGGGACTCACGTCTGAGCATCCCCAGTACACTTAGAGCGGTAACTGCAAACACAACAATGATGGACAGAAAGTGGATCAATGTCACACATTCACCCCAGTCCAAAGATCTGGGCCCAAATCCATCGTTTTTCCACTCCACACCACCCTGGGTTAGACAATGGCGATATGCAAATCAGCGCTGACCCTGTGCCCCATGGGAACAGTCCAGTCCGAACTACAAAAGCCATGTCCTTCCCAGAACAGAAACAAGCATCCGAGGACCGGCCCGGTTTCGAGGTAACACCTCTCTTCAGCCCGGCTAGCTTGATTCCAGTGGTGTGGAGTGCCTGGGACTCACGTCTGAGCATCCCCAGTACACTTAGAGCGGTAACTGCAAACACAACAATGATGGACAGAATGTGGATCAATGTCACACATTCACCCCAGTCCAAAGATCTGGGCCCAAATCCATCGTTTTTCCACTCCACACCACCCTGGGTTAGACAATGGCGATATGCAAATCAGCGCTGACCCTGTGCCCCATGGGAACAGTCCAGTCCAAACTACAAAAGCCATGTCCTTCCCAGAACGGAAACAAGCATCCGAGGACCGGCCCGGTTTCGAGGTAACACCTCTCTTCAGCCCTGCTAGCTTGATTCCAGTGGTGTGGAGTGCCTGGGACTCACGTCTGAGCATCCCCAGTACACTTAGAGCGGTAACTGCAAACACAACAATGATGGACAGAATGTGGATCAATGTCACACATTCACCCCAGTCCAAAGATCTGGGCCCAAATCCATCGTTTTTCCACACCACCCTGTGTTAGACAATGGCGATATGCAAATCAGCGCTGACCCTGTGCCCCATGGGAACAGTCCAGTCCGAACTACAAAAGCCATGTCCTTCCCAGTACGGAAACAAGCATCCGAGGACCGGCCCGGTTTTGAGGTAACACCTCTCTTCAGCCCGGCTAGCTTGATTCCAGTGGTGTGGAGTGCCTGGGACTCACGTCTGAGCATCCCCAGTACACTTAGAGCGGTAACTGCAAACACAACAATGATGGACAGAATGTGGATCAATGTCACACATTCACCCCAGTCCAAAGATCTGGGCCCAAATCCATCGTTTTTCCACTCCACACCACCCTGGGTTAGACAATGGCGATATGCAAATCAGCGCTGACCCTGTGCCCCATGGGAACAGTCCAGTCCGAACTACAAAAGCTAAATGGGCAGCGCTCTAGTTGTTCCCGGACCAGCTTATTTAACTGCATGCAGGGCCGGACGCGCAGCAGACGCACACATCGGGCACGCCTTTGGCGAGCCAAAGGAAGGCCCATTGTACCTGTCCGCGGGAAGTTTGCGCCAAGTGTCCGCCTTGTGCCAGGGACTCTAGCCAATTTATTTTAGACCCCAGCAAGGCCCTTGTTTATTCCAGAGGACAGCTTGAGCCTCTGGCTGGTTGTCAGGTGCACAAGAGTGCTAACTGCAAGGCTGGGTGCAGCTAAGAATTCCAATGAGAAAACTCGTCAGCCCCATGTTTTGTGTTTTATTCATCACTGAAACCTGGGCCAGAGATTGCTCAGGGCCAGATCTGGTGGAGGCCATCCGCTCCGGGTATGCCCTGTCCAGACTTGATAGGGAAGGGAGGATAAGGGGGGTTTAGGAGTACTCTATAAAAACATCTATTCATGCTTCACTGAGGCCCTCACCTCTCCCTCAGATCCCTATCAGGCCCTGTATTTCTCTTTGAAGGTCCCACCCACCGAAGGTTTTGTCGGAGTAGTCACCTACCGGCCTCCTGGACCCAGAACAATGTTCAATCAGGACTTCAGTAATCGAATAGAGCCCTTTCTAGCAAGATCTAATATCACTCTCATGGGTGTTTTTAACTTTCATTTGGAGAAAACTGTGTGCTGAAACACAGGTTTTCTTGGAAACTATGGACTCTTGTGGTCTTCCTCAGCTGGTGAGGAGCCATACTCATACGGCAGGACACATTTAGGATGGGATCTTCTCTAACGATCCTAGGACAGAGGTGAATGATCCTATCACACTCTCCTGGTCTGATCATTATGCCATCCCAATCCTTCTGCAAATTGCAGTATCTCACCTAGATCCTAATTTTAAGAATAGGGTAGAGATGAAGAGAAGATTAGGCCCTTCCTAATAAACTTAGCACTTATTGCGGACTCCCTTACTTGAATGTTAACTCAATCTACAATGATTTTTCCAACTGGCTTTTGGCGGCCTTGGTCTCTCTTGCCCCCCTTAAGGAGCACTATGTGGCAAGAAAACACCCTTCGGCCACCTGGTTCACTGAAAGGCTGAGAAAGCTTAGACTGGTATGCCGACACCAGGAAAGAAAAGGGCGCCAGGATCTTACTTCAGTCAAAAGGGATCTGCTCAAACTTAGATTGAGGGAATATATTGCTATTAATGAGGAAAAGGTGTCTTATTACTCAAAGATGACGGTATCCATAAAATCCCAAAGGGAACTTTTCACTGTGATTAATACCCTCCGGTTATCCAGGATTTGTGTGATGGCATGTTTTTTTATGCCAAAATTAAGGACATATACTCCTCCTTGGAGATGCCCAATGCTGGAGGATCAAAGCAAGATCTTCCATCGGATCCTCTGGTAGCTCCTCCGAAGGATTGCCGCTTGTGCTCCTTTCCTCCTATCCTTCAAGAGGACACTGAGCGGATGTTAATTAGAATCAGTTCTGGTTCTCTCTTTGAGCCCTGTCCCCTGAAGATCCCGAAACTGGTAATGGAGGCTATTGTCCCACCTTTGACTTCAATCCTAAATGCTGCATGACCTCTGGACAGTATCCCACCACGTGGAAAACTGCTGTGGTTAAACCTCTTTTAAAGAAGCCTTCTCTGGACCCTGAGGAACTAAAGAACTACTGGCCTATTGCCTGTCCCAGCAAAAATCTTGGGAACATCTGAACCTCCATCTTATTACTTATTTAGAGGATCATCAGCTGCTCTATGGCTTGAAAATGGGTTCAGAAGTGAGCACAGAGACTGCGTTAACCGCTGTTTTCAACAACATTCACCAACAGGTTGACACATACCACCTTACTGATCCTTCTGGACCTGATGGCAGTCTCCAATACCATCTCTCCCCTTAGATTGGCTGGGAGGCACCGGGAAATAGGGATTGACGGCCTTGACCTTAACCAGCTTAAATCATTCCTTATGGAACGGTCACAAAGAGTTAAGATAGGCCAATTCTTCTCTGCTCCTCAAAAAAGTTGTTCTGTGCAGTCCCCCAGGGATCCTCATTTAGTCCTACCCTTTTTAATATATATGTAGCCCCGCTTGCCAGAGTTGTAAGATCTTTCGCCTAGAAGTGTTATCCTACGCTGACGACACAATCATGATTAGCATCACTGAGAGTGTCGATGCGTCAGCAGCAAACTTTAAAAACTGCATGCAGGCGGCGGCTTCATGGATGGTAGAGAACTATCTAAGACTAAATAGGGATCAAACTGAGATCTTAATTTTCGGAGACAAACAGGAGTTTTTGACTGAGGCCTGGTGGCCAGATATGCTTGGATCTTGCCCTCGCCCTGCCTCAGTGCCAAAAATCATGGCATCAGAGTGGACACCTCCCTCTCTCTGGGCCCCCAAATAAATAGCACAGTTTCTACCTGCTTTGGGATGATAAGAACTCTCAAAAAGATCTTTCTATTTCTCTCCCTCTCCTCGCAGAAACAGGCAGTGCTGGCCCTTGTACTGCCTAGATTAGATTACTTCAATGCCCTTTATGTAGGGGTAAATAAGGGGCACCTACAGTGACTCCAACTGGTGCAGAATGCCGCTGTCAGGCTGGTGATGGGCCTTCCTAAATTCCAATCTGTGTCGGCTACAATCAGATGCCTGCAATGGCTTCCATTGGGTCAGAGAATTGTGTTTAAAGCACTGTGTCTGGTGCACAAGGCCTTTTACAATATGAGGTCAGGAGGCATTAAAAAGCTGTTTCGGAGATATGCTGGCAGTCTAAGATCTGCCTGCAAGAATCTGGTGACAGTTCCCAGGTTCCGGAAATCCAGAAGGGGGGGAGGGCCTTTTCACTGGCTGGAGTCAATTTGTGGAATTCCCTTCCTCGTTCAATTTCGGCTCTGGAAACTCATTCCTCATTCCATAAGGCTTTGAAGACCTGTCTCTTCACCAGCTTGAATCTGTAAGCCCTTTTACCTATGGACATCTCTGATCCTGATCCCTTTCCACAGTGTCTTGATGCCCCTGGGCTAAGTCCACGCTTAATAAAGCTTATATTCATTCATTCAGAGTTGGTGTTGGTCGTAGTGCTGGGAGGGTCTTAGAGGAGGGTGCTGTTGAGGAGTTCCTCTGTGACCTTGCTCCAATTCCTTTGTGGCGGGTGGCTTTGGGTTTGGTGGTGGTATTGAAGGTGAAGTGGATGCAGTGGTGGTCAGTCCAGTGGGGCTGGGTGGCGTGGCTGTAATGGATGTTTGTTCCTCCTGCGAAGATAGGGTCGAGGGAGAGTCCAGCTCTGTGGGTGGGTGTGCTGACCTGCTGCTTCAGTCCGAAGTTGGTGAAGTTGAGGTCTCCGAGTAGAATGTAGTCTGTAGAGGTGATGGCGTGGGGTGCGTCGAGCTCCGTGATGGTAGATGTGGACTGGGAGCAAGTTCCCAGTGGTCTGTAGATGACGGTGCCGCCTAGCGGGGTCCTGGGGCTGGTTTGGATCTGGAAGTAGAGGTGTTCTGTGTTGGAGTTGGGGTCACTTGTGCTGGAGGTGGAGAGTCAGAGGGGGGCCTTGTGTGCCAAAGCGAGTCTTCCTCCTGGGCAGTGGGAGCAGTCCTTTCTTTGGCTCTTGTAGCCGTCGGGGATGGGGGTGGCAATGTTGGGGCCAGAGGTGGTGTTGGTCCACGTTTCCGTGAAGAGGGTGATATCGGGTGAGAGGGTGTCAATCAGGTCTCAGATCTCTATGGCGTATCGGTGAAGGGATCATGCGTTGAGGAGGATGCAGGTCAGGGTTTTGGTGGTATGTAAATTAGGTGGGCCTTCAGCACTAGAAGGGGCTTTGTCAAGGGTGAAGAATCTATGGCAGGGTCTGCACGAGAACTGTCCCTGGGTGATGTGCTGCGAGGATCTTTCACAGTTGTTTCGTCTTCTGAAATTGAGTGCGTGGATGGTTGTGGAGGTGTAGCAGTCAGGTCTGGGAGGACCAGGGTTTCTGGTGCTGGCCGCTGTTGGGACGCGGAAGGGCTTGCCTTTGGCATGTCCATGCAGTGGCCGCCGTTAGTAGGGGAGGGGGTGAGACGTGAAGTTGGGAGGCAGGAGCAGGGGCGGAATGGCAAGAAAAAGGGAGCAGTGACTAGAGGCAGAATCCGGTACTGAGGGGTGCAATACAATAAAGGAAAAAATAAGCACATGTCAGAAAATAAGAGGCAAAAGAGTTGCAGAATGACACACGAGAAGTGAAGAAGGAGGGAAGAGAAGTGCAGAAAGCAGCAAGAGAGGTGCAGAAAGAGGCAAGAGAAGTGCAAAAAGAGACAAGAGAAGTGTAGAAAGATTAAGAAAGGTGACAAAAGAGGAAGAAGGTTGCAGAAAGAGGAATAACAGCACATAAATAGGAAGAAAGTTGCAGAAAGAAGCAAGAGAGTTGCAAAAAGAAGTAAGAGAGGTGCAGAAATAAGAGAGTGAAGTGCAGAGAGAAACACATGACGTGCAGAAAGAGGCACAAGAGGTGCAGAAAAAAGCAAGAGGGGTGAATAAAAAAGAGAGTGAGGTACAGAGAGAGGCAAGAGAGGTATAGAAAGAAGCAAGTGAGAATCTGAAAGAAGCAGAAGTGCAGAAGAAGAAGAAAGGTGCAGAAAGAAGTAAGAGAAGTGCAGACATAATCAAGAGTGAGATACAGAAGAAAGCAAGAGAAGTGATGAATGAGGCAAGAGAGAGGCAGAAAGAAGCAAAGGAGGAGCATGCAGAATTGGACCAGAGCCACACCACAAGGACAGAACCAACAGAACTGGGACGCAGGGCGCCAACAGGGACAGAACCAGAAACAAGTGAGATTCCCCCAGGAGAATCACAGGGAGATCCAGACCTGTTGACGGACCTACAGATGGTAGGGGATGTTAGAAGCCCCATTATCAACCTGTCATCATTTGCGCTTTCTGATAATGAAAGCAGGCTTCCTAGCAAAGGACTTTCCTTCGTGCGTACGACTTATCCCAATCAGTTCAACATCAAAATGAACTACACTGATTTTTCCTTAAGGTTAGGTTGAGATACTATTTCAAACACTCCCAATCAATATCTTCTTCATCCCATACCGGCTTAAAACTACCATCCGCGTTTATGCCCCCGGTGCATATGACGTCACACAAAAGTCTAGCCTTTAAGAATGTGGTACTTCGCGATGTCCTACAAGTGTGCGCTACCAAGCAGTACAACATGCACAATGTTACCAAGGGAGAATGTGAAGCCCTGGATACTCTTAAGAACAACAGGATGATAGTAATCAAGCCGGCAGATAAGGGCGAAGCAATCATAGGCTACAATACCCCGACTACAAGGCTGAGATCTACTCACAACTCCACAATGGTATAAGCTATGCCACCCTAAATGCTGATCCGAACAAGGAGATAAGGACATTGATCATGAGTATCACTGAAATAGGCAAGCAAGCAGGGTTTCTGTTGGACAACAAATTTGAGTACATTAACACCAAACAACCACAGCTTCAGATGATCTACACACTACCCAAGGTGCTTAAGAACTTGCAGCAACCTCCAGGACAGCCCATCATCTCTGGTTGTGGCTCCATCCTTGAAACATTATGCAAATATATTGATTTGTTACTCAAACCGCTATCAGAATTGAGTAAAGCATATCTATGCGACACCATGCAAGTCATTAATCTCATTTACAACATGTCTTTTGATCCTGAAACCCAATTACTGGTAACACTCGTTATAGTATCCCTGTATACCAGTTTTCCACAATGAGCAGCTCTAGGATCAATGATGAAAGCACTTAGAAAAAGACCTCATCCAGTCTCTGTCCCAAATGAATTCATGGTAGAGCTACTGCAGGTAGCAATGATGAAAAGTTTCTTCTTTTTTCAAAGCCAGTTCTTTTCACAGATCAAGGGCGTGGCGATGGGGGCGGCATTCACCCCGGATCTGGCTATCCTCTTCATGGATGATTTTGAGGGACAAGTCATCTTTAGCCAGTCCAACTCATACAAGAATAACGTGACACACTGGTGACGCTATATAGATGATGTGCTCCTGATCTGGACAGGTGATGCGACCGACCTACAAGGTTTTTTCAAATGGTCGAATGCCGGATCACATGATATACATTTTATCATCCATTGGGATAAGAACACTATTGATTTTTTAGACATCTCCATAAAAAAAGAGGAAGATCACTTGTGCACCACCCTATATTGAAAACCAGCTGAACGCAACATGCTGCTAAGATACAGCAACTACCTCACGAGGGGCCTACGCGACCACTTGCCTTTCAGTTAATTTCTTCAGATCTGAAGGAATTGTCCCCGGAAGGACGACTACTTCAAAGAGTCAGAAGACCTAATCAATCACCTCCAGGAGCATAGATATCCAAAAAGAATGGTAAAGTGAGCAAGGAAGAGGGACTGGTAATATGACAGAGAGGCTCTACTCACACATAACTAATGCCCGACATATACCAAAAGGATGATATGCATTCCTTCAAAAAAGCGAGGACCAACTGAGACCATGTGGTTTGATCCCTCCTTGACACACCCCCAGCCCACTATTCAGACACTGTGGAAACTTCCAGAGATTCTGGGCCATTTCAAATGTGCACAATGTAAAGCATGCAGACCTACCATCGAGACTAAGCAGTTCTGCTATAAGCAACACACCACAAACATTAAGGTACATACAAATTGCAAAACAACAGATGCCATTCTATGACCCTGCGATGAGTTGTATATCGGTCAAACAAGGCGGAAAGTTAAGACTTGGATCTTGCAACACTGTAGCAGGATATGATGTAGCACAGTGGGAACACCCCTGGTCGATCACTTCCAAGCAAAAGCACACCAACCAGAGTCAATCAGGTGGTTCTTGAAAAGGTGTCCCTGGGAGTAAGGGGATCTACACTATGGACACAGTGAATAATGGCCTGAACAAACATGATGCCACTAATGCCCAACTCTCCATTTTGAATACTGAATAGTGCCTTTTTCTGTTGTGTCTATAATGCAATTGTCTTTCTGTATGATTCAAGAATACCAGGATGTGTTTAAAGGTACTATGTCCAAAATATATTTTGCCACTTTATTATAAGTGTTTATTTATGGTTTGCATATAATGCTCATTAGACAGTCTAGGGCTAACATACCATACTGGACAACCATAAGTGCCCACCTTTGAGAGGGGCATTTTTGTTTTCATAAATCATATGAGGTCTCCTGGACGTACTGTGTTTTATCAGTTTGCCTTTTCATTGCAGTTATGCTTCTCTGGTATTTGTTATTGTGAATATGTCCACCACTATGGCCCATTAGCAGCTGTGTTCGTAGGAACTGTTCAGACATAGACAAGTTTTCCATCATGCGAAAGCACTATCTGCACAATTGATGAACCAACAGTATCCGAAACATCTGATGAGGCGGACTTTGAAGAGAGCTTCTAATATCGATCAAGATGCTCTGTTAGAGCCTCCTACAGTTAAACCACCTCTGGAAAGGCTCACATTTGTAAATACATTCAGTGTACTTGCCAATCAGGTACAAAAAAGTACGTATCAACGAGCATAAGAGCAGCATCCGATGTAACAAATAAGCAACAAGACTGACAAACCATTTACTTACACTTAAACACAAGGCAGACAAGTTGAGATGGATTGTATTAGAACAACCTACTATCCCATCGCATGTCAGTGACATCTCCAGGGGGCATATTATCAAGGGGGTTTATCTCCGCTTTTTTTGCTTTAAAAGCCAAGAAAGCGGAGATAAAATGATCTCCCTATTACCTAGCTGTCGCTAACACCAGTTAGCGACAGCTAGTAGGAGATAGCGACCATCTTGGGCCCCACTTTGCATGTCAGTGATATTTATCACTAATGACATGCAAAGTGGGCGTGCCATGATGTTAGCGACTGGAAACAGTCGCTAACATCGCTATCTCCTATTACCAACTTTTGCGCGAATATCTCCAAAAGCTAACACCTGCCCTGAGCAGTTCTTAGCCATGTTATCCAATGGGAGGTGGATAACATGGCTAAGAGCATTAGCTCGGTAATGCATGAATTTCGCTGACTTATCAGCGATATTCATGCATTGCGGCCGTTTTATATCGCATTTGCGATAAACCTTGGTAATAGCAAGGTTTATCTGCGATAAAAATTGCCGCAGCTCAGCGGTAATTTTTGTCTCAAACCAAGCAATAGCGATAATTATCGCTATTGCTTGGTAATATGCCCCCTGGTTCTATTGATTAAAGAACAAAGATGGATCTTTAAGCTTAAAAGCGACAGTCAGGGGCTGAACGGTGAAATACCTTGGTTGACATTAAAGCAGTCCTTACAAGATTGTAATACACATAAACTTCAGTCTTTGTGCAAATTGTCGATTTTTCAATATAACCATTTTATATCCTTTTGGAGTCACTGCGCTTTCGATCTTGCGAGTAGACTAAGGGAGTTTAGGATGAGTGCTTTGAAATTATCTCTCCGTACCATCGTTCTGGGTCATATGCATCTGGTTGTGTACAGTGTACTTGTTTCATAGTGATGTTTATTACTCCTCTCTTCATTTTTTCTCTCCATTATTAGCAATACATCACAGTATATGAGACTCTCTTTTGAAAGATTAAATTGCCTTCATGAAAAGAAACGTTAGAACAGATCTTTGATTTGGATAAAGCATCTGAATTTGAGTTAGTTGTCACTCTGTAATATCTTGGGTGAACACTAGGGGGGTTGTCATATTTAAGTATTCAAAATTCTTGAGTAGTTATGCATGTGACACATTACTTAAATATCATTAACATCAGGAACACCAGCCTACACTGTCTAGAGGTTTCAATGATTCAAAATTAAATTGTTTGATATTTGTTTTAAATGCAGCTATTTGGGAAGGACAAATTGTGGGTATTGCGTTGCTCACAATATATTAACATTGAATCACACACGTTTGGTGTCTAAATATTGTATGATGTTCCCCAGACATTTTTTACTTGAATTAACAGCGAGCACCTGCAGCCACACTGACAATGATGCCGGGCTGACGCGTTGCTCATTGTATCAAAAATGCTTGGTTGGGGTAATACATCCGCTTATACATTACTTTGCGGGACACTACATCTTTTGAAAGAAAGCCGCTTTCCACAGCATGTTAAGATGGGACACTACCACCTCCACCGGCACTCTACATTTCCTATGTATAATTTGTTTCCGGTTAGCGATCCAGTTTTTTCAGCGCTACGCTGATGAAAGAGACTAATTGCCACAAGCTGGGGTCAATTAACAAGGTCAATGTCCGTTATTAAAAGACCAATGCCTGTCCATCTGGTTACTTCCCCTTCGGGTTTAGTCCAGTCAGGAGTACCGACGGACAGGTAAGGAGCTGTGATTCTCGTTTTCCTGCAGCAGCGTTTTGTTCTTTGTATATAGCCGGGCAATTAAGGGCTCGTGTGCTGAAGACGATATTAACCCTTTTGCTGTCTAAATCTGAAGTTTTGTGACTCCCTGTTTGCAAATTTCTAATGTGCTGTTATGGCTCGCTCTGTCATATATAATTATATGACAGTTGCAGTGGTATGGATGTCATGGAGACATCCCTGTACCCCCTTAACTTGTACATTTTTAAGTGCCATTATTCACAATTACACAGGTTAATAAATTGAGTCTGATAATCCTGCATTTTTTGCAGTAACCAACTACCTTTGGATGTAAGCTTTCTAGCAGAATACAGAGATGTTTATACCTCATGATCACAGGCTCCTGGCTATCACCATGGGTCTGAGTTATGTGTGACAATGTGTTTTTTCCTTTTTAAATATCAGGTGACTATTGTATAGAGAACATGAACTCTGACTTTAGGTTTCTAATTTTGTTTACCTGGAAAATAGAGCGGTGCCTCAACCACTGAGCAGGATGCCAGGTGAGGTGAGGAGTACTCCTGCATAGAGACGGGTAAGTGTATTTATAATCTTTTTTGTAATAAGAAATACACATAGGTGATAAAATATATCTAAGGCTATATCACAACATATCTCTATACACAACGGACACACAAACTCCAACATAATTTTCCATACGAAACGAAGGGCGCAATGGAGGAAAGCATTTCTAACCTTATTTGTGATTTCCTCCACTAGGAAAACCACACATGGCCTGGTTATTTACATCTCCCCCTCCCTGGTCTTCTACGCGAATGCAACCATCACCATCTATAATACCAGAACCATCCTCATGCAATCCACCGACCGTAGCTTCAACATCCTGGATAACATCTTCCCCATTATTAAAGCACAAGCATCAAAACCTCAAACTGACACCCAGGCTACTCACACAACCACTAGACATTATACCCCATCATCTACCCCCACTGGCAGCAACGCCCATTCACTATCACTATCCTAACCATCATCAACCCCCTCTGATAGCCATGCCCCACCACTATCCCAACCACCACGCCACCCATATGCTACAACCAATCTGAACACACAGCACATCACTCCATCATACACCCCCCACAACCATGTTCCTATATCACACCGGCCTTTAGACACTTTGGAGACACAAGCCACAACCACGCCTCCTGACCCACACATAATACTCCCACCCAGCACAACTGCGGCAGCATACACACCCCTAACCGATATTGATTCCCCCTTACTCACGAGCACAGTGGCACCCCATGCCAACATCCTCCCCTCCATAACCCACATTTCTGCTATGCTATTCCCGCTACATACTGATACCACTGGCTCCAACATCCCTCAGCACAGTCCACCTCCTCCAGTTCAGTTTCTAGAATGTAGTAAGACTCTTCATTCCCACAATGAAGACAAACCGCCCCTTCAGCACTCTAGGGACTCGGACTCAGTCACACTTCCCACACCCTCATGCCAGCAGTCACTACTTCAGATCAACCGTCCACATCCACAACTCATCCAGCTACAAGCATCCCCATACATCCCCCACGTCCTCCCATATTGCGCTCCGTCTCAAATGCATCCTCTTAAACTGTAAATCGGCCTCTAGACACACAGCTGACATAGCTGACCTCATTCTCACGCAAGAACCGGACCTGATAGTGTTAACTGAAACCTGGTTAAAGGAATCCTCATCACCAATCATTGACATTCTAGTACCTCCTAACTACGACATCATCAGACTGGATAGAACCGATAAGACAGGGGGTGGCATCGCTTGTATACACCGGAGCAATATCTCAGTTAACAGATCAATTTCACCTGGATTCCCTTCCTGGGAATACATTCGCCTCAACATCACCAGTAATGGCAACCCATTATGCACCTTACACCATATATCATCCGCCAGGCAATAACCTAGCCTTCACTGAACACCTCATTGACATGATATCAACAAACGCCAGTCACCAAAATACCCAAATATTCCTTGGAGACTTCATTCTTCATTGGGACGACCAGAATGATGCTGTGGTCAATAGTCTCAAAATCTTCCTAGACGACCAAGACCTCACCCAAATGTGCAACAGCCCTACACACAATAAAGGCTCAATCCTGGATACAATAATCTCTAAAAGAGATAGCATTCTGATAGAGTCGATCCAACCCTGTGACTGGTCACACCATCACATCATTA
Source organism: Lissotriton helveticus (assembly GCF_964261635.1). Classification (NCBI taxonomy): domain Eukaryota; kingdom Metazoa; phylum Chordata; class Amphibia; order Caudata; family Salamandridae; genus Lissotriton; species Lissotriton helveticus. The sequence continues at coordinate 145,710,937 of NC_136064.1, read as the reverse complement.
CCTTCTTTATCAAGGAAACAGTGAAATTGAACTCGGTTCAATCCACAAGACCTAAAGTCTGGAAAATTGACCTGAAAAAAATTAACCCTAACACCTTACCATCACCCAGTTACAATCTACTTCTGCCCCCTGCAGGAACTTCCGAAGTCAATGACCTTACTAATCACTACCTTAACTCCATGACCACGATAATAAATGAGGTAGCCCCATTGCAACTAAAGAGAGCCTCCATAAAACACTCTAAGCCTTGGTACAATGACATACTCAAAGAAGACAGACGCTCTCTCCGAGCCTCTGAACGCACCTGGAGATCTGCTCCATCCGCCAAGCACCTAAACACCCTAAGGAAAAAGAGAAATGCATACTTCTGAAAAATCAAGTGTACCAAAGCAGACTTCTCCAGCCACCAACTTGGTCAAGCAAGAAATCGCCCCAAAAAACTCTTCAATCTGATCAAATCCCAATCTAAGGATGCTCCTCAACGTCCACAACACATAGCATGCCCGCAACCTAATTGTGAAGAATTCTCGGCCTTCTTCATCCTGAAGACAGACACGATCAAGAATGACCTCCTCAATGAACTTATCTTCCACGCAGGACCACACACAAAGACCTCCCAAGTAATACCCTTTGCTCCATACCATTTCCCATCAAAGCCCAACCTAAAAAACAATGCAGATTGATCTTCCTTTGCCACATATTCTGAAAAAGCCACATGCAAAATACTTGGTGCCCTGAACCCAGCCAATCACTTCACTGATCCTCTCCCCGCTAACGCGATTAAAGACTTAACTCCTCTGCTCCTACCTCTCTGGACTAAGATCATAAACAGCTCACTTCAAAAAGGCTGCATTCTGGACACACTCAAAGCGGAACAAGTCTCACCCATTCTCAAGAAATCCAAGGCCTACCGCACAGACCTAAACAACTACTGCCCCATCTCCAACATCCCTACCTTGGCCAAACTATTGGAAAACTGTGTCCACCTCCAGCTAACAAGGCATATTGACCACTTTGACCTCTTTAACAAGCACCAATCTGGTTTCCGAGCGGGTCAGAGCACTGAGTCTGCTATGACTCATATAATTGATGACGCACTACAAATCCTTGATCAGAATGGATCCTGCCTACTTATCCTGCTAGATCTCTCCTCAGCCTTTGACACGGTCAAACACGAAAATGAGATAGATCTTCTGAAGCACAGAACGGGATTATCAGGATCAGTAATAAATTGGTTTACCTCATTTCTCCAAAATCTAACTTAACAATTCAAGGTCAACAACGCCATGTCTGAACCAATCCCTGTAACATTAGTAGTACCGCAAGGATCCTCTTTATCCCCAACACTGTTTACCTTTTCATGGAACCTCTCACTGAAGTTCTTCAAGCATCTAACGTGTAATACCACATGTACGTGGACGACACACAATTATGCCTTAAGACGCACACCTTAGAAGACATCAAACTACTTATCACAACACTAAGGAATACCCAGATATGGCTGGCAGAAAAACATCTTAAACTGAATGCCTTAAAAACTAAATTCTTGTTAATAGCTCCACCTGCCCAAGTCCCCAAAATGCAAGAGCGGATAAAACAAATCACGGCTCCCAGCGTTCAACCAATCCTCATTGACTCAGCTAAATCTTTGGGAATAACGCTTGAAAGCAACCTCAATATGAAAAAAACATCAGCAATGCCACTAAGGGAGCACATTTCCAGATAAGTACATTGAGGAAGCTAAAACCCTTCCTGCCACACAATGACTTTATGCTGGCAGTGCAAGCTCTAGTAATCCCTAGAGCTACCTCTGGAAGCCAGAATCCATTGGAAAATAGCATGTATGACACATAAAGACCTACATCACAAAACTCCCAGCTACCTAGCACAGAAACTGACAATCTCTGGTGGGATCAGACCTTCAAGAAGTGCGGAAACCCTATTACTGAAACCACAAAGATTCAAGAAGAAGAAAACATATAACAAAACTTTCTCAGGGATGACGCCCAGAATTTGGAATGCTCTACCATCATAAACCAGACTGAACCCCTCGACTGCTTCCTTTAAAAAGGAGGTAAAATCTATTCTCACGGCCAAATTCACCTGAGTTAAGGTCAAAGACATATCGCAACCTAATTTACCCTCGCTATTACCTCACAAGGACCTGGTCCAACTAAGCAATCTAGACATTTTATATTCCTTCCATCCGACGCAAGGGGATATCATCTTGCTGTACCTTACCACCGTGCCTTCAAAATTTGTCTGTATATGTGTTTTAACCAGCCTGTTATTGATGTCAAGAGAACTGTATTGATTGTAAATTACCTTACCACTGTGCCTTTACAAACTGTTTATGTATGTGTTTTAACTAGCCTGTTATTGATGTCAAAAGAACTGTATTTACTGTAAAGCGCTCTGATATCCGCAAGGGTCTTGTTCGCGGTCTATAACACTTTCAATAAAATAAATCATCTATTTTTGGAGCATCAACGTCATGAATTTAGTGATGTTTAGATGAGGTTTGTTTTAGTTTGACAGCCATTTACTTATGTGTGGTCACGAAAGCCAGGATTATTTAATCCGTTGGCTGAAACATGTAGACCTGTTATTGGTTTTGACCGCTTACAGTTATTTTGTTAAAACTGTCTACACACTTTTTTCACTGTTGACACCAGGACAGCATTTATTTTTAAGTGCCCTGGTAGCCATAATTAAGATTCTTACAGCTTTATTCACATGCACATCAATTTCCATCAATTCCCACTTGAAATTACAACTTTGCTTCATCACATGGAGGATCCTAGTGGTTTTTAAGTTTGAGCCACTCATGATTTTCCACTTGTTGTGAAGATTGTAGCCTAGGACTTGCATTTAGCTCTGCAGTCGATAGAACATCCAAGATGATGATATATACACTTCAGTTGTACACAATATTTCTGAGCCAGGGTAATGACCTTCTTACTCAGTATTCCTGACCCTGTATAGGGCCTACTATAAGCACGACTTACATCTCTGAACGTGCATCCAATGTGCACACAACCGCTCGCGCCTTCATCTTACTCCTCCATCTGGCCCGGTCCCTCTTAGACTTTTGGATTGAACACGGAAGGTTGAGGTATGTGCTGTATCTGCTAGCATATTGGTTCTTCAATTATTTATCGTATCGACTTTGAGACAGATTGCTCATTTGTTATAGCCAGACGCAAGTCTGTTTGTTCAAATAATCATCGTTTTGGCTTTGAGGAAGTTTTTCATCTGTAGTCTACGAACGCGTTGAGTTTTACCTTAATGTTTACCCATAAGGCTCTCCCAAGCAACGCCCTCCAGGGTTGTACCGCTGCAGATAGTTTCATCGTTTTTGACACCATCACAACCTCTAGATCATTTCTATTGTCACACATTGTGGGGATGTATTTAGGAGCTCAACACAACCGCATAGGGTCATAGAGTAGTCTTCCTTTTAACGCGCTACCACGCGGTTTTGAATTAGTGGACGTTTACATAGTAGATCAGTTTGTCTATACTTCTAGATTATTTCTACTGTCACACATTGTGGGGTTACGTTTAGGGGCTCAACACGACCACACAGGGGCAGTGATCAATCTTCCTACTAATGCCCTACAACACAGCTCTGTTTTTGTGGATGATTACATACAAGACCAGTTTGGGTCTGTTGAAACGCCCATACCATATCACAGTTCTCTTCTTCGTTTGGTAGGATTGCCATTTGATTGCGAGGGATCTGCTGACCCACTGTCTCACCACAGATGTTCGTACGTGTACTCATGACCGTACTGTTTCCCATTGTTTAGTAAGTGAAGGTTTCGCTCCAGGAATGGCACTTGCTGTCTCATTATGACCAATTAGTTTGCCCTCTAATTTCTGTCTTCTCTGACATAGGAACCTTATTGAGCCCACTCGCCTTGACTGCACAGTCTGATTCTAGGTGCTGTTTGCCAGATTTGGTAATTAATATGTGTTAATAAGAGCATTCACACCATGTCATGATGACATCCTTTTAATATGGAGTATTCAAATATTTTCAGGTGCTCTTACGCAATGTCCTGATGAAGACCTCACACTAAGGATTGAATCACCTTGAACTTTAAAGGGGTTGAAACATTGACTACTAAATACTATTTTACAAGTTCTGAGGACTGACATTCATGTTCAGTGTCTCTATAGTGCTATGTGTACTTACTGCAATATTTTGCCCATTATAGGCTGCACAGGTTTCACTATCTAAATTTAAGGTATATATGTCACATTCCCTCTCCCCTATCAATCACCCTCACTCACTCACTTTGATCCAGAACAACCCTACCCCTCCTCCCCCACACTAGAGCACCATTGCTGCACATATAATCATGTTCCACATGTATGAACAACTGCGTTGTCAATAGGAAGTGAATAATGCTTTGAAAATAAATCACATTCATTGTGAATTTTGCAAATTTAGTCTTGTGAATGCCACTATTTCATATTGTTAATTTGTTGCTACTGTGACCAGTTGTTTATTGTACTGCAGTTTTGACCCAGATCAGGTAGCATTTCGGGTAACCCCATTGATACTTAACAAATAGCAACTGAAAACAGCTCATCAAGCAGGCCACCACAGCCTTCATGAATTTGATCTACTCTGGGGCATAATTTGACCCATGCCCGCACTACATCTTCACCCTGGGATAGAAGAAAATAGGCAGTGACCTCACATTCATCTTGCTCTTCCATACCACGCCACCATCTCTGATGAATGGAAGAACACAGAGGTCAAACTGCTCCTGAAGAAACCCCAGTCTACCAACCAAAGCAAACTAAAGAATTGATACCCCATGCCTCTGCTCCCCTTCCATGCAAAGGTCTTGAAGAAAGCCATCAAATTCAAACTCAATGAACACCTGGAAGAGAACAGCCTACTTGATGCCTTCCAATCCAGCTTCAGCTCCAACCACAGCACCAGCGCTGCCCTCATCATTGCAACCGACCACAACAGATCCCTCCTCGACTGAGGGGAGATTGCAGCACTGATCCTCCTCAACCTAACAGTGGCCTTCAACACCATCTCCCACCACATGCTCATCACAAGGCTCCACCACATTGGCATCCATGGCAACACCCTCAAATATATATCCTCCTTTTTAACATGATGCACTTAGAGAATCCACCCTCTTCTTTTCACCTCCAAACCCCAAGAGCATAATCTACGGCTTCCCTCAGGGTTTCTCCCTCAGTCACACCCTCTTCAACACCTACATGATGCCACTGGGTGACATTGTCAGCACTCATGGACTCAACATCATCTCATATGCTGATGACACCCAACCCTTCCTCTTCCTTATGGAAGACACTACCACCACCAGATCCAACTTTAGGAACCCCATGACCAGCATCACCAACAGGATGAGGACCAACTGCCTGATGCTGAACAAGGACAAGACAGACGTGTTTATCTTCAGAAACAACAGCTCAACCTGGGATCAAACACCGCACTCAGACCAGCACCTACCCGCAGACCACTCGCACAACCTCGACATCATCGTTGATAGCGAGCACACTATGAAGTGACAAGTCAATGCAGTGTCCTCCTCCTGCTTCCACATAAAAAAACAACGCAACCAGACTCGCCCTCAACTTTCCCAGATGGACAAGCATCAGCCCCCACCTTGGAAAACTCCACTGGCTTCATGTACTGAAGAGATGCCATTTCAAGGGAATGACACTTGCATTCAATGCCCTCCACTAAATTGGACCAACTACACCAACCACCACCTGACCGTCCACCAACCTGTCAGACAACTCCGCTCTACCTTCCTAACACACACCCTGCACATCTGTTGAAGCAGCAGCATAGGTAACCATTCTCCTATATCACCACACAGACCTTGAATGACCTCCCCATCTACCTGCAACCCGATCCCTCCCTCACTAACTTCAGAAAAGGACTCAAGGCCTTGCTCTTTGACAAATGGCTGTCAGAACCAGTGCCTGGATACCCCCTGAGGCGATAAGCTGCACTTTACAAATACTTGCTTGATTGAATGTGCAAGGAGTGTGCAAACGTAAGAATAAGTACATTAATAATAGCCCTTCATTTTATGTTTGAACATCATCGATTTGTATCTACGTTCAGCTGAGTTTGCTCTGCTCTGGTCTGCATTGCTCCACAGAGACTGAACTTCTAGGTCCCCAGGGAACAGCTTGTCTCTCTGGAAAGTACAGATGAATGTTATATCTCAGTGAGGGAGTTCTTGTCAGACCTCTGTAATAACAGTGTTAGCTACTCAGGGAAAAGTGGCGCCTGCTATTTAATTAAGTGACCTGAACTTGTCATTATTTTGCCTTTATAAGATGCTTGCTCTGCTTCCTTGAGAGGGGTGTCTGTGAACCTGTACAGCCTCTAGTGACATTAGGCATATCTTAGAGGTTAAGCTGTAAGTCAGATACAGGGCTGAGCAGCAGGGCAGGCTCCCTCGGTCATTTCAGTCTTTCTCATACTATTGCCTAGCTCGTCTCCTATATCCTCTTTGGCGAGGCTTCGAATCTAATTGCAACTCTTCTGAGGTGCTCCCCATCACATGGAGCTCCACAGGTACTTGTTCATCACATTCACCCTTTGCAGTTTGAATTTACTGGTGAGATCTGCCTGTACTCTACAGTCATGGGGGTTGGAAACCCTCTCAACACCAGGGCAGCTTCTTGTCGGAGACATCATTGACATTTATTCTGCAGTGACACAGAGTGAGATCAGCTACAGGGAGAGACCGGACCAAGACACCTGCCATAGGTAAGGAGAGTGGTGATTTGTCTGTGTCCCATCCTCTGTCCCAGAGAGGTGGTGTACATCTATCCACTTATGCCAGTCCCCTGGAAGGTTTAAGAACAGGATCTACATATATGAGTGGTGGTGTATGATGTCCTCTCAGCTCTGTCTCCTGTAAGAGGTAAGGCCAGAATTTGCATCTGTGAGTATCAGTGTATGTCTGTCCTGTCAAGCCAGGCTCCTTGCAGGGGGAAGAATAGGATCTGCACCTGTGAGTGGGAATGTGACTGTCCGTCATCTGCCCCACTAGGATGGTATGTGTCTTTTAATATTCACAATCCATCTGAGAAACAGAAGTGTCCAATTACCACTTTTGCAAACATACATCTGAAACCCAGTCTGCACCCTGATGCCTCCTCCCAGCACCACATGACCAAAGTGTGGGGAAAGCAGATAAAGCATGGGATGCGGGGGTGCAGGAGCAGACAGGTACGATCCATTAGTGAATCACTTTGTTGCTTCCAAGCCACGCAGTGTGTTATTGTCCTCCTTCTCTATGAGCAAACTCACTCTAAAAGAAGAGGGAAAGTTATATATAGAACATACGTAACAAGTAGAGCAGGCGCATCCTTATGGTTATTTTTATAGATTCAAGTGGATCTCCCTTTGCCTACAAGAGAAATCCGCAGAAAAAAATAGAAATGGGAAAAAGGAGGGCTGTGAAACAGAACTTCTATTTAAAATCTCACCCCTTAAAATCAGCCGCTAAAGACTTTTAGTGCAGAAGTTCAACTCTTGTCAGTGACACAAGCCCTGTATGTGCTATGGTCCATCGACTATCGCTAACTATATCACTGTATGAGCAATGGTTCGTCTCCCTTTAGTGACACTAGCCCTCGCTGCATTTAACATTGTTGGGAGAAAAAACATATATTAATAGATAATAGCATTATTCATATTTTACAATATATTACCATCAAAATAACTAAACATTGAGCCATATTGTAATTTCTTTTAAATGATTATAATTACATTAAGTCAAATAAAAGCACAGTCATCAGTAATATTTGTTAGACTCATAGAAAAATATGTTTTAAAAAAAAAAAATTTGTATCACTTTTTAAAATATAACATTTACAATATTTAACTGATAATATAACAATTAGATGTTCCCCATTCTCATGGGTGAAATGTCCTTTTCCAATTTTTATCCCAACTATTTTTAGTGGTGTCATTCTTTAAATGATTTTACATTCAGTGGAAGTTCACAGTCAGACGGATGCTGCAGCTTTGGTCAGGTAAGAACCCTATTTATTTTTAAAAAAAACTATTAGAGATTTTATAAGCATCACATAGATAGATACATAAATATATCAGGAAATGTTTCAGTAAAAATGCCATTAAGAAGATTGAAAACACAAGATCTTTCAGATAAAACTTATAATTTTCCTATTAAATTCAATCAGTGCATGTTTCATCTAGTCCCATCCCAACCTAATTTTTCCAACGATAAATCATTTCCAAATTTTTACCCCCCAACCCTTTTGTTCATAAACCTCCTTTTCAAAATTAAAAGTTGATAAGAGCCGGGCAATGCACATTCTAAAGACTGCCATGGTCAGAAGCATAACGTATTTGCGAGTTCTCCTCGTCTCCTAGCTACTGACCCCCAACAAGATAAATTCAGGCATTAGGATTACTTTTAGTTTCAAGGATTGATCTAAAAAAAATCCATATTGTTCTTCAATGTTTCCAGGCGAGGGCAAGTAGAAAACATGTACCAAATCTGCTGCTCTACTTTGGCAGTGCCCCCATTCAGCAATTGTATCCATTGCATAATAGAGAGCAAATATTTTTTTATAATGTTGTACTTGCAACCGGCCCAACACAAAATTGTCTGGCCTAGGTTTAAAGATTTTACAAAGCCTGCGCAAGTTATCCCAAGTCTTTGTTCCCATTTAGCAGCTTGCTTTTCAAGATCATCTTGCGAACAGTGGTTAAACCCCATGTATATCCAACTAAGTGGCTCATTACGATGTAGGCCAGAAAGCCTCCACCTGATACCCACTCGGAATCAGGACCGACCGACTTGTGGCTGGCGGTCCCGACTGCCAGATTATGGTGCGACCAAACACTGTTCAGGTCAGAGTCTCATTGATCCCTATGGAAGCTCGTGCTCCCCCCGGCAACTGGCCATAGCACAGGCTCCTATGGGGAAATGGGGTGTTAAGGGAAAACCCGGCATCCCAGGCACAAAGTGCAGGGTTTTACACGGGGTCCCTTAAGTACCCCCTCAGCTATCAACCGCAGGCTGCGGGACTTAGGGGGCCCTGTCACTTTCTGACAGCCTTTTTGTTTCAGACAGACCGACACGTTAAGACTGTTGAAATTCAACATCATAGTCCTGTGGGCAAAATCACTGTCCATAAGGGTGTACGATGTGATTTCCGACCGGCAGGAATACCTCCCGAGTCACTAGGAACTGATTCTGAATGACTGCATCGTAGACAGTCCGACCGTGAAAATCATAATCAGGCAGTAGAAATGTAAACCGACCAAGTTTGTCGGAAGGGCTGCGATGCGGTTGGGGAGATTTCTTCTGTCGGGAATAGGCCTTTCCCCCGACATCGTAATGAGCCCCTAATTTTACAAATCTCTTTATCCCTCCATAATAGCATCTTTGGTAAATCCTCCTACCTCCCCCTATTTTTCTTGGCTAGGAAGCTGCATATCTGCAAATATTTAGTTTAGTTTCACACCCTTGAAAAGAGACAGGTTTAAAATTCGGCTTAACCTCAAATTTGAGGATCAGGGGGTCAATATAACAGGCAAATAATAACGCGGAAAAGGGGCATCCCTGTCGTGTCTCCTTTTAATCATGAGCTGTTCCATTTGCACCCCCACCATTTGTAAACGAGCTGTAGGTGCTGCGTACATTACGCATATGGCATCAATAAAACCCCTTGCACTCCAAAGCTCTCAAGAGAGATCCACATATAATCCCAGAAGACCCTATCCAATGCATTTTTGGCATCTAGTGGTGTCATCATCATAGGGTCTCCTGCTATGGATACACCAGCAAATATTGTGATAACCCTCCTAATATGATCATTGGTTCCTCTGCTGGGGTAATTCCATGATGTATGTGGAGATCACTTCCGTAAAATAATGCTCAGCCGATTAGCTAACACCTTTGAATATATATTTAGCATTACTATTCATAAGCATTATCGGCCTGTAGGAACCGGGGTCAGTTGGAGATTTCCCTTTTTTCAAAAAAACTATGATGCTGGCACTGGCCTGTGACGCGGCGGGGAGAATTCCACCTGTCTAACATACAGTGTGGATAAGAACGGGTCCTAGGGTTTGTAAGAAAAGTTTTGTCAAATTCTAACGTGATCTGATCGGATCCCAATCACTGAGTGCCCTAGATATTTCTTCCATTGAAAAAGGAGCATCTAAAAACTCCAGATCTTCCTGAGAAATTTTCAGATAGGCCCTTATGGAACTTTCCTTGGAGAGCCTTCCAAGTTATACAGTTTGTTATAAAATCTACTGAATTCTTCCTGTATAGCAGCAGAGCCTGTTACAAAATTCTCTTTATCATTTTTAATCTCCAAAATGTTACTGCTGACTGTGTTCTGTCTTGCCCGTACGGCCAGCATATGCCCCACTCACTCGTTAGATTTACACAGTTTATCCAGTATATTCCCTATACATGACCCAACAACTTTAACCCCAACAAGCTCTTCTTCTAATTCCCTCAGTTTTTTTTACATAGGTTTTTCAAATGCTGATGCTGCTTTTTTGCGGTTTAAGCTAAAACTTAATGTCTCCCCCCTTGGGCCCACCCCAGTCCTGCCCCTAATACTCTCCATAACATCTACAACCCATTATTCATATGTATATTACGTAATCCAGGAGGGCAACTGATTTATGCTGGGCCAGGAAAAACTTTCACCCTAAGTCTGCGGCCTTTAAATATGGGCAAACATCTATAAGCCCATTACATTGCATCAAAGGGATGAGGGCTCTGAAAACCTTAGGCTCACAGCCAAGATATTTTCCTATAATATCCCCCCAGAACCACCGATACCATTAATGCCTAAATCTCCACATAGAATAATTGGGGTGGGCCCAGCAGCCAGTTCTGCATTTAATACTGAAATAATTCAGGATCATCCCCTGTAGACCCATATACTGAGTGAATGGTAAAAGTGTGTGTTGCATTGTAGCGTTCCTTGATAGCACAATGTCCATATTTATCTGTCATACGCCTTTTAAAGTTAATTTCTTTCCTCCAGGCTAAGATGGCCAGGTTTCGTGGTCTAATTCCTTGCATTGTATAGACAATAATATTATACCTTAAGTCTTCCAGTAGCCTCTTGTTAGTGCCTTCAACAAGGGTCTCCGGCAGTTAGAGCATATAAGTGATAGAGCGCGCGAGGCCACCCGACCAATAATTTCGCCGTTTCCGGCTTCGGGCCCATATACTTTCAAATCACCATACACATTGACCAGGTGACTTCACGAGCTCTACCAATTTGTGTGTGTTCCCTACTATTGTTTTTCAATGTACCCGACTTACCATCCACTAACACGGGTACCTAATGACCACAATGAATCAGGGAGCTAGCTGTAAAAGGAAAGGCAAACCAAATACAAACCCAAACCAATAACATTCAAATATTGTTTGAAAATGACCACGGACAACTGGAAGTTTTAAAATGTTTATCTAAAGTTCATTGTTTTCGTTCATCAAATACACGAGAATGAGACATTCAATGACTAAGATAATATAAATGATATAACTATAGAGAAATAAAGACAGGGTAATCATTGAAATACTGACATAAAATGCAACGGGAAGATACTATGCAATTCAGTAATAATAAGCATGGGCAGGCTAGGCATGTATAACTATAGGAGGGCCTATAAAGAGTAACACGCTAAACTTAAAGTGAATGGACCTTTAAATAGTCTAGGTAAGGAGGTTCTAGACCATATCAGGAAATGACAAACTGCAATGCAAAATATAATTTCTAACAAGTGAGAAGACATAGGAACAAATTTATGAGAAAAATGCAAATGACTTTCAATAGTTGCGGAAAGACATGGAAAAATAACATATGCAAAGGTGTCACTTTATTGTAGCAAAAGGTAGAAATATAGAAAGGTGCAAGTTTTAAGGAACTTAGAACAGTATTTACCTAGACTGGTGTGGAAACCAAACCCTGGCCACGGGTCAGTTAAGGACAGGAAACCCTCAAGGAAGGATACCCCTCAAAGGACAGCAGATGCAGAATGGACACCCAAGACAGGACAGGATACCCTCGGAATAGGAATCAGGACAGGACCCTCAGGACAGGACAGCAAACCCTCAGGACAGGACCGCTCAGGACAGGACCGCACCCGCAGTTGGAAGCAACGCCTGCGCTCCACCCTCTCTGCAGCTATCGATCAAGACCCCGATTGTGTCAGCGAACTCCCAGCAAAGTGCTTCGTCAGCACTTTAAGGTTCAGTAGAACCTTAGTCTATGGTCAAATTCGGACAGAGTGCTCCGCAGCTCTCTGTATCTTCAGTCACCTATTGAGTACGATGGGTCAATGACAGGTCAGCTAAACCAGACAAGTCGGACAATTTCCCTAGGTGAACCCAGGGTAGATATACTGTTTTGGGGCAGTGTACCACCCCCCCAATGTTGCAAAGTGTCAGAATCCCTCAATTTGGATTGGTCCTAAGGTAGGATTTGGGTAACACACCAATCACAATACAACATTTCAAGCCTGTATTTGCATGCTTGGGTACCGCCCAGTAAGATTGGGGTTCCCATGAGAAGCTACACGGCAAACAGTAGCACAATATTACAATGTAACATATAAGGAGCCACATTCGCTGTTCTCGCGGGGCAGAGGTGACTTTCTCAGGAACATCTTGCCCATCACTGCCAACTGGCTGTGTTCCATCAGTCAAGGTCCACTGTGCCTCAGAAAGTTGCGCAGGCGCAGAAGGGACCTCCAATATGGCTCTCCTCTCTCTCAGACCCCCATTCCCCGCGGTACATGAAAAGTAAGCGAAAACAAATTAATACATAATAATGTCATCATGAAAACACATCACATTGCTTGTACTTTAAACTTATCATCAAGAATTATACTTATGCAGATTAAATGTTAGCTACATGGAAACAATGACACGAGCGAACTGCACGAGCAGTATAAGCTATGTATTACGCATGCGCAGGAATTTCCCTCCAATTCTGCAGACGCGTCAGGACACGTGAGTATGGCTGACGCATGCGCAGTAACTAAATACAAGCGGTGGCCATATTAAAGGACACGGTTTAGATGCATTAGAAATACACATAGGCAAGCTTCATAAACTTTGCCCAAACAAAAATAAACGTTAGTAAAACATACACTTGTTACCTTGTTACACATAAACGAGGTTCATGACTTCAGCAAGTCCGCAAAATATGCGAAGCTGAGATGGCCAGGTTTCGTGGTCTAATTCCTTGCATTGTATAGACAATAATATTATACCCTAAGTCTTCCAGTAGCCTCTTGTTAGTGCCTTCAACAAGGGTCTCCGGCAGTTAGAGCATATAAGCACGTAGGACTTTTAGGTCTTGTGCTACCTTATGCCTTTTAACCTGATTGTTTAGGCCAAACATATTCACCGTTGCTACTTGCAGTTTTGTTTCCTTGCCCTTCTTAATATTATTTTCAGGAATTGAACATCCCCCCCATTTTGACCTACAGATCCAGATCCCAAGGTCAGCTCCTCTGTGCTCCCAACCAGATGACCACACGGTGACTTTGATGCATACGTATTGCGATTTTATACTTTGCTGGAAAATAAATATATAATAAAGGTAAATTTATTGGGCTTTTCCCAAGAAGCTATCTACAAATAAGCCCAACATTTTTGAAAAACAGTTTCCAAGAAGGAAGGAACCCTTTCCATGATGCTCATAAAGTTTAATCAGCCCTGAAAAAGCCCGGTAATGGACGAAAAGCATTGGCCATCTGCTTTTTAATCAAGGAAATTAAATAAAGCATTGAACAAGAATTGAGGAATCCTCCGTTTACTATTTCTTGGGAAAACTGACAATACTGAAATAGCTCTATTCAAATAAGATCTCTATTTGTAAGATGTGACATATGTATTAGATCATTGAAGGGTGCAGACCATTTTCTGTAAAATTTGTTAAGGGAACTAGGATCTCCCATTTCCTCTTTGGGTCGTATAGGGATTGCGTTCCTGGGTACTAGCACCTACTTTATACATTTATTTTGTGTGACATTTAATGGTGGTGCAGGCTTTCTTTTGCCTTAATCCCTAAAATGTGTTGCTTCTCAGTTCTCATGAATCGCTTCATGCAAAATTATTTTTTCCATTTTTAACCACCCATTGTGCCCTGTCCCCACAATAACCGACCCACTTCTCCATCCCTCCTCTGCCAATGCCTCATCTTCCCATCACCCCGCCTCCACCTACCGACACCATGAGGCAATATGGCATCTGTATGAGTGTTCACAGTGGCCACTCTCCCACTGCTCAGAGTTACGCATAGGCAGAATCTAATGAAACCCGGCCCAGAGCAACCTTTCTTCTGCCGGTGGAAAACAGGAGATGAGAAAGCCTTATGCTGTGTCCTGGACAGGAACTTCAGCTCGAGTTTGCAGTGAAGTGCAGATGGTGCTAACAGTGGCAGTAGTCTTGCTTGCTTGCAGGGCCAAGCGCGACTCTTGTCTATCTCCTGGGCAAATGTGCTGTGAGGCCCAGAAGGCTCACGGCTTGAAAAATCAGGATGCCACCCAAGCAGCTTGTGAGATGGGAGATCAGAGCATTGAGCCTGCACCAGTGGGACTGGCAGCCTCGAATTCCTCTTACCCCCAGAGTCTCAGGTCAGGGAAGGCAGTGGTGGCTGATATAAATATAACTGCCCTAAAGAACAGAAAGGGCTTGGAGGCTGTAATATCTAGACCCCGAAATTGCTGATCAAGGTGCACCGGGTCATAAGTTAGAACTTCCGCAGCAACAGGCAATTACTGAATTTTTCCCAGCCATGGCAGCAGCTGTTGGAAATCCGCAGGTGGAAACTTCAGAAAAACTGGTGCACAATCTGCAGACCAATACCCAGGGCAGTGAATCAATGGACATAAGCCAGGCAGAGAAATGGCTTCAAAGCAAGGCGGGCTATGACATACAACCCATTTGGGGAGATGACTTAGGGTGCAGGAGATTGTGATCCTATTAAAAAGGCTGGTCCTCTGCCCTCTCAGGGATGTACTTTATCAGAAGAAGGAGGGCAGGAGTAAGACTGTATAGAAACCAAGAGGGTGGTACCGGGACTGCAACCCTCAAGCTGAATCAATCCTGAAACAAATGTATTAGAAGAGGGGGTAGTGGGTTTTAGAAGACTGGAAGGCTCACAAGATTTAGGGGATATATGTTTTCACTGACTGATGGTTCAGATACCGCTCACTGGAGTCTGCTGGTGAGACTATTTTGTTGACATCCAGTTCAAGCCCAGTCAGCCAGTATGATGACCTCAGAACTGCTGTGAGAAGGAAAAAGCGCCCCAGAGGGACTAAGGAAGGTGTACAGCAAGGTCACTCCATGGAAGGGTTAAAAAGACACACATCTGGTGTGGTCCTAAAGTGGAATTATTCAGCCACCCAGAAAATCTATTCTTACCAGCAAAGGCGGGGAAATACCAAAATACCAAAATGGGAGGCTCAAGTAGGAACACAACCAGAGAACCATCTTTAAAACTGATCTATGAATCTATAAAGCAACACCAAAAAGAGACTCAGGTGTATGAGGAAAACAAATCTGTCTGGCCACAACAAAAACTATAAGGGGCAGTCAGAAAATGGTTAAAGCTTATGCAGAAATAAGTGGGAGATTAATGGCTGCTGAAGAATGGACAGCTGCCCTGGAGAATGATGTTGCTAGGGCTCACTCCAGATGGAAGCTCATCACTCACAAATCACAGACATACAATGGAAGCTAGAAGATTATGAAAACAGGTTACAGCACACCAATCTGAGAGTTTGAGGCATAGGAGAAGGGGCTGAAGGGAACGATATCCAAACCTAAATGTGGAACTTAATGAAGATGACCTTACCTGAGCTTCAACAATGGAATTGGGCAATGGAACTTCAGAGTGTACATTGCTATTCATGTATGCTGAAAAAAACAGGAGAATTGCAGCCAGCTATAATTGTCTTTTTCGGGAAATTCCTTCTTCAGGAAGCAGAGTTTACAAAGGCATGTCCAGATGCCAAGAAGACTTATAAGGGACAATATTTTTTTTTTCGAGGTTGACTTCTGTGATGTATCTGTGGAAAGATTATGGAGGTTAAGGCAGCTTATTCAACCCTGTCAAGCACTTGGTGTTGAAGCCTATTTGTAAATACAGCCCACTTAAAAATAATTTATAATAACAAGATGAGAGTCTTTACGTTGGAGATAAAGGCTAAACAATATATGGACAGAATGTGGAAATAGAGAGGGAGCAATCAAATAGGCCTCTGATTAGCAAGGCTAAAAGTGAGTTGGCATATTGGAAATTATTATAAGAGATGAGTATTGACAAAAGTTGTGTCCTAGGATTGGTTTTCTACCCAGTTTTATTGAAGCTCTGGGGTTTTGAGCAGCTGGCGAGGGGTGGGTTGAGAACACAGATTTCATCATCCAGAACCTGTGTGGTCAGTTTGCCCAAAGAACCCTATTGTTTATTTATATATAGATATAATTAAGGAACAATGTATAATAAGGACAGTGTAATGGATGATTTTGTGATTTTAGGTGTATTTTGTTAATGTTTTCCCTGTATAAGTTGAAGGTGAGCATCCTTTCTAAGACACATATTTTTTAGGGTGTATTCTTTTAATCTGTATTCAAGTTTTATAATTTTTTTATTTTTATTAGGAAGTATTACAGTGTGTATACATTTAAATGTATACATTCATTTGTATATTTTCAAGTTATTTTTTAATTCCATTTTTGGATGTTAACATAAAGAAACTCTACTTTTTGCTGCAATTTGATTGGGTGCAAGGGTCTTGTCGGGTTTACACTTGCCTTAATTACAAACATTATTTACAGTATTAAAGAGGCCTTTTTTCTGTTTTTGTAGAGTTTGCGACTGGATTCTGCTTTTGAGGATACACATTTTTCACTTTTACTAATTATCAGGTTTTCTTGGAACTCGCATTGGGCAATTCAAAATTAGATTGTTTAAGGGTGATGTCTAATGGAGTGTAACTTTATTCCATCACTCAAAGAAAGAAGACAACTACAGCTACAATAAAAAAGATAGAATAAATGCTATGGTACTGTAAATGTGACTTAAAATAAGTGATTCATTTTGTGGTAGTCAATTGAGATTCAGACTATTATTAATTTGATTTGCCATAAAGGACAATTATTTACTATTAGTAGTGATAGGACATAAGTAATGCAAGCTTTATTAATTTTTAAAGTTGTCAATTGTGCACATTTTTTGAAATTGTTGAAATGTAAAGTGGAGTCTCATGTTCATTTATTTAGTTTTTTGAGACTGCCTGAAAATGATTGGGCCTGTCTCATTTCTTTAAAAACATTACTTATTTTTGAAAATTTGCAGGAAATGGTTGAAATTAGGTTAGGATTATCCAATAAAGCTAGGGAATTATGCTATCCCTCTACCTCACTGCTAGATTTTTCACCCATCTCTAAAAAGGTCGAGTAGCAGTTCCATCAGTTAATTTGACAACGTGGAACTCTCCTAAGACACAATCTTCTCAGATGCCAATCCAGGTCTGTTCGAAATCGTTCACAGAAAAGGGACAATAATGTGGTAAAATATTTGTTAAACAATGATATTCTACGATGTTCAAATAGTTTTTATTGATGAAAAGTTACTGTTCCTTTTTTTAATGTTTTAACTTCTATTTTTATATGTGTTTATATTGTTAAGGTTTTGATTGACCAAACAATAAAAGTGTACTTACTTGCTTACTTACTTACTCATAGGCCACCAAAGAGCAACATTTCAGTTTTGTCAAAGGTACATTTCAAATAACAGTTTTTTATCCATTGAGCAACCAGAGGGAGGCATAGCATAAGGACCACTTGAACATTGCCCGGCATTTATCAATGTAGAACATCAGCTGTGTATCATCAGTGCACACAATGACCCTAATGCCATAGGAAAGAACAATTATAAAAATATGGGACAATTAAGACAATCAATAAAGTTGGCCTCAACGAACAGCCCTGTGGCACTTCATGTATACGGTCTTCAGACACTGACACTAAAGGGAGTGGTTGTGGCAGCTGACTTCTGGTAGAAAAGAAACATTTCCAGGTTGTGCAAACATGATGAAGTGCAACACTGTATTATTAAAAGGTTACACAGGCCCCGGGCCCAAACACTTCCATTTTGGATGCTCACCTTTAAAATTACATATTTTTTAACAATGACTATTAACACACATTTGCTTGTGCACCTGCATTAGATAGTGTACTAAGAAATGGTTTGCTTACAGTTATATATTTTCGTAGGCACATTATCATCTCTTAGAACATTCTGTACAAGGACTAGGTAAACTGCACAAAAAGTTGTTGTTTATTATTGTCTGCTCGGTGACAGCTGTCGGTGGTAGAGTCAACAATGGCAGCCGAGCCAGAGCTCAAGAACAGAATGAATAGGTCCAGTATATTATATCAACTGCACCAAGCTCTGTTAATACAGATGGATTGTGGAGGTCATCCATGACAGAATTCTTGACCTACTAAATTCTTTCCCCATTCAGAGAAGGGTGGTGGAATCTTTTAAGCCAAGTCTGGCTACCAGATGACACACAACGACAGGTAAAAAGGGGAATCAGACCACTGTAAGGGATCTGGCTGTCCAGCACACACAAGGCTTACTAGGGTAGGTAGAGCGAGATGGGAGTATCATTATATGCATTCATATAATCAATGCAAATGGACAGTGGTTGAATTGTTCATCTTTTTTTGTGAAGCTGGTTACAAAATAAACATAGAAAAAAATAATATAATTCTTTGTTTCCTTCTATAAATAATTGCAGCACACGTATATTAAATAAAAGTCCAATTGCTTCAATGAACATTTGAAATGTCAATTTACGTGCTTCTTGTGTCTCCTTTTAGGCATACCTGAGATTCCTAAATTTCCTTTCCTGATTTGGGGTTATCATGTTCTGACTTTGCAGATACCATCCAGTAACTTGTCAGGTTTAGAGGTCCACGGCCTACATTTATCTGGACCACTGTGGGCCACCACGCAGTGATGGCTCCTTTAAATACATTCTGTTAGCAGTGGATTCCTGTGTTTGATTTCTATGGGAATGGCCACAGAGATAATTGATTTGCAAGTTGGGAAAATGAAGTAGCCCCATTCCATTCAGACCACGGCCCAGTGTTTGCCTCTAAGACCTACTGGGATACCATGGGGACGTTGGGTGTGACTGTTCCTTACTGCTACCCCTATCATCCTGAGGGAAATTTGAAAGAGGAAAGGAACAACTTTGACACACTCTTTATCACAAAAAGTGCAAAGAAACATGTTTGTGGTTAACATTTCTGCAGTTACCGTCCCAGATGTCATTGTTTGGGATATGGTCACTGATGATATATTTGGTATGCACAAACCTTACAGTACCATATGCTTTTAAAATATCACTAAATGACATTATTACTCCTGCGCCATCTTTGATAATTATCCCAGAATTTGTAAGGCACAAACTAATCACCTGTAAGGGTCTCAAGGCACTGGGGGGCAGCAGGGAGATTAACTAAGCTATTGTCCAGAGATGCATGATGCTGAGCTGATCTGCCTCCGGTTCTTACGATTGAACCATGAGCACCACTCTCTCAAGCCAGCTGCTCTGGCTGCTGAGCCACACCTCTCCCTTTAGGACATTAATACTGTAAGATCTATGCTTGCTAACCTAGAGCATTATTCTGTATTTGACAGTGAACAGCTGCATAGTGGAACATCTATTTATGATGAAAAGTTCTGTTATTATAAACATGCATACCATTACTGACACAGAGCTAGTACTCCATGTGCAGTGTTTAATTATACACAATGGGGACATTACCCTACACCACCTTTGAGTAGCTGCAGAACATTCACACAAACGTTTGCAACAATCCTGTAGACTCAGAATCTTTGTATTATAAGTTTTCCCTTCCCCGTAAGGAAAGATATACTGACCAACACAAAATAATGTTTTTGTGTCTCTTTTATTTCTCAGTTGTCAATTTAAGGGTACAACCTTTAGAGGGACAATCTTGACTTGCTATCTGTTTGGGGAACTAAAGACTGGCACGTTCAAGGCAATGAAACTTTGTTTAGAGCATGTCTAGTACCAAAACAAATAATTCTTCTGAACAAAACTGTACGACAAACATCCTGCCACAGTCTGCCAAGATAAAGGATATGAACACATCAAAAATTCCCACATTTGCACATTTGAGAATTTATAGCAATTCACTTTTTTTACTAAAGAAAAGTTCAAAATGCTTAAGAATGCTACATACAACTCTTCATATTCATATTCCGGGCCAGAAGGGTGGCCAGTGTGGCCAATGGATATTCATGGTTGTCATGTAAATGGGTTTAGGATAAACTGACCAGACCCACATTACACACAGGCCAAACACTCAGAGTAGTAACAACATACAGCATGAAAAAAATATGCGTTGAATAGCTAAAGCAATCAATGTTAGAGGAGGTGAAAGAAAAGTTGTCTCTCCTTTCAGATGACATGCATTTACAGGATTTTGTGTTAGGTCCTAAAAAGACATGTCAAAAGCTCTTGTGTATGCTGTATACAATGTGATGTAGAAGGTGTTATAGCATTAAGCTGCTGAGGTGATACATGATATTGACAGAGTGAACTTACAAAAGGCTGAAGCAGTAGTTGACAATGGTATGACTACTTATCCAGTAGAATTTATTCTCTGAATTATATTGCATGGGAGAGGTGTGGCACAGCGACCAGAGTGGCTGACTCCAGAGCACGGGGCTCACAGTTTGATTCATGTCACTGGCGGCAACTAAGCACCGCATCATGTGACTGTGTGCAATAGCTCCTTTAATTTCCCTGATGGCCCCGAGCGACTTGAAACTTTTAAGGAGTGATATGTTTGCACTTTACAAAATATATATTTTATTATGTCATCAGCGATTGACATCATACAGATTGATATGTCCCTCTTACAACACAGACAACATGGGTTTATATCTCTGCCAATTTCCACATTCCCAGAATATCAATTCCTACAAATAACTACTTGCCTGTAAACCGATAACTCAATTTCCTTCCACAGGATTGCATTGACTTCTTTTCTAAAAAATTGTTCTAAGTGGGGAGTTGGTTTTGTATGAGAACTTGAAAAACTGCAAATAACTACTTTACCTACCTTTTCTATAGGAAATGTCCCAGTTTGATATCTAGGCATATCACACTAAGTAGAAAAAGTAATCAAAATAATCTAACTAATTTCTGCTGTATTGAAAAGATTTACATACCTTTAACAAAGTCATGTACATTCAGCTTGCTTGTATTGTTCAACCTGCCTTGAAAAGTACCATTCACAGTTAACTGCACCAGACGTGCTTGGTAATAGAAAATAAATATACTTAACCTCTTCCATGCTCATGACGAGCTGAGCTCGTCGTGAGCCACAGGCGCTCTGGTGCTCATGACGAGCTCAGCTCGTCATGAGCCGTGGAACGCTCAAACGCGGGGATAATTCCCCTGCTGTGCGTTCCACTGCAGGTAATGCACCTGTGACGAGCTGAGCTCGTCATGAGCACAGGAGCGCCGTGTCTCATGACGAGCTCAGCTTGTCATGAGCATGTGGGCGCCGTGCGCGCCCCCCTCCCCCCAGCACAGCGGGAAATTAACCCCCGCAGCGAAGGGGTTAAGTAATATTTTTATACAAACAAATTGGTCTGAGTTCAGTCTTTGAGTGTGTGACATCATTTGCTGCCTGAGTGTGTACAACCAATGCTTAACACTACCCCCTCATAAAGCCTTAGTGCTCACCCACACTACCACAAATAGAGAGTGAGATGCTATCTACTTTTACCTCTGCCTATCTTTGGGGTTTCACTGGACTCTGTACACACAGTACCTCATTTTGGTATAGTATATGCAGAGCCAGCTTCCCACAGCTAGGGCTCGCCGACAAGAGCGAAATGATTCCAAGATGGAGCAAAACGGCCCAACTGGGCCCAAAATATCAGCCGGAGAAGGACTTGGCCTTTGACACTCCCAGTGAGCGGAGCATGTAAAGCTTTGGTGTCTGGCCCTGCAACTTCGTGAACCGAGGAATCCGTGCAGAAAGACTCCTGGCGACCGCACCACATCCTTAGAGCAGATTCAGCATGCTTCATCCCTTGCATCAAGACTACTTCATAGGAATCCATTGCAATGTGGATAAAGTTCCTAGAACTTCTAAAGATTGCTTCTTCTGTGAATGTAATTGTTCTAGAGGACTTTGTAGGTCCCTTTGAATTGCTCCCTTCCAGAGCTAGTCGCCTCAAGTACTTCTTACCAACCTCGTTGACACTTACTAAAGTTCGCAGTTAAGTGAAATTGCTTTGATTTGTTATTGTTTGTAAAATCTATTTTCTGGAACCCTATGGTAGACCTTTTTCATTCTAGTGTCTAATTTATAAAAATACTGCCTGTTTTTATGAATTTGTGTAGATTTTCTTGAGTGTTGTCAATTTCTTCTTCTATTGTTTTGGTGGTTTTGAAATGCTTTACACTCGCTCCGCTTTGTAAGCTCTGCTGCCCAGTGTCACAGCTACCTAGGATTGAGCTAAGGATTTGATAGACGGAGCCCAATGTCCCCAAAGGGATTTGTAACTGTATCATGTGAGTTGCAGCCTACCTGTGCCACAGATTGCAGTGAGCAGAGTCCAGGAAGTGATAAGGAGACAGACTAGTGCTGTCTCTTCCCAAGACAAAAAGTTGTCTAAAAAACGATATTCACTTTCTGCGTTTACTGTCTTTGTCTGAGGTTGTTACAGTTTAAAATTGTAGTTTCAGCCTGCCTGTGATTGCATATTTTATCACCTGTTTTGTGATTTAAACTTGTGGTTTTTCCTGCCCATGATTGCTCCCATTTAACGTGTTGAATTGTGGGATTTGCAGTCCACCTCTGTAGTTTGTCCCACTCATTCCTTGGTGACAAATCTGTTTTCCGTCCAAATTTCTCCTTTCCTCTGTGCTAAGACGTGTCTGTTAAAACAGTGCACTCCCAGCCACCATTTTGTGTTCACAAGCCAGTGAAACCACCCCCCCTCCCTCCCCGTCATCAGCAACAGGGATTTTCTACATCAGAGGGTGCTTTTGTGAGCTGTTTAAACTGTGTTTACTAGGGCCTGTGCACTTCATTTGTTGGCCAGCAGAGAGAGTAAAGTTTTATTCAAACAGTATTGTTAGATTTCAAGTTAGTGAGGCCCTTACCTGCTGAAGTCCAAAGTGTGGATTGAGCCTGTTTGTCTCCTAGGAGATTCTAAACAGGAGAAGCAGCAGCCCAGCCCCCACCTCCAGGCCAGCAAACAATTGGCTATTCAGCTACCAGGCAAGTCTGAGCCCTTCTCTCACACCTGTCCAGGCCCCTTAAGGCCTTGTTGGGTGCACCCCAAATCATTCTCAGCCATTTTGTGAATTGCAGCCTACCTGTGCCACAGATTGCAGTGAGCAGAGTCCAGGAAGTGGTAAGGAGACAGACTAGTGCTGCCTCTTCCCAAGACAAAAAGTTGTTTAAAAAACAATGTTTACTTTCTGTGTTTACTGTCTTTGCCTGTGGTAGTTACAGTTTAAAATTGTAGTTTCATCCTGTCTGGGATTGCATATTTTATCACCTGTTTTGTGTTTTAAACTTGTAGTTTTCCCTGCCCTTGATTGCTTCCATTTAACGTGTGGAATTGTGGCATTTCCATCCCAAACTCTGTAGTCTGTCCCTATCATTCCTTGGTGACAAATCTGTTTTCCCTCCAAATTTCTCCTTTGCTCTGTGCTAATATTTGTATGTTAAAACTGTGCACTCCCAAAGACCATTTTGTTTTCACAAGCCAGAGAAACCAGCCCCCCCTGCCCTCCCCCAGCAACAGGGATTTTCTACATCAGAGGGTGCTTCTGTTAACTGTTTAAACTGTGTTTACTAGGGCCTGTGCACTTCAATTTTTGGCCAGCAGAGGGAGAAACGTTTTATTCAAACAGTATTGTTAGATTTCAAGTTAGTGAGGCCCTTATCTGCTGAAGTCCAAAGTGTGGATTGAGCCTGTCTGTCTCCTAGAAGATTCTGAACAGGAGAAGCAGCTTCCAACTGTCTGGCCAGCAAACCTTGTCTGAGGTCGCTGGGACCTTATATGGTCTGCTAGTGGTTGGTACATGTCTACACTGATTGGCGGTTGTATCTGGTGTTTCTATTAGATTAGGGTTAATATCCTCATTGGTTGGGTATTTGAGGGTTCTGATTGGTTTCTGGGTCTGTGATTCAATCATTGTAGGGTTGGGACTAGGGCTAGGGTTAGGATTGGGCTTCCTATGTTATTGGTTGTTGGGAGTAGGGTGGGACCAGGGCTAAGTTTAGACCTTTAATTGGAAGTAGCGATTAGGGCTTCTGGAGTGATTGGTTGCTGGACTATGTGTGGGACTTAGAGTAGGGTTAGGCTTTCTATTGGAAGAAGGGACTAGGGCTACCTGTGCCATTGGTTGCATGGCCTTGTTTTGGGATTACTGGTAGGGCTAGGGCCTTCATTGGACGTAGAGATCAGGGTTTTTCTTAACTGATTGGGTGCTTGGACTAGGGCTAAGATTGGCTGTAAGGTCCTGGTCTCCTATTGATCCTAGATTTTTAGGGCTAGTGTTGTAATTGGATAGTGTTACGGTTTGGGTTCCAATTGGCTGAAGGGGTCACCTGATTACTAGGGCTATAAAAGGCCAGGCTTAGGGCATCTCAGCCTGGATGTCAAGGCTAAGGGCAGAGAGGACAAGGGCATTTGCCTGTTTGAGCCCGTTAAACGCAGAGAGACAAGGGCAGTTTCCTGTTTGAGCCTGTTCGAGACTAGTCGGGACTATAGCCAGAAATTCTGCCCTTTTTCTCATTTAGCAATTCCCAGCCCACACCATCCACATTCACAAACAGAGCAACACACTCACACCAAATGTATACCACGCACAACACTATGCACAGATTAATGTACCAGCATGCACTACAAACCCAGCACCTCTTTTACTATACCGATCACCTAAAACAAACCATTCTAAACTCTTCCTTCTGAGTCCTCCCCTCCAAAACTCCTTTCTACTCATCCAAAAGCCTCCTTCTACTGCTAAGACCTAAAAAAAAAATAATCCTTCACTCTTTTATCCCTCCACTATCATTTTCAATCAAAATTAACAGACTATCATGTTCACTTCTCGGATTTCATATGAAACTATACTAATATACTGTCCAAATAACTGGATAACATATCCACTACTCAAATTACTTCATATGTTTTACTATGCTAATTTTCAACAATTATCCTTTATGGGTTTCGTAGTGTTGTGCTACTCGCAAGAAAATCGCTTCAACACCCATCAGTGGTAACAAGTGCTATATGAATGCAAATCTTTCTCCCCTTTTATCCCTCCGCTATCCTTCTCACTCCAAGTAACTGACTAATATCCATCACTGAAATTACTTCATATTTCACCATATTAATTAATCACTAATCTTTTGTAGGCTTCCTGAATAGCATGCTTCAACAAGCGCTATGTAAATACAAACCTTTGTCCACCTCTATCCTTCTGCTATCATTTCTGATCCAAATAACTGACTGACCTATCCACCACTTAAAATGTACTTGCATGTTTCACTATACTAATTCAACACTAATCCTCTATGGGTCCCGGAGAAGCGTGCTACTCGCCGAAAAAGCGATTTGATGCCTCATCAGGGGTAGTAAGCGCTATATAAATGCAATTACAATACAATACAATATCTTTCGATTGCAGGTATAGAAATGGGAACACCATAGTTTTTCTTGGTGTGACAGACTGTGAAAACACTTTCAGACATTATTTACTTTGCAGGAAGGTTACACTTCACATAGCATGTAAATTGAATAAAGCAAACCTTGCTGATTGTCTGAAGGGTACACCAACTGCTGCAATGTGTCCAACATTCAGATTACTTTCAAATGGAAGTTATTTAATGTTGAATGACCAAAGTTGCTTATGGGATGAAACTGGGAGTGCCTTATATGATGACGGCTTCCAACTTTATTACAAACTTGTACAGTTAGAGAAGTAACAATATGGCCTTTAATTTTTATCTTGAATGTGACCTTTGACATTCTGAGCAGATTGAAAGCCGTATTGTTTCAGAAGGAAGTTTCTTTAATACCTGCAAGAGAGACATATGATCTACAAGTT
This sequence comes from Lissotriton helveticus, assembly GCF_964261635.1. Classification (NCBI taxonomy): domain Eukaryota; kingdom Metazoa; phylum Chordata; class Amphibia; order Caudata; family Salamandridae; genus Lissotriton; species Lissotriton helveticus. The sequence goes on along the minus strand of NC_136064.1, from coordinate 145,684,704 downwards.
GCAATGCCTTCTGAAATGCAATCGCTATTACGCACTAACCTCCCACAACATTTTGTAGAACTTGTGCACCACATTTGTAACTCCTCAAATATTTTCGGAGTATTACACTTCATTAAAGCAATTTAGTCTGGGTGTGTTAGTTCTTTCCAAAATGTCTTCAGAGTGATTCTACCTTATATACACTCTCTGGTTTCCTGATCTTTTGGGGGCATACCACCCTCCCCATTCTTGATTGTTGGGTTCTTGGTTCTATTTTTGATGCCACCTGGCAAGTGGGAATACCACTTCCACATGTGCTACTGTGTTGTAAATGCATGATGCAGTATTTTGGTGCACCCTTATTTCAGGAGCTGAACAGCAAGTGCCCTTTGGTCTTTTGACCTATATGGTTAAATAGTTTTCAGCCCATGTTTCAGCTGTCTGCATTGCACTTTTGAGTGTGCTTTGGATATATTCCTTGGAATCCAACTGGTCCAATTCACGTATGTGGAAGTGCTGATAGTTCCATTAAGTATCCACCTGTATAGATGTCCTGTGTGATTGCAGTTGATACAAAATGCATATTATGAGCCTGCTCTGGATGCCTCAGGTCCTGGATTTTCAGATCATTGCTCATCCTCTGTGGATGCGATACTGGCTGTCACACCTTCAACGGCTACTCATTGAGTTGTATACGACCATGTTTGTTCTTTGGAACATGTGAATAGGGTGCCAATTGAAACATCATCTGTGGAACCTGGGAACATTTCAAGCAGTTTAGAAAAACCTTTTTTAATTCAGCAAAATATTTATACCCAATTTGCTTTTTATATGCAGATTTTAAACTGGCTTTTAAATGCAAATTGTTTTCCCTTTTGCTTGGTATTAAAAATCTAAGTAGTTTTAAGACCATTAGGTTTCTTGAACAATTTAAACCTTGATTTTAGAATATTTGTAGGTTTAATATGAAGCTTTTGCATTGCTTTACAGGCAATGAGTGGGTGTTGTTAGGTTTTATAGGCTTTTAGAAATAAATACAGAAGTACTATATTGAAAATGCAACACTGAGCTCTTGGGCTCAGAATATTCCTAGGAAACAATTTACATATCAACGACGTAAACCTATCACATCTTTGAAAAATATTACTAGCTTCTGGTGGCTCTTGGGTGAAAACACCAGACAGGTTTATGCCAAATTTTAAAGAAATTGGTTCATGTCCCATTGTGCGTGAACTCTGGCAGGACTCGCCCATCTCTTTTTTCTCATCTGTACAAGGATTAGGTACATTGCGCAAAATGTTGTTGTCTCTGGGTGATAGAATCAACAATGACAGCTGAGCCAGAGCTGAGGCACAGAACAAATGGGTCCTTTTATTATATAAACTTCATATATTCACAAAGGAGCAACAGAGGGAAAGGAAAGCCAGGTCACCCTCCATTCAAAAATCGTCAAAACACCAAGACCTGGTTTCTAAGGCACCTTTTTCAGGTTCAATACTTTTACAACATATGCAAAATACTGTAATTTACTAAATTCCATACACTCCTCTTTTTTCTTATTTATGAGGTAGTCACAACACGTTTTCCACCTTTCTTTAAAGACCTAATTTTTGCAACAGACAGTCTCCAAAACGTAAAATACTAAGGTCCTTTCAACTTAACTCAGTGTACATTCAGAACCAAAGTGAGTTCCTGAATCAGCCGTAAAATATACAAAGAGAAAAATGTGTAAAGAAAAAAATGTGAAGTACAAAAATGACCACTCACGTGCGCACCACCTCCGGGGTAACTGGTTGGTACTCACCAGTTGTGCCCACTTTTGTCATCATCAGTGGTCATGTTCTCTGAAAGAAAAAAGTGTCCAAAGGAAAGAAAAGACTCGGGTGCAGTGAAGTGAAACAGGTCACATCACATAATGTAACTAAGTGTGATTAAAATTGACAAAAACACTCCTATAGCAATCTCTTTATTATTTACTGAGTGTTTTTTATCAAGTTAAAATGGACAGGTTGCTATTCATGCATACGATTTTCAACGCCGACATGTTTCTTTGCCACAGTAATTTAGGCAAATTCTTCAGGTCCAACTACTTCGCCAAAGCACCAATATTGGACACACCGTTATGGATGACCTCAAAAAGCCACTTTCTCTCGTACCAGCTTTCACTGTTGAGGTCAACCAGAAAACTCCTTGAATGGGCCCTCCTTGTGGATTCACCATTTGAGTATTGTGTCAATCTCCCGGGACCTCATGGAGCGCGTAGTCGGGAGGTGACTACGGGAGGGAGGTGACCAAGACCACTAACCCAGCACAATCCTCCCGCAAGAACACAACCAAACCGAAGAAGACCCTGCAATGCATCCTCCTCAATGTCCGATCCCTCCACAAACACTCCACTGAAATCTGGGACTTCCTCAACAGCACTACCCCGGAGGTTAGCAATCTTTACAGAAACCTGGACCAACACCACTTCGGGGAAGCCAAGTGTAAGCGTTCTCACCGCATACAAATTACACATTAGGTGGAGTTATCAAGGGCGGAGTGCTGTCGGTATGCAAAGTGTAGGTGTAGTTACATCTACTGTCTTCTACCTTAACACGACCTTTCCCTTGTATACAAAAGGAAGCAGTACTATTCAGAATAGGAACTGGCATTGACTTGTCATCAGTAACATTACGGTATTGGAAATGCTGGAAATATTGCGTGGAGTTAAAGTGTTCAAAGTCTAACATTTCTTCTTTCAACCAAGTAGCGTTTTCATAAGTGGTATACAGATTCACACAGGCATCTGGATCTAAAGATCCCTCTCCTTGGTTTCCCTGAGCATCAAATCCCTGATGTTGTTCTATATACTTTAAAACGAATCTATGACATAATATCGACAGTCAGAATATTTACATACAAAAATATCGACACAAAAATATCGAAATCAAAAATATCGGAGTCATATCTTCATAAAGGTAAGTACAAAAATATCGAAAAAATAATATCGTAGTACAAAAATATCGAAATTAAAAATATCGTTTTTTTAAATGTATAAATAATAATGTAAAATTAATTTTAAAATACATATAATTTTACAAATATTAAATAAAAACATTAAAACATAATAAAAAAATTAAAACTAATACATATACATTTAAAATAAATTAAAAATGTAATAATGTAATGTAATTTTAATTTTTTTAATTTCATTTAATTGATTTAATTTAAATATAAATTTATTTTATTTTTACCCTGTACGCCTGTACCCCAAAAACCCAAAACTGACCCTGAACCCTAAAAATACCCCTTTACCCAAAAACTGAAAACTGACCCTGAACCCAAAAAATACCCCTTTATCCAAGAACTAAAAACTGACCCTGAACCCTAAAAATACCCCTTTACCCAAAAACTGAAAACTGACCCTGAACCCAAAAAATACCCCTTTATCCAAAAACCCAAAACTGACCCTGAACCCTAAAAATACCCCTTTACCCAAAAACTGAAAACTGACCCTGAACCCAAAAAATACCCCTTTACCCAAAAACTGAAAACTGACCCTGAACCCTAAAAAAAACCCTTTACCCAAAAACTGAAAACTGACCCTGAACACTAAAAATACCCCTTTACCCAAAAACTGAAAACTGACCCTGAACCCAAAAAATACCCCTTTACCCAGAAACCCAAAACTGACCCTGAACCCTAAAAATACCCCTTTACCCAAAAACTGAAAACTGACCCTGAACCCAAAAAATACCCCTTTATCCAAGAACTAAAAACTGACCCTGAACCCTAAAAATACCCCTTTACCCAAAAACTGAAAACTGACCCTGAACCCAAAAAATACCCCTTTACCCAAAAACTGAAAACTGACACTGAACCCAAAAAATACCCCTTTACCCAGAAACCCAAAACTGACCCTGAACCCTAAAAATACCCCTTTACCCAAAAACTGAAAACTGACCCTGAACCCAAAAAATACCCCTTTATCCAAGAACTAAAAACTGACCCTGAACCCTAAAAATACCCCTTTACCCAAAAACTGAAAACTGACCCTGAACCCAAAAAATACCCCTTTACCCAAAAACTGAAAACTGACCCTGAACCCAAAAAATACCCCTTTACCCAACAACTGAAAACTGACCCTGAACACTAAAAATACCCTTTTACCCAAAAACTGAAAACTGACCCTGAACCCTAAAAATACCCCTTAAAAAAACTAAAACATATAAAATTTAAAATATTATTATATACTTACCCATACTTACGTTGTAATGGTATGCGTTGTAAAACTTGCGTTGTAAAGGTTGTTTCCCCGGTGGATAGCGTAGGGGTAAAAATTTACTATTCACACTCCAGAGGGTGCAACAGTAGGGAAAGCGTTGGATAGCATGGGGGTAAAAATTAATTCCCACACTACTCCCACTTTAACACACAACACACTACACATATAAAAAAGACAATTAATATAAATTTCAATTAATCAATTAATAACAATTAATATTACTAAATTGATGTAATTATAAATGAACTAAATAACACATATTAATTACTAATTAATTAACAATAAATACCAAAGAAAATTACAATCTCTTTAATTAATTACATTTAAATATATCACACCCTATCCCCCTATAAACACACAACCCACTACACAGAAATAAATCATATCATTTATTCACTTAATAAATATTAATTACCAATTAATTATTATTTAACAATAACCAAAAAATAAATATATTAGCACATTACCTCTAACTAATTTAATTACAAAATTAATATTATTTAATTACCAATTAATTATTAATTAACAATAACAACACATTAAATATATTAGCACATGAACTCTAAATAATTTAATTACATAATTAATATTATTTAATTATCAATTAATTATTAATTAACAATAACAATAAAGTAAATATATAAGCACATTAGCTGTAAATAATTTAATTTACTAATTAATATTATAGTTTCCCAATTAATAATTAACAATAACAAAAAATTATATATATAAAAAAATTACTCTAATGTAATTAACTAATTAATATTAATTAATTACCAATTAAGTATTAAATAAAAATATGTACAAAATTAAATTAATTAATTAACTAATTAATATTAATTAATTACCAATTAAGTATTAATTAAAAATATTTACAAACATATATTAATTAATTAATTATTATTAAATTACTTCCCACCCTATTCCCCTATAAACCCACAACCCGCTCTGATACTAAAACGCAAAATGTAAACAAATTTACAAATTTTCAAACATACATTACAAAACATGTTTAACAAACATATAAACAACACATTAAAATACATAACACTAAACAAAATTTCGATATTAGTAATATTCGATATTAGTAACATACATACCTTAAAAAAACGATATTCTGTCTGTCGATATTTTGGACATCGATATTCTTTACTATCGAAATTAAAACATCGATATTATTGTATATCGATATTTTAAGTTCGATATTTTGTCTCACTACCCTTTAAAACAGCTTCATAATCCTTTTCAGTATATCTTTTGGGGTCAGCTACATAATGCAGATACATAAGTGATAGCAACTGAAACCAGGCCTCACAGCTCGCTAAGTGTGATAATGGCAAAGAAATGAATAAATCATGGCGATGCATTACAGATGGCAAAAGGCCACATACCCAACAGTTGGTCTTGTTTGTAGTGCTATGAGCTTCATGCAACATTTCTATGAACACATTTTTAGCATATGTTTCTGATGTCTCTCTTTGTGGGGAGGCAAGGTATACAAGAAATGTTCAGGTGGGGCTGCTGTGGTACCTAATACCTTGTGCATAGGGTATTGAAATTTACAAGTACATAAACACACTCATTAATATTATCATAATTACTGCAATAGTTATTACAAAGGCTATCTTCACTCTGGTTGCCCAACCGGAAAACAAGGGGAAATTTTCAAGAAAAGGTCTGGGAGCAAGGGGTCGCTTGTCTTCAAGGGCAAATCGGGCAAAGGGATATATTCTAATTAAAAGTCCAAACTAAACTCGGGAAAAGGGTGCGAGCCAACTGCCAGAGGGTTTCTTCTCCCTGTGTCCATCTAGAGCCTCACAGGCAGGCTCTTATTATTCATCCAAAGAAACAATCTTCACTGTAATTCCATTGTTGCAATTAAGGCCCTCAATATAACACAGTCTTTCTTTCTGAACAGAGCAATGTGACATTTCCAAGCTCTCAACGGGTTCAGTCCAGTGTCTTGCTTAATACCCCAGTAAAGAACTATCTCCAACCCTACAGCTGAAGTCTTTCCCTATCTCCTAAAATCCGAAACTGGGGTACCGCGTTGTGTTCGGGGCCGTAAATTGTATTGAAGATGGCCAGGTTGTTCCTGGTCATGAAACAACACAGCAGCAGGGACATTCGGTGCAACAAGGTTTTCAGAAGCCTCTGAGGAATCAGCCTTATCATGAGATTCAGAAACTGGGGCTGATTCGTCTACTTGCAGTGTCAACAATCCTTCCTCTTGCCCGATTTTAAGGGCATCCGAGAAAGGCATAAAACTCAACCCCCACTCTCCTTCTTGTGTTAGAACGCCGTCTTGGTTCTGCTGATCAAAAGGGAGCAGAGGAGGCAATTTCTTCACGTGTGACACATGTATCCAGTGCTTCTTCCCGTCCACTTTCACTGCCGTTCGTGTTGCCAAAAGAATCTGGTAGGCTAGGCTCCACCTGTGTTCCAAACTCGATTTCTGTTGATAATTTCGAACGAGGACCCACTGTCCTGCCTCCAAGCGAAGTCCGGGACCCTCCGGCAGCGGCTGCAATACTGCTGACACCTGTTGATGAATGGAACGCAAATCTTTAGTTAAAGCATACAGATAATCTGTCATCATAGGATAATCCAGATCTCGGAAGGACCTAGGTCTTGGAATGCCCCAAACGTTGGCTGGTCGACCAAAAACAACCTCATAAGGTGACAGCCCAGACCGAGAATGGGGGGTTACTCTTATTGACATTAATGCTAGGGGCAGCGCATCAGGCCAGCTCAAACCCGTGCTCTCCCGAATCTTTGCCATCTTTAATTTCAGTATACTATCATATTTTTCAACCAGTCCTGTAGACTGCGGGTGTCGTGCTGCATGAAATTTCTCTTTTATCTGTAACTCATTACAAATATGTTTAACAAGTTCTGCATTAAAGTGTACCCCGTTGTCTGTCCATATAATTCGGGGCAAACCAAATCGAGGCAGGAACTCTTTAATCAGGGCTTTTGCAGTGGCCAAAGCAGTATTGTCTTTGGTGGGGTATGCTTCAACCCATTTACTAAAATCACAGACCACCACCAGCACGTACTTAAGATTATTTACCCTTTCGAGTTGAATATAATCCATTTGTATTACTTCAAACGGTAGAGAAGGAGGTGCAAAATTTCCACTAAGAACTGTCTCCCTCCCTCCCGGATTATGCTGTAAACAGACCATGCAGTATTTAACCACATGGGCAGCTGTCTTGGGGATGTTCGAGTTATTCCACACTGGGTCCAATAATGCACAAATACCTTTTGCTCCAATGTGAGCGGGACCATGGGCCATCACTACTACTGCGTACACCAGTGCATTGGGTAACAGCCATCACTGTTTTTCAGTCAAATCAGTCCAACAATCGTTTTTGTCCAACCACCCTATTTCCTGTTCCCATTTCAGTAATTCATCAGGAGTGGCTTCTTTCTGCAATCCTCTAACACTTTCAATAGTATTGTCAAATACTGTGGTCTCCGCCACCCATCTGGCTGATACACTGGGGAACATAGTAGACGTTTTAGTCTGTGCTGTATCTTTTGCTACTTGATCAGCAAAGGCATTTCCCTCCCCTGTAGTATCTATAATTTTCTTGTGGGCACTACACTTAATGATGGCCACCTTCTCTGGTAGGGTTAATGCATTCAACAGTCTTTCGATCAAAGGGCTATGTTGTATTCTTTGATCATGGGAGGTAATAAATCCCCGTTCCCTCCACAGCCGCCCAAAACTATGGGCCACGCCAAAGGCGTACTGGCTGTCTGTAAAAATATTTACTCTTAAACCTTCGCTCAGTTCACATGCTCTTAATAATGCTATTAGTTCAGCTGCTTGCACAGAATGTTGTTCTAAGGGTAGTTATAGCATAAGCAGCTGTTGTAATGCCATCTGGTAACTTGAAACAGGAGCCATCCACATACAACACCCCTTGAGGTTCAGATAAGGAGGTGTCACTGAGGTCTACATTTCACTTTGTTTCCTCTTCAGTCCGAAATATACAATCATGGACATCGTCCTTTTGATCCCTCGAAGGGAGGGGTAGGAACGTGTCCGGATTCAGAGTTGCACATCGTTTAATTGTAATGTGGGGTGCAAATAAAGTTAATTCGTAACCAGTCAATCGTGCACTCGTAAGGTGCTGAGTTTTTGTTCGATTCAATAAAATGCCCACAGAGTGCGGTACCATCACTGTGAGGTCAGTATTCAAAACAATCCCCTCCGACTGTCGAATGGCCACCGCCACAGCAGAAGTGGCCCTTAAACAGCTAGGAAGGGCTCTGGAAACATTATCCAATACTGCCGAAAAATATGCACAAGGTCTCTGCTTTCCGCCAAAACCTTGTGTTAACACTGAAAGTGAGCAACCGTCCACTTCATGCACATAAAGTACAAATGGCTTTCGGTAGTCAGGAGTACCTAAAACAGGTGCAGAGCAAATAGCAGATTTCAGAGAATCAAAAGCATGCTGACATTCATCCGTCCAGGGCAATAGTTCATGCACAGCTTTGGTAGTCAAATGCAACAAAGGTTTAGCCAGGAGGGAAAAATTAGGAATCCATTGGCGACAGTAAGAGTTTATGCCAAGAAAAGCACAAACATCACATTGAGTACGGGGCACAGACATGTTAGTGATAACAGTTATCTGTTCAGGAGTTAATCTTCTCCCCGCTTTCGACAGTAAATGACCAAGGTAGGTCACTTCCTGTCGACAATACTGAAATTTGGATAAGGATACTTTATTACCATTAGCTGCCAAATGGGTCAACAATTTAACAGTGGCCTCTTTACAACCTTCCGCCGTATCCGAGGCCACTAGGATGTCTCGACATATTGGATGAGAACATTACCAGGGGGGAGGACTAATTCATCTAGTACTGCTTTTAGTGCTTGGCTATAAATACTAGGACTCTCAGTATAGCCTTGAGGTGTGCAACAAAATCTAGAACTGCGGCCAGATAATGAGAATCCCAAAATATGACAGCTGTCAGGATGGATTGGGATACTAAAGAAAGCATTTTTCAAATCTATTACTGAGAAATACTGTGCAGTAGGGGGAATCATAGTAAGGATTGCAGTGATATCCGGAACCACAGGGTTTTGAGGAATCACTATTTTATTAACCTCTCTGAGGTCAATTACGAAACGGTAGGTATCTTTATAATCAGGGTCACCATCTAGTGGGGCCTTTTTAAGAATCGGTAAAATGGGGCTATTAAAAACATTAGCAGCTGTTTCTTCTACCACTCCTTTCTTAATTAAATCACGAATGACATGCAATAAAGCCTGTTCACCTTCTGGTGAAATTCGATATTGGGGAATACGTGGCAAATGTGCATTTGGCTTTAATGTAATTGATACAGGGGGTATTTTTAACAATCCTACATCTATGTACCCTCCAGCCCAAAGGGTCTGTGGAATTTCAGAAAACTCAGGAGGGAGAGGTGCGTTTTTGACCAAACATTGAGACATACATTCAGTAGGAGGCTGCATGGTCAAATAAACACCATCAGGAGAACAATAAATACGAGCATGCAATTTCTCGCCACAACTGGAAGTAAGCAAGAATGGTGAGTCCACAGTAAACGGGCCGATAGTAAATGGAAGTGGCTTAGAAATGGGGCTTACCACAGGAATTCCTGAGAAACCCACTGATACAATATTTAACCCAGACAGAGCAGCTCCCGGTACCAGTGAATGAGCAACTGAACTATTCATTGCTCCAGTATCCACCAAAAACTTTTCAGATGTCCCCATCAATTGCCCCTGTACATAAGGCCCCTGTTGGTCAACTGGTACTGATACGTGGCCCCTGCTCTGTCCGTGGCTGTCTCATGTATAACCGTTTCCGTCATAGCCATCCTCCCGATAATCCTCATTATATTATTGTCTCCCTTGAGGATCATCAAAATAATTCCTTCCCGTCTCGGCCCTATCCTCGCGTCTCATAGTATTCCGATCAGTACCGCCTTGTCCCCGTCCCCTTCCTCAGTTACAATTTCCCCGTACACTTAATAATGGACACTGAGCTCGCCAGTGCCTCTCTTCTCTACAATTGGAACACTGATTTATCCCTATACTTGGGGTCGGACCCATTCCTCCACCTCGACCCATCATGGCCCTTCTTGGGAATGAACCTCTTCCTCTACCTCCTGCGTTTTGTCCTCTACTAACCTATTGTAACAGCACACTGGTCTTTAATTCCTTAACCTTTTTATCAGACTGGTCTTTGCTCTCATTTTCTCGATGTTCATAATACTGGGCCATGCTAAGAATAACTGATGGGGTCGATGTGGTCCATGTACTTTCAGCAGCCTGTAATAGAGCCATTACTTCAGGCAACAAGTTATTGACAAACCTATTTACTAATAATCGTATTCCACCCTCGGTGGACAGGTCTTGCCCACTAAAGTCGATAAATACTTTCTCAAACCGAGTGAAGAAATCAGACACACTTTCATCCTTTTTCTGCTTACAGGCTGTTACTTTATCCCAATCCACCTTTCGCGGGGGAATAAGAGTTTGCATGTACGTAATGATTCGAGCGGGTATAGCTAAAATCTCGTCTTTAGGCTTATCACCCAGTTTTCGATCCCAAGTCCCTCCAAGTTCTGTAGCATGATCCGAATCATGTACCTGTTTCCATATATCTATTGGGATCAAGAGGCCGAAAAATAACTCAATGTCAGCTAAAGTCATAACGGCCCAATTTGCGGCTTCTGTTAATTCTTTATAATAGGCCGTAGGGTTTTTACGAGGGTCAGGAAGTTGGGCTTTTAAAGTAAGAACCTCACTTCGCTTCCAAGGGGTATAGACCCACTGTTCTTGACAACGTGCCTCTACACGATGTCTGGTCACTTGGCCACCTCCGTCTACTACTTCGGGAATCTCTGGGTGGAAAAGAGGGTGCACTTCTCTCATGGGATACTGTGCCCCCAAATCAGGACATTTCCTATTCATCCGGTCTCTGTATTGTATCAAGGTTTCAACATTCTGAAACACTTCTTTGACCTGTAGTTAGAACTTAAAAGCTCGGTCCCTGATATCACATAATATCTGAGGGGCCAGCCCTTCCTGAAAACATTGCTCCCACAAGGAAATCAATCGGATTGCCATGTGTTCTAATGCTAATTGTTGCGTAACTGGTTCTAAATCTTTCATAGTGCTCCAAATGTCTTCCAAAGTATAAATCGGATTCCGCATCCATTGGGATGCCTGAATCAATATAGCCCGTCTTTCTTCAGTTCTTAAGGACGATCGAGTAAAAACTCATCGACCTGTCAACCCTCCTACAGGGCATCGTGGCGTGACATCTGAAGAGGCAGAGGTCATTCCCATAGGGGTGATCGTCGTTCCTCTAGCTGGGGGCGTTAAAAATACCTGGGACAAGGGAGAGGCCGCAACCGGCCCAGGTAACAAAGTAATCAAATCTGAGGTAGTTGAACGAAGGGTAGGAGGAGCAGACAATGGAACCAGAGGGTGCACGGCTACCGGTGCGGCAGCAACTGTGGGCACTGTTGCTCCAGCCTTCCCTGTCCGATCCACTGGGACCGCCGGATACAAACCTTGGGGAGCATATGGAGGTGGCGGACGGGTCTCTAATAATTCCTCTATTTCATCTTCTGCCTCAGTTCGTGTCACATAACTCTAATCTGTCTGTAATTGAAACTGTCTATCCATTTGTTCGATATTTTTTCTACCCTTTCTTTTTCATATGCCACTGCATTTTGAGTGACAGTCTGTCCTGCTTTAATTTTTCCCAATTTTTCTTCTCTTATTCGCCGCCGTTTCGCCTCCTTCAACCATAAGTTCAGGGAGTCGAACATAGTCTGATGGCTCCTTTTCAAAAACAACTTATTCTGTAAGTAATACATTTTTCTTTCGTCAAACGACCCCGTTAAAGCCCATTGTAATTCTGAGTTATACATAGTGTATTAAACAAAATGGGAGGAATACCATGTTTAACGTACATATTAAAACTGGGACTGCATTCCAGAGGAGCAGGCTGTCTCTCTTTCAGCCGTCCACTTTGCCGACGGCAGCATCCAAAACACAATTTACTAAAACACGACATATTTATGAATTCAATAACTCATACCAATCCAGCCAGAGTTACTCACATGGGAGCGTCCGCTCACCACATACTCTCTCACTTCTGACTCAAACAATTCCACTCACTTAACATACATAAAGTGCATAAGTTTCGATCAATAGAAATACTTCGGTCATAAATTCAAAATACCAAATGACATGTCTTATACTCGAACAGAGCCCGTCGACTCCTGTTCGGGGAATCGATCATGCCGGATTCCAGACCAACAAAGATTCACAAAAGAGACAGTCCAAAGACTGCCCTGAGATCACCAGACAGGCGAACCACGAACCCTCTTACAGACCATCCCAGTTGCTCTTAGGGCTTTTCTGAAGAGGATTCGGCCGAGTGAGCACCCCCCGTGCAACACTAAGGCGTCCGATGTTGGCTCAAATAGTCACCAAACAAGTCTTTGGGGCATCCGCCCGTGCAGTCACTCCACTGCCACGTCAGACCCCCAGATTCCCTGTGGTTCACTAACCACCAAATTCCATACACAGTTAACTGTTTCTCTGAGCCACTTCTCCAAAGTGCTCGTTCCAAAGTCAACAAAGGACTTACAATACAATTCACTCACCCGGTGCACTCAGGTCTGACTGTCCATTCTCCACTGCCGACTTCTTTATGGACCAACACGGTCAGCTGGTCCGAGTTAAGCCCAAAGGACTCCGGCGAAGGGTTATTTAGCAGCTGGGAAGGTCACTGGACTCAAGAGTGGAATTTCCTTTTCTACCACAAACTGGTTTCTCAATTAGGATCCTCTTTCAGTCCACCCACTCGACCAGAACCCCACCCCGTTCCTCTTCTCCTGTTTACAGGAGGGGACAACCCTATCGCGGAGTCCCGGCGGAGTCACCAACTGAAGTACCAAAAATTATATACCATAGAGCTATACTTACCAATAGCCCATATACCTGATTTACCAAGAATAAGTCAGTCGGCAATGGAGAAGGTTCAATCGTTTATTTTGCAAAAGCGCCCTATATAGGGGAGCCTCTCTCTCAACACAGCCCTCAAAGGTGCGCAGAGGAGACTGCTGGATTACATTCAAAACAGTGCATATATACTTTCAACATATCTCATGGAAACCCCGTATATGGAAAAGTACCACTTCTTGTGAAACCAGCAGGAAAACCCATATAAGTCACAACTGATTGATTCGAAACTCAGCTCAAGTTATTCCGGGGCTAGGTCAGTAAAGGTGCCTCCCTTTCGTTCTGGGGCACGGGAGTACAGGCATGGCTCCTTCAAGAATGTGCTCATCCCACAAGAAAGAAAGATGCGACCTTGAGTTTCCTAAGTTGGAATGAATGGTCATTTCATAGCCCAGACCGGCCTTTCAGACCCTCTACACAGTAACAGGTCATGTGCTTTCCTAACTAACGAAAGAGACCCCGGTAAATGAAACCAAAATGGCGTTTGTTCAGTCTAGGTCCGATTCTTATGATATGCATGGGTTGGGTGTATTTACAAGGGGCCTTCCTAAGGTAGCATTGATATATACATTGGATACACTAAGCCAACATTATATAATATCGATTGTATATTCCTTCATATTTCATTTTGTTTGTAATGGATTTTCTAATTCAGAATTTGTTCAGCTGAGTAACACTGTATGCTGTGCGGATAAATTGCTTTTTGAAGGTTATAGAATCTTTTCAACATTTCCTTTGAAAACAGGAAACAAGAAACTCTTATTGTAATCTGATTTTACCCTCATATGCATACTTATTATAAATAGTAAATGCTTTGAAACTTTTTTTATTTCCTTATCATTAGTAAGAGTCAGCTGGTTGTATGCTCTCAGCTACAGTTTTCATCAACTCCAGGATAGTCATTGTGTCTCCTCAAAGGTCTACAGATGACTCAGGACAAAATGGCAGTCATGCGTTTTTTTAGTATTTTAGAAGCTTTTTATTTGGACAATATGTACTGGATTTTGTTTCAATGTGAGAGATTATTAGTGACAGAAATGTATATAATTGTTTCATGTAAAAAACAGATTTCTAACTTGTTTTGTGGTAATTATGCATCCATATTTAGTGGCCATTTATAAAAAAAATTGAATCAATATTAATATACATTGATGTATTTATTTTAATTATGTATATAACTAGATCCATGGTAATAATGCATGTAATTACCGATGCATTTTTTGCAACAAATTGTAAAAAAAGATCATTGTAAAAAGATATGTTGTAAAGGTACTACATAGTGGTACATTGTGAAGCTTTGTAAAAGCGATTGTGATTGAATAGCTTTATTTCGATATATAAACATATCATAAAAGCATTACATTTGTAAAATAAAACACAATTAACAATTAACAACACAGTTAAGAAAATCAACAAGTCAACAGAAATATCAAGGAATGGTTTGATAATTCAGACATGAGGACAAGTTTAACAGACTCAGCAAGAGGACATTATTGGAGCAGCAGTTTCTTTGCAGATCTTATCCGCCAAGCCCAGCCCAAAAATTTTGCCAGACAACAGGCGAAAAAAGGACGAGCATCTGATCGTAATATGCGTAATGCTGCTACATGTGATCTAGTGCCCAGGGTCCTACATAATGGCTTCAGCCAACTCGACCTGGGTGCTGCATATGCGTGACACTCAAACAACAAATGGTTGATGGACTCGACCCTTGAATCACAGAAGGGGCAATATGGGATGGTTTGTAGTGGTGGCTTCCAAGTAGAGGTTAACAGCCCTAGGGGAAGCACTCCTACCCTAAATTTAAAGTACAAAGATCTGTCTCCCGGATTACGAATTAAATCCAGATATAGTTCTCTATAAGGGAGCTCTTTGATTAGAAGGAACTCAGCAACAAATTTACAATGCTTAGAGTTTGACATTCTCTCATTAGCCACCCAGGACCAGTAAATTTTCTTAAGCAACTGTTTAGATGGTGCTGTCCTATTAACCCAATCGTCTCCTAATCCCAATTCGTAGAGAAGCTGCTTGCCTTCCCTGAGCCAGCTAACCTTGTGCCAGCCTGGTAAGGATAGGAGTTCTCTTAGGGCATCTGCATAGCTGCGCAGTTCTGGAACATTCCATATCCGGGCCCATAGTGGGGCGCAACCTAACTTGCTCACATATTGGGCGTGTGCCTGCATCAAGCAAGAGGGGGAGTGTCGGGGTACTGTGGGGTAACTTCATAAGATCTTTATGGAAGTTATTTTCGAGGTAAGTTAAGGTGTTGACTCTCTGTACACCCCACAGTTCCGCACCGTACAGTGCTGCACTCACCACCCTCGCTCTGTAGATGTCTAATAGTGCCCCAATAGGTTTAATAGATGAGGCACGTTGTTCTTTTAGAAAGGCCCCTGTGACCCTCTTATGGGTCAAAAAGACCTTTTGATGATGGGCCTTCCAGTTCATGGTATCGCAGAGTCGAATGCCCAGATAATCAAACTCCTTGACTCTTTCAAGCGGGTATAAGTCTAGGACAGGAGGAATGACAGATTTCCTAGGGGGATTGAGAACAAGGAATTTGGTTTTGCTTATGTTTATAGTTAGGCCCTTGATGTCACAAAAGACCTTAAAGCTAGAAAGCAACTTTTGGATACCAGCTGGAGATTTTGAGATGAGGAGGGTGTCATCAGCAAACAGGAGCGTAGGGATTTTCCTGCCAGCCAGGGTCGGTGCATCTGTTGGTTGTTGAAGAAGATGCTCCACCACTCCGTTAACATAAAGTGAAAACAGAGTGGGGGCTAGCACACAGCCCTGGCGGACGCCCCTGTCTACCGGAATGCGGGATGTTTTTTCCCCCTGGTCACCCCACCTAATCTGGGCAAAGTTGCTTTCATGAAACTTAATTAGCAAACCCAACAGATAAGAGGGAATACCCATCCCATCTAAGACATTCCACAATTGGGCTCGTGGGACCAGGTCGAAGGCAGTCCGCAAGTCTATAAAGACTAAATACAGACTGCCCCCTCCCAATACGACCACTTTCCAATACAACATTAAAAGGCGAAATGTCTGCTCAATTGTACCTGTCCCTGTTCTAAAACCTGCCTGGAAATCTGACAAGACCTGGTTTTCTTCGGTCCATTGCAGGATTCTACCTAGAACTACTTTGCCCGCTACCTTTTGTGTCGAGTCAAGCAGGCTAATTGGGCGATAATTAGCTGGGTCGTCCCAACAGCCTTTCTTAAAAATCGGGACGACCTCAGCGCCCCTCCAAGAATCAGGAAAAGAACCTCCCAAGACAGCCTCGTTCAAGAGTAATACAATCAATCTACTCCATAGATATGGGTTTTCCTTCAACAGATCACCCGGAATTCCATCTGGGCCAGCAGCCTTGTTATTAACAAGGCACCTGATCGCCCCTTCTACTTCCTCAATGCCAAAAGGGTGGTAATTGATTCCGATGGCATCTCGAGATCTGTCTAAGAGACCCATAATTGGTTGTAATACACCTGTTGGAGCAGAATATAGCTTTGTAAAAGCATATTTGGTAAAGCTGTGTGGTAATGTATCATGTTGTAAGGTTGTAATGAAATGCCTTGTTATAACTGGTATTCTGTCTCTGGTGTTGGAAGGACAATTTGATGTTATGTTCCTGTCTAACTACAAATGTATGTGCTCATATTTTATTTGCGCAGTCTAAGCGCATGTATCATTATTGGACTAACGTATGTTGGAATTGCATTGTTTGCATCTGTGTATGTTGTTATGTGCTCTTGATCTTATTCGCTATGGTTGCCTCACTAGATTGTTAATTTTAATCCTTTGCTAGTTTTCAGATCCGGTACTACCGTGACCTGTTGGGGTTACTGTTTGCTGTCGCTGAGGTGAACGAGAACCCCCATCTGCTGCCAAACATCACCCTGGCATTAAAGGTCTATGACTCCTGTCTGTCTGAGAAGCGAGCTGTGGAAGGGGTTCTTTCCATCCTCACTGGAAGGGAAACACTGGTCCCAAACTTTCTATGTCAGTCTCTGCCAATCATGCTTGGCTTTGTTGGTGGTGGTTCATCTCCCAGTTCCATTGCAATGGCTTCGATACTTGACCGATACAGCATTCCTGAGGTACACATTTTAGAGATATTGGAAGAGTGTGAATTGTCTTAATTTGCTTGTCATTGTTTTTTTTTTACCTTTATAAGGAATATGCAATAAGAACCAATAACAAAATTCAGTGGCATAAATCCCAGCCTAAATAACATAGATTAATAGCACTATTTAAGGCCAAATGAATGCTGTTCTGTTGTTGCTAAAATTGTGCACAATGTTCTACCTAGCTAGGCTAGCTCTTTCTGAGACTCATTACACCTCAGTAAATGTGGACTTGTTGTAGGACAGGGGGAAGGGTGAAAAATGAAGCATGGTTGCTGTCATAGTTCTTAACATTGACCATGAGAGTCGGCCACAGATGACAATGTCATCTTTATGACCCCCTTGGCGGCGGTCGCGGAGTCTTTTGGTGTCCGGATCGTGTCGTATGCCGACGACACCCAGCTCCTTTTCTCTTGCGAGAGAGGGGCTGACTTTGACGGGGAGAGTATCCGGAATTGCCTTGGGGCGGTGTTCTCATGGTTCCAACTGAACAGCCTCAAGTGCAATTCCGATAAGTCCGAGGTACTCTTCTTCGGGTGCGACACGGAGCCTAACTGGCAGGCCTGGTGGCCCATCGATATGTTCCCTCCGTCCGGTTCTTCCCCTATGGCTAAGAACTTGGGGGTTAAGATGGACAGGGGGCTGACGATGAAAGCCCAGATCTTTGGGGTGACCGGCACCTGCTTCGGTCTACTAAAAATGCTGCGGAGGTTCCTGCCTCTTTTGTCGGAGGAGCACAGGAGGCTGACAGTGCAGTCCCTGATAGGCTCCAGGTTGGATTATGCCAACATTCTTTACCTGGGCCTACCAGAGTACCTGCTGCAGCGGCTTCAAGTTGCGCAGAACGCGGCGGCCAGGGCCATTTTTGGTCTTAACAGACGCGCCAGCGCCTCCGGGCTAATGCTGACTTTGCATTGGTTACCGATCCGTAAACGGATCGCTTTTAAGGCCATGATATTGGCCTACAAGGCACTCCACGCTGTGGGAGCAAAGCATCTCCAAAAGAGATTGGTCTTTTACCAGCCGGGCCGCTCTCTGCGGTCTGAATCTTTGCTTCTGGCGGCTGTCCCTCATGTCAAGAGAGCTCGCCTGGGCGGCCGCTCTTTCAGTCTGCTGGCCCCACAGATGTGGAATTCGCTTCCACTTCCACTTCTGGGGGCTACTACTCTTCTGGATTTTAGGAGAGGTCTTAAAACTTGGTTGTTTACCCAGTAGGCCTCCCTAGCAGTCCCTCTTCGTCTTTGTGCGTGTTGTGTTCTCTTTTTAATTGTGTTATGTTATTCCGAATTAGTCCCCTTACCTAAAGCGCCGGGACACTCTTTTTGAGTATCCTTTTTTGAGTATCCGTTGCGCTATACAAAAGAATAAATAACATAACATAACATAACTTGAACAGTTGGCTGGGGGTGACTTCAAGTCCTGGTGCATCAAGCTCCAAAGCTGACTCCTTGAGGTCCTCGCATTTGGTTGCACCCTGCACTTGTCTAGCACGTTAACATTACCCCTGATAGATGACCTCCAGTGTCATCAAAGTACTTGGACGAGCTTCTGTCAAGCTGCTTTGAATCCTTCTGTTAAGATATTGACCCATGCATATTCTTGATCTGAAACAAAGGAAGCAGTCAACAAGACTCTTCCCTTGGTACACATTTCTGAACCATGGTCCTTGAATAATTGGAACCAGTGTCTGTGTTGAAATCCGACAATCAATGTGTTATATCATTTTGAAGTTGGTGAGCCCTTCTAATCCTGCAGGAGCCTGTGCACTGTGTGAATACTGTATTCTGGGATCAGGAAGACACACACTTTTCCCTCCTATGGCGGTTGTAGCTGGTCCATAAGGAATGTTTATTTGTCCCATATTTGATCCAAAGAATGCAGAAAATGATAGGAAGAGTGGAGATGCTGAGAAGGAACTAGCTGGGGCACTGTGACTACTTCAATAACTATTGGGGATATATCCCTTGAGCATCACCCAAAATATGCAATGGGTCCAATACTCAACAGGGACACCCTAATCCTCTAAAAGCCTCCCACAAAGATTTAAAGAAGAGCTCTTTCATGGCAACTAGAGGGATATCCCAATGTGAGATGTATGTAATGGTTAGCAGAGTATCCTGAAAAAAGAAAACAAAAGTGAATTAAAAATGCCTCTCAGTGGATGATATTCAAACTGTAATCACTCTGTCCAATGACAGAGCAGGGATGCAAAGTCACCCTTTAAGTTATAATGGGGTCAACAAAAACATATGGGTTTATGTAATTCCTAATGACCCTCAAATTAGGTATATGGCATTAACCAGGATCAGTATTCAAAGATCTGATCACTCTGCACCAAATGACTCAAGTGACAATTACAAATGTTTCATCCACACAATTTGTGGATTGACAAGGGCAAACAATATCGGCAATATCCTGGTATGTCAGTCTCAACTCGCCTAAACATTTAGATAGACATGGGCAGGGCTCACTGCAGGTCTGCTGCCTTCTCAGCCAGCATGTCTACGGCAAGGAGCCTGGAAACTCTGTTTTCAGGGATCAGAGCACACATTCCTCCGTCCTGGGCTGCTTTCAGATGGCCCATGGGGAATGTTCAATGTCCTAGATTTGATCCCAAATTCTAAAGAATGCTGAACATGACAGAAAGAGTGTGAGAGGTTCAGCGAATGGGCAGAAGCACTGTGACGAGTTCAATGAGTACTGGGAATATTTCCCATGAACACAGGGATCACTATTTGTGGACAGGAAAAAAGGGAATGCAAAACATGCAGATTCCCAGGTCTAACATGTACCCAGAAAGTTATTACAAAAAACAAGGCAAGAACCTAAATGTTGCATACACATGGAGTTCAATGGACTTCATCATGTACTCAGTCAGACGCGCATAGACTTCATATGCAACAACAAATGTACAAACAAACTCACACACATACACACACAGACACACACCCACACCTCAAAGCAACCACCTACAAGGTTGTTATCTTAACTTCATCCTTCATCAAGTGCTTTGTAGAAAAACTCGATCACCCCTACTCACCATTGTCAATGCTTCTCTTACTTTAAGTAGCTTCCCCAGGGCAGTGAAGACCCATCCAGGTCATTCCACGCCTGAGGAAACCCACACTAAATCCTCGTGAACTTGTCAACAACTGTCCCATCACCCATTTGCAGTGTATTGGTCAAGTCACCAAACAAGCAGTCAATAAACAGCTTCTCTGTCACATCAATTTCCTGCATAATTATCATCCAGCTTTAGACAGCACTGCCGGAAAAAGAGAACTACCTTTTAAATCACAAATCGATTACTTTTTTAGCACAGATTTACAAAACACATGACTCCAGATATTACTGATCCTCTCAGCCATTCTACTCTAGACCACGAATTTAATAATAAAATGAGATTCTGTGGAAACATCCTTCACTCGTTGTCCTCCTGCTTATCTACACAAAATCTATTCATTCACACAGGAACCTCCAGGTACCAGAAATTCGGAATCTGCTGTGTTATTTCCCAGGGTCCCTTATTGTGACAAGTCATCTTTAACCTCATCAAGGAGTTCCTATGTACTTGATTTAAAGCTCACAAAATGAAAACACACCAATACTATGACACCACACAACTGTATGTGAAAATCTCCTCTAATCCAGACATCCAGAGCCTCAAAAACTTTAACTCCCATCCAGAACTGGGTGTCTGGCAGCTGCTGAAGGTTAACCCTCCCAAAGCAAAATGCCTAATGTTCACCAACAACCAGAAGCATCAACTGGTCTAAACCTGGCTCAACAACATGAAACTGGATGGATTCAAACCTCAACATTCACCTAATGCCAAGTCACTCCGATCCAAAAAGGACGCTGATTTCATCCTCACCTAGAGCATTGCCAAGAAAGACAAGAGGCCTCATACCCGCTGTCTAACTTCTGATGAAAGTAAAACCATTCCTCCCAGAGAGCCGTTCAAAACTGGGCTATGGATAGTCCTGCTCAGCAGCCTTACAACATCCATACTGGGACTTTAAGGGCAGCCTATATGCTATATTGTGCCTCATTAGGACCAGAAGAAATAGGACTATGTCACCCCCACCTTGATGGAACTCCATTGACTCCATTTGCCGGCCTGCATAATCTCCCAAACCAGCTTAGTCATCTATAGACGCATTACTACGGGTACCCCACCATCTCATTGAAATGCTTGTCACATTCACTGACTCTCAGCATATTTCCCTTCAAGACACCATCAGACTGGAGGCAAAGAAACGCCAAAAAAAGAAATAAAAGAAGGCAACAGGCCTTCAAAACATTTAGAACCAGGTTATGAAACAACACATCCATCTGAAATGCTGCACCCCTGCTCCAATTAGGCAAGAGCTGAAGGCACACCAGTTTAAAGAACATGGTCCATGATGGAGTAACAGTCTACATTCATTCCTAGTGACTAGCTAGCCTCATAAAACAATGACTGCCTGTTTACTTTGACCCCATACACTCATTTGCTACCTTTGGGCTTGGGTTATGCTTTGAAAATATATGCATGTATGTATATGGTATTCCGGTTGCTACAGCCTAACCAAAAGGCAGGAGAGCTCTGTACAAAGATCATCATAAAGGCAATGAGTAATAAGAGAGGAAGCTTGGTCGTATATGGTTAATGCATTGTGATGTAGCATTCATAAAAGAGGTGCATCTTCAAGCCTTTCCAAATTAGAGCAGTATTGGGGCAGTCCTGAGACGTTGTATTAGATCATGGCTGCATTATTAGAAAAGGCCTGTTGTCTTGTTCTGTCTTGCTCTTTCTTTTTGACACATCCTAGTATGCTGTCTGATGGCGTTCTGGCTACAGGTCTGCTGAGATCCACCACAGATGGTGAGCTTGCCTGAAAGGTATGTGGGGGTGTTGATAACTTTCTCAATTATGCATCTTGGTTTGAAGATGGTGCAAGTCGGCAAGGGGAACCAATGGAGTTCTGTCAGGATTGGGGTGATGTAATTATATTTCTTCCGGCTACTTACAGCTGTGTCTGTGTGTGATAATCTCAATGGCACTGCTTATGGTTGTGCAGTAGGAAGATCGACATTGCCATGTTAGTGATTCTGCCTGTCACCATCATGCATGCCAGAAGTGCTGTAGAAGGATCCCCTGATCCAGTCAGTGCATCAACATCTAAGTTAAACTGAGTATGAGTGTGTGTGTGTGTGTGTGTGGTGTGTGTGTGTTTGGGGTTTGGGTGGTTTATGCGTGACTGCCCTGGATGTCAAATGTTTACGTGTGTTCAGGCAACTCTCACCTCTTCACCATATTGTTTTCTCCTATTCCCTTTTCCGAAATTATTAAGTATTTATTTCAGGATTGAATTCAATCAATCAATCAATCATGCCATTTGTATAGCGCACTACTCACCCGGGAGGGTCTCAAGGCGCTTGGGGGGAGGGGTATGCTACTGCTCGAACAGCCAGGTCTTGAGTTGTTTCCTGAAGGCGAGATGGTCCTGGGTCAGCCGAAGGTGGATGGGGAGGGAGTTCCAAGTCTTGGCAGCCAGGTAAGAGAAGGATCTTCCTCCGGCGGTGGCTCTTCGGATGCATGGTACGGCTGCGAGGGCGAGGCTGGTGGACCGTAGCTGGCGGGTGGGCGTGTAGAAGGTCAGGCGGTCATTGAGGTACTTGGGGCCCAGGTCGTGGAGAGACTTGTGTGCGTGGGTGAGGAGCCGGAACGTGATCTTCTTGTCGACGGGGAGCCAGTGCAGGTTCCTCAGGTGGCTGGAGATGTGGCTGCGTCGGGGGACATCCAGGATGAGTCGGGCGGAGGCGTTCTGGATAGGCTGGAGTCTTTTCTGTAGCTTGGCTGTGGTTCCGGCGTAGAGGGCGTTTCCGTAGTTCAGTCGGCTGGTGACGAGTGCCTGGGTGACAGTCTTCCTGGTCTCGGTCGGGATCCAGCGGAAGATCTTGCGAAGCATACGCAGGGTGTTGAATCACGATGAGGAGACGGTGTTGACTTGTCTGGTCATCGAGAGGGAGGGGTCCAGGATGAAGCCCAGGTTGCGTGCGTGGTCGGTTGGCTTGGGTGCGGTGCCCAGGGCTGGGGGCCATCAGGAGTCGTCCCAGGCGGAGGGCGAAGAACCCAGGATGAGGACTTCCGTCTTGTCCGAGTTCAGTTTCAGGCGGCTGTCCTTCATCCACTCGGTGACGTCTTTCATCCCTTCGTGTAGTCAGGTTCTGGCGGTGTCGGGGTCTCTGGTGAGGGAGAGGATCAGCTGGGTGTCGTCATTTCAGAGGTCATTTAATAAATCAATCAATAGGGTATTTTAAGCACTCTACTCACCCATGGGGGTCTCAAGGCGCTGGGGAGGGAGGTCGGCAGATCTGTTTTGCCAAAGAGCCGGGTCTTGAGAGTCTTCCTGAAGGTGTTCAGGGAGGGGGCACGTCCGATGTCTGCCAGTAGCTTTTTCCCGGTCTTGGCTGCAATGTTGGAGAAGGATCTTCCACCTGCTCTGGCTCTGTGGGTGTGAGGGGTTTCAGCCAGTGTGAGGTTAGAAGATATGAGGTTCCTTTTGGGTACGTGGAAGTTGATTCTGTTGTTGAGGTATTCGGGTCTGGTGTTGTGGAGGCATTTGTAGGCGTGGGTGAGGATTTTGAAGGTGACTCTTTTCTCCACTGGGAGCCAGTGGAATCTTTGTAGGTTGGGTTGTTTGAATGTTTGAATGCTGGGGTATTCAAGGATGAGTCTAGTGGCGGTGACTGTTTGGTCTGGAGTTTGCAGAGTAGGGACTTGTTTATGCCGCCGTAGAGTGCGTTTCCATAGTCCAGTCTGCTGGTGATGAGTGCGTGAGTTACTGTTTTGCTTGACTCAGGGGGGATCTACCTGGAAGTCTTTCGGAGGGTGCGGAGGGTGTTGAAGCAGCTGAAGGTGAGAACATTTCTTTGATATGTTTATAGATCTTTTGAAACATAGGTGTACCTTACACAAGTTACAGTTTATATCTCTTTATATGTTGTAGCTTGTTGTGAATAACATTAAATCCTGCAAAATGTCACCATTTGTCTTGAATGCAGTGAAACCTAAAGCTCAGGGAAATTATAATACCATATTGGTGTGTTCATTGTGCTTTCTATTTAGGTCAGTTATGCAGCAGTGCACGATGTGCTGAGTGACAAAGCCCAGTTCCCATCATTTCTACGCACTGTACCACCCATGAGACCTCAGTCTACAGCATTTGCAGTGTTAGTAAAGCACTTTGGTTGGACTTGGATAGGGCTGGTATCTGAAGATGATGACATGGGCTACATGTGGAGCAAAGATCTAAATGAGGATTTGAAGAGTGTAGGAGTCTGCGTGTCTTTCTGGGAGAAAATCCATGGCATGTACCCAAAGGAAACGATGAGGAGCATCGCTGAGAGGATACGTAGCTCCTCTGCCAGGGTTATCATCTGTGATTATATCGAAATGGACTTTATACCACTTCTGCAGGAGCTGAATGACTTGAACGTAACTGACAGAATGTGGATTTTTTCAACTCGTTTAACAATAACTCCAGATTATGTTCCAAAGTCGTCTTTGAGACTACTGAATGGTTCCCTGGTAATGGTACTCCATGCCCCAGGTATGCCCAAACTCAAGCCCTTCCTAGAGAGCCTTCACCCCTCAAGGTTTCCTGAAGACATTTTCATCCATCCCTTCTGGGAGGCAGCCTTTGGGTGCAAGTGGACAGCCAATGCCAGCTCTTCGGGATCAGGGCTAGTTAAAGCTATGGATGGGGAGCTGCAGTGCACTGGCACAGAGGTGCTTGAAGATCTTGAGTCAATGTTTGTATTGTCTGATATGAGTTATACTTATCACATTTACCTGGCAGTGTATGCCCTGGCACAGGCTCTGCAGGACCTGATCTCATGCACACCAGGGATGGGACCCTTCCAGAATAGCCGCTGTGCTGACGTACAACATCTAAAGCCCTGGCAGGTAGGAGGATATTGATTTATAGTTTGGTGTTTTTTTGTTGATTTAGAAACAACTATAGGCCGCATTAGAATGCCTGAAGACTGATCTATAAACATTCAGGGTATTATTTCCTTATTTGAGAAGAACTTGATTAATAGTGTCTCAAAAAATGTTATTCTGTGAAGAAATACCAAATTCTACCAATGTGAGAGTCGTGGTCACACAGGCAAGAAGCCTCCATTTTTTCATTCATTCAAAATAGTGAAACACATTCCTAACTGCCCAAAGAATGTCCGCTTTGATTTCGAAAGTATTGTGGGGGACACGAAGAGAATCAACCCAAGGCTAGAACTACTGTAGCTCAATTCTCAGGAATGACCTCTTGAAGAACCTCTTTCGACTTTTATCCCAGCGGAAAATCCTGAATGATCCACGTACTTGGCTGCCTACAAAGCCTACGTCATTCACAAGTCTGTTGCGACCTGAACCCTTACACCTTTTCTCTTTAGGGTAGAATATTTTTTCTCCGGAATGTTTCTCCCAGAAAACAAAGGTGGGCAAGGGAAGTATGCTCTGGAGGGACGGGTGGAGATGGAAGATAGGTCAGATAAAACTCAAATATTTGGAACATTAGATCAATAACTTTGAACCCCTATCCCACTCGCTTCCAGGGTCTGAGGAAAGTTGTGGTTCATTGGTGTGAGTGCCCCATATACGACCTATGCCTGAAAATGAGTCATTAAGTGCATTGGCTACTCACTTATGCTTTGTTCGCAAAATAATTTGTTGCCTCATCTTTGTTGTATTCCTCCTGATTGGTTCCATCAGCGTTCCCAGTCCCAGGCCTCGTGTTAGTCTGTTCTGTTGTGTTGCCTTATTTCTCCTAATTTACTCCTCACAGTTGTACCAGTGTGTTGTCAGCAGCATCCTAGAGCTAAAGCCACACCTGCTATGGAGGCCAGTAACCCTACTGTGTGCATACTGTTTATGTGGTGCTCTAATCTATAGCATTATATCGACCAGTCCCTTTCTGTTGTACACCTCTGCACACAGGACAGCATGCAGTGACCCAGACTGGGATACCGGGGAAGGAGGCATTAGATGAGCCCTGCTATAAATGGGGGTCTCTAGTTGGCAATGGCTTGCACCTTTGTCCAAGTAGGCACCCTTCTTCCTGGTCATATTAAGGGGGATATACTTCTAAAGTAACCCCTGCTCACCCCCTTGATAGCTTGGAATGAGCAGATAGGCTTATCTCAGAGTCAATGTGTGAAGCATTTAATTTTATTTAAATTGTACATATCATCATAGTCATACTGTTGCACAGTTATGTCACATCAGAATATAATCATCACGAGTTGTATTGCATGCACATATATAGTGTGCATCTGTTTCTGCAATTCAAACAAGAACTCAACCTAAACAACTACCGTCTGACATTCACATTAAACATACTGTATATTTATTTGTGTGCACAATTATAAGGTCATGCGGCTATGGTGTTACAATTCTATGTGTCTGTCCCCAACTATTGCACACATCTTGGCTCTGTTTATTAATTTTGACTTGCTCGATCTATGACCGCCTCTGTCCACCCATCCATTTTTCTGCCCCTACATCCCTGTTTCTTTGACGTCCGTTACTCATCCCACTCTTCTCGGCCTCTTGCTCCCAACCAGGCAATAAATGGTTCCCATATGTCCTTTGGACGGGATCTGCTAGGAATTAGCTCCCAATAATGGGACAGTTGATCTTTGCAGTAGGTAGCGCTTGATACCCATTCCGGCACCATTGGATGCCTCTGTTTTTTTCCAATGCAGCGCCACTTGCCCCTTAGCCAGGAGCAGCAAAATGGCTATTAGTTTTCTTTTTCCTTTAGGTGCATCTAGGACATAACCCAACAGCGCAATCAACAGAGTACCCTCTAGGGAATAATTTGTTATTTGACCAATATGCTTAAAAACTGCTGACCAAAATGATGCTATTAGTCTACAGTCCCATGCCAGGTGGAGAAAGGTGGCTCTCTGATAACCACATCTCCAACATCTTGTGTTTGGGTGCTGCCCCATGCGATGTAGGTAATTAAAATGAATGTTATGTTATGTTATGTTATTTTATTCTATATAGCGCACAGATGCCGCAGCCAAGAGGCGTCCCGGCGCTTTTGGAGATGGAACACACAACACAACAGAGAGGACCAGATAACACCAAGACTAATCAGAGGAGAATAGATGAGTTTTTAATTGTTTCCTGAACTGGAGCAGATCAGGGATGCAACGAAGTGAGGCAGGCAAAGAATTCCATAATGTTGCCGCCATCACCGAAAAGGAACGGCCGCCCATTCTGGATTTTTTAAAGCGAGGAACAGTGGCCAAATTTGACCCAGCAGACCGAAGGGATCTTGAGGGAACATAGTGAAGAATGGTCTGGGTGAGAATAGGAGGGGAGGCCAGGTTTAGAATTTTGAAAGTAACGCACAAAGCCTTGAACTTAATTCTTTTGCCTACTGGGAGCCAGTGGAGGTCGCGGATAATGCTACGAGCAGAGACAAATTTAGGGAGGCCGACCAGCATCCTGGCCGCCGTATTTTGTATCCGCTGAAGACGGGCCAACTCGGCTTGATTAACACCCAAAAACAGGGAGCTGGCATAGTCCAATCTGGTCAACACCATAGCTTGGACTATAAGCTGCCGAGTGTCCGCGTTGAAAAATTTAAAAATGGGCCGTAGGCACTGTAAAGTGCCAAAACAAGTTCCCGCGACACATTTGATGTGGGGAATAAATGACAGTTGATCATCAAGCCATACGCCCAGATTTTTGACTTCAGTTACAGGAGAGGGAGCATGTCCCAGTTCAGGAGGCCACCATTGGTCTCCCCATAGCTCACTGTCTCTACCGAAGAGAATGACCTCCGTCTTGGTGGCGTTGAGTTGTAAGCGATTATTCGCCATCCAACCGGCGACAGCTTTAAGGGCTGCCTGAAAGGTGGAGGCGCTCATATTGGAGTCGCCATTGAGTGACACAACCAACTGAGTGTCATCGGCGTATGACACTATTGTAAGACCGAAGCTGGCAGCTACGTGCGCCAATGGTGCAACATACAAATTAAAAAGGGTGGGGCTGAGGGCCGAACCCTGTGGAACTCCCTGTAGAATGGGGCGAGGGGCAGAGATATAAGGAGGTGTGGAAACTTTAAAGGTTCGATCCGTGAGAAATGATCGAAACCATTCAAGTGCTTGTTCCTCAACTCCAGCCTCCGCAAGGCGGTGTAACAGGATCTGGTGGGAGACCGTGTCGAAGGCGGCACTTAGATCCAATAGGATCAGTGCCGCCGTCTGACCTTGGTCTAGTATTTTCCTGATATGTTCTACCACCGCCAAGAGGGCGGTCTCGGTACTATGACCGGCTCGAAACCCATTCTGGGAGTTGTCTAGTATATTTACTTCTTGCAGATGGAGGGATAAAATCCTATTGGCGTGAGCTTCGGCTATTTTAGCCATCCAAGGAAGGAGGGAGATGGGTCGGTAATGCTCTGCTTTGGAAGGGTCGAGAGAGGTTTTTTTTAGAATTGGTAAAATAGTGGCCTGCTTCCAAGCAGTGGGAACACTACCAGTTCTAAAAGAGAGATCAATTAAGCTCTGCATCGCCGGGTAACAGCAATCGGCAAAATCGCGGAATTGCATGGGTGTCATAAGGTCATCCGGAGAGCCAGACTTAACTTTGATCGCCAGATTTAAGAACTCCTCTTGGGTCGGACCTGTAATAGCTAATAGGGATTTGGAGACCAGGGGGGCACTATTAATTTCCCTGACAAAAGGCAGAGCAAAAGACCTATATATGGCCTCCACTTTTTCAACGAAGAACGATGCCAGATCCTCACAGTGTGTCATGGAGGCAGTAAGCGTGGAGGCAGTTCTTTTATTGGTGAGGTCTTTGCACACCCTAAAAATGATCTTGGTAGGGTTGGTGCTGTTTTTTATTTCCTGTGAGTAGAAAGCAGCCCTGGCAGAGCATATAGCCCTATGGTACGTTCTGGTGCAGGATCTATAAGCTGCTTTAAGAACAGTATCATAGTTTCTGCGCCAGGCACGTTCAGCTTTTTTACAAGATGATTTCAATACCCTAAGGGAATCAACATACCAAGGACTAGGGGAGCCCGATTTAGCTTTGCTCCACCTAGCTGGTATAAGGGTATCCAGAGACTGCTCAAGCCATTTACAAAAGTCGTCATAACCACGGGAAACTTCCTCAGGAGGTTGGGGATGATGCTGCAGCAAAAGGTGATGAAAATGCTCCAGGTTCAGGTTTCTCCAAGGACGCTTAAGAGTCTTAGGCAGGTTGTTATTGGCTGGAGGGTTGTTAATAGTGATGCGCGTTTCGATCAGATAATGATCTGTCCAGGCCATAGGCTTTGGCTGAAGCACTTCAATATTGGAAGAGATGTTCGTCAGAACAGGATCCAACAGGTGTCCACCGATATGGGTCGGGAACTCAACTAGTTGGACTAATTTAAATGCCTCAAGATCAGAAAGCAAACTATGGACTGAGTTGGAAAGTGGGGCATCCATATGAAGATTAAGGTCACCAATGACCGTAAAATTATTGGTTTTCAAAACTAAAGAGGAAACCACATCTGGAAGACTGACACGAAACGCACCATCAGGACCAGGAGGCCTATAGATTAAGAGTCCCGCAAAGGTGAAGTGGGGACTAACAGTGATGTTGAAGTGTGCACTCTCGCATCCAGCTATAATAGTAGGAGACCACACACAAGAATAGCGATTTTTTACCGCGACTGCGATGCCTCCACCTCTACCAATACGATGGGACCTAAGTCCGTAGTTTGGTGATAAATGTTTTAGTTGTGTACAACAGAAGGCCCATTGTTTGTCGGTCATGGCAATGTCTGCTTCTACCTCCCATTCTGCTTTTGAGTTGACTATAGTCATAGGGAACTCACCTTGAGTAATACTGTAAAGGTGTGTGATTAGTTTATGTGCTGAGGGCACGGAGATAGTATTTTCCAGTGCAGGAAGCACAGGGGGTGTTTGTGGCAATTCTTCATATCTGGCCCTGCAAGGTGCTCTGAGCTGCTCTGAGCTGCTCTGATCTGACAGTAGCACAGCGTATCCAGTGCCGTAGCTGGTGTCTCCTTGCACATTTGTTGTATTGTTATAAATTTGTCTTCTGGGAATAGATCTTCACCTGTCAGGAGTGCGTGGGCTGCCGACCTTTGCTTGGTAGCAGCGTCCAGCAGAGGTGCAATCAGTGGGTTCCCGCCTATCGGCATGGATCGGCATGGATGGCGCAAATAAAGCTTTTCGGTACGCTCTCTTTGCTAACCCCCGCTATGCCCATCGGAGTGATTCAACTGTGTCTATCTCCTGCTGAGAGCATTTATATTGGTGATAGATTGCTGTATTTAGTGGGAGGGGAGCCACTTTGTCAAGTTCTATCGCCACGTGTGGCTTATATGGCATGGGATGTTGCCCATAATGGAGGAATTTCGCCTAGGCGCAGTATGCATACAGTTCAAAGTCTGGGGCTCCTAAGCCTCCTTGTGTAAAGGGCAGAGTTAGGATAATCCAGGATATGCGGGGTTGTTTACCAGCCCACAACAGGTCTAATACGCTCAAGCGTAACCTTTAAAAAAATGAGTATCAAGGGGCATAGGTATATTTACCAATAGGTACAACAGCTTCGGGAGTATTACCATCTTTATGATGGCTATACGGCCTGCTAGAGACAATGGCAAAGTTCTCTACTGTTGCACCTTACCCTCCAACCAGTCTATCGCTCTCCCATAGTTGGTCGTCCACAAATCCCTCTCGATGACCAGACAAGTCAACGCCGTATCGTGATTGTGCTTCAACACCCTGCGCATGCTCCGTAAGGTCTTCCGATGGATCCCCACTGAAACCAGGAAGACAGGCACCCAGGCACTAGTCACCAGCCGACTGAACTACGGGAACACCCTCTGTGCGGGAACCACTGCCAAACTACAGAAAATACTCCAGCGCATACAGAACGCCTCCGCACGACTCATCCTGGGCATCCCTCGCCGCAGCCACATCTCTACCCACCTGAGAGACCTGCACTGGCTCCCAGTCAACAAGAGGATCACGTTCAGACTCCTCACCCACGCACACAAGGCTCTCCACGACATGGGCCCGAAGTACCTCAACAGCCGCCTCACTTTCTACACATCCACCCACCAGCTACGATTGGACAGCCTCGCCCTCGCCGCCGTACCACGCATTCGAAGAGCCACCACTGCAGGAAGATCCTTCTCCTACCTGGCGGCCAAGACATGGAACTCCCTCCCCATCCACCTACGGCTGACCCAGGACCACCTCTCCTTCAGGAAACAACTCAAGACCTGGCTTTTCGAGCAGTAACGGACCCCTCCCCCCAGCGCCTTGAGACCCTACTGGGTGAGTAGCGTGCTATACAAATTGTTGATTGATTGATTGATTGATTGCTTTAAATCCCGGCTTATCCATATTCCTAGATATCTGATCGGCCCATTGTATGGGGAATTCTGTGTCAAACGGAGTAGTGTTTTCTGTCAGGGGCAATAGCATTGATTTAGTCCAGTTTATCTGGATACCCATGAGGCCTCCATAGCGTATCATTTCCTTCATCACTGGCGCGAAGTTTGTTTCTGAATTTACTAGATATACTGTCATGTCATCTGCATACATAGAGATAAGTAGGCCTCTGTATGTGAACCTGATGCGTCATTGTGTATGATGGTGTCGAAGGCAAGCTGCCAAGGGTTCCATAGCAATCCCGAACAGAAGTGGAGAAGTGTGGCTCAATGGTTAGAGCGGCAGACCCTGATGCAGAGGTCTAGCCCGGGACCAGGGTTCAATTCCCCGCCTCGGCGGGTCTTGGGCTCAAAAATTCCACAGACCTGATAATTCTCGCCTCGGTGCCTATTCCAATCATGGAGTCCCACTCTGCAACTCTGGTCACTAACTTGCCTAATCTCCACAACGGCCCCCACAACGCTAAGGATGCCTGGCCTCCACCTTGGGGGTTCCCAGGAGTGGACACCTCACAGGGAAAGCCAGAATGGGTTCCACAGCGGTATTTGTGCAAACACCTTGAGACCCTTGCGGGTGAGTAGTGCGCTATACAAGTATCAATTTACAAGTGGCAAGAGCGGGCAGCCTTGTCTTGTGACTCTTCTTATGCTAATTCGTTCTGAAATTAGGCCATTCACCCTAACTCTCGCTGTGGGAGCAGTGTATAGTAGTCAGATTTGGTTCATAAAAGTGGGACTCAATCCCATACGTGCCAATATTGTGAAAATAAATAAAGGGAATCAAACGCCTTTGTGGCATCCAGGAGGGCTGCTGTGGCCTGCACGTGTGGAGCCAGGTAATGCAACAGAGCGAATATGGTTTGCAGATTGTGCGCCGTCAAGCGACCTCGTATGAAACCTGACTGGTCTGGAAATGCTATCATTGGAAGAAGGGGCTGCAACCTATTTGCCAATAATTTTGCATATATTATAGCATCCAGATTTATCAAGGATAGAGGATGGTATGACTCTGGCTGGGTTGGATCTTTGTCCAGTTTAAGCTGCGTAATTATTGTGGCCTCTTGCAGGGTCTGTGGTAACATTCCAGTATCTTGGGCCTCCTGATAAACCTGTAAAAGTCTCAGGGCACGAATATCTACATACTCCTTATAAAAGGCCGCCATCAGGCCATCAGCGCCTGGGGCCTTGTCAGCTGGCATCCTGTTGATTACTTGTCTTAT
Organism: Lissotriton helveticus; assembly: GCF_964261635.1. Taxonomy (NCBI): domain Eukaryota; kingdom Metazoa; phylum Chordata; class Amphibia; order Caudata; family Salamandridae; genus Lissotriton; species Lissotriton helveticus. The sequence goes on along the minus strand of NC_136064.1, from coordinate 145,651,597 downwards.
ATCCTCTAGTGTAAATGCCAAGTCCATATTTTCGCAGTGCTCTTGATTAAACAAAACCAATGCTATTGTGTCCAAGTATTCTGTAATGTCAGTCTCTGAAAGATCTGTCTGAGTAGTGTACAGATTCGTGTAAAATTGTGTCATGGTGTGCAGTATGTCAGGCGGTGTACGTGAGGGCGGCGCGTTTTGATTTTGAAGTTCAGTAATATAGGCCAAACCCCTTGGCTTACGCAGGAGACCTGCTAATGTTTTCCAGGGACGGTCTCTTTCCCCAAATTTCCGTGCATGTGCGTATTTGTGCAAATATTTAACTTCCCTAGCTGCCTCTTCTTGAAATGTTGTTAGTTTGCTTCTAATGTGAGCTAATGTCACAGACGATAGTGTAGTACAATGTTTGCGCTCTAAGTCTCTGATCTCCCTCTCCAATCCTGCATCAGTATTGCGTAGGTCACGCAGCACTCCTGTTTTCAGTGCTATGCATACACCACAGGTTACTACCTTAAAAGCCTCCCAGAGGGTTCCCGGTGAATATACTATTCCTTCATTTATGTCAAAATAGTCCGTTATTCTTTGCCTGAGTTCTGAGTTCTGATCTAGTAAGACACCCAATGGGAATCTCCTGCTAAAGGGCTGTATATATGACTTAGGTATGTTTAGCGTTAGTTGCACGGGTGAATGATCTGAAAATGTACGTGGATCGTGTACTGCGCTGTCAACCCAAGCATGCAAATCTTTGGAGGTGAGACAGTAATCTATTTGTGACCATGCGTTTCTTTGGTGGGTTATGCAAGTCCCCTCCATGCTGTTCGGATGTAATGCCCTCCAGGAGTCTACAAGCAGGAATTCATCTATAGTATCTTTTAGCATGGATGCAACATGTGTATTGTGCGTTCTAGAAGTTCCAATTCGGTCAGCATCCATTGATAGGACCACATTAAAGTCACCTCCCCATAATATCGCTACGTCTCCTAGTGTTTTGATCACCCTCCATACTTGCTGTAAAAATATTCAGGACAGTCCGATTTGGGCCCCTAGGTGTTAACTATTACTATCTAGCTGTTATATAGTACTCCCTTCATCAGAATATACCTTCCTCATCTGTTGCAGTCTGCTGCGTCTGCCAATGTAGGCCTTTTCGGATTAACACTGCTACACCCCAAAAGTGGCCTGAATATCCAGAGCTGAAGACCTCCCCCATCTATTGTTTTTCAGTGTTGCCAGTGATGTGCTCATCAAGTGCGTTTCTTGTAATAAACAAATATCCACTGCATGCCTGGCCAAGTAAGAGTGTGCTTATCTAGTTTTTCTGCGGTCGTTCAGCCCCCTTATATTCCAAGTAAGGCATTTGAGGGATGTCACTTCATTACCATACATCGATAATGACCATGAACTATATTACCGGCCAGGCGTCTTGTCTGTTAGGTGTGTATCAGTAGTGTATCCCATACCATGTATTGTGAGCCATCATTTCTGTCAATAGTTATTAGCATGTGCAGTAGTACATCTACGTATGCATCTGCCAGATGAATGTGTCGAAGGAAACAAAGAAACAGTTAACTCCCATCCCCCCCCCTCCCTCCACCCACACCAACCCCCCAATCAGATTGTGTTTCCCCTGCAATATGTTCATTAACTTTAGCAGGTCTCATACATGACGGGAGTAGTTGGAAGTCATCCCTCTGGGATGTGTGGGACCGCCGGCTAACACCCCTGCCCTGGTCCGCAGGGTGGCCTTGCACTCAAGGTACAATTTGGAGTCTATGATTACAATTGGCTTCATTGAACAGCATTTATAGGACATTTCAACTAAATTCCCCTATATACTCCCCACTGCCCTTCTGGAGATTTTGCCTTGTCTGACCCTTATGTAATTAACCGGTGTCATATGTAATATTATGCAACTGGGCACTTATCAGCAAGATCAGGTTCTTGCGTCAAAAGTTCTGGAATCTGTCATTATCACTAAGGTTGCTCTCTGTGCGATCTTCCAGTACAGAGGGCTGCTGTTTCTGGTCTCTCGCCATCTGTTTAGAGTAGTTCATAGCTGCTTTCGTGTACATGAAGAAAGTGGCATGGCCCGACCCTGAATTTTGAGCTTGTTGAGATAGATCAGTGCATACTTGGTTCCAACCTGTTGAAGAATTTTCTTGGCCAGAAGGAATTCCCGGTGCGCGGCCTGCACTTGCATCGTAAAGTCTGGGTAGAATGACACTTCATTTCCTTGATATTTAAGGAAATCGGTTCTCTGGCTAGTCTCAATATCGTGTCTCGATCGCGATAATTTAGTACTTGGGCCAAGATAGGTTGTGCTGGGGCTCTCGATTGTGGCCTGGGGCCCAGAGTACGATGGGCACATTCAATTAGAGACATTTGGGATAGCTCAGCTCCAAACAGCTCTTTCATCATAGTTTCAATATACTTCTCCATGTTAGGTATGTCTGTGGATTCAAGAATTCCTGTAATTCGTACATTATTTCTGTGCAAACTAGCTTCCAAATCTTCGTTCTTGGTTTGTATGACGTTCAGTATTGTGTCCATTTTCAACAGTTTGTCCTGTGTCTCCTTTTGACAGTCTTCAGCTTCCGAGACTCTCATTTCAAGAGTATCTAGACGGTTGTCATGTATGTTTACCCTGTGCATTATTCTATCCATGCGCTCAGCTAATGTGTCTATTTTAGATCCTATCTCTTGGAGAATCTTTTTGAGATCTTTAAAAGTTGACGCGGATATCCTCATCCTGTACTGGTCTAGCAGCTATGTCTTCAGCATTATCTGTCGCGGTGTTGTCACCTTCAGCTTGTTTATTCAATTTTTTATCAACATTGATCTAGGGTTAATGGGCATCTGGTTTACCCATCCTGTCTTTGAGTTGGTAAATGCCAAGTCATGTGCACACGTTTATAGAGTAAGAGGTCCTGGCGTCAGAACCCAAAATTAGAGACAATGTTCATTTAGGATTGAAGGAATGAAGGTCAAACTCCAAATTGTGCATGTAGAAAAGATTTATAATTCAATCTTGATCAGTAACCTTGACAATAGCCAGCCGACACGTGTTTCGCCACACCGTGTATAAGATGTGACTCATCAGGGCTGTGAATTCCTTATGTATACTCGTGATCTGTGGAAGAGAAAATAACCTGGTTTAGGAAGGGGGCATCAGAGTTAGAAGATGGTGAGTGTGAAAGGACAGGGGAGGCGGAAGGCTTACTGCAGTATCGGTGTAATAATCGAAACCGGCTGCGAGTGAGGTAAAACGATAGGGAAATGACCAGACCCTGCTGGGTGTGTGAAAACACATAAGGCACTGAGGACGGGTATGTCCCAAGTCAGAGGCAGGGATCTGTGTGTATTGTCGGAGGATCACATGGATCAGTGCGGAGAGCGGCAAGCCGAGGTTCCAGGTCGCGTACCCGTCCTCAGTGCCTTATGTGCTTTCACACCGCCAGCAGGGTCCGGTCATTTCCCTACGGTTTTTCCCCACTCGCAGCCGGTTTGGAAGAAGACACTGGTTCAGATTTCACCATATTTTGCATCCTGTGCTGTTCAGATGCAGTTTGCCAGTGGTTCTGGCCAGTTCTCTCCAATTTACGAGCTGATAAAGGACGGATAGTAGTCTCAGCCAGCGGAGCTGCCTCACAGTGTGACCATCTCCTTGCACAGCATAGCCACGCCCCCCCAATACTGTACATATTAAAAACAAGACCAGAACAACAAAAAATCCAACATACGGCATTTAAAAATATATGAACTTTGTAAGAATAACTTTAAAATGAAGTTCCTTGAAGTTGGTACCTCTGTCAAGGGGCTACCGTGGCGCTGAAAAGAAGAGAATCCAACAGTTCTGTCTGACCGCATCGGTTGTGGTGTTGGTAGACTCTCAAAAAAGTACCTTTTCATTGCGGGCCGGTCGTGGCAACTATTGTGGTTGTGATATGAAACATAGTGGTGCGGCATGCAGTGCCCTCAGGGCGCGGTGCAGGCAATGGCTCGGTGACGGTCATCCAGCAGCATCAGTAAGACCGGGGCTGTGATGCAGAGTGAACAAAGCAAACACAAGAAGCTGATTGATGGAGCACTGAACTTTTCAGACACTCACCCTCAGCCACAGATCTGGGCCTAAATTCACGATTTTTTTGCTCACCATGCCATTCCAGTCTTGACCCTAAGCCAAATGGGAGGAGCCCGAACTGCCAGGCCAGGTCCTCCCTGGTCTGGAAACAAGCATCCGCGCTTTGAAGGTTATTAGCCCCCGGGGGGGCCAAATCCCAGGGGGAATTTCAAAAATAGTGTGGGGGTTCCCATTCCCCCACACTGCCCCGGGGAGCGCCGGGGCTCTAACTTAATAGCCCCAGGGACCACCACCCCCCGGGGCTTGTTTAAAATTTGAAATGGGTGGGGGGCTCTCGGGCTTAAAAACATTTGGTGAGGTGGGTTCTGAGGCCCCCCAGCCCTGGGTACCACCACCCCACGGGGCTTCTGAAAAATGTGGGAGGGGGGGCGCACGGCCCCCTCCTGCATCCTTGTCTAGGCCCTGGGGACCGCCACCCCCCAGGGCCGGCTCCTGCAGTGTCCCGGGGTACCCACCGCTGGGACACTCCTGTTTGCAATGGCAGGGTGGGAGGCTCGCGGCTCCCACCCTGCCCTTGCAAACTGCTTTGCTTCATTGAAGCGAGAGCAGGGAAACCTGCTCTCGCTTCAATGAAGCAACACAGATTGCTTTACCATATGGGGAGCAGCATGTTAGCTGCTCCACATGTGGAAAAGCAATGCGGGCTCCCGCAGGAGGTGGGGAGCTGGCCAGGCAATGTGGGATTGGGGAATCCCCCACGGTCCCCTGCGGTGAGGGCCAGCCCTGGGGGTTGGGGTCCACGGGGCTACCCAACCCCCCTCCCCATTAACAAAAAAATAAAAAAATTTAAATAAAATGGCCGGCCCCGGAGGATGGGGTCCCCGGGGCCTTGAAGTGGCCTGAGAAGGGGGGCTATGCAGCTCACCTCCATAAAAATATTAAAATAATTGGCCATGCCCCGGGGATGGTTTCCCCCGGGCCCGGAATTGGCCATGGAGAAGTGTGGCTCAATGGTTAGAGCGGCAGACCCTGATGCAGAGGTCTAGCCCGGGACCAGGGTTCAGTTCCCGCCTCGGAAGGGTCTTGGGCTCAATTTCCTCATACCTGATATTTCTCGCCTCGGTGCCTATTCTAATCATGGGTTCCACTCTGCAACTCTGGGTAATATCTTGCTTAATCTCCACAACGGCCCCAACAACGCTAGGATGCCTGACTTCACCTTGGGGTTGCCCAGAGTGGGCACTTCACATGGAAAGCTAGGAAGGGTTCCACAGCGCTATGCGTACAAGCGCCTGAGATACCCCTTCGGGGGTCGATTCGGGTGCTATACAAGTACTACTACATTTACATGGGAGAGCGGCCACATGTCCCCATTCTCGTAAAATAAAATGTAAAAATGTATATTTGGGTGTCAGGCCCTGGGGGATGGGGTCCCCAGGGCCCAAAAGAAAGTAAAAGGAAAGGAGACCACGCAGCCCCCCTTTCAATTTTTTGTTTTTTTAAAAAGACTCGATCGTCCCTAGGCCCCAACCCTCACAAACACACTCTGCAAACGTGCCCTGTCTCGCGTTTTGAATTGGGGAATTAATTCCCCATCAATACTGGGGGTCCCTGGGGCCCAACTAGCCCATCAGGTCCCTCCAATAAGTGCCACAGGGCAGTGTTGCAGAGAGGTGCTCCAGGCCATGCCCCTTTTTACACCTCTCTACAACGCGGCCTTGTCACACTTACTGGAGGTACCTGGTGGGCTAGTTGGACCCCAGGTACCTCCAGGATTCAAAGGGACTTAATTCCCCAACTTAAAACGCACCTCGGGCGCGTTAGCACAGTGGTGAAGGGAGGGGGCGGGACCTCAGTTCACATGTTTGCAAACACGCCTTGTGGAGCGGTTTAACTTGGGGAATTCATTCTTTGTCAATACTGAGGGTCCCTGGGGGCCAACAAACCCACCAGGTACCTCTAGTAAGTGCCATGGAGCTACGTTGCAGAGTGTTGTAAAAAGGGGCCTGGCCTCAGAACACCTCTCTGCAACGCAGCCTCCTGGCGCATAATGGAGTGACCTGCTGGGCTAGTTGGCCCCCAGTGACCCACAGGATTGAGGAGGAATTCATTTTGGAACCAAAAACCCGCCACGGGGTTTGTTTGCAGACATATCACCTTAGGCCACGCCTCCTTCCTTCACCACTGTGCAAACGCGCCCTGTGCCACATTTTAAGTTGGGGAATTAATTCTCTTTCAATATTGAGTGTCCCTGAGGGCCAAATAGCCCAACAGGTTTCTGCAGTGTTCGCCAGAGAGCTGCGTTACAGACAGGTGTTCAGAGGCCACGCCCCTTTTTATACCTCGTTGCAACGCAGCTCTGTGGCGCTTACTGGAGGTAACTAGTGGGCTAGTTTAACCCTAGGTACCCTTAGCATTGAACAGGACTTAATCTCTCAACTTAGAACGGTGACAGGGCACGTTTACACAGTGGTGAATGGAGGGGCCTACCGTGATGTGTGCAAACACGCCCGGTGGTGAGTTTTAAATTGGGGAAAAAATTCCACTTCAAACCTGAGGGACCATGGGGGCCAAATAGCCCACCAGGTTCTTCCAGGAAGCGCCAGTGCGCTGTGTTGCAGAGAGGTGGTTCAGGCTGTGCCACTTTTTACATCTTTCTGCTACCCAGCTCTGTGGCGAATAGAGGATGTACTACAAATTCCAATTTACTCACCTAATATCAGGAGAGACCTCAGTGCAGCATCTTTGAGCCCAGTACTGATCCTGAAAAGTAATTCTAACCATACTTACCAGTAACTTGAATTTCCTTCAATAGGCTAACATTGACTGGTTTCACTTGGAAATTCTTCTGTGTGTGGAGTTTTGGAACATTTAAATATTCACATAAAATCATCCGAACAATGAATTCAAATTTACTCACCTGTTATCAGGAGAGAACTCAGTGCTGCATCTTTTAGCCCAGCACTGACCATGAAAAGTAACTCTAACCGTACTTACAAGTAACTTGTATTTCCTTCCGTAGGAATCTATTGTCTGGTTTTCACCAGAAAAGTTTCTACGTGTCTATTTTCACAAACTACAAATATTCCTAAAAAATCGCCTGTATGACTTAAACGCAATCTTTCAACTGTTTACAGGAGACGCACCAGTGATGTATCTAGCACCCACCACTGAGTAAGAAAATGTAACGATAACACTACTTACATATAAGACATAGCACGAACTCCTGAGGCGGAAAGCCGGGAGCAACGAAGGTTTTAACTATATTGTTGTGTTTTTACCTGTGATTGCATTTGCGCTTTACTTCCCATTCTTGCCACATTATCCTCCCGTGCAGCCGATCTTAACGCGGCTGCGGGGCCGCTACTAACACCGACGCCTTTCGGGGGAAGCCCCCGCAGCCAGGCCACGCCCACTCTGCGCCAGGCCATGCCCCCGAGCCTTTAAAGCGCGCTTAATACATCGTGTAGCCAGATAGCACGAACTCCTGAGGCGGAAAGCCAGGGGCAACGAAGGTTTTAGCTATATTGTTGTGTTTTTACCTGTGATTGCATTTGCACTTTACTTCCCATTCTTGCCACATTATCCTCTCGCGCAGCCGATCTTAACGCTGCTGCAGGGCAGCTACTAACACCGACGCCATTCCGGGGAAGCCCCCCCGGCCAGGCCACGCCCACTCTGCGCCAGGCCACGCCCCTTCCATTTCCTACTTAAGTCATGTGCCTTTTCCGGCCGCGCAGCAGACGGGCGCAGCGGGCGCGCCGGCGGTGCGCCGAAGGCGCGCCAAAGGCAAGCCCGTCTGCGCCCATCCGCGATCGGGCGCCGTCCAGGGCCAGACCTTATGTCCATCAGGTGGGACACATACGGTGGAGCAGACAGGAGCTGTTGGACTTCCGCAATACCACTGTTAACACATGCTTACATACGATGCGAGTAGAGGATAGTACAGCCTGTGAATACTGCCACTTCTCCTATGACTTAGGTAGAAAGATGGCATCGGGAGATCTTACCCTGACATGTGGTCTGCTCAACGTACGCTCCCTGCGGAAGCACAGACTAGACCTTTACGACCTACTCACTGAGAGACAGTGGGATCTTTTGTTCCTCACTGAGACATGGCTGGATGAAGATTCGACTCCTGATGCTTTAGAAGCACTACCGGAGGGCTACACCATGCATAGGCAGGATAGATCCACTGGTAGAGGAGGGGGTATCGCCATTATAGCTAAGCATAGCTTACGATGTCAACTGGATACTTCCCCCATCTTAGATAGTGAGACGGGGAGCTTCACCGTTAAAGTAAAAGAAGGCTGTACGTTGAAGGGTTTCCTTATCTATAGACCCCCTGGCCTTATGGCTCGGTTTGGGGAGAGTCTAGTAGAAGGCATTATGGAGGCTGCGCTGCGCAGAGACAAAATCTTGGTACTAGGGGATCTTAATCTTCATTTGATTAACCCCACTGACAACGCCACCAAGGACCTCTGCCAGGCGCTAGGAAACCTCCAACTGAATCAGATAGTATGTGATCCCACTCACCAGCTGGGACATTTGTTAGACCCTATATTTGTCAACTGGGGGGATGTAGAAGCTATGACTCCCATCCCTATCCCATGGTCGGACCACTATCTGGTACTATTCTCCGTACGCATTCCCGGGACAAGATCACTGGTGCCAGCACCACTATACCACTCTAGGAGGAGATGGGCAAACTTCTCCGAGGCAAAGTTCTGTGCAGCACTCATCAGAGGAGGGAGTCCAGGGGGGGATGATGCGGACACCGCTAACTCCAACCTTTGCAAAGGTATCACTGAGGCACTTGATTGCACGGCTCCACTCTCACGTGCTAAAGTAGGTGGTCGCACTCAGAAAACCACCCCGTGGTACAGTGATGAGCTGCGGGCTGCAAAGGCAGCACTGAAGCGAGTGGAAAGGCAATGACGAGTGGCCTTTTCAACGGAAACCTGGGAGATTTATCTAACTAAGAGGCGACTCTATCATGGACTAATTAGGAAGTCTAAAACTGTACACTATGCCACCAGAATCAGTGAGGCTGGCAACTCCACGAGGGAGCTTTTTCTGCTTTATAAATCTCTCTCGTGTGTGACACTAGCGACTGACCCAGATAAGTGCTCGGCGGAATCTTGCGATAAGATCGAGAACTTTTTCGCCGAGAAGGTAACTAAAATCTACTCGTCATTTTCTAGTCATCTCATGGCAGGGACTGAGTTCGTGGAAATCCCAAGGGATTGGGGGAATAGATACAGATTGACTAACTTCGTTACCCCGCCCCCGGAGGACCTTCTAAAGATATGTAAATCTATCAAGTCCGGATCCCCTCGGGACCCCACTATGCCTAAACGGCTAGCTGACAGCTTGCCAGTGTTGGAACCTTACATCAGGCACCTGTTAGACCTGTCATTTAAGACTGGGATAGTGCCTAGAGACTGGAAGCAGGCGGTGGTTCTACCCCTGAGGAAGAAATCCAACATCAGTTTCGAAAAATTAGAGAACCTCCGACCTAACTCCCTTTTACTCTACCTGGCTAAAGTGGCGGAGAAAGTGATTAATGTACAACTGATGGATTTCGTGGAGGAGGCTATCCTCCTGCATGACACCCAGTTTGGTTTCTGTCCCCGCCACTCTACGGAGTTGGCGCTCCTGATGGCAGTGGAGACCCTACGTCAGGGGGTGGATGAAGGGCAGACCATGGCCCTCATCCTGCTGGACCTAAGTGCGGCATTCGACACTGTAGCACATACCACCTTGCTACAGTGTCTGAATAATGGAGGATTATCGGGTACTGCACTTAGATGGTTCCAGTCCTTCCTGACGGGGAGAGGCTTCCAGGCCCGCCAGGGTGAATGCTATTCCGGGGAGATCTGTTTGGGACAGGGCGTGCCCCAGGGCTCGTCCCTGAGTCCCACCCTGTTTAATCTATATGTCTCCCCAGTGGCCTCTATTGTGGAGGGTCATGGCTTGCACATAGTATCCTACGCCGACGATACGCAGCTGGCTATCTCCCTATCGCGCGCACCCGGTCTTGCGGCGGACCAATTCAGAACCTGTATGCAGGAGTTGGCAACCTGGATGTCCGCCAATTGCCTCAAATTTAATGGCAATAAGACTGAGGTGCTCGTGGTGGGGGGTGGCCCATCTGTGTGGTCGTCGGCGTGGTGGCCCTCTTGTCTAAGTGAGGTTCCAACCCCCTGTCGGGAAGCCAAGAATCTTGGAGTTTGGCTTGATGCTGATCTGTCCTTTGGACCTCAGGTAGGCCGTGTGGTGGGTGTCTGTTTCAGGTCCTAAAAAGTTTGCGGAAGGTCTTAGATCTACTTCCCATGTCTGCCCGCAGGACGCTGGTACATGCCCTCATCACATCGTGCCTAGATTACGGCAACCTACTGTACCTAGGAGCAACCAGTAAGGTATTAAATCATCTCCAGGTACTGCAGAATGCAGCAGCTCACCTCATTCTGAAGCTTCCGAAAAGATCGGCCTCTAAAGCAGCCCTTCACACTCTTCACTGGCTTCCAGTGAAGAGCAGGGTGGAGTTTAAGGCCCTCTGTACTTGTCACCGTATACTTAATGGGAGGGCACCAGCACCACTCCAGAGTCTGGTCTCCAGATACGAACCTACGCGAGCGCTGCGCTCCTCCCAGGGTGGCCTATTAAAGGTCCCCAGGATGAGAAGGGCTCGCATGGGAGGCAGATCCTTTCGCTACTTGGTGGCGAATGGCTGGAATGCTCTACCCTTGGACTTTCGCTTAGAAGTGTCTGAAGCCGACTTCAGGAAGAAGCTAAAAACACATCTTTACACACGATAACTCTAGCTGACTCTGTGGCCTGCTTGTATGAGTTTTTGTCTGTCTTAGCGCAGGAACATGCTACCTGAGCGTAACTGCGGGCTTTATAAAACTCCCTTATTGTTATTATTATTACATGCTAAGTGAATTTCCTTCCATAGGGTTACATTGAGTGGTTTCACTTGGAAATTCTTCTGTGTGGACTTTTGGAACTTTAAAATATTCACCTAAAATCAGCCGAACAGCGAATTCCGATTTACTCACCAGTTTTCAGGAGATACCCCAGTGCTGCATCTTGGAGCCCAGTACTGATTCTGAAAAATAATTATAATCATACTTATCAGTAACTTGAATTTCATTTCATTGGCTAACATTTACTGGTTTTACTTGGAAATTCTTCTGTGTGTGGAGTTTCGGAACTTTTAAATATTCACCTAAAATCATCCGAACAATGAATTCCAGTTTACTCACCTGTTATCAGGAGAGAACTCAGTGCTGCATCTTTTAGCCCAGCACTAACCCTGAAAAGTAACTCTAACTGTACTTACCAGTAACTTGTATTTCCTTCCATAGGAATCTATTGTCTGGTTTTCACCAGAAAAGTTTCTACGTGTCTATTTTCACAAACTACAAATATTACTTAAAAATCGCCTGTATGACTTAAACACATTCCTTTAACTGTTTACAGGAGATGCACCAGTGCTGGATCCAGGATCCACCACTGAGTAAGAAAAAGTAACGATAACACTACTTACTTGCTAAGTGAATTTACTCCATTAGGTAACATTGGTGATTCTATGTGAAAAAGTTTTAAAATACAATAATATTCCTTAAAAATCCCTACTGTAACCAAAACGCTTTTACTCAACTGTTTACAGGAGATGTCCCAGGACTGAATCTAGGATCGAGTCCTGTGGTTAGAAAAGTAATCCATAAATTAACTAATTGCATTTAACTAGAAATTCCCATTCAGCTCAATGTTGCATTGTGTTTAAAATTGTGTTGCCCATTGCAACAAATGTAAGTACTGTACTTAAAATTCTATTGCCTATTTGCAAAGTATTTAAACTATAGTAATTAATTCTGAGAAAGTATATTTTGTAATGTAATGTATAATGTAATTATATTGTAATTTAAAAAATAAAATATCTAAAAATAAATAGTTAAAAAAAATTGTAAATCAGTATAAAAAATAAAAATAAGAATGAATTCATTTAAAAATTGTAATTTACAAAACCTTTGAAATTCACTGAAAAAACCATATGTTTCAGACATGTTATAGTTAGGAATTAACATTTAAAAAACCTTAGAAATTCACTGAAAAAACATAGGTTTAAGACATGTTATAATTAGGAATTAGCATATAAAAAACCTTAGAAATTCACTGGAAAATGATATTTTTTGGGGGTGTTATAGTTAGTTAGACATTTCACTCATATAAAACCATTGAGATTCCCCCGTTATAGTTAGTTATACTAACTATAACTCGCGCGCCCGTAATCCACTGCTGATGATGTCACATATTACTTCATTCATGGGTGGGGCGGATGGAGCTGGTTGAAGTTGAATTACTAGAAGTTCTGTACACAGTGTTCAAGATTGTGAGGACAAAATAAGAACTATGTGTGGGAAAGGGGGTCCATTTCACTCCTCTCTGTGTTGGGAGCACATCAGGGTAACACATCAGGTGCATGGGCAGGAGGTTTCCTCTCCACCATGGGAGTGTTCTGCATTTTATTGTCTATTATGTCTTTTTCACAACCTTCATCCAATAACCTTGCTACATACACATATGTTCTTGATAGGGAAGAAAGAATAAATGAGTGTGTTTCTTACTTTCACAAGAGTCCTGTTGTTTCTAATTTCAGATGCTGCACTATGTGAGGAGTGTGCACTTTAAAACCAGCTCGGGAGAAGACATTTTCTTTGATGAAAACGGTGATGTGCCGGCGGTGTTTGATTTTGTAAACATCCAGATCTCCTCCGAAGGCAGTATCAGACTGGTCAATGTAGTGACCTATGACTCCAGCGCCCCTAAAGGGAAGCAGATCAGGATAGAGGAAGATGCCATGATGTGGAACACAGAAGACAACCAGGTGAGAATCTTTGGGTGATTCTTTTGTGGGAAGTGGTAGGTAGTACCGCTTAACTGAAGGACCAGAGGAATGCAAATTATGATGAGGAATTCATGGTAAGTTATAAGGTGCATATATTGGTTTAAATTCTCAACTTATATTTTAAAATGTCTTTAACTGTGAAAGTAACAAGAGATCATGTAGCTGTTACTGCTGTATAACTAGGTCATCGAAGATAAAGTTAACATCATGACCCAAAAAAAGGAAGTAATGTGCTCTGGTGGGATTTCAATGAGTTCTTGATCCTTAACCTGTGTCTTCCTTCCCTACTAGGCTGCGAGACTGAGGCTCGACATCAAATAGTGGTGTCATATCATCATCGGAAAAAATGCACTGGAGGATGTTAGGTATCAGAGGTTTTGATGCAACATGATGCAAGGGTGCCTGTGCTGATGCTAGGCAGGATTGTTAGTGCTTGTGGAAATGCAAAGGTGCACTGTATTATTGTAAATACAGCACATCTCTGAGTTTCAAAAATGTCAGAAATATCATAGGTTGAAACCTCAATTATAACATTGATCCAAACTCTTCCCACACACCTGATGAATATTTGATATTTTATTTACAATTCACTCACCAAATTCCATTAGAATCTTGTTAGCCCAACAGCTAATCACAGCCAGGATGAATGCATGAAAAGGAGCAAACTCAAGCAAACTTTGTTTCAGTTTTGACTATGTGTGTGCCCATTGCATTGTTAAGTAATGATCTTAGGTGGAGGAGAGCGGAGGCATTTTTAGGCACAGGATTTATATCTTTTGGCTGTTCAGTCGAGATGTGATTTTCAGATTCCGCTTCCCACCTGATGTCATCATGGACATGGTTTCTGACTGGGAGCCAAGTCTTGATTTTGATGCATGCTGCTCTCAGGATATCTTAGCCAATGTGATGAATAAGCTGCTCTATAGTTTTTTGCCAATGGATATTTTCTCTGAGGATGTTCAGGGACATTGGCCTCTTCTCACCTCCAAGCCGGTCCCAATGCTTGCATCAGGTCCTTAGATGCATCAACCAAAGAATGCATCTCTATATAGACATGCCACAGTCACTTGTAGAGGGTTGATAGGAACCTTTATTAAATTCCCACATGTGCTAGGTGGTCTATTGGTTCTTACTGCATACATACATATTGAGATATCTCTCATTTTGATGCAATAAATTATCCTGTGTGTTGAGATTCTGCCGCATGTAAATAGATTCCGCCACATGTGTGGTAATGCTGCTCTGCACATGAATTGGAGATGCCTTGGTCAGGGCAGGGAACTGTGACTACTGTGGATACACAGGAGATGACATACCGAAAGTGAAAGTGAGTCATTTTGAATTTATCCGAAGCCACCACCAACTTAGAGAAGCTTCCCGCTCCATCCTGCGGCTCCTAGCACCAATCTTGCCCCCAACATGGCTGAGTGACTTGAGGAGAAAGGCAGGAGAAAGACAGAATTAACCATTATTTGTGAGGGGGTGCTAGCAAAGTACCCTCAGCTTTAAAGGGAACAAGAAATCCAGCTGAGTTATGCAGTGCATGCCCAAATATGGAGGTACAGTGCCACGTACTACAGTGCAGTGGGAATTTTCAACCCGTGGGGTAAAATGTGCAGCAAACACTGGGACAACTTGAATAGCTAGGCCCACAGGCCACATAAAGGACTGGGGCATTATGGGTGTATTCTCCCAGCCACATACAGAGTGTGCCATCATGACCCCACATGACCAGACGGCCTACACACTGTCTTGCTGACCATCCATGCCTGGCTGAAAGGTTTTTCAGCAGTAGGGAGACAGTAAGTACAAATTCCTTAATATTTGTCTTATAGTTTGTTGTGGTCTGAGAGATGAACTGTCATGTTTTGTTTGTTTCCTTTCATCATGACTTGAGTCATAGGTCCAAGTTTTTCAAAAGTTCATGCATCAATATTTCATTCTGTTCACCTTTTTTTCAAAGAGTTCTGGGGTTCCAGTTCTCATTTCACAAATAGGTACGATTGCATATCAAATTCTGGGAGTGACGTGACTTGTGACACAGGCGCATTTTAAACACTGATGCTATGTTTATTGTTAATATAGCAGTGCTTGATGTTGCTATCCTGTAGCAAGCATTTCATTTGATTGTTTGTGTGATTACTTCTAAATAACAGTTATAGTCCTGCACAGGATAACCATTATTTAGATCATTGTACTACAATGTCAGCAATTGGTATTTTGTTGCTTTCCTACCGGACACTGGAGAAGAAATGGCACAGTGAACAAACTCCGGACACCCACACAGCACACACGGACACTATCCGCAACCACCACCACCTCATCAGGGAGGCCAAGAGGACCTACTTCAAAGACCGCCTCGACAAAAACACACACAATAGCAAGGAGCTCTTTAACATCGAGAAGGAACTCTCCAACCCAGCTCCAACACCAACGACATCCTGCAATCGCAAGCCCTGTGCAACTCCCTCGGCACCTTCGTCACCGCAAGATAGCAGACATCCACGCCAGCTTCAACACCCAGACAGCCCCAACAGCAGCAACACAACAGACCCTCTGCACACCATCGACCACGACCCGCTGCTAGCCTGGGCCAGCGTGAGCATCGATGACACAATCAAGACCATGCGTACAATCCACTCCGGCTCTCCGTCAGACCCATTCCCGCACCAACAAAGCAAGCAGCTCCATCGCACCCCACCTGCGAAACGTCATCAATCTCTCCCTCGAGACTGCAACCTTCCCAGAGATCTGGAATCACGCCGAGATCAACGCCCTACTCAAAAAACCTAAGGCAGACCCAAGAGACCTCAAGAAGTTCTGGCCCATCTCTCTACTCCCCTTCTCAGCCAAGGTCATTGAGAAAACCATCAACAGACAGCTAACCCGATACTCCGAAGAAAACAGAATTCTGGACCCTTCCCAGTCAGGGTTCCGCAGCAACCACAGCACTGAGACTGCCCTCATTGCCGCCACGGGCGACATCAGGACCGTGCCCCCATTCTGTTCCAAAGCCTCCGAGATTATCTGCGGTGTATCCCAGGGATCTTCTCTCAGCCCGACGCTGTTCAACATTTACATGGCCCCGCTCGCACACGTAGCCCGACAGCACAACCTCAACATAATCTCCTACGACAATGACACTCAGCCTCTCCCTCACCATTACTGCCAAAGCCAACCTCCACAAAGGAATGAAGACCGTCGCCGACTGAATGAAGACCAGCTGTCTGAAGCTGAACTCGGACAAGACAGAGGTCCTCTTCCTCGGCTCCAACCCTTCAGCCTGGGATGACTCCCGGTGGCGGATGGCCCCGGGGGCAGCCCCGACACCCACTGACCAAGCACGCAAATTGGAATCATCCTCGTCGCAAGGCTCTCAATGATCAAGCAAATCAACGCCGTCTCCTCCTCCTACTTCAACACCATCTGCATGCTCCGGAAGATCTACAGATGTATCCCGACAGATACAAGACAGTTACCCAGGCCCTCGTCAGCAGCAAACTCAACTATGAAAACACCCTCTATGCAGGAGCCCCGACCAAGCTCATCAAACGACTACAACGCATCCAAAACACCTCGGCACGACTGATCCTCCACATATGACACCACGGCACATCACCCCCCCACCTGAGAAACCTGCACTGGCTCACCGTCAACAAGAGGATGTCCTTCAAGCTCCTCACCCACACACACAAGGCATTCCACAAGACCGGCCCAGCCTACCTCAACAGACGGCTTTCCTTCTGCATCACCAAACCACGAGCCACGTTCCGCTGACCTCTCACTTGCCACCATCCCACGCCTCCGAATAACAACCACCGGTGGAAGATCCTTCTCCCACCTCGCTGCCAAGACATGGAACACCCTCCCACTGAGCCTACGACAGAAACAAGACCTGCTGACCTTCAGGAGGATACTCAAGACCTGGCTGTTTGATCATTAGCACCCCCGTTGCCTTGAGACCCTCGCGGGTATGTAGTATGCTTTACAAAAGATTGATTTATTGATTTCCTTGTGGATAGTGAGCTAGCCACAAATAAATTGTTTATTTACACTTTTCAGTTGACTGGCCTGTCCAAGCAAAATTCCAGCAGGACAGGAAAGAAGATCCTCAGCACACAGGCGGGGATGTCAGCTTGACACTACAAGTAAGGTGGAAGCAGAATCAACCACGAGCATGGACAGTGCTCTCACCCTGAAAAATGAAAGTGGACCGTACCAGCCAGGGGGAGGAAGATGTCAATCATCTAAAGAAATGTATGAAGTGAGTCTAAAGTGCCTTAAGACCCTCATAGGTGGGTAGTCACGCTTAACAACCCCCTTTATTGATTGAAGTGTCAGACAGAGCAGACCCTGTACACAAATGTTCTGCTGCACATCACTCTGCTGTTAGAAAATGTCTTCCCTGAGTGGCCAACATGAGCCCAAGCCATCCTGCCATGCATGGGATGCCCTCTGACATGACCAGCAGACCGACCAGCATGGAGGACCGTGGCATATTGGAAACTGTGAAGGAGATTCATGGATAGGGGATACCTTTCCTCACTCAGATGTTTGAGAGTAAGACTGTTATGAATCTTAATGGTAGGACTGTATAGAAGAATATACGCATCAGACTGAGATGTGAGGACTGTGAGTAGATGGTAGATGTTTAAGCTGTGGTAGCCTCTGTGGCTGTGCGGTTAAATGCTGGGGATTGGCAATCCACATAAGTGAAGTAGTGTCCTTCATTCTTTTAGGCATTTGGCCAACACTGCCCTCCTCTTTATCCATGTACCCCTCCTTGACCAGCTCCTGCTCATCTTCACCCTCCTCTTCCTCTTCCTTTTGGTGAGTGCTGGTAGCAGATATTGCTGCTGAGAGGAGGATCACATTATCTCCTTGAATTGCCTGCATCCCTCCACTTGTAGATGTTGAGTATCATCAGATGACTCTGAGTCAGATTTTGGAATGCCTTTGTTTAACGTAAGTTGATGCGAGGGCAACACCGGCCCCTAAGTTTGATATACTATGCCACCATGGCATAGTAAATCTGGAGTAAGTGAGTGGCTTCCTTGAGTCACTATGCACCGGGAAGGCATTTCATGGGTGTAGCATGGGTGTTCTTAATTTTGCCTAGTTATTTCCTCTTTCTACATGCACTGTATTCTGCACCGCACATATAAAGCAGAAAATGCAACAAAGGATTGTTTTTGAGCTGGATGGTGTCCTGTCTTGCACAATAAGAATCCTGCTTGCAATAATATCAATTCCTATTGGTAGAGTGTGAACATATAACCCATTAAGGGTTTCTAAGCGCTAGGGGCCATCAGGGAGATTAAGTGAGTTATTGCCCAGAGTCACATCATGCTGACCTGAGAAGCCACCAGTGCCGGGACCGAACAGCGGGCCCCGTGCTCCGGAGTCAGCTGTACTTCGGCTTCACCACACCTCGCTCTGTAATGCAATCACGTTTGCAGTATGGTGCATGGGTGCCTGCATTAGCTCTAGTCTGGAGTCAGTGTACACTGTTGTTTATCAGAAGCATTTAAATATGAAGAGAGGAAAAATAGTTGCATGGAAAAAGAAAGACTTTGCAAAGTGCTTTGCATCACTGGCTGTCATGCTTCACTTGCTGACTTAGCCATCTGCCTTGTGGCTGTCAGCTTTCCAGGGCAGCAGCCCAGTATGGGTGTTGAGTACTCCTCCCGGGGTGACAGTGACTCTGACCATCTGCAAGTGTCTCGGAATAATGTGGGTCTTCCTGTTGCTCAGGGCCACATTGTCAGCCAGATCAAAATCTCAGTGTTCTGGTACTTGAGGACTACAACCTGTGCAATCAGCCCACAGGGAACTGCAGTCCATCACATAGAGCATGGACCTTTGCTTACTGCTTTCCATATGAAGCTGTATTGAGCAGCTGCATGAATTCTGATACAGAACCAATTTAAAGTCAATGAAAAGAGTGAACTCCAATGGAAGACAAGTTAAGAGCGCACACAGTGTAGGATAAGAAGAGGGAGTTCAATAGTGTTACGGTATCATGGTTGGCCGGAGAGAAAAGTATGCATAGATGGTGGTGTGGATAGGATGATGGTAAGAGAAAGTAGAACACAATACAGTGTAAAATGTATCAAAAGCATTATGTTTGAGTGTGGATGCTGGTGTGTGTCTGTGAGATTAATAACACACTCCTGGAGGAACATGATAAGACTTAAGATGCAGAGAGGGAAGAGGAATGGAGAGATATGCTTTATGTTTTGATAAACATGACTCATTGCATGCAAGAGAGGTGTGATGGCTGGAGATGGTGGAAACTGTGGAACTGTAAGAACATGGGGAAGAGAGTGAATTGCAAATGTGACTAGAGTATGGGGTGTTTTGTTGCAGATTTAGGTGGAAGGTGAGATAGAAAAGAGACAAGATTTCTAAAATATAGGAGCATATTTATGAGGACTTTGTGTCATCCTTGCACCATGCAGTGTGGCACATGCACAAAACGAATTTCTCAGTTATATTTCTTATGCCACGCAAAGCTACTCTGCATGTATTTGAATGCTTTATAAATATGGTCTAATGTAATGAAGTGCAAATGGCTGCGTTGTTTTACTCAGCACCGGAGATCTGTGTCATGGTCGTTGTGGTGGGTGATTTTTTGAAGCATTCCCAGATGGACCAGTGAAGCTAGAATGTGTCGAAATCACATGCATCCCCAAGTGAGGTGTAACAAGGAGAATTATCTTTATTTCTTCTAATTTATTTAGTCTTTCTAGGTGTGCAGGACACATAGAAAGAGGAAAACACCTCTGTGTATTGTTTTTGTACAGGAAGGTGTCCTTTCCTGCGCAAAAACAAAACTCCCTACAAAACAAGCACCCATGCAGTATGGTGCAAGGGTGCCTGCATTTGCCCAAGGCTTCCAAAATAGTACCAATGCAGGGGGAGAGGTAAGAAATACACCATATTTAATCAATACAGTGCATTTCGGTCCTTTCCTTGCAACACAAGGCAGCACAGCAAGGTAACTTGCTGATCTGCGCCACTATTCCATTAAATATGCTCCTTAATGTTTCGTTTATCAGCATTTTGTACCCTACGAAGGTGTGTGGCAGTGTGTGGTAACTCAGCAGTATTTGCCAGTTCTTTAGCAGGGTGGGGACTGTAACAGACAATCTGTTGTTCCTATTGATAGATTAGATAAAATTGTATATCGACTAAACATATATAATTTACTTACCAGCAGAGTGAATCTGACAAGTTATTGCATTGTACATGTAATGATGTGCAATGTTATCCAACATAATGTATGATATACAATCTATGTTGTTGGTGTTCCTAGACTCTGTGTGTGAGAATGTGTGAGTGAGCAGTATGCTGCTATCTATGTATGTATATAATGATATTCGTGAGGTGAGCAAACCTACCAGGGAAGCAAAAAAAAACATGAACAATCAAGCAACTGAACCGGGATATAATTCAAGCACATTTACAGTTCTTCAAGGAACTAAGAAATTCAGATTGTGTGGAAAGGAATGCTCCTTAAAGGGATGTGTCTTCAGTTGTTTTTGTAATGTCAGGAGAGTCAGGACAGCTCTGATGTTGTTTGAGATGTAGTTCTAGTTGCTGATTTTATAGATGAAGAAGGACTGAAGTTTCTTCTTCCTCCTACAGCTTTTCTTTTTGTCTTCAGTCTGAAGATCACCTGTGCATTGCTGTCTCTCACAGGTGGGGAGTTTCTTGGCCAGACAAATGAGGTTATTGTTTCTAATTAGCTTGGAAGTGATGCAGATGGTTGTGAAGATGATATTCTAGGCATTGAGGGCTTGAGGCATTGAGAAGGAGCTAGTGTGACTTCTTCATTGATGGGGTGATGTGGTTGAACTTTTACAACACTTTGAAAAGAAGATCTGTAATGTGTAGGATGCCTTTTAGCGGAGCCAGAGTGTTATTAAGGAGCCAGTTGAGTGAGC
This sequence comes from Lissotriton helveticus, assembly GCF_964261635.1. Taxonomy (NCBI): domain Eukaryota; kingdom Metazoa; phylum Chordata; class Amphibia; order Caudata; family Salamandridae; genus Lissotriton; species Lissotriton helveticus. The sequence goes on along the minus strand of NC_136064.1, from coordinate 145,630,662 downwards.
ACTACCTCCTTAGAGGAAAAAACATTGAGCTTTTCTTGATGAAACTAGTTACTGAATGAAGGTTTACACTTTGTTTGAAAGGGAGATCTGGTACCATGTTTTAATGAATCACTGACCGAATATCAAGGAGCTAAATATCGACCTACAAAAATATCGATGACAAAATATCGACTACCAGAATATTGAATTCCTATCTACAAACAGGTAAGTACAAAAATATTGAATACAAAATATCATTGTAAACAATTTAGTTTGTTAAAATATCAAATTTTAAAAATTTCTTAAAAGTAATGTAAAATTACTAAAATAATAAATATAGTTAAGTAAAACATACTTAATAATAGTTAACCTTAAAATAAATACATAACTAATGTATTTAATATTTAATGTAATTAAAACACTTGCATTTTTAGTTTTTAATACATATATATTAACTTAATATTATTAAAACATATTCAATATTTTTACTGTAGGATAGCTGGAGGGAAAAACTTACTATTGCCACTCCACTGAGTGCAACAGTAGGCAAAGCGTTGGATAGCGGGAGGATTAAAATTACTATTCCCACTCCAGTGACTGCAACAATAGGGAAAGTGTTGAATAGCCGGAGGGTAACAATTACTATTCCACTCCAGGGAGTGCAACAATAGGGAAAGCGTTGGATAGCTGGAGGGTAACAATTACTATTCCCACTCCAGTGACTGCAACAATAGGGAAAGCGTTGGATAGCGGGAGGGTAATAATTACTATTCCCACTTCTGTTAGTGCAACAGTAGGGCAAAGCGTTGGATAGCGTATGGGTAAAAATTACTATTCCCACTCCAGTGACTGCAACAATAGGGAAAGCGTTGGATAGCGGGCGGGTAAAAATTACTATTCCCACTCTAGTGAGTGAAACAGTAGGGAAAACGTTGGTGGCAGGAGGGTCAAAATAACTATTCCCACTCCAGTGAGTGCAACAGTGGGGAACCTTTTGGATAGCGTAGGGGTAAACATTACTATTCCCACTCCAGTGAGTGCAACAGTAGGTAAAGTGCTGGATAGCGGGTAGGAATAATTTACTATTCCCACTCCACCAAATGTAACAGTAGAGAAAGTGTTGGATAGTGAGGGGGTAGAAATTACTATTCCCACTCCAGAGAGTGCAACAGTAGGGAAAGTGTTGATTAGCGTAGGTGTAAAAATGACTTTTCCAGCTCCAGAGAGTGCAACAGTAGGGAAAGTATTGGATAGCGTAGGTGTAAAAATTACTATTCCCACTCCAGTGATTGCAACAGTAGAGAAAGTAATGATTTACTATTTAAATAAAAAAATATTAATCATCAAAACCAATAAAAAATTAATTGCCAATTACAAAATATTTAATAAACAATTAATTATAAAAACAATAAATCATATTTATTGAGAATTAGGTACCTATTAATAATTAGTTAAAACAAATTAATTTCCAGTACCAAACATTCATAAGTAATAAAACAAGTACCAATTAATACATAATTTCTAGTAAATTATTTATCAATACACAAAAATAATTTCAATAATTACTTAATTACAATTACATTACTTCCCACCCTATTCCCCTATAAACACACAACCCGCTCCGAATAATAAATTAGTAAAATTATTAAAATGATCAATTAATCAATTAATTATCAATACCAATAAATAAAAATAAATAATTACTTAATTACAATTAAATTACTTCCCACACTTATTACCCTATAAACCATAACCAGCTACAGAAGTAAAACACAAAATTGAAATAAAAATAATTAATAACCTCTAAAAATTAATATTTATTTTACTATAATTAAATTACTCCCCCCCCTCCCCTATTCCCCTATAAACCCACAACCCACCACGGAATTAAGTTAGGCAAAAATAAAATAACTTAAAATTCATTCATTTAAAAAAATGCGAACATACATTACAAAAAACTTTTAACACATATACTAACACTTAATACACTATAAAAAAAAGATTTTTTTAACAACTATATTATGACTGTCGATATTATGAAAATCGATATTTCTTACCTGAATTTCGATATTCTGCACCACTATTTTTTTGCAATTTGATATTCTGTCCATTCTATATAAAAAAATGTCCATTCAATATTTTTTTTCGCTATTGTGACTAGTCACCGTTGTAATAGTTTTCTTGGTGATATCTTCTTTAGAGCTGGGGTCTGTGTCAAGGTCCAACGTCCAAAGGATTGCCATGGTCTGCCAGTCAGGGATGAATCAGTCTATTTTCATGTCAGACTGACAAGCTTCAAACTGTGGTTGTTTGAAGCCATAGGTAAATAACAGGAGTTCAGTCTTTGTCGGTGTGATCTTTGCTAATGTAATTGACATGAATTCTTCATCTCAGGGGTTCCATTTAGAGGTTAAAGATGTTGGGTAAGAAGATGGACTTTAAGGATATTCCACAAAAGTTGAGTAGATCTGGGGTCATTGTGCTGCCCATGTGTATGTTCTGGTTGTGACTGGTTTGGTGTGGCTTTGCAGGGCTGTCTGAAAAGCTAAAGAATATATCGAGAAGTGATGGTTTAATGTGTTGAAGGCTGAAGAGGGCTCAAACAGGTTAAGGAGTCAGGGTTTATTTTTCTGTTGTTGGTAAGGTGACATAATTGACCACTTGAGGAGCATCAGGTATGTTAATTTCGAATGGTGTGATATAGAGGGTCTAATCCTGGGTCAAACTGACTGAGATGTGTCCTCCTTCCCAGCCTGGAAGCCGGAAAATGAATATGCTACTCACTGAGCTTTGCAACAGACGTTTTTATTCCTCAACATACGATCACACACTGCACTGTCATTACATCATAAATTTTATCATCCACACCTTAACAACAACAAGTTACGTACTTCCTCTGTTGAATCCTAGCTCACACAGTCTCATGACACTACAGAAGAGAAACCACAGGGAAACCTTAGTGGTTCTTTTTTAAGGATATTCCCCACTCTATAAGTAGCATGCGTTATCATCAGGTCTCCCTATAAACCAGGATGGGGTCAGCCTATTCCTGGGAGGACATTCAAACGGTTCTCACCAGCATCATCCAACAATAAATATACCTTCAGCCCCCCTTCTATCCATTTATTGAATACCATGGTATAGAGAAAATCAGTAATTCGGTGTCTGTGGGATGTAGTTACCCTACACCCTGTCAAGACTCAACATCTTTCAGTCTTTTTTCATGGGCCATCTAAGGTCACATACTATCTTCAGGACTTGAGTTAATACCCTGGGGACTTGTATGTAGCCCCTTTTATATTATGTGCTGCACATAACTTCCAACATTAAACATGCAAAGGATGTAGTCTCCCATATTATCCTGAACATGTATCTATTCCTACAAGGACTGAAATATATTATTCTCATGAGTTTAATACTTTTTATCATGCTTGAACACCACTTTTGATGCATAAATACAATTTTTTTGTGTTTGGCAAGACATAGGGGTCGATTCTGATCCTGGAAAAAATAACGCCCGTACGATTCGTATCCGGAGCCCTCTCCGTACGAATTGTAAACATGCCGTACGACCCGACGAGTACGATCCGGACCGGGGTATGAGGACGCGATTAGTACGGTCCATGTCAGGTAATGGCAATTCGTACAGAAAAGCACATAATCACATACACACTGTACGGTCCGTACAACCCATGATCGCAGGGGCATGGTGCATACCCCTGCGTTCATGTGGTGTACGTACCGTATCCCACGATCGCAGGGTGTTCGCACCGTACACCCAGCGAACATGGGGTATGGTGCGTACACCCCATGATGGCGGGGTACGATGCTTATACCCCATGATCGCAGGGGTACGTACTGTACCCCTGCGATCATGGGGTGTACGCACCATACCCAGGGGGGGTTTAATACCTGTTTCGAGGCAAACTTTGCTTCTCCGGATGTTTTCAGCACCCGTAGAAAAAGCGTCATACGGTGCATACCCGACACAAATCGTATTTGCTGGATCGGAGAGAAACCGGCCGCAAACCATACAGATGTCGCTTACAGCAGGTACCGAGGGAGATTCGTACGAGGATTTGATTTGTACAGTCTCTGTACGATTCGTACGGAGCCCAGCTCCTAGTACGAATCGTACTTCGTCGTATGTATGAGGGACGTTGCAGGGTACGATTCGTACGGAAAAAACGCTCCGAACGGCTATTAGGAGCAGTTTTCCCGAATCAGAATCAACCCCATAGTGTTATAGTTACAAGAATTGTCACTCTGCTCTTTTGCCACGCCAGAGCTCAAAATGTTACTTCTGCTGTACAACACTTCCTAATGCCATGTTAGCATCATATTTAGAACATTGCGCTACATGACGTTAGGAAAATTTAGCGGCTGATAAAACAAATGCTGAAGTGAGCATTAAAAAAAATCACGCTAAAGGACAACAAGTGCTGCGAGAAAGTACATGCTAGCTAGCCGAATGTCATTTTTCTGCACCCATGGGATGAAAAAACTAAAAAAGCTGCTAATAAAAAAAAGTTACACTTACCTGAAATCAGCTATGAAACAGCCAGAGGTGAGCACAGCACTGGACAGCAACCTACCAAGCCCCACTACCAGCCAAGATGACCAGCCAGACTCCCAGGGAAAGAGGAAGAAGAAATATAACTTCAGTCAAGATGAGAATGAGATCTTGATCATGGAGGTGATGGAGGTGCAGGAGCACCAAAACTAGTTGTTCTCCAGCTCCAAAGTGTCATTGGGTAAGAAAAATACAATATGGCTGACCAAAAAACAGAGGTCAGTGATGGGCTGTAAGAAGTGATGGCACGATAGCAAGCTCAAAACAAAGGAGAAACTGGCAACCAATCTACAGGCAGCCTTGCAGACCGGATACAAAAGTTTAGCGCCCTTGGAAGAGTTGGTTCCCTTGAAGGAGCAGGTTTCCGCTGTCATCTCTGAAGAGTCGGTGCTGCCTAAGATCAACTTCAACACCAACAGGGTAAGTTCCAATGATGGCCTATGTGGTGTAGTCCAGGCAGCTATGCCCCAGTGCTCTGCCATACTATCTACAGGACAAACATTAGGCAGCTGGCTAATATATTCTTAGACATGACATCAATGGAAGGATAATTGGCATTTTGATCATGTGTTGGCATAGGGCAGCATTGCAATCCTTCTAGCTGTGCTATCTTACCTCCAAAGTATAGGACAGCAGTGTGGTGCTTCTAGATGATACAACATTCCTGTCTTTACTAACTGTGCATAAACAGCAGAAGTCACCAAAGCATGCACCCTGCATCATGGTCCAAAGTTGCCTGTGTTGGTTCTAGCAAGCAGTTTGTGAACCTGCAGAAAAGAAAGCACAGGGATGCATAGTGCCCTGCACGTTACTATTCACACAGCTTTGTGCAGCAAGATGCTTTATTGTGCTGCTGTATACCACACATCTATGAACAATGCCCCACTGTCACTAGCTCCAAATTCCTAGCATACAATTAGGGTCAAGGGAATTGCACTTTTAAAATTTAATAAACTATTCTAATATGTGGGTGTTTTGAAAACTTTTGTATTTAAAGCCACGTTTTTTGTTCAAATTGTAACGTCCAGAAAAGAAATGCCAGTATTGTTCATAGTGAGGGCAAACTTCATGTACGGATCACATGTGTTTAGACGTTCATGGACCCCTGTGCTGATTCAGCAGTTCCATGCCATAAATAGGTACTGAAGGTCACTTGGTACCCTTGAGAACTTGAGTAGAGATTACAGAAATGACAACTAGGAGGAGGTATAGCTTTATTAAAATACAAACAATGGGACTAATAATAACATTATTGGGAATTCAAGTCTCCTATTTTGCGTACTCTCCTCACCACCGGCCCAGTTTATTTTAATATATATTGACAGTTGACAATAGGTTGAGATGACAGAAGTAATCTTCTGAGGGGGGAGGGGGGCCGTGCGGCGCTCAGCATGCTCGTGACGGAATCGCTCCGTCACGAGTCTTGGGCGCGCTGTGCTTGTGACGGAGCGGTTCCGACAGGCCCCGCCCACTTAATAGAACGCACCGCGCAGGCGCGAAATCAGCGCCGCGCAGGCGCGCCGAGCGGGCCATGACGGAACCGCTCCGTCACCAGCACAGTGCGACCGAGGCTGGTGACGTAGCAGTTCCATCACCAGCATGGGAGGGGTTAATGAACACTAGCAGATGTGGGCCATGTTTATTATTTGTTGACGTAGGCCAGTGCAGCAAGTGACACCGCTGCGTTGTGTGACAGGGAAAGGGCAGGAATGCACTGTATTGAACGTAAGATGGTACATTTCTACCTTTTCCCAGTGCTGGCACACAATATGCTGCCTAGCGCCAATGCAGGCATTCTTGCACCATGGTGCAAGGGTGCCTGCATTGTAAGCAGGGATTTTTTTCTGCACGAAGACACACTTTCATGCACAAAAACAATTCCTCGCATGCATTTTCCTCTTCCTATGTGTGTTGCAGAAAGCAGCAAACATAAAAAGGGGTAAAACTAAGGAGGAATAAAGATTTTTTTTCTCATTTTGCCTCCCTTGGGGAGTCATAGCATTTTGGCACAATCCCAGGTCTACCAGTGGTGATACATCTTGGAATGCATCAATTCCCATGTGCCACCCATGAAACACCTCCCTGGGGCAGGGTAACACAACACAGCAATGTTCCATAACAAGAGTTATGGTTTTAGCTCCTCACTCTGTATCTGTTCCTTTCCCCCAGGCTCCCAGCTCCTTCTGCAGTGAGAGCTGCCTCCCTGGGTTCAGACAGTCTGCGAGGAAAGGATGGCCTGTCTGCTGCTTTGCATGTGTTCCCTGCTCTGCTGGTGAGATTTCAAATGAGACAGGTGAGCATCCTTTGAGTCTGATGAACATTTGTCACTAAAGCTCCCTTAAGTGGGCCTTGGGTATGCTTTAAAAAGCAAAAGACCAAGGACTGCATATCGATTGCTGTCAAGACTCAAGCAGGTCCATGGAGGTGGCATTAATATTGGTGAGGCTGTCATATCTTTGACATTATTTACCATTATCCTTGAAAAGCATTGTATAAATGTACTCCTATCAGATCTAATATCCCTTGCCCCAAGGGACTCAATGGCCATTTTAGCCATGTGGAGTCGGTGGACTAAATTGTGCAAATAAACTACCAAAGATCTGATAAGAACCTTAGCTTGGCATCTGGGATAGATGATTTACGCTATTGCTCTTTAAGGATCATGATAAAGGCTTGCAGTACATGGAGAAACCTTAGAGCTTTGACACATATTAAAAGATCATCTATAATTATTGATTTATTTACTGATTTATTTTTTGCACTTTTTTTATGGTGTGTATCAGACCCAAGAGGAGGGAGGGGCCACCCTGCTGCTGCAATCTAAACCTTCCTTATGGCAACAAGCTTGCCAGATTAATATAGGGGCACAAAATTCCTCTTATTAGGGTGTTGTACTGAAGAGATGCCAGTTGCGCCTCTATCATGGCTCTCCTTCTTCCTGTCCCAAGGCATTCTGGGATTTGCTATGTTATGTTATGTTATGCTAATTTGTATAGCACACAAATCACCCGAGAAGGTATTCAGGTGAATGGCAATGTGTATAGTTTTGTAGTCCAAAGTGAATTATACAAAGAGCTCGGTCTTCAGCTTCTCGCGGAGCTCAATAAGTGAAGAGAAGGCTCTGATGTGTGGAGGAAGATCTTTCCATGTCTTGGGTACCATGTAAACAAATGAGAGATCTGCAGATTTTCTTTTACAGAGGGGGGCATGTGTGTGAGTGAGAGTGGGGCACAGAGTAGGTGTCTATTGAGTTGGTGAAAGTGTATGCGACTGTTCAGGTGTTCTGGTCCTGTGTTGTGTAGGGCTTTGTAAGTGTGCGTGAGAGGTGTGAATTAGCAGTACTTGTGAATGGGGAGCCAGTGAAGCTTCCTGATGTGCGGTGTAATGACGGTGCAGCATGGAAGGTAGAGTATGAGTCTTGTGTCTGTGTTCTGTATGGTCTGGAGTGTGATGGAGTGGTTTGTGTATTCTGGTGCAGAGAGTGTTGCTTTTGTCCAGCCTGCTAGTGATGAGTACTTGTGCAAAGGTCCGTCTGGTGTTCTGAGGCAACGATTTGAAAATATTTCCCTGCATGCGTATAATGTGGAAGCAGGAGATGCACAATGCGTTGACTTGCGCCTTCATATTGAGATTGTCATCTATGATGATCCCTAGATGTCTTAAGTGGTCTATGGGGATAGGTGTTCGTCCTAGCTCCCACCAGTTGGAATCCATGGGGATGTCTTGATGCTGAAAACCAGTACTTAAGAGGTACTTGTTCCAAGATGGATGCCATGCAATTCTTACCTATGGCCTTTTCCCAATCTATGCTGGTGGCTTGGACCCTTGGTATAACTTCCTGTTCTTCACCTGCAAAAATAGAGGAAATCCATCAGCTCCTTGCGTGGCAATGGTCGACTACTGGATTTCATTGTGTTCCTTGCTCCTGGATGTTTGTCTTTGTGACTCTTATCCTGAATTCATGCCAGTCTCGTCTTCCCTTGTTTCTCCTGCACACTCACTGGAAATCACTCATCCTTCTTATACTCTGTTCTTTATCAGCAGCACTCAATGTCTAAGAAGAAGATATTGCTTCCTCTGTCACTACATTTTCAAACATCTAGAAGCATGCCTCCATGAAATACAGGCAGTTACTGTGGCTCCATGCCTTTTCTTCTCCTTTGAGCTCCTTCCTGATGTCACTATCGCTGAATGTATACATGTTGTCAGCATTGTGGCTACTGGAAGGGGTCACCATTACCTCAAGCAGACCAAGTGTATGAAGATCAGACTGCTCGGAGCTTAAGATATTTTTAAAAGTTCGTCCAGATGTTGGTTTTTGACAGGGTAGCCCAGATGGTACTGTGCCTGGTAATTAAAAGTGGGACATATAGAAAGTTAATATTGGCATGTCCCTACATAGACAAGTCTCCAACTAACTTGGAGAAATATTTTATCAATTGTTTTTAATGTATATTAAAAATCCAGTTTAATTATTGAGTTAGATTTTTTATAAATATTTAGCAGAATTAGCTTTTAAAAAGTTACCTCTTCCCTGCCTAAGGCACCAGAAGTCTAATTGCTTTTGTCTGCCAAAAGGTGCTCCTGCCAGTGCTTGACCTTCATGACATGTGAAACATGCTCCCAGAGCAGAGGCACTGCCTTACCTCTGGTGACAGGCTTTGGTTGGGGTGAGTTGTGGGTAGGAAACAGCAATTAAAATGTGATCAAAACCATACATGCCATACAATGCAAGAGTTACAACACATGCGTCTTCACTACGCAAGCTTTTATCAATAACATTGTTCCACAACCTGCCTTCACATCACATGTCATTACCATGAAAAAAGTAAGTATAAAGGTAAGCGTATTTTACATGTAAGTTTAAAGGTAAGTGTTCTATATATGGATGTATAAATACATACATATCAGTATATCTATCTATCTAGCTATATCTCTATACATACATCTACCTATATATATATATATTCACTGAAAAAACCATAGGTTATAGACCATATATAGTTAGGAATTAGCATTTACAAAACCTTGAAAATTCACTGAAAAAACCATAGGTTATAGACCATATATAGTTAGGAATTCACAGAAAAAACCATAGGTTATAGACCATATATAGTTAGGAATTAGCATTTACAAAACCTTGAAAATTCACTGAAAAAACCATAGGTTATAGACCATATATAGTTAGGAATTAGCATTTAAAAAACCTTATTTTACTCACACAAAACCATTGAAATTCCATATATAGTTAGTTGCACTAACTATATATCGCGCACCCGTAATCCACTGCTGATGATGTCACATATTACATCATTCATGACATGGTCAGTGACATCACTGATGACATCACTGATGACATCTCAAATGACATCACTGATGACAACATCCAGTGATTATGTGTTTCTGTAAAGTTTAAATATGTTTTACATATTGAAGAATGAGTGGATGTATAAGTGTCTCAATGAAGGTTTTAGTAGGTGCGTGATTGACTGTATGAGTGAGTGATTAAATGCGTCTTACTAAATGCACGGGTTAGTGACTAAACTGTCTGAAAGTGTGCATCAGCATGTCTGTTGTTGTGCAAGCTGCTGCATGTGTTGATCAGTAGCTATATAAGTAGCTATATGGGTTATTGATTGGTTGCACAAGTATTTGTATGGGAGACTGAGTGTGTGTATGACTGGCTGGGAGGTGTGTGACTCTGTGCAGATCAATGTGTACTTGTATCAGTGATTCTATAAGAGAGTAAGTATGTGTTAGTATATGTTTTAAAATGTAAGGTACTCTATGTTTAACTGTGTAGATTAGAAAATGGAACTGTGATTGATTCTTTACAGGACTGACTAGGTGTGTGAGTAACTCCATGGATGAGTGGCAGAGTGTGAGTGTCTGTATAGGTGTATGAGTGCATATGATAGTGTTGTAAAGATGAGTGATTGTATGTATGAATGATTGTATGGGTGAATGAGTGAATGTGTGTGTAGACGTAGGAATCAGTGAGTGGGTATGTAGTAACTAGTATTGGTGTGTCAATGGTTTCAAAAATTATACTCTGTATTTAACACTGGGTGTAACAGAGGTTATATTAAAGTGTGAGGAGATGCATTGTATTGTCACATTAATGATATCATCATTGATGTGACCATTGATGTCAAATGAGATATCATCAGTGATGTCATTTGAGATGTCATCAGTGATGTCATCAGTGATGTCACTGACCATGTCATGAATGATGTAATATGTGACATCATCAGCAGTGGATTACGGGTGCGCGATATATAGTTAGTGCAACTAACTATATATGGAATTTCAATGGTTTTGTGTGAGTAAAATAAGGTTTTTTAAATGCTAATTCCTAACTATATATGGTCTATAACCTATGGTTTTTTCAGTGAATTTTCAAGGTTTTGTAAATGCTAATTCCTAACTATATATGGTCTATAACCTATGGTTTTTTCTGTGAATTTCATTGGTTTTTTAACAGCTAATATCTGTAGCTGTAAAATGTATTCTTCTTTAAATCCAAAAATATATTTTATATGTTTATGAATCATTTTTTTTTTTAAATATTTTTTTTTCTTCGTTCCCGCTTCGCGAATCGGGAAGCTTCCCGTTAGCTGACCTTGATGCCGCGAAATAGACCGCGAGCCGGTAAACGTTTCTTTACCGCAACTGCCGCGTTAGAAAACAACATCGTGACGCCTCCCGTCCGCATGACGTTTCGCGTTGTCGCGTGATACGTCATATGACGTGCTACGTTAGCGAACTCGTACGCTTACCGAGTCGCAAAGCACAGGTTTCTGGAAGCAAACCGGGAGGCCCTGCAAAGCGCGTAACGTAAACACAGCAGGTCATGTGACTTGGTAATAACACTTTTCATTGGTTCATTTCACTTTCGGTTTCCTAATGATGTAAGACTAGGTCATATGATCTAAAATGAACACTTTTCATTGGTTGAGAACTATTTTTTTTCCCAAATGGTGAAAATCCCTCCTTCTTTCCTCACTCTGACTTTCATCATTGTGAGAGAAAGACCCTTTGTTACCAGTGAGCAATGGCTTCTTTACTAGCTTCAGCTGGTGCTTCCCCACCACCTCCACCACATCCAAGGAAGAGTGGACCACCTGCTAAAGTTATAATTCAGCAAGAAGAGGAAGAAGAGGAACAGGACGACCTAGATAATCTCCCTATTATGGCCAGAAGATCTATTGTACCGGAAGTAACGGGACCAGAGGGCAGGGAGATGGTGCCAAATATACAAACGAGATTTCGTGAAGTAAAACAAGTCTGCGTACATTGCAGTGGAATCATTTGCTACGCAGAAAGTAGCATCACTCTGATCAACAGAGCTATTAACAATCATGCTCATGTTTGTCCGAAACTCCCCAAACAATAAATTCTTTTTTTTGTTTTCTTCCTCCTGTTGAGCCCTTTACAATGAATCGTTTTCGTTGCCCCCTCCGAAAAAAAACAAAAAAAATATAAAACTGTTCAGAAAAATTCAAAAAAAGTAAAAAAATGTTCAGAAAAATAATAAAAAAAATATAAAACAACAAAAACAATTTAAAAAAAAGTTCTTTTCAGAACTACCTCCCCGTTATAAAAAAATTGGTACAATATTTGCAACTGTGCCAACCTCTATTTCTCTTAGTTCGCTTCCCAGTTCGCTCCCCGGTACGCGAACCGGAAGCGAACCAAAAAATTTTTTTTATAAAAAAGAACAGTAAGTATAAGGGAAGGAAACAGACAGTTATGTTAAAAGAAAGACAGCTATAGGGGAGTAAACTAGAGATACTATTACCCGTAATCCACTGCTGATGATGTCACATATTACATCATTCATGACATGCTCAGTGACATCATCAGCAGAGGATTGCGGGTAACAGTATCCCTAGTTTATTCCCTATAGCTGTGTTTCTTTTAACATAACTGTCTGTTTCCTTCCCTTATACTTACTGTTCTTTTAAAAAAAAATTTTTTAGATCTGTCAGAAACAGTGAAAGTAATGAAATATAAAAGACTACGTAGAATATGAGCACTGTATGCAACAACTTTGACACTGACAGAAGCCTCACCTTCTCCATGCCTCCTACACAGTTCTACATGTACATCATAAATGCAAACAGAACAGAATTAATTATACATGTTAAATGGTTTATTTTTGCTGTTCTCAGAATGTATCAAATTTCACTAAAACAGTGACTTGAAGGTATTCATCATATAACAGCGGGGAAAAAAAAACACAATCAAAATGATTGTGTTTAAAAAACCCATACATTACAAATCAGAATTCAGAACTCCTTAAAGTTAACTTACTTTCCATGACGGCCAAGGATGTCCTATGAACAGCTTACACTCTGTTGTGCTGTTATTACTTTCAACCCGCCACTTTCTGAAAGAAAACCTCCATCGTTTTCAAAAACATGTTACATACAATAAATGACTTCTCGCTCTCTACCACACGATTCCACAAGGCCAAATCGTGTCAGAGCCATGTATAACTCTTGGATTTCTTGTAAGCCAATCCCGTCTTTTCGCATTTCCGCAACTTTCAGAATTAAAATGTTGAAGATCATTTACACAATCCTGGACTAGTAATATCTTCCCCTTCTTGCTCAATCATGTTCTACATTTCCTATCACACTGATACTGCTTACTATGAAGCAGACTTACACTACCTTTATGACTAGTACAATTATTTAATTCTCTACATCACTTTTAATCACAAAGCAATGTAAAACAGTAGACAGCATTGCAGACTTACATTCCCTCTACTCCATGTTTTGATTCGCTGCTTCAATTAGCTTATAAAAAGAAATAGTTTTTCTGAACTCATTCAAAGTGCACGTATTTCTCAATAACGTCCAGTGTTATGGTAAAAAGTTATGTCTCTGTACTACACTTATCCTCAAGGCCAAATAGTGTAGGAGCCATGAGAACTTCTTGAAATTCCTCAGAGCACATCCCGAGATTCTTTCCCTAAAATTTTGGTTTTAAAAACACCAGGTAAGAGTTTTTAAGGTCATATGGCAATTTTTTTTTGAAAATTAAAACAGAATCATTGCAGAATGACCAGCCATTTCTACACTTTAAATAAGCTGTATAATGTCCTGATGTTATTGAAGGACCATCATGATATATAATTGCTACAGTTACAAAAGTCCTTCCTGATATTGACAACTGTGAAGCCACAAAATTTTTAATTAAAGTTGTCAATTTTGTTCCATCAGGCCTACATCGTTGGAACATTAAAATGACATACTGGCCATATGTTCGTATAAATAAAGTGGACATCATTTCAGATTTACATTGGCTACACTCCATGTTGTGATCAGCTGCTTTTACTAGCTTATTAAAAGAGACTGATTTACTGTCTGGCAAAGTTAAATATATAAATCTTTCTGAGTCTACACTAGTAGTAGCTGATACCCTACAGTTCTCGCAGTCATGCTGCCATTGATAAGAAAGCCCAAACAGGTGATCTACATCTACACCTTCATCATGCAATACATCAAGCATATACATTAAAAACTCCTGACAATCTTGCTGACTATTTTGAGAGAATTGTGTTTGGCCTGAACATCTGTCTAACAGATTTCGAATTTCAGACACACTTTCTATGTTTGTTCTATCAGTGCTACATTTCTCTAACACAGAATTTAACAAACTGCAAAATCTTTGATCCGAATTGACCACAATCTGTTCTTTTAAAGTTTCTAGAGAAAAGACAACATTAACCACTACATTAGCATAGCAGTTGACACCAGAACTGTTTTCAAATTGAAAACCAACAACATCTTCAACAGAATCCTTTTTGTTTCTGCTTATAATTTCAGGTTCATCAACTTTTCGTCTTTTTGCTACAACCTCCCCAGTATTGGTCACATTTCTTCGTTTCCGGCCTACCACACGTTTCTCAAACAAAGGATACTGAGGCAAATGTGGCGCATACTCTCTTCTCAACCTATTGTATTCCTTAACACAATCTAGATCCGCACGAATGTTTGTGACATCACACTCAATCAAGTACAATCCCGATAAAGTCCTAACTCGTGACAATGCCACATATGCCATACCCTCCTTGAACACAGAACTGCCAATATTCACCAATGCACAGTCTACACTTAAACCTTGCGATTTATGGATTGTCACCGCATATGCCAAGCAAACAGGAAACTGCTTACGACGAACATATAAGTCTTTTACAAGCAAAAATCTAGCAGAACAACGAGCAATTAGCTGTACTTCCTCAATGCCATCAAATTTAATTTTTAAAAATTCAATTCCATCTCTATTTCTGTATTTCACAAAATCAACAACATTACCCATTGATCCATTTACCAGACCTCTTTCAACATGTAAATTCCTTCTTAAAATTATACGGCAGTTCAAGCACACATTCAGAGTCTTTTCAAAACCCGCAGTTTTAGATATACTCTTCTCTAATGAATCCAATTTTGTTTTCAGATTCTCAGACAAAATAATTGTTGATCCCATATGCTCTACTCTGTCAATAGCTTCCAATTTCACAATCTCTTGCTTTTCTAAATGCAACATTTTGTTGTTGAATTTGGCACATTCTGCAAGAGTTGGCATCAAACATATTCCAGATTTTTTCTCAGTAACTTTCTGAAAAATATTCTCAGGCACAACATCTTCGTCTGGATATAAATTTGTCAGTAATCGTGCATGTAAAGCTTCTTTCCCATGCTCGGTCACTTTTCCAATTCTAACATCTTGTAGAATAGTCTTGTAAACTTCATCCTTTGCCTGACGCATATTTTCATGCAGTTCAGCATAATTGAAGTTTAACCATATATTGACGTTGCCAATACTCCCTAAGCACTTCCTGGTATCTTCATGCGTGAGCATTTTGAACACAGGTTGCCCTTTCACTGGTGTCAGCTGCAGAAGATCTCCAAAAACAATGATGTGTTTGCCACCAAATAACACATCATACTCTGTTTTGAGAACTTCTTGCATTCTCAAATGCACAAAGGCAAGCATAACATTGGAAACCATGCTTACTTCGTCAATGATAAGAAGTTTCATTTTCCTCAAGACTCTTGAAACTTCAAAACAAGCATCTCCAGATAGCTTGTGATATTCTAATTTGTTGTCATGCTCCACTGGCAGCATCAGTAAACGATGTAAAGTAATCCCTTTAATGTTATGTGCTGCCAGTCCAGTTGGAGCGGTGACAACACAAGACAGCGATGACTCTGTCCTTTCCTGCAAATAACATGAAATTGCTTTAATAAGGAAACTTTTTCCAGTTCCCGCTTCTCCACTCACGTACAGTCGGACAGGCTTCAACGACGTACATGAGCACTCTTTCTTATCATGACTTAATCCATGATCAATTTGCATGGTAAGTTCGTCATATATTTTCCTCTGCTCAACGTTGAGTTGTCTTTCCAACTCTTCTAAGTTAACCGCATCCTCCTGAGCATGTGCCATGGCTCTTTCCACTTCATTCATAGCAGTGGCAGCTTCATTTTCGATAAGAGGTCCTCCTAGTGGATCCTGACTCAATGAAGCAGAACTCTGACTGTCCTGAGAACTGTCTCTGGCAATCTCGGCTGCAATCGTTGCTTCCTGCTCAATTTCCACATTCAACATTTCTACATATTTGGGAAAAGCAGGACATTCTATGGTCTCCTTGGCAGCATTGAAAGAGTCTTCGTAACAGAGGAAATCTCCAAGCAGTTCCTCTTCTGCACGCCAAGGCTTAAAAAGTTGCAAAAGTGCTAAATAGAAAAACTCCTTTTTTTCAGGAGATTCGCCACTCAATTTTCGATGGTTTATCAAGTGGCATTTTCTTTGCTTGACCAGACATCCCTCACTTCCTATTACAGCATACACTCCTTTCTCAGTATCTTCTTTGATGTTCCTCTTGAATATGTAATTTTGCAGAACCTCATACAGACAAACATTCTCGAGGTGACTGCTTCGATTTGGATAATATGTATCCAACATGTTGCTCTTCAAAATGTCGGTACTGTTTGGCTCCTTTTCCGCCAAATACTCAATTTCCCGCACAGGTTTCAGAACTCGATTACGCGTTGCAGCAAGACCAACACTCGCCCAAACGATACTCCTGGACTTGGCATAGAGACTTGCTGAAGACAACCGGTCAGAACATTCGTAAGCTCCGATTTCTCGATGCGACAACATCTTCAGACTGAAACTGTACAACTTCTTGCTGAGGCTCTTTTCATGGGAAATGTCCTCCCACATATCCTTCAATTCTGTCTTCTCTTTTTTGGTGATGTAAGATGTCACATACCTAGCCACAGCCATACAGTTATCAGCCACAAACTGTATATCCATGTTAGCATTCCACATGGACAAAATCACCGGGTTGTAGTCGTTGATGTACTTAGACTCTTCGTTCCTCTTCAAATTGTATGTGTTTTTAGGTGATTTCTTCATCACATTATGTCGCAGCGAAGACATCAAACTGTTCACTCTTCCTTTAGAAATCACCGATCGTGGAAAGCCGAAACGACATTTGGTGTAGAACTTGTCTTTGTTCCGGAATTTACGACGACAGTACTTTCCACATCGATGGCTTTGGAAACGTAGAACTTTTTCTCTTAGGCTTTTTTTCTCCTTTGCGTTTGGAACAGCACACGTAGAATACTGTTCTATGAAACTCATTACTGAGTCGTCTGCATCCGTTCCAAATTTAGGTGCACCCTTGATCCACAGCAACATATGTATATGAGGAGCACCTCTTGCTTGGTACTCCTTCCTCCAGAAGAAATCCAACACCTCTCCAAGAGGTGGATTCTTCTTATTCATGATGAAAGACATCATACCTTCAAATCTATGATTGAAGTACCTACATACATTGACTGGATCCAAAGAGCACAGTTCTCCGGGTGTCTTGAATTCGATGTTTTCTACGTTAGCATTTGCCTCTCGTAGAAATTCAAGTAAGTCTTCCCAGCCATACTCAGCACAGCTCAAAGTGAGGAACCATGTGGGAGTTCCTAAGTTCCTCAGCATACATTTTAAATCACCATGACGACGGTACCAGTACTCATTAGTACCACGCTGACACGCCATGAGATTAATCAGGTGAGAATCCAAAATACTGTCTTGGACATTGACTTTATCCATAAAGTCACTTGCCGAGATGTTTTGCATGTGTATACCACTTTTCAAGATGTGGTTCACTGCATATGACAGTCCAGACAGATCGCTTTCAAACAGGAGATGAAACAAATAAGGAATGCATTGTCGAAACCTAGGATCTCCTGCATACAATCGCAAAGTCCGGTATTCAGAAGCAGGAATTTGATGAGGTCGCTCATCATATCTTCCTCCCTGACCTGTTGGAAAAAGCTGTGGGAAACACCGAGCTTCCAAACTTTCCTCCCAAACACTAATGGGACTCCCTTTCGCTTGTTTCATTTGAAACAACTCAATAGCATTCCCCATGACTTCCTTGGAATGCAAAGGATGAACACTATAATGTTCATATATTTCTTCACTAGTACAGGGTTCTACTTTCTCAATTTGACCAGCACACAAATCGCTATCCTCTTCCTCACTTACTTCCTCTTCTGCAACATATACATTTTTATAGTATTTATTATATTTTTTCAAATACAATGTTGCCCTTTTGACTTTCCTAACATCTACTAAATCTTGCCATATTTTCTTATTCTTTGTCGGAACCCCATTAACTAAGATAACCAGAGGTTCCTCTTCCACTTTTTCTACTCCAATTGTGTTAATGTTTTTCTTCAAATCTAGAGGCAAATAAACAACTCTTCCCTTTAATCCTCTCTGTAAATCTGATGGAGGCAATTTCCCTGTCTTTGGCTCCATTCTTACAATAGCCTGAAAGGGATGGATACTTTGAATCAAAATAGATTCATAAGTATTTAAATCCTTCAATTCAGAAGGAATTTCAACCAATTCCAGATTATTATGAACTGCTCTAGCAGGCATCTGGTTTTGATTTAATTTGTTACAACAATAAGTACACACACGTTGATCCAATCCCAAATCAAAACAATTTTCTACCATCAAGTATGTTGTAAAATCCTTCCATTCACTATTATTTTCCCTTTCACTTTTTCCATATAAATCCACTAACTTAGTCTGATTCTTATAATAAGTGCGTCGACAACACACACAAGTGAAATTTGGCCTCTCACTTGATTTCACCTCAAACGTCGCAATTTCCCTCTGGAAATTATCTGTACTGGAAACCTGTTCACTATCTTCCACATTACTCTCTTCTTCTTGCTCAATTTCAACATTCTCCTCTTTACTTCCAAAGTAACAAAACTCAATTTCTTCACATATATTCTTCACATCTATTTCAGAACCATGCAAAAGAGCAGCGCATAATTGTTTTAGCATAATTGCTGGACTCTTAGCATAATACAACATTCTAAGTAATTTCCTCACTTTATTATGATGCACTGCTAGCATCCTGAAATGATGAAAAACACTCTGGCATACTCTCCTGGAAAGACAAGCCAGTGAATGACCATGCAAACCTGTCACTTCTCTCACTCTGCAAGGATCTAATTCTTGCAACAACTTCATTTTCTGCTTCAAACTTTTCTTACTAAATGACCGTATAAAATCACAAAGCAAATTGATGGAATCCTGTCGTACACTGCAAATACTACTACACTTCCAGGTGTACACAGGACCCTTAGGACGTCTACCTAAAACCTCATTACCTAACACCTCTTCTATCTCTGTTCTCACAAGTTTTTCTTTTTCAACTGGACAACCATCTTTCACTTCATAAGCTCGACCACTGGTGTCAACTGCATGCACCAAATCATTATCCTGGAAATAACTCTCCTCATTAAAAAATGCCTCAGAGCTTGAACTATGCATCCATTCTCCAGAAAAAACTTCACAAAAATTACTACGATTAACTATTCTCTTCCATCTACTATTTCTTTTGAAATCATAAATTACCTTGTTTAGCTTCCTAATTCTATTGATTGTCAAAATAAATAACTTACGTTTAATTTCAAATGCCTGATCAATAACTTTCTCAACTATTTATTTCTCTTATAAAAAACAACTTTCTGCTGACCTTTCTTAATATTTTTTAACAAATTCCCAATTATCCTGTTGCGGAACATTCGTTTACGAATATCCCTAAACTGTTGTTTCCTTCTACTTTCATGCATAGAGTTATCTCTTACTCTAGCAGTAACATTTCTCATTGGCCTTTCCTTACCATTTGAATTCGGTCTCCTTTTCTGGAGTGAAACATTTTCTGTAGTAATATTTTTTTTACTACACATATTTCTTATGACTGTTTTTCGACTCTTACCCGGTGCTTTCTTGGTGACTTGACAAATCTTTTTGTTAGAGGACTGCTGCAATATTCCATGCTCCTGCTGTCTTTGACGTTTTCCAGCCTTTCTTACTCTTTCTTTGCTAGGCATCCTAAAATCTTGAAATAATGTGCAGTTGAATCTGTGGTAAAATATAATAAAAAATGTTATTAACCACTATTACCCAACAGTAAATTAATAACAGTCATCAAAAACTTAACACACTACTTAAGTATATAATATACTGAAGCCTATCTCCAATTTTTCACTGAACAGGACTCATCTCTTCTTAACCTTGGATAAACCTCACCTACTCTGTGTCCCCTGCACATAATTAAATGTAAAGGGGCAGATTTATATTAACTAGCACATCCCCAGGGATGCACCAGTTAACGTGCACCGCTGCTCTGCCACCCACGGTGTGCCGCATTTACAATCAGATAGGACAAAGCTACATCAAAACCCTGCGCCTGCTTGAAGCAGGCATAGATCTTGACGCAGGTAGGCTGAAAGCTAAAGCAACAACTAAGTGTCGTGTGCAGAAGTTACAAAAAAGGAAAAATGGCGTTTAAACCAGTAATGAGACCATGCTAACGTAATACAGAGTAAAAATATCCAGGATCTACATCAGTTTGGGATTCACAAACCTGGCAGGTACAAGGCACTGAGGCTTTCCACCGTGCATGTCTCATCCCAAAACATATGTTGTTTGTGAATGAAACAATTTCCCAGACCAAATGCTTTGGATTGGCTACTTCTAAAAAATTAAACACCCCTACTATCCCGGAGTTAGAGGAATACGATGGTTGGAGTAATTTTACTCGTTGTCTATTAAAGATTTACAGGCCCTACTCCGTAATTCTTCCTTTAACATTTCCAGTATAAATCCAAAAGGTTGACTGCTTTGGCAACGTGCCTTATCCACGGTTTAATAACGCTGCCTTTTGCTTTATATAAGTTTTCAAATTGTATGAAATATATACCAATAGGTCGTTATTAACCTTTAGGTAGTGGTTTTCTTCATCAAGTCTGGTCGCTTCCATACACATACAGATTTTCAAAGATGATCAAGAACTTTATCTGAATGGAGAGGAATGCACTGAGACGCCAGATCATTCACTAATGTGTAGGCACAGACAGTTACACGGTTCATGCAACAAACACCGACCAAATATGGCTTGCGTGTTGCAAGGCACGCCAGTTCCTGCTATCATCCCCACGTTCAAGTTCTTGGAAAATGGTAGTTATTTGATGCTCAATAATGAAGATTGTTCTGGGTTAATTAAAAGTATTCATTTTATCGTAACAGTAAATGAACGGGTTATTTGCTGCA
The DNA here is from genome assembly GCF_964261635.1 of Lissotriton helveticus. Lineage (NCBI taxonomy): Eukaryota > Metazoa > Chordata > Amphibia > Caudata > Salamandridae > Lissotriton > Lissotriton helveticus. Next base: position 145,609,451 of record NC_136064.1, on the reverse strand, counting down.
GAAATGTTCTATTTCCTCCCACACATGAACATAGGGAGTTTTCAATCTGGCCACAAATACCAACCTTGGGAGCACATTTCAACAGCATGGCAAGAATAAGAGCTCTTTTGTCTCAGAGAGAGGTGGCCTTGAGTTCGGCCCGTGAAACTTTCGTGCTTCACATAGCGAACACCCGTACAGAGGTGCAGACCCTTTTAAATACAGATTCGACTTTGCATTTCAGCAAGATTACCCATTCATTTCCATGCAGCAGGAGGCCCATAGGAATGAAGGTGCAATTTGCGATTAGCAATTACCTCATCGCAAATTACGAATTTTTCCGACGGTGCAGGGGTATCTCAAGAACACCCTGCTGCACCCCTGAAAAAAAAATTTGGGGTCATATGGCGCACATAAATTTTGAAAACATTCCTTTACCTCAAAAACGATTTTCAACTCATAATTTGAAAACACTGCACATGGGGAAATGACTTAAAATGTCCTTAAGACACATAAAAGCATTTTTTGATTGCCTTTGCAGCATGTTTCAGTCACCTTTAACATGCCTATGTAACGGAAACATTCAAAATCTAAATTTGCCATGCACAGGTGGGAGCATATTTACAAGCAATTTGCTCCACAGACAAACTTCTTACATTGAAATGGGAAAGACTCTCAATTACCTTATAAAGAAGCAGACACCATTATGTCCTTCTCATCAATATTAAAACCATTGCTTTTTCTCAAAAACGATTTACAAGTCATAATTTGAAAACACTCCACAGCTCCTATGCACATAAAAGCCCTGTCAGTACTAATACTTCACATTTTCTCCAATTACAATTTCTCAAACAAACAAAATCTATTTGTGAAACACTTGAGACAAAGCAACATTTGAAAAACACAACTTTCTTCATAATTTTCTCCTTAAAGCACACTATTTTCTATCTAAATTAAAGAAATTTTTTCTCACCTTAGCAAGTACTTTGAGTTTCAAAACAGTCTCAGAAACACACCAATTTGTCTTCAGCAGAGCAAAAGGTATGCACTCCAGAGTCTGCAGCTATCAAAAGCACAGAAATGCTGTAATTCCTCACACAGATCTCTCATGTCACCCAATCAAAACTCTTCCCTCACTTTTTTTCAAAGCAAAACCCTTCCCCCTCTGCCCCCTCTCTGCTTTTTCTGCATAGCAACCACCTCTTGGAAGACCTCTCACACAACAATGTTGCAATTGAACTCTGAACTCTCAGTGCACCTGCATATCCAAAGCATTCTTTCATTTAATGATTTTTTCTTCGCCACTCAAAATACATCTTTCAACGAACTCATCCATGCACACTAACTTTCTGTTTTCAGCAATCAAAATCCACCAATCACTCTTACTGCTTCATTAACACAGAAACTCCTCAGTTTTTTTCATTTTACACTCTCATTTTTTCAACTGCCATTTCATTGCCACACTTCATCTGACTGCAGGAGAACCTTCTCTCGCCATGTTTTCTGTCTGGATTGTTGGACATAGCTACATCTATTGGGCTCAAAGGTACGCTGAAAACAGGAATTTACCTAACCTCAATTTACAAGATGTGGAAATTAAGTGGTTTGGCCACAGAGGATTAAAATGTCACCAATTGATACCATTGGTGAAAACCTTTATGCATTTGCCAAAACCTGACCTGTTAATTGTGCACTGTGGAGGTAATGATTTGGGCACTTTGACTGGGGTAGGTCTGGAAATGCTTTTAAAGGACACCTTTGAGCAATTGATGGCACTTTTTCCTCAGACTGCCTTGGTATATTCAAATATATGCCAAAGACAGAAATGGAGGTGGTCGAACCAATTTTGTCCACAAATTGAGAAATCGAGGAAGCATGTAAACAAATCTGTTTCAGCTTACATGAGAGACCATGGAATGGGCTCCCTGTACAACAATAACTTGCGTTACTACATGCAAGATATCTACAGAGGAGATGGAGTTCACTTCTCAGATGAGGGCAACAGAGTTTTCACTCTGAATTTAAGAATGTGCATTGGTACCTACTTATAAGTACCTAAATGTACCATAAACCCAAAAGCTCTTCTCAGAGCTACCCTACATCTGATCACTCACAATTATTATTGTACTCTAACTTTTTTCACTAATTTTCAAGAAAGTACGCTCCCCAGAACGCTTCCCGGTTCGCGAACCGAGCGCACTCCACGCAAAAAAACTAAAAAAACGGTATATATTTTTTTGCCCTGCGAGAACCTTTCAAAGCCTCCACATCAAACCTAGGGGGTCAGGGACGATCTACTATGCCCCCTTATGGTCATTTGCCCCTTCGCTTTGGCCTCCTCTTGTCTCTCGATCCTACCGAGAGACAAGATGGCGGCCGCTACGGACTGTTTGGAATGTTTACAGACGCCGAAAAACCAATCAGCTTCGCAAACCTCCGTAACGCGAAAAGTACGCGAAGCGGAGCGCTGTTACAGATATATATCTTTTTTTGAACGTTAATTTCTCAAAATCCACTGGAGCACATATATTGAGACCTAGCAAAGGCACATCGGGCTACCAGTCCCTACAATTTTGCCATGTTTCGTGCAAATCCATTCAGCCGTTCGATTATTATTATTATTTTTTTTTTTGCCCCGCGGGGCCCTTTTAAAACCTCCACATCAAACCTAGGGGGTCAGCGAGGATCTACTATTCCCCCTTATGGTCATTTGCCCCTTCGCTTTCGCCTCCTCTTGTCTCTCGATCCTACCGAGAGACAAGATGGCGGCCGCTACGGACTGTTTGGAATGTTGACAGACGCCGGAGAACCAATCAGCTTCGCTTCACAAAGCTCCGTTGCGCGAAAAGTCCGCGAACCAGACCGCTGCCTGGTCCGCGCTTACAGATATATATCTTTTTTTAAACGTTAATTTCTCAAAATCCACTGGAGCACATATATTGAGACCTACAAAAGGCACATCGGGCTACCAGTCCCTACAATTTTGCCAAGTTTCGTGCAAATCCATTCAGCCGTTCGGGCTAAAAGTGAGGCCAACCGCCCTATGGAAATTAACATGGGAAAAACGCGTTTTGGGACCCCCCTTTTTTCTCGGCCCCCCCTTGACGAACCCCCCCCAAATTTTCAAAGGCTGCTCAGAAACAAAATGTGCCATTTTCCTGAAAATTTCAGCCAATTCCGTCCACAAACGGCAAAGTTATTAGACATAGAATTTTCAAAAAACCCATAGAGAAAAAATCCTAACTATATATACCTACTGGCGACCGCCAGTAGGTAATTAGCATTTACAAAACCTTATTTTACTCACACAAAACCATTGAAATTCCATATATAGTTAGTTGCACTAACTATATATCGCGCACCCGCAATCCACTGCTGATGATGTCACATATTACATCATTCATGACATGGTCAGTGACATCACTGATGACATCACTGATGACATCTCAAATGACATCACTGATGACATCATCCAGTGATTATGTGTTTCTGTAAAGTTTAAATATGTTTTACATATTGAAGAATGAGTGGATGTATAAGTGTCTGAATAAAGGTTTTAGTAGGCGCGTGATTGACTGTATGAGTGAGTGATTAAATGCGTCTTACTGAATGCACGGATTAGTGACTAAACTGTCTGAAAGTTTGCATCAGTATGTCTATTGTTGTGCAAGCTGCTGCATGTGTTGATCAGTAGCTATATGAGTGGCTATATGGGTTATTGATTGGTTGCACAAGTATTTGTATGGGAGACTGAGTGTGTGTATGGCTGGCTGGGAGGTGTGTGACTCTGTGCAGATCAATGTGTACTTGTATCAGTGATTGTATAAGAGAGTAAGTATGTGTTAGTATATGTTTCAAAAATGTAAGGTGTTCTGTGTTTAACTGTATAGATGAGAAAATGGAAGTGTGATTGATTCTTTTCAGGACTGACTAGGTGTGTGAGTAACTCCATGGATGAGTGGCAGAGTGTGAGTGTCTGTATAGGTGTATGAGTGCACATGATAGTGTTGTAAAGATGAGTGATTGTATGTATGAATGATTGTATGGGTGAATGAGTGAATGTGTGTGTAGACATAGGAATCAGTGAGTGCGTATGTAGTAACTAGTATTGGTGTGTCAATGGTTTCAAAAATTATACTCTGTTTTTAACACTGGGTGAAACAGAGGTTATATTAAAATGTGAAGAGATGCATTGTATTATCACATGAATGATATCATCAGTGATGTGATCATTGATGTCAAATGAGATGTCATTAGAGATGTCATCAGTGATGTCATTTGAGATGTCATCAGTGATGTCATCAGTGATGTCACTGACCATGTCATGAATGATGTAATATGTGACATCATCAGCAGTGGATTGCGGGTGCGCGATATATAGTTAGTGCAACTAACTATATATGGAATTTCAATGGTTTTGTGTGAGTAAAATAAGGTTTTGTAAATGCTAATTCCTAACTATATATGGTCTATAACCTATGTTTTTTTCAGTGAATTTTCAAGGTTTTGTAAATGCTAATTCCTAACTATATATGGTCTATAACCTATGGTTTTTTCAGTGAATTTCAATGTTTTTTTAATAGCAAATATCATAAGCTGTCGAATGTCAAGTACGTGGTAAGTAAAAACATTTTCGTGTTTATGCACACTGATCTGCTTTGAATGCTGCCCCCCCCCCCTCATTTCTATTAGGAGTACTCTCTCTTTGCAGATAGTGAAAGGTAGTTAACGCAGGCCTTTGCCCCCGTTGTAATATGTCGTGCCTGCTTCTCTCTCCATTTGATTGATTGTTATCCAAGCATTTACTGTTTTAGAATTGGTTCTCTTTGGTTCATTCTCTATTTACAAACAAACACAGAGTCGCAATACTCTGTTTAGTCTTTGCAGATAACGAAAAATCGTGTAAAAAAACAAAAGGAATCGAGCAAAATCAGTAGGCCACTAATGGGATCTCTTTTTGACCTCGCTAAAATAGAAACATTAGGAACAACCCCTCCTGACAAATACGAAACTAGTGAGATGAACTAAACTCCACACCATGATGGCTGCAATACAGCTCGGCTCCGCCACCCACCCCGCCCAAAATAACGATAAAGAGCGGCTGCCATGATTGCTCGCGTATGGCCACGACGGAGCTACGAAATGGTGGTGCTCTCATGCTAACCCCAGCTTCAGTCTGAAACATCCAGAAACACTGTAGACTACCAATTCGATCAGTTCCGGTAGCGCCCCAACGTAACCCGGTAGAGAAGAACTAGCCCTCCCCTCTTTGACTGATGGTTCTTGTTGCCTGTCCCTTCTGTTGTCATTTAACAGAACTATTTAGCCTGCTGAAAGGGGTTGTGTTCCGACCGCTGGTTGGTGGAGACATTTTGACTATATTCTGGACCTGCGTTGTCGCGTAATGCGTCATATGACGTGCCACGTTAGCGCATCCGGAAGTGATCCGGGGCGCGACGCGCAGCGCGTAACGTAAGTATAACAGGTCATGTGACTTGTTAATAAAACTTTTCATTGGATAATTTTACTTTTCTTATTCTAATGATGAAAGGCTTGGTCATATGACCTAAAAATTACGCTTTTTATTACTTCCGAACATTATTTTTTCTTAAACATATATGTTATAATGTTCCAGGCTAATGTACTTTCCCGGAAAATTTACAACTGTCCTGCAAGTAAAATATATTCTTTTTTCGAGAAAAAGGGCGTTTCTTCGTCCCATGACGGAGCCGTTGAGCAAAAGAGGGTCGACCTGCTGTCTTAGTTGCCGATACGCCTGAATATGAGATTCTTATTGATCACTTTATGTTTCAGGAGTAGAAAACACAACAGCCCTTGACCATTTATCTTTACTGCTTTCCTGCGTATTATACCTTTTACCCTTCATGTAATTGGTCTGCTTTATTTCACTTGCCTTTTACTGATTCTAAAACAGTGACTATTATTAAAAACTTTACCAATGTAAATACTACTACCATGTTTTCGTTTAAAAACCTTTATTGTGAAAATGTCAGTATACTAATACAGGCCTATAACCACGTGCGCCGGCCACAGAGCAAACTGTAATCGTATATGATGAGGAGACATTTACACTGTAGAGGAACGTAACGGGCGGGCCATTAGGTTGCAAGAACTAAGGTGTCTAACAGTTGCGGAATCGGTGGACGTACATTTTATAATTAAAATACGACAGGGCCAGTTACAATAAAATTATCTAGATATACATTTGCGGGCAAGTACCATGGGTGACGTTAATTCGAACTTTCAATAGTACAGTAATCAATAACACATCACAACTTAATATCAATAGAGATGTTGAAATATTCAATCTATTCTCGTCCCCGCCCGCCATGTGCTTCAAAACTGCATACGTATCTCGTGATATCAAGGTTGTACAACAAGTACACAACAAGGAGTTACGAGTCCCATTTATTCCGGCGCCATTTTGGGCGAGGACGGGCAGGTCCAGGATATAGTCAAAATGTCTCTACCAACCATCGACTATCATGATGTTCATATGCTGTATTTATTAGAGTAACACTCATCTGTCCACATCAAATTAATTTGCCACAATCTAAACATGTCATTTTAATCTTTCCAAAGTTCTTCTAAATATTTGGGACCGTTTCCCTTGCCTCTGATGCTGTCAGTGCCACTTCTTTGATGAATGTACTGGCAGGTCGGGGGTTCTTCTCCAAATCTCTCTTTTATGCAGCACTATAATTAATCGGTGCCACCTCTCCATATGACGATGCATGGTATAGTTACCATAACTATATTTTTTTTCGGTTCCTCTGGAGAGTACATCGTGGCAGATGAAGCGTGTAACGTACCGGGCATTTACCTTTTTTTGCATGTAGAGGAAAGGAAAAAAAATTCAAGCGTCCGAGTTCTAAGGTGTCCCAGGGCCATTTTAGTGGACCAGGCCCAAATCCAAAGAACAGGCCGCCATTTTGAGAGTCCTGTTGCAGCCGCCTGTCGCTGTAGCATCAAGAGCGGCCGAAACTCAGCTGAATGGCAACTGAAACGGTAAAGGGGCGCCCCACTACAGCAGACGAGCCTCCACCTGGGAAGGCCCGTTCACGCCGCATCCCCCCCCCTTCGGGCACCCCACGCCGTTATTCGGAGCAGTATTGTAGGATGGCCACACCAGTGCAGCAACTTGCTAGACACCACCTCGGTGGTAACCGAATCTCAGCGCCTTGTGGTGTCTTCTAGTCAGAATATATTGTTGCGCTGCCTTTGGCCCCATTCGCACATCGGTCCGCTACTGACGCCACCTCACAGGCCAACAGGGCGCCCCACGCCGACTTTCAGCATTGTAGGATGGCCACACCAGTGCGACAACTTGCTAGACACCACCTCGGTGCAATCCGGATCTTGGCATCTCAGCGCCTTGTGGTGTCTTCTATTCAGAAAATATTGTTGTGCTACCTTTGGCCCCATTCGCACATCGGTCCGCTACTGACGCCACCTCACAGGCCAACGGGGCGCCCCACGCCGACTTTCAGCATTGTAGGATGGCCACACCAGTGCGGCAACTTGCTAGACACCACCTCGGTGCCATCCGGATCTTGGCATCTCAGCGCCTTGTGGTGTCTTCTATTCAGAAAATATTGTTGCGCTGCCTTTGGCCCCATTCGCACATCGGTCCGCTACTGACGCCATCTCACAGGCCAACGGGGCGCCCCACGCCGACTTTTACCATTGTAGGATGGCCACACCAGTGCGGCAACTTACTAGACACCACCTCGGTGCCATCCGGATCTTGGCATCTCAGCGCCTAGTGGTGTCTTCTATTCAGGAAATATTGTTGCGCTGCCTTTGGCCCCATTCGCACATCGGTCCGCTACTGACGCCATCTCACAGGCCAACGGGGCGCCCCACGCCGACTTTCAGCATTGTAGGATGGCCACACCAGTGCGGCAACTTACTAGACACCACCTCGGTGCCATCCGGATCTTGGCATCTCAGCGCCTTGTGGTGTCTTCTATTCAGAAAATATTGTTGCGCTGCCTTTGGCCCCATTCGCACATCGGTCCGCTACTGACGCCATCTCACAGGCCAACGGGGCGCCCCACGCCGACTTTCGGCATTGTAGGATGGCCACACCAGTGCGGCAACTTACTAGACACCACCTCGGTGCCATCTGGATCTTGGCGCGTTGTGCTGCCTTCGGCCTATTCGCACATCGTTCCGCTACTGACGCCGCCTCACGTGCCAACGTATTTTCTCCGCATTTTATACCCTATGCCGCATAACAGGTCATGTGACTTGTTTATAAAACTTTTCATTGGTTCATTTTACTTTTGGTTTCCTAATGATGGAAGGCTTGATCATATGACCTAAAAACAACACTTTTCATTGGATGAAAACTTTTTTTTCCCCCCAAACGATGAAAGCCCCACCTTGTTTCTGGATGTTTCAGACTGAAGCTGGCGTCAACATGAAAGGACCACCATCTCGTGGCTCCGTCGTGGTCATTCTGCGAGCAATCATGGCAGCCGCTCCCCACCAGAAGCCTGCAGGAGTCGGGGGCCCCCAAAACTTTTGTTGAATCCTCAAGGCGGAGGGGACGCTTTCGAGAATGGGGTCCAAGACCTAGCAGACAAGCGTGCGATTTCCAAGGTGTCCCAGGGCCATTTCAGTGGACCAGGCCCAAAAAGGAAAGAGCCTGCCGCCATTTTGAGAGTCCTGTGACAGCCGCCTATCGCTGCACCGCAAGAGTGGGCGTAACTGAGCTGAATTGCGGCTTTTGACACAGTGGACCAAAAGCGGACGGAATGGCAACTGAAACGGTAAAGGGGCGCCCCACTACAGCAGACGAGGCTCCACCTGGGGAGGCCCGTTCACGCCGCCTGCCCCCCCCCCCGGGGCGCCGCACTCCGTTATTCGGAGGGCGGCGACTTACTGGACATCACCTTGGTGCCATCGTTCTGCTGCCTTGGAACTATTCGCACAACAGACCGCTACTGATGACCCACCCCCCGCGACACCCCACGACGGATACCGAAATCAGTGCGGCACCCAGGCAACATCACCTGGGTGCCGTCCAGAAATATGGACGTTGTGCTACGTTGGGACTATTCGCACAGCCGACCGCTACTTTCTTCATTTTCCCTAAAAATGTTTAAATGTTTTTACTGTTTTTGTTTTGTTGTATATATTTATAAGCTATTAAAGCTTTATAATCTTACTACTTTGTTGGAGTGCTATATATTTTTTATGTGACACATAATTGTAAAAACTTTGATGTACAAAGAGTCATCCCTGGAATCTTCCGCTTCAGGCTCGGTCCCCTCCCCAATCACAATACAGGATGGTTTTCAGATAGTAGGAACGCGTGTGCTGTGACGGATCTCATCGGGTGTGGGCCTTGATCTACTATAACTCCTTTGAAGAGGGGTGATTCTTTACAGCTGGGGCCATAAACTACATCTGCAGGGCTAGCTGATAGCCTAGGACCGGCCTGGACAATCGGACACAGAGGAAAAGGAGTGTCAGAGGGTGCGGTAGTGAATAGGGCGAAAGGGAGGTGTCGGGCGGGCACAGGGTGTGATTCTCAGGGAAGAGCAGCGCAGATGGGGGGAGGTTTATTACCCATGCATAAGACAGAGAGCGGGGGTGACCAGTGCCTGGGGGAGATGCTTACGAGGGTGGGGAGCCATGCTAAGGATCGACAGCGTACAGAGAGTGGGTCTGGTCAAGGCATCTAAAATGGCTGCCGTGCACGACAAAAGTGTGGCATTTGAAAAAAGGCAAGATGGCGCAGACAATGTTTTTCAACACTTCCTGATTTCCTTCGAATCGAACGTTAACAGACGTTCGGGCATATTACCAAAGTTAAGCGATATTTATCCCTAACGATGCTTAGCAACGAATTTTTTACCGCTAAGCATCGTCAGAAATTATCGCAGATAAACCTTGCTATTATCAAGGTTTATCGCAAATGCGATGAAAAACGACCGCAATGCATTAATATCGCTGAAAAGTCAGCGATATTCATGCATTACCGAGCTAATGCTCTTAGCCATGTTATCCACCTCCCATTGGATAACATGGCTAAGAACTGCTCAGGGCAGGTGTTACTTTTTGGAGATATTCGCGCTTAGCGCAAATATCTCCAAAAGTTGGTAATAGGAGATAGCGGTCGCTAACATCTTGGCATGCCCACTTTGCATGTCATTAGTGATAAATATCACTGACATGCAAAGTGGACCCCAAGATGGTCGCTATCTCCTACTAGCGGTCGCTAACTGGTGTTAGCAACAGCTAGGTAATACAGAGATAATTTTATCTCCGCGAAGCGGAGCGCTGTTACAGATATATATCTTTTTTTGAACGTTAATTTCTCAAAATCCACTGGAGCACATATATTGAGACCTAGCAAAGGCACATTGGGCTACCAGTCCCTACAATTTTGCCAAGTTTCGTGCAAATCCATTCAGCCGTTCGATTATTATTATTTTATTTTTTTTGCCCCGCGGGGCCCTTTTAAAACCTCCACATTAAACCTAAGAGGTCAAGGAGGATCTACTATGCCCCCTTATGGTCATTTGCCCCTTCGCTTTGGCCTCCTATTGTCTCTCGATCCTACCGAGAGACAAGATGGCGGCCGCTACGGACTGTTTGGAATGTTTACAGACGCCGGAGAACCAATCAGCTTCGCAAAGCTCCGTAACGCAAAAAGTACGCGAAGCGGAGCGCTGTTACAGATATATATCTTTTTTTGAACGTTAATTTCTCAAAATCCACTGGAGCACATATATTGAGACCTAGCAAAGGCACATCGGGCTACCAGTCCCTACAATTTTGCCAAGTTTCGTGCAAATCCATTCAGCCGTTCGATTATGATTATTTTATTTTTTTTGCCCCGCGGGGCCCTTTTAAAACCTCCACAACAAACCTAGGGGGTCAGGGAGGATCTACTATGCCCCCTTATGGTCATTTGCCCCTTCGCTTTGGCCTCCTCTTGTCTCTCGATCCTACCGAGAGACAAGATGGCGGCCGCTACGGACTGTTTGGAATGTTTACAGACGCCGGAGAACCAATCAGCTTCGCTTCACAAAGCTCCGTAACGCAAAAAGTAGGCGAACTGGAGCGCTGCCCGGTCCGCTGCTACAGATATATATCTTTTTTTGAACGTTAATTTCTCAAAATCCACTGGAGCACATATATTGAGACCTAGCAAAGGCACATCGGGCTACCAGTCCCTACAATTTTGCCAAGTTTCGTGCAAATCCATTCAGCCGTTCGGGCTAAAAGTGAGGCCAACCGCCCTATGGAAAACTCAATGTTAAAAACACGTTTTGGGACCCCCCTTTTTTCTCGGCCCCCCCTTGACGAACCCCCCCCAAATTTTCCGGGGCTGCTCAGAAACAAAATGTTCCATTTTCCTGAAAATTTCAGCCAATTCCGTCCACAAACGCCAAAGTTATTAGACATAGAATTTTCAAAAATCCCATAGAGAAAAAATCCTAACTATATATACCTACTGGCGACCGCCAGTAGGTAATATATATATATATATATATATTTACTGAAAAAAACAAAGGTTGCAGGGATGTTATAGTTAGGCTGACATTTCCTATCTTAGTGTATTTGCAATTGTTAGACCTGTCAGCCCTAGGGTGGTCTCACCCCGTTTTTTTCGCCCTTGCTTTGTTTTTTCCACCATCTTTTTTGTTGGACCTAGGTCTCTGAGTGCCTTACCACTGCAAATCAGTGCTAAGGTGCAGGTGCTCTCTCCTACCAACATGGCTGCCAAAGGCCCCTGCTACTGTGGAGTGGCCTTTTTAAACACGTACTAGTAGTCAGGAGCAGGTTGGGACATTAGGATACAGTAGCAATGCCATCCCACCTTTTCTGCCTATAGACTAAACTGTGGAAGCTCCTGGAACCTTCCGGAATAGGGGAGGGGTTACACTTCTCTGCCTTTTGTAGAGTGGTCACCTGACCTAGGGATATTTAGGGAAAGGAGGGAAACCTGCTTGTCAGTTTTGGCATCACTGGACCTGGGGGAACCTCTGCAGGAGTTTAGGCGGTTGGGCCTAGGGGATAACCTACACCACTGGAAGGGACTGGGCCTAGGCACTGCTATCTAAGTTATGTGATGGACTCTACCAAACCAACTAATCTGGCCCGATGTGGGGGAACCCAGGGAACCACCTCCAGTGAGCCAAGGGAACCATCCTGCCTCTGTGCAACCAACTCAACCCCCCCTTCGTCTTACCCCCGGGAAACTGCCTAAGAAGGGTGCAGAAACCATCAAGCGCCGCAAGGAACTACTTACCTACAGCGAGAACTTCTGGGAGATCCTCCAGGTAACAGCGCTGCACCACCCAATCGCTTCCCTGCCAGACCGGTGCCCCCTGTTCTGTCCTGCTTCAGCTATCTTGCCCCTGGACTGCCCAGACCTGCTGGAGACTGCCTTCTCTCAAAGCACTGTGTGTGAGTAAAAGTACTGTTGCCTGCATCGCAGCTGCAAGAGGCTGCATCTGTAACCCACCACGTGTATTTTCTCCTAAGAGCGCTGTGCCCTGCGAAGTGCTGCATCCCCAAGGTGCTCCCCTGTGATTGCCCTCACCAGCACCATGCCCAGGAGAGTGCTGTTGCCACGAAAGTGCTGTGGCTCCAAGGCGCTATACTGCCCAATCACCGATGCGACCCGGGCGCCTGCACCGTGGTGGAGGGAGCGCTGAGCCTGCCTAATCACTGCCATGGCCCGGCATCCCATCGTTGAGGTGACCGCTGTTGCCTGCATTCCCGCTGCGGCCCCCGGAGCCAGGAGAGGGCCGTCACACCATCGAGGAGGCCCGCGCTGGGCCTAGTGAAGCCGTAGAGGGCGGTATCACGTGGCTGGTGTACTGGCCATGTCACCGGCGGCGCACCCGCCCGCCGCACACAGATTGGGCCTTGCAACCGCGCCCCCTGGAGGGCGCGCACTGGTTGGCGGCTGACGAAGCGCCTGCCCGGAACTGCGGCCCCATTGGCTCCTGGGCCATCGATGGTCCCGGTAGGCCTTCATCTGGCCCGAAGCTGCGGGGAGGCCCTGAGAAGAGCGCTGGAGTAGCACGGTCCACCCTGGGTGCTCTGTGCCTCCCGCGTGACCACCTTGACTGGCCCACAGGACAAGACGCCCAAGACCAAAGGTAAATTTCCGCCGGGGAGGGCGAGAGACACTGTAGGTGGCGGGGCTGCACGGGAGCCGGTGGATTGAGTGAGGCAGCCCCGCACCTGCCCTGCCACCCCTGAGACAGCAGGTTGGCCCGGATTAGCCCTGTGGTGGGCGTAACTAGTCCTGCAAGGTCTTGAAGACTGGGGGAAAGGGACTAAGGACCCCCAAACTGGGCAGTAGCCTTTATAATTAAACAACTTGGTGCTAAAAGTTAACGCCTGGTTAGGGGAGTGTTCTCTGAAGCCTGTCCTGGAGCAGGAAACTTGGTTGATGATATTGATGTGCCATGCAAGTAGGGGTTCTTGTGTTTAATGACCCATGAGATGTTGTTTTTACTGACTCTGCTGAGGCCCCATTTTGTAATCTATGCCAACCTAATGAAATGTTGCATGAGTTCTCAAGGAATGGTTTTACTTATGCTTCCACAATGAAATGTTGCCTGAGGAATTGATGCTGGGTTTATAATAATGAATTACCTACCTGCAATGAGACAAATCTAGATAAAAGCATCTTGTTTTAAAAAGTCTAGCTGGTGTGGTGTCATTTTATGAGTGCTTCCCTGTCTCAGTGTGAGTGTGTGCTGCACTCCTGCTTTACACCTAGCTTTCGGGTGCCTTCCCGCTCATGCCAAGCTACCGCAGTGGAATCTGTGACCCCAGTTCTTACATTGGTGTTCAGCTGCGGGATAAGGAAATGTGGTTGTGCAGCACCCTCCAGTGATTCAGTGTGCGCCGCAATTGGACACCTGTTGTGTATGCAAGCCTAACAAGTTGACCTCCACTGTCTAATTGATTACACAGATTACTGTTTTAACCTGTTACCTATGTCCTAGTGTTCTTTCCCTTAAATTGTCTGTGTCCCCACCTGTCAAAATGGAGTTTGTGCTGGCCAATCTGGAAGTGTACACGGTGGCACAGCGGAGGGACTTCTGTCAGGGGATGGGGGTGTCTGTTGTGTGAAGCGCCAAGAGAAAGGAGCTTTGGAAAGCCTTGAGGGCATGGGTAATGGCCCACCCGGAGGGGAGAGGGGATGAAGGACAGGAGGAGCTGGGCGCACAAGGGGAGGCGGGTGCTCCAGGAGAGTTAGACATACTGAACATTGATATAAGTGAGAATGTGTTGCCAGGAAGACGTTCTGGGGCAGGCAGTATGATGTCTAGAATGAGTGCGTCACCAGAGGAGTATGAGGACAGGAGGGAGGAGAGGCAATTGAGATTGGAGCTTGATAAGATGGAGAAGGAGAGAGAGGAAAAGAGGCTGCCTATGGAGGAGAGGAAGCTTCATGTTATACCTGTCAGCCCAAGGGTTGTCTTACCCTGTGTTTTTCGCCCTTGCCTTGTTTTTTCCACAATCTTTTTTGTTGGACCTAGGTCTCTGGGCGCCTTACTACTGCCAATCAGTGTGAGTGTGTGCTGCACTTCTACTTTACACCTAGCTTTCGGGTGCCTTCCAGCTCACGCCAAGCTACCGCAGTGGGATTGGTGACCCCAGTTCTTACAGCAATGTTTTCAAAGAGTTTAAACCTATCTCTAGCTTATCTGAAAAAACTAAAATACAGTTTATTACATAGTCCCTGAGTTGGAAATCAAATCTTGCCATTACTTAAATTGTGATACCACTCTGCAACTTTAAAAATAATATTCCTCTCTCTTTAACACCCTTCCCCCAATACACTCTTACTGTGGTGTACCTAGCAAGTCAGTGCCACCAGTAGGTCACAAGTTCACAGCAAATTTATAAGGAACATGTTGTTTCCAAACTTTATTTGAAAAACAACCTTTTTCAGATCCAGCTTTCTCCTGACTGATACTGCTCCTTCACTTCAAAATGCTTAGAGTATGGATTGTGGGTCACAGCTATATCTATTGGGATAAAGAGGCTGCAAAAAAGAGAGGAATTGACAGAGGCTTGGGTTTCCCAAATGTGCAAATTACTTGGTTGGGTTTGAGAGGGTTAAAGTTTCATCAGTTACTGACTTTGTTTAAATTCATTCTGGATTCCCAAATTCCTCACCGCATGATTGTGCACTGTGGTGGCAATGACCTAAGCACATTGACTGGGGTAGGATAGGAAATACTAATGAAAGAAACCTTTGCACAACTGATGTCAGCACTCCAGTTATTAAGAGGCGTCTCGCCTCGGCTCACTATTTAATGAACGGGAGAGGACGTGTGTAGCGGGCTCACCGATAGCAAGCCCGTCTGCATCCATCCATGCCTGATTGGGACCAGGAGCCAAAACCCATGGTCCAGCAAATACTATAAGACATACCCATACAGATAAACATCTACACAAGCTTAGCCTAACCCCGCCCTCTAATTGTAAAATATTCAAATTAGATTAAGCCCTCTCGGACGGCAAATACTGCAGGTTTTCATTCACTTGCCCTAGGATAAGTAATGAATATGGCGGAAAGGTTCAAATTAAATGCAGTACAACTGTGAATTGTAGTTGGTGGGGTCTCCAGTGAAGACTACACCAAAAGCACATTCTCAGCTCATCAAGCTTCTACTTTCTACAATATCAATTATCGATTACTCACTAAGCATAAAGATAATATTGTTGATCTTTTGACTAATAACCAGCTGGACTTTGTCTTCCTAACAGAGACTTGGCTTCAAGAGGCTCAGGTCCTGACATAGCAGCAGCACTTCCTCCCAACTATTCCATTATCAGAAAGAATAGGAAGTTAAAGTTGGGGGCGGAATCAAGATTATCTATAAAAGCACTCTTGATTGCAAAACTGAAGACTTTCTTGCCACTGATTGTGAAGCTTTTCTATTTAAAATCATGCTTACTCCGAAGTTCACTTTTTTGGGCATATTGCACTATTGCCCTCCGGGCCCAGCTGGACCATGGTTACTGTCTTTCCTGACTTAGTAATTCCTTATATTTTGAAAACTGCTAAATTTACCATTCTAGGTGATCTGGATCTTCATTTAGAAGATCCCAAATGCACCAAAAGTATGTCACTCATTGCTGAGTTAGAAGCATTAAACATCCGACTTTGGAAATTCAGGTCCGACCCATGTAGAAGGCCATCTGCTTGATCCTATATTTTCTAATTTGTCAGCCTTCAGTTTCACTCCTACCCTTCCTATATGCTGGTTAAATCATTTCTTTGATACTTTCTTGTCGAAAGTCTCACCTTGTCCCCCAGTTATCTCTAAGGGGCCTAAACAGAAAGTTCAATTCTATTTAATACAGTCTTTATTTCAATTAATCAATCATAAAAGACAGTATTTTTCAGTATTAAAAATATGTAAAAAAGATAATTCATCTCTTAACATTTTTCCAATAGCATTAAACAATAAAATCAACAATGATCATAGTTATTCACAGAATAGTCAATAAATATGTATCCATTATTAAAACTTGTGATTGTACATAGTCAGTACTAAAATTGATTTTTTAAATTATTAAAATACAGCATGGCATTCAACAATTATCATAACACATAGGTTGAAACCAAGATAGTACCATTTATATATAGACCTTATTTTAGCAGAAATAAAAAAAATATATTTTTAGACTAATATGTGGTCCCTCATTGCATTAAAAGTTGCTCTACCCCCATTTTCTTAGATCGAAGGGCCCAAACCCAACTCAAAAATGTTGCCATGCCAATTACGATAAGGTCAGTGGTATCTGACCTAAGAATCCTTAGAGCTTCCTCTGCGGTCCATATGCCCAAGGCCTTACAAACAGGTTTGAGCCATTTTGTTCTTCGAAGATGGTAAGCTGAAGAGACAAATAAAATGTGGGCTATGGTCCCAAAATGGTCATGACAGAAGATACATTTATCACATGCTGATGTGAGCTATCTACTTGTAAACACTCTTACTGGTAGGGAACCTACTCTAAACTGATGGTGAAGTTTCCGATCAAGTGGCCTAGATATGAGGTCCCAGTGACCTTCCATTTCAACCTCATCTTTTACTTCTAGGAATTCCCTAGACAATGCTGGCCTTGTAATGGAAGAAAACTTCTTACGTGTAACCATATCCCAGTAAACTGCTTTGTAGATCTTCTTAAGGGGAAATACCGCAACAGCTGGGTCTTCTCACAGGACGCTTATCCCCATGTCGGACAACATGATTTTAATATTTTTCAACCATGGGATCTTGTGTAGGTGACCCAGCCTCCTTACTTCTAGTAAACCCTTGGCATATAGGGAAAGCTCCAGGTTGGTCCAACGTTGCCTCCATAATGCCAGTGGTCTGAAACGTGCTGCATCCTTGATGTTATGACAGCCCAGGTCTAAGAAAAGGGGCAACAGAGGGGAGGATTGCGCGAGGCCAACCAATGATCTAACAAACTTGTTTTGTGCTAATACATGGGGGGTTAGATTATCATAGCCCCACAATTCAACATCATATAATATTGTGAGGCACATGTTTGAGTTATATATTGGCAAAACAGGGGCAATAGGTTTAGTTTCGGAAAGCCTATGCTCTTTAACCAGAGCACCTGCTAATTGCGCATGCTTTAGGGCCATCATGTCAACTTGGGGTTTCCAGCTTAGCTTTCTACTTAGTGTGATATCCAAATAGGTGAATACGTCAGTCTGGTGCTCTTTATTCATGTATACTCTCCCTATGATAGCTTTTGATTTACGAAGCACCATAAAATGTGTTTTATCCACGTTAAACCTTAGCTCATGATCGTGGCAAAACACCTCGAACAGCGACAGAGTGACCTGCAATCCCTGTCTTGTCTTGGATATTATCAGGGTGTCATCCCCAAACATGAGCAAGGGTATTTTCATACCTGCTAATGTTGTCGCGTCAGTGGGGTGGTCATTAAAGTATTGAACCACCCTATTTATAAATAGAGAATACAGAGTGGCAGCTAGTACACACCCCTGACGTACCCCCTTGGATACCAGAAACCTCTCTGTATCTTCTCCTGGCTTCCCCCAGCCAACCTGCGCATAAGTTGAGTCATGTAGTTTTACTAGAATGGCCACCAATTCCAAGGGCATCCCCATTCCCACCAAAGCACTACACATTTTCACACGGGGAACAAGGTCAAATACAGATTGGTCGGGGGTACTTGTGTGAGGCCGAAACACCACCTGTAATGGTGTTAGAATATCTGTTTCTGCTATCCAGGCCTGAATTCTGCCAAGTACTAGCATAGCTACGATCTTCTGAGCAGAATCTATCAGGCTAATTGGTGATAGACTCTATCCAGGGACCAGGTATCCTGGAATAACCAGACATCAAAACCATTAATAAATGATGTCCTGTCTGTAGACGCGATGCTCCAGAAAGCCATGGTCATGTGGGTTTTTAAGAGACTATTACTAGTATTATCATGGCCACTGGTTAACTCAACCTCATATACTGGGTCTTGTTCACCTAAACCATGGTTAGGAATGCTAGTTAAATAATGTGGGCATGCTATTGATCCTTGCAAGGTTATATTCACCACGCCACCAGGGCTTATTTTCAATGAGGGTGAACACCTCGCATCTGCACTAATGGAACTACAAACAGGTTTAACCTGGAAGACTTCCTCCCCATTTAGACAGCACAACGGGGGTGGCGTAACCCAAATTTGTGGCGGCCTCCTCTTCACCCATGTGTTCCTTCAAAACTGGTAATGGGGAGATATTAGTTGTTCCCAGTCAATCTACTTCTTCTAAAGTAGTGAAGATTTCCAAACGATTGCTTGTGTTTACTGGAAGGTCAAATTGATTGACTATTCTTCGGGGTCCCCTCCACTCATTGAACCTGGGTGTGCTCTGTGGTTTATAAAAAAACCTAGAGGAAGCATGTTTATATCCTCTCCTTCAGTAAAAGAGTACCCAGCCATTTCCAATATATGTTGAACCAGTGTTGGTGATCTGAAGCTAAGGACCACGCAGTTGCTTGATAGGGACTTGTGTGACGTACCATTTTAAACACAGAGAACTGATGGTTTCCTGTCCCTGTCCTGTTGCCCAACAGATGTAGGGCCTTATTTTCTAGCGTTGACCAGTGTTCCCGAGTGCCGGGTGAGAGCTTTGGGACGTTAGCAACTAACACAGTGTACGTGGAGGCCTCAGGTGGAAGATGCAGGGAAGTGTGAGAGTTCATGTCACTTCCTTCATTTAGCTCTGCGGGGCCTATTCCTAGTGCCTCTTTCCCCTTGCTGCGGCTTCAACTTCGTAGGTATGCCATTGGTTAGATTGGCAGAGCAGTTGGGATTCGAACATGTGGTTATCGCAGTGGTGGCTGACTTATTGCACCCATTGGCCGGTATTCCAATGTGTGCTATGTCTCGTACCCTCGCCTGTTAATTATCCATTCCACCCTTCTCCTGTACATTGGAGTAAATAAAGGTTATTAGGTTCATTTGGTTTGTACCGAAGATACCCTGTTCTATCTTCTTCAGTCTATCCTTGACCAAGATCAGTTTTATAAGTAAAGGGTCGATCATAGCTGACATTTTTGCTCCTATCAGTGAGCATAGCTCATCTAGATTGAGCTGTGGGAATGTATGAACTACATGCGCTGAGCTGGTGGTATGGTCTGCAGTGTTATCAAGGGTGTGTGCTGCGGGTTGGAGAGAACCTATACCTTTTGACCCTGAAAATGACCTCTTATTGGGGTTGGATGTAGAAAGTCTCTACACGTCTACCACACCAAGAGACTCTTGAGATAATTGAGGAAGTACTTTTTGCATCACAATGGCAATACCAGACCCCCAGGCATGTGGTTCTGGAATGCAGCTCTCTGGCTCTCAAGAGTAACTTTTCATGTACGAAGGCACATATTACCTCCAGAAACATGGGACCAGCATGGGAAGCACATTTGCTCCTAGCCTGGCCGGTCTCTATGTCCACCCCCTAGAGATGACCAAAATCCTGCACGTACAGAACACCTTCCACAGTCATGTGGTCACATGTAAAAGGTACATCGACGATGTGCTAGTGATCTGGAAGGGGTATCCAATCAGTAAACAATTTCATAACCTGGTTGAACCAGCAAGATCCGTTTTTGAAATTTACGCATACTGCATCTAATGAGAACCTGGTGTTCCTAGACCTAAACATTTACCCCAAACAGGGTAGACTACACACATGTACGCACTTCAAGCCAACTGCCAAGAACTGTCTTCTTCTCTACAACAGCTTCCACCCGAGACACCTACGGGATAATCTGCCCTACGGGCAATTCCTTCGCCTCAGGCGTAACTGCTCTGACATCACGGAGTTTAAGAACCAGGCAGTGGATCTAGAAAGGAAACTACTAAACAGAAATTATCCCACAGCTATTGTTAAAAAAGGTTTCAAAAGAGCAAGGAATGACATTAGGGAGGCCCTCCTCGAGGACACAGTTCCTAAGGAACCAGAGACCCGCCCCATGTGCATAACAACCTTCAACTCGAACTCTAACAGAATCACTAAAATAGTGAAAAAACACTGGACGTTTCTTGACGGGGGTTCTTTGAATTTCCCAAGACCTATGTTCTCCCATAAAAAAGGGAGAAATCTTGGAGACAAACTGGTCCATAGCAGACCTAGTACCCCTGTGGAAAACGATCCACCCAAACTAGCGGATGTGGGAGGGCACCATCCTTGTGGTACCTGCACCCACTGCGAGCTGACCAGTAGGAGTAGGACGATCCATTTTTCTAATGGTACAAACTGGGAACAACGGGCATTCACGAACTGCAATAGTCGCAATGTGATCTACCTCATCACTTGCCCGTGTGCAAAAGAATACATTGGAATGACTTCTAGACCCGTCAAGGTACGCTTAGGTGAACACCATAGCAAAAAAACAACTAAAAAAATGGCCAGCCATTACCTCTTGATGGGACCCAGTACGCAGGACCTACACTGGACAGTGTTTGAGTCCTTCAAAACTGATAAGAACCTTCTGGAAAAAGAACAGCGATGGGTGTTCCGTCTGGGCACTCACATCACTGGACCTAACGATGACATACCCTGGGCGCAAGTGAACCTGTAATGCCCTGTAAAGCCCTGCCCCCAGGCTTCCCCACGTGATATAAAGGAAGTTAAAGCTCACGCAGCGCATGAGCGCGCGGGATCATTCCAGGAGAAGCCCGGTACAAGGGCGGGACCGTCTGTGGCTGATTAACAACACTTGTTGTTGTTTAAATATTTTTTTTCGGCCATTTAGACTTTTTTATGGTATAGTTTACAGTGTTCCTACTCTTGGTATAAATTTGTTTTTTTAGGTATTTATTTTTAACCTTCAATTGGTTGTAAGTGGCCGAGAGCAGCAGCATGGGCAAGGGAGATAAGCCGACTGCTCAACGCCCCACGACCAGGCTATTAGCGGCTTCTACGCAACCCCTACCTAGCCTCATGGATATTGACAAAATGCTCCAAAAAACTATAGGGGTTGTGGCCAACGCTATAGAAAATATGGAAAGGCGTCTCTCGATTATCCCTGCTATGCCCTCCTCTACTCTTCTGGAAGACTACTCCATAGCCACAGCTTTTCCTACATATTTTATGACCTCCCTTATGCCCTCATTCTCAGACCTACCAGGTGCTCAGATTGTGTCTGACTCAGATTTTGTAATTGAGAGCGCGCAATCGCGACCTCCCTCTCCCCCCGCCCGGGCCCCACTTCAGGAGCACGTGCGTTGTGCCAGACCCAAAAAACCTAAGAAAAAGGGGAAAACCACTAAGGCACCAGTACCTACTCCTGTTCGTGTAGATTCCGAGCAGGGCTTTCGTGACCCTAACCCCAGTCCTCGTGTTTTCTCTCGCCCCCCTCTTTGGGCCACTGACCTTTTATCCGATTTTCAGGCCCATATGGAACTGGTCATCAATACCCATTTTAAATCTTTGTCCTCTACGATTGACAGACTGGTTTCTTTGATAAATAGTAAAGGCCCAGGGAAAGCACAGACAGCAACCGCATCGGGGGATATTATCTCGGCATTGGCTAAAGGACCCACCAACGTGGCTGCGAGGGATCAGCCTCCGGGCAATAGTCTTTGCCCAATTCCCTCCACCTCTGCACTGATCCCTCCTAAGATCGCGACTCCCACACAAACTACTAATGGCCCAGGTCCTATTGGCCGTACCACTACGTCCCCATCTGTCCAGGGACGTAAAGTACAGGAACCACCAGGGCTGCCAAAGCCAACCGGGCTCTTAGAGGGCCCGCTAGGAAATAACAATATGTTGGGCTTTCCTAAATATACTCCCCTACCCCAGCTTCTGCCGGAAGCCTCGCCCTATGTGGTGGTGCTCACAGGCGTCCCTGCCCTCCCAGGCGATACAAGGGAATCTTTTCCGGAATTGAAGAACTAAGTTATCTTCTGGTTAAGTAGGCACAGACCTTTAATGGGTGCTGGGCAGGGGGAAATTATGTTTGCGCGTAGAGTAAATTGGTTCGGGACGAGACCTAAGGACATTAGTGGTGACTGTGTGATTGTGAACTTTCGGGATCCAAGGGCCGTCGAACATGTACTACATAATGGAGGGTTTCCCCAGGTGAACTCTATTAACACCGTCCACTTGGGGTACTCTATTCACACCCTTCAGCTCTAGGGGGGTCTGACCTATTCCGCCCCTTCCTTGCTGGTTATGATTACGAATTTAACATCGCTGTGGGTAATAGATACTCTGCCCTAAGCAATATAGACTGACCACTACCAATCTTCTCCCCCGTAGGATCTGTTTTGCCCCACTCGGTGTGTGAAGGTGGGGGAATTCTAGCACAGTGAAGGGTGCTTCAGGCGAGAGAGTCGGTCTGGAAGGGACACATTTTATTATTCCTCCGCCCTCTCCTAACCAAGTGTTAGCAAGTTCTGTAGAGGAAGTGGGTAACCATTTACATCCTAAACCTTCCTGCTCTCCTGAGCGACTACTACTGGCGGACCCCCCGCTTCCTGCTCCAACTCACTATCCACTTATAGGCTCTTGGAATGTAGCAGGACTCGAGAGAAAGCTGATAAATCCGGAGTGGGGAGAGTTGATGCAGTGTTATGATCTATGCCTCTTCCAACAGACGTGGATGCTGTCCCCTCCAGTCAAGGAGGGATATGCGTCCTTCCATGTCCCTGCAGTTCAGGGCGCGAGGGGCAGACCTTCAGGAGGGTTATGTATTTGGATTGCTGTTCATCTGGGATGCACGGTTAAGGTTGTAGATTTCCACTGCCCGGACATTCTCTGTGTTATATTGAACTTCAATAAGGGGCCTGTGCTGGCAGTGTTTAATATATACCTGCGCCCTTATCGGCTCCAGCTGGGCCTATCAACTCTGGAAGCCCTGGAGGCTCTTTTACAATCTCTTCCCCTGGGTGCTGATAAAATTATTGGTGCAGACCTTAACTGCCACTTTGAGCCACTTTCGGGGATTCCCTCTATATCCGCGGAAGACGACGAAAGTTGGTTCATTCCGGACTGCACCATGTACCCTGAAAAGCGCTTACTACCACTGGCCCTTGCGATTTACAAGCTGGTGTTCCTATATTCACTAAGGGCTTGTAATGGTAGATTGGCCCTAGATGTTCCAGGGACATATAAAAGACCGGGGGTAGCTCTACCATAGACTACATATTGGTGAATGTAGAGTTTTGGGCTTGTCCCAGAACTTTTTCTGTGATCCCAAGAGTTGACAGCTATCATAATTTATTGTCATTAGAACTGCTAGCTCCCCTTGGTGGTCATAATGATCGAGGACGTGAGTAGACGGCTACAGACTGTAATTTAGTCATAGCAGCGGGAGGGAGAAGAGTTAGATGGGAGAGGATTGCACTGGCTCCTGAGAGGCTGGCAGAATTATATTAACTCGTTGTAAGCTCTCTCACGGAGGTCTCTAACCTATTGGGCGCAGTTTGCGAACCCCTCCCCTCCCACTCTCAGGGGCTGCAAGACATACATAGCAAACTTTTCAGCTCCCTGGCCTGCTATTTCTATTCTTTGGGGGCTAGGAGCAGTGGGACAAAGAGGCGAGATCACTGGTTTAATAAAGCATGCAGCTACGCAAAGAGGTGCTTGATCAGGGAGGTAAAATCGGGCTCAATCTTTAGCATTAGAACGGCGAGGGAGGTGTATAAAACTTTGATTAAAGAGGCTAGGACCGAGTGGAAAGCCACCAGGTGGGATAATATCCGAGTGGCATTGGGAACCCGAGATTTCAGGTCATTCTGGAATCTTGTGCGAGTCGGGTCGGCCGAGGGGAAGTCTGCCAGCATCCCTAACCCTGTATTCATCTGGCCACAGTGACCACCACGAGGCAATAA
This sequence comes from Lissotriton helveticus, assembly GCF_964261635.1. NCBI lineage: Eukaryota > Metazoa > Chordata > Amphibia > Caudata > Salamandridae > Lissotriton > Lissotriton helveticus. The sequence goes on along the minus strand of NC_136064.1, from coordinate 145,585,076 downwards.
AGATTTACTTACGTACTTACTCATCGTTGTAGAAAGAACTTCTTGTATCGCACTACTTAATCAACAGTGTAATGAAACGATCATGTGGCCACAAACCTGAGTACAGCCACGACTTAGGACTCTTGGTGTTAATGTTGTGCAATTCATATTGTGAGGTAGAACATCTGTCTCCAGCTGATGACATAACCCAATACAATGTTGCCTATTGGATCTGTATCTTTTGATTACATCCCCTTCTTCCATGGTAGCAATGTGTGCAAATGGAAATTTAAAAATGGCAATGGGAATTTGTGTTTTGTATGGTTTGTTATGTTTAATAACAATTTCAAAGACCCACCACCCCTAACCTCACTAAACTGTGGCCTTGGAACAGTGAGCCACATCGCACTGCTTTCTGACTGGACTGGAGTAAATTATGGTGCTTTTGTTCTCTCACCACCAGGCTGGGCTTGGGGGCAAAAGATGGTGCATTTTGCACGATGGGAAGTGGAGGGATCTGTTAGCTGTGGTGATTTAACAGCTGGGGTGGGAGGTGAAGTTGTGGGCTAAGTAAGACTCACTGGAGCGGTCTTCCCAGGCTGATGCAATGGACCACCTGTGTCGTGTTCATCTGAACATTCTGCATTGGAAACATTTCTGGAGACTTACTCGTGGACTGTAGTGAAGTCATCCAGAGTGACAGATGTTTAGCCATGTGCTGTGGAAGGTACAGGAATATAAGGGAAAATCTGTCAGTAAAAGTGTGGATTACACATCCAATGAACTTTGAGCAACTATTATGAAGCCACCTAAAAGGGAAAAGGACATGCATATCATGATTAAACCTTGCAGTGTAAAATTTATTTACAACACAAACAGTTTATGGGGCATTCTCAAGGATTTATTGCAGAGTTATTGGCACTTTATCGCATTCAAAGTGGCGATAAATGTTTTGCATTATTCACAAGCTGGTGCTAACAGCCCATATCACCAGTTTACCTGCGATTGCAGCCGCAAACATTATCACCACAGATGACCAAGGCAACTAACGCTAATGAGAACAGAGTAGGCGTTCCAGTGTACAAAGCAGCAAACACACAACTCAGCAACATTCTCAACGACCAGCAAGATCGTCGATAAGATCACACAACATGAGATAAGATGCGTTAGCCACAGGAATATAACACCTGCTCTGACCTGGTGTAAAGTCAGATGACAACCTGCACCACAAAAGGGAGCCCAGCCCAGAGCTACACCTGAAGAACAACAGATGCCATGGAGCCAACAAACAAGCAGCACAGACACCCAAGAGGGCCACAACACCCCCGCCACCACACCCACGGCCGCACCCCCCTGAAACTCCCACACCCCCAACACCACAGTGGTAGCGCAGAAAAAGACAGCGGACCTACAGAAAATACACCAGCCTCACAGACCTAAAACCAGAGGATGCCATTGCCCACTACACGCTCAAAAGGACAACCATCATCCACATCCTGAACATCATTGCCCACAGGCTGACGGTACCAGCACAGTGGACAACCAACATCACACCTCAGATAAAGCTGCAGGCTATGCTGCACCTGTTGGCCACTGGTACCTTCCAAACAACAACTGCCTGATTCGTATGAGTCTCACAGCCAGCCCATCAAAGTTCTTCCAACTGTCTTTGATGTCATTTTCAGCTTGGTACCCCAGCACCTTCATTTACCCCGCACTGTGCAGGAACAGCCGGAGACCAAGAAAGGCTTCCACGGCACATCTAGCTTCCCGCTCGTGTTGGGTGGGCAATTGACTGCACACATGTCCCACTTGTGCCCCCTGCCTAAACTGCACACAATGAGAATGAGAGTGTACACAATGCCAAGTGTGTTGTGAATGTGCTGGACAGACTGAAGTATGCAGACCACAGATATATCCATGTTGATATACACTGTGGGTGTTTGCAGTTTACTGGACAGTGGATGCAATCATTTCACTCCTGCCAGTGGGAAAGTTTGGGGGAATGTAGCTTATTCTGTCCCCCCTGTAAGCGTGAGCAGAGTGGGCTGGCCGGCATACTACCGTAGGGTGTGAATAAAAATCGCGTAGCTCTGGGCGTGGTTCTTTTCTGGAATGCCCAACGTGTGTGCCAGGGTAGTGCCTTTCACCACGCCATGAGGCCGACGCTGTGTGTGGTAGTGCCTGTGACCCTGTGGGCTTGCTACACCCTGGGATGCTGGTTCCTGGACCCGTCCTGCCTGCCCCTCACCGGCGTGTGTCAAAGTGGGCCCACCACATGCCAGTGCAAGCTCCAAGCCCGAGGCCCCATTACTTTGCCAGCCTCTTCTGACCATCACGGTCTCCGCGACACAGGCCCACATTACTCCATTTTCGTACTCCACCAGCAGACAGAGTGCACAAGTAGGTCACACATTTGGAACTGAGCCTTGATTACACAATGGCCGAGGACACATTTCATGGCAGAGTTTATATTATTATTATTTTTTATCTATAATTATTTATTATTTGTATGGCGCACAAATCATCCCCAAAGAGATCTCTCGGCGCCCACTATATCACTATACTCCCTTCGAGGTGGTGCCACCATGACTGTGCATAGCATTCCAGCCACACCTGTTTGAGGGCCCTTGCTGACTCATGCCTTCGGCCCACACTGTGGGCCAGCAGGCCCCACACCAATAAAAAAAAGTCCGTACCAGGCAGGACACGGCATTGTCGTTGCCTGCACAATCGCTCAGCTCTGGTGCCTCTACCTCCGTCAACCACATATCATCTCCACATGCCATTCCAGTGTTGTGTGTTAGAGTACCGGAGGAGCTGGCAGAACAGCTGTTGACCTGTGCTGACCGCCGCCTCCGGCCTAAACTGTGGTCAAGTAGGTCACACATTTGGAACTTAGTCTTGATTTCCCATTGGCAGAGATCATATCATTGCACGCAAGGAGAGGCGTAAGAGGAAGACGTGTTTCAGTCTAGAGTAAAAAAGGATCATCGTTATGGAAATGATCAAACACTGCCAACTACTGCTCTGGTGTCACTAACTCTGTGCATCGAAAGCCAATGACACGTCTTGATTTATTTATAATGATAGCATTGTACCGGCCTCATCACAGACTGAATCGCCTCACACCCCCGGTGCCAATAAGTGTAGACATCCATGAGCACTCTCTGGTTGAACTTTGGTGGCATTAGAGTCTATGGACTGGGGGTTGTTTTCATCCTCATGTAGTTGATACCAACTTGGTGGCAATGATGAGGCAGTAGCAATCTACTCCTCCATTTGCTGCGTGCAGATAGCTTCTGCCCTCTGCATCTTGCCCTGGAGGACACCTTCCACTGTCCCCCGCAACATTCAACTTTGACATCGACCAGGATCCGCTCAGTCTGCGTGGCCCTACCTCAGTGCACCAAAAGTCACTGTCCTGTGGTGGTGTGCCTGTGCCAGCCGCAGTGCATCCTGGGCCACTAACTCTGTGCAGCTCAAATCATGGCCCCCGTCTGATGAGATTTTGGATGGCCTCTGGGTTGGTGGCCTTGGGGTCATCAATGCCATGTATCTGTGCCCCTGCGATATCCACTGCCTCCAGCCTCAACTGCGATCCACCAGGGCTCACACATCAAATCAAGTCCTGACTGGCCCAGACATTGCATCACCACAGGAGGCACACGCCACCACTGCCAGGACCACCTCCAAACGCCAACTGCCATAGTCAAAATAGTGGTCCTGACAGACTCACGGAGTTGCTCACACCTGTCGTGGATGCCATCGTTTGCTAATCAACCTAGGATACACCGCAGCCCTCATCCTTCACACTGCACTCTCGCAGCTAGATTGCACACTGCAGGAATTCAAGGAGCTGCCCTCGAATAGATCCAATCCTTCCTCTCCGGCAGAACCCAGAGGATCAGACTCCCGCCCTTCCTCTCTGAACCCACGGAAATCAACTGCGGAGTGCCCCAGGGATCCTCACTCAGCCGCACTCTTTTCAACATCCTCATGGTCCCCCCTCACCACCATTGTCAGATAGCACGGGCTCAGCATCGTATACTACGCTGACGACACACAGCTCATCCTCTCACTCACAAAGAATCCCAAAGACACCAGACTCTGTTTCCAGGAAGGCATGAAGAATGTAGCAGTCTGGATGAAGGACAGCCGCCTGAAGCTAAACTCTGAGAAGACCGAGGTCCTCATCCTCGGTCCCTGCACCTCTGCCTGGGACAGCATCTGGTGGCCCTCAGCTGTCCGGAGCCCACCCACCCCTACAGACCTCGCTCGGAACCTCGGCATCATCCTCAAATCCTCCCTCTCCATGAACGGCCAGATCATTGCGGTCGCCTCCTCTAGTTTCAACTGACTCCACATCCTCTGCAAGATCTTCAAGTGGATCCCCTCCGGCTGCAGAAAGACTGTCACCCACGTCCTCATCACCAACAGACTTGACTACGGCAATGCCCTCTACACCGGAATCAACAAAACTCTCCTGCACAAACTCCAGACCATCCAGAACGCCGCAGCCAGACTCATCCTGGAGACACTGCGCCATGAGCACATGACCCATTACCTATGAGTTCTCCACGGGCTCCCCGTCGAGAAGAGGGTCACCTTTCAAACTTCTCAACCACGAACACAAATCCCTCCACAACATCGGACCCAAATACCTCAATGAGACAGTATCCTTCCACGTACCTAAGAGATACCTCCGTTCCGCCGACCTCACCCTGGCAGAGGTCCCCCGCATCTGCAGACACACAACAGGAAGGAGATCCTACTCCTACATTGCAGCCAAAACCTGGAATGAACTCTCTGTGAACATCAAACACTCCCCGACCCTCAAGACCTGGCTTTTCAACTGATCCGGAGCTGCCCCCTCTCTCCTCCACCAGCACCCTAAGACCCTCACGGGTGAGTAGTGCACTTTACAAACCCCTGATTGATTGAATGCTTGATCTGCCTGATACCCTGCTCAGCATTCCTGGTGCCACCAACTCAGTGCACTGCAACCCATGGACCGTTACTGATTGACTTTTGTGCTGTGGAGAGGTTACACAGCAATGTTACCTCTGGTAGTGTCATAGACCTGGGATGTTGATAAGGAAATGTATATCACAAAGGAACACAATTATGGACAATTTCTTAACATGAGCGCGCTCAGCTCTGGTGCCCCAGTCTCAGTGCACTGCAACTCACTGACACTTCTGTTTGCATATTGGGTGACCTCTGTACTTGCTCAAGCTACCACCATGATGCTCCGGAGTTGTGTCTGTAATGCTGGGGTATTCTCTTTCCGTTTACATAGTGCTCACTGTTCAAGTTGTTACCAGCACCCACTACTCTGTGAGGGCTGGCTTACACTCGCCCCACACACATCCAACACAGGCGTCACTATACATGTGGCCCTGCCAATAAAGGGACTGGCCTTACGTACCCCTAGCCAGTTGTCCGTGTGGTCATGATGTATGCATGAGGGCCCTGGGCCCTGCAACATTACATTGTGCTGTGTACAGCGGATGCAACCATGTCACCGCAGACAGCGTGTAAGACCTTGGGCATGTAGCTTGGTCGTCACCCACTCAATACGCTGGAGGAGTGGATAGGGCCATCATCCGCAGGTCCAGCGTGGTTGTGTGTGTATGATAATAGAGGGGCTCTGGACGTGGTTCAGTACAGGAAATGTGTAAATGCATGTGTCTGTATCGCAGTGTGGGTCTCCTTTGTGGGGTGTAGGTGGTCCCTGATGGGAATTAGACACCAAAGTATGTGATATAGTTCGGCTTCCATGAGCTCTAACCCCACCCGGACCTGTTCAGCCACCTCCTTTTGGCATTCTGACACCTGGCATTGGAATGCCATGTGTGCCTCAGTGAAGTGTTGTGAGCCGGCCGTGGTGGCGGATGCTTCCTGCTGTGTGGTCTGTACAGGGGCTGGACTCTCCGCTATGTAGCTTGGCTGCCCTGCTCCTGGGAGTGGGTTGCCTAGGATGTCCATGAGCTGTTGTAGGGCGTCGGTGTCGAAGACGTGGTGGTCTGCTCCAGCATCACTGATGAGATGTCTGGTCTGCTCCGCTGGAGGTGTTGTGTGTCCCTCTGCAATGTGAAGGGGGATGCATGTTGACATTGTGTTGACAAGTATGTTGGTGAAGTGTTCTCATTTACATGCAGACTGTATGACAATGTACATTGCGACTGTTTGGGAGGTGCTGGATTTTGATGTAGGACAGTGGACATTGGACTACATGACAGATGTGAGGCTGTAAGCGTACATTTCCATCTCACAGTTTCCCTTTATGTTAGATGTAATTGGCCTGTTTCTGTGCATAAGCATACCCAGTTATATCTTCTGTTCTGCAGTGTCGGGGTTGCATATTGTACCACATTGTCGTCAATGTGGATGTGCTGTTATTTCTATGTGTGTGTGCTGCAGTGTGCCAAGGGGATCAGGGACATGATCCATTGTGGTTGTGCAGCGTGCTACACATCGTTGTGAATGTGTACCATTGTGCCCATCTCCGTCGTCCCCCCTCACCCTGTTGGTGTTGTGTCAGGTCCTATCGAGCTAGCTGTGTCCGGACTCTCAATTCCTTGCACCGTCTCCACACTGTTGACTATGGCCTCCATTTCCTACAGCTCTTCCTGTGGTGCAGGACTCCCAACTCCTGTCGCCATTGCTGCCTTCTTGTTGGTAGCGGGCTTGTGCTTGGCTTGGCTATCATGCCAGCGCCTCTTGGCCTCCCCCATTGATCTCATCAACACTCCGATTGCATTCACGTTTGTCTTATTGTGGGTCAGTTGATGGTAGTGTTCTGTCACCTCCGTGATGCTGACATGGTTTTCCTGCGGACTGCACCCCGTCTTCCTCTCCCTCTTCTCCTTGGTCTTACCCGTACATGTTGTTCCTTGCTGGTGGTCTGTGTGGCTTGTGGGGTTCGCGTTGACCTCTGCACTTGGTCCGGGTGCATCCATGCTGCTACGCAGTTTCTATTTGTTTCCCTTTGTTTTTGTTCTGCTTTTATGATGCCTTTTCCCAATTGACGCATGGGGATTGCAGGACTGTAGCTGGTTTTTGCTTCTTTTTGTATCGCAATTGGCCTCAAAGCAAGTTTTTTTGCATTTGTGTTTCACTTTTTTGCGGCAGCGTGTTGACTTTATCGTGGACATTTGACACGTTATTGTGAGCCTAACGCATGGTACTGCGTGTTGAGAATGCTACGTTGACACTGTTATTTTCCCGCGATAGACTGTAATAAGAAGAGTTGCGTTAAGCTACTTTTGCAATGTTTATCACCCGTTCTTGTCAATATCCCCCTGACTTTCTAAAAAAGTTCTTGTAATAAACAGGTAAGAAGATACCCTGAAATGAAAAAAGAAGCATTAGTAAGTATAACTGAAATATAGCATCCATTCAACCCACCACAGTGGAGATTAGAAATGTGAAATTCAGCTTTCCAAGGCCTGGCAGGCTGAGAGACCAAAATTAAAACAACAAAGTGAAATGTTTAGCAATAGTACTCATATGAACAGTGCATAGTTCAGTTTTCAGATATACCACTTGCATTTCACATAACATTTTAGATTGCTTACATTGGTTTTTGGTACAAATTACCTCAATTCATTTATATGACCAGAAAATGACATGATCTTAAAAACACCACAAACTATTTTCAAAAAAGGGCATTAAATAGAGATTGATGACTGAATTACACTTTAAAATACAGGCAAATGTGTTGAAAAAAGGGGGGAATGAGCTAAACTAAATGGCAATATTTTTTACCTACACAGAAACAAGGCATCATGGTAGTTGTAGTTTTTTAAACTCAATATTCGTAACACTTGCAACAATGTTCCTTGAACATATCTTGTGTGAATCTACAGTAGTAACAAAACTATGGGAAACATATATGTTATTTGGAATAGAAACACAAGCTCCATTGCGATGGATATTGAAATCAGTTATCTTAAATGCAACTCAATACAGTTAACAAAACAAACTAAAGAAGATGTTACTGATATATTTAGGTTTCTATATCAAAAACATGGCACATGACACAGCAATAGCTAACTTCAACGCAAACAGTAGATTTGTGTTTGGTGACACATTAAAAGGTATAACTTACCACTCTCCACTCCACCAGGAATTCCTGTCAAGCCTTCAGGACGCAAGATGGACAGGTTCTTCTGCCCCCATGGCATGAGATGTAATGGGGGGCTGGGAGAACCACTATCAGCCGCCAGAGTTCAAGGAACGCACTCTTTCCCACAGGTCATTCAACCGCTTCTTAATGTCATCTTGTGTGCACAGATTGTTAGCTACAGCATTAACTCTGAGACAAGGGTGTATTTTGGACTTGTGATCCAAACAATTGGGGCTCTATTATTATGATTTCATCCACCATGATTGACAATTCTCCTTCTGTAAAACAGGGATTTATGGGGCCAGGTATTATACTTAAATGATATTAAATGAAGAAAAAGGGAACACATGAAATTTAAAAATGAGGGAGAAGAAACAGAGAGAACAATAACAAAAACTTGCTTGACTTCTGGGTATCTGCTTCATTGTTGTGGTGCTGTGGAATGAGAAAGGATCATGGTCTGAAATTGTGTGTATTTATACGGTAGTAGCCAGGTGTTAACAATTGTTCAATCGACATCAGGTGTGTGATGCTAGCATCATTACTACAGCCACAGATGCAGTGCGATGTTCACCGTGTCCCCAAACAGACTCACTCCATCAGCAGTCCACCGCTATGATGCAAACACCATTATCTAAATAGGGGGCATGTACGCATTGTCATTGTTTGTACCCGGCACACCTTTTAAAAGGTGCACCAGGTGCAAATAATAACAATGTGTCCCATTTAGATGAATGTGCTGCCCCCAGGGCAGCCACAAACTCACGCTAGTCTGCAGCCGCTCCATGTTTTCACAGTGCAGGTGGAACTGGTCTGTACTTTTAAAGGGGATTAGTGATCCCCTTGCAGGGGGTGCAGTCAGTGACCACATGTCCATTGAAGGTAAGTGGGCCACCAAGGTTTATCATTCTAAAAATTGGGTTATGGTTCTAAAACTTTTGGGTAGCACTATTTATATTATGCTAATTATTTTGTTTTCATTGTTATATTTAAACAATAAGATACTGTATAATATTGAATAGTTGACATATCTTGCTGATTAGCATGACTCTGAGTACTGGCCAGGGGCACTACTCCACCTAAAAACAACCTGATAGTGTCTCTTGTAGGCTTTAATCCTCCTTAACATAGTTAACTGTGCGGAGGTAGTGAGTACCCACTCTTTTTTACCCAGTCTGTTCCCCGCAATGGGAGACAGGAAAGACAACTGAAAGAATGGCTATTCCGTGGCACACAAATGCTGCACCTTTCTCTCTGAGACCAATTTGACACTTCCTAACTTTAAAGATTGTAATCAGTAACCACCTCTGTTCTTTACTTCAGATTCCCGTGACTGCTGGCCTTGTCCTGAAGACCACTGGCCCAATGAGGAGAGAACCCGATGTGATCTCACAACGCTCCAGTTCCTCTCCCTTAAGGAGCCTTTGGGAATCACACTCTCATGCCTCACCAGCCTCCTCTTCCTACTCACTCTGCTTGTTCTCTGCATCTTCAAGAAGTACCAGGACACGCCAATTGTCAAAGCAAACAATCGAGAACTCAGCTACGTGCTTCTCATTGGCCTCATGCTCTGCTTCCTCTCTCCCTTCACCTTCATTGGCCATCCCATGAGGGCCACCTGCATGATCCGACAAAACTCATTTGGAATCATCTTTTCCATCAGCATTTCCACCATTCTGGCCAAGACAATCACTGTGATTATAGCGTTCAATGCTCGCGATCCCACCAGCCGCTCTTCAAGGTGGCTTGGAACCAGAATGCCCGTTGGAGTGGTCCTTCTGTGTTCATTTGCTCCAGTCCTGATATGCGCAGTCTGGCTGCTCCGTGATCCTCCATTCCCTGTTAGTATCCAGATACAGGACACCACCATCATCCAGTGTGACGAGGGCTCCGTTCTCTTTTTCTATCTGATGTTGGGATATCTGGGCTTGTTGGCCACTGTCAGCTTTGTGGTTGCATTTCATGCTCGTAATTTGCCTCAGAGTTTTAATGAGGCCAAGTTCCTCACCTTCAGTATGCTTGTGTTTCTGGCCGTTTGGATCTCTTTTATCCCAGCGTATCTCAGCACAAATAGAAAGTATTTGGTGGCCGTGGAGATCTTTGCCATCTTGTCATCGAGTGCAGGACTATTGGGTTGTATCTTCATTCCTAAATGTTACATCATCCTTTGGAGGCCGGATATGAATACTAAACAGTACTTAATGCAAAAACCTGTCTCCAAATTAAAAAAATCAGATTTCTACAATTGATGTACACAAATCTTTTATTAGCACAACCTCACTTTGTGTCATGTCTGCAGCAGAAAAAAACAATATGTCAGTTCGGTCTCGTGGTTCAGTGGACTAATGTACCCACTGCATGAAATGGTGTTTCATGTCATGGTTACAGATTCAAATGTCAATGGTTTTACTCCTGACTATAATCCAATGAGGATGATGAAATGAGTGGATAACAATGATAATCTGATATTCGAAAGCAACTTACCCCTAAGGGTACACTGGATTTTACAAATACACAACATGTTACATTCTGAGATGTCCTCAGTGATGTCATCAGTGATGTCACTGACCGTGTAAGGACATGTCATCAGCAGTGCATTGAGCGGCGTGAGTTATGGTTAGCTCAACTTACTATAAGGGCTGAATTTCTCTGGTTTTATATGAGTGAAATGTCCAACTAATTATAACATCCCTGAAACCTGTGTTTTTTTCAGTGCATATATATATATATATATATTCACTGAAAAAACCATAGGTTATAGACCATATATAGTTAGGAATTAGCATTTACAAAACCTTGAAAATTCACTGAAAAAACCATAGGTTATAGACCATATATAGTTAGGAATTAGCATTTACAAAACCTTATTTTACTCACACAAAACCATTGAAATTCCATATATAGTTAGTTGCACTAACTATATATCGCGCACCCGCAATCCACTGCTGATGATGTCACATATTACATCATTCATGACATGGTCAGTGACATCACTGATGACGTCACTGATGACATCTCAAATGACATCACTGATGACATCTCATTTGACATCAATGACCACATCACTGATGATATCATTCATGTGACAATACAATACATCTCCTCACATTTTAATATAACCTCTGTTTCACCCAGTGTTAAATACGGAGTATAATTTTTGAAACCATTGACACACCAATACTAGTTACTACATACGCACTCATTGATTCCTATGTCTACACACACATTCACTCATTCACCCATACAATCATTCATACACACAATCACTCATCTTTACAACACTATCATATGCACTCATACACCTATACAGACACTCACAGTCTGCCACTCATCCATGGAGTTACTCACACACCTAGTCAGTCCTGTAAAGAATCAATGACACTTCAATTTTCTTGTCTATACAGTTAAACATAGAGCACCTTACATTTTGAAACATATACTAACACACACTTACCTTCTTATACAATCATTGATACAAGTACACATTGATCTGCACAGAGTCACACACCTCCCAGCCAGCCACACACACACTCAGTCTCCCATACAAATACTTGGACAATCAATCAGTAACCCATATAGTTAATCATATAGCTACTGATCAACACATGCAGCAGTTTACAGAACAACAGACATAATGATGCACAAATTAAGACAGTTTAGTCACTAACCCATGCACTCAGTGAGACACATTTAATCACTCACTCATACATTCAGTCATGCACCTACTAAATCCTTTGTCCAGACACTTATACTTGCACTCATTCTTCAATATGTAAGACACATTTTAACTTTACAGAAACATACAGTCACTGGATGTTGTCATCAGTGATGTCATCAGTGATGTCAGTGATGTCATTTGAGATGTCATCAGTGATGTCATCAGTGATGTCACTGACCATGTCATGAATGATGTAATATGTGACATCATCAGCAGTGGATTGCGGGTGCGCGATATATAGTTAGTGCAACTAACTATATATGGAATTTCAATGGTTTTGTGTGAGTAAAATAAGGTTTTGTAAATGCTAATTCCTAACTATATATGGTCTATAACCTATGGTTTTTTCAGTGAATTTTCAAGGTTTTGTAAATGCTAATTCCTAACTATATATGGTCTATAACCTATGGTTTTTTCAGTGAATTTCATTGGTTTTTTAACAGCTAATATCTGTAGCTGTAAAATGTATTCTTCTTTAAATCCAAAAATATATTTTATATGTTTATGAATAATTTTTTTTTTAAATATTTTTTTTTCTTCGTTCCCGCTTCGCGAATCGGGAAGCTTCCCGTTAGCTGACCTTGATGCCGCGAAATAGACCGCGAGCCGGTAAACGTTTCTTTACCGCAACTGCCGCGTTAGAAAACAACATCGTGACGCCTCCCGTCCGCATGACGTTTCACGTTGTCGCGTGATACGTCATATGACGTGCTACGTTAGCGAACTGGTACGCTTACCGAGTCGCAAAGCACAGGTTTCTGGAAGCAAAGCGGGAGGCCCTGCAAAGCGCTTAACGTAAACACAGCAGGTCATGTGACTTGGTAATAACACTTTTCATTGGTTCATTTCACTTTTGGTTTCCTAATGATGTAAGACTAGGTCATATAATCTAAAATGAACACTTTTCATTGGTTGAGAACTCTTGTTTTTCCCAAATGATGAAAATCCCTCCTTCTTTCCTCACTCTGACTTTCATCATTGTGAGAGAAAGACCCTTTGTTACCAGTGAGCAATGGCTTCTTTAGTAGCTTCAGCTGGTGCTTCCCCACCACCTCCACCACATCCAAGGAAGAGTGGACCACCTGCTCAAGTTATAATTCAACAAGAAGAGGAAGAAGAGGAACAGGACGACGAGCACGAAGAGAGGCAGTTTTTGCCTAAGGAGCCCAGGACGTCTCACCGGAAAGAAAACTTCATTTGGCAATTTTTTTAAATTCCCAAAGGTCAGAAAAAAGTAAATGCAAGATACGTAACTTGCCTTATATGTCAAGATAGACTGTCCAGAGGGACCGACAAAAAATACAGCTTCGGAAACTACACAATGCATCGCCATATGACTAGGTGGCATCCTAACAACTACAGTGCTGCACAGTTTCGGAACGACCTAGATAATCTAACCAATTAAGGCCAGAAGATCTGTTGTACCGGAAGTAACGGGACCAGAGGGCAGGGAGATGGTGCCAAATATACAAATGAGATTTGGTGAAGTAAAACAAGTCTGCGTACATTGCAGTGGATTCATTTGCTACAGAGAAAGTAGCATCACTCTGATCAACAGAGCTATTGACTATCATATGCAAGTTTGTAGGAAACGCCCCAAATAATAAATACTTTTTTTTTTGTTTTGTTGCTCCTGTTGAGCCCTTTACAATGAATCGTTTTCATTGCCCCCTCCAAGAAAAACCCAAAAAAATATAAAACTGTTCAGAAAAATTCAAAAAAAGTAAAAAAATGTTCAGAAAAATAATAAAAAAAATATAAAACAACAAAAACAATAAAAAAAAGTTCTTTTCAGAACTACCTCCCCGTTATTAAAAAATTGGTACAATATTTGGAACTGTGCCAACCTCTATTTCTCGTAGTTCGCTTCCCAGTTCGCTCGCCGGTACGCGAACCGGAAGCGAACCAAAAACAGTAAGTATAAGGGAAGGAAACAGACACTTATGTTAAAAGAAAGACAGCTATAGGGGAGTAAACTAGAGATACTATTACCCGTAATCCACTGCTGATGATGTCACATATTACATCATTCATGACATGCTCAGTGACATCATCAGCAGAGGATTGCGGGTTTTTTGGCAACGTGCCTTATCCACGGTTTAATAACGCTGCCTTTTGCTTTATATAAGTTTTCAAATTGTATGAAATATATACCAATAGGTCGTTATGAACCTTTAGGTAGTGCTTTTCTTCATGAGGTCTGGTCGCTTCCATACACATACAGATGTTTCAAAGATGATCAAGAAGTTTATCTGAATGGAGAGGAATGCACTGAGACGCCAGATCATTCACTAATGTGTAGGCACATACAGTTACACGGTTCATGCAACAAACACCGACCAAATATGGCTTGCGTGTTGCAAGGCACGCCAGTTCCTGCTATCATCCCCACGTTCAAGTTGTTGGAAAATGGTAGTTATTTGATGCTCAATAATGAAGATTGTTCTGGGTTAATTAAAAGTATTCCTTTTATCGTAACAGTAAGTGAACGGGTTATTTGCTGCAAAAATGTTCTATTTCCTCCCACACATGAACATAGGGAGTTTTCAATCTGGCCACAAATACCAACCTTGGGAGCAGATTTCAACGGCATGGCAAGAATAAGAGCTCTTTTGTCTCAGAGAGAGGTGGCCTTGAATTCGGCCCGTGAAACTTTCGTGCTTCACATAGCGAACACCCGTACAGAGGTGCAGACCCTTTTCAATACTGATTCGCCTTTGCATTTCAGCAAGATGGTTCGGACTATCTTTAACGCGTCCTCCACAAAGGCCCTGGCGCACTTTTTTAAAGTTGTTACCAGTGGTCTCGTGACTTCATTTGAGAAAATCTTTGGAGTCATCCCTGCTTTCTTTCATTCTATTTTCTCCACTGTGCTTCGTGGATTGCCATTTTTACTTGCATTACCAGCGGACGCTCTTGTGCTTTTTTACATTTTTAAATATGGATGTCCCTCCTGTGCAAGCTCCCGCCCTGCAGCTGCTGACACTGTTCCGCAATCGCATGCTAGAATATTATGGCACAATGCCGTTGGCGATATTAAGCACGGCATGTGGATTATCTTTTCGATTCTCCTACTTCACCTGTGTCCAGCCTGTATTTCACTGCCTGACCTGTGATTTCGATTGGGCCATTGATTTGTGTCTCTGCGGACCGGTTTCTCCTGACGTCGACTTTAATCAGCTGATGACTCCTATCATTACTCACGAGTTGGTTTGTCCTGGCGAAAGGATTATGGCTGTGGCATTGATGCATGGACTAATTGGTCCCTGGAATTTACTGGCGGCAACACAGTCTTTCTTGGAACAGAGCTTTCTTGAAAACCCACCGAGCTGTCCTCTGATGGTGATAGAGGATCCGGTGCTGGGAGAGCACGTATGTTCTTTTCCGCTTTTAAATTGGATGGCTGAACTCTTTTCGGATGAAGACGGTGACTTCCTATTGGAGGCTGTTGCAGCTTATTTTGCATACACAGTTATGTCATAGACCTTTTTCATGTTTGATATGCTGAGTACTAGCATTTCATTGACAATTCATTGACTTATTTGTCAAGTTTTTATTATTTAGCTTGCCTATTGGCTTAAGACTCAATAAAGTACTTGGCTGTTTTATTTTTCTTTAGCATTAAATTTTCCTAGTTTTTAATGTTTTACCTTGCGGACCGTACACATATAAACTTGCAATCTGCTCTCATGAGATGGCACTTCTATTATCTTATTCAGTTCGTTTCCGGATCATGGGGAGGTGTCATCTAGGTCCTGGATATCTTTACACCGTGTTAAGTTGGCATGGGCTCATTACCGGTTTAAACGCCATTTTTCCTTTTTTGCAACTTCTGCACACGACACTTAGTTGTTGCTTTAGCTTTCAACCTAGTAGTTCATCGTGGTTTACATGAGAATAATATGTTATTGCTCTACTATCTGCTTTGCTTGTTAAACTATATCTGTACAGCGAGTGCTGAAGTTTCAAGAACAACACGATACAGAATTGTTATGAGGTCTGATCTGCACGACTTCATACTCATAACATAAGTGCAGCTTCTGCCAATTCTGGGCATGAGGCGGGTTTTATATTGCTTTGCCGAACACACATACACAACAGTTGATGCGGTTCACATGAAGAGAGAGCTGGTGTATGCTGATGGGATTCCTTCAAATCTAAGACACTAAAGTATGGGCACGCCCTAAACCAACACAAACAGACCTTCTTAGCAAATAATATAATATGTGTATTAGGGAGGGTGAGATATAAGCAGCCGCGGGCCGTGGAGGGAGTTACGGTGGGGCAGGGAGGCGGGGAGGGGGAGGGGCAGGGTGGAGCCCTCTCCACCCTGCCCCTCCCCCTCCCCGCCTCCCTGCCCCACCGTAACTCCCTCCACGGCCCGTGGCTGCTTATAAGTGTTGATAACTCTTATTCATTTACAGCATGTTAACATACTGTCACCATTCGCTTTTTATGTACTAGTAACTATGCTGGTAATTTTGCTACTGATAATATGTGTACTTGTATTATCTAAGATACTACACCTGAGAAGACGGCATTAGTAAATAAACATTTCAAATACACATGTGTTCTTCTTAACTCCATGTTCTGGTTTCTAAGAAATATATAACGACCGACTGTTCATGAGTTCCACGTATCCTGAGGTACTATAAGTTCATATTCTGGATTGTCTAAACATTGAGAGTTTGTTATATCCAATGTGACACTGTACCTAGCTTGCTAAGGGGTTTTTGATTACTAAGGTGAGTTTTGGGGCACCCTAATTCGCCGAGGTTCCAATCCTCTGTCCACAGTTCTGTGTGAGAACAGAAACCCTGCGACAGGGGCACCCCCGACCCTTGCTGGAGCTTCATCACACTTGCGATACAACTCCAGCAATGCGCAACCTTTACGGCACAGATACATCACGCATCTGTGCTGTTTTTGCCCCATGATGCGCCGCATTGTAAATGCAGCACACCATAGGTGATGGAACAGCGGCACAGAATGACTAACACATCCCTGGTGATGCGCCAGTCATCATAAATCTATCCCTATACTTCTTATCTTGTTCGAGATGAACCGCCATATGTATCATCAAAGTTTTTTGCATTTCCTAAATAGCGAACTTTAAGGAATAAATAGCGATTCTTTACCATTCCTAGTTTGCGATGTGCTATTTGCTAATTACAAATTACCCATTCATTTCCTTCATTTCCATAGGGCGGTTGGACTCACTTTTAGCTCGAACGGCTGAATGGATTTCCACGAAACTTGGCAAAATTGTAGGGACTGGTAGCCCGATTTGCCTTTGCTATGTCTCAAGATATATGCTCCAGTGGTTTTTATGAAAATTAACTTTGAAAAATATATATTGGGCTACATTGGCCTATATATATGTTGGAGCCCAAATGTAGCCCAATGTAGCCCAATGAAGCCCAATGAAGCCCAATGTAGCCCAAAGATGGCCGCCAGAGACAAAAAAAACAAATGTAGCCCAAATATCAGCCAGATGTAGCCCAACTATAGCCCAGTGACAGAATGACCAATCAGCTTCGCAAACCTCCGTTACGCGAAGCGGAGCGCTGTTACAGATATATATCTTTTTTTGAACGTTAATTTCTCAAAATCCACTGGAGCACATATATTGAGACCTAGCAAAGGCACATCGGGCTACCAGTCCCTAATATTTTACCAAGTTTCGTGCAACTCCATTCAGCCGTTCGATTATTATTATTATTTTTTTTTTTTGCCCCGCGGGGGCCTTTTAAAACCTCCACATCAAACCTAGGGGGTCAGCGAGGATCTACTATGCCCCCTTATGGTCATTTGCCCCTTCGCTTTGGCCTCCTCTTGTCTCTCGATCCTACCGAGAGACAAGATGGCGGCCGCTACGGACTGTTTGGAATGTTTACAGACGCCGGAGAACCAATCAGCTTCGCTTCACAAAGCTCCGTTGCGCGAAAAGTCCGCGAACCGGAGCGCTTCCCGGTCCGCTGTTACAGATATATATCTTTTTTTGAACGTTAATTTCTCAAAATCCACTGAAGCACATATATTGAGACCTACAAAAGGCACATCGGGCTACCAGTCCCTACAATTTTGCCAAGTTTTGTGCAAATCCATTCAGCCGTTCGGGCTAAAAGTGAGGCCAACCGCCCTATGGAAAACTCAATGTTAAAAACACGTTTTGGGACCCCCCTTTTTTCTCGACCCCCCCTGGACAAACCCCCCCCAATTTTCAGGGGCTGCTCAGAAACAAAATGTGCCATTTTCCTGAAAATTTCAGCCAATTCCGTCCACAAACGCCAAAGTTATTAGACATAGAATTTTCAAAAATCCCATAGAGAAAAAATCCTAACTATATATACCTACTGGCGACCGCCAGTAGGTAATTATATATTGTAGATGTGTAGCATGCTCAAAGTGTAAATATCAGTTAAATAAGTAAGAGAGTACAGGTCATTTTACAATTTTCAGAATAACTGTAAGTGTAAGTCGCAGTACCTTTCAATTGTGTGACCGACATGTGCTAATCATTAATGAAAACTAAATATGAGTATATTTAGTACCATTCTTTTCATATTGATCTGCTACGGAACTGTTATAAGCAAGCTTGCTTAAAAATATTCAAGGTGTTTTCTTAGAGTTCTTCAGTTAAAGTTGAAATCATTATTATGAAATTGCAGATTTTATAGATAATTGATGGTTGCATTTTTTATTTTGTCTTTTTGAAGTAACATTACCTAATTGAATGAAATAGCTGAAGGACATTTCTCCACTCTATGGTGATTGTTTATTCTGAAGGTTTTCAAGAAAGCTATTGAATTATCTTAGACATTCTAAGCAGAGAGAGCTAAGGATCAGAGTGGACCTTCACACCTGGGAGAATGAGACACACACATTCATAGGATCCATTCTAACTGGCGGCTGCT
The DNA here is from genome assembly GCF_964261635.1 of Lissotriton helveticus. Classification (NCBI taxonomy): domain Eukaryota; kingdom Metazoa; phylum Chordata; class Amphibia; order Caudata; family Salamandridae; genus Lissotriton; species Lissotriton helveticus. The sequence continues at coordinate 145,566,328 of NC_136064.1, read as the reverse complement.
GGGAGAAGAGCTGCCTTCACTGGCTGTCTTCATTGCTAGCGGGCATGCATATCATCTACATGCATCTACATGGTTCTCTGGGCCCAAATAGCGGAATTATATTAAAGTGAACAATAAGCATTTTTTTCTAATTCATATATACACGTCTGAACCACCAGTGAAACTTAGCTGGGGTTTCTCTTTGCTACTGTAATGTGCCGAGAGGTATCAAATGAAGGTGTTACTGCTATAAAATCCATATACATATTTGCAAAATACATATGTGCTGTTTACACTATTTGTAAACATATTCACTGCTGTAGTTCAAGTTCAACTTTATTCGGAATACAAGAAATCCAGAAAAGCACAGTAACATGGCAAGTTATACAACAACAATAACAATTCATACATTAATTTAAAAACATTATCCTAAATGGGTAAAAATGCTCAGGGGTTGGACATCGTCTTGCGTGCTCGGGTGGCAATTTTCAAAATAGTGCTAGTGCAAAAGACCAACTCTTCGTTGGTCATAGTAAGTGACCACAAGTAAGCAATGCTCAGGCAAATTGGTCTCCGCTTTTTAAAAAATGGGTTTAAAACCACTTGGTATATTTTAAATAATATTTACAAAGGAACAGAAAATGTAAAATAGTTTGTCCACTCACACCCTCACATGGGCAGGGGACATGGACAAGGTTAGGGTGGTAGTGTAAAAGGGTAGGCAGATTTCAACCGATAACCTTTAAGTATTGCCTAGCGTTAGTCACCTCTCATACCACTCGAAATTATCAAACAAAGAGGCGGGTGCTGGAGACTGGAAGGCAGGAAATAGAAGTTTATTCCGACGGAGCAGAACATGTCAAATCAGACAACAAGGTATCTTCTCGAGGTGCTCTCTGATCGCATCTATGAGGCCTGGCCTCTTATACACAAGTTTATGGCTTTATTGCATGAAACATGTTCTTGTCAATACTTTGAGGTACGGAAAGACATTATCGAAATCCCCGCTTTAAGCCCGTTCCCACACACATTTACAGTAGAAGTCCCCACCCTGATCTCAGTAGGTGATGACTATCGCGCAGCTGGATATTCTGCCGATTCCCGGAATGTGTGCGGCTGATCGGATCTCACGGGGTGGGGGGCTTTGATCAGTCGTAGATCCTTTGAAGAGGGACAGCTTCCTACTGTAAAGGGGCAATAAACTGCATCTGCAGGGCTAGGTGATGGCCTGGGCTCGGGCCGGACAGTCGGGCACAGAGGAAGGGGGTTCATCAAAGGATGAGTGATCATGAAAGAGACAGAGGGAGGTGTTAGCCAGGTACGGGATGTGGCTCCGAGGCAGGGCCGTGCTGAAGGGGTGGTTTTATGGCCCAAGCATGTGAGAGCGGGGGCTGTCAGTGCACGGGGGGAAGTTTGCGAGGTCAGAGAGGGAGAGAGAGACGCGCTGGCTATCAGCAGTGGGCAGTGAGGCCATGGCATTCAAAATGGCTGCTACTTACGCGCACATATGAGTCTAAAAAGGGACAAGATGGCGCTGATAATGTTTATGCTGCAATCTAGATTTCAACAGTCCTCCCTTTTTAACATATCTAGCCAGCTTGTCAATCTATGTCTATTCCCATCATATTACGGATTTCGACTTCATACAATGCTTTCATGCGTTCGGCTTCGAAATCCAGAGTCTTTGGGCAGATACAGCTAGCAAAAAGTGAGCACAGGGGCGGCAAGCATTGAACACCCAGGCAGAATCCACATATTACGACAATTGGTATCAATATAATCATAAACAACCTCCACCCCCAGTCCTTTACAGCACTCCAGAACCAACTCCCAAGTGACCATTCTTCTTGTTCCTGATGAACTTCTGAGGAAAGTCTGTGGAGGTGTTCAATGGCTTTGTAGACTGAGGGCGAATTGTCTGGTACGTAGGTGCAGCAGCTGGACCCAATGATACGGCATGTAAATGTAAATGTAAATGTATTTCGATTTATATAGCGCACGTTTCACCCAGGGGTCTCAAGGCGCTTGCTTAGGGAACCCGTCCTGGTATTCCCCTGTGAGAGATACCCCGGCAGGGTATTCACAAGGTGAAAGCCAGGCATCCCGCCACGAGGGGCCGTAGTGGAGATTAAGCAAGCTATTGCCCAGAGTCGCAGAGTGTGACCCCGTAAGTCGAGTAGGCACCGGAGCGAGAATTGTCGAGTCCGTGGAATTTTTTTTTTGAGCCCGCGACCCGCCGAGGCGGGGAATCGAACCCTGGTCCACGGCTGATCTCAGCTTCCGGGTCTGCCGCCTCTAACCACTGAGCCACACTTCTCCACATGCTCCTCCACGATCTGCTAGGACGACGTCTAGAACAAGACGGTTCTGAAGGGCCACCAGGTGGACTGCCTGAAGCTCAGCTGTATTGTTTGTGAGGATGCCAGCTGTAATGTTCATTGTCGTTTCGACTGCCTGGGTCAAATGTCGGATGGCACGGCTGTTCGCCATCGGACCCCTGAGTGGAACAAGTCCCTTCATTGCGTCTAGGAACTGTGCTCCAGTGGAGTCGGCTTGTTCAATGTCTCTCGCTCATTTTTGTCGGTGATGGTTTGCTGGGGCCACATAGGTTGGGGGAAGGACGAAGGCAATGTAGCAGGTACCTCCCCAGCCCTTTGGGAGCCAGGTGTAGGCTTTCGTACCACAGACAAAGTACATGTTCGGAGAGGTGACAAAAGAGGGCAGACCAGCTGAGTCCAAAGTTCTGGTAATGCGGCAAGTGCTGTGGCCCACCAACTGTGTCCCAAGACCTTCGATGCATACAAGGCCCGAGATGTTGACGACAGACAGGGCTACAGTCAGGGTGGCAGCTGCTCGTTTTTGGAGGTAAGAGAAGGTGGGTCTGGCTGGGTTGTTGAACACCTGCATTTCAATCCGTTCTTTGGCAGGGATGTCCATGTGAACAGAGGCATTGGATATCAGAGGGCAAAAGGGAGCAGCAGTTCTTCCTGTTTTGTTCAGCCAGACCCCATGATAAAAGTGCGACATAGTTTTGCTGGAAGTGGCATTATCCCTGTAACTCTCTTGCAAGAGGATCAGCCAAGCAAGGCAGAAACCATGGACAGAGAAAGGTGAGGGGATGAAGGGGATGGAAAGTCCGGTGGCGTGTGGTATCAACCCACAGATCCAGCAATTGGTGGCATTGGCGGCAAGGTTGTGTTGGTGCAGCAACTGCACGAAGGAGTTGTTCCAGAACTCCTTACGTCTTTCTCGGAGTTGAGGTGAAAGAGAGACCAAGTAGTGTTCTTTCATGGTGGTAGGCTGTACAGTAGTTAGAAATGTCTTGTGAGCTGGTGTGCTCTCCTCCACGATCCAGAGGGTAGTCATGAGGAGGAGGCAAAAGAGAAGGGCGATAAAGAGGGCAATAGTCTTTGAGCTGTGTAACCTGTCAGTCTTTGGGTTTCTGTAGTGGGTCTTCGGATGTCCGGTTGCTTCCATCACCTTCGTGTCGGGTGCTTTCATCATCTTCATATCGGGCGCTTCCATCATTTTCAAGGGGCTCGGTAGCAGGCAGAACCTCAGACTTCGTTTGGCTTCTCTCCTGGCAGCCTTAGTAGTGTTAGGCCACCGCTCTGAGAATTGTAACTTAATCAGTGGTCTGCTTAGCCGAAGCTCCCTCCTTTCGTCGCAGGTTATACCCTTCTCTAGATGGCACAGTGGGATCGCAAAATTCTGCCAGTTCAAGTGTCTCTGTGTCAGGGTAGCAGCTCAGGGATGGTCGATCTTTGTTCAGGAGCTCTTCTTGGGTGGTCACGTCTTTAGTCGTCGTCAGAGTTGAGGAGATTTTCTTGCAATGGTGTGCATGCAGCCAGTTTCGTTTCCCCTCCACTCGAAGAGCTGTTCGGGTGGTGATCAAGACTTGCCAGGGGCCCGTCCACCGAGGTTCCAGGCTCTTTGCATGCTGGAAATTTTGGATTAAGACATAGTCACCAGGTTGGAGGTCGTGTCCGGGGCCCCTGGAAGCATCGGGGATGGCCTGCAGCACCAGTTGATGGATGATAGACAATGTTTTAGTCGGGTTGTACAAATAGTCAGACATTAAGACGTCCGGGACGTCGTGAATGGATGTCGGTTTCGGTGCAGACCAAACGCTCATGGGTCGGCCGAAAACAACCTCATAAGGAGTCAGATGGTGCTTGGTGGGGGTGGAACGCATCGACAGCAATGCCAGTGGGAGAGCGTCTGGCCATTTCAGTCCTGTGGTAGCCACTATATTAGCTAGTTTGAGCTTCAGTGTGGCATTATGTCGCTCAATTAGTCCAGCAGATTAGGGGTGGAAGACTGCGTGGAATTTTTGTTTTACACCCAACCCTTTCAAGATGAGTTGGATACCTTCGGCTACGAAGTGGGGGCCATTGTCGCTCCACAAAATTCGACAAAGGCCGTAGCGAGGGAAGAATTCCTTCAGTAATACTTTAGCAGTAGCCATGGCAGTGTTGTCGCGAGTTGGGTAGGCTTCCACCCACTTGCTAAATGCGCACACGACAACAAGTACATACTTCAGACCTTGGCATCTTTCTAGTTGGATGTAGTCCATCTGTAGGACTTCGAATGGGTGCTTGGGGACCCCAAACCCTCCCCAGGGTACAACGGTTCCTTTCCCAGGGTTGTGTTGCAGGCATATCAGACATTGCTGGACCAGACGTTTAGCAGAGTCTGCGATCTTGTCGTTGTGCCAAACTTTGGAGACAAGTTCGGTCATAGGGGCAGATACTATGTGTGCAGGGGAGTGTGCCATGGTCAGTATGGGGAGCAGGTACGAGTTGGGTAACAACCATTTGTTTGTGTCTTTTGTCCGCCAGCAGCCTTCATCGTCCTTCAATCCCACCAGTGCCCATTCGGTTAGTTCGTGTGGTGAGCTGGCCATCTGGATGTCCCTAATAGTTTCCCTAGCGTCCTTCAATTTCTCTGTTTGTGACCTGGTCACGTACATGCGTGTTGTTGTCCTATTCTCGGCTGTGGTTCGGGCAGTGATGTCAGCCAGTGCATTCCCCTGCCCAATGATGTCCGTCACCTTTTTGTGTGCCTGGCATTTGATTACAGCGAGTTGCTTGGGAAGGAGTACTGCTTCAGTCAGAGCGGAGACTAGCTCTCCGTGTAGGATGGGTGTGCCGTGTGAGGTCAGGAATCCCCTCTCCTTCCATAAGAGCCCGAAATGATGAACCACCCCGAAGGCATACTGGCTGTCCGTGTAAATATTTGCTGTTGTCCCTGCTGCTAAGATGCACGCTCGTGTGATGGCAATCAGTTCCGCTGCCTGTGCAGATCGTTGTGTGATGCGGGCGGTCTCAAATACAGTTCGGGCTGTGGTAACTGCATAAGCAGCTGAGGTGGTGCCATCGGGGAGTTTGATACAAGAGCCATCCACCCATAGTTCCCCGTCGGGATCTGGAAAAGCAGTGTCTCGGAGGTCAACTCTACTCCTAGTCTGTTCGTCCATGAGGGTCACACAGTCATGTATAGGGGACACATTGGGGTCGTTCTCAGGTAGGGGCAACAAGGTGGCTGGGTTCAGCGTGGTGCATCTTTTCAGTGTGATGTGGGGTGCAAGCAGAGTCAGTTCGTACCCAGTCAGTCGTGCACTAGTCAGATGCTGCGTCTTAGTCTGGTTTAGAAGGGTGTCGACCGCATGGGGTATTAACACCGTAAGGGGGTTCGAGAGCACGATCCCCTCACTCTGTCGTATAGAGATAGCAGCGGCCGCTACAGCTCGAAGGCAGGCAGGCAAAGCTCTGGCTACGGGGTCAAGAGTGGCAGAGAAGTAGGCACATGGGCGCTGCTTGGGACCAATGGACTGAGTCAGGACAGACAAAGCGCACCCCTCCCTTTCGTGAGTGTAGAGGGAGAAGGGCTTTGTGTAATCGGGGGTTCCTAGGACTGGTGCAGAACAAAGGGAGTCTCGCAGTTCTTTGAAGGAGGATTGGCATTCGGGGGTCCAAGGGAGTGGGAAGGGGACATCTTTAGCCAGCAGGGAAAGTAGTGGTTTCACAATGAGGCTGAAATTTGGTAACCACTGTCGACAGAAGGAGGTGAGGCCTACCAGGGAGCGGACTTGTTTCTGTGTCTTAGGGACAGGGGTCTCTAGGATGGTCTGAATCCGATCAGGTGTAAGTTTCCTCCCGTCTTTGGACAGGAGATGGCCTAGGTAAGTGACCTGGGGTTGGCAGAATTGCAACTTCTTCTTGGAGACCTTATGGCCCTTTTCCGCGAGGAAGTGCCGGAGTTGGGTGGTGGCTGTGACTGCAAGTGGAGTGGTGTCGGCCGCTAAAAGGATATCATCGACGTACTGTATCAACACCACTCCATCCGGTAACTGGACTGCGTCCAGCTGTCTCGTGAGGGCCTGGCTATAGATGCTGGGACTCTCAGTATAGCCTTGGGGAGCTCTACAAAATCTATATGAGCGGGATTTTAAGGTGAAGCCGAAAAGGTACCGGCTGTCTGGGTGGATGGGGATGGAGAAGAATGCGTTTTTGAGGTCGATTACCGTGAAGGTGGTGGCAGTGGAAGGAATCAGAGTCAGAATGGTGGTGATGTCTGAGACTACGGGGTACTGAGGTACAACTACTTTATTGACCTCTCGTAGGTCGATGATGAAGCGGTACACTTTCTCATCTCCCTCACCCTGCTTCTTTACAATGGGTAGGATAGGGCTGTTGCAAACACTGCTAACTACTTCTTCTACCACTCCTGCATCTATCAGGGACTGGATGATCTTTACCAATGCCTTCTCGCCTTCGAGTGATACCCGATATTGTGGAAGTTTTGGGAGTACTGCGTCCTGTCGAACAGGTTTATGCACAGGGTCAATCATCATGCGTCCTACGTCCGAGTCAGTTTTGGCCCATAGGTACAGAGGTAGAGTGTCGAGTAGGGACAAGTCAGCATCAGTGATGGAAAACATACGTTGTGTGGGACAGGATCTGAGCAAAGTCGGGTTGTCGTACAGAATGACCCGAACTCCGTCTTGTGAACACCTAATAGTAGCTCGGAAATGTTTCAATAAGTCAAGTCCCATAATGGCATCGGGGGTATTGGATGAGAGCAAAAATGTCGTGTCAGTGGTGTTATTTTCTAAGTCAAAGGAGATCAGTGTGGACAAGGGATTAGTGTAGGGCGTTCCATCAAAACCTATTGATGTTACATGTGAGCCAGACAAGGGTGCCCTTGGAATCAGTCGTTTAGATAACGCACTACGTGTTGCGCCAGTGTCTACCAAAAATGGAGACTTCGTACCCAGGACCTTAGCGGTGACATGAGGACCTTGCTGGTCAAAATGGAGCTCGACTGGATCCCTCCCTTGCCCTTGGCGGTCCTATGCGAAGTCGCGGGCGTCGTCGCAGTCAGACTGTTGGTACTGGTTCTGTCGGGGACGGTCAAACGTGTTCGGTCTCCCTGGTCTGTTGTTGTTGGTGTTGTTCGTGTACCTTCGTCCCTGTCCTCTATTTCTTGGCCCACTCGTTACGTCTCTTGTGTCCCTATTTTTGTTTGCTTCTTGCAAAACCGGGCACTGGGATTTCCAATGATCAAATCCTTTGCAAAACGCACACTGGTTTTCATCGATGTCTTTTCGTGGAGCGTTGGGTGTGGATGTGCGGTCTCTAGGGGGTGGATTTCTAGGAGCATTCGATTGGTAACTACCTTTGTACTGTTCCCTTCCTATTGTCACCCCTTGCAACTGTGCAATCATTACCCTTTCCTTTAGGTCCTTTTTCTTTTTCTCAGTCGCCCTATCATTCTCATTCTTTTGATGTTCGTAGTACTGGGCCATCTGAAGGATAGCCGCAGGTTTGGAGGCCGCCCAACTACTCTCGCTAGTCTGTAGTTTCTGCGAGACTTCCTGCGACAGACCCTTGACCTGATTCTGGACAAACAGATGATGTCCGGTTGCAGTGGTCATGTCCTGGCCGCTGTAATCGGAGAACACCGTCTCAAACCGGGAGAAGTATTCTGATACGTCTTCCTGAGGTTTCTGGCGGCAGGCCGTTACCATCGACCAGTCCACCTTCTTCTCTGGGATCAGGGTTTTCAATTTCTGGGCGATCTTGTCTGGGAGGTCTAGAATGGATTTTAAAGGTTTCTGTCCGGGCTCTCGTTGCCTATCTATGCCATCGAGTTGTGACCAGGTATGTCCAAACAGCTCAAGATGGTCGACTTTCCGGATTTGCTTCCACACATCAGCTGGCAGACATAGCCCGAAAAACAAATCGATGTCCGCTAGGGTCATAATCGTCGAACCCAAGGCCGTGCCTAATTCAGTATAAAAGGCAGTGGGGTTCTTTCGAAAATCAGGCAAGGATTTTCGAAAAGTCAGGATGTCTTGCCGATCCCATGGTTGGTAGACCCAGTTATAAACTACTCTCCCTCTTGCATCTTGGTGGTTGATGTCATTGTGTGTTCCCTGTCCTCTTGGGGGGACCCAGTAGGGAGCGGCCTCCTTTATAGGCATCATTGTGTCAGTTTTTTCTGTTCGAGGTTCGGTCGTTACAGGAGTTGTAGCGTTAGTCTCTGGCCTTTGTTCAGTGAGGTGGCGGAAAACTTCAAGCGTGCGCGAGAAGAGGTCCGTCACATCACACTCACTTTCATCCCCAATATCAACTCTCCTATATAGAGTCGTTAGGTTCTCAGGACCCTTATCTTGGTATCGATCCTCATAGGCATTGAGGGTGTGGTAGCATAATCGCACAACAAAGTGTCGTCTGTGGCTATTGGCATATGATTTGTACATATCCGTTACGTATTCCTCACTTTCCTTTCGTTCCACCAGTGTCTTCACTATCTTATCGATCCCTGCTCGTTCATCTTTGCTTAATCGGTTCATTCTCGTGAGGTCTTTCCTTCTAGTTTCAGGGTCATCTAGTGTTACTGTTTGCGCTGCGTTGAGTACAAGGGGTTCGGCCGGCGCGGAGGCCGTGAGGACCGAGGTCTTGGCACTATTCTCGCCTGTTCGAGTGTTGGACTAAGGGTTGGGAAGGGGCATATGGAGGAGGCATGTAGATGATTGGGGGACCTAGTAGTAAATCATCGTTTGCACGTTGTTTCAAGGGTAACTCAGGGTAGAGCGTAGAGGGTGTTCTAACGGGACACTGGCCCGATATTTCGGACTCTTGCTTCTGTTTGGCGTCCTCTCTCTCTTTTATCTCTTCCTCTAACTTTTTAGCAGCTAGGTGAGCTGCTCTTCGTAGCTCTTTCTCTAATCTGACTTCGTTTCTCTTTTTCCGTTGCTCTGCTTCTTTGCGCCACATGCCGAAACTATCAAGCATAGTAGGCGTTGTCTTATTGTTACGAAGGGCTGTTTCCAGCATGTTTATTTTATCGTCATCAAAGGATCCTATCAGTGGCCACTGACTTTCCTGATCCTTTCTTGTATATTTATGCCATAGTTTACTATAAGCTACGGCGACTAGTCCGTATTTTGTGAACATGTCCTTATTAGGGGTGCCTTCCAGTGGAGCTGGATGGTTCATCTCTAATAAGCGGTCCGGGCTGAACCAACTACCAATCAGTGGGGAGAAGATAGGCATGACAGATTACAAAGGGGGACAAAGGTCCGCACTACCTATCTTTTCACTACTTGCAAAGACTAGACAGAATATTTCTATTCTACGTTATTTGCGAACAGAGAATACCTCAAAAAGAACCAACTTCGAACAGTCAATGTTCGGACAATCAATCAATCAGTGGGGAGAAAAATAGGCACGACAGATTACAAAGGGGGACAAAGGTCCGCGTTACCTATCCTTCACTATCTGCAAAGGAAGAGGGAATATTTCTATTCTTCCCCGTTTGCAGGCAGAGAATATCTCAAAAAGACAATCAATGAGTAATACTAGTATTTTCAAACAATCAAACAATCGTTTCGCAATTTGTCGTGTTACACGACCTTACCCGGACCGCAAGGACAGTTTCTCGTCTTCCGCTTCCAGCGCCCGATCGTCCTCTATTCTCCGTAATTGCCGCGGCACTCCTGATGGTTCCCAGTCAGGACCGTAGATCGCTCGAGAGAGGTCTGCTTGGAACCGGTGAAGTTCGGATGATCGGCTGCCAGACGAGGGTCTATCGGGCAGGTGCACTTCCCGATCGTTGCAGTCGTTGACTCTGTCGTCAGGACCTCTCCCACCGGATCCACGTGTCGCTGATGGGCCCCACGTTTGGGACGCCAATTGTAAAAGGGTAGGCAGATTTCAACCGATAACCTTTAAGTATTGCCCGGCGTTAGTCGCCTCTCATACCACTCGAAATTATCAAACAAAGAGGCGGGCGCTGGAGACTGGAAGGCAGGAAACAGAAGTTTATTCCGACAGAGCAGAACACGTCAAATCAGACAACAAGGTATCTTCTCGAGGTGCTCTCTGATCGCATCTCTGAGGCCTGGCCTCTTATACACAGGTTTATGGCTTTATTGCATGAAACATGTTCTTGTCAATACTTTGAAGTACGGAAAGACATTCTCGGAATCCCCGCTTCAAGCCCGTTCCCACACACATTTACAGTAGAAGTCCCCACCCTGATCTCAGTAGGTGATGACTATCGCGCAGCTGGATATTCCGCCAATTCCCGGAATGTGTGCGGCTGATCGGATCTCACGGGGTGGGGGGCTTTGATCAGTCGTAGATCCTTTGAAGAGGGACAGCTTCCTACTGTAAAGGGGCAATAAACTGCCTCCGCAGGGCTAGGTGATGGCCTGGGATCGGGCCGGACAGTCGGGCACAGAGGAAGGGAGTTCATCAAAGGATGAGTGATCATGAAAGAGACGGAGGGAGGTGTTAGCCGGGTACGGGATGTGGCTCCGAGGCAGGGCAGTGCTGAAGGGGTGGTTTTATGGCCCAAGCATTTGAGAGCGGGGGCTGTCAGTGCACGGGGGGAAGCTTGCGAGGTCAGAGAGGAAGAGAGAGACGCGCTGGCTATCGGCAGTGGGCAGAGAGGCCATGGCATTCAAAATGGCTGCTACTTACGTGCACATATGAGTCTCAAAAAGGGACAAGATGGCGCCGATAATGTTTATGCCACAATCTAGATTTCAACAGTAGCCAAGGGGAAAACATAACACAAATTTAACAGTGCGCACTCTTAAACCGAAGCGAAGGTTCCTTTCCCAATGAGTCATTGGTAATGTGAGATAAATGGGTAAAATATGCCAAGAAGAGTTTAAATAGCCCCTGGCTGACCATGACCTATAAAGTTACAGAGTGAGTGATCTCTAACATACTATGCAAGAATCTTTACCCCCCCCATGTCTTGAGGATGCTAATTTAGAGAGTGCTTGCTCAGCTTCCTTATCATCTGTGAAGAAATATGTTTGACCGCCCTTAATTACTTTTAAGCATGATGGTTCTTGGAGGAAAGCTTGCCCCCCAAGAGATTTAAATGGATTCTAGCATCTTTCCATTATTGCTTTGCTTAGATCCGATCGTACAAAAAAGGAAACGGATTGAAGGAGGAGCAAGGTGGCGGACTGAAGACGCCACGGAGCTGCAGCTAGTTCGAAAGGTCCCCCTGTTCCTATGAGAGACTCAGAGACCAAGTTTATTCTCGGTCTAGCGATGGTTCATTAGCCGCAGTTCAAGGAGGAAAAGAAGAGAAAACAAAATAACCTGCCCTGTACATGTGCGGCGGATGTGGCGATTTCCTGTGTGAATCGGGATGCTGCTGCGGGCTGCCCGTCTGCTGATTCCACGGTTCTTTGGCTGGTCGAGGCTCGGCTGGTCGAGTCTAACACTATCGGTTGCTCCACTGCCTCTAGTGGCGACCTTGTCTGACGCGGCCGCATTGAGCACAGCGTCACGAGCCAGGATGGCGCCAAGAATGTTTCGAGAGGCACCAGATAGTTTGAAATAATAACTATCTCAAGGCAATAGGATCAGGGTCGACTTGTTTCAGCCATAATGATTAATGTTAACCTGGCTCTCTTCAGGACCTAGTTTGTAAAATGCTACTGCAATGAAGAAGAATTTCAGTGTAAATGTAATTAATAAGAACTGGTACGATACCCCTAACAAAGACTTGGAGTACAATTGACTGTTTCAGTATCCAGAAGATGTAGGTTGTTCATCCATTCCTGTAACCATTATGGCTGAACTATGTCAACCCTGATTCTATTGCCTTGAGATAGTTATTATATCAAACTATCTGTTGTTTTCACTTCTTTTTAATCTTAGCACTTGGCAAACACTAAATAAAAGATGGTGGTGTTTTCCGGTAGCTTTTTTTACCCCCTACTTTTTCATGCACTGCACTTTTCAACATTTTTCAGCACCACTCTACTGAGAATTTAGACAGTTCAGTGTCCTCTAAATGTAGTGTGAGCAAAACCCCCTCATTGAGGGGCGCACTTCACTGTATCTATATATCTCAGGTCCAAATGAAGATGCTCCGCCAGTGAGGTGGGCTGATGGGACGTGTCTCATCATAGTGAACTGAGTTCATTGGGGTTTTTCTAGCTTAACAGTCTCACCATTTTGTTGACCAGGTTTCTCCTAGTTTCGTTATTTGTTCATTTTATGGGGGTTTGGAGTTCATTTGATCATTAAAAATAATTCCCTTGGGCCCTCTTTTCATATCGTGGTTTTCATGGTTGGAAGTAGCCATGCCTGTATTTGGTCTGCATGGGATATGTCTAATTAAGGACTTGATTTCTATGCCTATTTAAGGGCAATGTGAATTGTACCCATATAAGGGCATGCATCGGGAAAAATCACTCGGAGCCTAAAACGCCACACAACAATGCCTTTCACAATCGCATCCCTTATTCTTTGCATGACATAGTCATTGATTGGTCTGTATTGATCAAACAGACGATCAAGCCTGTAATAAGTTGAGTTCCAACGAGTTGGCACTTTGTGGATGAGTGCTTTGACTGTCATTATATGCTCCTGTTGAATTAAAACTCATCTGCTTGCGGGCTGTAAAAGAATGGCTGAAATGTGTGTATATTCTTCTACAGGTAGTCAGTAAGTTGCTGCCTTGGTCTTCTTTTTTCAGAAAGTCTTGAACAATAATGTTAATGCAGTGCGCCAAACACAGGACCCTGAAATAACCACCATCCTGCATAGCCTTAACTATATTACTGCCATTATCTGTGGCAACAAAACCAATGTTAAGCCCTCTTGGGCACAGCCATTCAAAGACCTTGCTGTTAAACTCTTCCAAAATGTTTGCAGCAGTATGCGATTTCTCCATGGCGAACATGGTTACAGTTGCATGTTTCCGAGTGGTGTTAAAAATCTCAGGAGTGTCAACAGCACCTGCTTCAGATATCTTTTCTCTAACCCCCATAAAAGAGATCCAGTGTGCAGTGATGCATTTGTAATCAGTGACTTGGCAACTGGTCCACACGTCTGTTGTCAGGTGGATATTGTGAACAGAACTCTGCTGCAAAGCTTGTCCAAGCAATTCCAGCACATCATGATGTAGTGCTGGAAACAGCAACTCCGGCAAAATAGGACCAGCTGCGAACCTTCCATTTTGGGAAGATGGCTGACACAAATTCAAGGAGACCCACCCCTTCCACAAAAGAAAAAGGGAGAAGTTTCAGCGCTAACATGTTAGCCAGCTTCGCATTGTACAAACGTGGGTGGTTGCATTCTCACTGCCCCTCTGACCTAAGCATGTTGACAATGGTAGGCTGGATTTTTTTCCTTTCTGGTGCAGATGATGCAGGAGATGTCTTGAACGCAGTTAGGCTCAACACCGTACTTTTTTTCTTTGCAGTACTCTGTTGCGTTGGTGTCTCAGCCTGACTCTTACTACGGTGCCACTGAGATGTTGCTGAGGATTTGGGCTACACTGCTGGGGTCAGGACTACTTTGTGTACCAGAGAATATGTTTTCCTCTTGTTCCCCTTCCTCCATGATCATATCTTCTTCTACTTCTTCTTCCTCACTGAAAGCAAAGGGTGCAGCTTTACTTTTTTGCACGCTTAGTAGGTGAGCCTCCCACTGGATCATGTGGTGTTTTTCAGTTGGGTAGTTTGGCCTCCGGTACCATAGTTTCGACCAAGCTTACCCCAACTAACACCATGTCGACAAAATGAGCATATAGCAATGTTCTCCTTCTTACTGCTGACTGAAAAGAAGTCCCAAACTGCGGAGGTGAACTTTCGTGTGCTGCTGGAGGTGCCACTTGCTATGCCGAATGAACTGGAGGAAAAGCCTGGAATTTGACTCTATGCAGTTACAGTACCACAACCTACTGAGGTGGTGGTTGAGCTGGATGTAGGTCCCTGCCGGGCCTTTGCAAATGCAAATATGGAAGCTGGAGGTCATGTTGGTGTTTCCTGTATTGGTGGTATCCGTGCCACATCCCTCACAGCAATTTGGGATGGGGTAATAATAATGTCGGTCTCCATCTCCACTGGGGCAGGAGTAAACTTCGTGATGACTGGCTCGCCATCATCCTCCTCTTCTATATCTTCCTCCATAACTGTAAGACTTTCTGGAACCTTCCTTTTCCTTAGCCTTGTTGTTTGGTGTGCCTCGCTCTCAGGCTGAACTGGTGGCTTCCAAGTGGCATTCAGATCATTAGAAGGGGGGCTTGAAGAAGAAGGTGATAGAGTAACCCTCCTTTTCTTTGCTGGGGATCTGGAAGACAATAGATTTTTTTTGAAATAGTGGCTTTCTCTTCTTCTTCAGCAGGAAGCTCGATTTCCTGAACTACTCCTACTTCAGGAACAACAACTACTATTGTGGGCTGTTGTTGCGACTGTTGTTCTGGCTGTTGTTTCCCACTTATCTGCTGAGTTTCCTCATGCTTTGATTGGGTACTACTTTGTGATAATGACGTTTCAACATCTTTGAGCAAGTAGACTGGCTACCTCTGTGACACTCATGGGCTTTTTTTTTTTTGCAGAGTTTCATATAGCGCAAACTAGACCCAAACCGAATCAGGTATACGAGCGCTTTACATAGCACCTGTTACGTTACATGAGGACGGACACACATTCATTTTAGGCACGGGGAGATTAAGTAATTTGCCCAGAATCACATGAGGTTTTTTGGCGTCAATACCGAGACTCGAACCCAGATCCCCAGGTCCGAGGTCGAGCGCCCTAGCCGTTAGGCCAACTCCTCTCCCCATGGGCCTAAGTTGGTGGGGAGGGCCGGCTGATGTGGAGGTGCTGCTCCCAGCTTCGTCCCCGGACACCTCTGATGCAGGCATCATTTTTTGTTTCCCCAAAAACATTTTAGCCTGCACACCAGTCTTGGTAAGTGGCAGTGTCACTTTCTTCTTCTCTTCCTTCTTCTCACTGGTGAATTTCTTGGTACTGGAGGACCCGGTACCTTTCTTTGGGGCCATCTTCTTCTGACCCAGTGCCTTGAGACTCTCAAGGGTGAGTAGCCCGCTAAATAAACCCCTGATTGATTGATGTCAGTAGGACTCAGGAGGACAAGTTGCAGAGATGTCTGTGGTCACACATCACGTGACATGGTGTGCTGCAGGACCTCTGTCTGGTAGTACAGCGGGTGATGATGACATCTCCTCCTCGATATATTCGTGCACCTAAAAGCAATGAAGCCAATAGAAGAACATCAGTGAAGTGTTGCATTTATTGTTGTGGTTCAATTACTACTAGTGCAAACATACAAATATAATCTATAACTTAGTGGGTGGTGGTCACACTTATTAGTGTTATATTATTATATTTTATTTGCTCAGTTTAAGTTATAAACAAAAACATAACAGTGTAGCCATTTGTGAGACTTTGACACAACAAGGGCTTTTAAGGTGTACTGTGTACACTCAGGAAGGATAGGAAAGAAGAAGAACAAAAACAAAAATACAAATGTAATGGAAGTGGAACCTGTTTGGCATTAATTTGCGCATCTTTTCATTCGGGGAGCTACAGTTGGCCTAGTGGACAAAAGCAATAGGACAAGAGGAACAAAGGAAAGACATGCAGGTCTATATGGCAAACGCAGCACACTACTAAAATACTGCCACAAAATGGCCACCAGGTCACTCACAGTCACAACGAAGAAGATGGCCTGGAAAACAATGAACTCAAGCAGGCCTATAAGGAGGCATGCTACACAACACAGCTTTAATGTAAAAATGCAAAAACGAAAATCCACAGGTCTAAACAAGGTTAGAAAGTTATGCAACAACCACACAAACCCCCACACACACACACATCCAGCAAAGGCATTTATTTAACACACACTTAAAGAGTGAAATAACCTCCCCCAAAAACGCATGTTGCAATTTAATCCAATGCTATCCATGCCCTACATGATGTTTAAATTCTTCAGACACCACAGAAACAGTTGTTTCATTTCAAACATCTATGAGTAGCTCTGGGCCTACTGGACGAAAGGCCCCAAGCTTTCAGGCCTATGCCAAAAGCACACTGGCTGGCTCCACAAAATGGCCAACAGACAAATGGCCAGGCCACCCACAACAACAAGAAAGGGAAGACAGACAATGCAGACCTATGGCAAAAGCACAATGCCTGGCTTCATAGTGGCTGCCAGCCACATGGCCAGGCACACAACAACAAGAAGACTAGGCCAAGAGGAACAAAGAAAAAGTTGTGTATCGATTTAGATTCTGTATGAATTTCCAGTTTCATGCCCTTATATAGGTACAAATTATATTGCCCTTATTTAGGCATAGAAGTCCAGCCCCTATTTAGGCATAGTCCATGTTACCCAAATACAGGCATGGCTGCTTACATCAGTTCATCCATGTCACATTGAGTTCCTGGAAAACCAGACTCTTAAGCCTTCTGCTTTGATATTGATTTCTCCAAGAACTCATTTATTATGCATGAACATCTATTCCTTAGGGGTTCACTCATGACGTTCTTATGCCTGACTTTTACGTCAATTCTGGCATTCCTAAACACCTTCAAGGTGTAAATATACCTTCACTTGCTATGGCAAGGCACAGTGCGGTTCGGCTACCTACTTGCACGACGTGGCTCGCCACAGCAAGTCCCGAAGGAAGTCAAGTCGCCAACTGATGCACTGACCAGAGGCTGTCATCCTCCTCGCAGAGAATCCAGCTCCAGTGTTTCTGAATCCCCTTATGAGGTGTTAGAGATCGAGTCCCCGAAAGAGATACCAACCTTTCTCATTCTAAGGTATGGAGCTGATTAGAACATAGAGAAAACTTTGGCAATTCTTGGCACAACTAAACTGCCATCCTAAGTGATGTTTAAATTCAAAAGCAGACACCACAGAAACAGTTGTTTCATTTCATGCACCCATTGTTAGCTAAGGGCCTACTGGCTGAAAGGCCAATTAGCATACTAGGCCATACGCTTGTAGGCCTATGGCACAAGCACACTGGATGGCTCCACAAAATGGCAACCAGCCACATGGCTAGGCCACCCACTGCAAAAACAAGGGAAGACAGACCATGCAGGCCTATGGCAAAAGAAAACTGCCTGGCTATAAAATGGCTGCCAGCCACATGGCCAGGCCCACAACAACAAGAAAGGGAAGATAGACAATGCAGGCCTATGGCAAAAGCACACTGTGTGGCTTCAAAATGACCACTAGCCACATGACCAGGCCCACAACAAAAAGAAAGGGAAGACAGACAATGCTGGCCTATGACAAAAACACACTGCCTGGCTTCAAAATGGCCACCAGCCACTTGGCCAGGCCCGCAACAACAAGTAGCCTAGGCCAAAAGTAACAAAGGAAACACATGCAAGCCTATATGGCAAAAGCAGCATACTTCGAAACTACCACCACAAAATGGCCACCAGCCACATGGTCACTCACAGTCACAAGCAGGAGGCCTGGAAAACAACGAACTGAGGCAGGCCTGTAATGGCCAGGCAAAGGATGCATTCTAAACAACAGAGCTTTAATGCAATAAAATGCAAAAACGTAAATCCAGAGGGCTAAACAAGGTGTGCAAGTTACACAACAACCACACCACACACACACACACACAACAAAGGCATTTCATTTTACACGCACCAAAAAAGTGAAATAGCAAAAAAATACACATTTTGCAATTCAATTCAATGCCATCCATGCTCTAAATGATGTTTAAATTCAACAGAAACCATAGAAACCGTTGTTTCATGCACCGATGACTAGCTCTACCCACAATATTTTTTTTAAATAATGAAAAGTACAAAAAATGTAGTTGCAGCAACTGCAATGACCCAATCAAACAAACAACACAAACTTGTATAATCTCAAGTCCAAAAAGTCCTCAAATCCAATGATATATGATCAGCAGGCAGAAAGAGTGATTCTTCCAGCTCCAAATGCAAATGCAAAAGTGAACAGGACATGGACAAAGCACTGGGAGGAGCCTGCTGGACAGGAACGACTCTGGGACACTTCCTTCCTCTCCAAAAAAAAGACAAAAAGAAAAAGGACTCCTTGCACAAAAAAGTACAGCCACATGTCAATCTTAGATTTTTTCATCCAAATCATCATTTTCAAGAAGGTTTTATGCTGCTCGAGAGATATTCTTCTCCAGATTGCAAATTTTGTGTGTTCATCATTGCAAGCTTCACCAAACTTCCGCTGGATGTCGGATGGCGCGTTTGAATGACGTGTTCACAATCGCACACTCTCTCTGGATCGCGCGGCCGGCTATCAAAATCTCGCACCGCAGGTGAACGGATAGAAAACGTTTTGATGAACACAGGGATCCCGGTAAGTCACTACATCGCGTGCGAAAATGCATTTTGAAAGCGCGAACAAGGGAAAAACTCAGACTTTTCTGTAACTCCGCATTCGATGCGGAACGCGGAGTTGGCAAAAATCCGCACACTCCACAAGCAGAGAAGATTTTATCACACAGGGTTAATCGAGATCAGGTATCCACATTCTTGTCCCAAATAGGACTTCGCATAGGGGGCCACCTCCTTGGGAGCTTTTGGCATATTATTTAGTGGTTTCTGGACCCCATATATGTGATTGATCCAACTACCACTGAACCTAATACCCTTGCGGATAAAGATTGCTTTAAGGCCCAGTTCTTCCACTCTGTGACCAAATTTCCCTCAGGATGGTACGGAACAAAGTACTATCATGCAACACCCAAACTTCCCGGGCCACAGTTAGAATGTAATGTGCCAACCGCGTATGTCCCTATGAACACTCGCTAATCTTTTATAACAGTGTGAGCATTAGCAGACCACTATGGCCAAACCCACAGGAATCAAGAAAATTAATCCACTGCCACCAAGATATACTTGTAAGCCCCTTCTACCGGCCGTCCAAACTGCGCATGCATCATTTTGTTTCCGCACTGAAGTAGAATGTCCGCTGCAGCGAAGCGGGTAAATAATGTATTCATACTGATCTAGAAGCAAAATTTCATTCAGTTGAGGCTATTTTTGTTCGTATTGCAGGAATGCTTGCTTTTTTAATGTAGAATCAAATTTGCAGTCTACATCGGTAGCAGTGAGAGAAGTAGCCCATTGTATCCTTCTCGGATATAAAGATTTAGCATTTGGAACACTTGCCTTTGTAATAGCCTCTAAGGCCGGTACTTCAGTTACAACAATTATTTGTTTCCCCTGAGTCAGTGTTCTTTCTCTCACTACAGCAGTCTGTACTGTCAGAATTTTCTCTGCAAAAGCAAAACGCATTTCAGTGTTTGTGTACAAGTGTGATTTGCATGCTATGGGCACTGTTTCGCCTTCAGTGAAGGTTAGGTAAGTGTACCGTGATTGACCCGTAATTACACAGCTCACTAAAATTGTGCATGTATGTGTTAGTTTAGTTCAGAAAACTTTATTCAGATAACTTGGTATCCATAAAAGCACAGCAACATAACAAATTAAATGACAAATGGAGAATAAAAATACATTAGCAATAGACAATTTGCAATTACATAAAATACCAGTTCATGCGTCAGTTTATACAAAGTGTTCATACATAAATATAAAAGCTCAGGGGTTAGACGTTGACTTGGGTGGCAATTTTCTCAAAAATTTGCTTGTGCGGAAAACCAGCTCTTTGTCAGAGAGAGTGAGTAGCCACACATAAGCATTATACAGGCTAAGAGGCCTTTTCTTTTTTTTTTTTTAAATGATGTAAAAGCCACTTAGTGAACTTCAAATAGTATTTACAAAGAAACACATTTTTTTTAAGTAGATTGGCCACTCACCCCATCACATGGACAGGGTACGTGGTCAAGGTTGGGATAGTAACCAAGAGGAAAACATAGTACAAATTTAACAGTTCCTGCTATTAGGCGAAATAAAAGACTCCTTTCCCAGTGACTCATAGGTAAGGTGAGATAGATAGGTAAGGAATGGCTATGCTGCTCTCTAGACATTTAGCTAAAGACAAGAGATGTTTTAGATTCCATACTGATCCTTCCCATGTTATATAATAGATAGAGTGCACTTCTAAGCTAATTTTTATGCAGGGTTTCAGCTGTGCTGGAATTTAGGAAAATACATCCTTTATTAACGCTCGAAAGACTTTGGTACACTCCATATATCCAGGGGATATCCATCCCTTTCTCACACTTGACACAGTGGCTGATAATCTCTCTTTTCAAAGAAGCAGCCTGGCGTTTCCAGACCGATAGCCAAAAAAGAGCAGGAAGGGCACATATAAAATCGTTTATATAATTTAGATTAACTTCCCTATGGCAAATGTATTAGCCCATTGTATCCTTCTCGTATATAACAATTTTGCATTTGGAATGCCTACCTTTGAAATAGCCTCTAAGGCCGGTACTTTAGTTACAACAATTATTCGAACTGTCAGAATTTTCTCTGCAGAAGCAAAATGCATTTCAGCGTTTGTGTACAAGTGTGATGTGTATGCTATGGGCACTGTTTCGCCTTCATTGAATGTAAGGTAAGTGTACCCTGATTGACCTTTAATTACACGGATCACCAAAATTGTGTATGTAGATGTTTAGAAGCTATCATGTCAGCTTCAAAGGAACGTAGTATCTCTGTGTTTTCCTGTGTCCAATTTCAAATTGAAAAATCAGGTCTGAATAAATCATTGAAAGGTTTTACTTTTTTTGCATAATCCAAAATGTATGTTCTGCCAAAACTTTGGAGTCTCAATGTGGATTGTAAGTTTTTCAGATTTTTCAAAGGTTGTAGCAGCACTACATTTCTAAAAAGTTAGCTGATAGGTGATTCCCTTCACTTGCTAATTTGTAGCCCAAAAAAGGACATTGAGGTGGGCTATTTTTGATTTTTTAAAGTTGAATGTTTAGCCTTCAGAGACGAACCCCAAAATGATGTTGCTTACCCTGGTCAAATGATTCTTTAAATCATCAGTTAGATAAATATCATCTACATAGGAAAATGACTGCAGTAACTCAGTAACCCTAGCTGAGGACAACCCAAGGCTATTCCTATACCCTTGGGGTGTTGACAGAATTGACCCTGAGAGCTGAGCACTGAGAATGCTATCAAATATTTGCTCTCGGGTGCTCTATTTTAGCAGAAAAATCCATTTGAAATATATAGTGCTGTTTTGTATTTTTTCCTCACAATGTGATTCATTAATGCGGTAGTGTGTGCGCTCTGTACTGCAAATGTCTTTGTGGAAGTTAATCTAAGATCTTCCTGACCTGTTTTTTCACTTCTTGTTTTATTGGGTACTGCCTCTGTGGAATTGGAGTAGTTTTTACTGGGATTGTCTGGTGAGGTGACTCAACATCCCACCCAAAGTGATTATGATATAAGGCTGGAGCAAGTGCTACTGCACACTCCTGCACGTATGTATGTTTAGATTATATTGCGGCAAGATCGGAAAAAGCCGGCAACATTATTGTTTCTTCCTCTGGGCATTCCTTAAAAATTTGAGGTGGCCAAAAAATGTCAGCGAAAAGGATATCATAGCCGTAAGTCAGGTTCTCCCAAAAGAGGCCTTTAATATTTCTGGGTATGACCCCTTTCATCTGGAGTGTTATTTCATGTAACCTATGTGGGGCACTTACTCTTGTATCAGAAGTCTCCATGATGATGTGCTGATTCAAGTCCGCTGTCACCAGAAATTCCATCAGGTTGTGGCGAGCTATTGTTTCATCTGCTGCAATGTCAAGCATCATCAGAGCCAATTCCCCATTCAGAACTTGAGTCCTCAGAATTCTGGGCATGTCAAACTTTAAGACCTGCTACTTTCTTCTTTTTAAATTGAGGTTTTGATTTTTGTTTCTCTTTTTCTTTTTTGAAGTGTAGTCTGTAGTGTGTTGTGTGTCTCTGGACTTTGTACGCTCTTTCTGCCTGTGTTCTGACCGTCCTTCCCTCTCAGAGTTTTTTGATTTACCCTGAAAGGAACAAAAGGAACGTGTATCAGTACCCTGATACCTGTCAGGTTTTTTAATTTTATCACAATTCCTAAGGTTTTCCCTGTTTTCCGGTGGCTCCAGTTGACGAGACCCAACGCTGGATTATGATTAGGCTTTCCTGTTTTCAGGTTCTATTTTTGGTAAATTCTGATGGTGTTTTTTCAGTGTTTTCCAGTGAATATAATACCTTAAAAAACAGTGGTTATCAGTGGTTACCCATTTTTGCGCCATTAAAAACAACAGAAACAGTGTTTTTCCGGTCTTTATGGAAAGTTTTGCTTTTATTATTGCTTGCTTTCCACACTGATAATGCATGACATATAGAAAGTGTATGCACAGTGTATGTGAGGTCCAAATACATTTTTACAAATCAAACTTATTGTAGTTCACCATAAAATACGTTCTTCAGTGAGTCTTTGGTCATGCAGACTCACTCTTTCCTTGACAGGTACACTTTTATCTTTGAAAAGGCCCTCTCAACATTGACGGATGCACGATTGTTTCACAGGAAGGAGCATGTGCTCCAAACCATCAAACCAGGGCCGCAGCAGGCTGTGGCTAGATCATGGCTCAGACCAGTGCACATGGGAAGGGTTCATCCACAGCAGAGGCAAGGAGAGGCCCTCAGTGAGCACCATACGGCTGCCCTACTCTAGTGACAGCTCTTGCTCATGTTTTACCAAATGTATTTGCTCCCGAATTCTCAATTTACCTCTTGATTGCAGTAACATTATTACTGCTGGGGGCCCTATCCCCCAAAGTTAACGCCCAACTGTAGATTAGTGCCTCAGTAGGGTTTGTCTACTGCATGCGCCTCTACCAACCATGCGGTCATACACAACAGAGTAGCTACTTACTTGACCAACCAGAAAGCACCTTTGGGCCTCTACAAGAGGTAGGAGAGCACTATGGCAGCACGATTGCAGTGACATGCTGAATTTGTAAGAGCAATGTAAGCATATGCCTCTTAATGTTCAGTGGAGATTGGCATTTTGTGCTCACTTCGTGACTGCATCAACTTTGTACAGCTGCTGCCAGACCGGTAAGATCACAGCATAGTGCTACCTGCCTCTGAATACCAGTCCCAGGTAGCTCAGGGAGCGCAGCAGACAAAAAGACCAATCAGCAATGTATGCCTGATGGTGCTGACAGAGTAGCTACACCACACAAGGCCTAGTTGAATCCCTAGTCTTACTGCTTTTCTGACGCATTCCTGCTGGAGACCACTTCACCAATGTAGGGCCAGAGGGTACACCCAGTGTCAAAGTACTGTGCAGAGTGATATTATATGATCTCTCCATGGCTGGTTTGGTACGATCACAATCTAGTACCACCTGACTTAAAATCCTTGTTCCTCGTAGAGCTGAGACAGGAGTATAGTCAGCATAAAAACACCCACTCTATGCACAGGCCCACAAGTGAGGCACCTGCCATCTTGTTCAAACATCTTGTCTTCTGGCTTTTCTGTTGCCGCCAGAGAGGCTGTTTGCTCCAGGAATGGTTCCTGATAGAGGCTCGTCAAGGAAGAGGGTTGACAAAGAACCGACCATAGTTGCCAGGAGTGTGTATGAGCTGAAAATGGATAATACATTTACAGTTGTTCAGTGCAAGGAGCTCCAAAGAGATGTGAAGACAATGTTGGCTGCAATTGGGCATAGGGAACTGTTTGATGACTCTAGTGCATGCCAGAAGATCTCAAAGTATGACCTTAAGATCTCTTACCTACCTAAATAAGGCCGCCATTGACCAACAGGAAGCAAACCGCATAAAGAAACTAGTTGCTTTATATCAACAAACACCTCCAATCCCAGCGAGGGAATACTATTATTTTGGAATCACCAATATACCTCAGCATAGATATATCCTAACAAGATTTCAATTGAATTTTATGCCTCTGATGTTGGGTTTCCCTGTGAAAAAGTATAACCACTCTGACCTGTCACCCTGCCCTTGTGCTAAGGTTTCAAAGCTGTCTGATCTCCATATAGTTTTATTTTGTGGCTTTTCTAAAGAAGAATGTACAAGATTTATTCTTAGCATTTTAAGAGATTGTGATTTTAAACAATGTCGTGTAGCACTTATTTTTTAAAGAGACTGCCTGAGCCTTTTATAAGCTGTTCATTGTTTCTTACGTGTGGGCCTGCATTAGAAGAAGGAAAATCTGCACTTCAGCACTCCATAGAAAGGTATGGATAACACCAAGTAGAGTAATTCAATGAAATGTAAAACTTGAACCACCTGGATCGTTTTAAGCACAGAGGATTTTCTCTTTTTGCATTTTAGATCTCTGTATATATGTTGATTGTTTTTTCTCTTAAATTAACATGCTTTTAATGGGAGGTGACTTGCAAAATGTGTACATAAGGAAACCTTGATTTCATTGTAGTATCCACCTTGATCCTTTGTACCATGAGAATTTAGACTAACTGGTTGTGGCCCCTGTCATTTAATTGTCCTTTATGCAAATATGTGCTTTATGATTCTTGCACTGTTTATTGGTTTTATTTAAACCAATGGATATGGATATGTTATGTGATATCTAGCTGCTTTTGCTTTCCTTTTATGGATTTATATATGAATCTGAATAAAGATTTTGACTGACGGATCCCGTAAGCTTAGGAACACCGCTGCATGCACCAGAAGGATTACTAAATTTGAAATTTAAAATAAAGTGTGTCTTCCCGTGTGGGTTATATAAGGAGTGTAGTATACTTTTCTTAAAACATGCATTTAGTATGTGAGATTTTGTGATTACATGTTGTTAATGATAAGTGTTAAAATACTTCAGAAAATTCAATCAGATGATGAGAATGAAGAAGCTTATCATGAGCCAGGACAGTCAGACAACAATTTGATCTTCCACCAACTGCACCTGAATGTGGACGCAGATCAGAGTCAAGGATTATGCACACGCCCTGCCACATGATAGTGTTCTGCAACACGCAATAGTCTACTGACATCTTATCAATACATTCTAGTGTGTTCACCACCACACCCTTATGGGAAAAGAATGTGAATTGTGACTTGAAGATTTAAAAAATGCATTCCATAATGACTCCTGTACATGTGTGTGCCCGGGTGTGTTCTATTGTACCTCTGGTCGCCTGTCTATAGAGTGTGAGGAGATGGGGAAAGAGAGGATACCCAGCCTCACACTCAACACAGACAGGTGAAAAGTTTTAAAAGGGGCCCCTATTCTATATGTTACACATCATGCCTACAAACATGCAGTGCATGTAAGGGTAATGTGTGTGTATGGCATTGTAGTTATGACTGGATACTTTAAAAGATGGCAGCTCCATATGTATCCCCAGTGCAAGGTGTTTGTACATAGCTGTAGGAAGCTAACTATCATTGACTTACAAGGCTTAAATAAATAATCCCAAATTCTCTCATTTGCGGTATTGTGGGGAACATTTTAGGCTCATCAGAAGGTTGTATTAAGGATTTGCTGAACACACATGAGTCAATAAATGAAATACACAATCAAAAATAAATGTGAGACTAATTCAGAAAAATAACAAATATTGGGCCAGATGTATGTAAAATCAAATTTGCGAATCCTTAATAGCGAATTTTACCGATTTACTATTAAGGACTCTAAAAATCTAATTTAGGTAGGAATCGCTAAAATATTAGTGAATCCTTAATAGTCCTTAATAACGAATAGCAAATTGAGGTTTGCTAATAAGGAATACCTACCCATTCATTCCTATGGGCTTGGGGGCCCATAGGAATGAATAGGAACACATTCTCCATTTGTGATTCGCTATTAGTGAATGGAAATTAGCTGGCATTATTTCAAGGGTCCCAGGGTGTGAAAATAACACCCTGTTGCACCCCTGAAATGTGCATGTGTGCACATGTGGCGCACAAACTTGCCCTAAGGGCATGAATATGTGCCACGTGGCACTTTAAGTCTTTAAGTCCGCATTGGACTTCACACAAGCTTTGGTCACTCAAAGGGCTGCTCTACTTCATCTTGACATCTTCACGCTTGGTTAGGAGATGGATCTAATCTCCTGGAACATGTTGACCTCCTTCTCCTGGGCAGCTGTTGCATTGGTGTTCCTGACGAAGAGCAGAACAGTGAACCGGATGTTGCAATCAGTGCCTGCGGGCTACAGGGAAAAGCCAGTCAGCATGCAAAAAGGCTGGCAGGTTTTCAGGGGTACCTCCACGGGTGCATATTTGAATAAATCCAGTACTGGCATCAGTCAGGATTTATTAACCGCATGTGCGCTAGCGGTTTTCCCGCTGCACGCTGCGTTTTAAAAAAAGCCGCGTTACATGACGAGCTCAGCTCGTCATCAGCATGCGAGCGTCGTCGCTCATGACAAGCTGAGCTCGTCATGAGCGCGGAAGTGGTTAAGACAACGTCTTTGATACCAAACTCTGTAGGTTTCAGTAAAGCCATCTTGTAGCTGGGAAACTAGTAATGACCAGTGCCCAGTACATATACTTTAAGTTGACTTCCCTGATCACTTGTAATATCTAGTAATTGAACTAGAGAGCACAGGGGCATATCTGCTCATGCAGATATGTCCTCACATGTTATATGCTCTGTGCCTTAGGGTTATAAGTCCTGCTGCAGGGGTGACTTACAAAGACTACTTGCAGTGTCTTTATGCAATTGACACAAGATGTGTGCCATGTTGTGTTTTCACATTTGTTTGCACCATTAGACACAACCTTCAATGGCAGTCTGCATGAGTTTGGTGGTGGGTCCCTTAGGGTGGCACAATACATGCTGCATCCTTAGTGACCCAATTGGGTACTCATACCTAAGTTCCAGGGGTTCTATTTACTAGGGACTTACAGAGGTTCTAAAGGCATGGCCAATTGTTCTAGGGAAAGAGCACTGGCACTGGGGACGTTGTTAGTAGGGACTAAGTGCACTTCAGTCGAAATAGCATGAGATACCACACGTGGTGGTGACCATGTCAAAATGGGGCACTTTCCTATAATAACAATGAGCCACATGTCACCAAATTCCAAAGCAACCCAGTGACATGCAAGAGAAGACTGTCAGAAGATGTAGCTGCTGTGTGTGCTTCCAGGAAATGCAGCATACACCTCAGTGAATCAGTCCCTAGCATTGCAGACAGAGATGTCTGTTGCTGAAAAGGTGTTCTTGGTTGTGAGATGGCTGAACTGTCCCATAGGTGAGGGCAATGTCACTCAGCCAATACTGAAAGTGTTCGGAGGCATGGAGTTCCTGCATCTGTGCCTGCATTTCCACAACTAAATGTGCTTTGATGTGCGCTGGGATGCCTCAGGGTAGTCATGCGCTATACAAGAGCCTACTCACTCATTCATGATGATAAAACAGATTACTGACCATCGAGCAAGGCTAGCCTGTGCAATGCCAATGATGTCAAAGGTGGTCGTCAGGAAATATTAACCTGTCATGGACTGGGGCCAGAATCTTTACACATTCAGGGACAGCCTGCGAGGGGGCTGTAAGTAAATCAATCTCCTGCTTCCAATCTGTAGCTATGTTACGGTGTCAACTGAGAAGTGGAATCTGGCAATGCTTGCTTCTCTGGTAATGCCAAAGATGATGGTTGTTTTCCTGTAAATCCTCTCTCTCCTCAAATATTTATTGTGCAAAAATCGGGGTAAAGCAAGAATCACGTTTACTGACAGTGAAGGCAGGAACTAGGTTTGGTGTGTGAGAAAAATGCCTTGTTTAGTGAGCCTGGCTGTGATTGGTTGGTGTTGAAAATATGCTTCAGCTGGAGATGGGTGGAAAGAATCAATCCTTCCATTAACAGGTGTTTTGCAAGCTCTATCATCCTTATTATTTAAATAAAGCATTTCTTTCAAAGTAAAACAAAACATCCCACCTCAAGTATAAAATATGTAATAATGTGTTATGTAATAGAATTATTAAAAGATATGTACAGAATTTGATTAACTTAATAATTTTTTAGATGAAAGGCAAATTACTAATTAATAAAAACAATCACAAACATATGTTATAATAAACTATAGCATGTTTAAGCGTATACATTAGAAAAGTATTTTATTATTTTTTAATTTAAGTCAAAATAATTAGAGTAACATTTAAAAAAAATATTTAATTTAACATTCGGCATATGAGAACCCTTCAAAGTTTTATGTCTGATAATTCAGGAGCGACTCAAAAACGTAGCCATCCCACAAATAAAAAGCATACTTGAGTCAGTTTTGAGAATACGCAGGGTGACCCTATGGTCACGTGAGCCCATGGATTTGCAAATTGGTTTTATCCATTTGGACATGGCGATAGAGTAAGCTGGGCAGGCAAACAAAACATGGGACACGCACTCCATCGGAACTCTGCAACAAGGGCAGGCTTCGTTTTGATGTTTGTGCGGGTGCCATTTAGATATTGTTGCATGAACTGGGAGTGTGCCTAACCTGAATTGGGTGTATAGCAGCCTATTGCGTGGGACCTGGAAAATATCCAGGTAAGGCTCTAAGACTCTGGACTGCTTGTGACTGAAAAACATATCTGTCAATCTCCTGAAATTCGGTATGCTCAGCTCATTAGAATCAACCCAGTTCCAATAAATATACTTGAGCTCTAACTTGTTGGGTGGGACTTGAGTGTCCCATGTTTCCGAAAGACCCAGCTGTATCAGCGTCTTCCTAACATCAGATATCCACTTCACCCTGTGCCCACATCTAGATTAATCACCTCAGTCAGGGCAGGGGCATAATTTGCAAGCTCAGGGGTGTGCATTACACGTCCAAAAAAGCAGCCGTCTACCCATGTCAAACATTAAGGAGTTAGTGTGGTCTTACGAGAGAGCATCACCAGATCCCTCAAGAACTTGTGCTCGGATCTGCAGATATCATCAATGTTACCAGAGCCCTATTGCTCCGCCCCGTACAGTGCGGAGTTAACTGCTTTGGCTTCATAAATTGCGAGAGCTGGAACAACCGGCCTGCTGTACGAGGACCAGTGTTCTTCACTTAATGCCCCAACTACACGTGTGTGGTTCATGAGCATCTTGGCTAAGTGGGGCTTCAAATCCGTTTTGTCAGAAAGCT
Source organism: Lissotriton helveticus (assembly GCF_964261635.1). NCBI lineage: Eukaryota > Metazoa > Chordata > Amphibia > Caudata > Salamandridae > Lissotriton > Lissotriton helveticus. Next base: position 145,537,027 of record NC_136064.1, on the reverse strand, counting down.
GGATACCCAATAACCAAACATGCTTACTCTCTCCAAAAAGTGTCATTTAAAATAAAATTATTTTTAAAAGACTTAGTACTCTTGGGGTCCTTTTGGGGTGTAGTAACCATAGAAGTGCAGTTTGTGAATAGAAATGGGTTTACAATTTTTTGGGTCTAAGACTGTCCTTCCCAAACGAGCCCTCTCTAAACTTTTCCTTACTCCAAGATGTTTGTAGTAAGTAAGTAGTAGCGCTTTAGTCCCACATTTGCACAATTCAGTTTGAATCAGGCCCTTTTGGTTCAATGATTAAACTCAGCTTTCACCCACTTCAAGGTTTTGGACAATCTTGTGTTTCCACTGAGGTTTAGAAATAGGGGCCAATCTGCCAGTCAGACCCGGCTATGAGTCTTAGCCCCGATACGCAACACACTAGAGGTCAGTTTGGGGACCAGCCTGTCAGACTCATCTTGAATACACAGAGAAAAAAAAGTGTCCGAAACCAATCCAGGGGTCAAACAGGGACATTTGTTGCCAAAGAGGGCCGAATAGTTTGCTTCCTGCAAGCATAGCACCAATAATCCACAGATCCCTGGGTTCTTCAGACAGGAGCATGATTTCATTACAAATCTATGGTGAGCCAATTTAGAAATTATTTCTGTTCTGTCCTGCTCTTTATTGTAAATATTTCAGCAATTTCTGCTACTCCTCAATTTCAGTTCAGTTCAACTTTATTTCGGCTGATGGCCATAAAAGCAGAAGTACACAAAAATAAACTATAAGCAAGCATGGGCTAATTGAAAGGGGAAAGGTACAATTTATGACAATTTATCGAATAACACAATGAAATTGATATGTACTGGGGCAGAGTAACAGATAATTCTATACAGATAGTTATGCCTATTCTTAAAATTCAATTTAAAACCATAAAAAGGTTATTTCATTATAAAAACCAGACTAAAAACATCGCTTTAAAAACTTTAAAACCACATGATTTGTACAAAAGTAAACTCAGTGCATTCTACATTGTTTAACATTGTGGGAGAAAACTACAGATTTCATTATTACATTATAGTTTATAACCAAGGCGTTTTCTGAAAAGAAACACATTGAATAGAAATCTGCCTATACAAAAAACCACCGATTGTGAGGTATTAGACCTTATAATACGCTCAGCCTCTTTAAGCGTCCTGACGGCCAGATTTTTACACAGAGGTTTTATCCAGCGCTGTCTAGATAGTGCATAAACAGAGGAGAAAAACAATAGGTGGGCATCATCCTCCTTAGCCTTTAGTGGGCAAAGGGTACAGATACCGTCCCCATTGCTATCTCCCCATTTGCATGTGTGGGCGTTGGTCTGTAGTACCCGTATCTATATTGCAAATATAAAGTTTTTGCTAGAGGTGGATTTATCTCGTCCATAAACGATTCGAATGCATCAGTGTCTTTTATAGACAGAAATTTCTGAGACAATGAACCAATAGATGGACAGTGAGATGGCTCTTCGTTAACATAGGACCAATAGGTATTTTTAAAAATCTTTTTACATTTCATTCCAAAAATGGGACAGCCCTAACCTGGTGCACCAAAGTTCGATGTGTTTTAGCCATGCAATTTTCTTATACTCGTCAATCTGGGTTATTTCTATTAATCCTCAATTCAAAAGCAGCCAATACCTTGTAGGTACCCATTAGAAGCAAACATATACCACTGAGCAGTGCTTAATTTGAGCTGGTGTTTGCACTCATTTGAAGCCCAGTGCAAGAAAAGTTAAGCAGCAAAAATAAAGCTGGAAAAACAGTGGCAAAGTAAAAAAAGCAGGTACATAAAGGAACCCGGACAGGTATGATGGAGGGGCAGGGTCAGCTTGGTCCATGAAAGAGCCTTGGAGGCAAATTCACAAACCCAACATGTGTCTGCACTTCATGCGAGCCTCTTAGAAGAATATGAGCCTCAGCACTAATTCTTCAATGAATTGGGCAATGCCATCATGGTGCTACGATAGTGCTGCCGAAGCACTTCAATTGTTCAAGATGACAGCCCCAACCTGTGTTTTCAATTAGCACTTGCAGTGCTCACCTCATGTGGTACCACCCTGGATGTCAAAAGGCTCCAATCTAGGCCTGGCCATTCTCGGCCAGATGTGCCGTTGCACATCAAGTGGATGCCACATCTCAGCTGACTACCAAAAGCACCTTACTGAAGATTTAATGTGGATGCTGGTGCAACGATGAGGCAACATTGACTTCATAGCAATAATCAAATCAGCAATAACACTATTTCACTGATTTGCAAGGACCCTGAAAGGTAAGGATAAGTTCATTAGTAGGTTCAGCCAAGTCGGGACTGCACCTGTCCCCAAGCCTCCTCAGAGAACAAACTAATAGCCCCAGGTGAGAGATGCTCCTTGTGGAAAGTAGAAGAGAATATTTCCTCTCAGTGAGGGAGTTTTGGTCACACCTCTCAAATAACAGTGCTAGCTGTTTATGGAAACAGGGGGCTCAGCTGTGTACTTCATTGCAATTAGGTGCCCTTAAACTTGTCATTATTTTGCCTTTATAAGATGCTCCATTTGTACGTTAGAGTTGTGTCTCGGCTCACTCTGCGGCTTCTGTGAACCTGCACAGCCTGAGGTGACATTGGACATATCTTGGAAGTTAGGCTAAAAGTCAGAGACAGGACTGAGTGGGAGTGCAGGCTCCCTTGACTCTCTCAGACACTACTGCCTGACTCACCTCCTACATCCTCCTCAGAGAGGCTTCTGATGGACTTTCAGTTCTTAATACCCCCATCCAATGGAGCTCCAAAGGTACGTGGTCATCACATTCATCCTTTGCACTTTGAAGTCACTGGTGAGATCTGCCTGCACTCTGCAGTCCTGGGGGCAGGAAACCCTCTCCACCCCTGGGCAGCTCCTCCTGGGGGGCATCATTGATGTTTACACTGGAGTGACACAGACTGAGATCAGCTACAGGGAAAGACCGAAACAAGACACCTGCCATAGGTAAGGATGGTGATGTGTCTGTCTTGGTTTCTTGATATTAGGGCTGAGGACTACTTGCAAAGGATTACAACCGTCTATTTCCTCAGAAACATAGCTCTTTTTTAACAATTCCAGGAAATGGATGAAATGATGGTGTGATTTTCCTATAGAGCTAGATAAGGAATTCAGCTGTCTCTCGACAGTACTGATTTTTATTCCCCCTCTCAACAGGTCAAATAGCAATTGCACCAGTTACTGTGATAACTTGGGCATGACCTGTTTAGATGGCCAATCATCATCCAGTTTAGTAAAACAGTCAAATATTCTTCATTTTGTGATAAATGTTTTGTCTGTATTATTGCTGTCTATAAGACATATACTTGATCAGGGTAGACAACTAAGGCACTTAATAATTTTTGCTTTCAAATTGTAACTTGCTATTATTCATTCAGTTTTATGCTAAGGATTTTTTGAGTATAATAATACAAATTGCTAGTGAAAAGTAAAAAAAAAAGATCCTTGATTTTCTGTGTTTTAGGGGTGGTTGGAAATCACAGAGTTTTAATCTGTGGAATTCTGCAGAGATATATAAAAACTCTGTGCGACTCCGCAGATTTTGCCCATCCTATCCCATATACTTAACTAAGCACGTCTTTTACACTAGAAGGTGCCTCCAATAGGGGTCCCTGAAGCTTTATTTACAAGCAGCTGCCACAGAAGGAAATCCCTTTTAACCCCTTTGCCGTGGCGGTAATTCTGCCACGGTGCTGGGTGGGAGAGGGAAGCGCGGCGCCGCCATGCTCGTGAGGGAACCACGCCGTCATGAGCCACGGGTGTGATGTACTCATGACGGCGTGGTTCCATCACGACACCGCCCACTCACTAATTTGCCCGCAAAGGCAGGGAATCAGTGCCGCGTGTGCAGAGTGGCCGCAGCATGACGAAACCATGCCGTCATGAGCACACGACGCCCGTGGCTCATGACGGCGTGGGTCTGTCATCAGCAGGGAAGGGGTTAAAATGATAAGCAATTTAGGGTCAAACCGCTTGCAAGTTTCACAAGCAAAATGGAGTGCAATGTATTAATTGATGCTTAGAATTCAAAGAGCATTAGAGCAGCAGAGAGAATTTGATGAAAGAAGAACCTAACAAATTCATTAACTTTGAGTAGTGCTGTTTCAGATCTGGAAGAAAATTGAACTGATTGAACTGCAGAAGTCTATGTTGTTCTACATAGTTAGACACCTGACAGTTATCTAGATTTGCAAGTCACTTTGAGGCAACTGGAGACAAAGATATTTAATGATAAATCATTAAGATGCTAGAGTTTGCTGATGTGCATCATAGGCATGTTTCCTACAATCAGAAACTGTCACAGCCTCCAGTAACTGATTAAAAAGTATGACAAGCTTTGGATTGGTAATCTTCACTGCTTCCTTAAGACCTCGTGGGGAGCCGGGGTCAGACGGGGAGCTAGACCTCCACTTAAACAAAGCTTGGGCTGAGTCATCCTGTGAGATGATGTTAAACTGAGATGGTCCAAGCTCATCAGAAGATATAGTTGGTTCCCTTGTCTGTAAAACGTGCAAATTACCTGTAGTAACTAAAAATCTAGGACAAGCTTTCACAAAATTCAAAGGAAGAAGTAATGGTAGGGTTGCACGTCCTAAGATATAAATAAGATTTACAATTTTTTTTTAAACTCTTATTATTAAAGTTTACTCAATTACACATTTTGACAAATCATAACAGCAAATTACACAGCGTAATACAGTTTGCATTATCAATGGTAGATCAGACCAGCAAGCACCTCATTACAAGCCTATGGTATGTCCCTCACCGGCAGTTCTCGCATGATCCCTATGTTCCTTGCAATGACTCCATATCTTGTATCACTTCTTGGGGCAACCTCTATTTTCGTAAATGGTCCTTTCTGCTACCATCGACCAGTCAATGTCTTGTTCCCATTCCTCAAGTATTGATGGCTCAGTTGCCCCCCATTTTTGTGCATTTTTTTGGGTCATTGTAAACCCCGAAGCCACCCAAATGTGTTCCTTGCTGCTCAGGCCTGTCTGTTCCCATATATTAAGGAGACACATTTTAGATGTAGACGGAAGGTCTTTGCCACACACCATTTGCAGATGAGTCAATACAGACTCCCAATATCCTTAAATGACTGGACATTTCCATAATATGTACTAGAATGAACTCTCTTCTTCACACAGCCTTCTACATGAAGAGTCGCCTTAATGTCTCAGTTTTGTCAGGGAACTACAAAAAAGGTAGGACCGGTGAAAGATTTTGAGTTGGATTATCTCTAATCTTTAAGACATGTCCACTTCTCTGAGGGAGGAGAACGCTTCTTGCCAGTCCTCGCCTCCCAGTTCTCCTATGTCTTCTCGGCAGCGCTCGAGGAGCGTCAGGAGAGGGCAAGATTTACAATTGTGAAGATTTCCTTAGAACCACAAGGGGCCTTATTAATTTTATATTTATTACAATCTACCCTTGTCTTCCTCATAAATCTATGATATTGTTGATTACGCCTCATTTTATATAGTTTTATCTGAAAAGAGGTAATTCTTGTCCAAATTCTTTTCACTTCTGTCTACTTGCTTCTTTCTTCCCACAAAGACTGGGAGAACCATTAGTCTGACATGGAGCAGCGACCTGAAGCTTTTACTTGTGTCACTAAGGTATTAGGAGTCCATTATTAACACAGCTGAGGATAGCCCCAAAAGTGACATCCAGTGAGGGAAACTCTTTAATTATGGACAAATCAAAAATCTTGCTGCGAGCCAGTGAAGGCAATACCCTGAGCTATGAAGGGTGCTACCTTGTGCCAAGGAGGGCATTACCATTGAACCAGGGAGGGCATTACCTTGAGCCAGGGAGGGCATTGCCGTGAGCCAGGAAGTTTGTTAACTTCAGCCAGGGAGGGCATTGCCTTGAGGCAGAAAGAGTGTTACCTTTGAACCAGGAATGGTGTTAGCTTGAGCCAGGGAGGGCTTTACCTTGAGCCAGGATGTGTGTTACATTGAGCCAGGTAGGGTTTTACCTTGAGCCAGGGAGGGTGTTACTTTGAGCCGGGAAGCATATTACCTTGAGCCAGAAAGTATGTTAACTTGAGCCAGAGAAGGCATTACCTTGAGCCAGGAAGGGTGTCAACTTGAGCCAGGGCGGGTGCTACCTTGAGCCAGGGAAGACATTACATTGAACCAGGGAGGGAGTTATCTTGAGCCAGGAAGGGCATTACATTGACCCAGGTAGGTGTTACCATGAGCCAGGAAGGGCATTGCATTGACCCAGGTAGGTGTTACCTTTAGCCAGGAAGGGCATTACCTTAAACCAGGAAGGGTGTCAACTTGAGTAAGGGTGTTGTGTATTTCCTATAAATCTTTATAGGATCGGTGCATCTAGACAACATAAACTATGGGATTGGTATCCAGACTAATTTCAGACCCCCTCAAAGGACATGTAAGCTGTAGAGCAGCTAGCTCACAGTGCCACTATAAGGTCCGCAACCTTAAGAAGGAGCAAATAGTTTCTGTCAAGTTTTGAACATGATAACCCTGACCCTCAGGGAACGTTGAAACTTTATAGCACATTTCGTTCAGTCAGATGTGCTCACTTAGTCTCAGAGGGATACACAGAATAAGCTATGGGGACGTTTTCAGTAAGCATTTATTGAACTAGCATCATTTTAGTATAAAACGTGTTTGCTGTGATAATCATTAGACAGAAACTCATTAATACGATTACAAGCACCAACAGAGTAAATAAAAGGTAGAATTCTACCATGGTGCTAAAACAGAGAATATATGTCGGCATATAGATACATGGCAGTAATCAAGCGCACTCCTATGATGCAATCCCAATCTATGTGTATCTAAGTGCACCTAGTATGTATGTGGTTGCAATGCTAAGAATCCCCCTAGGAAAGAGCAAACCCCATTACCTGATGAGACTGAACAAAGGACCCCATCTTGGTCTTGAGTTGGACACCCCGCAAGGGATGTCAGACCACTGAGTGCTGTAGTTTCTGTGTGCAGGAATCTCAGCATCTTGTGTCAGCATGGAAGCTTCGCCTCTCGTTGTCCAGTAAATATGTGATTATTTTAATCCTCAAAGGTTTTATTTACTCTCAGATGTGTAATGGTACTGTGGGCCTGTGGTCAAAGTATGTACATTGGTATTATACAGAAGATGGTAATCCTTCTGTGTATGATCTAGAAAGGGGATTAACATACGATACTAGAAAATCATCATGCATAATAAATGAGGCTAGTTTCCGAAGACAACTATACAGTATTAATTCAGCACATATTGGTGCCCATATTGGGCAACATTGAGGCAGGACGGGTGTTACCTTGAGCCAGGGAGGGCATTACCTTGAGCCAGGGAAGGCGTTACCTTCAGCCAGGGAAGGCATTACATTGAGACATGGAGGGCATTACTTTGAACCAGGAAGGTATTAACTTAGGCAAAGGATGGTGTTATCTTCAGCAAGGGATGGTGTTACCTTGAGCCAGGGATGGTGTTATCTTCAGCAAGGGTAGGTGCTACCTTGAGTCAAGTAGGGTGTTACCTTGAACCAGGTACGGCGTTACCTTGAGCCATGGAGGGCATTACCTTGAGCTGGGGGGATTTACTTTGAACCAAGGAGGGCGTTACCTTGAACCAGGGAGGGCGTTACCTTGAACCAGGGAGGGCGTTACCTTGAACCAGGGAGGGCGTTACCTTGAACCAGGGAGGGCGTTACCTTGAACCAGGGAGGGCGTTACCTTGAACCAGGGAGGGCGTTACCTTGAACCAGGGAGGGCGTTACCTTGAACCAAGGAGGGCGTTACCTTGAACCAGGGAGGGCGTTACCTTGAACCAGGGAGGGCGTTACCTTGAACCAAGGAGGGCGTTACCTTGAACCAGGGAGGCATTCAGTGCTTGACGCATGAGCGTTCCCATGAACCCCACCAATGGATTTTCACACAGTCCCTGAATACAATAGGTTTATAAACCTGGGGATGCACCAAAATGGTGTCCCTTCCAGACCCAGGCATACTAATGAGAAATATCTTCAGTTCTTCTTGATATTCTGCATCACACAAAGGAAAAAGGAAAATGGCTTTAAGAATTGCTTTTTTGCATGAAGGTATGCCTCCCTACACATAAAGTATCCTGCTCATAACTCAGACACCCTTGCAGCATGGCACAAGGTGCCTGCACTGGTGCTCGGCTGCACACAGTAAGTCTGCGCTAGGAGAGAGCGGAAGTGTGCCATATCCTAATAGACACAGCAAGTTTCTGCTCTCTCCGTTTCTTTGTCTGCTGCCCTGCATTGCATGAAACCTTAGTTAATCTACCATCTACCATTTATAAGGCAAGTGGAAAATGTCCAGTATCCACTTTTCAAGGCCTTTGTAGCAGGACTGCCGCAGAGCAAGCGAGGGAGTAGAGACTACAGCCCCCAGAAGCCTCCGCGACTGGCCCGGAAGTTGCGTTGAGGCTTAGCGCCCGGAGGCGCCGTTAAAGGGGCTGGCCTTGTGGCAGAGCGGGTGTAACTGTGTCTAAGCCCGTTGTGAACTGTGCGTGAGCCTACCTGCACGCCGCCTGGGGTCCCGACCTGTTGTGCCTTGCTTGGGGACTCGTGTGTCTTCGTCTTTGCCGACCTGCGTTGCTGCCTACTCATAACTGTACCAGCTGTGTCCTCCCCCCGCCGCAGCCCTCGAACACCGGGACTGCCGCAGAGCGAGCGAGGGAGTAGAGACTACAGCCCCCAGAAGCCTCCGCGACTGGCCCGGAAGTCGCGTTGAGGCTTAGCGCCCGGAGGCGCCGTTAAAGGGGCTGGCCTTACCGCGTCGCGGGACCGCGCGCGGGGCTAAGCCCGGGCAAAGGGCGGGCCCTCTGTGGCCCTCAGAGGCCTGAGGAGCCTGGGCTGGGCCACAAATCCTGGTCGATTTTACCACGTGCTAATATTTACTCTTGTAACCAACCGGAAACAACTCCCTGTCAGCGGTGGATATGGAGCCTAAACTTAAGGATAAGTCTATGGTTAAAAAAACGCCAATTCACACACGCTCGGTTACAAGGAACACTGCTGCAGTAAAAACTCCACTACCATCTTTAACTGCAATTGACCGCATGCTACAACAGACAATTGTGGTAGTAGCTAACGCCATTCAAAATACTGAGAGACGCTTATCCTTACCACCCAGTGATTGCGTAATCTTACAGTCATCACAAACTGAAGATCTCACTGTAGATAACACAAATAATATAAATGTAACATCACTCTCAAATGATTCCATATTAATGCAATCATATACAGGTCTCCCTGGGGCTGAGTTACTTCAAGTGGAAGGCCATCTCACAGACCCTGCGGTGTTTAAAGATAGGGAAAGTCGCCTGTCTCTAACTCCTAACTTGACACCCAACGATACATCGGTTGGGGCTTTGGGGCCGAGTAATGCGCTCAACGCCAGTGCGGTATTGATTCCTCGTGATATCGAAGATTTCATATCTTCAGCCGACCAACTTAACAACAGCCATGTAGTCAGCACGACCGACCATGGCTCTGTCCACTGTAGATAAAGACGCACGCGCAAAAGGAAATTATTGGTCCCAAGTAGTGTGTATGTGAAACTAAGGGGCAGGAAAAAGAAGGTAACACCACCATCTCTAGACCAGGCGAACGGTGGTGAGCCGTCACCACCACAGCCAAGATTAAATGTAGGACTAAGGGATACCTTTAACCCAACTGCTCTTAATGGGGAGTCCTTAATGTGTCACTTTAGGGATGTCATGAATCTCCTCATTGCCCCCCTAACTGACAAATTGGAGTTGATCTGTAAAAAAGTGGAAAACTTGGAGAAATTGGGCCTCGCTAAGTTAGAAATCCTTGAACACCTGGGTACAAAAGTTATACCAAGTTCTTTGCACGCACCCCCGAGGAACGAGGACAACTCGTCCACTAGCAACACAATAAAAATACCAGGTACACCCACTAGAAATGTGGCCTCCGTGGCAGTCACTGGCAAGCTCGGCCACCCTAAAACCAATAGTTCTGATAATGCTAAAAGAGGGCCTAATGGGGCAAGAGGAAGTGAGGCAATGGGCTATATGTCAGAATACGGGAACCCTACAGCAATTAGGTATTATAATAATACTATACCCGCTGTGATCAATCTCCCGCCAGAAAGCAGACCATTTGTGGCAATTCTTGCCAATGTACCGAAACTTAAACCCTCTCAATTTGAAAATGCCGACACATTAAAAAATAAAGTTTTGTACTGGCTTGCTCACAATTGTGGATTCCCCCTAAGAGGGGCAAGCCAAATCCTCTCAACCCAAAGGGTAGGGTGGGTGGGACCTAGTAAAAAGGAAATAAGTGGGGATTGTGTAATCATAAATTACAAGACCACTGAATGGGCAAGGGATTCTATCTTGAATGCACCGATCCCATCAGATAACGATTATAATACCACCTTGTTCCCCCTGGACTACTTTTATAGGAACCAGGTGGGATTTAAAATTCCTGTGCAGAACTTTAAACACCCCAGAGCAACACAAATGTCTCACCTGCCTGTACAGCAGGCACCAGTACAACTAGTTGAGCACCCAAGGATCACTTACGATTATGGCACCCATTATGTACCACAGCAATTACCGAACCTAATTAGAACACCAAACCCCAATTATTTTAACAACCCAAACGTATCTGGGCCAGGAATTGGCGTTTATGATCAGTATGCAGTTCCAACAGCTAACAGGTTCCAGATATTTAACTCTCTAGATGAGAACGATTGACTAGGGGATACTCATGTTGTTACTGCCATAGCAAACTTAAATGACTCAACCCTGACAGATGTAATTATATGCACTGGCGATAACCAACTGGAAATTCCGTTAACACCTTTAACACCTTTAACCACAACTATTGTTGACCCATCACATGTAACCTTAGAAGAGAACCTAAGGGTCATTACCTGGAACATAGCAGGGATAACCTCTAAGGTAACTACTCCCATCTGGGATGATTTCATTAAACAGGGCTTCGACATAATCTGTCTGCAAGAAACCTGGCACACGGATGATATACATGTCGAAGGATATACCTCTTTTAATGTGAAGGCGGTGGCATCCCAGGCTGGCAGAGCCAAGGGAGGACTAGTGACCTTGGTATCTACCGCATTGACGGAGTTTAGTGTCAGCCACCATGTAGTAGTTGAGGAGCATGCTTCTGTCTTGCGTATGGCCCGTAGTAGATATAGAGATTTAATAGTTGTAAATTTCTACAATAACATTGTGGGGCCCAAACGGGGAGTGATTATTTTTGACATAGAGCGGGCCATTGACGTGACTCTTTTAAGAACACCTAAATCAGCCGCAATCCTATGGGTAGGAGACTTCAATATTAAAACATGCAATTATGCTCTTAAGGGGGCCTGTGGCCACAGGGAGGAGTACTCAGGAAGGGATACTAGTGTACATAACCATTTCCCAACTATGGCAGCACATTAAATAACCTCTTAGCCAAATATGACCTGGATCTCTTAGAATGTAACAAGAATAAAAATAATGTTATGTGCCCAACATTCCATGGAAGAAACAGTCAATCATTTATTGACCACATTATGATATCTTGTTGCGTAGTTTACTCTAATGTGTGGGTAATCGAACAATCAGTAAGTGATCATAATAGCGTAACTGTGGAACTATTGGGATGGGGGCCCAAAAGGAATGTCTATAGTTAACCAATCCATGACATCTCGGCTGAAAGACCAAATGGGATGAGGGTGAAATGGATAAAAGTTGACCCAACTCATTTTGTAGCCAATGTAATCCGAAAATGTAGCAGTGAGGTTGAGTACTGTCTGTCTTCTAATACATGCTCGTGAACCCTGTTATCCAATTTCCTAAACATTACAAAAACGATCGAGAAATCTTTATTTCACAGTAATAGGAAACCAAAGAAGTTCAAGGCTGTGTGGTTTGATGAACACTGTGCCCAGTCACTAAAAAAGTTTTAAAAAATCATTAGATACCATACCAAGAGACGCTAGTAAAATAAGGGAAGAGCGCCTCAACTATAAAATTGCCCTTACAACTAGGAAGAAGGAATTGCAGGACGAGGCATGGGAAAAACTAGACTTGGCTGCAGATACAAAAGATCATAAACTTTTTTGGGAGACTGTTAATAGCCCGTTTCTGAAGAACGATAACATTCCAGAACTAACTTTGCACGTCAGTTGCCGGGCCTGGATAGCACATTTTACTGGGATTTTTAACTCTGATTTTATTTCTGATTTTACTTCTGATTTTAACCCTGGTGTTTTAATTGTAACTACTGACATTGCTATTTGTTTTAAATGGGAGAAAATATTGTTTACTGTGACACTGAGCGAGGTGATTGAGGCGATTGAGAACAGCAAGGGGGGAAAAGCCCCCGGGCCCGATGGGGTTCCCGTGGATTTTTATAAATCTGAGACCACCCTATGGGCCCCCATTCTGACCCGCTATTTTAATGCTGCAATTGAAGATAAGCTACCGACCTCATGGGGACAATCAATCATAGTGCCACTATTTAAAAAGGGCTCCAGGGCAGAAGCACGAAATTATCGCCCAATTTCACTTTTGGACTCGTCGTTAAAGATTTTGAGTCGCGTTCTCTTGATGAGATTAGAAACCTGGGTAGAAGACAACAATATCCTCTCACCTATCCAGTATGGGTTTCGAAGGGGCCTAGGAACTATGGAGCAGTGCGTGAACCTGGAACTTATTATCGGCAAGTACACGAAAGCCAAGGAAGGGAATTTGTTTATGTGCTTTGCCGATTTAAGTTCCGCATTCGATCTGGTGGAACACGCACTGCTCTGGCCAATACTTCTTGCCATGGGTGCACCTGTAGAAATTATTCACCTTCTGGCCAGAATGTATAGTAATCTTTCAAGTAAGGTTAGATTTAATACAGATGGCGAATGTACCCCCTTTTTTAAAATTGGAAGAGGAATCCGACAAGGGTGTGTGCTAGCCCCACTTTTATTCTCCCTTTTTATCAATCATGTTGACCAATTTTTACGTGAATCTAATGCCGATGCCCCGATAATTAATGGAAAGCAAATACCCGTCCTTTTATACGCGGATGACGCGGTCCTGATTTCCAGGACCGCGAAAGGACTGCAAAAGTTAATTGACAGGTTCTATACTTTTACTCAGGGTAGAAAGCTTAAAATTAACAAAGGTAAGACGATGACTATGACCTGCGGAAAGAAAATGAGGAAAAATAAGGCATTCTTTCTAGATGGGGAAAAACTTGAGGCCGTTCGGAATTTTTGTTATTTAGGCATCACCTTTTCAGGAGATGGGAGATGGGCTAATGAACAATCATGTGTGGATCTGAAAATGATCAGAAATGTAAATAGCATTTTCAGATTTGCATCAAAACTCGGGGGTCGCAGAATTCGTGAGATGATTTCCATCTACAATTCAAGGTGTATGGCCTCTGTCCTGTATGGAGCAGGGATATGGGGTCATAACCCCCAAATTGCACTGTCCATCCAGAGGGAGGAGAACAAGTATTTAAAACGATTATTATGCCTCCCTGCTGCGGCCTCTAGCGAGATTACACACAGAGAACTTGGCCTAAACTACGTTACAGATTTGATTGCATTGCGTCCCTTGTCCCTATGGCGATCTATATGGGCCAAGGATGAAACAAGGTTCACAAAGGAAGTAACTGTGGATTGTATTAAACTTGATCGTCACTCCAATATTCCCTGGCTCAAACATATACAATTTTGGTACAAGACCCTCTTTTCCCAGGACATTTTTAAAGACACTTTAACAGAGTCAATTTTAACAAAGCGTGACCTTAAATCCACTTACCTGGTCCATGTAAAAGGGACTAGAATGAATAAGTATGCAATGCAAAGTACGTTTAATTTATATATGGAATATAATCTCAGTACAGGTCTACCCTCTTATCTTACATTTGTTAGTATTAATTCTCATCGCTTTGTCCTTGCGCGTCTGAGGCTTGGAATAGTTCACCACTTAGTGGCATTTCCTATTGCAAAAAAACCTGGGACATGTCCGTGTCCATGTGATGGAAAATCCAAACAGAGCACTTGCCACTTTTTACTATTCTGCAATTTTTATATTGGTTTTAGAAAGTTTTACTTGAAGCAACTGTTTCTTAATCATAATACGTGCAATACAAGAGCCGCGATGCAACTGATGTTTAATCTAGCTTCTCCAGACGTGTGTTATTATGTGGCCACCTACATTCTAAAATGTATGTCATCAAGGAAATCAATTATAATATGATTTTTATAATACCAATGTGTACTATTTTATGTGTAATTTACCGCCTGAGTCAAATTGTTTACATATGTATTTATTTACTATGCATTTTATATTGCATATTCGCACCTGCCGAAAGTACCATATGTATACGATAGGATTGGTATTTTGCACTTTACATTAGCATTTTTGCACAAACTTTTCTCCTTTTTTTACTATAATAGTTGCTGTTACAATGTTTATAGTGACTATATGGCCTTTTTTTGGTACCCAAACGAGACACGTTTTGTATAATAATATATCGAAAATGGATTTGGTGTATAGATATTGATATAATTTAAATGGTTTCATCATTTTAAAACCTACATAAATGTGAATCTGAAATTGTATTTATGTATGTTGCTATATGGTTGTACTTGTACAAACCGAATAAAGCATTTTGAAACTGAAACTGATATATAGACACTCCATTACCGTGAGGCAGACAATATGTTTGGGCAGCCATGACAGGATGCCGCAATCCAGCAAATGGATGAATTTAAAAATGTAGCACAGTCAAAACTTTGAAGGCACATCATTTCCTCATTATTATTCAAAAACGATCTTTCCCCTCATGCTTTAATATCGGTTGCCTCTTTTCACATATTCAGCTTTTGATATATTTTCCAAGGTTTCCCTGTTGATATCATATAAAAAAAGAAAAACATATATTGTAATTTGACATTCAAGAAATCTGCAATATAGTTTTACTTTGTATGCAATGGTTTTACCTTGCTGTCAACTATTGTACATTGCTTTTAGAAGATACAATTCTTTCCAATTCTTTTCTTTTTATTTAGTTTTCATTTGCTGTTTATCTTAGAAACATGTTAATGTTTTGCTTAATTTATTGCCTAAAGGAATAAAACATTTTTTTCTTAATTCCCCTTTATTAAAAAACTGTGTATTAGTTGACATGCCAAAAAATATTTGACTTAGGCTATTTATTCTGGGGAAATGATTTCTAGTTAATGATTAAATTCAATCAATTAGTCAATCAGTCAGAGGTTTGTAAAACAGAACTACTCCCCCTCGAGGGTCTCAAGGCGCTAAGGGGAGGGGGAGACTCAGTTGAGTGCCGGGGCCATCTGAAGAGCCAGGTTTTGAGCTCCTTCCTGAACTTTGGCTGTGTGGGTGTTTGCAGGAGGTGGAGGGGGAGGTCGTTCCAAGCCTTGGATGCAAGGTAGGAGAAGGACTTTCCTCCTGTCCTGGTCTTGTGTATGCATGGGATGGTGGCCAGAGGGAGGTCAGCCTATCAGAGGTGCCTCTTGGGGGCGTGGAGAGATAGGTGGTTGTTTAGGTCTGCTGGTCCAATGTTGCAGAGTGACGGAGGAGCTTGAAGGTTATTCTTCTTTTGATGTAGAGCTAGTAGAGTTTGTGGAGGTGTTGGGTGATGTGGTGGTGGCGGAGGATGTCGAGGACCAGTATGGCTGTGGCGTTCTGGACAGCCAGAAGCTTGAAAAATTGTTTCTTGTTGATTCCAGCATAGATAGCATTGCTATATTCCAGTCTGCCACCAATCAAGGGCCTTTCCACAGATCTCAGAATTGGGTAGTCTGGTGTCTAGTGTATGAGGGGAGATGTGTTGAAGGCAGCTTAGATGTCCAGGAGGATCAGGGCTACCGTTTGGCCCTGGTTGAGGAGGGAGAGTATATTACTATTGTTGATAACATTGAGTGTAAATACTTTGGGCCTAATTCACAAAGATAACTTACACTTTCAAATAATTTTGAGCATGTTTTCAACTTTTTCGCTATTCACTAAATCCAAGTGTATATTTTCTCTAATGGTGTGACTCTCATTCCCACCAAATTAAAGGGTCTACGCTCGATACACTTTTGAGTCATTTATGCTTTTAAGCACGTTTACTACTTTTTGGAAATTCACAATTTTCTGGTGCATATTTACTCCAAAGGTGTAACTTGCACTCAGATTTTGTGAATAGCCAAATATTAGTAAACTTACTCAAAGGTGTAAACCCAATATGTAGAACTGGAGATATGAATTGTTGAAGTTTGAATTAATAATAGTGGCAAAAAGCACAAAGCACAGCCGCTGGTGTAATGTCACGCTGGACTAGGTCAAAATAAAATGTTAAGGTTAACCCCCGTAAAGCATGTGAGAAATACTGGGGTCAAGCTCATCCTTCTGACTTAGAAAGTTTTCTAGAGAAAAAGTGGTTGTCGATGAGTCATCAGTGGGGCAAACTGGATGCGAACCAGGGCTCAGCGAGAATAGAATTTTGTAGAGCGGGGACTAATATGGTCATTATTAAAGAACTTACAGACAGCTGTACAAGGTATTTTTCCAGTTGCCAATGTCCTGATTTGTTAAATCAGGCTGTTTGGACCAGAAAAATGCTGTTTCTAATAAAAAAGTGCGAATGTGATTTGGTAATGTGTCACATATTCGCAATTTGATTTGCGTTTCAGTATTCGAAACTATCAAATCTGTATAATATATATTACTATTTCGCCATAAAATTCGTCTTGGAAAACAGTAATACTTTACCACCACTTTATAACTGATTCATAAAATCTTGGTGTAAATGTACCCCAAAGAATAGCAAAAAATTTGTAAACTTACTCAAAGGATGTAAATCCAATAAGTAGAACTGGAGATATGAATTGCAAAAGTTTGAATTAAAAATAGTGGCAAAAAGCACAAAGTGCAACAGCTGGTGTTTGGTCATGCTAGAAGAAGTCAAAATCAAAAGTTAAGGCTGAGCATGGCGCATGTGTAAGGGTCAGGTTCTTTCTGGTGGAAAGAATACCTTCTCACTAAAAAACTTTTATGCAGAAAAATTGGTTGATGAGTCATTAACTGGACAAACTGCAAGCTGGATCCGAAGCGGGCCTCAGCAACAGCAGGTTTCTAAATAGCGCGGTCCGTTATGGTCATCAAAAAGGGCTCAGAGACAGATATACAAAGTATGTTTCTAGTCGCCAATGGCCTGATTTGCTGAATTGGGCTGTTTGGACCAGAAAATAAACAAAGTGCAAAATGAGATTTGGTAACTTGTTACCGAATCGCAATTTGCATTTGCGATTAAGTATTTGTAAATATTGAATCTGTTCAAACTCCTCTTGGAAAACAATGGTGCTTACCACCATTTTAAAATTGGTGGCAACCCTGTTTCAAATGGGAAGTGATACACTCGCGATCGCTTCCCTTTGAATGAACGTTGTGCTTGCATAGCGCACTGTCACTCGCAATTGAGCATCCTGGAGCTGTGCTGGGAACCAACAGGTTTTCCTGTGGGAGAATTTAAAAGTATGAATGGGAGGATAATACATGAGTTATATGAGGGAGAGACATAATGCATTGGGGCATGAAAGAGCCAGGTTTTAAATATTTGTTTAAAAATGTTCTTTGGTGTCGATAAACAGGAGAGAGATGAGGAGTTGATTCTAAGCACTGAGGACCAGCACTATGATTTGAGTACTTAGGATGAGGGTCATAGATGGCTAGCATTGGCGGATCTCAATGTTTTTTGTATCTTGCAGTGGCAGAACCGGGAGATAATACAGTGGGTCCGGAGCTTTTAACTGCTGTAAAGACTAGTTGTAGAATCTTAAAAGGATTGCTTTGTTGATGGGTAAACAATGTAGTTTCTTCAGTGCTGCAGAAGCAGAACATCATTTTGGGTGTTGCGGCAGCAGTTTTGCTGCAACATCTTGGACCATCTGGACTCTGGAGCATATCTGTTAGTTTGAGAATGTTGAAAACATATTTTTTAAGATCAGGCAGTTGTCCCTGGAAAACAGGCTACATTTTAAAGACATGGAAATCTGCTGACTACATCAGGCCGCCATCCCTGTGAAGCCCATCATTCCTCATGGGTCGTAAACTGCGAGCGACCTCATTAATATTCATGAGGTAGGTTGATTAGTGGTCCACTAGGAATTGACATGTGAAAGATATAGGTTTTCCTACATCAAGAATTGCAATCACACTATTGTGATCAGGAATTCACAGATATACATTTATATACATCTGGCCCTAGAAACTTTCCAGGAAGTCACATCCCCTTCACCAGGGCGAACCGATACATTGAGGCTGAGCGGTGCTCCAATGTCGAAGGCTGTAGCTTCGATGGTAAATCCAGTCTCTGTCACTTCTCCCTGCCAAAGTTTTCTAAATCCCTCTTCTTGCAGTTTGAGGATCTGGAGAAGTTCATTCTAACAAAAGATGGGGTCCAGGAGCAAGGGAGCCCCACGTGGTATTAGGACTCACTAAAACCGAGGCCTTCAGCAGAGTCTAGGCGGTTGCAGAAAGAGAGCCCTTTGGAAGATTGTTATGTCCCTGTAGCTCAAACAGGAGGTCAGTCAATTAACCCTTGGAGTCACTGCTGGGGTCCAGGGTTCAGCAAGCAGGTCCAGTCTTACTTCATGTACTTCAAATAGCAGGGCAGCACTTCTTCTCATTCTTCACAGGCCCAGCATTGTTCTGAGGATGGTAATGAGAATGTCACAATCATGCCCAGGGTAAATTCCTGGCCACTTCCTAATCAACAGGGTACAATTTGCCATGTGTGAACCTGTCCACTTTTACAGAGCCTTCTGTGTGCTTTACTATAAACTACTTTTCCCCTAAAACCAGCAAGGCAGAACCTTACTGCCTCCAGTCGGTATTCCCTGCGTCCACCTGGAGGAGTGGCTATGAAAAAGGCCAATCCCTACTCGGTGGTCACTCTAATCCAGTGCTGGGGAAGAATCCATTGGGTTGGAGTCAACCGACTAGAGAGACAAAAGGGAGAGATACCTCGGTGCGACCATCATTTGGTATCCTATCCTTAGAAGCTCGATAGGCACTAGGGACAGCCCCCGCCCATCCTGTGGCAGAGGTTAATTCCCGCCCACGCCCAGAGCCCTTCTCGATTGTCTGCCAGATATTCACCTCTCACTATGGGGGAGCCATTAGTTGTCAGGTGAGATATGGACGCTGGCAGAAATCCCTTTGGTTTTAAATGACAATTTAATGAGTCCTTAGATTGTTTTTCTAGCTACTCAAGATTTGAATTTAGCACTTATTGAACGTAATAGTGTAAACTAGTGTTAACTGAGTGTTATCTGACCCAGCCTTGCCACACTGAAAATAAGACTATGGAGGTTTTTCTCTTCCAGGACATGTTAATCCTTAAATATAAATACTCTACCTTCTAAATGCCATGCACACTGCCATATGGGCATTTTGGACTACACTTAGGGATCACCTACAAGTATTGAAAAGGTCTGGGCTGAGGCCTGTTTTGCCAGGAGAAACAACAGTTCAAGCCTAGAGACTTGCTTTACAGTACAACTTCAGTAAGTGTCACGGTAAGTGGTCCTAGCCCGCTAGGGACTCAGGGTCATTAAATGTTCCAATAAGGCGTGCGCTAATTTTATAATGTTTGACTGGGTGAGCACACACCCTCTGCCACTGGTTAGAATGGGTAAAGTGCACAGAGTCCTTCTGGCCGGAAAAAGCAGGTTCAATAGAAGAGGCAAACATTTTTTGAATAACGGGCGAAAGATGGTAATTTCCAACACTATTTTTTGGACCTTGGTACATAGTCCCACATTTTACACTGCAGGTCACATTTGACTCAAATCAATCTTCTTGAAAAACAGGTCTTTCACTTACAAAGTAACCCAAGCACTTTGCTTTTAAAAAGCAACATTAGAAAACTTGCCTGGTTCAATATTATTCAACAATATCTCATCTGCATTCTTGGTATTTTAAAACATGCCCACTGTGTGTGCCTAGTGTGCTTAAATATACATACCTTAGGTGATTTAACAGAATTTAAACTTATAGTAAATATTTATTTGGTGCATGTGGTATTTAATATAAATGTTTAACATCCTGAACAAATAAAAAACATCTCTGTATATCTGTATATGATCAAGTGTTCTTGCTCTCTTTCACCATGGTCACCTCACCTATCTGTTAACTTTAACACTTTGCTAGTTTTCAGATCCGATACTACAGAGACCTGCTGGGGATACTCTTTGCTGTCACTGAGATAAATGTGAACCCCTATCTGCTTCCAAACATCACCCTGGCTTTGAAGGTCTATGACTCCTGTTGGTCTGACAAGAGAGCTGTGGAAGGGGTTCTTTCCATCCTCACTGGAATGGAGACGCTGGTCCCAAACTTCCTATGCCAGGCTTTGTCCACTATAGTTGGCTTTGTTGGTGCTGACACATCTCCAAATTCCATTGCAATGGCTTCAATCTTAAACTGCTACAGCATTCCTCAGGTACGGAGTTTAGAGATATTGGTGTACAATTTTTTGGGTTTTCTTGTCATTGATTTAGTGATCTGCTGCTGCATTCATATGTTGTAAGTGTAGCATGATCATTTTAAGAAATATTGGAAGAAGAAACAATAAAGAATTCACAGTGGTATACATCTCCACTTACTAGGAAGTAGATTAATGCCACACTTTAAGGCCAAATAATGTTTTCCTGTGGTTGCTAAGATTGTGCTTAATATTCTTTGTATCTTTGCTAGTTTTTCTGGGAGTCAGCACACCATCCCCGATATAGACTTATTTCAGCCCAGGGTCAGTCACACAAATGAAGCTAGGCTTTCATCACAGTTCTTCCTCTGAACCCCAATGGTGAGGAGCAGCAACAGCCGACAATGTCAGATGAGGAGGCGACTTCACAACCTGGTGCAGCATAATCCAATGATGACTACTGTAGGTCCTCACCATCAGTGGCATCCTGGACTTGGTAGACAGGGTCACTTTGTCCTGAAATATACAAGTACAGTCATTGCCTTACTTAGGCACGCTCTCTATGCGCACGTTGGTTATAGCAGAACATTTGTCAGGATTGTGACTCAGTCTTATTCTTAGTCTGCAACAGAGATAGCAGTCGACAAGATTCTACCCTTGTAACACATGTCTTCTCCCACCTCTGCTCTTAGAAAATTTGGGCCCAGCTTCAGTGGTAAAACCAGACCAATAAAAACATTTGATCATTTTAAACTTGGGATGCCCTCCAATCCTGCAGGGGCCTGTGCACCTTGTACATTAGGGCACGTGATTAGGGCACATAATCTTCCCTGCTGGGCTGGTTGGGGCCGGTCAAAGAGGAATGTTTATTAGCTCCAGATTTGATCCCAAATCCTGATCCGGAAGAATGTAAAAAATAACAGAAAAAAATATAACATTCTGACAAGAAACTGGCAGAGGCACCATGACTACCTCAAAAGACTAAAGGGGATACCTCACATGCACACTGGTATCACTATTTATGGGTAGGAGGGAACAAAATGAATATCAGGCAGACTTCCAGGCCCCACAGGTATTCATTACACAAAGCCAGGAAAGAACCTAAATGTTACACACAGGTGGTGTTTGATATACTGCGGCATGCACTCAGAAAGCCAAGCACAGTGTTCATATGCAAATACAAATGTACACTTTGCAAACATATTCAAGGTACACAACCTGATCCCTACTTACCTAAACAATTGCATCCCCTTCCATCATCCTCCCTGACACCGCTGCAGGACTCATACTTCCATATATCCCAGGCATTTACAGAACCAGATTAAGAGGTTGGGTGTTCTCTAGCGCTGCTACTAAAGAACGGATTATCCTCACACTCTGCATCAGAGCTTCCTCTTTTGTTGAATTCAATTAACCAACCTACCATGGGCAGGGCTAGACACACACACTTGCCGAGCACCAGCATATCCTAGCAAGATGTAGTGCGCTTTACAAATACCTAGCATAGCATAGCATAACATAACATAACATAGCATCACATGGGGCCTTTCCTGGTGCCTTTAATAGTTTAATAGATTGATTTCAATAGGGAGGTTAGGGGCTGATAGAGAAAAAGTGGTCATGTAGAGAAAAGACTTGTCCGGCGAGCCCGGTATAAGCCAAATTCTACAGGAGCGATAGAGGAAATACCCCTAACTTCCAGAGAACAGCACCGAGAATGCAGTAGGAAACACACTCACAGAAGGCTGTTCTCTAAAAGTATGAGAAATACACCAAGGAGTGTCCATCACTCTTCACCATATGTTGATGGTCAAACTGTTGGTAATGAGCTGACAGGGGAGATAGATACTGCAAACAAATAATATGTGTGGTAAACAAGAAAGCTTAAATAAACAATACTCTCTTAAACATTAACGTATATTCAATGTACATGATCCATTTACCCCAAGGTAGTCCCTAATGGTCTTGAGTAGGTGTAAAAATTTCGAGAACGGACTGGGCAGAGAAGGGTATTCTCATACAGCATTCATACCAGGGGGAATATATGGTGGAGAAAATAAAAAGGAGTCAGGAGGAGGTGAAACGTCCAGCTACAGGAGATCAATAGGAGCGGAACAAACCCACACTCAAGGAAACAGAATGAGAGACTCCGTCCGGCTCTGAGGTCTGAAAGAGCGGAAAAGTCAGACACACAGAAGGGGGCTGAGGTTTTTTGGCCGGCTCCCGGGGAAGGAACAGTGGGAGCGGAACAGGCACACATTCAAGAAGGGGGCTTTATGTGGTGCCATCCGGCTCCAGGGGTGTATTAGAGCAGAACAGCAACACACTCCAGGGGGAAACTGAAGAGCGCCGTTTGGCTGTAGGCAGGGTTAACAGAGCGGAACAGCACACTCTCGAGGGGGATACTGAGAAGCGCCGTCTGGCTCTCGACAGGGTTAACAGAGTGGAACAGCAGAATACTCGAGAAAGGGGCAGGGGTGTGCCGTCCGGCTCCAGGCGGTGTACTCAGAGCAGAACAGCGGCACGCTATGAGGAGTGGAGGATAGTAGCTCCCACAGCAGCAATAAGAACAGTCCAAAAACAAACAGAAGAGAACTAGTGGAATGATCTGCGGCAAACAAGTCTTCCTCGCGGCAAAAAACAGGAGGGAGGATAAGGTGTAGTGTAGTTCCTATATTCCCAATAGGCTCTGCGCATTGGAATAACATAATCAATAGTTTAGACATAGGACTTAGGTTGACTAGGTCTCTATTGAATATGTTAGACTTGATTATGAATGCCAGCTAGCTCAGAGGTCACTAGAGACTTTCTCGAGTACACAAGAAGGGATTCGTTTCTGACAACCGCATAAACATGACAACTTTTCTCCCCCCCAGAATAAGGAGTATATCTCCAGAGTCGCGGAAACAATAGATAACTATTTTACTCAGTCAATTGTGCATGCTTAGTTTCACCAGAAGCGCAGATAAACAGAGAGACGGGCGTTTTCAATAAAAGAGGTTATTTATTGAACAGTCTTCTTTCTCATGCAAGAGAAGTGAGTTGCTACAATTGCAATACTTGTCATAAAGTAAAGTGCGTACAGTAAAAGGAGTACTTTAAAAAAAATACTGTAAAAGCATGGTATGGTTTCTAAGACATACGGATAAAATATATACATTGATAAAATCATGACTAAACGTACTCAACTGGTCTTTCTAAGATACGCCTCCCCCGGTGTACCTAACATAAGCCTAGTACGTGGGAAGGAGTAAGTGAGCTGCAGTTTAAGTTAAGATAGTTTCTGCCAAGAGTATGAATCCAGAATTCTCTAAGGGTCTAATCAGCTACGTACCTTGGTTATAGAATGAAGGAGGTCTTGTATCTCTCTCTCAGGACTCGATCTCCCAGCAACCCGCAAGGGTGACAGGGAAAAACTGGAGCTGGATTTCTCGGCAGGAGAAAAGGCAGCGTCTCTCCCAGTGCATCAATAGGAGGGTCGGCTTCTTTCAGCACTCGCTACAGCAGGGCGTCGGGCAAGTAGATAGCCGATCTGCTCCGAACCACTGTGTGTTTTGCTAAGGCAGATGCTGGTATATTTATACCTGGAAGGTGCCGAGTTTGACGTAAGGTTGGACATAAGACGTCACTAAGACTCGCAGTTCTTTCAGGACTCCAGGAGTTCTAGGACAAATCAATACAGAATCAGGGGGAATTACCGGGCTGCTGGAGGCTTGGTTTGTTTAAGAACGCGTTGTGCTTTCTAGGAGTCTATGGGAGTAGCCTTGCCGTATTTGGACTGCATTGGCTATGACCTAATATGGGTATGATTATTATGCCTTTATAAGGATATTATTTGATATAACCACATCAGGGCATAAATCGGGAATATTTAAATAGGGTCCTAGAAATGTTTACAACACCCACTCCACGTATAATGATCATCATTACTAAATACTAAGCAATTTTAAACATCTAACTATGCATGTGTTTTCCATCCCACCCCAAAATCCATAAAATGCATTTGAAATGGTATATACACGAAAAAATGAGTATTGTAAATGTAAATGTATTGCGACTTATATAGCGCACGTATCACCCGAAGGTATCAAGGCGCTTGCTTAGGGAACCCGTCCTGGTATTCCCCTGTGAGATACCCCGGCAGGGTATCCACAAGGTGAAAGCCAGGCATCCCACCGCGAGGGGCCGTAGTGGAGATTAAGCAAGCTATTGCCCAGAGTCGCAGAGTGTGACCCCGTGAGTCGAGTAGGCACCGGAGCGAGAATTGTCGAGTCCGTGGAATTTTTGAGCCCGAGACCCGCCGAGGCGGGGAATCGAACCCTGGTCCACGGCCGATCTCAGCTTCCGGGTCTGCCGCCTCTAACCACTGAGCCACGCTTCTCCACATATTATACTGTACGTTTTCGTAAGCAGTGGTATCATTCAGATAATGCATATATTGTACATTTGAATGTTGACTGAATGAATCACGAAATTTAAATTTATTGTATTGTATTGTATTGTATATAGTTCTTGTATAGCGCAACTGCCACCCTACGGGTATCCTGGTGCTTTTTGAGAGAACCTAATCAGATGGAGCCGGCCGATGGCAGGGCTGAATAGTGGGTACTGAAATCTCATATTTTGGCAAATAGCCAGGTCTTTAGGCTCCTTCTAAAACCTATCAGGGAGTGCCTGATGTTCTGGGGCTGCTCATTCCACAGCCGGGACGCTACTGTGCAAAAAGCCCAACCTCCCATCCTGGCTCTCTTGAATCTGGTAGTTGTTGCTAGACTCAGACTAAAGGAACGAAGAGGGCTAGTGGGCTTGTACCATGTACATTTCTCCTGCATTGGTAGGGGGCCCGTACTGTGCAGTGCTCTGTAGACAATACACAGTGATTTAAATGTGACTCTGTCCCTCACGGGCAGCCAATGGAGGTCTCTCGGAGCCATTATGGTAGAGGAGCTACGTGGTCTATTAAGTGCCAGCTTGGCCGCAAAGGTCTGGACTCTCTGCAGTCCCTGCAAGATATATGAGGGGGCACCTAAATATAGGGAATTGCAGTAATCCAGTCTGCATAAGATTATACTCCTTACCACCAGGGGTCTGGTCTCGACGGGGAGAATCTGTCTAAGTGCTTTTAGCAGACCAAAGCAGACGCTGATAGTTTTGTTAGTTTGCGATACCATTTGAAGATCTTCATCAAACAGTACTCCCAGTTTACGCGCTGTCTTAACTGGTACACATAAATCAGCCCCCGGGGAGAGCCTAAGCTGACACTGTGGCTGCTGATTCAATTTCGCAGTCGAGCAGTAGACTATCTCTGTTTTCCCCTCGTTAAATTGTAGGGAATTTGCATTGAGCCAACCAGAAACCCGACACATGCATTACGGAATGTGTCCATTGACACTGCATGTTTCCCTTCAAGAGAAAACACCAATTGGGTGTCGTCAGCGTAATTGATCAGGTCGATCCCATAAGATTTTATAATGGGGATCAAAGGCCTCAAATATATGTTAAAAAGGATAGGGCTGATTGCCGAGCCCTGTGGCACTCCATGTTGAACCAGGGATTTAGGAGAAGCATAAGGAGTCATGGTCACTACCTGTTATCTACCTGACAGGTATGATTGTAGCCATGTCAGAGCTTTTCCCTTCACCTCCAGTTTGTCCAGTCTGCCTAGCAGGACTGCGTGACTTACCATGTCGAATGCGGCCGACATATCCAACAACACTAGTATTGATGAATTACCATTGTCGGCTCGCATTCGCAGTGTGTCCAGCATGGTAGCCAACGCAGTCTCTGTCCCATGGCCTTGGCGGAACCCAAACTGATCCTTATCCAGTAGGCAGTTATCTTCAAGATAGCTCAACAAAGATCTACTAACAGCCTTTTCCAGGATTTTTATAGGGTAGGGCAGGAGGGATATAGGCCTAACATGTGCTGGGATAGTTGGGTCCAGTGAGGGTTTCTTAAGTAGGGGAGTTACCGTTGCCTGCTTCCAGATCTTATGAGGAAGGGGGTCTAAGGGGGAGCCAGAAGATACACTAAGAGAAAGGCTGTTAAAAAGCTCTTCTGTGAGAGGTTGAAAACTCTCAATAGATGATGCTGCCATGGTTCCTCCTCGACAGTCAAAAGGAGAGTGTCCTGACTGCTGGCTTTATCCTGAACAAGTCCCCCCACGATTTTGGCAATCTTTTCTTCAAAGAAGGTAGAGATTTCTTCACAGAGCTTTTGTGTTGCAACCACCCTGTTGCTCCTGCAGTCCGGGTTGGAGAGGTCCCTTATAATATTAAAGAGAGTTTTTGTGCTGTTCGGTGATTGAAGTATAGAAGTGGCATAAAAAAGAGCTTTTGATTTGACGATGGCCCGCAGTTCTCACATATATGTTGTAGGTCCTTCAGATGACTCCTTAGGGTCCCATAGGTTAAAATCACCTAGGAGCAGCATTCTGGAGTGGCTCAAGGCCACGGCGGCAATAATGTCAAACAACGCCTGATACTGCGTATCTAGGCCTGGAGGCCTATAGCAAACCATACCGGTTAGCTCCCTTCCTTTAGTTTCCTGCTTGGTAAAGCCCAGCAGTTCTATCCCTGCGACCTCATCGATCTGAAGGGGAGCAAAGTTCCCCCTCTCCTTAAATATGACTCCGACCCCCCCACCCTCTTCCCTGGGACCTGGGTTTATGAAACATCTTGTACCCTTCAGGGCAAGCAAAGCCCAACTCAACAGAGGAGTCAACACTGGTCCAGGTCTCTGTGATAAAGAGAGAATCCAGGTCCATATCTTCCAACAATCCCAACACCTCCTGATGGTGTATACCAGGGATCTACTATTAATCAGGCCACAGGGCAGGATAGCAGAGGCCCGTGGAGGATCTTTTTGAGGCCCGCCCCTTATCCCCATTCCTATACTCAGTAGGGCCTCCTTGGAGTAGTTTAATGTGGCAGGGATCAAACCGGCAGCATTCCTGGCACTGGGCGCGGGCGATGCGCGGACAGGCGCAGACGGGCTTATCTCTGGCGCACCTCCAGCGCATCGCTGCCGCAAGCGCTGCGCGCCTGCATTGCCCTGCTTAAATAGAAAGGTAGTTGCAGGCAAGCGAAACACTAGAGCGCTAACAAAGATGGCGCAGGGGTGAGATGTATTCCCCAACTCCCGCTAAAGCAGCGGAGTGCGTTTGTGAATTTGTTTTTTTATTGTGCAAGTAAGAGGGCGATATCATGACGTTTCCAGCAGCTAAAAAGGTACATTTAAAAGTAGTAATTACAAATTCGATGTCCCACTAACTCCCTCAAAGTTATATTCACTTCCTTGTCCCTTGTGGCAGCAGTAAAACTTTCTTAACACCCCTTGAGAGTTAGAGGTAAAATTAAGATAAAATTAAAATAGATCTCAGCAACCACTACCAACACGCAGTGCTTTCAGCCAGGACTGAAGTCTCTAAGATGGCTCTGAATACAGAGGAGAAGGTCGAGACCATTTCATCACATATTTATCTAGAGTTTTCAAAAATAGAAATCTTGTTCCCTAAGAATAGTTCTACTTTAAGCAGAGTATCATGTGCCAAAAAGGTAAATATTTTGGGGACGAGGAAAAAATAATTTCACTTTCAGGGAAAAATAGTTCCACAGTTTTTTATAAGTTCTGTTTATCAAAACTGAAGGTCGAATTCAGAGTTCAGGGAACGCTGTGTGCTTGTGTTTTCAAAAGTTATTCTCGTTGTTAGGAGGGAACATTAACTCAGATAGGCTGGCAAAGAATTCGTCTACAACAGTAGGTGAAAGTTGGACCATGTCCGAAAAAGTAGAAATAGTGCATATGTGAGAAGCATTGCCGTCATCGGTGTCTAGAACAGCAATGGTCACAGAAGGTTGTACCTGTGTGCCACTTTCATCTCGTACCTCACCGCCACCTAATCGTAATGGTGAGGTCTCAACGAATGCTGTCATCAGAATAGGTAGCCACTGGGGCATGAGTCGTTACCGAACCAAGCAAAGTATCGATATCCATAGGTACTGCTGATGGGTGTGTGAGACACACGTCTAACACGCATTCTTCTCCGCATAGCAGGCATCGTAGAACAGGTAGGATGCAATCTTGCCATATTGGTATGAACGAAAGAAACCAGGTAGTATTCAGATCTCTTAGCCGAGCCAAGCTGAGGACTTTAGTAATCCGATCTCGGTATCTCATTGCTAGGAGCGTTTCTTCCATTGTAGCCTGAGTTTTGTCTGTGGCTGGACTTGCCATTTCGGAGCAGAAGGATCAAGATTCCTGCTATGAGTCCTAAGATGAGAGGCAGGCCGCCGACCACAGAGTGCACGAAATTTGGGGAGATGCTCAGGACTGCTTGAAAGGGTGCTAACAGTCCCGAACAAATTGTCTAAAATACATGTGCAATGCCACTGGTATCAGACATGTTTAAGATTTGACTTAACATTTCTACGAAATGTACGGGGCAATTTGTTGATAATAATGCATGTATCTCTGCTGCTGTCCTTGCGACTTGCAGATCATACGTTTCTCTAGACGAGCTTAAAGGCACAGTTGTTTGTAAAAGAAAATACTTAATTCTGCTTAAAGTATCAATTCGAATAGAAGAGATATTCAGAGAAGGCCATATCGTTGCCTCCTTGTCTGGTTTGCTGTTTGGATACAATACTTGCATACAGCAAGTGACCCTGGATGTAACACTGACGAGATAGGTCCTTCCTGGCACCATGCCACAACAGCTGCTGTCACTTAACATAACCTAACTGCCGTTGGAAAGTTGTCTGAAGAAAGGCTCTATTTGTGTAGAAGGGGTTCCGTGCAGGTGGCATGAAAGGTTATTTGATGAACCTTCGCAGTCTCCATGCAAGTTAATTCCTTGACACAGAAGTGTACCGCTCAGTGAGTTTTTACATTTGTTACCACTAAGAGATACCTCTTTCTTCCCCCCACTGTAACATCTATGTGTGTAAGGTAGATTCCAGGTTGACGTGATGTAACCTTTATCCAACCTTTCATACAGGCCCGCTGGTATGTGCTTTTGGCAATATTGAAACTGAAAAGTCGTTATCGGAATTGTAATTGTGCCATGTATTATCCATTCAATGACAGGTCTTTCGGAGACTGTCAATGGTAATCTTTCTAGTTTTTCAATGCTCAGCACCGTATAGTGTATTGTCTGTTCCTTTTTGTGCCAAAGAAATATGTTTATCTGTAAGGTTAAAGATAGAAAATAATGACGTTGTGTTGATTAGACGCCATGGCACGTAGCCTTAACGGAGGTTTTGTAACGTCCAGCCTAACTGTACAATAGAACGTAATTGGGACTGGCCATGTTGTAACATTTATTTTTTACATATTGCTGATATCAAACATGTATCAGACACAAGATGCAACCACCTTTTGGATGATAAGAAATCCTCGTAAACCATTTTTAGTCCATTTTCATTTAGAAGTTTTATTAAGTTAATGTAGGTAAAAACACAGTAACTCCATTGTACAAATGCGTGTATCATGCCGAAGCCTTTAAATACAGCATGTCGAATCCCCATGCTTCATATAGATGCGTTTAACCCAATGCATTTCGGCCCTACGGCCTTCGTCAGGGGTACATCTGCAGTAAAGAATAAACATTGTATCAAGAATTGATTTTGGCGTCACTAAATGCACTAATTCAATTAATACCATTAACGGTGTTAACATAACATGCCATCCCCGAATAAAATAATTGCTCTCCAAATAAAACAATTTTCTCGTTGTACTCGAGCTACAAAATAAACTATTAGTTTGGACCCATCCCATTTAAGTCATCGTGGATTGTTAAACCCTCGTACGGCACAACACGTGTGCTACATTGTAACCAACTCCTACCTTCAGCTGCCACATTCAAAAACGTTTGTGTTGCGCTCCCATAGAGCCAATTTGAAAAAAGCTCTTACACACTCTACCTCCCACTACGGCTTATGTTCCTGATGTCACACCCCCTGTTATCACGTGTTTATAGTTCACAACATAAATGAAATACTTAAATAAAATACTTGAACGAAATACTTAAATACACAACTCAACCGTGCTTGTAAAATAATACATTTGTGTCAACATAATTCAATCAGAATTCCCAATTTCAGTTCGAGATGTTGCTCATTAAATGTGGGTAAGTGAATGTCCATGCAAATTGTAATCAGGTACAGTTCGGTGCGGGGTCGGTTTTGGACATCAAGTCATTTATGTCATGTTGTAACATTAACATATCCTGTTCTATTATATCAATAGCAGATGATACAATGCGGTCCAGTGAATACATTCTGTAGGACAGAGTTGTTAATCCATTGTCCACTACAGACAGTGTTTTTTCCAAATTGATACGATCAATTTCTCGTATTTTTTCAGCAGTTTCAATTTGCTTTACTTACCAAGCTTCGTTGTGAGCAGCGTATATGCCGGCGTATATGAAAGATTTTTTACGCTGTTTGCGAGGTCCCAATAAGAAATCTCGCAAGTCAGCACCTTCTTTAAGTAAGGTCGAGTGTTGCTTAGTTTCAGGTAGTGTGGATTTCTGTAGCCATTCAAGGCATAGTCTTCCTACACTGTATGTTGTTATTATCCCTAGATGTTGTCTCTGGGAATATCTTGGGTCTGGCCTGTTCTGTTTGAACCCCTGTGTTTTGTTCAGAAATCTATCTTGACAGTTATTAGTGTCTGTGGGCCAGATCAACCATTTTCTCCAATCAGAACTAGTTCTGTTTTGGTGTAAAATATGGGATACGTCTATCTCCACATCTGTAGTGCTATTACTATCAGGTATGGGCTCTGGTGTAGACGGTTTGTTTAAGTTCCTTTATCCTGGCTAGGCCAAGACAGGTTGTTTGTTGAATGGTGTCATTCAGGAACATTATTTGTTCTGGGATCTTGCAGGCTCTGAATAATGATTCTAAACCTTGTACCTGCCAGTCTTTTGTACCCCTGACTGTTTTTGTCTCAATGTTATTTTTCCAAAATTCAAAACCAAATGCAGACATTTTTTCTTAACATTTTCTAGAATATATCAATTTAGTATTTGTCAACGTGTTTTTCATTCCTGTCTTATTTAAAATCTTAAAATAAATTGTTTCTGGATCAGTGTTATTAAACCCTGAGAAGTATGGGAATTTCTCATAAAATGTTTTCGAGCTGCCTTTTGGCGGTGTTGGACAATGTTCCCATTGATTATAAGCAAAAACATTTCTAGGATTAGCAGATTTATGCAAATAGTGATGCCCATAATGATTAAAGCAATACATTTCTTCATAATCTGATGAACCTTCTAAATAATCATGTTCTGTAAATTGTGCTGACATTTCTAAATCTGACATCATGTTATTAATATTTTCAAAGTCCCAATCATCAGAGAAAGTACTAGGTGATACAAAGTCACTTAAAGAAACCTTGAACTGGTGTGGATATTTCAAGAGTTCAACCGGGCCATAGATGTCGTAAAAAGTAGCGTCCCATGCTACACCACCAGGTATAGGAATGACTGTGATGTTTACTGATGACAGTTCTCTTTTTTCAATGTGAGAAGATATTTGAGGCTTTAGAACCAAGTTGATGTTCTGAATTGCTGTGTCCATTGTACTGTATTTTCCATCAATCATTCTTCCCAAGCTTAAAACCAAAATGAGCCAGAGTAGGAGGAAAAGTACTCCTAACATAAGCGACATCCATGGTGAAATCAGATATTTTTCTCCAAGTTGATGAAAGAGTTCAGTTATTTTTTCATTGAAAGTTTTATTTTCTGGCTTTTCTTCATGTTCACTTGGATCCTCAGAAAAGTCATCGAAATTGATGAAGTAGCCAGATGCAGTTCTATCAATTGTTGGAATAGCTTCAGGATTTTCATTAATCTTTGTAGTTGCTTCTTCTTTTGTCATATTAGTATAGTCAGAGGCTACATCGTAGGAGACAGGTGTTTCTTGACGAACTGTTGCAATTTGGGTTTCAAGAGGCACAAGTTCCATGGCTTTGTTGCATAGTCCTTCTTTATTCACTGCAGGTTTATCAAATGTGATTAGTCTCTCAGTTTGACCCTCTTGAATTGTAGCAAGGTTTGGTCTTCTGCTACATCTTGGGAGTCCACTGGGCCTACTACTTATTATTGGCCACATGATTGTGGTTTTACCAGGTCGATTGATACTACTCTGTTCTCCTTTTTACCAGCAAGGGACGGTAGTACCACTGATCTTGTTCCGCTGATAGCTAAGACAGGTACTGCTTTTCTATAAGAAGGCCCAAATTCCTTCTTCACCGCGATCTTTTCTCTGACCAGATCCCCAATCTTTGGAATCTAGACAGGTCCTGCTGGGACAGGTGGTTTTTCTTCAGTGGCCGTTGGATTTAGCTTTGTGTTACTTATACTTCTTCTTGTTTCATTTAAGTACTGTAAAACAGCCAAACGATCTTTGATATCAACGGTTTTTTGTTCCACCACTGAAGTTTGACTATCGAGGTCTTCGATTATCATTCTTGTACCAAACAAAAGTTTATACGGATTGATTCTACCCAGAGAATGTCTTGGCAGATTATTAAGACTGCGTTGGACACTTATTAGATGTTTGACCCACCCGTCACCCGAACCTAATACCCTCGCTGTTATAGATTGCTTTATGTCACGTTGTTTTCTCTCCACTACCGTATTTCCCTCAGGATGGAATGGACTAGAGTACCGAAATGCAATGCTCAAGCTGGCCATGGCCTCTTTGTAAGCTCCAGAGGTAAACGCAGGACCCTGGTCAGAATGTAGCATGCCAATTGCGTATGTGCCGATAAAGACTCACAAATCTTTTATAACAGTTCTGGCGTCAGCCGAGCGCTGGGGCCACATCCAAATGAATCTCGTCTTAATATTCATGGGATCGCATTTTTCCGTGTGGACGTCTGCGTGTAGATAGCCTAATGCTGTATAATAGAGGTGTCTGGGTTGATATCTGGTCCGGTTCACAACTGCGATCTCTATTGCAGTCCTGACAATCCATTGCAAAGTTATAAATTTGCACGCTCATCCCAGGCCACCAGTATTGGGATTGCAATTCTATTAGAGATTTCAAGATCTCTTGGTGCCTCAGACCCATTCCCATGTGTGCTTCTTGAATCAAGTAAGCCCTCCGGTTCGTGTTTGGAATTGCTCAGTCCCCCACTCCAGGGATTAGAGCATCAATTATGTATGTATTATTGAGTGAATAATTTAGAGGTAATGCCTTTTAATGAGGCTTTTACTGCCTGCATGGTTTCTCCATCTATTTGTTTTTTAGAATGCTTTTTTGTAGCTACGAAGCCGGTTGAACAGCTGCCGTTGTGGCTTTGTTAGCCAATGAATTCCCTGCAACGTGAACGTCATCACGTCGAAGACTCTGCGTAGGTATCACATTAGTCTTTCGTAGTTCTTTCTGTAAAAGAACTACTTGTTCCCATAGTTTTTTATGCTTTATTGTGACACCTGTCTTTGTAACCGTTTTCAATCCAGGTCTGCATGAAATCGTTGTAAGACTGGATGCAATAATACGAATCGCACACTATTAATGTGGGGAATTCGCGACCGGCATTCTCAAGCGCCATCTTAAAAGCCTGTAGTTCAGCTCGCTGAGCTGTACAGTCTCCGAGTGATTGAGTTTTAGTGACCAGGGGTCTAAATTTTCCTTCCTGTAACAATCGCGCACGCAGCACTATATGCTTGTTTACCCCCAAATGCGGGTTGAGCTGATCCGTCTGTATATATTATACAGCCGTAATGTTCCAGAGGCAGGATTTCAGTCGGCAGAGGACATTCATATTCGTATTGGAGAAATTCTTGCGTTTTTAAGTTAGGATCAAATTCGTAAACTACGTCTGATGCAGCAAGACAATTAACTCATTGTATCCATCTCAGATGTAAAGCTTTAGCATTCCGAATGCTGGCTTTTGTTACTGCCTCTAGGGAAGGTACCGGTGTAACGATTATTATGCGTTTACCTTGTGCGAGGGCTCTTTCTTTTGCTGCAGTAGTTTGGTCCGCAGTCAGGATTTTTTCAGTAGAACTGAATTTCATTTCAGCTTGTGTGTACAAGTGTGATTTATAAGCTATTGGTACCGTTTCTCCCTCATTATAGGTCAGGTATGTAAATCCGCATCTTCCTGGGATGACTCGGATTACAAGGTTGCGTTCGTTTGCGCGTGTTTGCAGTTTTGTTTTAGTTAACATGTCTGTTTGTATTGATCGTAACATTTTTGTGTGTTTCTGTGTCCAATTAATTGGTTTGAAAAAAGGTTTTATTAATTCGTAGAGGGGTTTAACCCTCTCTGCATAGTTTAGAATGTAAGTTCTTCCAAAATTCAGGAAACCTAGAATTGATTGTAAGCTTTTCAGCATTTTTAGAGCTTGGAGTACTGCACACTTCTCTACGAAGTTGTCTGCTAGGCTTTTGCCTTTACTTGCTAACTCATATCCTAAAAATAGGACAGTGAGGTGGGCAATTCGTGACTTTTTAAAGTTGAATTTGTACCCTTCAGATGCGAACCCAAGTATAATGGTGTTCACTCTTTTCAAGTGTGTCTCCAGGTCATCGTCTGTTAGATAGATGTCATTGACATAAGATAATGCCTCATCATCATACATTTGTAGTAATTCTGTTACCCTGGCTGAAAGTAATCCTGGGCTGTTCTTGAATCCCAGGGGGAGACGACAAAATTGCTATGGGCCCCCATACTGGAGAAAGCGGTCAAATACCTGCTTTCTGGTGCAATGTTTTGACAGAAGAAACCATTTGAAATATCTAATGTCGTTTTATAATTTTTGCGCACAATGTTATTCATTAGTGCTGCACTGTGTGAGTGTTTTACTACAAAAGTTTTGCAACAAAAGTTTAGGTGTCTTTAATCCAAAACTAGACGGTATGAATCGTCTGGTTTGGAAACAGGAAACAAAAGGTTGTTCATTTGTGAGTTGCATGTTTCAATCACCCCCTGGTATTCAAGTTGATCTAAGATCTCCCTGACTTGTTTTTTAGCTTCTTGCTTAACAGGATAATGCCTTTGTGCAGTAGGTTGATTTTTTTAACTGAATATTATGGTGAGGAGACTCCTCATCCCATCCTACATGATTTTTATATAATGCAGGGGCTTGGGCCACTGCCCATTTTCTAGCATATGTGTATTTTTTATGAATTGGAATGTGATTTGAGAAGGCAGGCATAATCATTTCTTCGCCATGTGGGCACTCCCTGACATACTCTGGTGGCCAGTCTTTCTCTGCTAGAAGGATATCATAGCCTTTAGAAAGATTCTCCCAAAAGAGACCTCTTATTTTCCTAGTTTTTTCCCCTTCTATACGTAACGTTATTTCATATAATTTATGGGGTATACTAACTCTGGTGTCTGCTGTTTCCACCTGAATGTATTCATTCGTGTCCACTGTTTCCAGGATTCATTAGGATCTTGCGAGCTATGGTCACTTCTGCTGCGCTGTCTAGCATTGTCTGGGCCCATTCTCCGTTCTAGAGTTGTGTCCTCAGAATCCTCAGCATGTTTTTTTTAAATACTAGCTACCCTTTTTTGGGGAAATTGTAATTTTTTATTTTGATGAGCAGGTTCCTTGTCTTTGGACTTGACGCGCTCTTCTTTATGTTCTGACCGTCCTCTTCTTTCAGATTTCTGTGAGGAAGTCTGAAAAGATCGAGAGGGATGTGTATCATTATCTTGATATCTGTCAGGTTTTCTTAAATTGTCCCTATTTCTAAGGTTGTATCTTTTTTCAGAGGGCTCCTGTTGTGGAGACTTGTCCCCTCGTCCTGGAGATATATTTCTCCATTGGGGAGACCTTCCTCTGGACAGAAACTGTTTTTCTCTGGGAGTGGTTTGTTTATTAACCTCCCACTTCTTTTTTGCAATAATGAGATTATTCTTAATAAAGGTGTTCTCAGGATTTTCACTTAGTTGTTGTTTTAGAGGTTTCCCACACAAACGATCTCTACCTAATTCTTCATAGCACTTTTCAATTATTCTGGCAAGTTCAAATGGTTGTTCTGCTATATCTGTTTCTTTTCATTTTTGGCGGATCGCCACAGATGCTGCTTCTCCTTTTATGTTGGCTAGTAGTATAGCTGAGACTTGCTTAAAGTCTTTCAGTAATTTCATACCTAGATGTAAAGCAGGCTCCGGACCGTATTCATTTTGAATCTGTCTCAGTACATCTGGTATAACCGCCTTAGACAGAACACAATGTGTTTTTGTGTATATAGAAGCAAAGACTGTTCCCCAAGTGTCACAGTCCTCCACATGTGGTGCGATCCCCATTGGTAGACAGATTGTCAGAATTCTGTGTTTTTCATTAGGTGTAGTATAAGGAAATACAGCCTATATTTGAGTAATTTTTTGAGCTAACCAGAACGGAATTTGTTCCCATTTTGCGGGTAATTTGCCAATGACTGATTGTATAGTCTGTGGTGTAATTTTATTTGTGTTCCCCTGGTAAGGGGTGTGCTGTGGAATTTGTATTGCTGGTTGGACTGTTAAAGTCTGCATGACATATTGGACCAATTGACTATGTATTTCAATTAATTGTTTTAGCTGAACTAAAAGTTCTCCGCTTGACATTTTTTTAATGTCAGGATGTGGTGTACAGCTGGCTAGAATCGGCCATGTGGCTCCTGGTCTACCTAGTGGACCGAGCCTGGTAATGTGATTTTGATGTTTTAGGGCGCCATTAAACCAGAGCTGATGCTCTTGGTAGGTTAGTGGAATTTCAACGTCATCTAAAGGGACGAATTCCTCTGGAAGTTCCTCTGTTTTGTAGTAGTGGTACTCGTGAGTCACAGCATTTGCTGCTGGAAATGTTATCCATGAATAGAATACCTCTGTCTGCCAATATTCATGGGCCTCTACCACAAATATGACTGTACCACTACTCAATGATATTCCATTTTCTATACGTTTTATAGTTATGGTTTTCCTTATATTTGCCGGGATCAATATAGCATCCGGGTCATTTTGTTGGAGACTTGTGTCCTCTGCTATAAGTTGAGTTGCCAAAGCATCTCTTTCGTCTTCCCTTCCCGTCATTTTTCTGACAGAAAGTTTTTGCAGAGCAAGTTTCAAAGAAACAAAGATTAGGTGCACAATATTTTGGAACACTGTATCCTTCAACGTTGACTAAACCGAAAACTAATACATAGGAATCTTTTACTACTAAGTTTTCGCCGATATTAACCTTTTACCCACTCCAGACGTCTATTGGAGTTTTAACGTGAAAAAAGGGGTATGTGTAAAAAGCACGACTGAGTTACTCTAGTATCTAGCGTTAAATTATCGCCTTACCAAACGTTGGGCGCCATGTAGTGCAGTTCCTATATTCCCATTAGGCTCTGAGCATTGGAATAACATTAATTATGAATGCCAGCTAGCTCAGAGGTCACTAGAAACTTTCTCGAGTACACAAGAAGGGATTAGTTTCTGACAACCGCATAAACATGACAACTTTGCTCCCTCCAGAATAAGGAGTATACCTCCAGAGTCACGGAAACAATAGATAACTATTTTACTCAGTCAATCGTGCATGCTTAGTTTCACCAGAAGTGCAGAGAAACAGAGAGACAGGCGTTTTCAATAAAACAGGTTATTTATTGAACAGTCTTCTTTCTCATGCAAGAGAAGTGAGTTGCTACAATTGCAATACTTGTCATAAAGTAAAGTGCGTACAGTAAAAGGAGTATTATAAAAAAAATACTGTAAAAGCATGGTATGGTTTCTAAGACATACGGATAAAATATATACATTGATAAAATCATGACTAAACGTACTCAACTGGTCTTTCTAAGATACGCCTCCCCCGGTGTACCTAACATAAGCCTAGTACGTGGGAAGGAGTAAGTGAGCTGCAGTTTAAGTTAAGATAGTTTCTGCCAAGAATATGAATCCAGAATTCTCTAAGGGTCTAATCAGCTACGTACCTTGGTTATAGAATGAAGGAGGTCTTGTATCTCTCTCTCAGGACTCGATCTCCCAGCAACCCGCAAGGGTGACAGGAAAAAACTGGAGCTGGATTTCTCGGCAGGAGAAAAGACAGCGTCTCTCCCAGTGCATCAATAGGAGGGTCGGCTTCTTTCGGCACTCGCAACAGCAGGGTGTCGGGCAAGTAGATAGACGATCTGCTCCAAACCACCGCGTGTTTTGCTAAGGCAGATGCTGGTATATTTAAACCTGGAAGGTGCCGAGTTTGACGTAAGGTTGGACATAAGACGTCACTAAGAACTCGCAGTTCTTCCAGGACTCCAGGAGTTCTAGGACAAATCAATAAAGAAGCAGTGGGAATTCCCGGGCTGCTGGAGGCTTGGTTTGTTTAAGAACACGTTGTGCTTTCTAGGAGTCTATGGAAGTAGCCTTGCCGTAGTTGGACTGCATTGGCTATGACTTAATATGGGTATGATTCTTATGCCTTTATAAGGATATTATTTGATATAACCACATGAGGGCATAAATCGGGAATATTTGAATAGGGTCCTAGATACGTTTACAACAAGGGGGCATGGTCATATGGTGTTTTTATCTAGGAACCTAAATCGATATTTCTCTTTTATGCCCTTGTACGTTTATAATAAATAATATCCCTATAAAGGCATAAGGAATCATATCCATATTTAGTCGTAGCCCATGCAGTCACATTAAGCAAGGCTACGTCCCCGGACTCCTAGCAAGCACAACGAGTTCTATAAACAAACCAAACCTGCAGCAACCTGGGAAATCCCGATGCTTTTGTTTTGATTTCGTCCTAGAACTCCTGTGAGCACTCTAAGAACGGCCAGTTCTTAGTGACATCTTTATTGACGTCTTATGTCCAACCTTACGTCAAACCCGGCACCTTTCAGGTATAAATATACCAACGCTGCCTTAAGCAAACACTCGGTGGTGATTTTGGACCAGAGCAGCTATCTACTTGCCCGAGAGCCCAGCTGATGCGAGAGCCCACGGACGCTGCCCCTCCCCTTTGACGCACAGAGAGAGTAGCTGTCTTTTCTCCTGCTGAGAAATCCAGCTCCGGTGTTTCCAGATACCTTCGTGGGTTACTGGGGTATCGAGTCCTGAGAGAGAGATAAAAGACCTCCTGCTTTCTATTAACCCAGGTACGGAACTGACTAAAACCTTAGAGAAAATTCTTGACTCAGATTCTTGGCAAAAACCAACTTAACTTAAACTGCTACTTACTTACTCCTTTTCCAAGTATTAGGCTTAGGTCAGGTACACCGGGGTAGGCATATTTAGAAGCACCAGTTAAGTACGTTAGTCAATGTATATAAGCATGTATATATTTTATCTATTTTAAAGTATCTTATGGCTAAGAAACCATATCAATGCTTTTACAGTATTATTTCTTAATCCTCCTTTTACTGTACACACTTTACTTTACTATGAGTATTGCAATTGTGGCAATTGATTTCTCTTGCATGAGAAAGAAGACTGCACAATAAATAACAACCTTTTATTGAAAACGCCCGTCTCTCTTTTCCTGCACTCTGGTGAAACTAAGTATGCACACTTGACTGAGTGAAATAGCTGTCTATTGTTTTCACACGACTCTAGAGATACACTCTTATTCTGAGGGAGCAAAGTTGTCATGTTATATGGTTGTCAGAAGCTAATCCCTTCTTGTCTATCTAGGGAAGTTAAACTCCTCCTTGTTTATTCGAGAAAGTTTCTAGTGACCTCTGAGCTAGCTGGCAAAACTTAAGTCTAATATAGTCAGTAGAGACCTAGTCAACCTCAGTCCTACGTCTACACTGCTGAATATATTATTCCAATGCGCAGAGCCTATTGGGAATATAGGAACTACACTACAGTCACATCAGTAAACAGTAAGCCAAGCAGCGGCTTATGTTGGAGGCAGCCATTTACGCTGTTTAGGGACCGTCTCCAAAATACTCAATGTGAAGGGGGCACAGTGCTGAACATATGTTAAGGTTTGCTCTGCCCTATAGACTATCCCTAACAAGAGTGTGAGGACAGAAGGCGAGAAAGAGAGAATGGAGGTATGAAGAGTGACTGCACCAGGAGATGCAGGGAGTGTGGCTAGTTTGAGCATTTTTGTCTAGGCTGCTTTTGGTTCGCCAATCTAGCTCTCAAAGGAGTGGCACTCACACGATACCCAAGACCACTGTTCTTGCAGTAACGTTATACTGAGACCTAGTAGGGTTGTCAGAACCCAATTCAGTGAGCAATGTGGTATGTAGGGACTAAAGAGCCCAACTGTGAAGGTTGAGACTATTTACCCCTGATGTACGGGGGCTCAGCTTATTATAGATTCTTATCAACAAGGCCAAGTTTACCTTTTGCAATTGACACTCAGTGGAAAGAATGTTCAAGGCGTCCATGACACAGGGGGAGCTGTGGATACAAATTAGTAAACACAGACTCCAAACTCCAAATGTGCGCAGCAGTAAATCAGTGTCCAGCTGAAAACTCACTCTCATGAAACACAGATAATTATTTTATTTCCACTGCTAACCTCACAAAGGAAGAATACAACATTCACACACAAGTACACAGTTCTCTCCTGAGGTTGGTGCTCTAACGTCTCTCTGGCAGTTGCCTGTCCCACTCAATCCTCATGTTAGCGATCATAGTTATTCCTTATTCACTATTGGTAGCAACCGGGGAATGCCCCACTATTGGTCCGGATCTCAAGAGTACACTATAACTGTAGCATATTGTGAATGGTGTTCCATTGCAATCGTACTTTAAACAGTATCAATGGTCTGACAGGCTTGGAACAAATCTTACTTGCACCCACAGGTGGGAAGAATTCGGAATTAAGGAGTGCAACCCAACAATTTCATACCAGTTCAGGTAATTCGGCCACAGTTGGGCTAAGTGACTGCACTTGGCAGTGCAGGATCTCTTGCTGGTAGTCCTTATCCTCCAGCTACTGGATGCTTCCTGTAGCTTCTCCTGCTGTTAAGTGTTTGTTCACTCCTTACAGGGGTTGGCCAGTACAATCCCTTCCTGAACCTCTCGCTAGAGTGATCTGCTCCCACGGTGCACCCAATTTTCCAATGGGATAGAATAAGTCACAGTCCTTTGTGTTTGGTCGCTGACTCAGTGCTGCACATGAGCAACAACGTGATCAGTGTAGTAGCCAATTCCCCACAAGTTGCAATGGGAGTCCACGCAACATGGCTCCACACTGACCCACCAACGCTGCCTCCAATGCTCTCCTCTTCCTCACAGGGCACACTGTTATTGGCAAACTGTCAGGAGCTGGTGCTCTAGGCTCCAGGGCAGGATGTCTTGTATTCCCTGAGTGATGTCCTATCACTGAGCAAAAAGACAAGCAGGCATTGTCCCCCGGTCCTAATCACAGGCAGAAGTCTTGCAGAGCTTCCCCATCTCACACAGCCCATCTGGCTGCTTGGTAGATATCATTTGTGGGGCCCTAAAATGAGCCTTCTCAAAAGTGATTTAGGGTCTGAGTCTTTGAAGTTTTATGTTGTGGTTCTGATTATTTTAAAGTGTCTATTCTTCTACTCCCTCTTGAGTAGCAGGCTGTCCCTGCAGGGATGTCTTTGTAGCAGATAGCCCCACAACAAAGGCCACAAAAATGGCTAATATTCACACCTGGATATCAGCCACAGTGATATGTGCATCAAAGGGTCAGCCTAAGGCCCCCTAGCGCTACCTTTTATGAGTCTCTTATCAGATCCATCTCCTTCCTGAGACATGCCGAGGCACTTTCATTGTGTCCTCTCCCTGAATAAATAAGCACCCTTTTGAGTTCGCAGTGGAGGCCTGCTACTTCATGCCTCATGTACATGTAGGCAGCATACATGCAGTTCACAGTACTGTACCACTCACAGGCACATACATCCAGCACACGCACTTTATCTTCACCCATCACGCAGTATTACATTCTTCAATAATTCTACCACTCACAGGCACATGCACCTCAGCACATGCATACGCCATGCACCCACTAATTACTACTGTATTATGCGTATATAGCACCCTTCCTAGATACACATATACCCAGTCCAGATACACCACTTCTGCACTGCACTGCACTCTACACCAATCTAATGTAGGCCCAGAGTGAGTTAAGCGCACAGCAATTGAAGTTTTAAAAAGCTAGTGAGGCTGTAGGCCTCACTCTAATGACACATGTTAAAAAGGACCTGTTCAATGCTACTGATCACTATGCGGTATGCTGCCACCATTGTGCTTTTGCAGCTTAACTACTGATGCAGTTGGTAGCCTTCCACCACTAAGAGAAAAGCTCTTTGGTGCCCCCCAGTCTAAAAATACTGCAATTCATGAGTCAGGCTGTGAGAAATAGGGTTGTTGGTTGACTGGGGTCTGAGTCCTGGTCAAGCATGAGCCACAATCCCTTGCAGGGTGAACAAAGAAAAGTCACTAACTTAATTTGTGCTTAACTCTGGGCAGCTTGACACTAGCAATAGTAACATAGATCTCATTTTAATAGATTTGACACCAAAATTACAAAAACCCAATCAGTAGCACCGTAGATATTGATTTTTTAGGTTTTAATTGAAAATACCATCAGAAAGGACACAGCTCTGACAAAGGATACCTGGTTGCACAAGATTGTTACAATGTCCAGCTGAACAGAAGTACCTTAAACCTTGGTTGCAGAACACTGAATGGAGTGGATTGGAGGCGAGGAATTGTTGT
Organism: Lissotriton helveticus; assembly: GCF_964261635.1. Taxonomy (NCBI): domain Eukaryota; kingdom Metazoa; phylum Chordata; class Amphibia; order Caudata; family Salamandridae; genus Lissotriton; species Lissotriton helveticus. The sequence continues at coordinate 145,493,846 of NC_136064.1, read as the reverse complement.
GCAATCAAAGTAATGCATCGGTCCCTAGATGCGGCTAGAATGCAGTGCAAGGTCCTGTTGCATCAAGGATGAGGATCCCATTGTCGGGGCTTTGGTGTCTGCTGGAGGATGCAATGCTCAGCAGAGAAGATATGTTGGTTCTGCTGGGAAGAACCCACCTCCAAGGGTCCAGGACTGGGGTGAGGGTAGACTCACCGATAGCAGAGTCCAGGAGCAGATGCAGGGGGGTTGGACACCTGTTAAGTCCCTGAGGCTTCAGATCAGGATGCCAGCCATCTAGCCTTTGAAGTCATTCTAGGGTATGGGTTCAAGTGATGCAAGACCAGTACTTCTCACCCTGGCATGGGGTAAAGCAGGCAGCAGTCCAGCACTTCACAGCAGCAGTTCTTTAAGAGCAGCAATTCAGCAAAGTTGCTGTATTTCAGCAACACGGCAGTCTTTCTATTGGCAGAGTCTGCACAGGTTCAGAAGTGCACTGACATGGTGGGGTCTCAGGATCAGACATAATACAGTGTGAAGCCTTTAAAGTGAGGGAGACTTCAAAGGCAGGCTGTTAAAGGGCACAGAGGCCCTCCCTTCCTGCCCAGCCTCCAGACTCACTACAGGGAGGTATGCAGCCTTTTCTGTGTGGACAGGTCACAGCCTATTCAGGTGTGAGGTTGCGCCTACCTCCTCCCTCCCATCCCGCCAGGATGGCCCATTAAGTCAAACCAAAGCTCCAGTGTGAGCAGCTGTCCAGGGGGAATACACAAAGCCCAGCTGCCACCAACCCAGACACTTGATCAGAGACAGGCTTCAGGCGCACAGGGCTAAAAGCAGTAAAATGCAAACTTTATAATATTGAAAAGAACAATTGGATGGACAGACAGAATGCAGAACAATGTCATGCATTCACCCCAGTACAGAGATCTACGACTTAATCCATCTTTTTTTTGCTCGCCATGTCATTCCAGTTTGAATCCAGCCATATGCAAATCAGTCTTGACACGGTGCCTCATAGGAACAGTCCAGCCCAAACTGGCAGACCAGATTCTCCCATAACTGGAAACAAGCATCCTAGGACCAGTTTGAAGTTTCACCCCTAATCAGCCAGGATAGCTGAACTCCAGTGGCATGGAGAGCACGTTACCCATGTTTCAGCATACTTGTCCCACTCGGGATGACAAATGCAAAAAACCAATTGATGGACAGAATGTAGAACAATGTCATACATTCATCCCAGTACAGAGATCTGGGCCTTAATCCATCGTTCTTTGGCTCACCATGCCATTCCAGTTTGAACTCAGCCACTAGCAAATCAGTCTTGACCGTGTCTCATGGAAACAGTCCATCATGAACTGGCAGGCCAGGTCCTCCCTGGAAACAAGCATCCTAGGACCGGTTTCAGGGTCTCACCCCTCATCAGCCAGGGCAGCTTGACTCCAGTGGCATGGAGAGCACGGGACCTACGTCTGGGCATACCCGTCCCACTTGGGATGACAAATGCAAAAAGAACAATTGATGGACAAACAAATTATGGATTTAACCCAGATCTCTTGACTAAGGTTGAATGTTTTAATTTGTTCTGCATTACGTTAATTAATTGTGTGTCTTTTGCTTCCTCGCCCTAAGTGAGCCAGGTATGTCCAGATGTGGGACCCTGGTTCACTTTGCCACTGGATTCAAGTTATCCTGGCTGATGAGGGTGAATTCACTAGCCCTTGCACAATATTCAAATTGAGATGTAAGATTACATGACTTTTTTACAGATACACAAAGGGGAGAGGGGTTGGCCTAACGGCTAAGGCGCTCGACCTCGGACCTGGGGATCTGGGTTCGAGTCTTGGTAACGATGCCAAAAACCTCCTTTGATTCTGGGCAAATCACTTAATCTCCCATGCCTAAAAACATGAAAGTGTGTCCTCATGTAACGTAACTAGTGCTATGTAAAGCGCTCTGATACCTGATTCGGGTCGGGTCTAGTTCGCGCTATATAAAACTCTGCAAAAAAAAAATATATATATTTTTCTAATCCTACAGTTGTTGACACAGACTTCTCTAATTTTGCACTGTAACTCCTTGATATTCTATTTTATAATTTGCTCTTCTTTTTCCAGTTGCAGTAATTATTAAATTGAATTTACTACACTCCTCAAGAGTTGGCATCAAACAAAGAATATAATTCTGTTCCTTATCCACATTACTTGGAAACAGATTTTTGATGAGATGGGTTTATAATGCTCTCTTTCATTCTTTTGTGAGGACTCCCACTCTTATGTCCTTTAGCATGTCTCTGTATTGCATATCTGAAGCTAAGCACATATTTCTAATTACCTCTTTGTATTCAAAGATTTCCCATTTTTTTACATTTCCAAAACTTCCCTGTGAATTCATCGTTTCATTATGTAGTAGGGTCTTGAATACCATTTGTCCATTGACTGGAGTTAGTTGTAGCTGGTCTCCAAAGACTATTGAGTGTTTTCCTTCATAAACCTTGTCACAGTCAGTTTTAATACTTGCTCCATTCCTAAATGTATTAATGTGAGATACCATGATGACTTCATCAATAATTAGTAGCTTTCATTTCTTTAATGCTCTTGCCACTTCATTGCAAGCATAACCGGATCATTTGTGGTATTCTTATTTGTTATCGTGTTCAACAGGCAACATTAACAATCGATGAAGGGTAAATCCTTCAACGTTATGAGCAGATAAGCCTGTTGGTGCAGCAACAAGCATGACAAATTGAAATCTGTTGTCTTCTGTAGATAACATTTCCGTACTTTAATCAAAAAGCTTTTTTCAGTTCCAGCTTGACCACTTATGCACAATAGAACTGGCTTATATGTATTATTTATTTATTTATTTAAAAAATTTATAAAGCGCAACTATCACCATATTGCAGGTATCCTGGCGCTGAGACAACTCTTAAGAAGGATGCACTGGGAGACAACGGTTGAATAATAGGCAGTTAACATTTTGGAAACAGCCAAGTTTTGACCCGTTTCCTAAAAGGGAGAAGTTCACTTATTTGACGGACATCCAAAGGCAGGCTGTTCCAGAGTTTTGATGCAGTAACCCTGAAAGATCTTCCTCCTGTCTTGACTTTTTTAAATCTTGGTACTTTAACAAGACAGGCTGTTGTAGATCGGAGGGCTCTGGTTGGAATGTACCATTCAAACATAGATTGCAAAGGAGCGGGCCCAACTCCGTGCAAAGCTTTAAAAACAAGACAGAGAGATTTAAAAGCAACTCGCTGTTTCATAGGGAGCCAGTGAAGTTCAGCCATTGCCGCAGTGGCCGAGGTTCTCCTAGGCCAGCCCAGGGCCAGTTTGGCAGCATCTGTTTGAACTCTTTGGAGTCTGTCTAACAGCGCAGACGGGGCCTCGAGCAACAGCGCATTGCAATAGTCAAGGCGACTAAGAATGGTGCACCTGACTATTAAGGCCCGAGCCTGCAAGGGGAGGAGTGGAAAGATCTTGCGGAGTGAGCGAATAAGGGCAGTGCAGGTGAGCACTGTTTTCGCAACCTGGGCTTCCATGGAGAGCTTATTATCTATCATGACACCCAGATTGCGAACGGCGGTGACCGGCTGTGGTTTTTCCAGAGTTTCAGGCTAAAATCCATGTTTTATTTTAGGTTTCACTTAATCAGAAATGTCTTTCTGATCTATATTCAATTGATATATTAGTTGTTGCAACCTATGACACTGCTCGCAGGCAGGTCGCTCCCCACGCTGCTGCACGGCTCTGCCTGCATTATTTTTGCCTAATCTTGTATTTGTTCCCTGTGTCTCACTTGCTTTCTTGCCCAGACTTGTTTTTATTCCCCTGTGCCTGTATTTGCTTTCTTGCTCAGACTTGTTTTTATTCCCCTGTGCCTGTATTTGCTTTCTTGCTCAGACTTGTTTTTATTCCTCTGTGCCTGTATTTGCTTTCTTGCTCAGACTTGTTTTTATTCCCCTGTGCCTGTATTTGCTTTCTTGCTCAGACTTGTTTTTATTCCCCTGTGCCTGTACTTGCTTTCTTGCTCAGACTTGTTTTTATTCCCCAGTGCCTGTATTTGCTTTCTTGCTCAGACTTGTTTTTATTCCCCTGTGCCTGTACTTGCTTTCTTGCTTTCTTGCTTTCTTGCCCAGCCTTGTTTTTATTCCCCTGTGCCTAACTTGCTTTCTTGCCCAGACTTGTTTTTATTCCCCTGTGCCTGTATTTGCTTTCTTGCTCAGACTTGTTTTTATTCCCCTTTGCCTGTATTTGCTTTCTTGCTCAGACTTGTTTTTATTCCCCTGTGCCTGTATTTGCTTTCTTGCTCAGACTTGTTTTTATTCCCCTGTGCCTGTATTTGCTTTCTTGCTCAGACTTGTTTTTATTCCCCTGTGCCTGTACTTGCTTTCTTGCTTTCTTGCCCAGCCTTGTTTTTATTCCCCTGTGCCTAACTTGCTTTCTTGCCCAGACTTGTTTTTATTCCCCTGTGCCTGTCTTTGCTTTCTTGCTCAGACTTGTTTTTATTCCCCTGTGCCTGTATTTGCTTTCTTGCTCAGACTTGTTTTTATTCCTCTGTGCCTGTATTTGCTTTCTTGCTCAGACTTGTTTTTATTCCCCTGTGCCTGTATTTGCTTTCTTGCTCAGACTTGTTTTTATTCCCCTGTGCCTGTACTTGCTTTCTTGCTCAGACTTGTTTTTTTTCCCCAGTGCCTGTATTTGCTTTCTTGCTCAGACTTGTTTTTATTCCCCTGTGCCTGTACTTGCTTTCTTGCTTTCTTGCCCAGCCTTGTTTTTATTCCCCTGTGCCTAACTTGCTTTCTTGCCCAGACTTGTTTTTATTCCCCTGTGCCTGTATTTGCTTTCTTGCTCAGACTTGTTTTTATTCCCCTGTGCCTGTATTTGCTTTCTTGCTCAGACTTGTTTTTATTCCCCTGTGCCTGTATTTGCTTTCTTGCTCAGACTTGTTTTTATTCCCCTGTGCCTGTATTTGCTTTCTTGCTCAGACTTGTTTTTATTCCCCTGTGCCTGTACTTGCTTTCTTGCTTTCTTGCTTTCTTGCCCAGCCTTGTTTTTATTCCCCTGTGCCTAACTTGCTTTCTTGCCCAGACTTGTTTTTATTCCCCTGTGCCTGTATTTGCTTTCTTGCTCAGACTTGTTTTTATTCCCCTGTGCCTGTATTTGCTTTCTTGCTCAGACTTGTTTTTATTCCCCTGTGCCTGTATTTGCTTTCTTGCCCAGACTTGTTTTTATTCCCCTGTGCCTGTATTTGCTTTCTTGCTCAGACTTGTTTTTATTCCCCTGTGCCTGTATTTGCTTTCTTGCTCAGACTTGTTTTTATTCCCCTGTGCCTGTACTTGCTTTCTTGCTTTCTTGCTTTCTTGCCCAGCCTTGTTTTTATTCCCCTGTGCCTAACTTGCTTTCTTGCCCAGACTTGTTGTTATTCCGCTGTGCCTGTACTTGTTTTCTTGCCTAAACTTGTTTTTCCTTCCTGTGCCCAGTTCTCTCACGGCACCCGCCCGTTTTTCTCGCTGCTGCGTCCCTACAGCCCCGTCTACCTGCAATCCTATTCGCCGCCTGCTCCCGCCTCCCAGCTGCTCCTCCCTCCCACATCCCCTCATATGGAAACCACTACGCGGCTGTGCAGCGGCAGCGCTCAGCGAGCGTGCTGCTGGCGCACCTAAGGCAAGCCCGTCTGTGCCCGTCCGTGCCTGGACCGCGCCCAGCTCCAGGACCCCTGGACACCACGAATGCCACAAAGCCATGACGCCCGGCACCGCTACGATGCCCGAACCCTCCACGCACTCAACATCGGACGATCACACACCTGCTTCCTGGCCGCCCCGAAGCGCACCCACGGAGATTTCACCTGCCGGAACTGCAGCTTCACAAGCATTCGCCCCACCATGCTGCCGACCAGGAAAGAACCCAACCACCTCAGAAACTTAAGTTTCTCTGTAAATGGCTGCCTCACTTTCTGACTTCAATGTTTCAATGTCTGTATTAGTGAGTATTGGGTTATTTAACTGTGAGTGTGCAAATGCTTCCATTAGTGCTGCATACATATGAGTTCTACAATCTCTGTGACTGAATGTTGAGGTACTTCTATTAATATCTCAGTGGGTGCATTAATGTCTGTCTGCTTAAGTACTAGGAGTAGGTATGTCAAATTTAATAATGATTGGAAATGTGGATGTATAATTCTGCACATGGGTCTCTAGGAGTTCATATAGCTCACAGAACATGTTTTACCTCTTAAACACATAGCTCACTGCACTCTGCTCTAGCTCCAGCTTATCCTACTGCTCAGTTATATGTGCTAGAAGAGCAGATTACTCCTCCTGTAGGAGTGTTAAGTGACAAGACAGCCCTAGCAATACAACTGCATGCTCAGGCTCAAGGGTACCAGGCCTACTTTCTGCTTGGTGGAATTCAAACTGTCAGATATTAGTGGATATCTAAATGAGTGTCTCGGTTCCTACCTGTAACTGTGATTGCATGTCTATATAAATTTGTTAGTAAATAACTGCCTCTCTTTCTTACATGTATACTTTTCCAAATGTGTCTGTAAGGGGCTGCATGGATTACCTCATGGGTGTGTTATTTAATTATACGTGTGCAACTGCCTCCATTACCAATAGATTCTTATCAGTTCTGCCTGTCTGTGTGAGTAAATATTTAGGTGTTTCCATTACTATCTCACTGGGGGGGAGGCATATTTGCAACAACATGGTGAGGGCGGCGTTATCCTCCTTGGCTTAACACAGAGCTCCTCCACTTCAGAAACACGGGGCTGCACAATATTTACAATAATATGATTCAGCCCGGTAGTTCCCCCCCCCGCGCTGGTGTTAACCTTAGCAGCCTAGCTCCAATGCAGGCTCCCTTGCACCATAGTCCACGTGTGTCTGTGTTGAGGGAAATATTGTTTATGTGCAGGAAGGTCGCCCTACCTGCACATAAACAATATCTAAATAGTATTTTGCAACGTGTGTGTGTGCTCCTTAATGCAGCACACATAGAAGTTGCAAAACAGCTTTTTTTGGGACTGTTTATGTGCAGGAAGGGTCACATGGAACCATCAAAAACAAGGAGAAATAAAGCGTTTCTCCTCATTTTGCCTGTTTAAGACCAGATGTTTGCTGGTCTCAATTTTGGTGTTGCCTCCTATGTATGCCACCCTTGTAAATAGGAGGGAGCGTCAAAATCAATGAAATGCCCACTGCAATACCCATTTCCCTCTCCTTTCATGCTAAGTACAGCATGAATGGATGCCTTATTCACAATGAAGAGTTAAGCCATGTGAAGAGATGTTGTGGTGGTGATAGGGGCTAGTAAATATGCCCTCAGGTGTTTTAGTGTTAGTCTGCTTATCTCAGATTGGATTTTGGGATGCATATAGCATATAGCTCACTTAAAGTTTGCAGTGCATTTCATACATTGTAAGCACATACCAACTTGCCCTAATAAGGCCTACCTGCAGCCTATCTCACTGGACAGTGGTTTGTGCTAAAAGACTATGTTATACCTTTGGTAGGACTTTCCCATGTAAAAATGGACCTAGCAAGAAAACGACATGTTCATGCGCAAGTGTCCCACCCCTTGGACATGATGTAAGACTTCCTTCTCTAACCCAAGGCATAATGTTTTAATATATCCCTGGGGCGGTGGTTTTCCCTGGTGCTGCAGGGGCCACATGGCCCCCCGCATTTACATGAGTTAGCCCCGGGTAGGTGGCAGTCCATGGGGCTGTGGGGGGCTATGTGGCCCTCACATTTCATTTGTGTTTAGCTCCAGGTAGGCGGCAGCCCCAAGGGCTGTGGGTGGCCCACACAGCCCCCATCATTGTTTTTAATTGCCCCCTGGACCTGGCCCATCCAGGTGCCTACTTAAACTTGTGTTTCTTTTTTTTATAAATTTTCAGTGGGGTTCGTGGTTCCACCATGACTCCTGTTTAAATGTTTAACCACTTGGCTGCTAAGGTACTCCCTCTTCTTCCCATTGACTTTCCATTGAAATCAATGGAAAGTCCATGACGAGTTACCCTTGTCATTAGCGCTGAAGGGGTTAAAAAAATATTTTTGGGGCCTTGGGGTGTGGACCCACCAAAGAGTACTGGGGGGGTTAGAGTGTTTCTAATCTGACCTCTTTTATTTAAATTTTTGTATGTCTTTTGCTTGTGACTCAGTTTAACTGAGTCACAAGGTTGCTGCCTACACTCCTGGTTTGAAGTATTGCCAGCCAATCAGATCTCAGGCATGAGATTGGGAGGGGTCGTGGATCCACCGTGGCCTCAGTTGCATATCTGAGAAATCTTTAAATTCCTCAGCAACTAATGAAAGGATTTACACCATTTAACAAAAAGAGTGCTTTCTGGAGCAAGAGCCACTGTTCTGACAAAGTTAAAGTAATTCCGTTCAGCAGTTTTGGCTGTAGCTGTGTCTAAAGTTTCCTATGGAAATTAACATGAAGAAAATGCATTTTGGGACCCTTTTTTCTCGGTCCCCACTTGACAGATCACTCCAAAACTTTCAAGACAGCAGCTGAAGTGATTTGCGTAAATTTGTGAAATCATGAATCTTCCTACAAAAGAAGACTACAAGAGTACAACGAGGTAAATATCCACCAAAACAAGGAACCTTTTTCTTAACTATATGAAGCGTTTTTTTGTTTGGTGGAAATGTCGTTATATTCCTCTACATCAAGAACTCCACACCAAAAGCAGCAAGAAATGCACTGGGGGCCACTTGTGAAGCTCTCCATCTTCCAGGCAAAAGGCAGGAAGTCCTTTGTATATTACGTAGGTGGGCATGGTCAAATGGGCAAAGCTTCCAAGTGATGTTCACATTTCCATACTTGTAGCCACTTAAAGGGAGGACACTGGGCTCTGCTCATACAAAGACAGGACACAAAAACACTAATCATAGTTACATAGAGATTGAGCTCCCATATATCAAGAAGGCATTCCACTCTACAAAGCAAGAGGTGTTTTAAATATTGAATTGCCAAAAAAGCACACTTGGTTTGGTTTTTGCCACACCAGGAGTTTGTTTAGTTTGTCCTTTACAGAAGTGGAGATTCAGCATGGGTACCTGCTATTTTTATATTTGTAAGTGCCGCCTATTGAGCTATAATTTCTGAGATATGAGCATTAGGTGCGAAAACGGCATTGGAAACTTCATCCCCCAAGACCTGGCCAGCCTTAATACAATTTCAGACCGAGGGACTCCAAACCCCCAGGGCCCTGCCTTATCTCCCTGGGTACCCTGGTCTCACCCAGGCCACCCAATGTACTGTGGGTCCACAGGGGATACTCAAGGCCCCGATGGTCCTAACCAGCTCTCCCCCTCCTGTGGGAGTCAGCATTGGTCATGCACATAAGGAACTGCTGGAAATACAGATCCCTGCATGTGAGTGCAATAGTTGTATATTTTTCCCTGCCCGCTTGCCTGCGTGCAGGCAGGAGAAAAAGAGAAGAAAACTGTACTTCCAGCAAGTGGGAGATTTTGACAGCTCAAGCTTGCTGGAACCACAGTGTTTGCTTTTGCTAGGTGGGAGCTGTCATAGTTCCCTCCCACCAAGAAAAACCAAACAGCTATGTCCTGGGGGTGCAGTGCGGCCCCCTCTCCGTGTTACATTTTATATTTAGATCTGGACAGGTAGTGACCCAGGGGTCCATGCACTCCTGCATTAATGTAAACCATAGACCAGGGGAGGTGGTGGTCCCAAAGGCATTTATAAGCCCTAGAAGGAGCCCCCAAGTGTATCCCTTCTTATTTATTAAATACACATGACCCGTGACCTAGTCAAGTCTGATGCAATATTAAAAGCAAGCTCTTGAGACTGAGCTTGCCTTTTTTTGTTTTTCACAGTGACATTTGTGAATATTGTGCAAAAATAATTGTGAATCCAAAAAATACAACTTGTTTTTCCTCGCAGTGTTCCTCTGGTAAGACAGTAACAGAGTCAGAGGATGAGAATGAGGGTTTTCCTACCCTGCCCCCTTTCCTTTTTGCTGTGTTTGTTTTTGGGACTCAGCTGGAGCCGAGAGCCTAGATTGCTGCCAAATCTTCCTGGTTAAAGTGTTGGCAGCTAATTAGAACTTTGCATATCTCTGCACAAGATTGCCGTTATTCAGAAAGGTTGAGCAATTGTAGTTGTACATATTTTGGATTTTACTTAATATCTAGCAAACTACTGAATGGATTTACATCGAATAACTGAAATTGTGATGTGCACATCTACCTTTCTGCCTAATTCATTGTAATTCTGTGAATATCTTTATGTATATATCTAAATGTATATATCTATCCACTTTGAGAGGGTCATTTTGCCTTTTAAAATATCCGGTAATATCATGTTGATGCTACCTATTGAGTGAATGTATCAACATTACATCATTATTACTCTGCATGGTTCTAAAACACAGAACGGCAATCCATGCAAATTCAAATATTCTCAATATCAATAATTCAACCAAATTATGTTATTCAATTTTGCCGTTTGCTAATGAATTATCAGCATTACATTCTATTCATGTCTGATTGAATTGAAGTGAATTAAAAATGGATGCCAATTTGCACTTTGATGTGGACAATTGTTTAGTCCTTCTTTTATGTTGTTAATTGTGTGCACTATATGTGAATGGTGGTAACAAACGTTTATTGACCCATGGGTAATGCTTCTCCAAAAAGCGTTAGTCATTTCTTGCTATATGGAATACATTTTTCCACGCTTAAGGAATTGGCCTTGGCATTGTTTTCTTGTAAAAAGAAATCAAGGAGTCAATATATACATATATATATATTACCTACTGGCAGTCGCCAGTGGAGAAGTGTGGCTCAAATGGTTAGAGCGGCAGACCCTGATGCAGAGGTCTGGCCCGGGACCAGGGTTCAATACCCTCCTTGGCGGGTCTTGCGCTCAATTTCCTTGGACCTGATAATTCTCGCCTCGGTGCCTATTCTAATCATGGGTCCCACTTTGCGACTCTGGGCAATAGCTTGCTTAATCTCCACAGCAGCCCCAAAAGTGCTGGGATGCCTGGTTTCACCCTGGGCGTGCCCAGGAGTGGACACTCACAGGGAAAACCAGGAAGGGTTCCTAAGCGGTATACAGACAGCGTCGGGACACTGCCTCAGGGAAGTAGCTGTGCGCTCTATAAATACCGGTACATTTACATTTACAGTAGGTAGTTATAGTTAGGACCTAGTTTCCTTAGGAAATCCGCAACATTCTATTTGAAATAACTTTGGCGCCGGTTGACAAATCTTTGCAAAATTTTAAAAACTGGTGGGGCGCTCCGAGCTACTCTAATCCTAAAAGTCTCGGGGTGATTCGTGAAGCTGGGGCAGAGAAAAAAGGGGGTCCCAAAACGTGTTTTCCCCATACAATTTTCCATAGGAACCGTTCATCGCGGCTACAGCCCGAACAGCTGAACGGAATTACACTAAATTTAGCAGAAAAGTAGACCTTGGTTCAAACTCGTGCCTTTTGCTTAAATGGTGTAAATTCGTTCAGTAGTTCCTGAGAAAATCAAAATCAAAATCACATATATATATCTATGGCCGCCCTGGATCCGTGCACCCAAAGCGCACCCTGCCATGCAAGAGCTGTATTCTAATTGGGTGTCAACACTCCAAATCAGGAAGTGTTGGCAGCCATCTTTCACAAGAAACCTAATAAAAAAGGCACAAAACGTGAAAAGAGGGCAGGGTAGTAACACTCTGACCCCCTAGGCCTGCAGGCCAAAAAAATGCTGTTTTTTTTTAAATCGGCAAAATCCGCGCTGGATGGGCAGATTCTGCCGATCAAAAAAAAGCGAAGCGCGGGCTCCTGGGCTTCAATGTTAATTAGCCCCTGGGGGGAGAAATCCTGGGGGAAGGTTAAAAATAAAGTGTGGGGGGGCCATCCCCCCACACTGCCCTGGGAACCGCCACCATCTGGGGCAAAGTATGAATATTTGCGGGGGCACATGGACCCCCTGCAGCCCCGGGGAAGGCAACCCCCTGGGGCTTAATAGTTTAATGTGGGGGGCCTCTAAGGCCCTCATGTGCCCCGGGGACCACCACCTCCCCAGGGGCTCGACTTTTTTAACATTGCTGAGGGGCACATAGCCTCACCTCGCAGCCCCGGGGACCACCACCCCTTGAGCTTTTTGTATTTATAAATAAATACCCTGTGTGGGGGGATCAAGCCCCCAACATGCCCCAAGGACTCCCACCTCCCTTGGGCACTAAAGATTCAAATTGAGGGGTCCGTGACGGAACACCCAGCCCCTCGGACCACCACCCCGGGAGTTTGTGAAATATGGGAGTGGGGCTAAATGGCAGCCCTCCTGGAGCCTTGATGTGGCCCTTAGTGACTGCCACCCCAAGGGCCTGCTCCTGCAGTGTCCTGGGGTGTCCAACCCCAGGACACTGTAGTTTGCTATGGCAGGGTAGAAGCCTCGCGGCTCCTGCCCTGTCATAGCAAACCGCTATGCTTTTATGAAGAGAGAGAAGGAAACCTGCTCTCTCTTCCAAGTAGCAAAGCAAATTGCTTTTCCACAGGGGGAGCTGCATCTTGTAAATGTAAATGTAAATGTCATGGTACTTATAGAGCGCACTGTCACCTGACGGTCACCTTGCGGTGTCGCCTATTTGGCTTCCTGGCGCTGATACTCATACCGCTGTGGAACCCATCCTGGCTTTCCCTGTGAGGTGTCCACTCCTGGGCACCCCCAGGGTGAAGCCAGGCATCCTTAGCGCTGTTGGGGCCGGTGTGGAGGCTAAGCTAGCTTTTGCCCTGAGTTGCAGCGTGGGGCCCGTGATTAGAATAGGCACCGAGGCGAGAATTAACAGGTCTGAGCAAATTGAGCCCGAGACCACGCCGAGGCGGGAATCGAACCCTGGTCCCTGGCCAGAACTCTGCATCAGGGTCTGCCGCTCTAACCATTGAGCCACACTCCTTAGCAGCTCCCCATGTGGAAAAGCAATGCCAGCTCCTAGAGGCAGGGAGCCGGTGGGACCGTGGGGGGATTGGGGACCACCCCCACGGTCCCCAACGGAGTGGGACAACCCCGGGGGGATGGCATCCCCGGGGCAACAAGTGGCCCAGGAAAACACTTGCCCTCTCCCCAAAATGTAAATAAATTTTTTTTTTTTTTTAAAAAGACCGGCCCAGGGCGATGGCGTCCCTGGGGCCATAAATGGCCTAAGGGGGGGCAAAGCAGCCCCCTCCTATATGTAAAATATTTTTAACAAAAGGGTCTATTCCCAGGGGGATGGGGTCCTGGGCCCAATTATGGCCTCGGGATTTAAATGAGGGGGCAGGCCCTGGGGGATGGGGTCTGCAGAGAGGTGTGCTGAGGCCATGCCCCTCTTTACACCTCTCTGCAATGCAGCACTGTGACGCTTACTGGAGGTCGCTGGCGGGCTATTTGCACTGCTGGGACCCTCAGTATTCAAGGGGAGTTAATCCCTCAACTTAAAACATGCCACGGGGTGCGTTTGAACAGTGGTGAAGGGAGGGGGCGTGCCTGAGTTCAAATGTGTGAAAACACATCCTGGGACGTGGTTTAAGTTAGGGAATTAATTCCTTGTCAATTCTGAGGGTCCCTGGGGGTTTCAGATATGTCATAGTTAGGAATTAGCATTTAAAAAACCTTAGAAATAAACTGAAAAAAACATAGGTTTTAGGGGTGTTATAGTTAGCTGGACATTTCACTCGTACAAAACCATTCAAATTCCTCTGTTGTAGTTAGTTGCACTAACTATAACTCGTGCAGCCGCAATCCACTGGTGATGATGTCACATATTACATCAAGACATGGTCAGTGACATCACTGATGACATCACTGATGACATCTCAATGGACATCACTGATAACATCATTCACGTGACAATCTGATACACCTCATCATACACTAGTATAACCTTTCATCACTCACTATAAAATTTAGAGTACCATGTTTAAATCATTGACACACCAATACAAGTTTCTAAAAACCCACTCAGTAATTCCTACATCTACACACACATCTAAACACTTACCTATAGATTCACTCATACATGCTAAGAAAGATCAATAGAACATTATTAAATATACTTATACACCTATATCGACATTACACACCAGCACACATCCCATTCACTTATGCAGTCATCCTACTCACTTATGCAAAGAATTGACCATATTTACATTTATTCAGCTACACACTGTTTCAAATAGCACTTTATTCATTCATATAGATAGTTACTTAGTGTGTTATAAAATCACTATTACAAGTATACGGCTTTCCATACAGTCACTCAGACAATCACTGAGTCTTATGTATACTTTTTTATATACAACAACTGTCACAGACACTACCTTTTATATTTCTACTTTATTGGGCATGTATTATTGAGAAATATATTTACTCATCAACACACCCATGCATTGATTCACTCGCCCAAACAACTGTTTTCACATGCAGTCTTAACCTCGTAGTACTGGACAGTCACACGCCTCCCACCCAACTACACACATATTCATTCTCTCATTCAAATACTCACTTATCTAATTAAAAACTAATATAGAGTTTCACATTGCTAGTAACCAACGTATGCAGTAGTTTACACAACAAGATACAGAGTCATACAGATATTCACATAGTTAAATCACTATCCCATATATTTAGTGTGACACTTTAAATTAGTCACTTACACAGTCAATCACAGTAGTAGTAAATCCTCCATCCAGACACTTCTACATCCACTTGGTGTTCAATGCAGATTCCTATATATATATAATAATTATATGAATAACAAACCAAACCACATTCACTGGATGATGTCATCACACCTATTGTGCGATTAGTTTCGTTTTCACGAGTTATTTCTGCGTCGCCAAACTGTGATGCAGGTTCCCTTTTCTAACATAGGATTCTTGCTTTGTCTCAACAAACAGATTCCGGAGGTGTAAGTTGTTTCATTATGGCATAGTAGATAGTTATCATTTGTGGCTATTTTTGTCAATATTTAAATATTTATATCTAGAAATAAGTGTTATTGCATGTTTTTCCCTTTTTCTCCATAACGTCAGCAGCTTGTTTTTCAGAAACAGATAGATTACAACAAACATTGCTCCTTTTCTGCCTCCTTTCAGCTAATGTATTGTGACTTTCTATATTATAATATTGACACAGTACTTCGCTTCAGAGGTGTTGGTAACCCGTCGGTGCAAACCCTAAATAGTTACAATCAACTTCACCACCTTTCAGTTGTTAGTGTGTTTTTCCCTAGGGATTATATACTGTTAATATGTATATTATAATATTAACAGTTATGCTAATCTCAGTGGACTTCATGACCCGTCATCACAAAGAGTAAAGATATAAAAGCAACGTCACCAGTCTCTGATTTTTAGTCTATTCCCCCCTTTGATCATATACTGTGAATATATATATTATAATTTTCACAGTCATGATCTCAGAGGAGTTTATGACCCGTCGTCACGAAGATCAAACTTTTTGACCTCCCGGAGAAAAGAAGCTCAGAAAATAATTACAGCTCAAAAGTATTTAGTTATGAATGTTCTGTTAAATAGATAACTTTATTTTCCTTTTCTTTTTACTGTAACAATGGTATCAATCATTGTATTGTAATAGATTGTCCTATTGGTATTGAGGAGGAATAGGAGATTTTTCAGCGCGATCTATAATACAGCTTAGAAAATATTACAACGTACTTAATCAGATATTTGTTTCAGGGAGCATATTTTAAGAAATTGCAGAAGAAAAAATATAGCTTGCATACATACTTTATTACTTTAAATATTAGATAAACCCTACATGTCTGAATGTTATTTTCTAATTTCTATTCTTCTCATTTGCGGTTCGTATTCACCTTCTCCCTAAAGAATATATAGGACCAGTTCTGTATATCATATTAGTACCATCCTATATATTCTTAAGTGAGTATGTGATTTGTTAGCGAAACAGTGCACAACCTCTACGACAGAACGTTCCTGATTCTACAGAATACAAATTTGAAAAATAATAATGCATACATTTCTATGTAATATGAAGTTACTTGTATTTAACTGTTTTTTACTTGTTTTCCTCACCTCAGATAATGTAGTGTGGGAGTGTTTGTTGTAGCACTTGTATTCTACGTTCTCTAAAAGTAACTGATGCCCTCGTACATTATCAAGAATATGGGGCAACACTTTTATAAACTATAGCAGAAAAAAGGAGGGTTTGGCCACGCTTAACTGATATTTTATGAAACTGCACTTTTAATTGTAATCCCTTTCATATATACAGCGTCAGTTTCTGAAGAAAGTTTATTTGTATTTGCTAAATAAAAACTGTTTCAAACCTAGACTGACATTTTTGCTGCGCAACCACACCTCCCCATCAGAAAAGTAAACACCGCATTATAAGTAAATAGTACTCCTGAGAAGTAGATCCCCCGCAAACTTGATTAAAAAAACACTGCAAGACACTGTAATTTTTCCCCTGGGATTTGTACACCACATGGCAATTATATAAATGGCCCTTAAAATATATTAAAAAAATGTTACCTTCATAATCCCTGTCCACCACCTTGTGACCACTGTACAGAGTTAATAGTGTCCCTTACCTCACCTCTACTACTTTCTTTTCCCATACTCCTTTGCAAGTGTGTCACAAAATCACTAACAACAGTGAACCGTTCCCACCCAATAAGGAGCAAACTTGTGCTCGCAACATTTTAGCCAATAAAATGTTCATGTTGTTCCGCAGAGGAGAAGGGAATGACTGCCAAACATTCTACTTTTAATGCTTCATAGCCAATGAACATTAAGCTTTGTAAGGTCCCGCTTGGAACACGTTACCCAATGAAATGTCTCTAATACTCCGCGAAGAGGGAAGGAATCGCTGACAACACTACTTTCAACAGTTTACAGCCAATCAACATATAGATGCCTATTAGGATGGCGGACGGACTTGCGTCCATCCGCCACCCCTGAGGTGGAGGGACCGTCCGCCATCCTGGCGGTCACATCCCGTATCTTTAACCTTGCGGCGGGTGCAGGTTGAAGCAGCACCCACCGCAAGGTTAAAAATGCATGATTTGCATTTACATGCACAACACGGCAGGCACAGCGCGGTGCCCGCCGCTTTGTGCATGTAAATGCAGGGGGGTACCATAGTACTCCCCATGTGCACCCCCACCCCCCTTCACCCATGGGGGCCCGCAAGGGGCCCCACAAGCACATTTCCACATGCTTTTCCACTGCAGAAAAGCCGCCGCGGAAAAGCATGTTCAGACACACATTCTAATTTAGCTGACGGTGTCTTGCAGACACCGCCAACATATAGTGCTCCACACCCTGTGGATCAGCGGCGGATGGACCTGTCATCTGCCGCTGTTCCCACCTCCATCCCACCGCCATCCTAATCTGGCGGTGGGTGTTTCCTGTGACCCCGGCGGTGAATCCGCATCCTCCGGGCTGGCGGTGGCTTCCACCGGCCCGGAGTATGCGGATTCACCGCCATCATAATCGACCCCTAAGTTGGGAAAGTCCTCCTTGGAGCACGTCAGCAAATCAGATGTCCCACCTATTCTGCAGAGCAGAAGTGATTGGCTCTGCTTTCATAGTTCGTACCCAACCAACATAAAGCTCAGAAAAGTCCTCCTTACAACATGTAAGCCAATTAGATGTCCTTGCTACTCTCCAGGGCAGAAGTCAATTGCAGAAAAAACTTCTACTTTCAATAGTCTGCACCCAATGAACATTAAGCTTGTTGTTGGAACACATTTGACAATTAAACCTTAAATGTGTTCCACACACACATACAGAACACACCGTCCTACATATTAATACATTTCTTGTAACAAAGTCACTCTATCCGTAACAAAAGTGAACACTGCCTAATAAATAAACATTATTCCACATTATATTAAAGAAAAGCCGCAATAAGCCACATTGTTGATTTCCCGATATAATTTCCACAGCCTACTGCACCCCCCTCCCAACATGAGTGAAGCTCCGGGACTGTGGGGTCCCCAGCAAACCCCCGCTATTATTTTTATTATATTTTCCACCGACTTCTTCTATAACTAACGGTTCCTATGGAAAACGTTTAAAACTCCAGCACAGTAACTGTTTTGATTAGCTACATAGTGTGGTGAACTTGTAACCTTTGTGCTCACTTAAGTGTTCCATGAACTGGTACTGTGGTAACTGGCAGTAAGCAGTTTGGGGGTAGGGTTGAAAGGTACTGGCTGTATATTTACCCAGAATCCTCTACATCACAGAAAGGAAAGCAAAGTAAGACAGTACACTGTGTAGCAGATTTAAAAGCCCCTTGAGCCACTTTTGTGTCGTTTTTCCCATCTTAAAAATGATGCAACAGTAACTCAATGAACTTGTAAATTTGCCCCTATGCACATTACGAGCAAAAGAAATACACAACTCATTCAATTCTTTATCAATCACAATTATAAAGTGTTGCGTCACGATTCACAATGCACTTCAATAAATACTTTGTACCTATTTAAAAAGGAGACAAGATTGTCGATATTACAAAACTTAGTGGCATATTTACAAAGACAGAGTTAAAATTGTTGCCATTTTAATGGCTGCAACCTACAACAAGAACGCCGAAAATGGACTTTAAAATCCTTCGTTATCTTACCGGAAGATTTTCTCAACATTTCTGTTTGCTATGCAACAGTGAGAGCCACCCCCCAGAGCTATAAAATAAATGGTTAGAGTGGGCTCCAAGGCCACCCCCCTGCAAAATTTGAAGTGGAAGGGCCTCAATGACCCCCCAAACCTGGGAACCACCACCCCGGGGCTTTGTGTATTGTGGGAGGGAGGCTGTGTGGCCCTTCGTCTGGAGCCCTCGAGGGCCCTGGGGACCGTCACGCCTCAAGGCCAGGTCCTGCAGTGTCTCTTGGGGCCTACCCCCGAAACACTGCTGTTTGCTATCAGAGGGCAGGAGTCTCATGGCTCCCGCCATTCCATAACAAACTTGGTTTGCATTTTGAAAGACAGAGCAGTGAAATCTGTTCTCACTTTCAAAATCCAAACCAGATTGCTTTTCCACATGCCTAGCTAGCAACAGATGTTCTATCCACAGACCAGAAAGAAAGTGGAAGAAAAACAGAAACCCAATATGACCCCGCACAACTGAAGTCCCTCCAAGCAGTCTTTAGCCAGCACATAACTTCAGTCAAAGCCAAGTACTATAACAACAGCACCAATGAAGCTATCAGTAGATGGAAAACATTATGTTAAGCAAACAAGAACTGCATGACACTCTGACTGATGCTCTTCTCCCATACTCCACAGACAAGTTCAATGCTGTAAACACTTCTTCAATGAAAAATGCATAACACCTGACAGCATTTTGAGAACACCAAACTTGCTTCTCCTCTGACACCCAGTACTCTACACTACATCCCGCAATGGACAAAGTTCAAAACACTATCTCACTGACGTCCTCAGTGCCCTCAAAACCACTGCCTACGGTGTTGTTATCTTAACCTCATCCTTCATCAAAGTCCTCTCTAGAGAAAGCCTGTCACCTCTACGTACCATCAAATTGTCACCTCAAGGTCCTGAAAGATCCCAATCACTTGTAGAATTTCTGAAGGTTATTTCTTTGCCACAGTCATATTTCATTTCTACTTGGGGCTCCAACATCTGGCTGCTCTTAACACACCTGCCTTCAAGCCACCATCTGCCTGGAGATAAAAAGAGCTAAAAATAAAGAAAGGAAAGCAACTTGATGTCTAGATATTTACACTGAGGACTTGGAATGACTTTGAAATACTCATCACAACTTCCACAATTAAGGAACGAGCTGAAGGTGCACCACTCTGTAGAATAGTTATCATGAAGTAGTGACAGCTGACTTTCGCTCTTAGCTATAAACTAACCCCCATCACGCGCTGACTGTCTGTTTGCACACAATAAATACTACTTGCTTACAATGTTTGTGGAACACGCACTGTGGAGAAATAGGTGAGGCAACAGTAATTTGTGTGTGAGATACAGTTTATAAACACCTTACTTTATATGCAACAAATACAAGTAATCAACAAAGCAACTGTTTAACAATTACGAAGTCATTAGACCCATGAACACGGAATGACGAGCCCGACATTCAGAGCTTCATTAGAAGACCATTGCAGAGTTAAATATACATGAAATATAAATAAAACCTGCAGAGAAAGAAAGTGAGGAAAACAAAAAAAAAGTGAGACAACCGGCTGGACAAAATGCAAACTGACTGGTCATGAGGAAAATTGACAAAGCCTGCAGAGGTTCCAAGAGCTCATGAGCAGAGGTTTTGTTAGAGTTTCATCCTGGTCTTTGTTGTACATCTTTGTAAGCATCAGCAACCATCTTCAAAGAGCTTTAACTGTTGGATAGTCTATGCATGGTGTCACCTTGGTGTGAGTGGTAATCCAACCAACCAAGAACCAACCCGAAATTTGTAAAACACAAACGAATCACATGTAAGAGTCTCAAGGCGCTGTGGGCCATGAGGGAGATTAAGTGAGCTATTGCCCAGAGTCACATGATGCTGAGCTGAGCTGCCTCCTGCGATCGAGCCGTGAGCCCCACACTCCGGAGTCAGCCGCCCTGCCTCTATGCCACATCTTTCCTGTGCTGTAGCTCATATAACATTTTACCCACAAATACCCATAAATGCCAACAGACCTTATTCATCGAGAAACTCCTAATTATTGAAGCCATAACTTACTTTAGTTTAGCTGTCTCGCACCTGAAATGACCTCTTTTTCTCTAGAAGTCAACAGGGAAAAACCATTAGCCTAATTTCTTTCAAAATATACAATTTCCCTGTTTTAAAATGGTGCCATGCCTGGATATCTCTCAATACATCGGCACCAGGACCTGCCATGTAAGCCCCCACTCTTGTCAGAGCACTTCTGAGATGTCAGTTGCAGCTGGGTGAGCGGCACCACTCCATCAACCGTATCATTCCACAATCAGCACCTCATCAACTGACTCCCACCAGGTGGTAATAGTGCCAACCAAGCAGCTCTTTACCAGTGAACATTACCACAGTAAGTGCCATATTCTGTCTGCAGCCAGCACTGTCTACCACTAATTTAAGGTTGCAGCAGTTAATGTATATTGGTAAAAGCAGGGTGATGGCAGAAAGAGGCCATGGATTGCCATGAATTTAAATGATGCGTAGAATGAGCAGACTACGAGGCATTGCAAATCCAGCACCTTTCACCACAGCAATGCTTCTTCCTTTACCTTATGGTGTAGTAACTCTATAGAACTATTCACAAACTCCATGTTTAGTACATTTAGTAGGGTGACAGTAATTCTACTCATATACTACAAATTGCTTCATAAACCTCTGTGGAGGTTTGCAACTCTGCCTTTCCTATCTTTAATGCACAGTGATCTCTGGACACATACGCATGCATGTTAGCAGTAAATGGGAAATTGATGGGTGTTGGACCTGGCCTCGTGGCGTGGTTCCCCCCGTTCCCCAGCACCCCGTTAGCATAGCCCTGCACTCAGAAACCCCTGGTCGTCCCGTTCCCTGTACGCCCAAACTCCCTACACGACCCCACCAACCGACGACCAGCCCCACATTCCACCGTCCTCCTTCCTGGCCCCAGGCACCCCGAACCTGCATCACCCCACAGGGCCCCGACAGCCATTTTCCCATCCCGAGGTCCATGACTCCCTGGGCCTTGCCTGACCCCGGCACCAGCAAAACTTAGGCTCCAGACGCGCCAGTCCCGGCTGGGGGGTAAAGGGCTCCCCGAGTGAGATAAGACAGGGAGTTGCGATTGCACCTCCGGCCTCCCCTGTGAGACTGGTTTCTCTCACACCTCTGGCCTTCCCATGTGGGCCGGTTTTGATCGCACCTCTGGCCTCCCTGAGAGCTGGCTCCAGACCCTGCTGGGTGTCTGGGAATTCCCGGACGCATCTTCAAAGGGATCAAAGGGCCAACCACCGGACCTCTCCAACGACAGCCCCCGAGGAATGAGACCTCCACCTGCAAGGGTCCGGACATCAAAGGGCCACTGGACTATATCAAGGGCCGCCCAACAACTAGCGGGCAGTTGTATCCTGGACAAGAGAGCCCTGCTGATCTGATCGCGGCTTACCCTTGGGGAAAACTGAACCTTCGAACTCTTCAAGTCCTGCTAACGCTGTCGCGGCTCATCCTCGTAAGGACGGAACTGGAACCTCGGAGCCCTGCTGACGTCATCACGGCTCATCCTCGCAACGACGGAACTAGAACATCGGAGCCCTGCTGACCTCATTGCTGCTCGATCTTGAACACTAAAGACCTTCGTGGAACATCCTGAGCCCTGCTGACGTGGTCGCGGCTCCTCAAGAAGTGACCTCCGGATACAGTCCTGCCGACCTCGTCGCAGCTCGAGGAATACTCTGGTCCAGCTGGACCATCGACGCTACCAACACGACCTCAGTACGATCATCATCTTTACGTATCCCCCGGCTCGAGGATTGAGAGCGGTGCGCAGGGTACGCTTCATACTGGCCTAAAGAATGAGACTGTCCCGCTTCCCCCTTCCCGAATTCCTGAGACTTTACGATCCCTCAATCGCTTGTAAATAAGAGTGCTGATTCCTTTTTACTGTTGATAAAGAACTTGCTTATTGAAATTTACGGTGTGGTGTCCATTCGTAAGGGTGGTGTGAGCTCAGTGTTTACGATCCTAGAACTCGAAGTCCTCCCCGGTGAGGACCTCACGTTAAGACTCAGCATTATTTGTGGGAGAGGTGGGTCACGGAGTGGTCGGGAGAGCATAGCCTGGCCCACTGGGATCGCCCCTTCTAACAATGGGGAATAACTGGAAAATGGGGGTAACCCTCCTCTAAAGGGCAGGACTAAGCGAGAAGTAAGGCAAGGTCAGGAGGGGGCTTAAGAAGGCTTTATGGAGGGACATGCATCCACCCACAAAAAAGTACATCTGTTGCAATTCGCAAACTGCACTCCAAAACGTATTACAGTAAAAAAAAAAAAAACTATTAATCAATCAATCAATCAATCAAAGCATTTGTATAGCGCACTACTCACGCGGATGGTCTCAAGGCGCTTGAGGTAGGGGGTCTGCTTCTGCTCGAACAGCCAGGTCTTGAGTTGCTTCCTGAAGACGAGGTGGTCCTGGGTCAGGTGGAGGTGGGTGGGGAGGGAGTTCCATGTCTTGGCGGCCAGGTAGGAGAAGGATCTTCCTTCTGTGGTGGCTCTTCGGATAAGGGGGACTGCGGCGAGGGCGTGGCTGGTCGATCCAAGCTGGCGGGTGGGAGTGTAGAAGTTCAGTCGGTCGTTGAGGTATCTTGGGCCTTGATTGTGGAGAGCTTTGTGTGCGTGGGTGAGGAGTCGGAACGTGATTCTCTTGTTGACGGGGAGCCAGTGCAGGTTCCTCAGGTGTGCCGAGATGTCGCTGTGCCGGGGGATGTCCAGGATGAGTCGTGCTGAGGCGTTCTGAATGCCCTGGAGTCTTTTCTGGAGTTTTGTAGTGGTTCCGGCGTAGAGGGAGTTTCCGTAGTCCAGTCGGCTGGTGACGAGGGCCTGGGTGACTGTCTTCCTGGTTTCGGTGGGGATCCACCGGTAGATCTTGCATGCGTAGGATGTTGAAGCATGATGAGGAGACGGCTTTGGCTTGTCTGGTCATGGAGAGGGAGGAGTTCAGGATGAAGCCCAGGTTGCGTGCGTGGTCTGTTGGTTTGGGTGCGTTGCCCAGGGCAAGGGGCCACCAGGAGTCGTCCCAGGCGGAGGGCAACGATCCCAGGATGAGGACTTCCGTCTTATCTGAGTTAAGTTTCAGGCGGCTGTTCATCATCCACTCGGCTACGTCTTTCATCCCTTCGTGTAGGATGGTTCTGGCGGTGGCGGGGTCGTTGGTGAGGGAGAGGATGAGCTGGGTGTCGTCGGCGTAGGAGATGATATTGAGGTTGTGTTGGCGTGCGATGGCCGCGAGGGGGCTCATGTAGATGTTGAACAGCGTGGGGCTAAGTGATGATCCTTGTGGTATGCCGCAGATGACTTCGGTGGCTTCTGATCTGAATGGGGGAGGTGGACTCTCGGTGTCCTTCCGGTGAGGAAGGAGGTGATCCATTCCAGTGCCTTTTCCTGGATTCCGATGTTGCTGAGGCGCTGTACTAGGGTGCGGTGGCAGACCGCGTCGAACGCCGCAAAGAGGTCCAGGAGGATGAGGGCCACTGTTTCTCCGTTGTCGAGCAGGGTTCGGATGTCGTCAGTGGCTGCGATGATGGCGGTCTCGGTACTGTGGTTGGCCCGGAAGCCGGACTGCGAGTGGTGGAGGGATCCATTTGTCTCAAGGAAAGCGGCCAGCTGTCTGTTGACGGTCTTCTCGATGACTTTGGCAGGAAACGGGAGGAGCGAGATGGGGCGGTAGTTTTTGGGTTGGTGGGGTCTGTTGATGGTTTCTTCAGCAGGGCGCTGAGTTCGATGTGCTTCCAGCTCTCAGGGAAGGTTGCGATGTCAAAGGAGTCGTTGATGATGTCCTGTAGATGGGGTGCGATGACGGAGGTGGCCTTGTTGAAGACTTGGTGAGGGCAGGGGTCGGTTGGTGATCCGGAAGGATGGAGTTCATCGTGCGGATGGTGTCTTCGGTGTTGATCGGGGTCCAGGCGCGGAGGGTTGTGGTGGGGGGAGATGGAGTGGTTGTAGGGTGCGTCGGCTGTGTGCTGAAGCTGTTGTGTATGTCTGCGATCTTGCTGTGGAAGAACGAGGCGAGCGAGTTGCAGAGGTCTTGCAAGAGCTCTTTGACGATGTTGAAGAGTTCCTTGCTGTTGTGGGCGTTGTTGTCCAGTCGTTCCTTGAATGCGTTTTTTTTGGTGGCGTGGATCAGTTGGTGGTGTTCTCGAGTGGCGAGCTTGAGGGTGGTCATGTTGTCTGGTGTCGGGTCTCTGCGCCAGGCTTTCTCGAGGGCTCGGCAGTTCTTCTTGGAGCTCTTGAGTTCGTCGGTAAACCAGGATGCTTTCTTGGTGCCGGGTCTGCTGGGAGGGGTCTTCAGTGGAGCGAGGTCGTCTGCGCAGTTGCTGATCCACCTCGTGAGGTTGTTGGCGGCTTGGTTGGGGTTCGCTGAGCTGGCGGGAGGGTTCTGGCTCAGGGATGCTGCGAGCTGGTCGGCTGTGATCTTGTTCCATCTTCTGCGGGGGACCTGTTGCTGGTGGTGGTGGAGCATGGTCCTTCTGAAGCTGAAGTGGACGCAGCTGTGATCTGTCCAGTGGAGTCCGGTGGCGTGGCTGAAGGAGATGTCCTTGCTGGAGGAGAAGACGGGGTCTAGCGTTTGGCCGGCGTAGTGGGTGGTCACCAGTTGCTTGAGTCCGAGGTTGGCGAGGTTGTCTAGCTGGGTGTTGGTGTTGAAGTTGTTGTTGTTCTCCATGTGGTAGTTGAGGTCCCCGAGGAGGATGTAGTCAGCGGAGGGGAGGGCGTGTGGGCTGATGAAGTCGGCGATGTCTTCGCTGAATTGAGTGAGTGGTCCCGGGGGTCTGTAGATGAGGGTGCCTCTGATGGTTGTCTTGGGGTCGGTGTGGATCTGGAAGTGCAGGTGTTTGGCGGCTGTGAGGGTGTCGTCGGAGTTGGTTGTGAGGCGGATGGTATCCCAGCTCAGAATTTTTATTCAGTCCAGCCCGTCACGAAAATATTAGAGGCAGGGTTTTAAAATTAAAACTCATGTGAAATAATGTTAACTAAAATGTTTACTATTCGCGATACATAACAAAAAGATATCTTTTTTAACTTGAGTTGGATTTTTTTATGTGAACATCTGAAAAAATATTTTATTTTAATGTAATATATTCAAAATATATATTTGTTTATTTTACAATTAAATTGACAACATTAATTAACATGAGCATATAACATAAACATGTTTTTGCTGTTATTTGTGATATCTCATCATATCTTGGAAATTAAAATGTCATCTTTGATTTGAGTGGTGTAAAACTAAAAGTCTCAGAATTTCTCCTAGGTCGTAAAGTATTGGTCTGTTCACTATGCTTCCCTTTTAGATCAGTTATGGAGCAGTGCACGATGCCCTGAGTGACAAAGTCCAGTTCCCATCTGTTCTACGCACCGTTCCACCCATGAGACCTCAGGCTACGGCATTAGCACTGTTAGTGAAGCACTTTGGTTGGACTTGGATAGGACTAATAACTGAAGATGTTGACATCTACTACATGTGGGGCAACGATCTTGGGGAAGATTTGAAGAGCGTGGGAGTCTGCTTCTCATTCTGGGAAAAAATCCAGGACAAGTTAACAATGGAAAAGTTGAGGAGCATCGCCGAAAGCATACGGATCTCCACTGCCAGGGTTATCATCTGCGATTGTTATGAGATGGAAATTAGACCTCTTCTGCAAGAGTTGAGTGACCTGAACATAACTGATAGAATGTGGATTTTCACAACTAGTGTAACAATAACTCTAGATTATTTCCCATGGCCCTCTTTGCGATTAATGAATGGTTCCCTGGCAATGGTGCTCCATTCCTCTGACATGCCCGGATTCAAGCCTTTCCTAGAGAGCCTTCACCCCTCTAGGTTTCCAGAAGATATTTTCATCCATTCCTTCTGGGAGGCAGCCTTTGGGTGTAAGTGGTCAAACAATGCCAGCTCTTCAGGGCCAGTGGACGCTATGGAAGGGGAGCTGCAGTGCACTGGCACAGAGGTGCTTGAAGACCTGGAGTCAATGTTTACATTGTCTGAAATGAGTTACACTTATCACACCTACCTGGCAGCGTATGCCCTGGCACAAGCTCTGCAGGACCTGATGTCATGCAGAACTGAGATGGGGCCCTTCCAGAACCATAGATGTCTTGACGTACAACATCTAAAGTCATGGCAGGTAGGAGATATTTTTTGTTGTTTTTTGTTCATTGTGAAACTACTATGGCTGCATTAGAGTGCCTGAAAACTGCTCTAACAACATCATCATTCCAGGTATTTTTCCTTATTTGAGAAGAACTTGATGATTAGTGTCTCAAACATGTTTAAATGTGAAGAATTACCAAAGTGTCTCAGTGTGGTGTTATGGTCAAACAGACATAAGCTCTCCATTTTCATTTGAAATAGTAAAAAGCCTCTGTAACTGCCCAAAAACATCCACTTTGAAATGAGGGCATTGCAAGAAGAAACATTGAAGCGTAGAACTCCTGGAGCTCAATATCCAGAAATGACCTAGTAAAGAACCTCTCTCCTGAATGATACATGGACTTGGGCTGGATACACTGCCTGTGAAATTCATAAGTCTGTTGTGACATGAACCCTTACACCATTTCTCTTTAGGGCAGAGTGTTCTTTCACAAGAATGATTCTCCCAGAAAGCAAAGGTGGACAAGGGAAGTGTGGGGAAGCAACATCTCAAATTACAGCCTCAAAGCATCCAATCACACAAGCAGGGAAGACCTACTAAGAATTAGGGTTATGTGAAATACCTAGGAAAGGAGGTCACACATCAGAATTAAGGCTCGGGGGAATAACAAAACTTGACCTGCTCTGCAGGGGCTGGGCTAGTTGGAAGATAGGCCAGTCAAAACTTTAAAGAATTGGACCCAGATGTGTGGGCTTTTGGTACCGTGCTGCTCTGGTCCACATCAGAAGGAAAGGGCAGGAATGCTCTGTATCTATGCAATACAGCTCATGCCTGTCTTTTCCTGCTGTGCTGGTGCCGTTGTGTCTGCCTGTCCCTAGCGCCAGCGGAGGGCATACTTGCATCATACCGCAGGATTGTTTTTTGTGCAGGAAGGGAGGCTTTTTCTTCTATCCATGTGTGCTGCAGAATGAAAGATGAACAACTTGGAGAAATACATATAATTGACCGTGTTGAGCCTCCCCTGGGAGGCATAAGGTTTTGGCACATCCCCAGGTTTACTGACTCTTGTAGATCTGTGGATGCATCGAAATCCATGGGTGTTTAATGGGAACACCAACAGCGACGCCCGTGGAACGCCTCCCTTGCACAGAGTAAGGCAACACAGGAATCTGAGCTGTCTTGCCTTACTATGTATATTTGAGGCCAATTAAAGGCAATGTGGCTGTGCGTGGCATCATAGATAATATTGAAAGGTTTGCACTGCTGCTGCATCACTACATGTAACACAACCGCATCGCAAGCCTCTTACAAATATGAACCTTGAAACATTAGACCTATAACTGCAGACCCCTGCTCTACCCACTTCCAGGGCTTGAGGTAAGTTTTGTATCATTGGTACCAGGTTCCTACATACAACCATTAGGTGATTTGGCTTTTCAATTGTGCTCACAAACATAAGTTGTTTCCTTATCTTTGATTTTTTCCTACAGTTTAGTTCCCTCAGCATGCCCAGTCCCTGACCTCTTATCAGTCTGTTCTGTTGTGTTGTGCCTTGTTTCTATTAATTTACTCCTCACATCTGGACTGGTGTGCCATGAGCAGCATCCTAAAGTGCTGGTTTACCGCCCAGCTCATGCTTGTTAAAGACACACCTGTTATTGAGGTCAGTAAGTCTACTGTGTGTATATTTTTTATGTGGTGCCCTTATCTATTGCATTATATTTACCTGTTCCTTTCTGTCATACCCCTCGGTACACAGGACGGCATGCAGGGACCAAGACTGGGATACTGAGGGAGGGAGGAAGCAGATGAACTCTGTTAGGAATAGGGTTCTCTACTTGGCAATGGTTTTCAACTTTGTCCAAGTAGAGACCCTTCTTCCTAGTCAGGCTAAGGGGGATACATATCTAAAGTAACTCCTACTCACACCTTGATCGCTTGTAATGAGCAAACAGGCTTATCTCAGAGGCAGTGTGTTAAGCATTTGCACATAACCAACAGTAACACAGTAAAACACCTCGAACGGACACCACACCAGTTTAGAAAAATATACAATACTTTAATATTCAAAATATGACCAGACGATAAAAATCTAACATACAACATTTGAAAAAATAAACTTTGTAAGAATGACTTTAAAATGCAGTTCATTGAAGTCAGTAGCTCTGTCCAAGTCTATTTCAGTGCTGAAAACAACAGAATCCAACAGTTCCATCTGAACGTGTTGTTGTGGTGTCATCAGACTCTTCAACAGTACCTCTTTGTTGCGGCCGATACGTTGGTACAGGCTGGTCATGGCAATCATTCCAGTTACAATATGAAGCATAGTGGTGCCGCATGCGGTACCCTCACAGCGCGGTGCGGTCAGCGGCTCGGTGGTAGTCATCGAGTGGCACGGGTGAGACAAGAGCTGCGATGCAGAGTGAAGGCAGTGCTCATTGCGATGCTGATTGATCACGGTGTAGGCGACAGAGCTGGTTTGAGGGAATTGGCATCTGTTGGTCCAGACTGCAGTGTGGTATGGGAGATGGCGGTCATCGTCATTGGTGAGACCAGGGTTGTGGTACGAGATGTGGCAGTGCCCTCTGCGGTGCCATAAAGGACACAGAGCCAGCGACTGTTGGTGTCCCCTCTCTGTGGCAACTGAAATCATGGTTCTAGAGGCAGTACTCAGTGGTCAGTGAAGTCTTTGACAATCCCTGAAACTTGAGAACAGGAGGTAAGCTCTACTTCAAGCCCTTGGAGATACTCAGCACAAGTAAAGAAAGTTCAGTCCAGTCCTTTCACTACCCAAGGCAGCAACTGCAGTGACAGTGCGCTTCCTGGTAGCTCTTCCAGCTCTACTCCTTGGCAGGTTCCTTGATTCCAACAAGTTCCCTGCAGGCTTTTATCTCCCTTTGACTTCCAACAGGTGGAAAGCTATTCTTCCAGCCCTTGAAGAAAATTCTAACAGAAGTATGATGAAACAGCAGGTCACGGTAGCAGAGCATGCAGCAACGTGGCAGGTCCTCCTGGCAGCTTTTCCAGCTCTTCTTCAAGGACAATCCCTTAGTTCAGCAGTAATCTAAAGTTCTGGCATCTCTGCCCCTATATGTATTCTCCGTTTCTCTTTGTTCTTTTTGCCAGAGAGTGTCTCTGCTCAGCCCAAACCAGTTCTGTCCTCTCTGGTCCTGCTTCCTGGCAGAAGGTGGAGAGAGCATTGTGCATTGGTGGCAGGCCCTATTCAGGTACACGGGCAATCTCCTCCCACCACTCTAAATGTAGACCAGGCCTTTTCAGGTGCTAGTAAAAACTCCTCTCACTACTCTGAATGCAGACCCACTCTACTCAGCCCAGCCCTGACTCATCCAGGAAAGGCAGGACACACCTTGACCCCCCAGTGGCTATATATTGTAAATGCACATCACCAGCCCCTGTCACTCCAAAGCCAGACAGTCAATCCACAACCCAGCAGAGACACACAGTATGGCTAAGCAAGGAAATACCCACTTTCTAAAAGTAGTATATTGAAATACAGAACATAACAATCATCTTTACTAAACTATGTTGTTATATTCTGTACTTGGTATGCCCCGTCACCCCACTCCCTCCTTCCCTGCTGGTATACGCCTACCTGTGATGTACAGAACATTCCACAGCTGACTCAAGCTGACTGGAACCTGTGATGGTGAAAGGTACGAATGAAGAAGAGTCTACAAGTCATCCTGCCTTTTCTGCTTCTCTATAACACTGGCAATGGACAACCGTGTGGGGACAGTTCACCATCAGCCCCAATACGTAATCCAGTTACAGCTGATACTCGGAAGCATTACAGAGAATAAGTGAGTTTTCTTGTCTTACCTGGAACTGCTGCTTCCACTTGGATAATTACTGCATCAAGTTGTTTACTGCTTGCTTCGGAGTGAGTATGTATACTGTGATCTTCAGGCTAATGATGGTGAAGAAGTATCACGAAAATTGCGGTGTTGAACGACTAGTAAAGCTCCTTTCACGTCATCTGTGTGGCATGGTACTGAAGTGTCCCTTGTTGTGGATGTGAGGAGTTGAGTTACCCCGTGCGACAAGGATAGTGGGGAGAGCACTGTGAGTGCACAGTGGATGAGGAAGCGCCTGTGGTGTACCTACAGGGCACGTGACCTTATCTACTGCCGCTGTGTGGAACTGAGAGGAGCGGAGGTCGCGCGGCAAAGCTTCCTCACAAGACCAGCAGGCCCCAGTGACTTCACTCATCGGCTACGTTGTTTCATCTTCAAAGACCATGATTTCCTGGGGCATGACACCATCAGGCTGTGCCCCGCTGTGTTGGACTTAGCGTGTTTACTGTTGTTTTATTTTTCTGCACAGTGTCTTCCAAATTGACATAGCTCTACAAGGCAGGAATGAACATGGTCACTTCAAATATGTCCCAACCACCTCCTTTCCTCAACGAAGTGGGAGAGCCCCATTTACAGTGGAAACAATGGTTTGGACTAATGGAGTCTTACTTCTTTGCAATAGGAGGGGAAAAATTATCTTCTCTGCGCAAACTACATACTCTACTTCATAATTTAAGTATTGAGGGCCCAAAAATTTATGACAACATTACAGCATCTGCAGAAGCAGAGAATGATAGCGATGATGATGAAAATGTGTACTTGGTTGCAGTTAACAGACTAGAAAAGCATTTTGGTAAAACTATTAATGTGGTATTGGAAATGCATAAATTATTTTCGGAAGTACAGGGCAAGAATGAGAAAGTTAAAACGTACATAGCGGCTTTGAAAGGTTTAGCTGACACATGCGAGTTTGAGAGATCAGATGGTAAGGTGCACAAACATATAGGAGAGGCTATTAGTTGCTATTAGGGGGGAGGAGTTGGCCTAACGGCTAGGGCGCTCGACCTCGGTCATGGGGATCTGGGTTTGAGTCTCGGTAATGATGGCAAAACCTCCTGTGATTCAGGGAAAATCACTTAATCTCCCCGTGCCTAAAATGAATGTGTGTCCTCATGTAACGTAACTGGTGCTATATAAAGCGTTCTGATACCCGATTCGGTTCGAGTCTAGTTCGCGCTATATAAAACTCTGCAAAAAAAAAAAAAAACAGATCCTAAACAGGCTATAGAGATAGCTTGGCGATTGAGCATACTGCAGATTGCATGGCAGCAATGAAGGAGGATTGGGACAAACATGCTTAGGTTAAGGCTGAGGTTAATGCTATAGGTAATTAGGAGGTCAGCAAAGAGAGCAAAAGTAAACTGCCAAGCGTTCTTCCAGCGGGCACCAAACTGAAGGGTTACCGGTGTGGTCATTTAGCCAATTATGTAGGGTGTCAAGTGAGATCAGGCACATGTCACAAGTGTAGTAGAAGGGGGCATTTGGATAGGGTTTGCTGAGATCAATGTTCAAAAGCAGAACTTCCCCAAGAAACCAAACATGTATATCAACTCAACGATACTGACAAAAATGCTGAATTTCCTTTGTGTACTGTCACTTTAGACAAGAGAGAGGTCACTGTTTTTGCGGATTCTTGCTCACCCTATACTTTTGTGCAAGCTGAGGAATTCTCAAAAATGTTTCCCGTATGACAACAGGACATACAACCTTCGGACATCCATCCAGGGGAGGTACAATGGTGACCCCATACCCTTGATAAGTATGACAACCAACACCATAGGATTTAAAGGGAGAAGCACAGTTGGCAAAATATATATCACGCAGAAAGGATCCAATTTATTGGGTGCAAACCACCAAAGAGAACTGGGTATTAAGTTAGACCACAACAGTCTTGATGAAGTTCTATTAGTATATCCGTCAGTAGGGGGCGCTGAAGTTTACAACGATTTTCCTAAGGTATTTACAGATAACTTAGGCCTGTTAAAAAACTACCAACACTCCATGAAGCTCAAAACCAATGCTTGACCAGTGACCCACTAAGTCAGGCCCATACCACACATGATGCAAGCACCCCTAGGAGCTGAGTTGGATAGGCTGTTGTCACAAGGGTTTATTGAACCAATAGAAAGCTCAAAATGAGTTGCCCCCATAGCTCTTAGCAATAAATTGGCCAGCAAGGAAACCCGGTTATGTGTTGACTTGAGAGATTTGAATGAGAACAGTTGGGTGGATAGGCATCCCTTGCCCCGGATACATGAAGTTCTTACCCTCATCAAAGGTGCAAATTGTTTTAGTATGTTAGACCTATCATCGGCTTACCACCAAGTGGAGCTGCACCCATACTACTGTCCTTAAGCCTCATTTATAACTCCTCTTGGGGCATTACAATACATTTGCATGCCCTTTGGGTTGGCCTCAGCAGCTGCTGCCTTCCAAAGGCTCATGCAACATGTATTGAAGGACCTCCCATGTACGCTATCCTTCTAGGACAATATTCCTATTTATGGAAAAGATTTGGACGAGCACAACACCATTCTGAGAAATGTACTAATTGAACGTAAGGTAGCAGGTATAATCTTAAAAAAAGAAAAGTGTTGTATAGGACACTCTATTTCTCAAGATGGAATAAAGCCCAAGGTATACTTGGTTGAGGCTATTCCGGGCACTGCATGGCTCCCACATGTGCTGAAGATCTTAAATCATTCCTGGGTTTATTTTAGTACTATGCTAAGTTTGTCTGTAACAATGCTAATATATTGGAGCCATTGAGAACATTGCTACAAGCAAGGACCCCTTTTGTGTGGAATGAAGAGTGTCAGTCAGCATTCGTCACAGTGAAGGAGAGCATTGCCACAGCCCCATCATTGGGAACATTTTATCCCACCAACACCACTGTGCTGTGTCATGGTGGACTACCACACTTGTTGGGTAGTTTACAAGTGTGAACACCAGATAGACACCAACGTACTGATGTATTTGATTACGGATGTTTTCTTCATTGAAGGTATCCCTGACATCCTGGAACTGATAACGGTGTACAATTTACATCAGAAAGCATGAGAGAGTTTCTTTCAGAAATCAGTATTACCCACCATAAAACAGCACTATATTGTCCCCAGGCCAACGGGTCGCTGGAACGTATGAACCGAATAGTGAAAGAATGTCTGCAGCGAGGTCTTTGGAATCTCTGTAAAAGAAGCTTTACAAGCTACATGTTTGACCTATTGCTCAACCCCTAATTCAGTCACTGGGGTTTCCCCTTTCAGCTCCTTGAAGGGAAGAGTCCCCAGAATCTCACCTCCTTGGAAAAGGTCATAACCCTGTAGAGTAAACCAGGATGAGATTGACAAAAGAGTAAGTGTTCATCAGTCTAAATATAAAAGCAGGTATGATGAGATACAACTTGTTAAACCATGGACTTTCAGAGAGGGCTATTGGGTTTGTATAGACCTACCAACACCATGGGGAAGGGAGGCTACAAGCTTCTCAGAACCCTTGAGGATAACTAAAGTGAGCAGAAATGTAATTCAACTTGCTTATGGTCAAACTTGGGCATGGTCAAAATTGTCCCTCAGTGGCATGGTGTTGTTCCTCAGGTTGTTGCTCAAGGGGATGAGAGGAACTTTGCTGCTCCTAGAAGATCACTAAGGTCTAGGTCCGCACCTAGATAGACTAAAGACTACTATAATGTATAATTGTCTTGTTCTAATGCTACATTCTCTTGTGTGGTAATAGTTATCTAAATATCCAAGGTCGTGCCCTGACTGCCTTGGTCCCCCTCTCCATCCTTCCTTCCTCCCTTCTTCCCATCCCCATGTAAGGAGATGTGCTGTAATCTGCATTTAGTATGCCCCACCACCCCTCTCCCTCCTACCCTTTCACATTGGTCCCTGTGAGTGACAGAGTGAGTTACACATTGACAAGTTCCCAATTACAGGTTGTAAGAGAGATGTTAAATCATAATATAAAAACATAAAAAGAACAAAGGGAAGAATGTTGTAAGTATTCTAAATGTTAGTGTCAAAAATTATGAGTGTCATGTGATATCAATATATAAAAATCAAATAAAGCAAGGAACAGGGTGGCATACCATAATGAAATTGAAAGTCCTCATGAGAGCAACTATGTACATGCTCATGCTATCAAACACATCATCATGAGGTCTGGGTGGTGTACTCCGATCCGCTCAAAAAGTTTGCAGAGTTTTTCACACTCCGCATTACGCGGAGCCCGTGGATTCCCAAAAACTCCACTTGGCGGAGCTGAGTTTTTCCCTCGCTCGAGTTCGTCAACGTAAAGTTGGAAAGCGAGGATAATCTAAATCCCGGCAAAGTTTTTCCTCATTCCCGACTGTCCACTTCAATTTCTCAACTCGGGCAGTCAGATTTCTCATTATGAGTAGTCGCGTATGCTTGTGACCGCTTGCGTTGAGAAACCATCTGTTCGCTTTGAGAAAGCTGCTGCTTGAGTAAAAATCTACTCAAACAGCACAAAGGGAAGCAGCTCCCGCTTGCGCTGTGCATGGTGCCGTTCATGATGATTGCACAGTGCGGACAAACATCTGGCACTGAAAATCATTGCAAACAGAATTTATCTAAAGCACTACGCCACTCGCGAAGCTTCGCGTAGCGCAGCAGAGTTTTTTTACACTTTGTGAAGTTTCACGTAGCGGAACTCCGCAAACTCCACCCAGGATTATTCATCATCCCCTCCACTGAAAAAAAACTTCAGTAGGCCTACGCAATCTTTAAAGCTACTGACATATCTCAGGGGCATTGCAAATGTACTTGAAACAATTGTCTGTCAACTTTTTCTACAACTGGAATCAAATGGCCTTTTAGGAGACTTTTAACAAGACTCCAGACATCTCAAGCATCAATAATGTATGCAGTAAGAACTATTCAATTGCTGGGACCAATGCATAATTTAATGTTAGTAAACAGTATTTTTCCAGGTTCCCCCTGCGAGAAGCCAGATCAGTATAAGGTGTTCACTTATGTAAGTGTAGCACCCTGAAATAACCCGGGCAAACCCTATGGTGATTTATGGGGCTTACATAACCATGGAAAGCTCTTTAAGCTGTGGAGAGCAGCCTTCAGGGTTAATCTAGATGGAGTGCAAAGCAGCTCGGTTTTCTGTTATATAAACTATTAGTGTAGGCTAAATGAAAAAGAACCACATAGTGTACATATAAAAATAGATATGTATTACAATCACTCACTAACACATTATGATATCTCCTACCTGATGATATTATCTCAATGTACACAATACTTCAAACATAGAACAGCAACTAGAATCAATAAACATTGGTCCCCTGGAGGAGAGCTGACCATATGTCAAAATAGTAGTATGTGAATCATGATCTATGTCGAGACAGGACCCAAGAGACGTAGAAGAGTCGGGGACCCGAGAAACCACCCCAGGCAAGCGTCTAAGAGACCCACAAAGGTCATGTGTAAAGAGAATACTCTATGTGTACTCAATACTACTCAATCGGTACATTGCAGTTGCAGACTTACCATCGGAGGTCAAAAAGACTCGATTGAGACCCACATGTGAGTTCGAGTCAAAGAGTATCTGAAAGCAGAGGGGACATAGTCTATGTCACTCTGGTGTCACCAGGAAGCACAGAAGACAAAGGCCCCTCAAGTTTAAGTATGCAGGTAAAAAGGTGATGAGGAGCTTCCAGCACTGTGGCACTGAGTCGGTTGCTCTGCCAAACTTCTGAGGCATTGAATACAACAGAGTCCATCCGTTCCAACCAAACGCATTGGTGCTGATCAGTTCTAGCAGGGACAGACTCTTTGATAGAAACTTTCAATGTATCTGACTCTATTGGCATGAGTCGGTCGAGACAACCGGACCGATTGCCGTGTGGTGAAGTGATGCAATGAAGTGGTGAACAGGGGTTCAGTTGTAGAGACCCCGATGAGGGATACTGGCCTCAATTTGATGAAAGGACAGCTCAGGCCTTGCAGTAGAAGAGAACTACCTCCTGTGTTTCTGAGCCTTGTGGAGTCCGTGGGAGATCAGGATCGGCAAACCGTTCAGTTGTGTTGTGGTGCCTATGGATTCACGGTAGTGACTCCTTCACTCTAAGGGAGATTCCTTCCATTGTCTTTGATGTCCACAGGCCAGGGAAGACCTATACTGAGCACGGACATAGACGTTTCAGGAAGCTTGCCGATCGAGAAGGTCAGGACTAGCAGGAAACCTATTGTCCTACCTTCCCCTGCTCTGGCTTGGCTCAGCAGCAGGAGGGCAGAATCGTGTATGTGGTCGGCAGCAGCCCTAAGTTGCTGTTAGGCTCTATAAAATTGATCCCAGGAGTAAGGAGGGCTCCTTGTAGGGACCCCACTTTGGATGTAATCATACCTCCAACACCGGATACAGTGTTGGGGTATGATTCTAACATGTTTGATACCAAACATGCCCAGGTTAGTTCCAGCCAATTTAGAGATGGTAGCCGAGTAATAAACTTCGCCCCTATAAATTGTCAGAGCTGATTCACTTACAAAACCTGGAGTATTGACTCTGGGTTTTGTAGGGGTGGTCTGATCATGCACGGCCACCCTCACACACAGAATCAAGCACTCTGCCTTCAGGACTGAAGGCCTGCTAGAAGGGTAACATATAGGTTTGCACCAATTCACACTGGCTGCAATAGCAGACATGAAGTCATAGTTTGGAGGGTACCCTATGGTTGGCATAACATATGCTGCAGCCCATGGTGGACCACTGGTGTACCTAGGCTCTAGGCACCTTAGTACCATATACTAGGATACACCAGCAGTCAATTATGAATGTACCAAGGTACTCAGAATAACCAATTTAGGGAGGAATCACAGTGACTGGGGTCCTGATTAGCTGAATCCTGGTCAGACTAGTCAGGAAACAGTATGACACCAACAAAAAGTGGGGGTAACCATGAAAGCAGATCCTACTTTCCTATACTCCCCACATATGTTCTCCAATGTTGATTTTCACTCTGAAGTGCACTGACGCCTGCTGGGCCTATTTACGGAGCTGCAGTATGGGGCATAAAAGCGAAAGACACACAATTGATGGA
The DNA here is from genome assembly GCF_964261635.1 of Lissotriton helveticus. Classification (NCBI taxonomy): domain Eukaryota; kingdom Metazoa; phylum Chordata; class Amphibia; order Caudata; family Salamandridae; genus Lissotriton; species Lissotriton helveticus. The sequence continues at coordinate 145,456,117 of NC_136064.1, read as the reverse complement.
CGGAATGTATAACAAATCAAAACATTCTTCCCCAGTCAAGAGATCTGGGTTAAATCCATCATTCTTTTGCTCATCAAAACACCACAGTTTAGACCTGGCTATATGCAAAAAAAGTATTGCCCTTGTGCCTCATGGGAACAGTTCAGACTGAACTGCCAAGCAAGGTCCTCCCTGGACCAGAAACAAGCATCGTAGGACCGGGTTTGGGGTTTCACTCCTCATCAGCCAGGATAGCTTGAATGTAATGGCACAGTGAGCGTTGCATGGCAGTCAGTACTCTTCTTCAAACCCAGGAAAATCATTCTTATGTACGATACTGGCTGTACTACGCACCGCTTCATCCTACATGATACATAAAGAGCTGGATACACCAACTATAAAATATTTGATCAAACAGAACTCTGTTATATGTTGTACCATATATGGAACTGGGCAGGCTTTACATTTATAAAAGATGTTGAATTCAATTGTTTAAATCTTGACAAGCATCATAAGTTTCCTTGGAAAATCCATGTAAACAAATTACTTAAAGAGTAACTAGGAGAAACTATTGTCAATCCTGAAAGAATAATTCAGTTTAGTGAGAATGGCAAATCTTTTTGAAAATATATCTGTCTTCAACATTCCACCTGAGAACTCAGACAGTTTGTATTTGCCAGAGGTTGTAATAGTGATATCAGTTAGGTGACTCACATGTGACTTAGCTACTTATGGATTACTGGTTGTCACAATACTGTCAGGAATAGGTTTTGCCAGAGGTTGTAATAGTGATATCAGTTAGGTGACTCACATGTGACTTAGCTACTTATGGATTACTGGTTGTCACAATACTGTCAGGAATAGGTTTTGCTTGTTGTGTCCAAGAGATTTCATCTGCTTGTTCAGGGACAATACTGGGTGTGGCATAGTCTTTGTGTGCCATTTATGTTTCAGACATTTACGCAAAGTCTAAACATTTCAAAGTGTAATTTATGGTGTCCATCTAAGTGTCTGGTTGGGAATGCTAGGCTATGTCAAGTCCTGTTAGTACATTCTGGGTGAAAGAGATGTTTGTGTGTTTGGACATCCAATGCCCCTTCTAGCCCCCTCGTGTGACACCGGTGAAGGTACACCTATTCAGCATGAAAGTGAACTGCAACAATATCCTTCTTGGATTGGTTCATGCAAAGAGTTTGAACCTCAGTTGTTGGTAACAGGAATGATGTGGAGTTGATTTAGTTGAGGGTGGATGCTGTGTGCCAGTCTGGCCTGACGCAGTCCATAGACAGCTGTCCAGGGTCCAGGGTCACATAAATGCTAATGCATAAAGAGCCCAGCAACAGAGCACTGCCTTTAGTACGCAGTCACCTTTAACATCTTGGGTTTGCATCCATAGTGCTTCTGGGTAATGTTCAATCAACATACGACAACCCTCACCTGGGACACTCAGGAATGGGCTGAGATGTCAATGTATTTGGCAGAAATATCCATCAGTTTATGGCCTAGAATAATGATTTCCAAATCCGCAGTTCCTTTCATGACTCCCTTGACTTAAGGTCACACGTCACTCTGGGTACACAATGCATCGTCATCATTACTGCATTTGGCCAGATCACTTGTGAGTGCTACGGATGTGACTGTAACCTGCCCCTGCTTGGCTGAACATTGAGGAATGCTATGGCACACGTGCACGGCTAAAGCCTGACAACATTAATGTAATTGTAGCACTTTGGCCACTACTCAACTGGAGTGAGTGCTGAGTGAGAAGAGTTGAAATGATGAGTTTTGTGATTTTTTGTACACTTTCCCTCCGAAAACTGTTGTGTCTATGCAAACTAGGACTTTTCTATTTTAACCACACATCATTTGTAGTTTAGCATATGATTTGTATGTTTGTTGTCATTTGTGTATAGATGACAATGGATTACTTTTGGCCTAGGCTTGATGCTGGCCAAGGTCACACAGAGATGAACTTGCAGTGCTGTTATGTCAAGTGGATTGCCCTGTCTAACACGTGGTAAGCCGAGTGGACGGTGTGTGTACTGACGTGTTGTGGGCCTATCTGCTGTGCATATACCATAGGAGCCTGTGTTACACCCATGCACTAAGTTGACAGACAGGGGAAGAGGTGGATGTTGGAATGTGAGGTTTAGCTAGCGACGTGTTTAGCAAGGTTGATGTTGCATGGGCTGAGCTAAGTTAACAAGGGTAGAGATGAGAGAGGCATGTGGATCCATTTTGAAAAAGGAGTGGAGGCTCAGACATAATGGGAAAACAAGTTAGGATTTAATAGAGAGTGGACAGGGATGCTTCTTCCTGCTGGGGCCACAAACCTTTCCGCTGCACACCCTGATGGGATTCCTGCCCCAGGGTGCAACTTGCCTTTGTGCGACTGCTGGGTCTGCAACCTTGTCCTGCTGCACACCCTGGTGAGACTCCCTGTCCCAGGGTGAAACCTGCCCTTGAGCCGCTGCCATTGGTGAAGCATGACCAACATGCATTAAGCGCTGCCTCTCCCCTTCCAGTGTATGTGGGCCATGTCCAGGCAAAGCCCAGAACAAGGGCGGGCCCATCTGTGCCCATCATAGCCCAGAAGAGGTTGGGCTGGGCCACCCCTATTACTTCTGCGCTTCAGGGCTCCATTCAAGGTACTGTGTGTATTGTAGTCTATTTATTATTTTGTTTGCTTTTCCCCATTGGCTGTGGTCGCTCGGGGGTTTATTTTCTATCCCCCAAGGATGAACAAACAAGACCCACTTAAGGCAGTGTGTCCATTGAAGACCAACTATGGATTTATCTGCACCCCTTTTGGGTGCTTTGGTTTAGACTTTCATCTTGTCCCATTGTATCTCCCTTCTCAGTCTTTTCCATGTCTGCCGGAAGCCCCATCGGGAAATGGAAGGTTGCGGAGGGGGTGGCATAGGCCGGTGGAGTACACAATGTAGTCAAGAAATCCATGAAGACACAGAGGCCTGTAAAGGGGAGCTGTGTCCTCGATCATACTGATGATTTACTGTTTGAGTGGGAGGGACTACAGGCTCCAGCTGCTGCTGACTCTGTGCCTAGATATAAGACCTCCACAGCTCACAGAACCTTTGCTAAAGAAGGGTGTATAGACAGCATGTTCAGAAAGGTGAACAATGGTACCAGCACCCAGCCCTGGGAAACCTATGTAATACCCCTGGATGATTCACAAATATAACCATTTCAACATCTACTAGTGAGTTCCCATGTTGCAATAGATGTTCACCTCTGTTAGATCTGTCAGAAATGAGCGTTGTTACTGAGGTACCAGATGAATCTGGGAAAGCTAAAAAAGGAAGTTCCTCCCCGCCCATTGATGCAGTCCAAGTTGATCCTGAAGCTACTAGCTCTATATTTGACTTACGTAAGGAGGTGTGTGCCCTGAAAACCACAATTGGAACACTAACCGGGCTTATTCATAAGTTGCTAGTCAGGCTTGGGAAATCCAATAGTCAAGGCATAGAGCCTGGTCTCTAACAGATTAGGGATGTTGCCCTTAGGAGACAGTTGTTACATACAGTTGCAGATGACACTCCCCTGGTATCGACTATAAACATTTTCTGAGTAATTGCACAACAAGAATGGTTGAAGATGTCGTGGGGGTTCAGCTAGTTCAAATAGCATATGAGGCACCATGAAGACATTTGCAACCTGAACTTAGAGAAAATGTGAGGCGTGATATGCCACATCACTGGAAAGGACCCTCTACGTCTCTCACTACCCAGTTTAAAAAAATCGACATGATTAATGTTCCTAAAAAATATTCCACATGATATGAGAATGAGGAATCCCTAAAAAATAAGTCTATTGATTCAATAAGCCATGTTAGAGGGTGCAGATCCATGATTAGGGAAGACATTGTTTGTGCAAACAAATGTGTCTAAGCTAATACCACTACAGACACCATAGAGCTGACCCCCACCAACGTCAAATATCCTTTTCAATGGATCCCGTTGTTATAAATTCACACGTACTTCCGTGCTCAAATTAAAGGAGCACTCTGTGGTCACTGCCAGGCTATCATGGTGGCATTTCAGATTTTTCTGCTTCCTGTTGTTCCTTCTGCGTGGGGGGATGTCCAACCTGTGACCAAAGCTGGGACGGCCATACCTTGCCTTCAGGTAATGGGGCGTTAGAACATCCAATAAGGGATTCTTGGCGGAGCACAGACATCCTGGACAATGAGGTTTGGGAGCACATAGTGGGAGAACACGAGGCCCGTTACTTAGAAGCCAGCGTATGTGCGCTGCTTTAGAATGATGATGGAATTGTTCATTCGCTACACCCTCCTTATGTTTTATCTGCTTCTGTCAATTGATCATTGCAGCTCATGTATTTTATACAAATATCAAAATACCCCTTTGAGTATTTCTTGTATATTTCTCCCATTGAGCATGAATGATGGAATGATAGTGTTCCGTTACAGTGAATCCTGGGGGATCAGGGTTATAATTTTTTAAAGTTGCCCAAACTATTTGTTTCCTTTCTAGACTTAGGGGTACTTATGGTGGCACTGTGAGAAAACTGGTCTACGTGACAACATATCCTCAGGAGGTGCAAGGAATCGGTGTGGCACCAAACGGTGTTTCTTTACCACAGTGATCATAGTGCCTATAATGATGGGACACCACTCCCAGAGTGAAGGGGGTGATCCACAAATAAAGGGGGTGAACATTGGTATACATCCAACGGATGCCTATTTGGTGGATCCAGGTTGTGACGTGGCAGGTAAAACAAATACTAGAAACACAAAAACAAATGTTCCCCTTCTGTGGGTTCTTACATTGTGAGAACCACGCATCCTGTCATATGGCTGATAACCCAGTATAGGATGATCCTGAAGTTTTATACATAAAGCATCTTAATGCATCACCGCTGCTGCACGGATCAGAACCGATGCATCCCCTTTTCTGCACCCGCATTCTTGCCATCGAGAGGACAGACTCGGATTAGAGCTCTGATCTGTCTGGTGGATGGAGGTGAGTTGAAGTTGGATGACTAGAGTTACTATGCATAGTGTTGATCATTGTGAAACCAAATCAGTAACTAGGCAGGAAGGCAGAAACAATTTCACACCTGTTCGCGTTAGGAGCATATGAGGGTAACACGTCAAGTTCGTGGACCAGTGGTCTCCTCACCACGAGGTGCAAGAATTAGTGTTCTGTGTATGTTTGGATTTCATTTGCTAATTAATATTTCTTCACAACCTCCAGCCAACTATTCCCTGCTACATACACAAACCATACTGATCAAGAAGATGAAACAAGGGAATGTGTTCATTAGCACTCCTTTTGTTTCTAATTTCAGATGCTGCACTACGTGAGGAGTGTGCGCTTTAACACCACCTCTGGAGAGGAAATTTTCTTTAATGAAAATGGTGATGTGCCGGCGGTGTTTGATTTTATAAACATCCAGATCTCACCTGAAGGCTCCATGAGGCTGGTGAAGGTGGGGACCTATGAATCCAGTGCCCCTGAAGGGAGGCAGATCAGGCTAGAGGAAGATGCCATGATGTGGAACACAGGAGACAACCAGGTGAGGATCTGTGAGAGATTGCTTGGTGAAAAGTGGGAGTTTGTACCACCTGATGGACCAGACAGATGCAACATATGATCGTCTACACTCTAACTTCCACGCATATTGATAAACAGATCCCGTAGTCCAGCCTTCTCCTCCATCCCTCCTAAAGAGTGGAATGTCCCGCCACTACACAGCAATGCCTCCTCCTCACTTCTTGAGTTCTGAAGAAATCTGCAGACCTGGATTTTTTAGGCACTCCAGTAGGCCCTGGATGTGCCTAGACCTACAACTGCTCAATGCCTGAATACTGTCCCGAGTGCTAGTATGCTCTAGAAATCTGCATAACATAACACAACATAGCATAGCATAACAGCATTACATAACATAATCTAACATAACAGATCATAGCATAACATAACGTAGCATAACATTGTGGTGTAGTTCCTATATTCCCAATAGGTCCCGCGCATTGGAATAATAAATCCTGTAGATTAGACGTAGGACTGAAGTCAACCAAGTCTCTACCGAGTCTATTAAACTTAATTGTGTGTGCCAGCTAGCTCAGAGGTCACTAGAAACTTTCTCGAATAAACAAGAAGGGATTAGTTTCTGACAACCGTATAACATGACAACTTTGTTTCCCCAGAATGAAACTTATCTATAGAGTCGAGGAAACAATAGATAGTCATTACACTCAGTCATTCGTGCATGCTTCGTTTCACCAGAGTTGCTGAGAAAAGGAAAAGACGGGCGTTTTCAATAAAAGTATTTATTGATCAGTCTTATCTCTCAAGCATAAGAAATGTACTGCTACAATCGTAATACTGGTTATAAAGTACAAGGCATATAATACGAACAGAATTATAAAGTAGTACTGTAAAAGCATGATATGGTTTCTAAGCCATAAGTTGCTTAAAACGTATAAAATACATACAATGATGAAAGATGGCTAAAAGTGCTCAACTGGTGCTTCTAAAATACACTTACCCCGGTGTACCTAACCTAAGTCTAGTACGAGGGAGGGAGTAAGTAAGGAGTAGCTTAACTTTAGTAATTCTCTGCCAAGAGTCTGAGAAGGAATTCTCTAATAGTTTAATCAGCTCCGTACCTTGGTTTAGAATAAAGGAGGTCTTCTTGTATCTCTCTCTCGGAACTCGCTTTCCCAGTAACCCACAAGGGTAAACCGGAAACACTGGAGCTGGATTTCTCGGCTGGAGAAAAGACAGCATCTCTCTGTACGTCAGCTTGAGGGTCAAGTTCAAGTTCGGTATTTGTATAGCGCACTGCTCACCCAGAGGGTCTCAAGGCGCTTGGGGCAGGGGTTCATTGTTTGTCGAATAGCCAGGTTTTAAGTTCTTTTCTGAAGGAGATGTGGTTTTGAGTAAGTCGGAGGTGAGTGGGGAGTGAGTTCCAGGTCTTGGCAGCAAGGAAGGAGAAGGATCTACCACCCATGGTGGATTTACGGATGCGCGGGACAGCGGCGAGGGCTTGATTGGATGATCTTAGTTGTCGGGTGGGTTTGTAGAAGGACAGTCGAGTGTTGAGGCATTCGGGTCCTAGATTGTAAAGGGCCTTGTGTGCGTGGGTGAGAAGGCGGAATGTAATTCTTTTGTTGACGGGAAGCCAGTGGAGGTCTTTTAGGTGTCCGGTGATGTGGTCTTGGCGAGGAATGTCTAATATGAGTCTCGCTGACGCGTTTTGGATGCGTTGTAGTTTTTTCTGTAGTTTTGCAGTGATTCCGGCGTATAGTGTGTTACCATAGTCCAGTCGGCTCGTGACCAATGCGTGGGTGACAGTCTTTCTTGTCTCGAGGGGGATCCAGCGGAAGATCTTTTTGAGAATGCGAAGTACGTTGAAGCAGGAGGATGAGACTGCGTTGACTTGTCTGGACATCGAGAGAGAGGAGTCTAGTATGAAGCCAAGGCTACGGGCATGGTCTGTGGGTGTGGGTGCTGTGCCCAGGGCGGAAGGCCACCAAGAGTTGTCCCAGGCAGAGGGGGAAGATCCTAGGATGAGCACTTCCGTTTTGTCTGAGTTGAGTTTTAGGCGGCTATGTTTCATCCATTCGGCTACTTCTTTCATGCCTTCGTGGAGATTGTTCTTGGCGGTGTTAGGGTCTTTGGTGAGGGAGAGGATAAGCTGGGTGTTGTCGGTGTAGGAGATGATGTTAAGGTTGTGATGACGCGCGATGGAGGCGAGTGGACACATGTAGATGTTGAAGAGGGTGGGACTGAGTGAAGATCCTTGTGGTACGCCACAGATGACTTCAGTAGCCTCAGAGTTGAATGGGGGAAGTCGGACTCTTTGAGTTCTCCCAGCGAGGAATGAGGTGATCCAGTCCAAGGCTTTTCCTTGTTGTTACGACCCACGGCGGTGGGACACAGTGAACACTGCCTAGAGCCATGATTACCAGGAAAAGACTACACTTACCATGATTCTCGGAGGCGAGCGACGCGTCTGGCTATGACGTCAATTCACGGAAGCCTCAAGACGGAGTGAATCCAGCATCGCCTCGCCGTTTATTCTGGTTCCAGAGTGCTGTCACGGTAGGATACCATATCCCGGAGTGTTGCTGTGTATCCTTTTCTGGTTTGCAACTGTTTATTTCCTTCGTGTGACTTTCCTTGTGTCCCGCAGTGGCGGTTTTCCGCTCTGGGGAAAACCTCCTCTTAGCGGGTAGCGGAGCCTTGTTGCTGAGGCTTCGTGTTTACGGACCCGCTGTACTTGGTTCGTGACTCTTCCCTTGATTGGTGTAAGGCTCCCGAGTAGGAGCTCAATTGCGGCAGGGAGGTTTAAATACTGCCGCTAGTACTTTGGACAACTTGCAGTGTTACCACGGACTGTGGCAGCATCTTGTGTTATTATTTTTGTTTACATCATCAGCAGAGAGAGAGCATCTGCTGGGGTGATATCCAGGTCACTAATATCACGAACAGAACAGCAGCGATTCTTTGTTGGATAATTGCATATAAATACTTGCTGGTTCAAGGTCTACTCAGCAGTTTATATCTACTATATACATTAAGGCTTTGGGTGACGTTAACCTAGAAGTCTTTTCTCTTCGTTGTCCTAAGAAAGCAGAGAACTATTATTTGCTGTTTTACCTTTTTTGTTACACAACAGGGGTATAATGAGCTTCGCCTGGCTGGCTGTTTTCCATTCTGCCCTCTGTTGAAGCCCTACATTAAGCACCACTGGTACGTGAATAGTACCATAGGATTATATTGAGTTACTACAGTGCATTCAGTGAGTAACGTATTGTCTTGTATTTTAGGATTGTGCTGTTTATTTCTACACTCTGATGGCCAGGCAAAGCCTACCTTTTTCTGCCCTCCAGGTAACCAGTGTTTAGATACATGACTGTATCTCCTAGTGTAATTACAAAGAGTCTTGTGTATAAAGGTAATACAGGGCAGGTTGTGCTTATTGAATCTTGTTCTCATTACAGCTTCTCCGCCCTCCCGTTCCTGTCCTGCAGTTCCTGTTATCCCTCGCTTGATCACCACTGTGTGTCTGTTTATGGTCAGACCCAGAGGTTGTCGAGAGGTGGAACCCTTTTTGGCATCGTACCATCCTGAGGACATTTGGGACCTGACAGAATAAACGGCCCAAGAATTTAGTCCTCCCGGTAGTACGATATCATGTCCACCCTCGAAGATGTCATGGCAGCTTTGGCCCTGGTACAGGCTGAGTTACAGGCCTCCAGAGCTGAAACTGCAACATTGCAAGCACAGGTGGATAGAATGAGTAGAAACCCCTTTAATGCAGGCACCCAGCCCGCTTCCTCCTTGGTAGTGGAAGTACCCGCCCCGATACCCTTGGCCCCTCCAGTCCTTCTACACTTCTCATGCAAACCTAAGGTCTTTAACACTAATCATGCACGGGTGGCCTTTCTCATATCCTATTTGGCGGGGGATGCAGCTCAATGGGCAGTACCACTAGTAAAGAGAGACGATCCTTTGTTAAGGGATTGGGAGGCATTTCGGTCAGATTTCGAGAAAACCTTTAACCGCAGGTCAGCCACCTTGTCTGCAGATAGGGAATTGCTGGGGTTAAGACAAGGAAACAGGGATCTGATAGCATACCTTAACGACTTTAGGAGGTTAATTGCTGAAACTGAATGGCCTGAAGATAAGCGTTTAGCCATCTTTTACACCGGATTGACTGGCGAGATGAAAGACGTCCTGGCCCAAATAGACCCTCAGCCCAGTACTTGCGAAGACATGATTAGCTTGGTATTGAGGCTGGATCATCGCCTTAGTGATCGAAGGGGAGAAACTCGGCGGAAGGACAAGGCAATGCCCAGTTATGAGCACCCCAGAACAACAGAAGTAACGTCCTCAACAAAACCCGAGCCCATGGAAATAGGAGCAGTTAGATCCCCTCTGACGGCGGAGGAAAGGGAATACCGAAGAAAGAGGGGATTGTGCTTATATTGTGGCAGGAAGGGGCACTTCATACGGGAATGCCCAACGAGAACAAAAACCCGGTATGAAAACCGGAAGGTGTCTGTGTTGTCTTCCGAACAGAAGGCGGGAAACGAGAAGGCTTGAAGAGGAATGAAGGGTGCCCTTCAAGTAAGTTGTATATCCCTTCTTTGGATAGAAACGGCACAAAAGAAGCTATACATTTCTATGTAGACATTGGTGTGGACATACATGAGGAAAGGATATGGATTAGAGCAATGTTGGACTCGGGAGCGACTGGCTGTTTCATGGATCATGCCAAAGCCAGTAGCCTAGGTCTGGAACTGCAAGAGAAGGAAACCCCTGAAGCAGTGTTTGCGGTGGATGGGCGAAAGTTGGATTCCGGACCTATCCGGTTACAAACCAAGGAACTCTGTATGTCAATGGGTGTAGAACATCAGGAGAGGTTGTTCTTCAAAATTATACACGCACCGCAGTATGGGGTGATTCTTGGACTTCCTTGGCTGAGGAAACACAATCCCGCAATAGATTGGGAAAGTCAGGTTCTACACTTTTCATCGGAGTTCTGCCAAAGGAATTGCTATCCGACAAAACTCAGTCCTGCTACGGGTTTGGCTAGCATCCATCATATTGCCACGGCAGTTGAACATGATGTGGAACTTCCGGCTGAATATCAAGACTTGGCAGAGGTGTTTAGTGAGGCTAAAGCGGAAACATTACCACCCCACAGACCGTATGATTGCCAAATAGAAATAATTCCTGTGGCTAAAATACCAGCAGGACGAGTGTATGCCATGACGCAACCAGAGACTCTGCATCTCCGTTCATACTTGGATAAGCTATTAGAGATCGGATTCATCAGGGAATCTAAATCCCCGGCCGCCTCTCCGTTATTCTTCATCCCAAAGGCCAATGGTGATCTTCGAGCCTGTGCTGCCTACAGAGCATTGAACGCCATTACGGTGAAGAATAAATACCCCCTTCCTCTAATCAATGTATTACTAGAGCAGGTGAAGGATGCAGTGATATTCACGCGGCTAGACCTAAAGGGGGCTTAGTCCGAATGAGATCCGGGGATGAGTGGAAGACAGCCATCAAAACCCGTTTTGGGCTGTACGAATATTTAGTGATGCCCTTTGGGCTGTGTAACGCGCCGGCAGCCTTCCAGTTTTTTTTGGATGATGTTCTTAAGGAGTACTTGGATCGCTTCGTCGTTGTATATATAGACGACATCTTGATTTACTCCTCCACCACGAAACAACATACGGGTCATGTGAAGGCTGTGCTGCGTACTTTGTTGGAGCATCGACTATACTGCAAGCTCAGTAAGTGTGAGTTTAACACTACCTCAGTGGAATTTTTAGGGGTAATGCTCACACCAAAGGGCCAGGAAATGTCCGAAAGGAAAATTTTGGCAGTAAAAGAGTGGCCTACACCCAAAACCGTAAGAGACATCCAGTGCTTCATTGGGTTTGCGAATTTTTATCGCAGGTTAATTGAAAACTTCTCTGCTATGGCCTGCCCGATGACGAGACTATTAAAGAAGAAGGTGGCCTTTGTATGGACCGAAGAAGCCCAAAGAAGTTTCGAGGAGCTGAAGAAAGCCTTTGTTTCGGCACCTGTACTGGTGCATGCAGACCCTAGCAAGCCTTTTATAGTGGAAGCTGACGCTTCTGATGTAGCAGTGGGAGCTGTGCTATCACAACGCCATTCCGACACGGGCCAGTTACATCCAGTGGCTTATCTATCTCGTACGCTGAATCAGGCTGAACGAAACTACGTAATAGCAGAGAAGGAACTGCTGGCGATAAGAACAGCCTTTCTGGAATGGAGGCATCATCTCATGGGGGCTAGACATGCTGTAACTGTTTATACGGACCATCGCAATTTACAGTACATGGCTGCGGCACGCCACTTAGCGCCTAGACAGATGCGGTGGATGATGCATTTTGCAGAATTCGATTTCATCGTAACCTACAGGCCGGGAAAGGATAACCGAAAGGCAGATGCATTATCTCGACAGTACACCAGGACCGACCCTGCAGTCAGAAGAGAAGAGGCCATCATCAACCCAGAGAAGGTTATAGGCGTCACCTGTACCCAGATGTTTCTACGCAGCGTCCTTAAAAACGTTCAGAGAGAGGACTGGAAGAAATGGTTAAATGCACACAAAGAGTGGACAATGGTGCAGGGTCTCCCCATGCGAAAGAAACAGTTGCTATTACCCATTCAGGCCCTACGGAAGCAGGTGTTTCAGTGGTGTCACAATGCGCCTTGTGCAGGACATAACGGCAACAGCAAGACTCTCGAGCGGATACAGAGACAGTTCTGGTGGCCAAACATCAAAAAAGACGTCACAAATTGGGTGGCGGAGTGCCCGGTGTGTAGCCAGATGAAGACGAGGCATACCAAACAGTCAGGTTTATTACAGCCTCTCCCCACGCCTGATGTTCCATGGGAATGCATTTCAATGGACTTTGTGGTGGGCATGCCAGTTGATCAGGGGTGTACCGTCATCTTAGTGGTAGTGGATTATCTGACCAAAATGGCGCATTTTATCGCATGCAAGAAGGTACCTTCTGCTAGTGTGTTGGCGCATCTAATCCTCCAAAACATAGTGAGGTTGCATGGGTTACCCAGGGTGATTATATCCGACAGGGGCAGTCAATTTACGGCTAGATTCTGGAAGACATGGTGTAAGGCATTAGGTATAACAACCAGTACATCCACGAGTTTCCACCCACAAACAGATGGGCAGACAGAAAGGGCAAATCAAACCTTGAAACAGTATTTGAGATGCTACGTGGATGTCACTAACGAGGATTGGGTGGATAGGTTATGGTTGGCTGAAAAGCTTATAACAGCGCTGTTCATGGGTCCACAAAACATGCCCCTTTTTACTGCACATACGGTTTTCACCCTAATTTCACTCCGTTCCATCACCCAGCTTCCGCTTCCCCTGTCCCCGAAGTTCAGGAAAGGGTGCAGAACCTCCAGGAGACCTGGCGGAAGGTTAAGGGGCACCTAGTACAAGCCAAGGCGAGGTACAAGGCCTACGTAGACAAGCACAGACAAACTGGTCCAGTGTACAAAAAAGGTGACTATGTATGGTTATCCACTAAGAACATACGATTTAGGAGGTACAGTATATTCAACCCTAAATACATAGGTCCTTACAAAGTGCTTAAACTGGTGAATCCTGTGGTGGTGAGGCTGGCTTTACCTTCGTCCTTGAGAATACATCCAGCATTTCATGTATCACTAGTCAAACCCACGAGTGTTGGTAAAAAGATCAGGCCTTCTCCTGTTGATGTCAATGGTGAGGAAGAGCATGAGGTAAGGGGTATTGTGGATTCCAAGATCTATCGCACCAGATTGTGGTATCTGGTGGCTTGGAAGGGGTACGGAAATGAAGAGAATTCGTGGGAGCCTGCTTCAGGTGTTCATGCTCCTAAATATGTTCGGCTGTTTCACAAACGTTTCCCCCACAAACCATGTCTCTGTCAGTGTTCTTCTGGGGAGGGATGTACTGTTACGACCAACGGCGGTGGGACACAGTGAACACTGCCTAGAGCCATGATTACCAGGAAAAGACTACACTTACCATGATTCTCGGAGGCGAGCGACGCGTCTGGCTATGACGTCAATTCACGGAAGCCTCAAGACGGAGTGAATCCAGCATCGCCTCGCCGTTTATTCTGGTTCCAGAGTGCTGTCACGGTAGGATACCATATCCCGGAGTGTTGCTGTGTATCCTTTTCTGGTTTGCAACTGTTTATTTCCTTCGTGTGACTTTCCTTGTGTCCCGCAGTGGCGGTTTTCCGCTCTGGGGGAAACCTCCTCTTAGCGGGTAGCGGAGCCTTGTTGCTGAGGCTTCGTGTTTACGGACCCGCTGTACTTGGTTCGTGACTCTTCCCTTGATTGGTGTAAGGCTCCCGAGGAGGAGCTCAATTGCGGCAGGGAGGTTTAAATACTGCCGCTAGTACTTTGGACAACTTGCAGTGTTACCACGGAGTGTGGCAGCATATTGTGTTATTATTTTTGTTTACATCATCAGCAGAGAGAGATCATCTGCTGGGGTGATATCCAGGTCACTAATGTCACGAACAGAACAGCAGCGATTCTTTGTTGGATAATGGCATATAAATACTTGCTGGTTCAAGGTCTACTCAGTTTATATCTACTATATACATTAAGGCTTTGGGTGACGTTAACCTAGAAGTCTTTTCTCTTCGTTGTCCTAAGAAAGCAGAGAACTATTATTTGCTGTTTTACCTTTTTTGTTACACAACAGGGGTATAATGAGCTTCGCCTGGCTGGCTGTTTTCCATTCTGCCCTCTGTTGAAGCCCTACATTAAGCACCACTGGTACGTGAATAGTACCATAGGATTATATTGAGTTACTACAGTGCATTCAGTGAGTAACGTATTGTCTTGTATTTTAGGATTGTGCTGTTTATTTCTACACTCTGATGGCCAGGCAAAGCCTACCTTTTTCTGCCCTCCAGGTAACCAGTGTTTAGATACATGACTGTATCTCCTAGTGTAATTACAAAGAGTCTTGTGTATAAAGGTAATACATGGCAGGTTCTGCTTATTGAATCTTGTTCTCATTACAGCTTCTCCGCCCTCCCGTTCCTGTCCTGCAGTTCCTGTTATCCCTCGCTTGATCACCACTGTGTGTCTGTTTATGGTCAGACCCAGAGGTTGTCGAGAGGTGGAACCCTTTTTGGCATCGTACCATCCTGAGGACATTTGGGACCTGACACTTGTATGCCGATGCTGCTGAGGCGTTGTATAAGGGTGCTGTGGCAGACTGTGTCGAAAGCGGCGGAGAGGTCGAGTAGAATGAGGGCCACTGTTTCACCGTTGTCCAGTAATGTGCGGATGTCGTCAGTCGCTGCAATGAGGGCAGCTTCGGTGGTGCTGTGTTTGGCTCGGAACCTGGATTGAGATTGATCGAGGGAGTTGTTGGATTCAAGGAAGGCGGCGAGTTGGTAGTTGACGGCTTTCTCGATGACTTTGGCCGGGAATGGGAGGAGGGATATGGGTCAGTAGTTTTTGAGATCCGAGGGGTCTGCTGTCGGTTTCTTCAGGAGGGCGCTGAGTTCGGCGTGTTTCCAGTTATCTGGAAAGGTGGCAGAGTTGAACGAGCAGTTGATGACATCTCGGAGATGGGGTGCGATGGTGGAGTCCGCTTTGTTGAAGATGTGGTGGGGGCAAGGGTCGGTAGGGGAGCCGGAGTGGATGGAGTTCATTAGGCGGATGGTATCTTCAGTGGTGATTGGGTTCCAGGCGCTAAGGTTGTTAGATGGCGGAGCAGGATTGGAGGGGGGTGGGTAGCGTTGAGCACTGGGAGTGTTCTTGAAGCTGTTGTGAATGTCGGCAATTTTGTTGTAGAAGAAGGAGGATAGTGCATCGCAGAGGTCTTGGGAGGGAGTGATGTCGTTAGATGCTGCGGTGGGGTTGGTGAATTCTTTGACGATGTTGAAGAGTTCCTTTCTGTTGTGATTGTTGTTGTCGAGACGATTTTTGAGTGCAGATTTCTTGGCGGATCGAATCAGTTGGTGGTGTTTACGGGTGGCTGCTTTGAGGGTGGACATGTTGTCGGTGGTTGGGTTTTTTCTCCATGATTTCTCCAGGGCATGGCATAGCTTCTTGGATTTTTTAAGGTCATCATTGAACCAGGGGGCCTTTTTGCTGGTTGATTTGATCTGGTGCTTTTTCAAGGGCGCTAATTCATCAGCACAGAGGGCGATCCATTGCTTGAGGTTGGTGGCCGCTTGGTTTGGGTCCGATGAGAGGTCGGCTTCCTTCGGCACTTGCTTCTGCAGGGCGTTGGGCAAGTAGTAAGTCGATCTGCTCCAAACCACTGTGTGTTTGTCTGGGCAAATCTGGGCATATTTATACTATGAAGGTGCTGAGATTGACGTGTGATTGGGCTTAATAATGTCATATAGGGACTCATTCCCTAGAAAACTCCTTAATTTCCTAGATAAATTAGCATACAGGCAAGGGGAAGTCCCGAGCAGCTGAAGGGGGGTTTTTCTTAAGTTTTGGCGAAATTTGCAAATTCGTGTTGCGCGAATTCGCGCAAAATCAAATTTGCAATCTGCAAAATCCGCGAATTCGTGCGAATTTGCGGATTTTAGTTTTTTTGCGTGTTTGCGGGGATTTTTGCGTGTTCGCTGGATTTTTTGCTTGTTTGCGGGGCTTTTTGCGTGTTCGCGGGCCGCTTGCATGGTGAAGTTACCCATGTGGTTGTGTATGGGTACAGCACCCTCTGGTTCAGCACTGCCACCCTCTGGTTCACCACTGCCACCCTCTGGTTCATCACAGCACCCTCTGTTTCACCCCTGCCACCCTCTGGTACAGCACTGTCACCTTCTGGTTCACCACTGCCACCCTCTGGTTCACGACTGCCACCCTCTGGCTCATCACTGCACCTCTGGTTCACCCCTGTCACCCTCTGGTACAGCACTGTCACCCTCTGGTTCACCACTGCCACCCTCTGGTTCACGACTGCCACCCTCTGGTTCATCACAGACCCACCTTTTTAATAAAGCTTACTAAAATTGTTGTGTTCTGCTGTGTGTCTCTCGACTTCTCTGTGGTTATGCTCCGCCCCAGGATACTCAGGAGTAATTGTGCGCGTAATAAATATTCATATAACATAACATAACATAACACAGCACCTCTGGTTCACCCCTGTCACCCTCTGGTACAGCACTATCACCCTCTGGTTCACCACTGCCACCCTCTGGTTCACGACTGCCACCCTCTGGTTCATCACAGCACCTCTGGTTTACCACTGCCACCCTCTGGTTAACCACTGTCACCCTCTGGTTCAGCACTGCCACCCTCTGGTTCACCACTGCCACCCTCTGGATCACCCCTGCCACCCTCTGGTACTGCACTGCCACCCTCTGGTTCACGACTGCCACCCTCTGGTTCATTATAGCACCTCTGGTTCACCACTGCCACCCTCTGGTTAACCACTGTCACCCTTTGGTTCAGCACTGCCACCCTCTGGTTCACCACTGCCATTCTCAGGTTCACCACTGCCACCCTCTGGTTCACCCATGCCACCCTCTGGTTCACCACTGCCACCCTCTGGTTCACCTCTGCCACCATCTGGTTCATCACTGCCACCCTCTGGTTCACCCCTGCCACCCTCTGGTTCAGCACTGCCACCCTCTGGTTCAGCACTGTCACCCTCTGGTTCACCCCTGCCACCCTTTGGTTCATCAATGTCACCCTCTGGTTCATCACTGCCACCCTCTGGTTCACCACTGCTACCCTCTACCGAGACCTTTTGTGACACAGCGGCAGCACAAAAGATGTGCCATGGTGCTGGGTATTAACAACGTGACGCATCTGAGAGATGCGTCAAGTTGTAAACCCCAGGAGGTGTTCCGGCGCAGGTGAGGGCGTTCCTGCGCAGGAACGCCTCATAAAAGTGGCTGAGTGAAATCGACAAGATTTCATTCAGTCACTTTTAGGCCAATGCTGCGTCAAAACCCTGCGCCTGCTTGAAGCAGGCGCAAGGCTTGATGCAGTATTGGGGAGATAGGGCCCCCCAGAGCATTGCTGGAGCTGCATGGCAAGCGCAACGCTGCTCCAGCAATGCACTGCTTTTACGGCACAGATGCGTGACGCATCTGTGCCGTTTTTGCCACATGGTGCGCCACATTGTAAATGCGGCGCACCATGGGTGGCGGAGCTGCTTCGCACAATAACTGGTGCATCCCTGGGGATACGCCAGTTATTGTGAATCTGCCCCTATACATTTAGCCAACGAGGGAACACTTACTGATTAGACAGTGGAAAGTACTCCAGTTGAGTAGAGGTATTGCACAAAAAGGTGGCATCTTCGTGGACAAACACGCAGGGCGGGATTCATTCTGCCCCCTGTTAGATTCGGTTTTTTGTACCCTTCTGCCCTGTGTTAGACTCGTTTTTCCCTTGTTTTTCTGCCCTTCTGCCCTCTGTTGGACTCGTTTTTCCCTTGTTTTTCTGCCCTTCTGCCCCCTGTTAGACTCGTTTTTTGGGCCCTTCTGCCCTCTGTTAGTCTAATTTTTCCCTTTTTTTTGCCCTTCTGCCCCCTGTTAGACTCGTTTATTGTGCCTTTCTGCCCTCTGTTATTCCCTTGTTTGTGTGCCCTTCTGCCCTCTGTTAGACTCGTTTTTTGTGCCCTTCTGCTCCGTTAGACTCGTTTTTTTTGCCCTTCTGCCCTCTGTTAGACTCATTTTTCCCTTGTTTTTCTGCCCTTCTGTCCTCTGTTAGACTGTTTTTTTGTGCCTTCTGCCCTCTGTTAGACTCGTTTTTCCCTTGTATTTCTGCCCTTTGTTAGACTGCTTTTTGTGCCTTTCTGCCCTCTGCATCACCACATCATCACTCAGCGCTACCCAGCATCACTCAGCACCACCACATTATCCCTCTGCACCACCACATTATCACTCAGCACCGCCACATTATCACTCAGCACCACCACAGCACCACTCAGCACCACCACAGCATCACTCAGCGTCACGACAGCATCACTCAGCGCCACCACATTATCACTCAGCACCACCACAGCACCACTCAGCACCACCACAGCATGCATCACTCAGCACCACCACCGCATCACTCAGCACCACCATAGCACCAATCAGCATCACCACAGCACCACTCAGCGCCACAACAGCATCACTCATCACCTCCACAGCATCACTCAGCACCACCACATTATCACTCAGCACCACCACAGCACCACTCAGCACCACCACAGCATCACTCAGCACCACCACAGCATCACTCAGCACCACCACAGCACCACTCAGCACCACCCCAGCATCACTCAGCACCACCACAACATCACTTAGCACCATCCCAGTATCACTCAGCACCATCCCAGTATCACTCAGCACACCCAAAGCACCACTCAGCATCACCACAGCACCACCACAGCACCAATCAGCGCCATCCTAGCATCAATCAGCGCAACCATTCAACAACAACTGGTTCAAATATGTTCTCTCAATGTTTCAAACTTTATTAAAAATGTCACAAAAAGATGTTAATATTTCACTTCTGTTCTTGGATTTTTCGTCACAATAAAATACACTGAACATAATCTTCACAAAAGTTATTTACAAAAGTTTAAGCTATTGCCATTATAAATAAACTCACTTTTATTTAAGTATTAATTATTAAAAAAAATTAAAAGCCATTGTAATTTGTAATATCAATACAGCTAAGTCACGTAAATACAAAACATGTTGCATTACAAATGCTATAGGTGTCACATTTGCGAAAGTTATAACTATTGGCATTGTAAATGACAAAGCTATTAATGTAGCTATTTTCAAAACCAACACATAAATAAAAAAAATTGTCATTTACAAGACCAAAAGCTCAAACTTTCCTAATGCGAGACCTATTGCATTGCAAATGCTTGTTTTTATATCTGTCAGTGCTTCCTGTTGAGGTTTCATTTTCGTGACAGGCGTCTCATTGCCTACTTGTAACTATTCTCTGACCCTGCTTCAAGGGTCAGAGCTGGGTCAGAGAATAGTTGCAAGTAGGCAACGAGACGCCAGCAGCAGGTGCCCAAGTTGAAGTTAATTTCTTTGTAACCCTTTTGTAAAAGGTTACAAAAAATTAGCTTCAACTTTTGCACCTGCTGCTGCAACCCTGTAAGTGCTTGGCTGAAAATTCGTCCTCGCTGATTCGCGGATTTTACCGAAATCACGGAAATTCCGCAAATTCCGCGAGTGGAAGGAATTTTCAGCCCATGCTTAGTTTTTCTAAGAAATCCTTGTAGATTCTTGGAATTTAGTGGAAGTAACCATGCCGTATTTAGGCTGCACAGGCTCAGTCTAAATATGGAGATGGTTTCTATGCCTATTAAAGGATCGAATAATCTTTACCTATATAAGGGCATGAATCGGGAAAATTACACTAGGGTCTTAGATTGATTTACAACACCCACTCCACGATCTTAAGTTCAATTAAACTAAACCTATAAGCACTGAACATGTCTATAAGGCTAGTGTTTACATTCCCACCAAAATACAACTTTGCATTTCAAAAGGTCTGTGCACATGAAAAAATGAGCGAGAAAGTGATATGAAGAATCATAGGTCTCAACTAATATGAATCACAGTGTGAGAGCATACATTCTAGCATAAAATGATAAACGGAATTACATTCATGAAATGTCTCTTAATGATACAGAAAGGAAAAATTCGAGACCATTCCATAACACAGAATTTAAACGGTTTTGTTTCAAAACAAGGCCAAATGTTATCTTTCTTTAGGAGTTTCAAAAGAAATCCAGTTCTCTAAGAATAGTTCTATTTTAAGCAAATTACCTTGTGCCAACAAGTTCTATTTTGAAAAAGTTCAAATTGGTAGAGCAGTTGTTCTTGAAAAATGAAGGCCGAATTTCAGAGTTCAGGGAACGCTGTGTAATTCAATCAATAGTTATTTTCGGTTTCATGAGAAAACATCAGTTCGCTTAGGCTGGCAAAGAAACCTTCTACCGTAGTCGGTGAAAGTGGAACCACTTCGCTTAGTAGGTCGAAAGTGCAGAGGTGTGGATCATTGCCGTCAGTGTTTGATGCATTAGCAACGTCTTGAACAGATGGTACCTGTGTGCCTGGATTCACTTGTGCCTCACCTTCAGCCATACTCGCCGGTGAGGTCTCAATGAATGCTGTCATCAGAATGGGGAGCCTTTGGGTACAACTCGATGCATGAGCCTTTACAGGACTTAGCAAAAGCGTCAACATCCGCTGGCAGTACTGATAGTAGTGTGAGACAAATGTCCAACACGCATTCTTTACCACAGAGCAGGCATCGTAGAACAGGTAAGATGCAATCTTGCCAGATTGGTCTGAACGATAGAAACCATGTCGTGTTCAGATCTCTTAAATGAGCCAAGCCAAGAATTTCCGATATTCTCTCACAATACCTTATGGCAATGAGGCACTGGCCCATGGCTTTCTGAGTATCCCTGGTTACTGGACTTGCAATATCAGAGCAGAAGAAATAAAAATAAAATTCCAGCTACGAGTCCCAAAACGAGAGGCAGCCCGCCGAACACTGAGTGCACGAAGTTTGTAAAAATGCCGAGGACTGCTTCAAATGGTGCTAACAGTCCCGAAAAAATAGTCTTAAATACATGTGCGATGCCACTGGTATCAGACATGTTTAAGATTTGACTTAACATTTCTGCGAAATGTAGTGGGCAGTTTGTTGATAATAATGTATGTATCTCAGCGGCTGTCCTTGCAACCTGCAGAACATACGTTTCTCTGTACGAAGTCAGTGGCATATTTTTTTGTAAAAGAATGGCTTTCATTCTGCTTAAAGTATCAATTCGAATAGAAGAGATATTCAGTGAAGGTCATAAAGCCTTCCCTCTGTCTGTCTTGCTTTTTGGATTCAATACTTGCATACAACAAGTAACCTTGGATGACACACTAACCAGATAACTTTTCCCTGGCAACATGCCACAGCAGCTGTGATCATTGAGCAGAGCAGAGATCTAGCCCGGGACAAGGGTTCAATTCCCCGCCTCGGCGGGTCTTGGGCTCAAAAATTCCACAGACCTGATAATTATCGCCTCGGTGCCTATTCCAATCATGGAGTCCCACTCTGCAACTCTGGGCAATAGCTTGCTTAATCTCCACAACGGCCCCCACAACGCTAAGGATGCCTGGCCACCACCTTGGGGGTGCCCAGGAGTGGACACATCACAGGGAAAGCCAGGATGGGTTCCACAGCGGTATTCGTACAAGCGACTTGAGACCCTTGCGGGTGAGTATTGCGCTATACAAGTATCAATTTAACTGCCATTGGATAGTTGTCTGAAAATGGGTTCTATTTTTGTGGAGGGAGCACCGTGCAGGTGGCATGAAAGGTTATTTGCAGAACCATCACAGGTTCCATGCAAATTAATACCTTCACACAAAAGTGTTCCACTAAGTGAGGTCTTACAGTTTGTTCCAAAAGGAATACCTTCTTCCCCCCACTCCAACAAGTGTGTGTGTGTATGGTAAAGTCCAGGTCGACTTTATGTATTCTTTACCCAACCTTTCATACAGGCCCGCTGGTATATGCTGTAGACAATACTGAAATTGGAAAATCGTCACTTGTATCGTAAAGGTCCCATGTATTATCCATTCTATGACAGGTTTCTCATAAACAGTTAATGGTAATCTTTTCCGTTTTTCAATGCTAAGCACCGTATAGTCTGCTCCTTTTTGTGCCAACGAGATTTGTTTATCTGTAAGGTTAAACACAGAAAACAATGACGTGGTGTTGAATAAACGCTATGTCACGTAGCCTGAATGGAGATTTTGCAATGTTCAGCCTAGCAGCACGATAGAACGTAATTGTGACTGGCCATGTTGTAACATTAGCAAGTCCTGCTCTATTATGTCAATTGCAGATGACACGATGATGTCCAAAGAATACATTCTGGAGGACAGAGTCGTTAACCCATTGTCCAGTACAGAGAGTGCTTTCTCTAAATTAATACAATCAATTTCTCGTATTCTTTTAGCAGTTTCCATTTGCGTCACTTTCCAAGCTTCGTTGTATGCAGCGTATATACTGGCGTATATGAATCATTTCTGCCGTGGTTTGTGAGGGCCCTTTAAGAAATCTCGCAATTCATTCCCTTCTTTAAGTAAATATAAGTGTTGTTTGATTTGTGTAAATTTGTGTAAGTGTAGATGTCTGTAGCCATTCAAGGCAGAGTTTCCCTACACTGTATGTTGTTACTATCCCTGGATGATATCTCTGGGAGTATCTTGGATCTGGCTTATTCACAGTGAATCCTTATGTTCTGTTCAGGAATCTATTTTGACAATGATTTGTGTCTGTAGGCCAGATTAACCATTTTTTCCAATCAGGATCTGTTCTGTTTTGTTTTAAAATATAGGTTACATGTATGCCATCATCAGCAGTGTCATTACCTTCAGGTATGGCCTTAGGTATAGACGGTTTGTTTAAATCTTTTATCTTAGCCAAGCCAAGACATGAGGTCTGTTGCATAGTGTCATTCAAAAACAATATTTGTTCTGGTATAATGCAGGCTCTGAACATGACTTCTAAACCTTGCACCTGCCATTCTTTTGTGCCCCAGACTGTTTTTGTCTCAATGTTGTCTTTCCAAAAGTTAAATCCTAATGTAGACAGCTGGGCATAAAAGTTTGCAGAATACATTTGTTTGGTATTGGTCAACATAGTTTTCATTCCTGTCTTATTCACATTTTTAATATAAAACGTTTCTGCATTTGTAACATTAAACCCTGAGAAGTACTGAAATTTTTCTAAAAATGCTTACGAGCTACCCCTTCGAGGAGTTGGACAATGTTCCCATTGATTATAAGTAAAAACATTTCTAGGGTGTGCAGATTTATGCAAATAATGGTGACCATAGTGGTTAAAATAATACATTTGTTCATAATCAGATGAACCTTCTAAGTATTCATGTTCAGTACATTTTGCTGACATTTCTAAATCTGTCATATTGTTAACAGTTTCAAAGTCCCTATTATCAGAAAATGTGCTGATTGAAACAAAGTCACTCAAAGAAACCTTGAACTGGTGTGGAATCTTCAACAACTCCACAGGGCCATAAATATCATAATCAGTTCTGTCCAATGCTGTACCACCAGGTATAGGAACGGCTGTGATGTTCACTGATGACAGGTCTCTTCGTTCGCGATGAGATGAACTGTGAGGTTGCAGGAGTAAGTTGACGTTGGTACTTGCAGTGTCCATCTTACTGTATTTTCCATCTATCATTTGTCCCATACTTAACTAAAGGACAAGCAAGAGCAGAAGGAAAAGTATACCTAACATAATCCAAAATTCAACCCAGGGCGAAACCAGAAATTTTTTCTCAAGTTGATGAAAGAGTTCTGTTAATTTTTCTATGAAAAGTTTTTTAGCTGGCGATGGTTCTGATTCAGTTGGATCCTCAGAAAAATCATCAAAGTTGATAAAATAGCCAGAGGAAGTTCTGTTAATACTTGGGATTGCATCCGGATTATTCGAAATCACTGGAGTTGCTTCTTCCTTAGCCATGTTTGTATAGTCAAAGGCTACGTCATTGTAGACAGGTGTTTCTTGACGAACTGTTATTTGTCAAAGGTGATAAGTCTTTCAGTTTGAACCTCTTGAATTGTAGCAAGATTTGGCTGTCTGCTACTTCTTGGGAGTCCACTGAGCCTACTACTTATTATTGGCCACATGTTGTGGTTTGACCAGGTCGATGGATACAACTCTGTTCTCCCTTTTACCAGCAAGGGGCGGTAGTACTACTGATCTTGTTCCTTGTATTGCCAAGACAGGTACTGATTTTCTGTATGAAGGCCCAAATTCCTCCTTTACCGCGATCTTCTCTCTGACCAGATCCCCAATCTTTAGAATCCAGACAGGCCTTGCTGGGACAGGTGGTTTTTCTTCAGTGGTCGTTTGTTTCTGTGTTTTGTTACTCAGACTTCTTGTTTCATTTAAGTCCTGTAAAACAGCCAAACGATCTTTGACATCAAAGAGTTTTTGTTCCACCAGTGAAGTTTGACCATCGAGGTCTTTGATTATCATTCTAGTACCAAACATTAATTCATACGGAGTGATTCCACCCAGAGAATTTCTTGGCAGATTGTTAAGACTACGTTGGACACTTATTAGATGTTTTACCCACCCGTCATCCGAACCTAATACCTTAGCTGTTATTGATTGCTTTATGTCACAGGTTTTTCTTTCCACTACCGCATTACCCTCAGGATGGAAGGGACTAGAATACCGCAATGCAACGCCTAAACTAGCCATGGCCTCTTTGTAAGCTCGAGAGCTAAACGCAGGACCCTGGTCAGAATGTAGCATGCCGATTGCATATGTGCCGATAAAGACTCGCAAATCGTTTATAACAGTTCTGGCGTCAGCCGAGCGCTGTGGCCACATCCAGATGAATCTTGTGCAGGAATCCACTGTGACCATGATATATTTATAGTTACCGGCCTGCTGTAAGGGACCAGAGTGGTCCAGGTAAACACACGCTAGTGGTTTATCTGAAATTAGGAGTGGCGTCTGTGCAGGTTGTTTAACTGTTGAAACTTTTGTTTTCTCGCAGATTTCATATTCTAGAACATAGTTTCTAGTTTGTTTCCTCATACGCGGCCACCAATATCTTTGTTTTAATAGCGATACTGTTGCAGAAATAACTGCATGAGTAGACGCCAGTCCCTCGTGGACTACTAAGATCAGTCCTAACCTATGTTCCATGTTTGGAATTGCCCTATCCCCCACTCCAGGGATTCGAGCAAACGGAATATTATTTGCATCAGTTATATATGAGTACTTTACAGGAAGCCCTTCGGGAGTGTCTTACCACTGTCTTTTATTAAAGCAGTGACATCTTGCATTATTTTGCTGTCTATTTTTGTTTTTGACCGAGTAATTGCAGCTACGGAAGCCGTTTGCACAGCTGCCTTCGCGGCTTCATCAGCCAATGAATTCCCTGCAACGTGAACACCATCACGTTGATGACTCAGTGTATGTATCACGTGAGTCTTTTGTAGTTCTTTTTGTAAAAGAACTACTTGTTCCCAAAGCGATTTATGCTTTACTGTCCACCTTTTGCGTCTTTGAAACCATTGTGAACCCAGTTCTGCAGATATTCATTGTCAGATTGAACGCAGTAATACGAATCGCACACTATTAGTGTAGGGAATTCGCGATTGGCATTCTCAAGCGCCATCTTGAAAGCATGTAGTTCAGCTCGCTGAGCTGTACAGTCTACTAGGGATTTAGTTTTAGTGACCATAGGTCTGAATTTACCTTCGCAACAGCGATCTTTAACAATCCCGCATGCAGCACTGTAAGCTTGCTTACCCCCGATGGCGGGCTGTGCTGAACCGTCTGTATATAGTATACATCCGTAATGTTTTAGAGGTAGAAATTTGATCGGCAGAGGACATTCACATTCGTATTGTAGGAATTCTTGTGTTTTTAAACTTGGGTCAAAGACGTATTCAACGTCTGTCGCAGCAAGAGAGTTAACCCATTGTATCCATCTTGGATGTAAAGCTTTAGCATTGGGAATGCTTGCTTTTGTCACTGCCTCTAAGGCAGGTACAGGTGTACCGATAATTATGCGTTTAGCCTGTGCGAGAGCTCTCTCTTTTGCTACTGCAGTTTGAACTGCTGTCAGAATTTTTTCTGTAGAAGTGAATTTTATTTCAGCTTGTGTGTACAAGTGTGATTTGTAAGCTATTGGTACCGTCTCATCTTCCATAAAGGTCAGGTACGTGTATCCGCATCTCCCAGGGAGGATTTGGATTACAAGATTGCGCGCATTGAAGCGTGTTTCTAAGTGTGTTTTTTCTAACATGTCTGTTTGCACTGAACGCAAAATTTCTGTGTGTTTTTGAGTCCAATGTGTTGGTTTGAAATCAGGTTTGATTAGTTCATAGAGAGGTTTAACCCTTTCTGCGTAATTTAGAACATAAGTTCTTCCAAAGTTCAGGAAACCTAGAATAGACTGTAAGTTTTTCAGCGTTCTTGGTGCTTGGAGCAGCGCACATTTCTCTAGAAAGTTTGCCGCCAGGATTTTGCCTTCACTTGATAACTCATATCCTAAGAAGAGGACATTGAGGTGGGCAATTCGTGATTTCTTAAAATTGAATTTGTACCCTTCAGAAGCGAACCCTAGTATTATGGTGTTCACTCTTTTCAAGTGCACATCCAAATTATCATCTGTAAGATAGATGTCATCGACATATAATAATGCCTCATCATCGTACATTTGTAGTAACTCTGTTACCCTTGCTGAAACTAACCCTGGACTATTCTTGAATCCCTGGGGTAAACGACAGAAGTGTGTCGGTGTCCCCATTATTGAGAAAACAGTTATGTGCCTGCTTTCAGGTGCAATGTTTTGACAGAAAAAAACATTAGAAATATCTAATGTGGTTTTATATTTTTTGCGCACATTGTTATT
Source organism: Lissotriton helveticus (assembly GCF_964261635.1). NCBI lineage: Eukaryota > Metazoa > Chordata > Amphibia > Caudata > Salamandridae > Lissotriton > Lissotriton helveticus. The sequence continues at coordinate 145,429,162 of NC_136064.1, read as the reverse complement.
CATCAGTGCTGCGCTGTGTGCATTTTGTATTGCAAAAGTTTTGCAACAAGAGTTTTAGTGTTTGTAATCCAAAACTAGACGATATGTATTGTCTGGTTTGGAGACAGGAAACAAAGGATTGTTCATTGACGAGGTGCATGTTTCAATCACCCCTTGGTATTCAAGTTGATTTAAAATCTCCCTGACCTGTTTTTTAGCTTCTTGCTTAACTGGATACTGTCTTTGTGCAGAAGGTTGATTTTTTAACAGGATTTTATGGTGAGGAGAGTCCTCATCCCACCCCACGTGATTTTTATATAATGCTGGAGCCTGGGCCACTGCCCATTTTCTGGCATATGTGTATTTTTTGTGAATAGGAATATGATTTGAGAATGCTGGCATAATTATTTCTTCGCCATGTGGGCACTCCCTGACAAACTCAGGTGGCCAGTCTTGTTCAGCTAGAAGAATGTCATAACCCTTTGAAAGCTTCTCCCAAAATAGTACCTTTATTTTCCTAGTTATGTCCCCCTCCATCCGGAGTGTTACTTCATATAACTTGTGAGGTACGCTAACCCTGGTGTCGGCAGTTTCAACTTGAATGCAGTCATTCAAGTCCACTGTCTCCAGATGATCCATCAGGATCCTGCAAATTATGGTTACTTCTGCTGCGCTGTCTAGCATTGTCTGGGCCCACTCCCCGTTATTGAGTTGTGTCCTCAAGATCCTTGGCATGTTTGATTCTTACACTCGCTACCTTCTTTTTGGAAAATTGAGTTTTCTTATTTTTTGGAACGTGCTCTTCGTCTTTGGACTTCACGCGTTCTTCTTTTTGTTCTGATCGTCCTCTTCTTTCTGATTTCTGCAAGGAAGTCTGAAAGGGACGAGAGGAACGTGTATTAGTGTCTTGATATCTATCAGGTTTTATTAAATTATCTTTATTTCTAAGGTTATATCTTTTTTCAGAGGGCTCCCGTCTGGGAGACCTATCTCCTTGTTTGGGAGATATTCCTCTAGATTGAGAATACTTCTCCTTAGGAGGTGTCTTTTTAGTAGTTTCCCACTTCTTTTTAGGAGTGGTGAGATTATTTTTGATAAAAAACTTTTTCAGGTTTTTCTGTTAGTTGGGGTTCCACTGGTTTCCCACCCAAACTATCTCTACCTAGTTCTTCATAGGATTTTTCAATATTTATCGCCAGCTCAAATGGCTGGTCTGCTACATCTGTTTCTCTTAACCTCTGGAGGATAGCCACCAATGCCGCTTCACCCCTAATATTGGCTAATATTATAGCCAAGACCTGCTTGAAATCTTTTAGTAATTTCATACCTAGATTTAAGGCCGGTTCTGGACCGTATTCATTTTGAATCTGACCTAGAACTTCTGGTATTATCGCCATAGACGTAACACCATGTGTTTTTGTGTAGATTGAAGCAAAGACTGTACCCCAAGTGTCGCAGTCCTCCACATGTGGTGATATCCCCATAGGTAAACAGATTGTCCAAATTCTGTGTTTCTCATGAGGTGTAGTATCAGGAAATACTGCCTCTATTTGAGTAATTTTTTGTGCTAACCAAAACAGTATGTGTTCCCTTTTAGCAGGCAATTTACAGATGACTGATTGTATAGTCTGTGATGTGATTTTGTTTATGTTCCCCTGATGAGGGGTGTGCTATGTAATTCTTACAGTTGGTTGGACTTTTAAAGCCCTCATAACATATTGTACCAACTGTCTGTGAATCTTAATCAGTTGGTTTAATTGGGCTAACAGTTCTAGGTCTGACATATGTTCTATGTCAGGATGAGGTGTATAGCTGGCTAATACCAGCCACGTGGCTCCTGGTCTACCTAGTGGACCGAGCCTGGTAATGTGATTTTGATGTTTTAGGGCGCCTTTAAACCAGAAAGCATGCTCTTGGTAAGTTGATGGAATTTCAATGTCCTCGTAAGGAACATATTCAAGTGGATGTTCTTCTATTTTGTAGTAGTGAAACTTGTGTGTAACACTATCTGCTGGAGTAAAATGAATCCATGAATAGAATAACTCTGTCTGCCGATATTCATGTGCCTCTATAACAAATATTACTTTACCACCAGATGATGGAACTCCATTATTTATGAGTTTGTAAGTTATTATTTTTCTTACATTTACCGAGATGATTATGGCATCTGATTCATTCTCTGTGCGATTTCTCACCCCTAAAAGTACTTGAGCTGTCTCTGCAGCTTCAGCTAATTCTTCGTCAGTCATCATTATTTTACCGACTGAAGATTTTGCAGAACCAGATCTAAGGAAACAAAGATTAGGTGCACAATATTTTGGAACACTGTATCCTTCAACGTTGAATAAACTAAAAACGAATATATAGGATTCTCATCCTACTTAGTTTTAGCGGATATTATCCTTTAACCCACTCCAGACGTCTTTTGGAGTTCTTACGGGAAAAAGGGGTCTGTGTGAAAAGCACGACTGAGTTACTCTAGTATCTAGCGTTAAATTATCGCCTTACCAAACGTTGGGCGCCATGTAGTGTATTTCCTATATTACCAATAGGCTCTGCGCATTGGAATAATAAATCCTGTAGATTAGACGTAGGACTGAGGTCGACTAGGTCTCTACCGAGTCTATTAAACTTAATTGTGAGTGCCAGCTAGCTCAGAGGTCACTAGAAATGTTCTCGAATAAACAAGAAGGGATTAGTTTCTGACAACCGTATAACATGACAACTTTGTTTCCCCAGAATGAAACATATCTCTACAGTCGCGGAAACAATAGATAGTTATTTCACTCAGTCATTCATGATTGCTTCGTTTCACCAGAGTTGCTGAGAAAAGGAAAAGACGGGCATTTTCAATAAAAGTATTTATTGAACAGTCTTATCTCTCAAGCATAAGAAATGTACTGCTACAATCGTAATACTGGTTATAAAGTACAAGGCGTATAATACGAACAGTATTATAAAGTAGTACTGTAAAACATGGGCGGATTTTGCGGATCCACGATTTGCGTATTTGCGTATTCACGGATCGTGGATCCGCAAAATCCGCGGATTTTGCGGATCGGCGGATTTGGGGCGGGGCTTCCATGCGAGTGCACATGCCTCTTGTGTGTAGAAAAGGTCAGAGACCGATCAGTGCCAGAAAGTACCCTGCCCTTCATATTTATTCAAGAAGACGCCACCGTTTTGTGCCATACCGCTACTCAGCTGGAGTACTTTGTACTGGACAATCAGTAAGTGCTACCTCGTTGGGTAAATGTATAGTGCTTTTATTACACTACAGCTGCCTAAAGTGCCAGAGAGTTGTCTACAGCGACCAGGTGTGTGTTACTATGCAATAGCGCCGAAGGGCGCAGGGGTCCCTTAAGTGAGCTATCATAGTGGGTAAATGGCGGGAAGACGGTGCCCACCGCGTGTGTGTGGGCGGGGCCAAACGGACGGGGCTTCCATGCGAGTGCACATGCCTCTTGTGTGTATAAAAGGTCAGAGGCCGATCAGAGCAGCAGATGAAGATACAGAAGCTCCTGGCCACAGGAACAGCACGAGGATTGCGCTCGTGAAAGTCAAGGATGCAAAGGCCTCTGTCCAGCATCACAGCTGATTTTCGATGGTATATTTGGGAAGAGGGCACAGCTGCCCAGCCTTGACAACGCTCACAATTGTTTTTTGGGCCTATGAATGAGTCACTGAATTTAAGCTACAACTAGGGCACGTGCTTACTTGATATCTGTAAGTGCTTCCGTTTGAGGTTTAATTTTTGTGCCAGGACCATCGTGCCAGAATGAACCCTGCCCTTCATATTTATTCAAGAAGACCTGCCTGGCCTGTTGTTACAATTTTACGATGGCGCCGGCAAGCTGCCAGCGCCATCCTAAAATAGTTACTAAATTAGCTTCAACAGGAAGCTCGAATAGATAAAATAAAGCAGATGCACTAGCGCCTGCTTGATTTTATCTATTAGAGCTTCCTGTTGAAGCTAATTTAGTAACTATTTTACGATGGCGCAGGCAGCTTGCCGGCACCATCGTAAATCAGTTACAACAACAGGCCAGGAAGGCTTGAACTTTTGGCCTCGGAATCCGCCGCTCGCGGATTGCGAATTTTCGGTCAATTCGCGAGAGTTCGCGGATCGCGGATTTACCGAAAATTCGCGAAATCCGCGAGCGTAGTGGATTTTGCGCTCATAAGCCATAAGTTGCTTAAAAGGTATAAAATACATACAATGATAAAAAATGGCTAAAAGTACTCAATTGGTGCTTCTAAAATACGCCTACCCTGGTGTACCTAACCTAAGTCTAGTTCGATTGAGGGAGTAAGTAAGGAGTAGCTTAAGTTTAGTAGTTCTCTGCCAAGAATCTGATAAGGAATTCTCTAAGAGTTTAATCAGCTCCGTACCTGTGGTTTAGAATGAAGGAGGTCTTGTATATCTCTCTCGGAACTCGATTTCCCAGTAACCCGCAAGGGTAAACCGGAAACACTGGAGCTGGATTTCTCGGCTGGAGAAAAGACAGCGTCTTTCAGTGCGTCAGCTGGAGGGTCGGCTTCCTTCGGCACTTGCTGCTGCAGGGCGTCGGGCAAGTAGTAAGTCGATCTGCTCCAAACCACCGTGTGTTTGTCTGGGCAAATCTGGGCATATTTATACTATGAAGGTGCTGAGATTGACGTGTGATTGGACTTAATAACGTCATATAGGGACTCAATCCCTAGAAAACTCCTTGATTTTCTGGATAAATTAGCATACAGGCAAGGGTAAGTCCCGAGCTGCTGAAGGCAGGTTTTTCTAAGAAATCGTTGTAGATTCTTGGAACTTAGTGGAAGTAGCCATGCCGTATTTGGGCTTCATAGGCTCAGACAAAATATGGAGAATATTTCTATGCCTATATAAGGACCGAATAATCTATACCTATATAAGGGCATGAATCGGGAAAATTACACTAGGGTTGTAGATTGATTTACAACAACATAACAAAACATAACATATCAGAGCATAGCATAACATAACAATATATAACATAGCATAACATAATCTATCAAAACATAACACTACATAACATAACTTAACATAATATAACACAATATGACATAACAAAACATAACATTATATAACATAGCATAACATACATCTCAAGGCAATGTTCCTTTAAGTGTTGTTGTTGTGTGTGAGAGCACAACGAGCACTAGCGCCTGGGAGAGAGCAGAGTAGTTCCACATCTTCCATGATAACGCACTGTTTTGCTCTTTCCTCTTCATGTAATGCGGCACAAGAACTTTACTTCCTGCGCTTCGGTGTGTTATTCATTTGTAAATCTGGACCACTATCTTCTCTAGCTCAAATTCGTAACAACATGTTTTTATTAGCCTTACGTTAACTTTGTTGTGCGTCTTTTCTATATGCCAAAGAAGCACATCAATGTATAGAGTTGATCTCCCGAGAGGGCTGATCTCTGCAGACATTGCTAGGCATGGGGCATGTCCCAATGATCTCCTGAATTAATCAAACAAGGGAATCTAATGAAAATATAGTAAGAAGACAAGTGGCCATATCAGTTGTACTTCCCATAATCTGGAACATTGGCACAAACGAGAAATAGATATTTTGCCCTTAATGGTGTTACAGGCTGGACACCATTGTGGGGGCGGTATCGAAAGACGTGAATTGAGTATCACTCATTTAAAGCTCACATCAAGGGCCTGGATTATGCAGATGTAGGTGATGAGAATTAGAATCAACTGAAAATGGGGTTGGAATACAACCAAAATGGATCTTCGACTCCCTGTAGAGAAGACACAGGAAGACCTTAGAATCATATATGGAAACAGTCAGACCTGGCCTCCTCGCCGTGGCTCCCCCTGTCTTTTCTGATTCTGACCTCCTGTATTATTTGACTTTGTGCTGAACTTCGATGTTTCTGGTTTCTGTACTCTGGACATTTCACCACTGCTTATCAGTGCTAAAATGCAAGTATTCCCTGGGTAAATCGTGATTCTCATTGGTTATCCATGATTGACAAATTTGATTTACTAGAAAGTCCCTAGTAAATTTCCCAGTATGTGCCCAGGGCCTGTATATCAAATGCTACTAGTGGGCTTGCAGCACTGGTTGTGCCACCCACATGAGTGGCCGTGTAAACCTGTCTCAGGCCTGACATAGCAGTGTCTGCAGTAGAGTTTTAAACTGCCATCTAAACCTGTCAAGTGGACCCACTTGCCGGCCCTAAACCTTACTTTTTCTACATGTAAGGCACCATTAAGGTTGGCCCAAGTTAGCCCCGTGGGCAGGGTGCAGTGTTTGTGAAAGGTAGGACATGTGCTGGTGTGTTTTACATGTTCTAATAGTGAAATACTGTCAATTTGTTTTCACTGTTGAAAGTATACCTCTTCAATACGTTAGCATTGGAGTTGCCTTGTGACATTTTACAATTGTAATTTTAAACTGGGACGAGCTAGAGAGTTGGATATTTAGACTCCCTGAACTCAAAACTGTAAGAAATATATTTTAACAAAGTTGATTTTGTGTTTATATTGTGTGAAAATGCCACACTTAGAAATTGGACATGTTCTTGCTTTACCATTCTGGTTCCCTTCCTTCCTGTGGAATCAACGTCTGATTTAGACTGAGAGGGGCTGTTTGTGCATTCACTATGTCACACAAAAGAGCTGAGGTGTGCCCTGCGTATCCTGATGGGCCATCACCATGCTGATGGGTCTTTCTGAGCTAGAGTGGTGGGATGAGTTGTCACTGACATCTGAATAGGGTTGTGGCTGAACCCTAACAATGCTGTCTCCACCCTCCCGGAGTGTGTATGGAGCCAAGCCCAAGCTAGGGAAGGCAGAAACTTCTAAACTACAATGACTTGTGTTTCAAAGTATAACTACTTTCAAAAGGGATATTGGACTCTTAGAACACTTCTGGATCAAGAGGAACCCGAGCCAAGGAGAAGAGCTAGAGAATTGTGAGGAGGAGTACTGCCCCTTTGCTGTGTGTTGCTTTGCTTGGTTGGCCTACTGTTACTGCTTCTGCTTTGGAAAGGAAAAGGACTGGACGTTGCTCTCTATCCTTCTTGTGAAAATCCTGTAAGGGCGTGTGTGTGTGTTTGCCTCCTTTTCAGAAGTCTATAGGCTATCAAAGGCTTCATCTTGCAGCATTCCTGAACTCCACTGCTGGGAGTTACGACCTGCCTATGGTGCTAATTCCAGTTCTTGGAGGTTGATTTGCTGATTCTACTGCTGAAAATCCATGCCCTTCCAGCCTTGTTTTTCGGAGGCAGCACCGCCGTTCAGAGAAGTTTACACGCACCATGTCTCCGAAGTCCGAGACCACTGCCCTGACTTCAACGCAGGCCTGGCTGTGCAAATAAAGGAATCTAGGCATCAGGTGTCTGCAGCCATGAGAATTGATGCAGCACCTGCTTCACTGCTACACCAAGCCACCGCAGCTGGATTTTCTACACAACGCACATGTGCACCAAGTTTTCATCGGCATTGGGCTTCAGTAAGGAACCAAAGCCATTTGTCTGGAGAATCAACACATCATCTTTCCACACAAAAGGAAAGCAATGCGTCACCTCTGCAAGGAACCATCACCTTCCCTACGTGTAAGGAACCGATGCATCGCTGTGCTTTCCGGTGCCTCACATCCCCTGCGCTTGTTTTCACTTAGAGATTTTGATTCGTACCAGGTACTTTGTACAAAAAGTAACCCATTTATACTTTTATATGAACTGAACTGTATTTTCCTGTAAAAAGTGATATTTTGTATATACGTATGTTGGATTTTTGTCATTTGGTCTTGTTTGGTTTACATAAAAATACTTTATTCTTTTAAACTGGTGTAGTGTTTTCACTGTGTCACTGTGTGTGTTTTGTACAGATGCTCTACACCCTGCTTCTGAGATAAGTCTGACTGCTCGTGTCAAACTACCAAGGGGGTGAGCAGGGGTTATCTTGGGTGTGTAATTTGCTTACTCTGATTGGAATGTCGGGTCCCTACTTGAACAGGATGCAAGCCACTGTCAACTAGAGATACCCATTTCTAACAGAAAAAAGTCAAAAGGCACAGGGCAAAATAAACCATAAATTGTCAGTGCAATTCTTAAGGCGCTCAGGAGACGACCACGTGAGGCATCATGGTCCAGGCAGGGAACATATTTAATTGTTGCCGATGCAGGGAGTAAACATCTTTGTTGTCTAAAGCAGACTCTGCTCTGTGCTTCTTCTTTTTCAGCTGATCACCAAAAATACTCTTTGCTAAAAAAAAGGCAAACACAGCTGTCATAATGGCAGAGAAGAGGGTGGTTTAGAATGCAAGCGCAAAGCAAACCCTTTGTAAATCTGAGGCGACGCATCTATTCTTCACACGTGACATTAATTATCAGCTGCTCCATATCATGCGAGGTGCCTTTCATCTTTGCAGATGGCATCTGGTCCATTTGAAATATTAAGTATACAAGTGCCATATGCATAAAGTTGATAACTTCTGGTATTATATTTTTATTATATTATTATATACGTTCAAGCGCTTTCTCTTTCATAACATGTAAGGTGGGAAACAGTTTTTCAAACATCTGCCTCTTTCACTGGCCCCAAGCCATGTGTGTAAGAAAGTGGCTCTGTATATACTGGCCAAAAGTAAGGTACAGTGTGCACAGAGTCTACAGTCCCCAGAGGTCTGGCAGGCCCTCTGCGCCCTAGAGAAGATTGGAGGGGGGGGGATTATCCTCCTCCTCTATTACCGCTTCCCCTTCTGACTGGTCATCACCATGTTCAGAGGGGTGGCCTTTAGCATACTCAGCCAGGAGCTCCTGGAGCCCTTGTTTGTTTGGGTTTGGCCCATTTTTATATTTTTTTAATTTTGCATAAGGACCTCAATTCCTTGAAATACAAGTGTAAGTAAGGTGTGAGGTTGAGCTCCTCAACCAGGTCCATGGTGTTATCTTCACTAATAGCTCGGTTCTGTTGAGATATTCTAAACTGACAGTTCTAACCATCTACCCTTGACTATAGTGAATTTTATTTTTTCCTAAAATTCCAATGGAACTTAAGCAAGGCCCTGGCAACACTTTTAGTATTTTGGAAAAACCAATTTCAGAATTCTAAAGAAAATGTATGAGTTCTGTTGTGTGATCAAATGGTAACCAACTAGAACAACAAATGGAAGTTTATATCCCACCGCTGATCCACCAGAGTAAGAAAGTGGCTCTGTATATACTGCACCAAGTAAGGTACAGTGTTCACAGAGTCCACAGTCCCCAGAGGTCTGTCAGAGGCTAAAGTTAGATAAAACCTTACTCTCTAAGGTGGTATCTTGGTCGTGCAAAGAGGCAGTATCAGAGGACAGTGTAAAGCATTTGCTGTACACACTCAGTCAGTAAATGGTCTCACACACTCAAGAACACTGAACTCAAGGACAATTGTTTTGTATCAAAAGATATAGTTGTTTTATTTTAGAACCAACAAGGTATCAAAATATACTTTCTCAGAATGAGTTACTGTAGTTAAATACTTTTCAAATAGACTTTTTGATTACAATAGTTACAGTGGTTGCAATGGGCAACAACATTTCAAACACAATGCAACATTGAGCTCAATGTGAATTTCTAGTTAAATGCAAATAATTACTTTATGGATTACTTTTCTAACCACAGGACTGGGTCCCAGATTCAGTCCTGGAACATTTCCTGTAAACAATTATGTAAAAGCGTATTGGTTACAGTAGTGATTTTTAAGGAATATTCAGGCACATGCAGCAAAGGAAAAACCGGTCGCAAACGGGCAGATTCTCAAAATCTGTCCCTTTGCAATGGGTATTTTTGCATTTGGGATGCATCATCCAATCCAAATCTCCAATTCATTCCTATGGGTCTGGAGACCCATGGGAATGAATGGGACATCATTCCTTAATTGCGACTAGTAATTTGCAAGTCGCAATTAAGGAAGGTGTAAGAATCACTATTTTTATAGCGATTCCTACATGCATTGGCTTTTGCAATTCCTTAGTTGCGATTCCTTAATAATCGCAATCAAGGAACCACAAAAGCCTATGTTGATGCATGTGCCAGATTATTGTTTTTTAACCCGTTGCGTGCTCATGACGAGCTGAGCTCATCATGACGGTTTGGACGTTCAAACGCAGGGATAATTTCCCCGCTGTGCTGAACGTTCCAAAACGGGTGTGGTCGTGAGTGCAGCTCCACTGTGCCCCATAGCACGGTGGCACCATGCGTAGCCACCCCCTGCACAGCAGGTGAAAACCCCCTCAGCGAAGGGGCTATAAGTTGAAGCTTAGAAACTTTTCCACATAGAATCACCAATGTTATCGTATGGGTGGAAATTCACTTAGCAGGTAAGTAGTCTTATGATTACTTTTTCTTACTCAGGGTTTTAGTTTCAACACAGTTCTAGGGAAGGAACATAGGCCCTGGGCACCTGATTGGCAGGAGCCCAGGGCACACTCAGTCAAAGTACATCAGCAATTCAGCAAAAAGTGGTGGCATACCATGCGAGAAAGATGGCACTTTCTCACAATGTACTCTTGCCAAATATATATTAATTTGTTCTAATGTGATTTTGTCTGATGCAGTAGTATCATAAATAAAGAGTACCCCATCGAGTGTCTGAGAGGAATCAGTGATTATGTTTAACCCATTCCCAGTGGGGGTAATTTCCCCGTGGTGCAGGGGGGAGGGTCCGCTCGTGGTGCGGTGGTGCTATTGACGAGTCCAGCTCGTCATGCTGCCCAGTAGAGCTGGGTTCATGACGAGCTGGACTCAATATGACTCCGCTCACTCCAATAAAACACCCGCACAGGTGTGGAATTTGCCGAGCGGGGGAGTGCCGTGGCCGTTATGACGAGCCCAGCTCATCATGAGCACAGCTCCACTGTGCCTCATGATGAGCTGGGCTCGTCATAAGCATAGATGGGGTTAAAGGATGGAGAGGTGAAACTGGAAGTATGTGGTAACCAGGTGCAAGGTATGAAATAATGCTTGAAATACATGACTAACACCCAGACTCTCCTCTACTAATCCTGACTCCAGACAGAGCAGGGATGTAGGCCAGGCACAGCTGGACAAGACCATTCAAATTTACTTCATTGATTAGTTGCAACTAATGCTGTCCACACAGTGTAAAAGCAGCCAGGCCACCCCTGGGTATGTCCAGGCTCTATGCTGCCTGTATCCTACAGCAGCAGGGAGTTATCAAGGGACTCCTGCAGAGCGCACATCAAAGGTGGTCTTTCAAGGGTATCCAGATGTGTAATGTGTGCCATGAGGATCAGAATAGATGCAAATATACCATTTACCAGCAACCCTAAGAGATATGAAGTAATAAAATGTAATTTTACTGAATTGCATGAATTTCTCATGTATTAGGATGTGATGATGGCATGCACCAGTGCTTAATTTGTAAAATAATAGGTGCCGGGCCTAAACGTTTGGTCAGCTGAGGCTAAATACCAAGGCTGCACAGTCTTCATTCCCAGTCATATATATTTCATCCATGACCAGACACTCCCCATCCCTAAATATCACTCCTGTGTGTTCCTCTGCACCCCTGAGTTCTCCCTTTGTCATTCTTTTACTGTATTTCTCTTCTTCCTTCATTCCCTCTTTTGTGTTTTTCTCTCTGCTTTTCTGGGTCAAAATCTGGTGAAGAATAACACAGGCTGGTGCCGGGAGGTGCACCAGCACGAATCGGCTCAAATTAAGCCCGGGCACAGGTTGTTCTAAAGATTAAAGCAACTCTCACAGTGACACTGATATTGCCCGTGTATTCCTTTCTTCAGTCCATGCTTGTTATAGAGGTTTATAATGGCCTTAGGTCTTATGTTTTCAACACTCAACTTTGCATTCTCAAGCTCTCTGAAGTGGCATATTCCAGGGTGTTCCCATCCATTGACTCAAGTTTCCTCTGAGTGTAAGCCCCTTCTCCACAGTGTGAAGGGATACATTCATGTGTGTGATTATAAACTCTGGTGACAGTCCCCTTACCTAAACGTTGGTTATCACAGGGTAATATGTGTGGACGATATACAGTGGCCTTCAGTATGGTTTTGATTGCTATGGTGTGGTGTGCAATAGTATGATATGCTATGGTATGGCATGGTTCAGTACCCTATGGTACCCTTATTTAGCACCAAGCCTTAAGTCCCTCTGTGTGATTCATTTTTTATCTCCAAAGTTTCATTTCTCACTCTGTATCTGTTCTTTTCCCCCAGGCCCCCAGCTCCTTCTGCAGTGAGAGCTGCCTCCCTGGGTTCAGACAGTCTGTGAGGAAAGGATGGCCTGTCTGCTGCTTTGACTGTGTTCCCTGCTCTGCTGGTGAGATTTCAAATAAGACAGGTAAGTACCCTGTGACTCTGATGGGGATACATCAATTGTGCTACTAGAAGTGGGACGTGGTCATGTTTGGAAAAGCACAAGACCAAGGACTGCATTTCAGTGACTCAAGCAGGGCCCACATTGGTAATATTACTCTCTGTCAGACTCTCATATCTATGGAATGATTTACCTTGTGACACATTTTCAAAATGCCCCCATGTCCTGGAGCTCCTCCCCTCACCCCAGGGAGTTCAGTGACCACTTTAGCCACTTTGGAGTCAGTGGATTCAATGATTAAATAATCATGGAACAGCACCCTGTTTGTTCTCCCCATCACTCATACAGTACTAGGAGTACCGTGAATGTCATGTATTCTGGACAAAGTACCAAACAACTGCTAGAAAGCTTAGCTTGGCACAGAGACTGTTTAAGGCATGAGCAAAGTGGCCCCTGGGCCACAGTCCCAGCCTTTCAAGGGGCCCCTGAGAGAGCCAGCTATATTCTCCAGAGTCTGGCCCCAGTGACCTTGAATAATTTGTAAACATATTGTTTTAAATACTGTTTTCCTTAAACTTATTTTCAATGTGGGTGATGTGTGAGATTTTATTACAAGCATTTTGGAGAGAACAGTTGTGTTTATGTTTCATGCAACATCTGGATTAAAACAGGACCTCTCATATAAGAAATTAGAGGGTGTCATAGAGACTATTTACAGTACTGTTAGTCAGCTGCGGCTGAGTTGCAATATTTAAAACTACTGTCACTATCCCCAAATATTAGATATAAACACATTTGGAATGGAGGAGTGCACCTGTGCAGTGATCTGGCCAAAGAGGACATGAAAGAGCTGAAATTGGAACATAAATTCAAAGCCGTTCCCAAACAGAAGGTCTCAAAAACATTTGGCCTGGTCCCCCAAAATACTAAAGATGTCCCTGACTTGGCACTTGGCATTGATGGATCATATGGAATACATGCTGTGCATGAACCGACCTCAGAGCTTTGACACTGAGTTGAAGTTCATATTTATTTATTTACTTATATTTTCATGTGTGTTTTTATTTAGCACTTTTATAAGGAGTGTATCAGGCCCAAGGGTGTCAGACCTCTTTGCACAAGGATAGCAACATCACATATGAACGTCCAGTTGATTGCATGACATTATGCATATATATTCATAACAATATGTGTGCAGAGGGATAGCACATTGGGAGAGTGCCTTGTTAGCATTATTCAAGACATTCACTCAGGTCTGTGATGAGAATTTGAGGCTGCCTCTGGAGTGTTGGCTATACTTCTCTGGGGCAGTTACTGCTCAAACTAGACAAGCTTTAGTTTGAGTATTCTCTCTCTTTCTCCCGTCCTCTAGCTTCTCTGGGATCAGGATGAGACCCTGAGTGAAATAACCACAGCTTATGGCAACTAATTGGCCTTCTCCACAGTAAGTCCTATTTCCTCCTCAATCTCTTGTTCCTTCTCCGCAACATTATCTCCTGTATTATGCACCTCTGCCCAGGATCTCACATTGTTCTCCAGTTCCACCTTCCTGGTACATACTTGAAATTACTTGCATAACTCCTAAAGCTGGACCACAGTTTAGGATTCTGACTTGGCCGGCTCAAAATAAATTACCGCAGGTGCAGGTGCTGCTTCTCCAGAGAGAGACAGGGTTAAGCACATAAATCTAAAAGGTAATTTGGGAGAGTTGGAAAGGGTATGAATTGGTCTTAGTATAGAGTTTTAGTAAACAATGATTTACCATATGCTATTGCACAAAACACAAGTCCTATCCTCAGAACTGATCACCAATTTTGGAAATGGGGTCTCTAGTTGGCAAGCAAGGACCACCTCTCTATTCAGGGTAAGCTTGATACACACTAACAGATTACCTGTGTCCACCCTCGGATAGCTTGGCATGAAGTAGGCAGGCTTATCTAGAGAGGCAATGTGTAAAGTATTTATTTAACACACATACACACACAGCAACACAATGAAAAGACTCCCCACAGGGTAAGAGCAATAGAGAATATTTTAATAAATAAATCAACATCAAAAGGACAAAAATCCAATAATTAAAAGTCAATGTTATTAATGTTTAAATAATTAAAGGAGTTATATTGCTTGGAAGCTATAAGCATCAATGGGGGCAATCTGGTCACATTGGACCATGGCAAATTCAAGAGTTCAGGCCAACCATGATGGAGCACAGGCCGGGGACATGAGCCATGCAGGCCCAGTGAAGAGAGTGCCTTGATATTGGTTGCAACAGCAAGATGTGGGGTGCAGACTAGCGTTGCGTCAATCTTCAATACAACGTGATGTGTTGATTTCCTTCACACAGTGGCAGCCATGTGTTGGGTACGTTTAGCAAAGTGCCAGTTCGAAGAGAGGTGCTCCTAAATATGATGTTCCTGTTACTCCATGCTTAAGGGAAATGTATCTATGTTCTCCACACAGTGGCAGTGAAATGCTGTTTCCAAAGTGGTGGTTCTGGGCGGAATGTGGCGAGTACAAGTGAGAAGCACAATTTCTGATACAGGCACAGGACTAGTGGTAGAGACTTTGATAGCCCTAAGTCTCAAGCAGCAGGAGGCAAGCCAACAAGCCCTTGAAGATCACTTTTGTTGCAAGGTAGCGTCCAGCTCTCCACAGCAGGGTCAGTCAACAGTAGGCATCAGGACAGCACAGCAGAAAAGCAAATCTTTTAAGTCAGTAGTCCATCAGAGTGCCAGTCCTTGATGCAGCACATCAGTTTTAGGTCAAGAAGTATATGAGTTAATGGTGTTAGAGATCCAGTACTCATACACAGTTGTGCCTTTGACATGGGGTGACTTCTAGGAAGGGACTTTGAAGTGCACAAAGGTCCTTCTTATATTAGACCTGGCTACGGATTATCAGTTGGGGAGGATCAGACATGTGTGTGAGGCTAGGACACTGCCTATTCAGGAGTAAGTGTCATATCCTCCCTCCCTCCCTTCCAACCCAGGAAGAGCCATCAGAATACAGCTGAGTACTCAGACACATCTAACCTTCCTGCATTTTTGGCTGGCTAGAGGGAATGTACAAAGCATAACTATCACCCACCCCAGACTAGTATTGGAATCAGGCTGCAGTGACACAAAGCTGTAAGAGCAGATACATTCCAACTTTCTAAAAGTGATATTTCTAAACTAGTAATGTTATATCCAACTTTACCAGTAAAAAGGACTTCTCATATCTATTCCAATGATATGAAACATGACACCTACCTCTTTTTAATTAGGAATTACAGCTTAAAAGTGCATCAAAATATTCCCAATGTTAACCTATGAGGGAAGTAGGCCTAACAGTAGTGAAAAATGAATGTGGTGTTTTTTACTACTCGGACATCCAAAACTCAAAAGTACATATCCTACCTTCCATTTACGGAGCACATGTGCCCCGTAGGCTACCTAAGATCTACTTTAGGGGTAAAGTATGTGCAATAAAAGGGAAAGTTATGACTAGACAAAGGGCATTATATGGCAAGTCAAACTTTCAGTGAAACTGTGCACAACAGCTCTGCAATAACATGCCTGAGACAGGTTTGAAAGGCTACTTGTGTGGAAGGCACACCAGTGCTGTAGTCCCACTTTTAGCATTTGAGTTACAAGCCCAAGGTATATTGTCTATCACTTTCTAAGAAAACTGAATGTGCCAATTGGGTATCCACCAATGTTACCATGTTTTTGTAAGGGCGAAACACTGGTTATCAGTGGCAAAGTGCTCAGAAACCTAAGGCCAACAAAAGAGTCAGCTAAAAGAGAAGGTAAGCAGGCAAATAGTTTGGGGGAAGACTACCCTAAGGCTGACAGGTCCAACATATACTATACATCCAGGGCCTGTAAATTAAATGTTACCAGGAGGCTTGCCACACTTATTTTACCACCAACTTATGTAGCACATTAAAACATGTCCCAGGCCTGACATTGCAGCCTGAATTCAGTATTATACTGCCATGTCAACTTAACAATTAAACCCCCTTTCCAAGCAATAAACTCTGCTTTTTATTGCATGTAAGTCACACCTAAGGTAGGTCCTAAGTAGCCCATAGGGCAGGGTGCTGTGTAATTAAAAGAAGAGGCATGTACCTTTAATGTCCTGGTAATGGAAACTCCTTAATTAATTTTCACTACTGTGATGTCTACCCCTCACATAAAATTATATTGAAGATTCCTTATTACAACAATAAGTTGTAATTCCTAACGGGAACAAAGTATATATGTCATGTTTCATACCTATGAACTTGTTATGATAAACTTTCTTTAATGGTAATGTTAGATTGTTCATTACTATTTTTCAAAATGCCACTTTTAGACATTTTCCTGCCCTTAGCCCTTTTGTACCGGTATTATGGCCAGGGTTACATGACTAGGTGTAACTGACAATTAGACTTTGTGAATTCCTCCCAGGCAGTTAAAACATAGAGGGATTAGGTATGCCTGAGTGGGCCATCTGCTAGCAGGATTGGGGGGGAGAGGTGAGCAAAGTCTGACTTACACTTGAATAGCCCGTGCTCTGACACTACACAAAGGGGCAAGCTACCCTTTGTTGTCACTACAGCCAGCTTGAAGCCAGGGCAGGGGAATCAGGAGATTTTATGCACTTAAGAGAACCTTTCCCGAAGCTTTCTCACCTTCCAGAAGAAGGACAACAGGGTATACAAATAGTACCTTCAGACCCACTCTTTAGATCAGTACTTGACCAAAGGAACAACTCTCGGAGGACTGTCTGCTGCTGTGACCTGCTGTGCACTCTTCCGTAATGTTTTTATATATATAAATATATATATATATATATATCTTTTCACTGATGAAACAAAGGTTAGAGGAACATTATATTTATCATACAAAACCATTGAAATTCAGCGGTTATTGTTACCTGAGCTAACTATAAAGTACACCCCTGCAATGTACTGCTTAGGACCCCAGATTTAACATCTCAAATGATATAACTGATGACTCTCATCCACAGAACAACTCATACAGCCATTTGCTTACTTACACAACTACTCATACATTGACTCACTCATCAATAGAGTTAAATACATTTTAATTAACTCATCTATAAAAACACTCACATAGCCATTTACAGAGTCACTCACTTACCCATACACCTACTCACACTGCTACTCTCTGAACAATACAGTCATTCACACAGCCACTCTTTCTGCCATACAGTTAGTAACAAATCCATGTATTCACCCATACAGCCACTCACACCCCCTCTCACTCACCCATATAGACTCCCCCAAAGAGCAACTCAATCACTAATTCAATTACTGATGCACCCAATCAAACATCCACACAATCACATACATACCCATCCACACATCCATGCAAGCGCTCACATGATCACTCACTTACCCATACACCCTCTCACACAGACACTCACTCCCCAATTCAGCCACTCACACACCCGCTGAGTTAACTAAACACCCATTCTAACAGCCTCTCACTCACCCATACAGCCACTTACACAGCCTCTCACTCACCCATACAGCCACTTACACAGCCAGTCACTCACAAAACAGCCACTCTGTCACACAGCCACTGTGTCAGCCATAGATCTACTCAGTCACCCAAACAAATACTCGCACACCCACTTTGTGACTCTTACAAATACTCATATACCCATTTGTTCACCCATGCTGCTACTCATATACCCACTCACACGACCATACAACTACTCACAGTCCCACAAACGCACGTATATGGACAGTCACAAAACCACTCAAATCAGGTATGTTATAAATGGTATCACTTATTAGTAGTACAAAAAGAATAGTATTTAACGTATGCAGCAGCTTAGTAATAAAAATTCTTATATTAATTACTAAAACCGCATATTGTTTCCATAAGTACTATGAGGTTCTGTATCCTCCATCATAGTTATATTAAAAACAATTTCATACAACAAATAAAATACATTCAAGCATCCTACGGGTAGATCGATTTCACTAAAACCTGTTTTAAAATATTAAAAGAATAAAACTTATTCCTCGTTACTCGATCTGATCCTCTATTTCCTAGTCCATGAACAACTTTTTAACAGCTTTAACAGCCTGGATAAACTTTACCACTGCAATGGCGATATCAAGTTGATGCATATCTGTGAGGAGCTCAATTGCTTAGTATGGGCCCGATTCTCAGAACTAACTTAAGACAAAATCCTAAACTTACTACCATTTTTGTATTCACAGAAGACTCTTACTCATTTCGGTATTCACAGAAGTTAGGAGTCCTAACTTTAGGACTCTTAAATGCCTTCTGTGAATACCGAAAGTCTTAAAATTAGGATTTTTCTCAGTTTAGTAGTAGTAAAGTTGAGAAAAATCCTAATTTTAAGACTTTCGCTACCCACAGAAGGCATTTAGGAGTCCGAAAGTTAGGAGTCCTAACTTTACTACTACTAAATTGAGAAAAATCCTAATTTTACGACTATCGGTATTCACAGAAGGAATTTAGGAGACCAAAAGATAGGAGTCCTAACTTTACTACTACTAAATTGAGAAAAATCCTTATTTTAAGACTTTCAGTATTCACAGAATGCATTTAGGGGTCCTAAAGTTAGGAGTCCTAACTTTACTACTACTAAATTGAGAAAAATCCTAATTTTACGACTATCGGTATTCCCAGCAGGCATTTAGGAGTCCGAAAGTTAGGAGTCCTAACTTTACTACTACTAAATTGAGAAAAATCCTAATTTTAAGACTATCGGTATTCCCAGTAGGCATTTAGGAGTTCTAAAGTAAGGAGTCCTAACTTTACTACTACTCAATTGAGAAAAATCCTAACTTTAAGACTTTCGGTATTCACAGGAGGCATTTAAGAGCCCTAAAGTTAGTACTCCTAACTTCTGTGAATACCGAAATGAGTAAGTGCCTTTTGTGAATACCACAATGAGTAAGTGCCTTCTGTGAATACCAAAATGGTAGTAAGTTTAGGATTTTGTCTTAAGTTCGTTCTGTGAATCGGCCCCTATGGGCCCGATTCACAGAACGAACTTAAGACAAAATCCTAAACGTACTACTTTTGGTATTCACAGAAGTTAGGATTTTGTCTTAAGACAAACTTAGACAGACTTAAGACAGTCTTAAGTTAGGATTTAGTCTTAAGTCTTTCTTAAGACTGTCTTAAGACAAACTTAAGACAAAATCCTAACTTCTGTGAATACCAAAAGTAGTACGTTTAGGATTTTGTCTTAAGTTAGTTCTGTGAATCAGCCCCTATGTATTTAAGTCTCTGAAACTTTTAGGAAACATACTCACCATTTTGAGTGATGTTATCAATGATCTCACTGACCATGTTATGAGTGATGTAATCTGTGAGGTCATAAGCAGTGCATTGCGGGTGCGAGTTATAGATAGCTTAGGTTATTATAACTGCTGAATTTCACTGGTTTTGTGCAAGTGAAACATGAACCTAATTATAACATTCCTCTAACCTTTGCTTTTTCAGTGGATTTCTAAGGTGTTTTAATTGTCTTTCTTAACTATAACATCCCTGTACCCTTTGTGTTTTTTAGTGAATTTGTATGGTTGTGGGTGTGTGAGAATCTGAGTGGGTTCACGAGTACGTAAGTGGGTATTTGTGAGGATAAAAAAACACAATGGGGTGTTGTAGAGAACCTCACTAACTCTACTAGTGCCACACTTCATCATTGGTTTTCATTCTGGTCATATGGGCCAGGATGAGCACAACCTTGGTTGAGGGAGCATTTTGAATAAAGACCAACCACATGTTACTTTATTTTTTGTGTTCCATGTCTGATTAATAAATTAATTAGACGTGGATGACTTTCTGAACAATTATCCATTCATCCCCATATTCGTTTCAGCTCATATTTAAGGCTACTAATGTTCCAACTTTTTTTTGTCAGGGCAAAGGGTAAACCTTATTGTTTATTTGATTAATACAGTCATAAACCTGACAGTTTCTTTGTTTTGTGGGAGTAAGTATCAAACATGCTGTCTTTCTCAGTTTGGAAGACTAGTTGCACCTGGTAATGCCTGCCAATGACAAAAATGGATGCATTATTTCATTATATGGCCACTCATTTAATTTTCAGAATTCTTATATCCTGTGTACGAGGTGTTCAACACTGAAGCCATTGAAAGCACACAACACAAACTTACAACACAGCATGCAATACAAGTAATGGGACCTTAGGAAAGTTCCTCATTTTGCAAGGTTAGCCTCCACTTTGGACCTGGTGCTCATGTGATTTTGAATTGCAGGTGCACTGGGTCCCTGCTAACCATGTTCCCAGCCCCAGATCACTTTCCTAAAACTGTACCAAGATTGGCACAACTTCAGTTACCCCTATAAATCCCTAGTGAATGGTACCCCTGGTACCTAGAGCATGTGCACTAAAAAGGGTCATCTGGGGCTGCAGCACTGGTTGTGCCACCCCAGGGACTCCTCAACAAGGGTCTTTTTGCTGTTATAGCTGTGGCTATGATGCACATCCTGGGCTGCTCCCTAATCGTCCCTTATCCCCGCCCAGGTCCTCTATGAAAATGTTGTATCTTAACGTCCACTCTCTAGCTAAACACTACATGAAGATCTATGACCTAATACATGACAAATTACCTGGGGCCAGATGTAGGAGCCCAAATACCGGTCGGTAACGGCCGATTTCGGCCGTTACCGACCGGTATTTAGGAATTGGCATGTGGGGCCATTATTTTACAGAATCAGTAAATTTACCGATTCGGTAAATTTACCGATTCTGTAAAATACCGAATTGGTATTTTTACCGATTCGGTAAATCCAAATGTAGGTGACACTCCTGAGAGTGCCACAGGCCCTTTAGAGTCGGTATTTTACCACACAATCCTATTGTGTGGTAAAATACTGAATCCAAGTGTACATGCAAATCTGTGCATGCACACTGTGCAATGTGACACACAGACATGCCCTTAGGGCATGTATGTGTTCCACATGTTACACGTGCCTGTATTCGGGGTGCTAGAGGGTGTCAAAGTGACACCCCCTGCACCCTTGCAGGATTCGGTATTTACCGAATCGGTAAATACCGATTCGGTATTGCCCATTGATTCCTATGGGCTTCATGGCCCATAGGAATCAATGGGCAATACCGAATCGGTATTTACTGATTCGGTAAATACCGATTTTTACAGGATCGGTAAATCAAATACAGAATTTACTTACATCTCCCTCCTTCTATTTTACAGATTCATAAATATCAGTAAAATTCGGTATTTATGAGTCGGTAAAATAGAATTACCTACATCTAGCCCAAGATGTTTTGTTTTAAACGGAAACCTGGCTCTCCGATGCTATAGTGGCTGAACCTTGTTTAGTGCTCCCTCAGGGGTTTGGTATTTTGACTTTAAATTGGGAATCCAGAGGCAGTGGCATAGCTGTCAATTTTAAATCTTTCTACATAATTGACTGTTTTCGTTTACCAGGGCTATAAATCATATCACAGTTAATTACTGACTCATTACACTTGAGGATAAGGTTTATGCTCGGTGTCTTCTCAGGTCGCTAGAAAAATGTATAGCGAAAAATAACATTTTACCATACTTTCAAACTGCGTTCAGAGCTTCTGCCTCCACAAGGAGAAGAGTGGCTCAATGGTTAGAGTGGTAGACCCTGATGCAGAGGTCTAGCCCGGGACCAGGGTTCAATTCCCCGCCTCGGCGGGTCTTGAGCTCAAAAATTCCACGGACCTGATAATTCTCGCCTCGGTGCCTATTCCAATCATGGAGTCCCACTCTGCAACTCTGGGCAATAGCTTGCTTAATCTCCGCAACGGCCCCCACAACGCTAAGGATGCCTGGCCTCCACCTTGGGGGTGCCCAGGAGTGGACACCTCACAGGTAAAGCCAGGATGGGTTCCACAGCGGTATTCGTACAAGCGCCTTGAGACCCTTGTAGGTGAGTAGTGCGCTATACAAGTATCAATTTACATTTACACAATTTACAACATCTCTGCCCTATCCATTCTGAGCCAACAAGCAGTGCAAAAAAATCAACGCCCCCTCTATTGCTGCTTCATAGACTACAGCGCCGCCTTCGGTAATGTGTCCTATAACATTTTATGGAGGAAATTGGATAAGTGGGGGATTCCACAGAGGCTTCTCGGAGCCCTTATGTCCTTGCATAAGAACACATAGGGTATGAGTCAGAACTGGCCCAACGAAAGTCTCTGCAAAAATTCCAACATTGGACGGCCTAAAGCAAGCATGTGTTCTTGCTCCACTCTTGTTCAACCTCTACACCGCTGACCTGGGGAGATTCCTGGAGAAAAGTAGTCTCCTTCCACCAAAACTGGGCCATCCAAAAACGAACTTGCACATTCTGCAATACGCTGATGATATTGTTATAATGGACTAGGCAAAGTCTGGCCTCCAAAGAGCCTTGTGCACGCTCCACAAATACAACACAGCTAATGCTTTTAAAATTAACCAGGATAAGAGCAAGGTCTTGATTTTAGGTTGTTGTAAGAAAAAGAAAAGTTAAACGTGAAACATTGGGCCTGCAAAGATTAAAACAACATCAAAATACAACTACTTTGGGGTCTGGTTTAGAGAGTCTTCCAGACCATAAGCCCACTTGGCTGCTCTGAAAAAGAGAGCTGGAGCAACAACATACAGCCTGACTCAACTTAACCAGTCCCTGAGTAGTCCTTTTACCGAACCCATTCTGAATGTGACTAAAGCTACCCTTCTTCCTGCCTTAAGTTAAGGGCGCCAGGCCTTTCCTGGTGCTTTACTCCAAGAGACACACCTAATTGGTAACACCTGTAAGGTGTTAAATAGATGAGGATACAGAATGGAGGCACACGCCGGCTTCACCTCTGGCCCACGAGGTATGGGCATCCTACTTAAGCACACCTTTCCGCTCATCATAAAGAATACCTAGACCGACCCACTGGGGCGTTATGCAGCAGTCTCGGGGTAATCGGAGGGGCGCACTCTCACGCAACTAGCAATCTATATTCCACCAGGTCTCCAGACCCAGTCCTACAAGGACCTGGACTTCTTCACACTCTCCCTTCCAGAAGGGCAACTTGTACTGGGTGGGTACTTCCACGCAGTTGTATCGGGCATACTTGACTGATGTCCACCACAAGATATCAGTGCAGGGAGCAATTGGCTCTCAAATTTCCTCGAGGCCTTTGCTTCATGGACCTCTGGCAGGGGGCATTTCCGATCACTCCCCTTTGTTGATCCATCTAACAGATGGAGACAAAAGGGTCGGTTGTGTAGCGTCCATTAACCTGTTGAATCTCCACAACCCCAAAGTCAAAACTACACTTAGCCGAACTCTTGACCATTACATCCAGGACAACAAAGGCACAATCAATTCCCCCACCACCCTCTGGGAGGCTTTTAAAATGGTTATTAGGGGATATATCCTCTCAGCCATGGCCGGGTTGCGCAAGGAAAAAGATAAAGAGATGACTTGTATTGAGCATGACCTCCTCCACCTCGAGGAGGCAGTGTAAGAGGGAGAGGATCTGGCCACCCTTTATAACCTGCAACTTAAGGCGGCAGAATAAAAGCAGTTGTGACTGATGCTGCCAAAACCCTTGCAAGGGACAGAGATACATATTTACACGGCCAAGGAGACAAAGCAGGCAAGCTAATCACTTAGCTGGACAAGAAAGACAGTGCGAAAAGGCTGGTGCTAGAGCTCAAGAGTAGCACTGGAACCGTTTTGACGGAAACTCACAACATAGTGCTCGAGTTTGCTAATCATTTCAGACAAGTGTATTAGAGCATTTGGAACTACCAGAGGAGGACTCTTCCATACTTCTTGTAGACCTCCAACTGCCCATCCTCACTGACTCCGATAGTATGCTGACAAATGATGAAATTGCTACAGTAATAAGAGGACTCCGGCCTGGGAAAGCTCTGTGCCCCAATGGACTGCCTATTGAACTTTACAAACTTAAACCCAACGAGCTAGCGCCGTACCTCAGGAAAATGTTTGAGGACAATAAGGAACTTGTCCTACTCCCATGTGACCAACTCATCACCAAGCTGGTTACCATACACAAGGAAGAGAAGCCTGAGGATGAATGCTCCCTGCTAAATGCAGAGCCCAAAATCCTGGCCAAACTATTGGTGTACCGGCTAAGACAGGTAATAAACAAACTGGTCCACCCTGATCAGTCCGGTTCATGCCACACTGTAATACCGTGGTCAATTTGCGTAGATTACATGGAGTACTGAGGCATCATGCCACCATTCAGGAAGTAACAATAGTGGTCTCGCTAGATGCCACTATGGCATTAGATAAACTCGAATGGGCGTATCTAATGGTGGTCCTCAAGAAGTTGGGCATTGGCCCCAATTTTATTGGGTGAGTACAACTCCTCTACGCAGAAACATTGGCCCAAGTTGTAGTAAATAATAAAGTCTTGCAGGTGTTCACCCTTGGCAGAGGAACTTGACAGGGATGCCCCCTCTCACCTCTACTCTTCGCCCTGTCCCTCGAGCAATTGGCGACTTGTATATGACAAGACCCCTCCATCAGGAGACTCAGGTGGTCGTAGAGATGGGAGGACCAAATCTCCCTATATGCAGACAACATGCTCCTATATCTCGCCTCTCCCCAGAAGGAGCTGCGGGTTGTCCTAAATAGCTTCACAAATTTTGAGAGAAACTCTGGCTGTAGAATCAATTGGAGCAAGTCGCTGGTGTATGTTCTGTATGAGATCCCCCCTGCCAAGGGACTGCCCCATCCTGACAGCCACAGACGGATTTAAATACCTGGGTATTTTCATCACTACTGACGTTAACCTCCGCTATGAACGTAATCTCCCCCCTCTACAGAGGTTCAAACGAGACACCTTGACCTGGAAGATGCTACCATTGTCTCTACTGGGCCGGGCAACGCTTTTTAAAATGATGACATTGCCGTGTTTCCTCTATGTCCTCCAGAACTTCCAAGACCTAGTTCCAGCCAGGTTCTTCAAAGGTATCAAAAGCACCCAAAGAAATCTACTGTGGGATGATAAATCGCGCATAGAACTTCACAAGCTCAAGCTCCTTTGTATGACGGTGGCATCGGACTCCCAGACATTAAAAAGTATTACTGGGAGGCACATCTTGCAACCATAAACCATTGCACTTAACGCGGTGGGGACAACCCCGGGTTACGGAATGGACAAATGGGTACTCCCAGGTGGCGGCTTCACTAGGCCGATCTACTCCAGACCCAAAAAATACTTACTAACAGGACCTACATACCACTCAGTCCAGCTCTGGAACATGGACAACCGTAGCTTAGGATGGGCCAAAAAGCTCACGCTCGCCATTCCACTGTGGGATTCCGAGTTCTTGGGTACACTTGGGCAGATGAAGGGCTTTGATAAATGGGATCTATGGGGAGCGAACGGGGTGGTCTCATTTGCCTCACTCGAACAGACACACAAACTAGCTGACTCGGAACATTTTAGATATATACAAATCAGACACTCTCTCCAGGCTAACATCCCCACCGGGTCCTCCCCTCCGAGTCCTCTCCTCTTGAGGATAGATTGCTGGATGGGTACTTTCTGGACAAAGCCATCTCGCTCACGTACAAAAAGCTCATTCATAACACTCCTGATCCCTTAATATCAGTGATGGCGAAATGGGGTTAGGACGGCCTCGAGTTGGATGACGAAGAATGGCAGGAAGCACTGTCCTCTCCTAGGGAGGTCGCTATCTCATCCAAACTGAGGCTTGTCTGGTTAACATTTTGACACCGAATCTTTATCTCCGGCCCTAGGCAGGTGTTGATGGGCAGGGTTGAAGAGGGGTTGTGTAAGAGACAATGTGGCTTAGAAGGCACCTTTATGCATTCCAGAAAGCTATGCTCGAGGTCAGTAGCTGGATGGCCCTGAACTGCCTTCGCCTCAACTCGGATAAGACCGAGATTATGACCTTCGGAAGACTCTCCCCTGAATGGTCTCATGGTTGGTGGCCAGAAAAGCTTGGCCCCCCACCTGTTCCAGTGGAAAAAACCCGAAATTTGGGAGTGATCTTTGACACTAAGTTGGTTTTCGACCTTCATACCAACAAGGTTGTGTCATCATCTTTTTTCATTCTGAAAAAAATAAAGAAGTTGCTGCCTTACCTCCCGCCGTCAGCTGGGAAGACTCTGGTTTCTACCCTTGTCTTCTCCAGGATAGACTATGGGAATGCACTCTTCCTTCATACCCAGAAGCGTGTCACAACGAAGCTGCAATCTATTCAGAATGCGGCTGCTAGGATTCTTCTTAACATCCCTCGTCGCAAATCCACCACTTTCGGTATTCGTCAGCTTCATTGGCTGAGAGTTGAGAGCCGCGTTAAGTTTAAGGCCCTCTGTATTGCTTATAAGGCTGTACATGGCACGGGACCTAGGTTCTTGGTTGAAGCCTTTCAACTGTATACTCCCAGCAGGCAATTAAGATCGGCCAATATCAGTCTCCTCCCTGTGCCACGCACAAGATCGGTCACCTGGGGAGACAGGCGCTTTCTTGTGGCCACTCCAAAACTTTGGAACCTCTTGCCACTAGCCATCAAAACCGCCCCGAATCTGATGAGCTTTCGCAGGCTCTTGAAAACATGGCTGTTTAATCAGTAAGAGGATGGTTTGATGATAGACTCCAGTTTGCTCCACAGCGCCGAGACACCTTCGGGTATTTGTCGCGCTATAAAAGTTGCGTAAATAAATAAATAAATAAATAAATATTATTTGAGAGTGTGCACTAATTCAAGACTATTAAGGAAAAGTTCATGAATGTATGAGTGCAGTCTGGGAAGTGGTAATTAGGCCTGAAGCCAAGAGATGCCTCCTAAATATCTGGGAGCCCACGGTCCTTAACACCAAGGGCAAGCTCTGGGCAATTCTTGGGCAGATAGTGGCAAAATGGAACATTGCCCATCTGTGGGGAGCAGCGGCACCACCAACGCTGAGTACCTGGAAGGCAGATATGGACTGGTGTATGTTAAGGGAGAAGACAGTATAAGTAGCACATGGCTGCCCCCGAAAATGGATAGCAGTCTGCACTAAATGGAATGTTTATCGTGGCAAGATTTGTGAACCCCCACTTGTTCCTGCCTTAGATGTAAAAAAAAAAATCAATTATCCTGCCCCCCTTGAACGACTCATACCTCCCTGGGGTACCTCAACCTTACCTTCTTTATAGTCTGAACACACATTGCCCGCAGAAATATAATGTTCATGCATCTCCTGGGTCCGTTCCAACCAGTGAGGAGTGGGCATGCAGACTGTGCAATTACAGGTCTGAATCATGGCTGCATCTTCTGTGCTGTTGTCAGTCCCACCCTTGAGGTTCCCAGAAGACTTCTCTTAAAACCTTTATATCTAAAAAGAGGCATCAATACATGTTGGGAGGCATCTACTCTCTGCTTTACTTCCCAAGGTATTCAAGTGCCTGCAAGGTCCGGAAAATATGCGAGACTCTTGGACAATCTGCTTTCTCCCTCTCCTACTCACGCCCTACCCGCTCCTCCTCCCTAAAAACTTATCACAAACTATTTTTGCACTTTGCCCTAGTGTCTCTGCTCCAAATCATTTTATCTTTGGTTTTGTAGCCTGTCACATGATTACAACAGTAACTACAAGACTGCCTCATCAGTAATATGTGTATGATTGAAACTTGATGGTTTGCTTCGCTTTGCGTTTAATGCGGCAACAGTGCTATGATTACATTTTATTGCATTGGTTTTAATTAACTGTGATAATTTAATAAAATACAATGCATGTCATTACCACTCATTTTTTAAAACTACCATTACAACGTATTCCATCATTACACCACACACCATTATAATTGGGAGAGGGGTTGGCCTAATGGCTAAGGCGCTCGACCTCGGACCTGGGGATCTGAGTTTGAGTCTCGGTAACGACGCCAATATCCCCCTGTGATTCTGGGCAAATCACTTAATCTCCCCGTGCCTAAAAAAATGAAAGTGTGTCCTCATGTAACGTAACTGGTGCTATGTAAAGCGCTCTGATAACTGATTCGGTTCGGTTCTAGTACGCGCTATATAAAACTCTGCAACAAAAAAAAAAAATGCATACCATAAGAATGCATAATACTTTTAGGGCAAAAGTGTGGTAAGTGTTAGATAGTAAAGGGGTAACAATTACTATTTCCACTTCAGTGAGTGCAACAGTAGGGAAAGTGATGGATAGCTTAGGGGTAAAAATTACCATTCCCACTCCAGTGAGTGCAACAGTAGGAAAAGTGTTGGATAGCGGGTGGGCAAAAATTACTATTCCCACTCCAGAGAGTGCAACAGTAGGGAAAGTGTTGGATAGCCTAGGGGTAAAAATTACTATTACCATCTGCCCCAAAGCCCATAATGCATTGTAATGGCATGTGTTGTAATAGCATGCGATGTAAAGTCAGTTACGTTAGTACATTACCATTCATTTTTTTAAAGCTACCATAACAATATATTCCATTTTTACAACACATACCATTACAATGCATACCATTAGAATGCATATTACTTTTAGGGCAAAAGTATGGTAAGTGCAATCCTCAACATCATGGATGACATCTTCAACTCCCTCGACGCAGGCCACTGCTGTCTCCTCATCCTCCTAGACCTGTCAGCTGCTTTTGACACTGTAGACCACAGCCTTCTCATCAAAGCTCTCAAAGAACGGGTTGGTGCAGACGAAGTGGTCCTCCAGTGGTTCTCCTCCTTCTTCCTCAACCGCTCCCAAAGAGTGAAAATCAAATCCTTTGCCTCCGAACTCATCCCCGTAAACAGAGGCGTCCCTCAAGGCTCCATTCTTTCCCCTCAACTGTTCAACATATACATGGAACCTCTCACCTCCATTCTAAAAAAAGCGAAAATCCCCTTTCATCTCTATGCAGATGATACACAGATCTACCTGGAAACCTCCTTCCTTAACGACATTCAAAGACTCAACAATACTTTCAAAGAAGTCCAAGAATGGCTATCAACGAACCAGCTCAAACTCAATCAGGGAAAAACTGAGATCCTCCTTATCTCCAACAAGGAAGAAAACCCGCAAATCGTTGAATGGTTGAAAGCCATTGATGCCCTCAACAGAAATCTCACCTTGGCAACCTCGGTCAAATTACTGGGAATCACCCTTGAACACAAACTATCGATGTCAAATCACATCAAAAACTTCACCAAGAGCGCCTTCCTCAATCTGAAGCTCCTCAACAGAATCAAACCCCACATCCCTCCACACGACCTCAAGCAAGCCACCCATTCCCTGGTGTTGTCCAGACTGGACTATGGGAACGCAGTTCTCTCCATAAGCTCTTTCTCACCTAGCCCCGCTCAAAACCACCCTCAATGCCGCAGCAGAATGGTCACCTGTACTCAGAGATCTTAAATGGCTCCCAGTTGAAATGCAGGCCAGCCCCAGAACTGCCTATCTCACACACAAAGCCCTGCACACAGGGAAACCGGAATACTTAGCCTTCAAACTCAAGAAAGCCGGACAAGCAAGAAGCCTCAGGAGTTCCAACTCCCTCCTACTCATTCCCCTAAAAATGCATAAACAAAAGACTGCTACCCGCTCTTTCGCAGGCAATTTTCGAAAATCTGGAACGCCATCCCAGTCAACATCAGAATCACCCCTTCCTTTCCTAAATTCAAAAGCCTCCTAAAAATCTTCTACCTTAACTGCGCCTTCCCGAACGCAATTACGTGTCGCTCTCACCTGACAGCGCCCTATCAATGGGCAGCCTTTCAGTCATCGAATCAACCACCTTCCTCCTCCTACCCTCTCTCTGAACTCTCAACCCCTGGATCGGCACCGTAAAGAGATCTTTTCCTGCATAAGTCTTGCCTTTCCCTGGGATTTGAGACTACCTCTTGGACCCCTCGTCCTCATGGCCGCACCTCGGCCTCCTCAACCTCTCTACCACAATGGTGCACCTTGGGCACTCAGCAGAAGTGAAACGCCTCCTTTTGAACTTTTTCCTCCTCAATTGCACTCCTCCGACACCCAGCAGATTGTCCTGGATTTTGTTATAAATGTCTCCTTGTTATAAATCTTTTTATGCTGTAAAGCGCTCCGACACCCTCGGGTCTGGCTAGCGCTATAGAAAATCTCTAAATAATAATAATAAATAAGTTGCATTGTAAAATCAGTGCGATGTAATGATTGTGTTTTAATTGAAGTGTCCCGAATGGGCTGATCCAGACACAGGACATTCTCCATTATGCACTACTTTTTTAGAAGTTATGGAAACTTATCAATGTGTTTAAACATTCATCCTAACTTACTAAACCACTTTCACATTTTAACTGCATTTGAAATGGGGATGTAACACAGAGCACCAACAACTACAATCAAATCTTATTTTTGGAAACACCAAACCAAATCTTACAAAATGCTTCTGATGCTCAAGTCAATTGAGGATTTCTCATACACAATTAACTACAAGACACAGGTTGAGGATCCACACTGCTGGGCATCAAAGTTGCAAGGTTTAGTATTGTGTCATGGCTGCGGGCCTTGGATTCAACAACAATAATCCTGAGCGCAATCATTATGGGGTAGCAAAGAGCAATCAGGCATTATTGGAGGAACATTTGTTTAAGTGTTTACAGTACCATTCTGGTGCATAAGTAATTAAGACAACCTGAAAGAAATTAATCACCAATTTATAAAATAAAGTGTATTATAATATAAATAAAGATTTCAAAATTAACTTTGTAACATAAATACAGCCATAGTTGTGCATTTTTAAAGCATTCAAAAATAGATGTACTTTAAGTCAAAATGTTCCCATTGAAATGAATGGGGGAAAGCACAGGTGGCACTTGGTCACTTGCTGGGTGATTTCAAAGGAACCCTCAGGTGGGTCCCTAGATCAAGTTCCAACAGTCGTTACTTTGTTACCGTGCCCAGGGAGTCTGAGTGCAGTGGTGACTTGGCTGTCCTTGATACTTAACAGGATACGTGAGAGCAGTCGAACTTGCAGCACTCGTCAAAACCACACTTGGAGATGGAGTTTACCTCTACCCATGGATAGAAGAAGCTTTAGCGTTTCTAGGACAGCTGGATTTCTTCTACCTTGCTCAGCAGCTCCAGGTGCAGAGGAAGCTGGCTTCTATCAATCACAGGGGTAGCTCGGTTCAAAGATTCTTTACCACACACTCGACAACTCAAACTTCAGGAGGCGGAAACTCAGCAGCAGGGCCAAATCTGCCATGAGTCTCTGTTGCTGTGATGCCCTTTCGGGCTGGAAATGTTATTGAAGGGGTCGATCGCCCAAATGGAGATTACTAAGCCTTGGCTGAGGCAAATGTGGTCCATGGGTACTTCGGTGGCTGGATGCCAAAATAAGTGGAGTGGTGGTTTGAAACTTGGGCAGATCTTAGCTACCACTCTCTACATGCAGGATACCACTTCTCTTCAGGCTCACTCTCGAAGGGCCCAGCGGGTTGCTATTCGTGCCATGCAGGATGTCCATTTTCCTGCACCTTGCAAGGGACAGGACCTACCAATCATTCGGAGTCTTCTTTGGTTTCTGGCATTGGCTGTAGTCCCCCTTGCTGCAGCAATTCGTGTTTAATCACAATCATTTGGGACACTAGACTGTCCCAAAATAACAAGGAGCACTTTTCACAAGCATATTGCTAGCATGGTTTGACCAGTTATGAACAAAAATGTATCATAATACTAAGTATTTCATCCAACCACTTGCAAATATGATGTATATCACAAATGCATAGTTACGATTAGGCAATTAAATGATCAGATAATCAAAAACTCAACAGCTCAACAGGGTTCCTCATGATGTTCTGTTCTTCTTTTATTGTGCAGTGAGTTTACATGTACAGATCATCTTCATGTTCATTGTAGTGTTACATTTCCCATGTAGTGTTATGAGTCCCAATGCATTTCAGGATGACCCTTCTTCAGGGGAACACTATAATTAACAAGAAAAACAATAAATAAACTCCTCACCATGCCATAGTACTAACAAAGTCAAGCTTATATATCATTAAATTCAACAGTTATCGGGCATGTACTGAATTCCGCAAATACAAAATAAGTAATAGATAAGAAAAATGTACTAGGAGATTCAAGCTTGTCACCAGAATGTGTGTAAAACACACCTCTCATGTCTAAAAGCGAGTGTGTGCACACCAGAGAGTACACCAAAGAAAACACCTCATTCAATATATCCAGGGCTCCTTATAACCCAAAAAGTGTGTGGTATCTCCACATAATACCTGTCATTTCACCTATCCAGAAATGTAACACTTATATTAAGGGACTGGCAGTGAACAGAAAGGAGAAATGTCCCGCAAAGTGAGTCAAAATCACCACTTGACAAAGTGCAGCCAAAATCAAATTACTATGAGGTGCTCAAAAGTATCACTCGCGTAAAAGATGATGCTCCCCCTCATATGTCTCAATCTTTTTTGTAGGGGGTGTTGTTAAGCCACAAAACCTCGGACAGTTGGCCAATGGCAAAAAGAATTGTTTTCAAACTCTACACCATTAATGGAGAAAAACATAGAGAATTGTGAATACCCGGTTACTTCATCGCATGTGTCCTGCATGTTAAACACCAAATATAATCTACACCGAAGGTTACCTTATATCGTGTGGCAGGCAATGTCCATGCCTTTGTTAGATTCGCTATCAGCTACAAAACAAAAATACGCTAAATGTAAAAAAACCTGTATAACTAAGAGACTCACTACGACGCAGTGCATATATATGATACAAAAACTCGTACTCACAGCGATGTGTGTCACGCTTCCTCAAAATGTCCCAACAGCATCCTGGATGTTAACCATAGTGTGTTTAAAAAATTCAAACCGGCACGTAACGCAAATGTGTGTAATGCGATGGAAATCGAAAGCAGACTATTTCACCCTTCATTCAAAATAAAATTGGACCTAAAAACAAAAATAATGCGAAAGCTAAAGGAATACTACATTGTGATCGCCCATAATGAATTATACTTCCACAGGACGCACTCGTGAAAATTAATCAAAAATTCAAAACATTACCATGCGGAGAGGTTATGTGAACCCAAATTGCATAAAATGAAAACCTGCAACTTCCACCATGTGCTAACCTTAAAGTTCTGCTCCCGTCCGGATGCGCCTGCTTACTATATAAGAACAGAGCTAAATGCATAGGGGCAGCTTGCCTGCAGATTAGATGCTAGCTAATCACAATCAGATGTAGAACTGATAATAAAAACATGATAATAAATGGTGCTAAGTTGTAGCTTAATACAACTCACTTATACAGGATACAAGAGCTTTTCAGTCAAAACCAGGTTCCGCAAATCAAGTCATCAAACAATAAGAGTACACGTCAAGAAAAGTGGTGAATCAGAGGCTGCATGCCACAACACTCATTTAGTATCATAAGGTAAAACGTATCCCTCGAGGTCTGAGAATATTTTATTTCTGCCTCTGGAATATGTTGGAAACACCAAGGCACTGTGAGGTAAAATTATCAATAGTTTTCTAAAGGTATCCTTCATTAGGATTTCCAGTCCTACCCCAGTAAGAGTGCCTCCACAGTGTACAATCATGAAGTCTGGATGTTCGCAATCTATAATGCTTTCAACCAATGGAGGCAGCTGATGCCACTTTAAACTTTTCTGGCCAATCAAGTTTTATCCACATTAGACAAACCCAGGTCCCTGTCAATATTAGTCTTTCTAGAACAAAACAAATAGCTGTAACCCACAATCCACACTCTAACCATTTTCAAAGGAAAGTAGCACACAAGAGCAGGCTGCAGGAGTGTAGGAAAGATTTTAAAAAGTAGTCAGTGAAGAATATGTCTTGATACAAAAATTTGAAAGAGGTTTTTCATTGTCTGGTATATTATGTTAGTGGTAGAAACGAGATTGTTTTATTGAGAAAAAAGTAAGGAGATGTTTGATTGGGTTTTGTGATTTTAGTAAAAAAGTTAGGGTGTATGTGATATGCCTGTAATCCAAACTCTGAATTACACTCTATACAGGTGGTATAGGAGGTAGCACACTGCTATAAAGTGAACTGAATATGTGAACTACTGTTGGCAGGGTATTTTAAAATACTAATCATCATAGCAACTGAGCAACAGGAGCATAGAGGGAAAGGTAAGAAAAATCAACAGTGCAAACGTTAAGGGATATTTGTAGTAGCATAGAAAAATATGAATTGGGATACAAATGTAGACAAAAAGAAATTGTTTAGCCTTATTTTTTAACAAGATTTTGTATTCCTGTGTGGGTCTTTGGTTTTACCACAAAATTACAGGGGGGCTGCCCTGAGAGCTGTGGTGGATCCACAGATCTGCACAAATGTCCTATCACATTGAGTTTTCTTTAAAGGAAGTTAAGAATGAGTTAACAATCATGATCTTTGAGAAGACCTATATTACTTTAAAATTATGAGAGTCATGTTGTTATTTGTTGATAAAAGCAAATTTGAAAAGGTTACTATTAATGGAACCCTTGCATGAGAGCTGGGTGTAATTCTTCTGAAAGAGAGATGAACAATCATATTTAACAAGTATATGAATTAAACTCTAGCACAAAATATATAAATAAGAGAGTGAGAGAGTGCATATACAGTGTTTGGAAGTAAGCAGGATGTTTGGAAAAACTAATAGAGTATAAAAAGTGAGTTAATGAAGTAAATAAAAAAATTGCACTTTGAATAATGGAATGAAAATCTGTAAACGTTAACAAAATGCAGAGAATCAGGTGTGCAAGCAATGGTACAAGCTAATAAACACTTAGATGGGTATGTACTGAGGAACTGAGTCTAGCAATCATCCATCCGGAGAAGATAACACAGCCCGTGAGTGAAATATTTAACTCCTTCCATACAGATATACAGGGATGCAGAAAAGGTAATGGGGTGCCAAAAGAAGCAAGAGAGGTGTAGAAAGAAGCAAGAGAAGTGCAGCAAGAAGCAAGAGAAGTGGAGAAAGAGTCAAGAGAGGTGCAGACAAAAGCAAGCAAAGTGCAAAAAGAGGGAAAAGGAGTTCCAAAAGAAGCAAGAGAGTTGGAGAAGGAGGGATGAGGTTTGAAGAAAGGGGCAAGAGAAGACCAGAAAGAAGCAAGAGTGTACAGAAAGAGGCAAGAGTGGTAGAGAAAGAGGGAAGAGGGGTACAGAAACAAACAAGCACGTTTTTTATTTATTTTAAACTTCTAAAGCGCGCAGCTACCCGCAGTGGGTTTCCCGGAGCTCAGGGACAGACTGTAGGAGGAAGACTAGCAAGCTGATTATTACAGGACAACAAGTTACTGCTGAAAGAGCCAAGTTTTCAGTCCCTTACGGAAACAGAGAAGATTGGTTTCTGTCTTTAGGGTCACAGGAAGAGTGTTCCAGAATTTAGGACCTAGATGGGCAAAAGAGCGGCCTCCCATTTTTGGCAGCCTAAATCTGAGAACAGAGAAGTCACCGTGTAGTGATGATCTTAGAGTTCGGCTGGGTTTTTAGGCCTGGATGAGGCCCTGAAGGTATTTTGGGGCTGAGCCATGTTTGATTTTAAAAACGTGACACAGGGCTTTAAATTTAATTCTATTAGGGATTTTAAGCCAATGAAAGTCACGAAGTGCTGTAGTGGCAGATGTTCTCCTAGGAACGTTGCAGAGCAATCGGGCAGCAGCGTTCTGCACAACCTGGAGTTTTTTTATGGTTGTTAGGTCGGCTCCGAGATATAGGACGTTGCCATAGTCCAGGCGGGAAACAACCAGCGCCTGGACTACCGTTCTTCATGTGGAAAAGGGCAACATCCACAAGACCTTCTGTAGCCATCTCAAGGTGGCAAAACAGATGGAGGCCACCTTTACAGCCTGCTGTCTCATTGTGATTTTCTCATCAATGAGAAACCCAAGATTGCGAACTGCGGATACCGGTTGCGGGGTAGGTCCCATATCAGTGGGCCAATGGTGGGGGCCCCAGAGATCTTTATTCTTACCCAGTATCACAACCTCAGTTTTGTCACCGTTAAGCTTCAAGAAGTTACTCTTCATACATTTAGAGACACGGATCAGACCTTCTTTCAGAGTAGAGGTATTGTTGCACTCCCTTTTAGAAAGAGAAAAAATTATCTGTGAATCGTCGGCGTAGGAGTACAGTTTAAGAGCTAGAGGTCTTACGTAAATGTTAAATAACAGGGGACTGAGTATCGACCCCTGGGGAACACCATACGCCGAGGGATAGGTTGTAGAAGAAGCAGAAGCAGAAAATACCTGAAAAGGGCGGTCTTTTAAAAAAGAAGCTATCGAGGCTAGAGCCACACCTTCTACTACCAGGGACCGGAGAGTCGCGAGGAGGATGGAATGAGACACACTGTCGAACGCCATACTTAAGTCGAGAAGAATAAGGGTGGATGTTTCTCTGCGATCGACACTGTGTCGCAGATTCTCGGTGACTCCAACAAGTGTGGTTTCAGTCGAATGATGCGCTCTAAAACCTGATTGGGATGGAAGTAAGAAACCCGAGCTCTCCACCAGATGTGTTAATTGAATATTTATATGCCTCTCCTGGGTCTTCGATAAAATGGGAAGCAATGAAATTGGTCTGAAGTTAGACAGGTTGGTAATGTCCGCTCCAGTTGCAGAAAGAAACAAGAGAGCTGCAGAAAGAAGCAATAGAGGTGGAGAAAGAGCCAAGAGGGGTGCAGAAAGAAGCAAGAAAAGTATAGAAAGAAAGTCACAAGAGAAGTGAGGAAAGAGGCAAGAAAGGTGCAAAAAGAAACAAAAGAGGTGCAGAAAGAGGTGAGAGAGGTGCAGAACGAGGCAAAATTGGTACAAAAGGATACGCAAGAAGTAAAGAAAGAAGTAACAGAGATGCAGTAAGAAAAGTGTAGAAAGAGGATAATAAAGGTGCAGAAAGAGGCAAAAGAAGATAAGAACAAGGCAAAATGGGAACAGAAAGATGGACAAGAAGTGCAGAAAGAAGTAACAGAGATGCAGCAAGAAAAGTGTGGAAAGAGAACAGCAGAGGTGCAGATAGAGGCAAGAGTAGTCCACAAAGAAGCAACAGAGTTGCAGAAAGAGGCAAGTGAAGTGCAGAAAGAGGCAAGAGGGGTACAGAAATAAGCAAGAGAGCTGCAGAAAGATACAATAGAGTTGCGGAAAGAGGCAAGAGACGTGTGGAAAGAGGCAAGAGAGATACAGAAATCAGTAAGAAGGGTGCATAAAGAAACAAGAAAGAAGAAACAGAGGTGTAGAAAGAAGCAGAGAGGTACAGAAAGAAGCAAGAAAGGTGCAGAAAGAAGCAACAGAGGTAAATAAAGTCACAAGGGAGGTGCAGAAAGAGGAACAGAAAGAGGCAGAAGAAGTGCAGAAAGAGGAAGGCATGTACAGAAAGAGGCAGGAGAGGTGCAGAAAAAGGAAGAAAGAAACAGAAAGAAGCAAGAGAATATACAAAGAATTAACAGTGGTGCTAAAAGATGCACGAGTAGTACAGAAAGAGGAAAGAGCATTCCGGAAAAGGAAACAGGGGTGCAGAAAGAGGCAAGAGAAGTGCTGAAACAAGCAAGAGAGATACAGAAAGAGGTAAGAGAAGAGCAGAAAGAGGCAAGAGAAGTGCAGAAAGAGCAAAAATGAATACCGAAAGAGGCAAGAGGGATCAGAATGAAGCAAGAGAGGTGCAGAAACAGGCAGGAGAGATGCAGAAAAAGGCGATAGAGGTGCAGAAAGAGGCAAGAGAGGTGCAGAAAAAAAACAGAGAGCTGCAGATAAAAGCAACAGAAGTGCAGAAAGAGGAAAGAGGGGTGCATATTGCATAACGAAACAAGAAAAGTACAGAAAGAAGCGAACAGAGGTATAGAAAGAGGCAGGAGAGTTGCAGAAGAAGACAAAAATGGGTACAGAAAGATGCACACGAATTGCAGAAAGAAGTAACAGAGATGCAGCAAGAAATGTGTAGAAATAGAAACAAAGAGTTGCAGAAAGAGGCAAGATAAGATCAGAAAGAAGTAACAGGGGTGCAAAAAGAGGCAAGAGAGGTGCAGAAAGAGGCAAGAGAACTCCACAAGGAAGCAACAGAGTTGCAGAAAGAGGCATGGAATGTGCAAGAGGAGGCATGAGAGTTTCAGAAAGAGCCAAGAGAGGTACAGAAATAGAGAAGAGGGGCACAGAAAGAAGCAAGAGAGGTGCAGAAAGAAACAAGATAACTACAAAAGTGCAGAAAAAGGCAAGAAAACTGCACAAAGACGCAACATAGGTGCACAAATAGGCAAGTGGGGTAAAGAAAGAAGCAAGAAAAGTCCAGAAATAAGCTACAGAGGGGAAAAAACTTACAAGAGTTGTGCAGAAAGAGGCAAAAGCAGTACACAAAGAGACCCAGAAAGAGGCAGGAGAGGGGAAGAAAGAGAAAGAATGGCACACAAACGGGAAGAAATGTGCAGAAAGAGGCGAGAGAGGTGCAGAAAGAGGAAAGAGTAGTGCAGAAAGAAGCAGCAGAGTTGCAGGAAGAGACAAGAGAAGTACTGAAAGAGGTAAAACGGTGCATAAAGAAGGAAGAGAGGTGCAGAAAGATGCAGGAGATGCAGAAAGAGGTAAGAGAAGTACAAAAAGAGCTAACAGGAGTACAAACAGAAGCAAAAGCAACAGAGGTGCAGAAAGAGGCAAGAGAATTTCAGAAATCAGAAAGAGAGGTACAGAATCAGGCAGGAGAGGGGCAGAAAGAGGGAAACGGTTCCAGAAAGAGGAAAGGGAGGTACGGAAAGAGGGAAGAGAAGTATAGAAAAAAGCAACAGAGGGGCAGATGGTATATAGAGAGAGGGGCATAAAGAGGCAAGAAGGTGCAGAAGAAAGATGCAAGAGAGGTGTAGAAAGAAGCGAGAGGTGCAGAAAGAAGGGAGGTGCAGAAGGTGGAAAAGATATGCAGAAAGAGGCAAGATGAGTGCGGGAAAAGGCCTAAGGGATGCAGAAAGTAGCAAGAGAATTACAGAAAGAGGCATGAGGGGTACATAAAGAGGGAAGAGGGATGCAGAAAAGTCAACAGTGGTGCGGAAGAAAGCAAGAGAGGTTCAGAAGGAAGCAAGGAAGTGCAGAAAGAAGCAACGGAGGTGCATAAAGAAAAACAGGGGCAAAGAAAGAGGCAAGAGAAATGCAAACATAAGCAACAGAGCTACAGAAAGAGGGAACATGAATGCCAAAAGAGGTAAGAGGGTACAGAAAGAGGTAAGAGAGGTACAGAAACAGGCAAGAGAGATGCAGAACAAGGTGATTGAGGTGCAGAAATAGGCAAGAGAGGTGCAGAAAGAAATAAGAGAGCTGCAGAAAAAAGCAACATACGTGCAGAAAGAGGAAAGAGGGGTGCAGAAAGAAACAAGAAAAGTACAGAAAGAAGAAAACAGAGGTATAGAAAGAGGCAAGAGAGTTGCAGAACGAGGCAAAAATGGGTACGGAAAGATGCACAAGAACTGCAGAAAGAAGTAACAGAGATGCAGCAAGAAATGTGTCGAAAGAGGACAACAGAGGTGCAGAAAGAGGCAAGAGAAGATCAGAAAGAAGTAACAGGGGTGCAGAAAGAGGCAAGGGGGGTGCGGATGAAGCAAGAAACATGTAGAAATAAGCACCAGAGGGGCAGAAAGTTGCAGGAAAAATAATACAGAAAGAGGCCAGAGAAGTGCAGAAAGAGGCAAGAGAGGTACATAAAGAGGCAGGAGATGTACCTAAAGAAGGAGAAATATGCAGAAAGAGGCAACAGAAGTACTACAGGAGGCAAGAAAGGTGCATACGAAGCACGAGAGGTGCATAAAGAGGCAAGAGAGCTGCAGAAAGAGGGAGAGTAGTGTAAAAAGATAGAAGAGTGGTGCAGAACGAGGGAAGAGGGATGCAGAAAGAAGCAATAAAATTGCAGAAGGAAGCAACAGAAGTACAGAAAGAAGCAAATGAGGTGCAGAAAGAGGCAAGATAATTGCAGAAAGCAGAAAAATGTACAGGAACAGGCAGGAGAGGTAAAGAAAGAGGGAAGGGAAGTGTAGAAAGAAGCAACAAAGGTGCAGATGGGCACAAGGGAGGCGCATAAAAAGGCAAAAAGGTGCATAAGAAAGAAGCAAGAGAGGTGCAGAAAGTAAAAAGAGGAGCAAAAGGAAGAGAGGTGCAGAAAGTGGAAAAGATGTGCAGAAAGAGGAAAGATGGGTGTAGAAAAAGGCCAAAGGGATGCAGAAAGAAGCAATAGAGGTGCAGAAAAAAAGCAAGAGAAGTGCAGAAAGAAGTAACAGGGGTGCTGAAAGAGGCAAGAGAGTTATAGAAAGAGGGAAGAGAGGCACAGAAAAGGCAACAGGGGTGAAGAAGGATGCAAGACTGGTGCTCAAAGAAACGAGAAAAGTACAAAAAGAAGCAACAGATGTGCAGAAAGAGGCAACATGGGTAAAGAAAGAGGCAAGAGAAATGCACTAAGAAGAAACAGAGGTGCATAAAGAGGCACGATAAGTGGAGAAAGAGACAGTAGAGGTGCTTAAACAGGCAAGAGAATTGCAGAAAGAGTGAAAATGAATGCCAAAAGAGGCAAGAGGGATGCTGAAAGACGCAAGAAAGGTGCAGATTGGGGGAGGAGAGGTGGAATGAGATGCAAAAAAAGATCAAAAAGAAGCAAGAGTAGGGCATAAAGAGGCAAGAGAGGTACAGAAAGAGGCAAAAGAGTTGCAGAAATAAACAAGAGAAGTCCACAAGGAAGCAACAGAGTTGCAGAAAGAGGCAAGAGAGGTGCAGAACGAGGCAAAATGGGTACAGTAAGATGCACAAGAAGAGCAGAAAGAAGTAACAGAGATGCAGTAAGAAATGTGTAGAAAGAGGACAACAGAGATGTAGAAAGAGGAAATAGAAGATCAGAAAGAAGCAACAGGTGTGCATTAAGAAGCAAAAAAAGTCCACAAAGAAGCAACAGACTTGCAGAAAGAGGCAAAAAGGGTACAGAAAGAAGCAAGAGAGTTGCAGGAAGAGGGGTCCAGAAAGAAGCGAGAGCGGTGCAAAATTAACCAAGAAAACTGCAGAAAGAAGCAACAGAGGTGCATAAAGAGCTAAGGCAGGTGCAGAATGAAGCAATACAAGTGCAGAAAGAAGCAAGAGAATTGCAGAAAGAGGCAAGCGAGATACAGAAAGATGCAGGAAAGGTACAGAAAGAAGAGAGATGCAGAAAAAGAAAGAAATGTGCAGAAAGAGGCAAGAGTCGTTCAGAAAGACGAATGAGTAATACAGACAGAAGCAACGGAGTTGCAGAAAGAGGCAAGAGAAGTGCTGAAAGAGGCAAGGGAGTTGCAGAAAACGTAAAGAGTGGTGTAGCAAGAGGGAAGAAGGGTGCAAAAAGAGGCAAGAGGGGTGCAGAAAGAAGCAAGAGAGGTGCAGAAAGAACCAACAAAAGTACAGAAAGAAGCAAAGGAGGTGCAGCTAGAGGCAGCAGAACTGCAGAAAGGTAAAAGAGAGGTATATAAACAGGCAAGAGAGGTGTGGGAAGAGGGGTAGAACAAGAGACAAGAGAAGATCAGAAAGAAGCAAGAAGGGCTAGAAACAGGCACGAGAGGTGCAGAAAGAGGTACGAGAGTTTCACAACCAAGCAAGATAAGTGCACAAAGAAGTAACAAACTTCAGAAAAAGGCAAGAGAAGTGCAGCAAGAGGTTCAAGAGGTACAGAAAGATGCGCGAGAGTTAGAGAAAGAAACCAGAAACCAGAGAAGTCCAAAAGAAAGCAACAGAGTTGCAGAAAGCAGAAGGAGGCAAGAGATATACAGAAAAAGGCAAGAGAGGTGCAGAAAGAGAAAAGAGAGGTTCAGAAAGAAGTGCACGAGTTACATAAAGAAACAACAGAACTGCAGAAAGAAGCAACAGAGGTGCATGAAGTGGCTGGAATGGTGACGAAAGAGGAAGAAAGGTGCAGAAAGAGGGAAGGGAGTTGCAATAAGAGGAAAGAGAAGTCCGAAAAGAAGCAACAGAGTTGCAGGAAGAGGCAAGAGAAGTGCTGAATGAGGGAAGAAAGTGCAGAAAGAAGCAAGAGGGGTGCAGAAAGAAGCAAAAGCAGTACAGAAAGAACCAACAGAAGTACAGAAAGAAGCATAGGAGATGCAGCTAGAGGCAACAGAACTGCAGAAAGGTAAAAGAGAGGTGTAGAAACAGGCAAGAGAGGTACAGAAAGAGGGAAGAGGGGTGGAGCAAGAGGCAAGAAAAGATCAGAAAGAAGCAAAAATGGGCCAGAAAGAGGCAAGAGAGGTGCAGCAAGAGGCAAGAGAGGTTCACAAACAAGCAAGATAAGTGCACAAAGAAGTAAAAGACTTCAGAAAGAGGCAATAGAAGTGCAGAAAGAGGCAATAGATGTACAGAAAAACGCAAGAGAGATAGAGAAAGAGGGGTACGGAAAGAAGAACATGAGTTGCATAAAGAAACAACAGAACTGCAGAAAGAAGCAACAGAGGTGCATAAAGTAGAAACGGGGTGCAGAAGGAAGTAAGAAAAGTGCAGTAAGAAGCAACAGAAGTGAAAAAAGTCACACGAAAGGTGTATGTTAGACCTGGCACCTTGGCATGAGTTTCCCTTCCACTTTTTGCTGATGTGCCTCAGATGGTTTTGCTGGTGTCCGCTGCTCAGGGCACTGCGCCACTACCAACCCGTGTCGCAGTGCAAGTGCTCCCTATGTAAAGTGTAACTGTGATTGATATTCCTGATTGGTTCATTGGATTTACTGTCAGTCCCCAATAAAGTACACCAGAGGGCCAGGGCTTGTAAATGCCAATACTGCTAGTGGGCCTGCAGCGCTGGTTGCGCCACTCACAGAAGCAGCCTTTTAAAATGTGTCTAGGGTCTGCCATTGCAGAACCTGCGTGCAGTCCGGTACTGTCATGCTGGCTGGGCAAGTGCACACACTTGCCAGCCTCTAAACCTTCCCTTAACTTCATATTAGTCACCCCTATGGTAGGCCCAAGGGCAGGGTGCATTGTAAGTGTAAGGTAGGACATGCTCTGATGTGTGTGGCATGTCCTAATAGTGAATTACTGCCAAATTTGTTTTTCACTATTGTAAGGCTACCTGTTCTCTTAGGCCAAGATGAGCTGCTGGAATTATTACACTCTATAATACCAGCAGGCTCAGGGAGCAAGGTAGAAAATAAAGTTTAGTATGCCTGAACTCAGAATAATAAAATACTTCTTTTAGTAAAGTTTATTTTAATATCCTGTGTTTACAAATGCTACTTTTAGAAAGTTAGCATTTGCTTGTCTAACCATTTGTGGGGGGATTGGTAAATTTACTGTGTGTGTTTTTACAAATGCTTAACTCGGAAACGCCTGGAGAATAGCCTTGGCTGCTCACGCCACGCACCAAGAGGGTGAGCAAGGGTAATTCTATGGGGTCATTCTTCACCCTGACTTAGAGGAGAGGGTCCCTGCTTGTCACAAGTGAATACTTGCGCCAACCAGAGACCCCCAATTCTAACAGTGTAGAACGAGGCAAGAGACGTGCAGAAAGAGGCAAGAGAGGTACAGAAAGAGGCAAGAGAGTTGCAGAAAGAAACAAGAGAAGTCCACAAGGAAGCAACAGAATTACAGAAAGAGGAAATAGAAGTGCAGAAAGAGGTAAATGAAGTGCAGAAAGAACAACAGAAGTACAGAAAGAAGCAAAGGAGATGCCGCTAGAGGCAACAGAACTGCGGGAAGGTAAAAGAGAGGTGTAGAAACAGGCAAGAAAAGTACGGAAAGAGGGAAGAGGGGTGGAGCAAGAGGCAAGAAAAGATCAGAAATAAGCAAAAAGGGGCCAGAAAGTGGAAAGAGAGGTGCAGAAAGAGGCAAGAGAGGTTCACAAACAAGCACGATTAGTACACAAAGAAGTAACCGACTTCAGAAAGAGGCAAGAGAAGTGCAGAAAGAAACAAGAGAAGTACACAAGGAAGCAACAGATTTGCAGAAAGAGGCAGGAGAAGTGCAGAAAGAGGCAAGGGATGTACAGAAAAATGCAAGAGAGATAGAGAAAGAGGGGTACAGCAAGAAGCAAATGAGTTGCATAAACAAACAACAGAACTGCAGAAAGAAGCAACAGAGGTGCAGAAAGTGTCAAGGGGGTGCAGAAGGAAGTAAGAAAAGTGAATTAAGAAGCAACAGAGTTGAAAAAAGTCATACTAAAGGTGTACAACGAGGCAAGAGGTATGCAGAAAGAGGCAAGAGAGGTACAGAAAGAGGCAGGAGAGTTGCAGAAAGAAACAAGAGAAGTCCACAAGGAAGCAACAGAGTTGCAGAAAGAGGAAAGAGAAGTGCAGAAAGAGGCAATTGATGTACAGGAAAAGGCAAGAGAGATAGAGAAAGCAGGAAGAGGGGTATATTAAGAAGCATACGAGCTGCATAAAGAAACAACATAACTGCAGAAAGAGGCAGCAGGGGTGCATAAGGTGGCAAGTGGGGTACAGAATGAAGTAAGAAAAGTGCAGAAAGAAGCAACAGAGGTGAAGAAAGTCGCAAGAAAAGTGTAGAAAGAGGCAAGTGAAATGCAAAGGAGGCAGGAGATGTACAGAAAGAGGCTGGAAAGGTGAAGAAAGAGGAAGCAAGGTGCAGAACAAGGAAAGAGAGGTGCAGTAAGTGAAAATAGAAGTCCAGAAACAAGCAACATGGTTGCAGAAAGAGGCATGAGAAGTGCTGAATGAGGCAAGAAAGGTACATAAAGAAGCAAGAGAGGTGCCTAAAAATGTGAACAGTGGTACAGAAAGAGGAAAG
Organism: Lissotriton helveticus; assembly: GCF_964261635.1. Lineage (NCBI taxonomy): Eukaryota > Metazoa > Chordata > Amphibia > Caudata > Salamandridae > Lissotriton > Lissotriton helveticus. The sequence continues at coordinate 145,384,188 of NC_136064.1, read as the reverse complement.
AGGGATGCAGAAAGACACAAGAGGGGTACAGAAAGAAGCAAGAGAAGTGCAGAAAAAAGCAAAAGAAGTGAAGAAATATCCAACAGAAGGACAGAAAGAAGCAATGAAGGTGCAGAAAGAGGCAAGAGAACTGCAGAAAGGTGAAAGAGAGATGCAGAAACAGGCAAGAGAGGTGCAGAAAGGGGAGACTAGGATCCCTAAAGAGGCAAGAGAGGTGCAGAAAGAGGGAAGAGAAGTGTAGAAGGAAGCAACAGAGGTGCAGAATGAGGCAAGAGAGGCACATAAAGAGGCAAAAGAGGTGCAGAAGAAAGATGTAAGAGAGGTACATAAAAGTGAGAGGTGCAGAAAGAAGGGAGGGGCAGAAAGTGGCAGTAAGACAGCAATAGAGGTGCAGAAAGGAGCAAGAGAAATGCATAAAGAAGTAACAGAGGGCCTGAAAGCATGAGAGGGCTACAGAAAAAGGCAAGGGAAGTGCAGAAAGAAGCAACTGAAATGTAGAAAAAGGCAACAGAAGTGCAGAAAGAGGCAGGAGACGTGCAGAAACAGGCATCAGAGGTGCCGAAAGAAGTAAGAGGGGTGCAAAAAGAGGGAAGAGAGGTGCAGAAAGAAGCAAGAGATGTGAAGAAAAATGCAAGAGAACTGCAGAAAGAAGCAACAGAGGTGCCGAAACAGGCAAATGGTATGCAATCAAGAATCAAGGGAAGTGCAGAAAGAAGCAAGCAAGGTTTTTGAAAGAGGCAAGAGAAGTGCAAAAAGAGACAAGAGTGGTGCAAAAAGAGGCGAGACAAGTTCAGAAAGTGGGAAAGGGCTGCAAAAAGAGACAAGAGAAGTACAGACAGAAGCATCAGAGTTGTGTAAAGAGTCAAGTGAGGTACAGAAGAAGGAAGCAAGAGAGTTACAGATAGAAGCAAGAAAAATGCAGAAAGAGGCAGCAAACGTGCAGAAAGAGGAAGATAGTTGCAGAAAGAAGCAAGAAAAGTAAAGAAAGAAGCAACAGAGGTGCAGAAAGAGACCTACTTTGATGTACCTTACAACAGACTCATACAAAATACCCTAATCACTAATCCTTCTCTCAAGATGTCTTTAACCTTACTTTTCTCTAGAAGGTTCACAATTAATCGACTGCTCAGAATGTTAGGCCCACCTACAAAATATGAAACAACAATCCTAAGCATATCACTGTTGTAAGTCTGACCAAGTTTGTGAAGGTTTGCATGCATGTCATTGCTTTTACCGAGTGTCATGCAAACATAGACATACTTCAATACCTGTTTTCTACACAGCATACTCTGTAAATATGTGTACAAAATGGTTTATGTATTTATTTCTGCTCATAATACAGGTCACATAAGTATTCAATAGTATATTTGAGGGGCTCTATAACACCTATATACATCAAACATGGCTACCTGTGCAACTGAATGACAGAGAAGAAACAATAACATTTAACCACCTATAACAGCTACCCACTTTTTAAGCTACCATCTTCAGATCCATAACACATTTAAGAATACATATACAAGTTGACATCTACCTCCATCACAAGAGCACTCAGGGCCAGATGTAGGTAGCCAAATACCGGTCGGAAACGGCCGAATTCGGCCGTTACCGACCGGTATCTGGAGATCGGCATGTAGGTGACAGAAAATAGGCCGAATCGGTAAATTTCCCGATTCGGTAAAGTTACCGATCGGTAAAGTTACCGATCGGTAACGTTACCGATCGGTAAAGTTACCGATCGGCAAAGTTACCGATCGGTAACGTTACCGATCGGTAAAATACCGAATCGGTAATTAAGAATAGGTAAAATTGAAGTATGAGATGTAGGGAGGCTCTGAAATACCGATTTTGGGCCAAAATCGGTATTTAAGAGTCGGTATTTACCATGGATTCAAATCAGGTGTTAACCAGGTACAGCCTATAAAAAAGGACCCAAAATGCAATTCTGTTTGCAAAATGGCTGCATTCTATGTAATTGCAAGACGGCTACGGCTACAGGAGGAAGGAGAGAGGGAATGGCTGAGACAGGAGCAGGTCTACAGGCAGAGGGTGACCCTGTTCATGCTCACAGAGGAAGAGATTGTGCAAAGGTACAGGTTGGCTCCAGACACCATCATGGAGCTCATCAGGGACCTCAAACCCCTGTTGGAGCACCCCACCCCAAGGGCACATGCAATACCAGCACATGTACAGGTGCTGTGCAGCATCCACCTGCTGGCGTCAGGGAGCTACCAGAGCGTGGTTGCTGTGGTGGGAGGGGTGACCCAGAGCAGCCTCTCAAGGTTTTTTCACAGATTCCTTGACGCCATGTTGCACAGGATGGACCATTACATTTCTTTTCCATCCACCCATGCAGAACTGGTTCAAACCAAATCGGACTTCTACCAGATGGCAGGATTTCCCCATATCATCGGATGCATTGATGGCACACACATCCCCATTTGTCCCCCTGCTGCCACAGAATACATTTACCGCAATAGGAAATCAACCCACACCATCAACGTGCAGGTGATTTGCAATGCTAAGCACTACATCACAGACCTCGTAGCTAAATTCCCGGGAAGTACCCATGATTCATATATATTTCAGAACAGTGGCATCTATGAACGGCTGACTGCAGGGGAATTTGGTGAAGGCTACCTCCTAGGTAAGACACAGTGTGCAACACCTATTAGACCTATTGCAATTAGCAGTACATGTATGCATGTGAGTAAATTATTCCCTTTTCTTTCCAGGAGACAGTGCATATGCCCTTCGCTCATTCATACTAACCCCCTACCTCAACCCCTCAACACCCAGCCAAAGGAGGTACAACCGGGCACACAAGCGCACACGCAATGTTGTTGAGAGAACATTTGGAATATGGAAGAGCAGGTTTAGATGCCTGCACAAGAGTGGAGGTGCAAGGCAGTATACCCCCATCACATGCTGTAAGATCATTGCTGCCTGTGCCATGTTGCACAATTTGGCTGTTAAGAAGGGGACTGAGGTGGAGTTAAGTGACTATGAGGATCACGACGACGACAATGCTGTGCCTGAAAGACATCCTGCAGGAGTGTCAACACCAAGTGATGGCAGATTAAGACGTGAGGAGATTACACGCAACTATTTCTGAGTAAGTGAAGACACTGAGCTATAGTCAAAGCACAAGCTTCTGTTTATTTAGGTTTCATAAACAGATGGTAAAGTAAAAAAGAGCATCAGTAAGCATTTGACATCAATGCTCACAGTGAGCAAACACACTCAGGCAGGTTTTGAGCCCACCCACCATAGTTGCATATTGTCACTAGGCTTGTTTAAATGGCACAAATGTGCAAATGTAACTTTAACAACTAAAGAAACAAATGTCCACAGGCAGTAGGCCATAGTAAAAAATGTTCATTTTCGGCCACGCTTTGCACTGCCAGGTGTTTGTGGCTCAGCCTGTACACTGGGCGTTTGGCCTGTAGCCTCACCCTGTCGCCTGCTGCTCCTCCTTGGCTCAACACCATGTGGGCTAGCTGTGCTGCTCCTACTGGTGCTAGGTTCACTGTCCGGCACGTCAAGAGCAGAACTTCGTGCACTTTGTGCATTGAGTAGGGCCTCCAGCGCACCAGTCATTCCAGCTATGCCCCTTGTTAACTGGTTGGTATTATTAGTCAGGACTTCCTGGCTATTGATGCTACGCCTGCATAGCAGGGATGTGGCTGTTGCCAGGCGGTGTAAGGATTTCTCTGCTCTCTGTGCTCGCTGCTTGTCCCTGCGCCTTGCAGCAATTTCAGAGTCAAGTTTAGTGCACAGTTGCTGTATGCCTGTTGCCATGCACTTGTTCACCTCCACAAGCTCTTGTATGCCCTTGCCAATGTCCTGAATGTTAATGTTCATGTTTCTCATTTGTCTCTGACAGGCCATGATGCCCTTGCCCTGCATCCTCTGTATCCTGACCATCGATCCCTCCAGGCCTTGGAAGACACTGGACCCCTCCCCACGTGCACCTGCACCCCTTCCTTGGACTGTGCGCCTTCTAGTGGTAGGTGGTACAGGCTCTGTGCCGGGCTGCAGTGTGGCAGTGATGTCAGCCTCAGACAAGTCATGTGACTCTACACCCACCATTTCCTCAGCACCTATCTCCATTTGCAGCAGTGGGGAAACAACATGCCTCCTGCTAGGGTGTGCAACAGGTGTTACCAATTCAAGGGATGCAGGCATTTCTGGTGATGACACCAATAGTGGTGACTGTGAGGGAATTGGGGATCCATGCATTTCCTCACTGATGTCTGTTGCTTGGGAGGGTGGCTGCCCACTCGGAACCCCTGTGTCCTGGGATGCACTGGGCCCTGGATCCTGACTGTCATCCCTCTGGGGTGCCGTGCCTTCTGCCTCCTCGGACTGCCTTCTGCATGTGTGACCTGTGGACATATGGGCACATATCAGCTAGGTGCTAATGTGTCACAGCCACTACAATTAAACATATCAATTTGCACTTTGAACATGCTGCCTGCCCTTCATTTTGTCTGCAAACATTTAAATTACTTGTTGGTTACAGTGCTATGTCACATGTTCTTTCAAAGACTGACTACATGTACCATGATGCTTTGCTACAGTTTTGCACACACACCATGGGACTGGGGTAACTGAGCTGCAAGGGGTGAGGGATGGATGGGGGTGGGAGGGGGATTGCTGTGCATGCATCTTACCTTTTGTTTTTGCAGATTTAGCCGAGCTGTCCACTTCTCCCAGTCCATGGACACTTTCAGTCTCCAGGGTTGTGGCTACCAGCTCCTCAAGCTCGGTGAGTGGGGGTGCTGTGTTCTTTCCTCCACCTGTTTTCTGTGACTGTTTGTGGCGATCAGCCAATTTTTTCTTTGTGAGGCTCCTTAGGTCATAGAACCTCTTCTTTAAGTCTTCTGTCACTCTGGTGGTCACTCCCACAGCATTCACTTTATCTAGGATGTCCAGCCATATTTTCCTTTTTGTGGATTCTGCCACAGTGAGGGACAGTTTTCCAAAAAGTCTGTGGTGTACCTTGACCACCTCCTCAACAAGCACCTGTAATTCAGTACTACTGAACTTAAGTTTCCTTTTCCTTTCTGCTTGCTCACTTTCCCTGCTGCTTTCCATTTTAAAGTGTTCTCAATTCACAAGCTCTGCCTGCTGCTGCTGCTGCTCCCAGTCTCTCTGCTCCAACTGCCTTTCCAGAACCTTCTAATTAGTTGCAGCTGCCTGTGTGCACACTTCCTGCCAGGAAGGGGGAGGGTGGTTGCACCTGATTGGCTGTTTGTGTTGAGTTTCACTTTTGGTTGCTGGCCGACGCGGGAAATACCGATCGGTACTTTTGCCCCATAGGAATGCATTGGCCATACCGATCGGTAAATACCGATCGGTAATTACAGATTCTATATTTACCGATTCTTATTTACCGATTCTTACCGAATCGGTAATTGGAACATCTGGATGTTCCTACATACCCCCCCTTCTTATTTACCGATTCTTATTTACCGATTCAGTAAAAATCGGTAATTAAGGATCGGTAAATATTTTTTACCTACATCTGGCCCTCAGTCCTTTAAACCTGACAGCTGACACTTTCCATTTGAATACAGAAAGAGGTGAGAGAAGTACAGAAATAAGCAAGAGATTTGCATAAAGAAACAAAAGATGTACAGAATGAAGTAACAGATGTGCAGTAATTGGCAAGAGGGGTGCATAAAGAGGGAGGCAGGCTGGAGAAAGAGGCATGGGGAGGCAGAAAGAAGCAAGAGATGTGCAGAGAGAAACAAAGAAGTACAGAAAAAAGTAAAAGATTTGCAGAAATTGGCAAGAGGGGTGCAGAAAGAGGGAAGAGGGCAGGAGAAAGATGCAAGGGGTGGCAGATAGAAGCATGAGAGCTACAGAAAGAAACAAAAGATGTGCAGAAGAAAGAACAGAGGTACAGAAAGAGGGGAGAGGGGTGCAGAAAGAGAGAAGAGGGGTGCAGAAAGAAGCACGAGTGGTGCACAAAGAAGCAAAGAGGTACAGAAAGAACTAAGAGTAGTCCAGAAAGAAGCAACAGAGGTGCAGAAAGAGGCAAGCGGGGTACAAGAAGAGGGAATAGGGGTGAAAAAACAGGCAAACGGGGTGAAGAAAGAAGTTAGAGGTACAGAAAGAAACAAAAGAATTGCTTAAAGAAGGAACAGAGGTGCAGAAAGAGGCAAAAAGGATGCAGGAAGAGGGTTGTGAGAGAGGCACGGGGGTGCAGAAAAAGCAAGGGATGTTCAGAAAGAAACAGACTAAGCGTAGAAAGAAGGAATAAAGGTGCTGAAAGATGCAAGAGGGGTAACGAAAGAAACAGAAGAAGTGCAGAAAGAAGGAGCAGAGATTCAGATCAAGGTGATTGAGGTGCAGAAATAGGCAAGAGAGGTGCAGAAAGAAATAAGAGAGCTGCAGAAAAAAGCAACATACGTGCAGAAAGAGGAAAGAGGGGTGCAGAAAGAAACAAGAAAAGTACAGAAAGAAGAAAACAGAGGTATAAAAAGAGGCAAGAGAGTTGCAGAACGAGGCAAAAATGGGTACGGAAAGATGCACAAGAACTGCAGAAAGAAGTAACAGAGATGCAGCAAGAAATGTGTCGAAAGAGGACAACAGAGGTGCAGAAAGAGGCAAGAGAAGATCAGAAAGAAGTAACAGGGGTGCAGAGAGAGGTAAGGGGGTGCGGATGAAGCTAGAAACATGTAGAAATAAGCACCAAAGGGGCAGAAAGTTGCAGGAAAAATAATACAGAAAGAGGCCAGAGAAGTGCAGAAAGAGGCAAGAGAGGTACATAAAGAGGCAGGAGATGTACCTAAAGAAGGAGAAATATGCAGAAAGAGGCAACAGAAGTACTACAGGAGGCAAGAAAGGTGCATAAAGAAGCACGAGAGGTGCATAAAGAGGCAAGAGAGCTGCAGAAAGAGGGAGAGTAGTGCAAAAAGATAGAAGAGTGGTGCAGAACGAGGGAAGAGGGATGCAGAAAGAAGCAATAAAATTGCAGAAGGAAGCAACAGAAGTACAGAAAGAAGCAAATGAGGTGCAGAAAGAGGCAAGATAATTGCAGAAAGCGGAAAAATGTACAGGAACAGGCAGGAGAGGTATAGAAAGAGGGAAGGGAAGTGTAGAAAGAAGCAACAAAGGTGCAGATGGACGCAAGAGAGGCACATAGAAAGGCAAAAAGGTGCATAAGAAAGAAGCAAGAGAGGTGCAGAAAGTAGAAAGAGGAGCAAAAGGAAGAGAGGTGCAGAAAGTGGAAAAGATGTGCAGAAAGAGGAAAGATGGGTGTAGAAAAAGGCCAAAGGGATGCAGAAAGAAGCAATAGATGTGCAGAAAAAAAGCAAGAGAAGTGCAGAAAGAAGTAACAGGGGTGCTGAAAGAGGCAAGAGAGTTATAGAAAGAGGGAAGAGAGGCACAGAAAAGGCAACAGGGGTGAAGAAGGAAGCAAGACTGGTGCTCAAAGAAACGAGAAAAGTACAAAAAGAAGCAACAGATGTGCAGAAAGAGGCAACATGGGTAAAGAAAGAGGCAAGAGAAATGCACTAAGAAGCAACAGAGGTGCATAAAGAGGCACGATAAGTGGAGAAAGAGGCAGTAGAGGTGCATAAACAGGCAAGAGAATTGCAGAAAGAGTGAAAATGAATGCCAAAAGAGGCAAGAGGGGTGCTGAAAGACGCAAGAAAGGTGCAGATTGGGGGAGGAGAGGTGGAATGAGATGACAAAAAAGATCAAAAAGAAGCAAGAGTAGGGCCTAAAGAGGCAAGAGAGGTACAGAAAGAGGCAAAAGAGTTGCAGAAATAAACAAGAGAAGTCCACAAGGAAGCAACAGAGTTGCAGAAAGAGGCAAGAGAGGTGCAGAACGAGGCAAAATGGGTACAGTAAGATGCACAAGAAGAGCAGAAAGAAGTAACAGAGATGCAGTAAGAAATGTGTAGAAAGAGGACAACAGAGATGTAGAAAGAGGAAATAGAAGATCAGAAAGAAGCAACAGGTGTGCATTAAGAAGCAGGAAAAGTCCACAAATAAGCAACAGACTTGCAGAAAGAGGCAAAAAGGGTACAGAAAGAAGCAAGAGAGTTGCAGGAAGAGGGGTCCAGAAAGAAGCGAGAGCGGTGCAAAATTAACCAAGAAAACTGCAGAAAGAAGCAACAGAGGTGCATAAAGAGGTACGGCAGGTGCAGAATGAAGCAATACAAGTGCAGAAAGAAGCAAGAGAATTGCAGAAAGAGGCAAGCGAGGTACAGAAAGATGCAGGAAAGGTACAGAAAGAAGAGAGATGCAGAAAGAGAAAGAAATGTGCAGAAAGAGGCAAGAGTCGTTCAGAAAGAGGAATGAGTAATACAGAAAGAAGCAACAGAGTTGCAGAAAGAGGCAAGAGAAGTGCTGAAAGAAGCAAGGGAGTTGCAGAAAACGTAAAGAGTGGTGTGGAAAGAGGGAAGAAGGGTGCAAAAAGAGGCAAGAGGGGTGCAGAAAGAAGCAAGAGAGGTGCAGAAAGAAGCAAGAGAAGTGCAGAAAGAACCAACAAAAGTACAGAAAGAAGCAAAGGAGGTGCAGCTAGAGGCAGCAGAACTGCAGAAAGGTAAAAGAGAGGTATAGAAACAGGCAAGAGAGGTGCGGTAAGAGGGGTAGAGCAAGAGACAAGAAAAGATCAGAAAGAAGCAAGAAGGGCTAGAAACAGGCACGAGAGGTGCACAAAGAGGTACGAGAGTTTCACAACCAAGCAAGATAAGTGCACAAAGAAGTAACAGACTTCAGAAAAAGGCAAGAGAAGTGCAGAAAGAGGTTCAAGAGGTACAGAAAGATATGAGAGAGTTAGAGAAAGAGACCAGAAACCAGAGAAGTCCAAAAGAAAGCAACAGAGTTGCAGAAAGCAGAAGGAGGCAATAGATATACAGAAAAAGGCAAGAGAGGTGCAGAAAGAGGAAAGAGAGGTTCAGAAAGAAGTACACGAGTTGCATAAAGACACAACAGAACTGCAGAAAGAAGCAACAGAGGTGCATAAAGTGGCTGGAATGGTGACGAAAGAGGAAGAAAGGTGCAGAAAGAGGGAAGGGAGTTGCAATAAGAGGAAAGAGAAGTCCGGAAAGAAGCAACAGAATTGCAGGAAGAGGCAAGAGAAGTGCTGAATGAGGGAAGAAAGTGCATAAAGAAGCAAGAGGGGTGCAGAAAGAAGCAAAAGCAGTACAGAAAGAACCAACAGAAGTACAGAAAGAAGCATAGGAGATGCAGCTAGAGGCAACAGAACTGCAGAAAGGTAAAAGAGAGGTGCAGAAAGAGGCAAGAGAGGTTCACAAACAGGCAAGATAAGTGCACAAAGAAGTAAAAGACTTCAGAAAGAGGCAATAGAAGTGCAGAAAGAGGCAATAGATGTACAGAAAAACGCAAGAGAGATAGAGAAAGAGGGGTACAGAAAGAAGCACATGAGTTGCATAAAGAAACAACAGAACTGCAGAAAGAAGCAACAGAGGTGCATAAAGTAGAAACGGGGTGCAGAAGGAAGTAAGAAAAGTGCAGTAAGAAGCAACAGAAGTGAAAAAAGTCACATGAAAGGTGTATGTTAGACCTGGCACCTTGGCATGAGTTTCCCTTCCACTTTTTGCTGATGTGCCTCAGATGGTTTTGCTGGTGTCCGCTGCTCAGGGCTCTGCGCCACGGCCAACCCGTGCCGCAGTGCAAGTGCTCCCTATGTAAAGTGTAACTGTGATTGATATTCCTGATTGGTTCATTGGATTTACTGTCAGTCCCCAATAAAGTACACCAGAAGTGCCAGGGCTTGTAAATGCCAATACTGCTAGTGGGCCTGCAGCGCTGGTTGTGCCACCCACAGAAGCAGCCTTTTAAAATGTGTCTAGGGTCTGCCATTGCAGAACCTGCGTGCAGTCTGGTACTGTCATGCTGGCTGGGCAAGTGCACACACTTGCCAGCCTCTAAACCTTCCCTTAACTTCATATTAGTCACCCCTATGGTAGGCCCAATGGCAGGGTGCATTGTAAGTGTAAGGTAGGACATGCTCTGATGTGTGTGGCATGTCCTAATAGTGAATTACTGCCAAATTCGTTTTTCACTATTGTAAGGGTACCTGTTCTCTTAGGCCAAGATGAGCTGCTGGAATTATTAAACTCTATAATCCCAGCAGCTCAGGGAACATGGTAGAAAATAAAGTTTAGTATGCCTGAATTCAGAATAATAAAATACTTCTTTTAGTAAAGTTTATTTTAATATTCTGTGTTTACAAATGCTACTTTTAGAAAGTTAGCATTTGCTTGTCTAACCATTTGTGGGGGGATTGGTTAATTTACTGTGTGTGTTATTACAAATGCTTAATTCAGAAACGCCTGGAGAATAGCCTTGGCTGCTCACGCCACGCACCAAGAGGGTGAGCAAGGGTAATTCTAAGGAGTCATCCTTCGCCCTGACTTAGAGGAGAGGGTCCCTGCTTGTCACAAGTAAATACTTGCGCCAACCAGAGACCCCCAATTCTAACAGTGTAGAACGAGGCAAGAGACGTGCAGAAAGAGGCAAGAGAGGTACAGAAAGAGGCAAGAGAGTTACAGAAAGAAACAAGAAAAGTCCACAAGAATGCAACAGAGATGCAGAAAGAGGAAATAGAAGTGCAGAAAGAGGCAAAAGAAGTGTAGAAAGAACAACAGAAGTACAGAAAGAAGCAAAGGAGATGCAGCTAGAGGCAACAGAACTGCGGGAAGGTAAAAGAGAGGTGTTAAAACAGGCAAGAAAAGTGCGGAAAGAGGGAAGAGGTGTGGAGCAAGAGGCAAGAAAAGATCAGAGAGCAGCAAAAAGGGGCCAGAAAGTGGAAAACGAGATGCAGAAAGAGGCAAGAGAGGTTCACAAACAAGCACGATTAGTACACAAAGAAGTAACAGACTTCAGAAAGAGGCAAGAGAAGTGCAGAAAGAAACAAGAGAAGTGCACAAGGAAGCAACAGATTTGCAGAAAGAGGCAGGAGTAGTACAGAAAGAGGCAAGGAATGTACAGAAAAATGCAAGAGAGATAGAGAAAGAGGGGTACAGCAAGAAGCAAATGAGTTGCATAAACAAACAACAGAACTGCAGAAAGAAGCAACAGAGGTGCAGAAAGTGTCAAGGGGTGCAGAAGGAAGTAAGAAAAGTGAAGTAAGAAGCAACAGAGGTAAAAAAATTCATACTAAAGGTGTAGAACGAGGCAAGAGGTATGCAGAAAGAGGCAAGAGAGGTACAGAAAGAGGCAGGAGAGTTGCAGAAAGAAACAAGAGAAGTCCACAAGGAAGCAACAGAGTTGCAGAAAGAGGAAAGAGAAGTGCAGAACGAGGCAATTGATGTACAGGAAAAGGCAAGAGAGATAGAGAAAGCAGGAAGAGGGGTATATTAAGAAGCATACGAGCTGCATAAAGAAACAACATAACTGCAGAAAGAGGCAACAGGGGTGCATACGGTGGCAAGTGGGGTACAGAAGGAAGTAAGAAAAGTGCAGAAAGAAGCAACAGAGGTGAAGAAAGTCGCAAGAAAAGTGTAGAAAGAGGCAAGTGAAGTGCAAAGGAGGCAGGAGATGTACAGAAAGAGGCTGGAAAGGTGAAGAAAGAGGAAGCAAGGTGCAGAACAAGGAAAGAGAGGTACAGTAAGTGGAAATAGAAGTCCAGAAACAAGCAACATGGTTGCAGAAAGAGGCATGAGAAGTGCTGAATGAGGCAAGAAAGGTACATAAAGAAGCAAGAGAGGTGCCTAAAAATGTGAACAGTGGTACAGAAAGAAGAAAGAGGGATACAGAAAGACGCAAGAGGGGTACAGAAAGAAGCAAGAGAAGTGCAGAAAGAAGCAAAAGAAGTGAAGAAATATCCAACAGAAGTACAGAAAGAAGCAATGAGGTGCAGAAAGAGGCAAGAGAACTGCAGAAAGGTGAAAGAGAGGTGCAGAAACAGGCAAGAGAGGTGCAGAAAGGGGAGACTAGGATCCCGAAAGAGGCAAGAGAGGTACAGAAAGAGGGAAGAGAAGTGTAGAAGGAAGCAACAGAGGTGCAGAATGAGGCAAGAGAGGCACATAAAGAGGCAAAAGAGGTGCAGAAGAAGGATGTAAGAGAGGTGCATAAAAATGTGAGATGTGCAGAAAGAAGGGAGGGGCAGAAAGTGGCAGTAAGACAGCAATAGAGGTGCAGAAAGGAGCAAGAGAAATGCATAAAGAAGTAACAGAGGGCCTGAAAGCATGAGAGGGGTACAGAAAAAGGCAAGGGAAGTGCAGAAAGAAGCAACTGAAATGTAGAAAAAGGCAACAGAAGTGCAGAAAGAGGCAGGAGAGGTGCAGAAACAGGCATCAGAGGTGCCAAAAGAAGTAAGAGGGGTGCAAAAAGAGGGAAGAGAGGTACAGAAAGAAGCAAGAGATGTGAAAAAAAATGCAAGAGAACTGCAGAAAGAAGCAACAGAGGTGCCGAAACAGGCAAATGGTGTGCAATCAAGAATCAAGGGAAGTGCAGAAAGAAGCAAGCAAGGTTTTTGAAAGAGGCAAGAGAAGTGCAGAAAAGAGACAAGAGTGGTGCAAAAAGAGGTGAGACAGGTTCAGAAAGTGGGAAAGGGCTGCAAAAAGAGACAAGAGAAGTACAGACAGAAGCATCAGAGTTGTGTAAAGAGTCAAGTGAGGTACAGATAGAAGCAAGAAAAATGCAAGAAAAGTAAAGAAAGAAGCAAGAGAGGTGCAGAAAGAGACCTACTTTGATGTAACTTACAACAGACTCATACACAATACCCTAATCACTAATCCTTCTCTCAAGATGTCTTTAACCTTACTTTTCTCTTGAAGGTTCACAATTAATTGACTGCTCAGAATGTTAGGCCCACCTACAAAATATGAAACAACAATCCTAAGCATATCACTGTTGTAAGTCTGACCAAGTTTGTGAAGGTTTGCATGCATGTCATTGCTTTTACCGAGTGTCATGCAAACATAGACAAACTTCAATACCTGTGTTCTACACAGCATACTCTGTAAATATGTGTACAAAATGGTTTATGTATTTATTTCTGCTCATAATACAGGTCACATAAGTATTCAATAGTATATTTGAGGGGCTCTATAACACTTATATACATCAAACATGTCTACCTGTGCAACTGAATGACAGAGAAGAAACAATAACATTTAACCACCTATAACAGCTACCCACTTTTTAAACTACCATATTCAGATGCATAACACATTTAAGAATACATATACAAGTTGACATCTACCTCCGTCACAAGAGCACTCAATCCTTTAAACCTGACAGCTGGCACTTTCCATTTCAATACAGAAAGAGGTGAGAGAAGTACAGAAATAAGCAAGAGATTTGCATAAAGAAACAAAAGATGTACAGAAAGAAGTAACAGATGTGCAGAAAATGGCAAGAGGGGTGCATAAAGAGGGAAGCAGGCTGGAGAAAGAGGCATGGGGTGGCAGAAAGAAGCAAGAGATGTGCAGAGAGAAACAAAAGAAGTACAGAAAGAAGTAAAAGATTTGCAGAAATTGGCAAGAGGGGTGCAGAAAGAGGGAAGAGGGCAGGAGAAAGATGCAAGGGGTGGCAGATAGAAGCATGAGAGCTACAGAAAGAAACAAAAGATGTGCAGAAGAAAGAACAGAGGTACAGAAAGAGGGGAGAGGGGTGCAGAAAGAGAGAAGAGGGGTGCAGAAAGAAGCACGAGTGGTGCACAAAGAAGCAAAGAGGTACAGAAAGAACTAAGAGTAGTCCAGAAAGAAGCAACAGAGGTGCAGAAAGAGGCAAGCGGGGTACAAGAAGAGGGAATAGGGGTGAAAAAACAGGCAAACAGGGTGAAGAAAGAAGTTAGAGGTACAGAAAGAAACAAAAGAATTGCTTAAAGAAGGAACAGAGGTGCAGAAAGAGGCAAAAAGGATGCAGGAAGAGGGTTGTGAGAGAGGCACGGGGTGCAGAAATAGCAAGGGATGTTCAGAAAGAAACAGACGAAGTGTAGAAAGAAGGAATAAAGGTGCTGAAAGATGCAAGAGGGGTAAAGAAAGAAACAGAAGAAGTGCAGAAAGAAGGAGCAGAGTTGAAGAAAGAGGCAAAAAGGGTGAAGAAAGAAGTGAGAGGTTCAGAAAGAAACACAAGAAGTGCAGAAAGAAGGAACAGAGGTGCAGAAATACGCAAGAGGGGTGCGGGAAGAGGCTTGTGAAAGAGGTACTAAGGGTGCAGAAAATGTAAGGGAGATGTAGAAAGAACCAGCAGTCGCAGAGGGAAAAGTGGTGAAGAAAGAAACTAGAGAAGTGCAGACATAAGCATCAGAGATGCAGAAAGGGAAAGAGGAGTGGAGAAAGAGGCAAGAGGGGTGAAGAAAGAAACAGAAGAAGTGCAGAAAGGAGGAACAGAGATGCAGAAAGAGGCAAAAGGGGTGAAGAAAGAAGTGAGAGGTGCAGAAAGAAACAGAAGAAGTGCAAAAAGAAGGAACAGAGGTGTGAAGTCTGGTGGTTAGTGTGCTGTGAGAAATGCTGTCGAAAGCTGCGAAAAGGATCAGGAGGATGAGGGCTGTGGTGTGTCCCTGATCGAGTAGCATGCAGATGTTGTCAGTGGCGGCAATCAGGGCCGTCTCGGTGCTGTGGTTGCTCCGGAAGCCGGATTGGGACGGGTCCAGGCTACAGTTTTCTTCGATGAATGTGGTCACCTGGGAGTTGATAATTCTTTCTGAGACTTTGGCGGCGAAGGGCAGGAGGGAGATGGGTCAGTAGTTCTTTAACTCCGTAGGGTCCAGCCTGACCCCTGCAGTAGCGGTCACTCCTCCCTGGTATCTCCTCTTGGTATCGTAGCGCTTTGCTCCCCACTGCTGCCAAAAACAATTCTGACCAGCCTGACTCACATTTAATTGTTGCCTGCTCAGTTTTGTAGCGCTGAATTGCCTGCTCAGTTTTGTAGCGCTTAATTTTGCTCAAGCGCTCGCATTGCCTATATTAATATTTGTGCTTAATTGTGAATTGTGCCTGTGTACTATCATAGCGCTCCACTGCTCGCATTGCCCGCATAGCTTCCTTAGTTTAATTTGTGCCTGATTGTGCCCATAGCTGCATTTTCACATCGTGCCCCAGTCTCGTCCCGTTTGCCTTGTTGTCGTTGCCATTTGGTGGTTGTGCCTCCAGCCCGTCCCCCCACCTCGCTCCCGCCTCCCAGCTGCCCCTCCCTCCCACTGGTTAACAGGAACGTCCGGTCCGGCGAAGCTCTGTGACCAGCCTGACCCCTGCAGTAGCGGTCGCTCCTCCCTGGTATCTCCTCTTGGTATCGTAGCGCTTTGCTCCCCACTGCTGCCAAAAACAATTCTGACCAGCCTGACTCACATTTAATTGTTGCCTGCTCAGTTTTGTAGCGCTGAATTGCCTGCTCAGTTTTGTAGCGCTTAATTTTGCTCAAGCGCTCGCATTGCCTATAATAATATTTGTGCTTAATTGTGAATTGTGCCTGTGTACTATCATAGCGCTCCACTGCTCGCATTGGCCGCATAGCTTCCTTAGTTTAATTTGTGCCTGATTGTGCCCATAGCTGCATTTTCACATCGTGCCCCAGTCTCGTCCTGTTTGCCTTGTTGTCATTGCCATTTGGTGGTTGTGCCTCCAGCCCGTCCCCCCACCTCACTACTGCCTCCCAGCTGCCCCTCCCTCCCTCCGCCCCCTCCAATATCCATTTATGACAGATGGACCTACACGCAGTGTACACGCGCAGCGGACGCGCCCCATGCGTGCTGAAGGTGCGCCAAAGGTAAGCCCGTCTACGCCCGTCCGCGCCTGGACCGCGCCCAGCGCAAGACCCCCTGGTCCTCGCAAAACCCACTCTTCCCGCATAACGTTTGACGCCGCTACCCTCTATGCCCTTAACCCCGGACGCACACCTTAATGCTGCAAAGCTGCCCCAGGACACACCCATGGTCCATTCGCCTGCCACTCCTGCAAGTTTGCCTGCACCAGGACCCACACCAAATCCACTACCGCCAAACACAGCTCCAACTCCAACCACCTGAAGTGCATCCTGCTGAACACCCGCTCGGTCCACAGACACGCCACTGAACTCTGGGACCTACTCGACACTGCATCGCCGGATGTCGCCTTCCTTACAGAAACCTGGATGAATGCTTCATCTGCGCCCGACATCGCCATAGCCATCCCGGACGCTTACAAGATCATCCGAAAAGACCGCACCAACCAAACAGGAGGAGGCATCGCCATCGTCCATAAGAACACCATCCGAATCACGACCTGCTCCGACGATAACCAAGCGACCGCCAAACACCTTCATTTCCAGATCCACACCGACCCCAGGACCACACTTAGAGGCACACTCATCTACAGACCACCAGGAACCCGCACACAATTCAACGAAGACATCACCAACTTCATCAGCCTACATGCCCTCACCTCCGAGAACTACATTCTACTGGGAGACCTCAACTTCCACCTGGAAAAGAAAAACGACAACAACACTACCACCCTTCTGGACAACCTGGCCAATCTCGGACTCAAACAACTTGTTGACACTCCCACCCACCTTGCCGGACACATGCTCGACCCTATATTCACCTCCAGCAAACACATCTCCTTAGATCACACCACAGCTCTCCATTGGACTGACCACAACTGCGTTCACTTCAGCTACAAAAAGACCACGACCCACAACCTATTCCTCGAAGAAACTGGAACAAAATCACCACCGAACAACTCTTCACATCACTAAACCAAAACCCTCCTGCCATATCATCGGACCCAAACCAAGCTGCCACCAAACTCACACAATGGATCACCCACAGCGCTGACGTATTAGCACCCTTGAAAAATCATCCGATCAAACAAGGTAGCAAAAAGGCCCCCTGGTTCAACGATGACCTTAAGAAATCCAAGAAGTTTTGTCATACCCTCGAGAAAACCTGGAGAAAAAAACCCAACCTCTGACAACCTGACCACCTTCAAGGACGCCACCCGCAAACACCACCAATTGATCCGATCCACCAAGAAATCAGCATTCAAGGATCGACTCGACAACAACGCCCACAACAGCAAGTAACTATTCAACATCGTCAAAGAATTTACCCACCCCACCACCAATACCAACAACATCACTCCCTCCCTAGACCTCTGCGACTCTTTATCCTCTTTCTTCCACAACAAAATCGCCGACATACATAACAGCTTTGAAAACCAGTCCGATGAACAGCCCACTCCACCCACCTCCAAACCAAAACAGCACTCTCACGACCTTTTCGCCTGGAACCCAATCACCACGGAAGACACCATCCGCCTGATGAACTCCACTCACTCAGGATCGCCAACCGACCCATGTCCCCACCACATCTTCAACAAAGCAGACTCCATCATCATCGCACCCCATCTCCGCGATGTCATCAACTGTTCCTTCAACTCCGCTACCTTCCCGGAAAGCTGGAAACATGCCTAACTCAGCGCCCTTCTGAAGAAACCCACAGCAGACCCCTCTGAACTTAAAAACTACCGCCCCATCTCACTCCTCCCATTCCCTGCCAAAGTCATTGAGAAAGCCGTCAATAGTCAGCTCGCCGCCTTCCTTGAATCCAACAATTCCCTCGACCCATCACAGTCCGGCTTCCGAGCCAAACACAGCACCGAAACCGCCCTCATCGCAGCTACAGACAACATCCGAACGCTACTGGATAACGGAGATACAGTTGCCCTCATCCTACTCGACCTCTCCGCCGCCTTCGAAACAGTATGTCATAGCACACTCATACAACGCCTCAACAACGTCGGAATACAAGGAAAAGCTCTGGATTGGATCATCTCGTTCCTCACCAGAAGAACACAGAGAGTCCACCTCCCCCCATTCAAATCAGAGGCCACCGAAGTCATCTGTGGTGTACCACAAGGATCTTCACTCAACCCCACCCTCTTCAACGTATACATGAGTCCCCTCGCATCCATCGCGCGCCAACACAACCTCAACATCATCTCTTTCGCAGACGACACCCAGCTGATCCTCTCCCTCACCAAAGACCCAAACACCATCAAAACCAATCTACACGAAGGAATGAAAGAAGTAGCCGAATGGATGAAGAACAGCCGTTTAAAACTTAACTCGGACAAAACGGAAGTCCTCATCTTAGGATCATCCCCCTCTGCCTGGGACGACTCATGGTGGCCACCGGCCCTGGGTACAGCACCCATACCTACAGATCACGCACGTAACCTGGGCTTCATCCTAGACTCCTCCCTCTCGATGACCAGACAAGACAACGCCGTCTCATCTTCATGCTTCAACATCCTACGCATGCTCAAAAAAATCTTCCGCTGGATCCCCACCGAAACAAGAAAGACAGTCACCCACGCACTGGTCACCAGCCGACTGGATTATGGAAATACCCTCTACGCCGGGACCACAGCCAAACTACAGAAAAAACTACAACGCATCCAAAACGCCTCAGCCACCTGAAGGATCTCCACTGGCTCCCCGTCAACAAGAGAATAACGTTCCGTCTCCTCACCCACGCACACAAGGCCCTCTACGACCTAGGACCCGAATGCCTCAACACACGACTGTCCTTCTACACACCCACCCGCCAACTACGATCATCCAATCAAGCCCTCGCCGCAATTCCGCGCATCCACAGATCCACCATGGGAGGAAGATCCTTCTCCTACTTAGCGGCCAAAACCTGGAATTCTCTCCCCACTCACCTCCAACTTACACAGAACCACCTCTCCTTCAGAAAGCAACTAAAAACCTGGCTATTCGACTAGTAATGCACCCACCCTCCCTCAAGCGCCTTGAGACCCTCTGGGTGAGTAGTGCGCTTTACAAATTCCTAAACTTGAACTTGAACTAGGGTCGGCCAAAGGCTTTTTCAGGAGAGGTTTTGCTTCTGCACGTTTCTATTCCAGGGGGCAGGTGCCCGAGGCCAGGGAGGAGTTGATGGTGCAGGTTAGTTCTGGAGCGATGGCATCAGAGGCTCTGTGGAAGATGTGAGGAGGGGAGGAGTCCGTGGGGGCCCCGGACTGAGTCTTCTTCATGGTGGCGGTGATGAGGTCGACGGAGGTGGCGGAACAAGTGGTGATGGTCGGGATGGTGGCCGTAGTGGCGGTGAGGGAAAGGGCGTTCGTTGAAATTGTAGTAGAGGGTCATGATCTTCTAGTGAAAGAACGTGCTCAGCTTGTTGCAGAGGTCTAGGGAGGGTGTTATGTCCATTTCTTCGCAGGGGGTTTGGTGAGATGTTTAATGATGTTGAAAAGCTCGCTGCTGTTGGCAGCATTGGCGTTTATCTTTTCGTAGATGAAGGTTCTTTTGGTGTCCTTTATCAGTTGGGGGTAGACTCTCATGGCGCTTCTGTGGTCGTAGAGTGATGATGGGGTCTTCTGGTTTCTCCAGACCTTCTCGTGTCGTCTGCAGGTGCATCTGGCCTCAAGGTGCTCGGTAGTGAACCAGGCTGTTTTAGGGGGGGCGTCTGGGGATGGCGTGCCCTAGGGGGGCAAGTTTGTCTGCACATCTGGTAATCCAGCTGTGGAGGTCCATAGCGGCGTGTTCTGTGTCGGTGGCGGCTGTGGGGTCTTGAAGGATGGTGTAGTTGAGAATGTATGCGGTGATCTTGTTCCAGTTGCGTCGTGGGGGTGAGGGGCTTGTTTGGGAGCGGTATTGGACGTAAAAGTAAAATGGATGCAGCGGTGGTCCATCGAGAGGAGCTCTGATGCGTGGGTGACCCGGATGTTGGACCCGGCGGTGAAGATGTGATCCAGAGTGTGCCCAGCCTTGTGGGTAGGGGCGTATACCAGTTGCTTGAGTCCCAGGACGGAGAGGTTCTCCAGGAGCGTGATGGAGTCAGGGCCCTGGGTGTTCTCAAATTGAAAATTGAGATCTCCTAGCAGAATGTAGTCCGTAGAGGCGATGGCGTGGGCGGAGGCTAGTTCCGTGATGGTGGCAGTGGGCTGCGCGCGTGGCCCCGGAGGTCTGTAGATGAGTGTGCCTTTGAGCGGGGTCTTGGGGTTGGTGTGGATTTGGAAATGAAGGTGTTCCACGTTGGGAATAGAGGCGTTGGTGTTAGGTGTGGTGAGTTTGAGGGAGGTTTTGTGAGCAATGGCAATGCCGCCTCCAGGGCGGTTCGAGCGGTCCAATCTCTTGAGTTTGCAGCCGTCCGGTATTGCCGTTGCGATGTCCGGGCCGGAGCTTGCGTTAGTCCAGGTTTCGGTGAGAAAAACGACATTGGGTGTGAGCGTGTTGAGTAGGTCCCATATCTCAATGGCGTGTCTGTGGAGGGATCTGACGTTGAGGAGGATGCAGTGGATGGGGTTTTCGGAGGGGGCAGCTTGAAGAGTGGAGTTCGTGGCTGTGGTAGCAGTGCTAACGGAGAAGGTGGAGTGGCAGTGAGCGCATGAGAAAGCTCCTTTGGTGTAGTGAGGTGCAGCTTGTACGCAGGGCTCTTTGCCACTGGGTTTGAGAGAGAGGAGGGCGGCGGCGGTGAAGTGGCGGGGGTCTGGAGGACCAGGGATCCTGCTGCTGGGCATGGTCCAGGCGCGGACCGGCACAGACGGGCTTGCCTTAGGCGCGACTTTGATTTGCACATCCGCTGCGTGACCTCGCAGCGGTCGCCATGATAAAGGGGAGGTGGGTGGGCTCAGGGAAAAAGCGGGGGGGAGTATGGAGGGGGCGGGGCTTGCTGTCCAGCAAGGTGCAACAGCGCTATAAAGAAATGCAGGCAAACCTGTAAGGAAAAAGGCACAGTACAAAAAAACACAATAACACTACCAGTATACACTAACTCACAGCGCAGATGCCAGGAGCACGAGAATGTGAGATTACGACCTGAAGCTGTCTGCAGAGTCGAGCGCGAGGCTCGAACTCTGCTGCTGCGGCTTGGAGAAGGCGAGACTGATCAGGCGGATGTTAGAAATGGGGTTTCCAGTTGGCTGAGGCTTGCGCCAAAGCCAGGCAGAAACCACCACTCTAGTCAGGGCAAAGATAACCCCTGCTCTCCCTCTAGGCAATGTGACACGAACAGTAAAGCCAATCCCGGAGGCAATGTAAGTTAAGTATTTGCGCACACACCCAGCAACAACACCCAGGGGCCACCACAAAGGAAACTCTACACAAGGTTAGATATAAAAATAGCCTTTGTATTATACCAAACACATTAGATACTAAACACACAATTTACAATGTGCCAGAGGAACGGGCAGAATTTACAGTGGATTATGTTAATGGGACAGGGTCACGTGGGCCACTGTCAGGAATATGCACTTTTAGAAGTAGTACTTGGTAGAATTAGCACTTTGTAGGAATAACGCTTAGCACATATAATAACTGTAGCACCAAATAGCAAATGTAACACAAAACCAGTAACCACTGGTAAAAGGTAAGTACCACCTACGCAACCCTAACCACCTTAGGAAAATATCACGCAGGGAACCATGAACTCACTAGTATAACTATACTAGGAAAAACAACCACCTAAGCATAAAAATATATTTTAGGGATATAGGCCGAAAGCTTTACAAATGATGCATGAAGACACATTCAGAGGTGTAGGTAAGACACATGATGCATGAAGACACATTCAGAGGTGTAGGTAAGCCACATGGTGCATGAAGACACATTCAGAGGTGTAGGTAAGCCACATGATGCATGAAGACACATTCAGAGGTGTAGGTAAGACACATGATGCGTGAAGACACATTCAGAGGTGTAGGTAAGACACATTATGCATGAAGACACATTCAGAGGTGTAGGTAAGCCACATGATGCATGAAGACACATTCAGAGGTGTAGGTAAGCCACATGATGCATGAAGACACATTCAGAGGGGTCAGAACACAGGGTGCACACAACATACTACACACAGTACATTTCCTAACACCCAAAGCATTAGCACATAACTCACATTTAGCAGATAAATCACATTGGGGTCCAGGTTGCGCCACTGCACCAAAACCTAAACGTAGCAGCTGCCCACTACTTGCTGGGCAGCTGGGGACAAAAACAGGGCCTAAAAGCTGCAGCTGGCACTAAGTGCTGTGCAGCTGGGGAAGGCCAAAGTAGGGCGAAGGAGTGCGACTCACTCCTGAGTCCAAAGAACAAGTCCCCTAAGAAGCAAAACCTAAATGGTGCAACAGCCCTCTACTTGCTGGGCAGCTGTGACTCAAAATCTGCGACGGGGGGGCCTTCACTGGCCCTTAGGACAGGCCTGCGCAAGGGGGGAGCACTCTAGGCTCTGAAATAACTGTGTGCATGGGAGCCTTGTGGCTCTAAAGAAAATGCTGCCCACTGTGGGAGGAGTAGCCCGCTGCCAGCCAGAGCCGCTCTACCTCCCGAAATGCCCCCCAAATATGTGGGCTTAGGTAGAAGCCTCTCGTGGGCTCGAAATACAATGATGCCCCTGGGGTCGTTGGAGCCTCTCGGGCTCAAGATAAAACATGGCCGGAATCATTGGAGTCCCTCTCGGGGGACTCGAAAAGACAATGGCCCCTGGAGCCCTCGGGGGCTCTAATGCATAAGTGCCCCCGACATTGGAGCGACCCTCCCTTCAGGCGGGGGCCGCTCAAGACACAGGCCGGGCTTGGACTGGCACTATTGAGGCATACCCTGAGCCCGCCCCAGTACTTGCCAACTCACCGGCTGGGGGGGGCGGAGGCAGAAGTCCTCACACGGCGGCGGTAGCGGGGCTCTCCCAATCCCTGGGAGCCCCGCCCGACAGCACCCTTATTCACCTGGTCCCCCATCTGGGGAACGGGACTCAGAGAGGAGCCTGCGAGGCTCGGCGGCTTCTCTTTCCTGTCTCGGCAGCGGGCAGCCAATCGCGGCGCGGCGGCGGGTGGGACTTCCTGGAAGCAAGTGGAAGTACCGCCCCGCTCCAGGCTCCCGGCCGCCTGACTTCCTGTCTTCGGCCCAGCCATGGCAGTGACTACTTGGGGGCCAAAACGAGGGGTAGGCTCCCTCGGTGAATAAAATAAAAGTAGAAGCAGGGTGGGCACCCGCTAGGGTACCTATAAACGGGGTGGGCACCCATATAAATTTATAAAATAATTCAAAGACGCAGGGTGGGCACCTGCGCACCGGGCACAATGAAATAAGCAGGCAAAATGGTGATACAGCGCCCCAGGCTCGAAAGGGACTGACACCCAGCCCCAAAGGACAAAAACAGAGCACAAATAGTCCTAGGGCATCAGGAGGGGAATGCAGGTCCCAGGGGCCAGCACACGGAGCAGGAGACAGCCCCCATGGCGGTCCCTCCTGGGCCCCACCAGCAGCAGCCCCCTCCTATTAGGACCCACGCAGGAACTCCAGGAATCCAGGCATCCAGGGGCTAGGTAGGGCCCAGGGAGACAAGCCTTCCCCTGGGCCACAGCAGCAGCAGCAGCACGCCCCTTGTAGATTCAAGTCAGGAAACAAGAACATTTTACAGGAGGTTACAGCCTCTTTTTATACACAGAATCCCTTTGTCTCTAGAGTGCAGGGTGGGGGAAAAACCAGATGCAGCGGGTTTAGGAGCACCCTGTTGCTCAGCCCCTCTTCCCATTCACTGACCAGGCTAGGGTCATCAGTCGCACCACAGGGGGCGGAGACAGCATTGTGTGGGGAAAGCCCAGCCCTATTCAGGTCCCAGGTGCACTCCTCCCTCACATCGATCATGCAGATCTCTCCGCTCACCACCAGTGCAGACCCATCCTGACTCCTAGAGCCAGGCTCACCAGCCAGCTCCAGCCAATCACAAGCCAGACAGCCAATTCACATAAATTACACAGACAGGCCAACTTCTAGAAGTGGCACTTCCACACTAGACACATGTATGCCGCACACATTATTGCGCAGCATTTAATCACACGAGTCCGCACATACCAAACTCGCACCTGCACTCCCCATTCATCAGGAACTACCAGGGACACACATATTCCCCATGCATTCCTAAGGGAGGGTAGGACACACGCACTCAGAGAGCGCACACACTTTCCACTGTGCCACAGTGCTAAAGTGCGCAAAGACCAGAAATCACTATAATGAGGTAACCTTACAAGGCAAAAAGTTCAGGGGTGAAACTGCCAGAAGGGCCAAGTCCAACAGCGGAGCTGCCGGGGAATGTGCTGCCTGGCCGAAATTTGTGTTTGGTGACACATTAAAAGGTATAACTTACCACTCTCCACTCTACCAGGGATTCCTGACAAACCTTCAGGATGTAAGGTGGATAAGACCTTGTCCTCCCATGGCATGAAATGTACTGGGGGGCTGGGAGAACCACTAGCAGTCCTCTGGTCCAGCATGTGCTGCTTGAAGGACAAGGAACATACTCTCCCCCACAGGTCATTACACTGCTTCCTAATTTCATCTTGTGTGCACTGATTGTTAACTACAGCATTCACTCTGTCAAGTATTGTGATCCAATCATCATTTTCTGAGACAGAGGTGTATTTTAGACTTGTGCTCCAAACAATTGTGGCTCTACTATTATGATTTAATCCAGCATGATTGATAATTCTCTGTCTCTATAACAGGGATTTGTGGGGCCAGGCATTATACTTAATTGATATTAAATGAATAAAAGGGAACATATTACAAGTATGAAAAGCAAGAAGAAACAGAGAGAACAACAAAAAAAAACTGCGTCACTTCCGGGTATCTGTTTCAGGGTTGTGATGTTGTGGAATGGCAAAAGATCATCGTCTAAAATTGTGTGTATTTATAGCGTAGTAGCCAGATGTTAACAATTGTCCAATCGACAACAGGTGTGTGATGCTAACATCATTACTGCAGCCACAGATGCAGGGCAATGCTCACTGTGTCCCAAAAGAGACTCACTCCGTCAGTAGACCACCGCTATGAGACCGCCAGTCCAACACTATTATCTAATTAGGAGGCCGTATTACGCATTAGTATTGTTTGCAGCCAGTGTACCTTTTACAAGGTGTGCCAGGTGCAAACAATGACAATGCACCCCAGTAATGTGAATGCACTTCCCCAGGGCAGCGGTGAACTTGTGCTGACCTGGAGGCAGAACATTCATGTAAAAAGACATAGAGCGCCTACGTGCAGCCGCTCCATGATTTCACAGTGCAGGCGGCAACCCGTCTGCACTTTTAAAGGGGATTAGAGATCCCCTTCAGGTGGGTGCAGTCAGTGACTTCATCGTCTGCCTCATGTCCATTGAAGGTAAGTGGGCCACAAAGGTATGTCATTCTAAAAATTATGTTATGGTTCTAAAATGTTTGGGAAGCACTGTCTATGTTATGCTAATTCTTTCTGTTCTTTTTTTTTTTTTTAAAAACAGTAGGATCATGTATAATCTAGATTAGTTGACATATTTTGCTGATGGCCATGACTCTCAGTACTGGCCGGGCACTCGTCCACATAAAAACTACTTGGTAGTGTCTCCTGTAGGACTTTAAGTCTCCAGGCTTTATTCCTTCTTAACCTAGTTTGCTGTGCGGAGGAGTGGTAGTGAGAACCCACTTTTTTACCCAGTCTTTTCCCCGCAATGTGGCACAGAAAAGACCACTGAAGTAATCGCAATTCTGTGCCTCACAAAAGCTGCACCTTTCTCTCTAAGAACAATGTGACACTTCCTAAGTAGAAAGATTGTAATCAGTAACCAGCTCCATTCTTTACTTCAGATTCCCGTGACTGCTGGCCTTGTCCTGAAGACCACTGGCCCAATGAGGACAGAACCCGCTGTGTTCAAACAACTATCCAGTTCCTATCCCTTGAGGAGCCTTTGGGAATCACACTCTCATGCCTCACCAGCCTCCTCTTCCTAATCACATTTCTTGTTCTCTGCATCTTCAAGAAGTACCAGGACACGCCAATTGTCAAAGCAAACAATCGAGAACTCAGTTATGTGCTACTTATCGCCCTCATGCTCTGCTTCCTCTCTCCCTTTACCTTCATTGGCCATCCCATGAGGATGTCCTGCATGATCCGCCAAAACTTATTTGGAATTATCTTTTCCATCAGCATTTCCACAATTCTTTCCAAGACCATCACTGTGATTATAGCGTTCAATGCTCGCGATCCCACCAGCCGCTCTTCAAGGTGGCTTGGGACCAGAATGCCCAGTGGAGTGGTCCTTCTGTGTTCATTTGCTCCAGTCCTGATTTGCACAGTCTGGCTGCTCCATGATCCTCCATTCCCCGTTAAGATCCAGATACAGGACACCACCATCCTCCAGTGTGACGAGGGATCCGTTCTCTTCTTCTATCTGATGTTGGGATATCTGGGCTTGTTGGCCACTGTCAGCTTTGTGGTTGCATTTTATGCCCGTAATTTGCCTCAGAGTTTTAATGAGGCCAAGTTCCTCACCTTCAGTATGCTTGTGTTTCTGGCCGTCTGGGTCTCTTTTATCCCAGCGTATCTCAGCACCAATGGAAAGTATTTGGTGGCCGTGGAGATCTTTGCCATCTTGTCATCGAGTGCTGGACTATTGGGTTGTATCTTCATTCCTAAATGTTACATCATCCTTTGGAGGCCGGATATGAATACGAAACAGTACTTAATGCAAAAACCTGTTTCCTAATTAAAAAAATCAGATATCTACAATTGATTACACAAATCTTTTATTATCACAACCTCACTTCTTGGCATGTCTGCAGCAGAAAAAAACAATATGTTAATTTGTTTGTAGATTAATATGTTAATATGGTGGCTCAGTGAACTAATGTACCCATTGCATGAAACTGTGATTCTCTCATTGTTACAGATTGAAATGCCAATGGTTTTACTCAGGACCCTAATCCTTCTAAGGATGATAAAATGAGTAGGTAACAATGAAATCTGATATTCAAAACTAATTTACCTCGAGGGGTACACTGGAATTTAGCAATACGAATGTTATGTTATGTGCTGTGCAAATATTATTTGATTTCAGAGATGCCTAAAAAATCTGAGTGGTCCCAAGCACAAAGGAATTAAGCATCAAGATAAACACAGACAGAATCAGTTCTGTATTAATTGACTTATCCAGCCGGACAGAGGTCTAATTTTTACTTTCAACAAAAATACAAGGAGCATTTCCTTCCACAGTTCCACGTTGTGGGACACAAGCCTGTACCCCAGTTTAAGCACAGACACCTTAGTACACCAAAAGTAAACAGAAAAAGGGCTTTTAGGCAGAAAGCTTTGAGTGTTCTCACAATCGTAGTTAGAACAAAGATTACTGGATGCACCTTTACATCAACACAGTATATAGTATAGACATTGTATAAGGCACATAAAATGGTCGACGGCGTTTCGATCCCAGTTTTAATTCAAAGAGATCATCATCAGGACATTTATAATTTGCCTAAATGATTTCAAGCCTCTAAAAGCTAAGGAAAAAAAGGGGGAAGGAAAAAATATAGTAGAATATAAAATACCAGCTCACAAGGAATTTTAATTCAGAACGCGGTGATAGGTGATGATGTGGTGCTAATTAAAAACAAGCAAGTGAGTTTCAAACCGTTGGAACTAACGTGATTAGACATCAGGGATAGTTCGCTCGGGCCGAGGAAGTTAAAACCACTTCGGGTGCTAGAGTACGCGAGTCAGACACAAGAACGGTAGGCTATTACTCGTGGGTTGGATACAAGAGTGTACCCATGGACCTAGTGACTAGTGGTAGTTCTCGTGTTTGGGAATCTACCAAGGTGAAGAGTTTAAAGCAGTGGTAACGTATAGTGGGTAGACGTGATACCCCGTGATCGAGGGATGCAGTGATTACGACTGTGTTGGCGTAATTGGAACTCGCGGCAATGAAGTTGGAGCAAGGCGTCATGCCAGCAATTGGCATGGAGACCGAAGGATACTGTGCAACAATAAACCATTCAATACGACGCAGTGAGAGCGGGCTTACCATTCAATTTAAGTGGCTAGAGATTGGGCGTAAGGCGTCTAATGGTCATCTGTGAAGAAAACCAATGACAGTCAGATTAGGGAGGAGGCAGAATCTGGATTGAGGATAGCGAGCGGTGATCGATGGGCTTACCATAATCGTGATCCACCGCGTAGCGTCAGGGTTCCGATCGCATGTAGGACAGGGGGTACCTACATGGGAGGAGAGGAGGTAAGTAAGGGGCTAGACTCCAGGGTCTAGTAAGTGCAATACTCTGTAGGAATAGAAAGAGCAGGGCTTACCGGATGAGTCGGTATCAGTTCCCGCTCAGCAGTGCGAACGCGCGCTGTAAGCACTGTAACGTACTTAAGCCAATACAGGCAACCTGATTGGTACAGAACGGTAGCATGGAAACAGAGGGTGTCTCATCTGACAAGGAGGGGATGGGAACCGGGGCGGCCATCTTAGAATGGGCAATAGAACAAAGTGATAATGTGGAAAAACACGGCGCAAAAGTGCATGCAGATAAAGAGGGGTTGGTGAAATGTGCAAGGGGTGAGAGTAATGAATAGAGGGAGGGAGAGGGAGCATTTATACATAGTAGCTGAGTAACTGAACAGTCAAGGTACATTCAGATGACACTCTAATATCACAAGAGGAAAGTCAAGTTGGTTGAGGATCAACACTTAGACCAAATTTGTCCAGTCTTCCTGAAGATTCAATCCAGAATTAAGGCTATCCGTTTTCAGGATCCATTTCAACTCTTCATGATTCAATAGTCTAGTGAGGTCACCGCCTCTTGGGGGAAGGATTACTTGTTTAATCACACTCCAGCGAATATCATTTTCGTTGTGTCCTCTGTCAGTGAAATGTTCAACAAGAGGAGCATTTGCTGTTTTACAACGGATCCTATTCCGGTGCTGGGAAATCCGGAGTTTTATCTTTTGTGTTGTCTGTCCGACATAGATCCTATTACAAGGACAGATGATTGCATAGATGACATTACAGCTGTTACAGTTTGTGAAAGTTTTACGATCATTTTTCACATCCTCAAAAGTAATTTCTTTCCCATCAATACAAAAATCACCGACAACACAAGAACCACATTTAAAGTGCCCCCTAACCGGTGGTAGAGACCAATGATCCTCCAGGGTGGTGTTCACAGTTGCGTTTACGGGAAGGGCTGCCCTGACCAGTTGATCTTTTAGACTTCTGTTTTTTTTTAAGGCAAACATGGATGGTTCTAAGTCAAGTGTGCCAGAGTTGAGTATGTGCCAATTCTTTTTGATTGATTTTCGGATTTTATTGGAAATTGTTGAGAATGTGGTGACACATACCAATTTGTCAGTAGACCTTTTCTGTTTTGGTTCTAGCAGTGTTTCTCGTGGGCAGTACCAAGTACCAAGCCCTCATCTACCAACCCACCACACAATGACACCAAACTGTATTTGTAAAAATATATATTCTTTATATATTGTAAAAAGCAGGCTTGTAAATACAGTCTTGGTTACTTTAAATGCAGGTTCCAGTTACTCTTTATAAATGTCACATTTCTTTATCAGCTTGTCTTTCTCATTCCCCACATACGATATTGTGTGGGGCTTTTCTGTTCAAGTTTAGCAAAAACAAAGGCGGAGTTGCCTGCTGGGGGCCTTGGTGCACCTCCGATGACTGACTGGGCCCGACCGGCCCGGGCTCACGCTTCTAGCGGGAGCGGCGGAAGGTTGGTTCGAGTCCGCCTCTCTGTGCGAGCCGCACGGCTGTGCGCGGCTGGCGGGGGAGAGAGCGGGGGCCCTGGGAGCGCTCTTCACGCGGCTCCGAGGACTTGGCTGATCAGAGGGCGGTGCGAGCGGGCAGGCCAGATGCTCGCACCGCGGGGGCAACAACAGTACCTTTGTCTTCCTTGAGCAGGGTCGAGGCAGTCCGATCACAGGTCGCGGTGTCTTCCTCCCGGGGTTGGAGCGAGCGGCGGCTCGGCTCGAGCTCGGAGGTTGGCGTTGCGGCGCGGGCCGGGCCACAGGGACAGAGCGCCTCGGCGTTTCCACAGAGGGGCACCCGCAGGGGGCGGCGATCCACAGAGCACACCACAAACAATCCAGGCGGCGTTATTGTACTCCACGCAGCAGCTGTTTCTCGGACAGCGACGGCGCGTTCAGGGGCACAAGTCACGGAGGGGTGCAAGCAGGCACCGGGCACGGCCTTTCTTTACGTTGCGAGCTGCGGCTCGGGGCCAGTCACGGTGCTCAGATCAGCTGGGCTAATCTGTGCGATGCTTCTGGGCCTGGCAGGCGGCAGTCACGGTGTTCAGAGCGGGGGCAATACCCAGAGCGTTGCTGAAGAACGCGATGGTCACAGCGCGCTCCGCTTTTCCTGGATAGGCGTGCAGAGGGAAAGCTGCGGTCCACAGTGGTTCCTCTGTCAGGGGGTAGCGCCCACTGTTCCTGGGGCGCTGGTCAGGGGGCAAGTTCAACAGCAAGCCCTTGGAGATCTTTCAGCAGAGTTTGGCACAAAGTTCAAAGCAAAAGTCTCTTGTAGTCTCTTCTTTTTCCTCTCCTTTGGCAGCAAGGCACCAGACACAGGCCAGAGACAGCACTCCTCCTTGTAGTCCTTCCAGGTCCTTCTCTTCGGGCAGAGTTTCTTCTGTAGCGCAAACAGGATCTAATTTACAAGGAGCAGGGCTCCTACTTTTATACCCAGTTTATTTTGTTCTAGCAGGCCAGGGGGGCCTCTGCATAACTGCTCCAGTCTCTGAGCACTTGTTGTGGGTACTTCTGGCTTCTGCATGCAGTGTGAGGGCAGGCACATCAGCCACTCCCCAGGGGGGCGGAGCCGGCATTGTGAAGACAGGGGCAGCTTGAGCACTTTGTTGACAAGCTTCGGTCCTTCCTGGGCCAGGTGCAGGCTGAGTCATCAGTCGCTCCCCAGGAGGGCGGAGCCAGCATTGTGGAGGCAGAGCACAGCCTGATGCATCATTCAGGGGAAACTCCCACCACCCACTAAGGTGTCATCCTGCTATTCACTACCTGTCAACTCCCAGCCCTGTCACTCACACACACCAGACAGTCAGATCCACATCCAAGCAGAGGCGGGCTGAAATGGTTAGGCCAGCAAATGCTAACTTTCTAAAAGTAGCATTTGCAAACACAGGATATTAAAATAAACTTTACTAAAAGAAGTATTTTATTATTCTGAGTTCAGGCATACTAAACATTAATTTCCACCATGTTCCCTGAGCCTGCTGGGATTATAGAGTGTAATAATTCCAGCAGCCCATCTGGCCTAAAGGGAACTGGTAGCCTTACAATAGTGAAAAACGAATTTGGCAGTAATTCACTATTAGGACATGCCACACACATCAGGGCATGTCCTACCTTACACTTACAATGCACCCTGCCCTCAGGCCTACCATAGGGGTGACTAATATGAAGTTAAGGGAAGGTTTTAGGGGCTGGCAAGTGTGTGCACTTGCCCAGCCAGTGTGACAGTACCAGACTGCACGTAGGTTCTGCAATGGCAGACCCTAGACACATTTTTAAGGCTGCTTCTGTGGGTGGCGCAACCAGCGCTGCAGGCCCACTAGCAGTATTGGCATTCATAAGCCCTGGCACTCCTGGTGCACTTTACTAGGGACTAACAGTAAATCCAATGAACCAATCATGGACATCAATCACATGTACACTTTACAGTAGGGAGCACTTGCACTGCGGCACGGGTTGGCCGTGGCGCAGTGCCCTGAGTAGCGGACACCAGCAAAACATTTGAGGCACAACAGCAAAAAGTGGAAGGGAAACTCACGCCAAGGTGCCAGGTCTAACACTACCTCATCGATGTAGAGTCCCCCAGGAACCCCTTGTGGGTCCTTCACGTGAACCGCCTCAAGCCCCACTTCGCCCGGTCCGAGTTGAGTTTGCTCCTCGCCACGGACGATGGAGAAGAAGAAGAAACGGAGCCTCTCCCCGATCTCCTGTGCGTGAAAGAAATAGATGGCTCCGTAGAGGGTATGAGTCTCTCCTCCTCCCACTCTCCCGAGCAGCGTGAGGACTGTCGCCAGTTATTGGGACAGTTCTCGGACCTCTTCTCCCTCACCCCCGGCATCACCACTGGTGCCTCCATGACGTGGACACCGGGGACAGCCCACCGGTACGGCACAGATCCTACCGCGTCCCTGACCGAGTCCGGGCCTGTATCAAGGCCGAGGTATCAAAGATGCTAGCTCTCGGGGTGGTCGAAGCCTCTGACAGCCCATGGGCTAGCCCCGTTTTTCTGGTTCCGAAGGCAGCCGCCCCCGGTGCTGTTCCTGAGCTGAGGTTCTGCGTTGACTACCGCGGGCTTAAACGCAGTCACCAGAACCGATGCTCATCCCATCCCCCGAGCCGACGAGCTTATCGATCGCCTCGGGGCTGCTCGCTTCCGTAGCACGTTCGACCTGACCAGTGGCTACTGGCAGATTGCCCTCACCGAGGGAGCCAAGGAAAGATCCACTTTTTCCACCCCGGATGGTCACTACCCTTTTCGGGTGATGCCCTTCGGGATGAAAAACGCCCCCGCCACCTTCCAGAGGCTGGTGAACCAGGTACTGGTGGGGTTGGAAGAGTTCAGTGCTGCGTATCTGGACGATATCGCAGTTTACAGTTCCCACTGGCCCGAGCACCTCCAGCACCTCTGGGCGATGCTGACGGCCCTGAGACGGGCCGGCCTCACCATTAAGGCAAGTAAGTGCCAGATCGGACAAGGGTCCGTTGTCTACCTCGGGCACCAGGTCGGAAGCGGCCTCGTAGCCCCCCTCCAGACCAAAATCGATGCAATCGTGGCCTGGGAGGCCCCCACGACCCAGACGGAAGTACGGGCGTTCCTAGGGCTCACGGGGTACTACCGAAGGTTCATCAAAGGGTATGGCAGCATCGTAGCCCCCCTCACGGAGTTAACGTCCAAAAACCAGCTGAAGAAAGTCAGCTGGACCCCCACCTGCCAAAAGGCGTTCGAAACTTTGAAAGATGCCATGTGCACTGCCCCCGTCCTACAGGCCCCCGACTACTCCCGAGAATTTGTTGTTCAGACGGACGCGTCCGAGCATGGCATCGGAGCAGTTCTATCCCAGGTGAACGAGAGCGGCCTAGACCAACCAGTAGCATTCATTAGCCGGAGGCTACTCCCTCGAGAACAAAGGTGGAGCACCATCGAGCGGGAGGCCTTCGGGGTGGTTTGGGCCCTGAAGAAGCTGAGGCCCTACCTGTTCGGTACTCACTTTCGGGTCCAGACCGACCACCGACCCCTCCGGTGGCTAATGCAGATGAGATGGGAGAACCCCAAATTGCTGCACTGGTCCATCTCCCTCCAGGGGATGGACTTCACTGTTGAGCACCGGCCTGGTGCTGAACACGCCAACGCAGACGGCCTGTCCCTATTTTTGCGCCTCAGCGAAGAGAACCCCCAAGAGGATGGGTAGTTCTCCCCGCCACCAGCTGGGGGGGACGCGTGTTGGACCCGGCCTCGTGGCGTGGTTCGCCTCTGTCCCTCCGCACCCCGTGAGCGTAGTCCTGTACCCCGCATCCCCTGCGCAGCCCCCCTGCTAGCGTAGCCTGCACCCCGAGCCTGGTCGCCCTACTCCAGTTAAGCCTAGATCCCCCTAGCACCACGACCAGGCCTGCCTTCCCCGTCCCACGCCCGGCTCCGGGCACTTAACATTGCATGCCCCACAAGGCCCGGACGCCATCTGGAACCTCGGAGCCCTGCTGACGCTGTCGCGGCTCAAGCTGAACTGTAACCATCGGAGCCCTGCTGACGCTGTCGCGGCTCAAGCTGAACTGTAACCATCGGAGCCCTGCTGACGCTGTCGCGGCTCGAGCTGAACTTCAACCATCGGAGCCCTGCTGACGCTGTCGCGGCTCGACCTCTCTAAGATCACCGGAGCCCTGCTGATGCTGTCGCGGCTCAAGCCTGAACCTGCTATCATCCGAGCCCTGCTGACGCTGTCGCGGCTCCTCACGAACTTCTCCAGGTCGAGCCCTGCCGACGTCGTCGCGGCTCAAGGAGTACTCTGGTCCGGCTGGACCATCGAGACCCCCATCACGACCGAACCGACTCGACAGAGGTGAAGCAGTCGGTACGACCATCATCCCGTACCCTCCGGCTCGAGGATTGAGAGCCATGCGCAGGGTATGCTTCGTACTGACCCAGAGACTAAAGACTGTCCCGCTTCCCCCTTCCTGAATCCTCAAAGACGTTGTGGTCCCTCGACCACTGTGTACATACGGGTGCTTTCTTCGTTTTACTGTTTATATAAAGAACTTGTTACTAGAATCCCACGGTGTGGTGTCTGTTCGTAGTGTGGTGAGAGCTCAGTGTGTACGATCCTAGACTCGAAGTCCTCCCCGGTGAGGACCTCACGATAAGACTCGGCAAGTTCTGTGGGAGAGGTGGGTCTTGGGGTGACCGGGTGAGCATAACCTGGCCCCCTGAGATCACCCCTTCTAACATTGGTGGCAGCGTCGCGATAAGAACCTACGTCTAGAGATCGTACAGTACTGACACACTACCCGAACGAAGAACAACCATGAGCCTCACAAACAATGAGACCACCTTCCAGATGGAGCTTCTGAAAGACTATTCGCACCGAGAGCTCAAACAATTCTGCAAAGATCTCCATATCCCGACAACGGGATTAAACACCAAAGAAGACCTTCAACAAGCCCTAACCGCCTGGGTGGAGACCGGGGCCCAACCTCCAGCACAGACAAGAGCCGATGGAGGGGGAGCACCCCTGATCGAAACCCACGCCCTAGAGCAAGAAAGAGCAGAGTCCCCGACGCGGACTCACAGCACCGAGAGAGGTCTGTCTCAAGAAGAGATGACCGACCGAGAACGCAACCGGAACCACGAGCTAGAACTAGCCCGTTTGAAAATGGAAGGAGAACTCAAGCTGGCCGAGAAGAAGCTAGCCATCGAGCAGCTGCGGCTGCAAGGAGAACTGGAGGGGAAGAAACTCCAAAGAGAACACGAAGGGAAGAGACTCCAGCTGGAGCACGAGCGCAGCATAATGGAAATCGAACTAAAGGCCCGGAATGAAGACAACCGAACAGCGGCGACCCGAGAGTCCGTTCCCCCGATGGAACCCAAGGTCCACATCCCCAAGGATGTGGTCAAGGAATATTATAAAAACAATGATATCCAACAATGGTTCAGAGCCTACGAGGTCACTATGACCTCACACCGACTTCCGCAGAAAGATTGGGGAGCCGGGTTGTGGGGTCGATTCCTGAGCGAGGGGAGAGACACCCTACTCGACCTACCATCTGCCGAGCAGACCTCCTACAGCCACATAAAGGAGGCCCTCCTCACAAGGTACGGGCTCACTCCAGAAATGTACCGCAAACGCTTCCGAGAATGCAAGAAGATCCCCGGCACCACATGGGTGGAATATGTCAATTTCTACAGCCGGGCCCTGGAAGGGTGGATCAAGGGCAGCAAAGTATCCACCTTCGAGGGGCTCATCGACCTCATTGCCTACGAACATTTGTCCCTGAACTGCTTTGTGGAACTCCGACAGCACCTCCTGGACAGCAAGTTGGCCGACCCCCGGAAGCTGGCCGTCGAGGCCGATCGATGGGTGAGCACCAGGGTCCCCAGGGGGCCCGGAGGAGACTCTGGCCGAAACGAACAAGGACCTTCCCGCCAGAGGGGAGGGGGGAATCAGAACAGACAGAGGGGGTCCCAGGTAGGGTCCCCGCGCAGTCCCCCCAGAAACCAGCCCGGCACCTCACCTCCCACAGCGAGCGCAGGGTTCCCCCCAGCTAAGCCAGGGCCCCGAATCAGCCAAGCCTGCTTCCATTGCCAGCAACCAGGGCACTATGCCAATGACCCCCGCTGCCCTTTGTTCAAAAAGCCTGCCGCGGCAGGGCTCCCAGTACGCCACCTCACCTCAGTAGCCCTAGAAGAGGAGGGGGAGGAAGAGTTCGAGTGAGCTGATCCCACAGCTATGATGTTAGTCTCCCTGGGTGATAGGGAGATGGTCCCAGGAGCCCCCCTACCCGACAACACAGAGAAATACCGACAGCAGGTGACTGTCAATTGCCACCCCATAGGGGCGCTCCAAGACACTGGGGCCAGTATCACCGCCGTCAAACGGCACCTAGTCACCGAAGCCCAGATTGTTCCCCACATCTCCTGCAGGGTGATCGCAGCTGATAACTCCGTCCGCACCTGCCGGATAGCTCAAGTTCCGTTCGAATGGGGGGGCGTCTCCGGAGAGTTACGAGTGGCGGTCCGCTCAGACATGCCCGTGGACTGCCTGCTCGGCAACGACCTAGAGAGCTCCCCATGGCAGCGGGTTGAGAAAAGGACCCACTTGGAGATGGTGGGCCTGCCCGAGTGGGCCTGTGTGAGCACCCGGTCGATGACCGCCCGAGGGGCCACCGCCGCAGGGGCAACCCTAGAGGCAGCACCGGCTACCCCCGAGGACCCCGAGGTCCCTGAATCCCCTGAGCTATTCCCCGGGGAGAGCTCCCCCTCCCGCGCAGGGCCCCTCGGCCCCGACGTCGAACCGACCCCGAGCTTGGACGACCTTCCTGAGCTGGCCCAGTGGCGCCAGGAAGGAGGGCCGTCCCTGGAAGAATTCTGCCTGGAGCAGACCTCCTGTCCATCCTTGGTTGGGCCGCGGCAGCAGGCCGCCGCCCAGGCCGCCGGTGACCAGTCCGGCTCCCACTTTGTCTATTGGGAAAACGGCCTCTTGTACAGCGAACAAAAGTCTGCCGAGCTAGGGTCAGCCCGAGTGCTGGTGGTACCCCTACGCTTCCGCGGCTTTCTCCTGAACCTGGCCCACGATGTGCCCCTGGCGGGAAACTTGGGCCAAGACAAAACGTATCACCGCCTAGTCACCCACTTCTACTGGCCGGGCATGCGCTCCGATGTGGAAGCCCATTGTAAGTCCTGCCCCACGTGTCAGTCCAGCGGAAAGAGCGGAGGGAAGCGCAAGGCCCCCCTCCAACCCTTCCCCGTGGTCAGTACCCCCTTTGAAAGGGTGGGAATTGACATCGTGGGCCCCCTCGACCCCCCGACCTCCTTGGGTCACCGCTTTATCCTTGTCTTGGTGGACCATGCCACCCGATACCCCGAAGCCATTCCCCTCCGAACGGTGACCGCCCCCGTAGTGGGGCGGGCCCTTATGGCCATCTTCTCCCGGGTGGGATTCCCCCGAGAAGTCGTCAGCGACCGAGGGACCAACTTCATCTCCAAGTACATGAAATCCCTTTGGCAGCAATGTGGGGTGACGTACAAATTTACCGCCCCATATCACCCCCAGGGTAACGGTCTGGTGGAGCGATTCAACCGGACCCTTAAGGGGATGATCATGGGTCTCGAAGAGCCCCTGAGGCGTAAGTGGGACGTCCTCCTCCCCTGTCTCCTCTTCGCATACCGCGAAGTCCCCCAGAAGTCCCTGGGGTTCAGCATCTTCGAGCTCCTCTACGGGCACCCCGTCAGGGGACCCCTCACCCTGGTCAAGGAAGGGTGGGAGACGGCGGCCCCAGAGCCCCCTCCCGATGTGTTTCGATACATTCTGGCCCTCCGGAACCAGACGAGGAAGTTCAGAGAACTGGCCGAGGCCAACCTCGAGGCTAGTCAAGAGGAAATGAAACGGTGGTAGGACCAGAATGCCACTCTGGTCGAGTTTCTGCCCGGACAGCAGGTCTGGGTAATGGCCCCCGTGGAGCCCTGTGCCCTGCAAGACAAGTGGACAGGACCCTTCAAGGTGGTAGAGCGCAAGAGTCAGGTGACCTACCTGTAGGAAGGGGGAGTCTCTAGTTGGCGCAGTGCAGCACTGGCGACAAGCAGGGACTCTCTCTTCCCCGTCAGGGCTGAGGGTTACCTCTAAGAACAACCTCTGCTTACCCTCTAGGTAGTGTGGCGCAAGCAGTCTAGGCTAATCTCTGGGGCACATAGGGTTAAACATTTGCCCTTCCCAGTACTACTTCCCAGTACTAATTACGGAGGATGCTGCATGGCTGAATGCAGAAGGTGTGCTGCTGGTGCGCATTTGGCAAGCTCATCTGAGACAGTCTGCAGCTAGACTTTGCCCTGCACCAGGAACCCTGGCCTTCTGCACTTTCCAGATACTGCACCGTAGACTTTTATGCCCTGAACACAACAACAACTGCTGCCTTTCATAACCTCGCTGAAAAGCAGGACCCTTAACCTGCTTATGCTGCAGGTTCACCTCCACCACAGCACCAACCACCATCCCAGCAATCAGCACCATATCACACTGGAGGCAGAGACCCCTAGAACAACTCAATTGCCTACTGATCAACACCAGATATCTCTGCAGACATGCCACTAAATGTACCGTGGCGAACCCTGTGAAGCGGACACGATCGAGGATCTCTATTGCGGGACTGGAACTACTGTATCCGGGACACTGCTCCGTAACAAAGACTTCTTACCTGCTAAATATTATGCTCAACACATGAGGAAGCGCTCTAAATTGAGATTTAATAATCACCAGTTGCGATTAAATGAAAGATTAACAAACTGACTATCCTCTAATTTGAGATTTAATAATCACCAGTTGCGAATTAATGAAAGATTACCAAACTGAATAGCCTATATTTATTTCCCAAGCCCTGAAGAAGTCCCTGGATGGGACGAAACGCGTTGGCGGTTCCAAAAGTGATGCTTTCAAAAGTTTTTAAAGAATGAAAATAAAGAATAAATTGAAATTGAACATCGACTCGTCTATGGAACTAGATCCCTTTTGAACTGTTTTCTGAGACTATTACAATTTGTGTTTAAAGTGTGCTGGGCTACCATGTGTCAATAAATTGATGAATGCTAGGTTCTTTGAATCAGCTTCTAATTCAAGGGAGTATAGGGAATTGTGCTTCCAGCCCGTTGTTTGCACCTTTTTCTTCGCTAATACTGATAGGGACCTTAAGACTAGTGCTGGCAAATTATGCTTTGATTCCCATTTCTTTGCTTTTGAGACATGCCACTGAAGTCTGGCCTACTTTCTCTACCCTTAACCTGATGTGACCTTCATCACAGAGACCTGGTTCACCCCCGCATCAACCTTGGATATCGTCACAGCAGTACCTATGAGCTACAATATGAAACACTGTGACTGCACCAACAGACACAGAGGAGGCATCCCCATAGTTGACAAGGAATCGATCACCTGCCCCATCTCTGATGACAAAACCAACCTAATCATGGAACACCTGAATTTTCAGCTCTGCAATGATGATAACACCACCATCAGAGGCCCCCTGCATACAGACCACCAGGACCACGAACTGGATTCAGCGATGCCATTACAAAATGTATCACCCCACTCACCGTAAAATCCAAACACTACATCTTTCAGGAAGATCTCAAATTTGACCTGGATGATTCCACTGACATTTACTCCACTGACCTCCCGGAAAGACTGGATACCATCAGACTCAAGCAGCTGGTACCTGACTCAATGCACAAAGCAGGGCACAAGCTGGAAGTCATCTTTACATCTAGCAACAGAATCAGATACAGTCACACCTTGGAACTCACCTTGTCAGACCTCTCCATCATACACTTTATCTTTGATGGATCTGACGACACCACCCCAACCATCACATCACCCCGTTCTGTAGTTGGCCCAATGTCACTCAGCAACAATGGACTGATGCCCTCTGAACCGCACAGGCCAAAGATACCACCAACTTGGATCAGACAGCACCAAACTTCAATGACTGGATCACCAGTGCCACTGACCAAGCCACTCCAATCAAACCAGCCAAAATGCCCAGACCCTCCAAACAAGCCAGATGTTACATCCCAAAACTCATCATGTAAAAACGCAGGTTCAAACAACTTGAAAGAAGATGGATACCCAACAGGAACCACAATGACCAAGTCAACTTTCAAATCAGCCCTCAACAACTACCACTGACAGATCAAAATCACAAAAAAAGGTCCTTACGAATTACATCAAGACTAGCGCCAGCCAATCCAGGGATCACTTCAGCATCATGAGAGAGTTCTCCTGCCGGTCAGCCACTGAAAACTCTATCCCCAAATTACAGGAACTCTGTGACACCCTCGCCAACCGATTCCACAACAAGATAGCAACCATTCAAAAACCTTCAATCCAAAACCCTCCAACCTTCTCTGGCTCCGATCGAACATCTGCTCATCATATGAGAACAACTCTGCACACTAAACACAATCACTCTAATGCATCCATCTACTTGGGAGCACTCACCAACCCCTGTCCCCACGACTCTAAAGACACAAGATCAGTCTCAATTCACCATCATACTCAATGTTACTATAACCATAGCCACATTTTCTAAAGCCTGGATACGCGGCGAGGTCAGACCCCTTGTTAGAAATGGAGGTCACTAGTTAGCAAGAGTTTACACCTTTGTCCAAGTAGGGACCCTGCCTTCTAGTCAGGATAAGGGAGTTACACTCCTAAAATAATCCATGCTCACCCCCTTGGTAGCTTGACGTGAACAGTCAGGCTTATCTTAGAGGCAGAGTGTAAAGCATTTGCACATAACCAACAGTAACACAGTGTAATCACTACAAAAGGACACCACACCAGATTAGAAAAATATCCAATATTTTTATACACTTAAGACAAGACCAAAAATGGTAAAAATCCACAATAGAGTATTTAGAAATCTTCAGTCATCAAAATAGACTTGCAATACAGTCCCTTAAAGTCGATAGCTCTATATGGGGCTATCACAGCATTGTGAACAACAAATCTAAACAGTTCTGGCTGACTGCAGCATTGTGGGACAGCTACGATGCAAGAAGACCCACAAAACAGTACCTTTAGAAATGCAGGGCATCGGAAATCTCTTGTTCAGCTCTGAAAGCATGGCATCTGCAGGTGTCGGTTCTGGAGGTTGGTGCAGGAGTCGTTGGGCCCTTGAAGTTACACACGCTGCAGATCGAACACCTCACAGTTGAAGTCAGGAGCGCTGGTGTCAGTAGGCTACAGGTGCTGTGGTGCAAAGTGCAGAAGTGTGGAGTACTGTGCCCTCAGGTCACAGTGCAGGCAGCAGCTCAGTTACGGTCGTCCAGCGGCGTCGGTTAGACCAGAGCTGCATTGTGAATTAATGCGGTGTGAGTGAAGTTGTGCTCACCACAGTGCTCATCGTTGGTGAAGCCCTGTCGTCAGCTTATGAACTGTAGTCGACGGTGCAGGTGTAGGTAGGCCAAGGCTGCGGTGCAGGATGAGGATGGTACATTGTGTAACTCACAAGAGGTGCCCTCCAACCACGGTGCATGAAGTGGTGCCAATGTCGACGTGAAGTGTTGTCATCGGGGATACCAGGGCTACGGTCTGAAGCGAGGTGGTACGGAGTGCAGTGCCCACAGGTTGCGGTGCAAGCAGCAGTGTCTACAGGTGTCATTGGTCAGACCAGGGTTCTGTGCAGCATTGTGGCTGTGCCCTCTGCCGTGCCTTCAGGACACAGATTCAGCACCAGTGTGGTAGATGGCTTCAGATTGCTTTTTCTTTTATTGCAGCACAAAACACACAGTCCCCAGTGGTGCGTCCAGAAGAGCTTGAAGTCATTGCTATTCCTGATACTTCTTGAACAGGGGAAAGCTCTACTTCATGCCCTTGGAGAAACTCACAAAAGTAGGTTGCAGATAGTTCAGTCCAATCCTTTTACTGCCCAAAACAGAAGCAGCCACTGCAAGCTAACCCAGAAAAGCACACAGCTGAGTGGTAGTTCCTCCATACAGCTTCTCCAGCTCTTCTACTTGGCAGTCTTCTTGGTCCAAAAGAGTTCTAAAGTTCCGGGGTCTGGGCCCCAAAATGTATACCACCAAATCCTTTGTTCTATGAAGTCGGAGAGTGTCAGTATCCAGCCCAAACCAGTTCTGTCCTCACTGATGAAACTTCCTGGCAAGGTGTGGACACTGCATTGTACAAGGCAGACCAGGCCCATTCAGGTACAAGGATATCTCCTCCCACTACTCTAAATTCAGCCCAGGTCTATTCAGCCCAACCCTGACTCATCAGGCTCTCTGGAGCCACTGCACCTCCCCAGTTCCCTGTCATTCCAAAGCCAAACAATCAACCCACAACCCCAGCAGAGACACACAGGATGGTTACGCAAGAAAATACCTACTTTCTAAAATGTGGTATTTTCCAACACAGAATGTAAAAATCATCTTCACTAAAAGATCCATTTTGACATTCTGAGTCCAGACATACTAAACATTATTTTTCTATCTTGTTCCCTCAGGTACTTATGTTTATAAGATGGTATAAACAAACTCTCAATTCTGTCCTATGGGAACCGGTAGTCTTGAAATGGTGAAAAATGAAATACATTGTAATTCACCACCAGGACATGTCACACATATCAGTACATATCTTACCTTTAACATACACAATACCCTGCCCACAAGGGTACCCTGGGCCTACCTTACGGGTGACTGACATGTAGAAAAAGAGAATGTTTGGGCGTGGCAATTGGGTGTCCTTGCCCAGTCGACATGGCAGTTACAAACTGCACACAGTCCCTGCGGTGGCGGGTCTGAGTTACCTCTTCAGAGCTACTTCTGTTGGTGGCACAACCAGTGCTGCAAGCCCACATGGATCACCCCTTGAAAGAATTGTTTGGCAAATTTTACAGGTTAGTTTTGAAGCATTAATCTTTTTTTGCCCTTCTGGAAAAGTAAAAAAACAGCATTTGATTTATCAGCCCTGGCACTCTTATTACACTTTTCTAGGGCCTCATTAGTAAATCAAATGCACCAATTATGACAACACCAATCCATAACATAATTTACAACAGGAGCACTTGTACTTTAACAACACTGAACAGCAGTGAGAAAGTGTGTAGAGACACTAAACCAGCAAAAACAGAGTCAAAACTGGAAGGTCAGAAAGCAAAAAGAAAGGGGAAACATGCCAGAAGATGCCAAGTCTAATACCACTCCTCAGGAAACCCTTGGCAGGCACCAGAGAGCTCCAGAAGTACTGTCCCATCTTACTGTTCCTGTTACTTGCCAAAGTCCTGAAGAAGACCATCAACCACTAACTCACAAACCCCTGGAGAGAAACAAACTACTGGGTACTTCCCAATCAGGCTTCAGAACCAACCACAACACTGACACAGCTCTGATCACAGCAACAGACAACATCCACACCCTACTCAACAGAGGAAAATCAGTCGCCCTGATGCTGCTCAATCTCTCTGCAGCCTTCAACACTGTCACCCACCACACACTAATTGATAGTCTTTGCCAGGTTGGTATCAAAAACAACACGCTCAGATCGGTGGCATCCTTGCTAATGCGATAAACCCAGAGAGTTTGCCTCCATCCCTTCACAACGCAAACCAAGTACACCATCTCGAGCATTCCCCAAGGTGTACCCCTCAGCCCAACCTTCTTTACCATCTGCATGACATCACTCACAGACATTGTCAGATCGCACAACATCAACATCTTCTCTTATGCCAACAACACTCAGTCACCCTCTTGCTCTCAGCCGATCCCACCTCGAC
Source organism: Lissotriton helveticus (assembly GCF_964261635.1). Taxonomy (NCBI): domain Eukaryota; kingdom Metazoa; phylum Chordata; class Amphibia; order Caudata; family Salamandridae; genus Lissotriton; species Lissotriton helveticus. The sequence continues at coordinate 145,340,934 of NC_136064.1, read as the reverse complement.
AACTACCCGAAGGCCTCGTAGCGCCCATCCATCGCACCCTATTTCCGGAAAGTCATCAATACCTCCTTCGAGACAGCAACCATCCCGGAGAGCTTGAAGCACGCCGAAATCAACGCCTTGCTCAGGACACCCCCGCGCCGCACGGCCACCAGCTGCTGCGTGTGCCTTCCCCCCCGCTGCTGCACTCAGCCTCGCTGAGCCGCCCTCGAAGACCCCGCCCCCCGCTGCTCTAGCGGGCTCTCGTGCAATTGTGCATTGTTCTCTCCCCTTGTGCTAACTCCTTCTCATTTTTGTCTCCATCCTTGCCTGTAAGTGTTTTATTCCCCCTTTGTGAACTGATATTTGTTTTCTGTCTCCAGCCTCGCTTACTGTGTTTTTCACCTGGTTCCCCTGTTTGTATTTTCCCTCTGCCGTCTCCCGCTGCCCCCTGTGCCCCCCGCCCGCTCCCCGCTTCCCACCGCCGTGCTCGCTGCCACGCCCCCTTTTCTTCTGTACCCTCCCCGCTCCCGCCTCCCAGCTGCTCCTCCCTCCCTGCACTTCGCCATAAATGGCGACCGTGCGCACGCGCAACGTTGACGCGAGGGGGGGCGCTGATTGTACGCCGAAGGCGCGCCAAAGGTAAGCCCGTCTGCGCCCGTCCGCGCCTGGACCGTGCCCAGTGCCAGGACCCCTGGCTCCCGCCGACACCTGCCCACCCGCTGGACCTACAACGCCACCAAACTCTACGCACTCAACGCCGGTCGAATCCCGGGCTGCTATCAAGCCACCCCGAGACGCACCCACGGACCCTTCTGCTGCCACTCCTGCAAGTTCACCTGCATCCGGACCTGCACTACACCAGCACCGACCAAGCCGAGCACCAGCAGCAACCACTTCAAGTGCATCCTGCTCAACACCCGCTCCATCCACAGACATGCCGTCGAGCTCTGGAACCTGCTCGACACCACAGCCCCAGACGTCGCCTTCCTCATGGTAACCTGGATGAACGCCTCCTCAGCGCCTGACATCGCCATCGCCATCCCGGACGGATACAAGATCACCCGGAGGGACCGCGTCAACCAGACTGGAGGAGGCATCGCCATCGTACACAAGAACACCATCCGCATCACGACCAACACCGACGACACCCTCCCACCCGCCAAACACCTGCACTTCCAGATTCACATCAACCCCAAGACCACCCTCAGAGGCACCCTCATCTACAGACCCCCGGGACCACGCACACAATTCAGCGAAGACATCGCCGACTTCATCAGCCCGCACGCCCTCAGCTCCTCAGACTACATCCTCCTCGGGGACCACAATTTCCACCTGGAGAACAACAACGACCGCAACACCACCACCCTGCTGGACAACCTCGCCTACCTCGGTCTCAAGCAGCTGGTGACCACCCCCACCCACTACGCTGGACACACACTCGACCCCGTGTTCTCATCCAGCAAGGACATCGCCTTCAGCCACACCTCCGGACTCCACTGGACGGACCACAGCTGTGTCCACTTCAGCTTCAGAAGGACCACGATCCACCACCACCAGCAACAGGTCACACGCAGAAGCTGGAACAAGATCACAGCCGACCAGCTCACAACTTCCCTGAGCATGAATCCTCCCACCAGCGTAACGAACCCAAGCCAGGCGACCTCCAACCACGCGAAGTGGATCAGCAACTGCGTAGACGACCTCGCCCCTCTGAAGACCCCGCCTAGCCGACTCGGCAGCAAGAAAGCCCCATAGTTCACCGACGAACTCAAGAGCTCCAAGAAGGACTGCCAAGCCCTCGAGAAAGCCTGGCGCAGAGACCCAACACCGAACAACATGACTGCCCTCAAGCTCGCCACCCGAAAACACCACCAACTGATCCACGCCACCAAGAAAACTGCATTCAAGGAACAACTGGACAACAACGCCCACAACGGCAAGGAACTCTTCAACATCGTTAAAGAGCTCTCCAACCCCAACGCCGGCAACAACGACGTCACCCCTTCACAAGACCTCTGCAACTCCCTCGCCTCCTACTTCCACAACAAGATCGTGGACATACACAAAAGCTTCAGCACTCAACCGATGCACGCCACGAATGAACCACCGCCCCCCACCACCACCCTCCGCGCCTGGACCCCGATCAGTACCGAAGACACCATTCGCACGATGAACTCCATCCACTCCGGATCTCCGACCGACCCCTGCCCTCACCACATCTTCAACAAGGCCGACGTTGTCATCGCACCCCACCTGCGGGACATCATCAACACCTCCTTCAACACCGCGACCTTCCCAGAGAGCTGGAAGCACGCCGAACTCAGCGCTCTACTAAAGAAGCCATCAGCCGACCCCACCGACCTCAAGAACTACCGCCCCATCTCGCTGCTCCCGTTTCCTGCAAACGTCATCGAGAAGACCGTCAACAAGCAGCTGGCCGCCTTCCTCGAGACGAACGGATCCCTCGACCTCTCGCAGTCTGGCTTCCGGGCCAACCACAGCATCGAGACCGCCCTGATCGCAGCCACCGATGACATCCGAGCCCTGCTCGACAACGGAGAAACAGCGGCCCTCATCCTCCTAGACCTCTCCGCGGCCTTCGACACTGTCTGCCACCGTACCCTAGTGCAGCGCCTCAGCAGTGTCGGAATCCAGGAGAAGGCACTGGAATGGATCATCTCGTTCCTCGCCGGAAGGACACAGAGAGTCCGCCTCCCCCCGTTCAGATCAGAAGCCACCGAAGTCATCTGCGGCGTTCCTCAAGGCTCCTCGCTCAGCCCAACCCTCTTCAACGTCTACATGAGCCCCCTCGCAGCCATCGCACGCCAACACAACCTCAACATCATCTCCTACGCCGACGACACCCAGCTGATCCTCTCCCTCACCAACGACCCCGCCACCGCCAGAGCCAACCTACACGAAGGGATGACAGACGTAGCCAAGTGGATGATGAACAGCCGCCTGAAACTGAACTCGGACAAGTCGGAAGTCCTCATCCTGGGATCTTCACCCTCCGCCTGGGATGACTCCTGGTGGCCCTCCGCCCTGGGCAGCGCACCCAAACCAACAGACCACGCACGCAACCTGGGCTTCATCCTGGACTCCTTCCTCTCCATGACCAGACAAGTCAACGCCGTCTCCTTGTCGTGCTTCAACATCCTGCGCATGCTACGTAAGATCTTCCGGTGGATCCCCACCGAGACCAGGAAGACGGTCACCCAGGCCCTCGTCACCAGCCATCTGGACTACGGCAACTCCCTCTACGCCGGAACCACCGCCAAACTCCAGAAGAGACTCCAGCGGATTCAGAACACCTCAGCACGACTCATCCTGGACATCCCCCTTCGCAGCCACATCTCCGGACACCTGAGAGATCTGCACTGGCTCCCGGTCAACAAGAGAATCACCTTCCGTCTCCTCACCCACGCACACAAAGCCCTACACAACCAAGGCCCAGGATACCTCAACAGCCGCCTCAACTTCTACGCTCCCACACGCCAACTTCGATCGACCGGCCACGCCCTCGCCGCCTTCCCCCGCATCCGAAGAGCCACCACAGGAGGAAGGTCCTTCTCCTACCTGGCCGCCAAGACTTGGAACTCCCTCCCGACCCACCTCCGCCTGACCCAGGACCACCTTGCCTTCAGGAAGCAGCTCAAGACCTGGCTGTTCGAGCAGTAGCGGACCCCCCCTCCACCAGCGCCTTGAGACCCACCGGGTGAGTAGTGCGCTATATAAATGCTCTGATTGATTGATTGATTGATTACTCAAGAAACCCAAGGCGGACCCCAAGGACCTCAAGAACTTCCGGCCCATCTCCCTGCTCCTGTTCCCGGCAAAGGTCATCGACAAGACCGTCAATGAACAACTGACCCGCTACCTCGAGGAGAACAATATCCTGGACCCTTCCCAGTCCGGGTTCCGCAGCAGCGACAGCACCGAGACTGCCCTCAGCACCGCCACCGATGACATCAAGTCCCTGCTGGACAACGGAGAAACAGCGGCCCTCATCCTCCTGGACCTGTCAGCCGCCTTCAACACGGTCTGTCTCCACACACTACGAACACGCCCCCACAATGCTGGGATCCAAGAGAAGGCCCTGGACTGTACCACCTCCTTCCTCTCCGGCAGAACACAGAGCGTCCGCCTTCCCCCCTTCCGCTCCAAAGTCACCGAGATCATCTGCGGCATACCCCAGGGCTCATTCCTCAGCCCAACTCTGTTTAACATCTACTTGGCACCGCTCGCCCACGTCGCCCGTCGGCACGACCTCAACATCCTCTCCTACACTGCTGACATCGAGTTGATACTCTCCCTCACCAAGGACCCCCACACCGCCAAAACCAACCTTCACGAAGGAATGAAGTCTGTTGCTGAATGGATGAGGAACAGCCGACTGAAGCTGAACTCGGACAAGATGGAGGTCCTCATCCTAGGATCCACCCCTTTGGCCTGGGATGACTCCTGGTGGCCGACCACACTGGGAACCGCTCCAACACCCACCAACCATGCACGCAACCTAGGGGTCCTCCTCGACTGCACCCTCTCCATGACTAAACAGGTCAACGCCGTCTCCTCCTCCTGCTTCAACACCCTCCACATGCTCCGTAGGATCCACAAGTGGATCCCCACTGAAATGAGAGGAACAGTCACCCAGACCCTTGTCAGCAGCAGGTTGGACTATGGAAACGCCCTCTATGCAGGAGCCTCGGCCAAACTCCTGAGACGGCTCCTACGCATCTAGAACAGCTCTGCACGCCTGATCCTCGACCTCCCTCACCGCAGCCACATCACAACCCACCTGAGAGACCTGCACTGACTCCCGGTCAACAAGAGGATAACCTTTAAGCTCCTCACCCATGCACACAAGGCACTGCACAACACCGGATCAACTACCTCAGCAGACGACTCAGCTTCCACACCCCCACCCGCCAGCTCTGCTCCACTGACCTCGCCCTCGCTACAGTCCCCCGCTTCTGAAGAGCAACCTCAGGCGGCAGATCGTTCTCCCACCTCGCCGCCAAGACCTGTAACACCCTCCCCATCCACCTACGGCAGACCCAAGACCTGCTGACCTTCAAAAATCTCCTCAAGACTTGCCTTTTTGAGCAGTAGCAGCATTCCCCCCCAGCGCCTTGAGACCCTCACGGGTGCGCTTTACAAATAATATGATTGAAACATCAGGTCAATGTCATCTCCTTAGCCACCTTCCACAAGATCTGCAAAAACTTAAAGTGGCTCCCCATAGGCACCAGGAAGATGGTAGCACAGGCTCTCATCACCAGCCACCTAGACTATAGCAATGGACTCTATGCAACCATCACCATCTAACTCCAGACGATCCAGAATGCAGCTGCCATACTGATCCTCAACCTGCCCAAGAGAATCCACATCACACAACACCTAAAAAAACATCACTGTCTCTTAGTCCAGAAGAGATGCTGTGACAAGTTTGTGACCCACGCCTACAAAGCTCTCAATGACCAAGGACCCACCACCATGAACCGCTGCCTGCACTTCCCCAGGAACCTCCGCTCCGCACACCCCACCCTCACACCTTGCCCTCACATATGCTGATGCCATGCCAAGAGGATGCTCCATCTCTCATCTCACTGTCGAAGCCTGAAACACTTCCCCCTGCACCACACTCTAACTGAGCAACTTCAGGAAGGGGCACAACACCTTGCTCTTCAATGGAGATTTGCGACAAGTGTCTGCATACTCTTTTAGGTGACAAGATAGGCTTTACAAGTATGCATTGATTGATTAATTGTTTCAAGCCTTATATCTATTAAAGCCTGATGGGGCCAGCTCAGCATGGTGTCTTTAAAGCATGATGGGGCCAGCTCAGCATGGTGTCATGAACAACCAGAATATAAACCTTACCATTAATTTAATTTTCCTTAAAACAGAAATGTTCCTCAAATATCCAATCAACTGTATGGGTTTACCTTCATAGGATAAAGGTTTAATGTCAAGTACCAACAACACAACTTTTCCTTTAAAGTATTTTTCAAATAGCACTTCCAATATTAATGCAAATGCGCACCAGATTCCATCATCATTTCCACCTCAAAGTCGTTCACCCGAACTACAATCGTAGGTGGGCCAACATCACCAAACACACTAATGTCAGAATCAGAGACTTGCAGCAGGAAGGGTTCAGTCAGCATATTTACTTATTTGTTTGTCCTTTTACCCTTATACAAAGGTTTAGAGCTAGTTCACTCTTACGGCCCTCAACTTAATGCCCTTAATTGCCAATAATACTGCATCATAACTTAATTGCAGGACCATCCTTGCTGCTGGCCCAATGCACCACATTATTACATCTAAAACCTTATCCTCAGCATTGACCTCTTGTAGCTCAGATTTCTTAAAAGGCCCCTGACTTAATTCTGCCACACATGCTTGGCAATGTTCAATTTGTTTTGTGAGTAGCACCACATTGCTGGATTTGCAGTTCCCCCTTTGAACCACAGATCTTCCCTGACCTTATCATTCACACACTTCAACATGATTTGGTATCGTATTCGTTCATCTGTACTTACCCAAAATGTAATTTACCTGGCTGTTGTGCATGCATGCCAGAATGATAATCACTTTAGGCAGGTAATGCCTGTCCAATTTTTGTACAAACATCTCATATTTTTTGACACTGGATGACACTTTCTTATCATCAGACACATGAGGGAGAAGTTCAAACACTCCCTGTCCTTCAGAACCTAAACAATTAAACAATACAGGAGTGAAGAAGCGTACTTAGTAAATAATTATTAAATACTTTTTTCACTTTGTGTGGTGATTGCACCAAAGCTTGCAGTGCGAGAGAAAAGATTTAACACAGAGAATGATGTATGTGGAAATAAGTACCACAGGATTGAAAAGGATGTAGCACAGCAGGCAGAGCTGGTGATTCAAGAGCCGGGCATCTTAGTTGGAGTCTGGGTGGCGCAACATCCTGTGATTCTGGGAAAATCACGTAATCTCTCCCGGTGAAAATCTACACTATATAAATCTGCAGCAAGACAAAAAAGCAGAAAGAGGTAAAACTTTATGAAAAAATAGTTCCACCAAAGCAGATGTTAACAGTATTTTTGTTACAGTAAACTGATAGGAGAAGCAGATGAGGAACAAGCATTGGTAAATGCAGTAAAATATGCTACGGACAATAGAATGGGGTCCTGGGGGCGACGCTCGCAGAGTGTTTGCCCCTGGGCTATTTTGAGCATTGGTATGCCCCTCTGCTGCTCGCGGGTGGGGGGCTTGCTGGGACTGGTAAGGAGGAGCTAGGCACGAGCGTGGAACGTAACGTTCCATGCTGCGCACTTCGAGACGGCAGGGAGGAGAGCGGAGGCATTTTGACGGCGCTCATCAGGCGAATAAAATTGAATAATTTATAGCGCCTTGGCAGCAGGTATGGAGCAGACAGCCTCCTCTGTCAGGGAAGCGCTCCGGATTATTGCCGAAGCTGGGCACCAGGATTTACTCGTGCCTGGCATTCTTTCACAGGCATGGGTTGGGCTGGAGAGGGGGGGTGACAAGCAGCAAAAGGTGGTTCTGCGGCTGGAGTCGCTTGCCTGTCTAGCGAGGACTCACCGGCACCTTCCTCTAAAGGTGACCTCCTTTTAAAACAATTTTCCCAGACTGAGCAGTCTCATGTACCCCCAGGGCCGGCTCCGGGTGCCCAACCTGTTGTATCCACTTAAAAGCCATCTCGAAACAAAGGCAATAAGGTGCGCACACGCCCATTGCCTACTTTTCATATACAAAGACGAACAAACTTTAAGAAACGTCCCATGCTAAAGAGGGTCTCTGTTAAGGAAGCTTCTAATGTAGCCCGTGCCCCATCTGGTGACCAGAGTGGGGATAGGCCCACATTATTTCCTGCAGAAAATACAGTTGTAAGGGACATTGACAATTTTGGTTTAAATAAGGTTGGGAAGAATGTCCTTTCACCAACATTATCACTGGACAGAGACTTATCTCCTGTGATATCTCAGGCAAATGGTGATAAATTTCAATGTATTACAGTTGACTCACCAAATTCTGATGCTGTGCACACATTAGCCATGAATAGCTGTTCTATATCCAATAAGTGCATCCTAGGTACACAAAGCTCTCTGAGTTCTCCTCCTGTGTTAAATATGCCTACTCCAATGAGCAAGGATCAGGCTGCTTCTCTTAAGACATTTGAAGGACAAGGTCAGTGGGTATGGATGCCGCAGGATATTACTGATGGAAGCTGAATACAGCACTTACGACAAGATAGTACATTGGCATTCTTTTCGGTTTGCGCCAATCCACCTCTTGCCCTCCTCAGTAAATCTTTGCATTGGGTGTCGTCCCTAGTCTCTTCAAGTCAGCGAAGATCGTTCCTGTTTTGAAGAAGGTAGGGGCTGACCCTACTGTCCCTTCTAATTTTCGTCCCATCTCCTTGCTTCCCTTCCTGGACAAGGTGTTAGAGAGATATGTCACTCATTGCTTGAGTTCTTTCATTGAGGCCTCCAACTATCTGGATTCCCATCAGGCTGGTTTTCGTCCTACCCACTCTACAGAATCAGTTATCCTCTCGGTCTTGGATGATCTGAGAGTGAGTGCTGACCATGGATCCTCTCAGGCCCTGATACTCCTAGATCTATCGTCCGCCTTTGACACGGTCGACCATCTTCTTTTGGTCGACCGTGTCAAATGTGCTGGCATTTCGGATGTGGCACTGAATTTGGTCTCCTCCTTTTTGGAGAACCGCCAACAGGTGGCCCAGCTCTTCTCCTTCTCTTCTACTTCTCGAGCGGTAACCTGTGGTGTCCCCAAGGTTCCGCCCTCTCTCCCCTTCTTTTCAATCTTTACATTTTTCCTTTAATTTATGCTTTGCGTCACCGGGAGGTCACAGTGTTCAGTTACGCTGATGACCTTCAACTTACATTTACCCTTTCTTCTTCCCCTGATATTATTTCCCATTTTCAGAATACTATGATTTTTATCCAGGACTGGATGAGCATGAACCATCTAAAGTTAAATCCGATAAGACGGAGTTAGTCCTAATTGGAGGGTCTCCCAATCCCTGGTGCTCCAACTTCTGGCCTTCTCCCCTTGGACCAGCCCCTTCTGTGGCTAAATCTGTGAAAAGTCTGGGCATTAAAATCAGTGATGACCTTTCGATGCACACCCAGATCAGCATGATTGTCTCGTCTTGTTTCTTATGTCTCCGTACCATTCGGAGGGTTTCCCGTTTTTTTACCATTGATGCTCTTAAGTCTATCCTCCTTGCCCTTGTCATCTCTCGGGTTGACTACGCCAATTCTCTTTATATTGGCATCCCTGCTTACGAACTACGCTGACTTCAGCTCATTCAAAATTAGGCTGTTAGGCTGATTTATAGTCGGTCCAGATTCCATCAAGCCCTCCCGCTCTTGAGGCAACTGCACTGGTTGCCGATTGCCCACAGATCCCAATTTAAATTGGGGTGTCTTATTTTTAAATCATTGGTGGACTTAGCTCCCCATTATGTGGCATCTAGGCTCTTAACCTACACTCCTTCCAGAAATGTACGGTCTTCCTCCAAGAACCTTTTCGTTGTCCCACGTTTTGTCAGGAAGAAACATGGGGGGTCGAGTTTTTCCTTTTTGGCTCCCTGGTTTTGGAACGCTTTCCCAGACACCCTTCGATTCTCTCAATCATACTTAGAGTTCCGCAAAGGTTTGAAGACCTGGTTATTCATCGGAGCGTTGAGGTCTAATTGTTGCCTATTCTGTACCGCACTGCATTAGCGCCATGAAACCTTTTTGGTATACGTGCGCTCTATAAATTCCCTCAACTTCAACTTCAACTTCAACTTCAGCTGCAAAATCTGGCGTATTGCAGTCCAGCGGGGGAAAAATACTGCCAGGCACAAAAAAGGGCAGTAAGAGCGTGCCACCCAGGCCTGCAACGACAGGAGCAAGAAGACAGAGACATTTTTGGTGAACTTTCCCGCACCAATTTATGGCGAGAGACTTGAACATTTCTAAAAAATTGTCAATTGGAAAGAATTTGATGGTGGTATTGGAGATAGGGAGCGACCTAGTGGCAGCGGCTTGAGTGGAGTTTTTGATACGGAAGGGGTAGTAGGCAGTTTTTCGCAGGAGGGTGACGACGAGTCATTGGAGGAGGGGGAGCTGTCAGGAACTAAGGGTATAGATGGTGCTTTTTCTCAATTTTCAGCGGGGGCAAGCTAAAGAGTTGTCCAGCTTATATTTTTTGCATAAAAAAGGAGCTGAATCTGGCACTCGCGGAATGGGTATGAAGAAACCGAGCAATTGGGTGAAGCATGGCGGAGTGGCCGAATATCAAACGCAACATAAGTCAGGTGAGATTTCAGTGTGGTATGCTAAACGTACGAGATTGGATAAAGGTGTGGGTACTGATGGGACGCATATGACCTTAGAGGCTAAACGCGATTGCGTCATTGACAATAAAGAGGGTGGGACAGTGTCTACTTTGAGTCAGGCATGATTAGTGGACGAGATTTCAAACAAAACAGATCTTGAACAGAAGACAGTTTGCATGTTTAAATGTTTGCCTTATATGTGCATCGCTATGCCTTTGGGAGCCCATCTAAGTAAGGCCACAAAGGAAAAGATATGGAAAGGGGAATTTACTGATGTTTTTAAACTCCTTCACAGGGACATACAAGCAAAAGAGGGCTCCAAAGAAGAGGCTTGGGAACTTTTCAAAAAGCCAAGGGTTCCAACAAACTTAGACTCTTGGACTTCTGCATTCCTCATTTTTGCCAGTGTATATTGTGAAAAATATGCAGACAGATCGGTGTCCCTTTTTAAATACCTAGGTATAATTAGGAAGGCTGCATCTGAATTTGGGGGATACGCATGGCTTCATTATGATGAAGAGTTTGGGGCGCGTTTAACATTATTACCTGACAAGCCATGGGGGGAGGTAGACAATGAGCTTTGGGTTCAGTGGATTTATCCCCAGAGGCCACCCCCATCTATGCACAAGGCCAGTGGTTTGGCGGTACCCTATTGGCCCTTTCAGACTAGACCCACCCCGGGGGGGGCATGGAATAGAGCCACAAACATTGTCTCTGTGGCATGCTGGAATTTCAACATAGGATATTGTTTGCACAACCCCTGCAAATACAAACACGAGTGCTCCAGATGCAGGGGCAAACACGCTGTCACACAATGTTTTGGGGAGCAGACTCAAGGGGGAGCAGGTTTTACTGGCAGGGGCAGAGGGTTTACACCACAGTTTGGCAACAAAGGCTTTTACTCCCATCAGGGTGGACATTTTATGCAAATGGTTGCTGTGTCACCCTGACACGCAGGAATCTGCGCTCTTACGCTGGGGGTTTCAAGAAGGTTTCAAGTTGGGGTATCAGGGTCCTAGAAGCCCCAGATTTGCACAAAATCTGAAGTCTGCTCACCAATTTCCATGTATAGTTAGAACAAAAATTGTTCTTGGAAGTTGAGGAAGGCCGGATGGCAGGTCCTTTTGATCATTGCCCTTTACCATATTTGATTGTGTCTCCGCTGGGGGTCGTGCGCAAGAAAGCTGAAGGTGAGTTCAGGATGATTCAACATTTATCATGGCCACAAGGTTCCTCAGGTAATGATTTCATTTCTAAAGAGGACTCCATGGTACACTTTGAATCAGTGGATTTGGCTTTCGCTATCATCAGGGACACAGGAGAGAGGGCACAGTTGGCAAAATGTGACATTAAATCTTCTTTTTCGGTTGTTGCCAGTGCATACATCGGATTTTTCATTACTAGACATATTTTTTGAAGGGCAATATTTTGTCGACAAGACTCTTCCTATGGGATGTGCCATTTCTTGCAAACTATTTGAGGCATTCAGTTCTTTCTACAGTGATGTTTTATATATCAGACGGGACATTTGAGCATTGCACACTACCTGGATGAATTTCTTTTCGTAGGTGCAGCAAATTCCCCTCAGTGCGAATATGCTTTGCGGAATTTCAAGTTTCTTGCAGATATATTGAGAGTACCCTTAGCAGGGGATAAAACGGAGGGCCCTTGTTGTTGCCTGACATATCTTGGCATTGAGATAGACACTATAAAATGCAGGCTAGGCTTCCTGACAAGAAAATTGTTGAAATCACAGGGCTGTTGGACAAGGCATGCGGTGCGCAAAAACTGACTTTATTAGAAGCACAATGGGGCATTTAAAGTTCGCGTGCAAGGTCGTCCGTGCTGGCAGGTCTTTTTGCAGGAGGCTGGGGTTTTCTATGTCAGGTTTGCGACTCCCTTACCACAGAATCCGGGTCTCAGCGCATATGAGAGCAGATTTTGAAGTTTGGTCCACTTTCCTATCAGATTTCAATGGTATCACGCTTTGGTCCATGGATGAAAAAATGTTCTGGCAATTACACATTTTTTCTTATGCTTCTGGTGCTCATGGTTTTGGCCTATTCTGGGATGGTAAGTGGTGTGCTGAGAAATGGCCGGAACAATGGTTGCCAAAAAGAAGAGCATTGCCTTTTTGGAATTCTTTCCACTTATATTGGCTCTTAAAATATGGGGTCACAAATTGGCCAATAAGACAGTGCTATTCAATGTTGACAACAAGTCCGTGGTAGATTTAGTCAATGACCAGAAAGCGAAAAATAGACAGTTATTGAAGCTGTTGCAGATATTTATGCTTGGATGTTTATAGCTTAATATTGTCTTCAAGGTTAAGCACATTGCTGGCATAGACAATAATATCACGGATGCCCTGTCTCGTTTTCAGTGGGAGAGATTCCGTGGTTTGGCGCCGGGAGCGGATTTCCAGAAGACGGCCTTTCCCAGCGAGCTATGGACTCTGGGGATTTGAATACTTGTCAGTTCGTCAAGAACTCTCTTACAAAAAGCACCAAATTGGCTTACAGAAGAGCTTGGCTGGAGTTTTTAGATTCAGGTGCCATGTTTAGATCTCACACTGGATTGGGTTTACGACAGCGTAGGGAGGATGTAGTGCGATTTATTATGTTTAACATCAAGAAATATGTTTCTTCCACCACTATAGCTGGCAAATTAGCAGGTATTTCCTTTTATGGAAAAATTTTCTGGGGGTTACGAACCATCAGCAGGAGAAATGGGTAAAAGAATTCTTCACGGTTGGTCTAAGCAATGGAAGCGGGGTTCCTACCAGTTAGGCCCTATATCGTTAAAATTGTTATCAAAGATCCTATCTGTCCTCCCGAAGATTTGTTTTTCTGAATTTGAGTCCCGTTTATCGAAATTGTGCATGGTATGGCTCTTTTTTGGGGCTTTCAGGGTGTCAGAGCTCTTGGGTGCTGCAGTAAATGATGATTTGAGGACCACACATGTATCACGATTTCAGTCACATATTGAAATTTACCTAGAGCACTCCAAAACTGATCAGGCAGGTAAGGGTTCCAAGGCAATGTTGCAGGCCATAGGAGGACGTATCTGCCCCATACAAGTTTGGTCTGAATTTTTAAGCATTCGAGGTGCATTTTCCATCTTTATTTTTTGTCATCAAGATGGCTCGCCATTTAAAGCATCACAATTGTTAGCCATACTTCGAAAGTCATTGACGATTATTGGTGAAGATCCCAAACGATTTGGTACACATTCTTTTCACATTGGGGCTGCCTCAGAAGCGGCCAGATGGGGTTTCTCCGTTGAGAGCATTAAAAAATGAGGGCGATGGTCTTCCGATTGTTTTTTATGTTACATTAGACAACTGGAACATATTATTTAGACCCTGGGTATTAATTGGTTTTTTTTCAGGTCGCAAGCAAGTATGGCTCATTGGCCATTTATTCATCAAGTGGGCAGCCCCACAGGCGGACAAGTGACATTTTGGCAGGAACTTGGGCTTTTCGTCCGATGCAGTTGCCTTTTCTTGGTGGGGCAAAAGTGGGATGAAATGGGGCCGGTTACTTCCACTGCTAAGTGAGTTTTCTTTTAAAACCATGCCGGACTTCCTTTTACTTCACCTGAGAGAAAATGATTTGGTCCAATTATCTGGCTTGGGTTTACTGATTGACATGAAAGCTGACCTTGAAATTCTGTTGAAAATATGGCCCAATTGCCAGCTCATTCTGACAGCTCTACTGCCCAGGAGAGTATGGAGAGGGGCGAATAGTTACACAGCTTTGGAACGGGCACAGAGAAAAGTAAACAGGGATTTGCAACGTTTTTGTTTTATAAATCGTATTTATTGGTTGGAGCATGATGATATTAACAGAGCAGATTGTCATGTTTTCAGGCATGATGGGTGCACCTCTCTTTTATTGGCAATGAGATTTATCTGCTAAGCATTCGGGAACTGATTGCTGGAATTTTAAGCATAAATCCTTGGTGTTGAATTGGTGCTGTTTAGCTACAGTATATTAAAGCACGTGTTGGTTCAGCAAGCTGTTTTTTACCCTTCACCTTTTCTGCGTCTGCGTCTCCGTCCCTATTCCTGTTTCCGCCTTTCTCTGCCCTTGTTTTTCTACCCACCCATCCTCCCTACCCCCACCCCTTTTTCTCATTCAAAATTTAAAGACGTTTTAAACTGTTTTTTGCAATAGTAGCTACATATGTTTCTATTTCAGAATTTATTGGCGGGATAATGTTTCTATATATTCTTATATGATAGAGCTGTTCACTGTTTGGCGACAGTTATTGGATCAAAAAATGTTTTTTCATGCTTATGCCTGGTTTTCCGGCTGAAATAAAGATCTCTCCTGTTTGGCGACAGAGGTTTTTTTGCATATAGTTTTTCTCTATTGCAGCAATTGACCTATGGGGTGGGGGGGACAGGAAAAACACCTGTGATAGGGTTTTTCCTGGTGGCAGATTTGGAGGAAATCGAGACAGGCAGGAAGGGTTGGGGCATTAGGAATAGGTTCGGACAGAGGGAAGCAGGGGAGAGAAGTTGGAATCAAGAGGTAGGTAGGAGAGGGACATAGGCTTGGGGAGGAGGTTTAGGCCGAAAAAGGTGGGGAAATAGTTGTCAGGGGGATATTGGAGTAGGGGATGGGGGTGTTAGATCGGGAAATGTTGATGCTATGATATGTTATGTTATTATATTATGTAATGCCTACCTGCCCAATAAAGCGGCATTTTACCCCGAACTAGCGTTGGGCCTGGTTATTGCCCGAATGGTAAGTGTCAGGCACAGGAGCCAATGAAACCCCAGGAAAGAGAGTGTGCAGGATGTAAGCCCCTTTTAAGTTTATATAAACAATAGATTTAACAAACACAGCACAGTGCTGTGCAGGCAAAACCTAAAAAAAGGTACATTATATAGAAAGGAGAAGTGCACTCTAGTTGTGTAGTAGATGGCAGACACTCATAGGAAAAAACTGTAACATGAATGACAAAAATGAAGTGAGGTGATGATCCCAAAGACATTTGTGGCAACAGCAGTGCATACAATTCCTCAACAAGAAGAGTAAATACAATTTCACCAGTCTGTGACAAGAATCTGCTCAGCGTGACTATCACCAAATGCTGAATAGACTTCACTCCCTTTGAGACTCAGAAATGCAGTACAGAAGGTATGATAGACATCCCTCTTTCCTGTGGCATGTGTATAGAGTACACAAAGATGGCAGAATAAACACTGGCATGATGAACAATGAAGGAAGCTGCTCGCACACACTGGTGAGCAGTCTGCAAGCATGCAAGGCAATGCATGCGCCCCTTAAACGTAAGTTCCCGCGAGGGCATCGGGATTGACATTGAATGAGAATGGGCATAGAGTGTGCTGCAAGTATACAAGTCAATGTGCGTACCTCTCAAAAGTAGGTTCCTGCGAGGGCATTGGGCATGACATAGAATGAGAATGGGCATAGAGTGTGCTGCAAGTATACGAGTCAATGCGCGTACCCCTCAAACGTAGGTTCCTGTGAGGGCATTGGGCTTGACATAGAATGAGAATGGGCATAGAGAATGCTGCAAGTATACGAGGCAATGCACGTACCCCTCAAACGTAGGTTCCTGTGAGGGCATTGGGCTTGACATAGAATGAGAATGGGCATAGAGCATGCTGCAAGTATACGAGGCAATGTGGGCACCCCTCAAACGTAGGTTCCTGTGAGGGCATTGGGCTTGACATAGAATGAGAATGGGCATAGAGCATGCTGCAAGTATACGAGGCAATGCACGTACCCCTCAAACGTAGGTTCCTGTGAGGGCATTGGGATTGGCATAGAATGAGAATGGGCATAGAGTGTGCTGCAAGTATACAAGTCAATGTGCGTACCTCTCAAAAGTAGGTTCCCGCGAGGGCATTGGGCTTGACATAGAATGAGAATGGGCATAGAGCATGCTGCAAGTATACGAGGCAATGCACGTACCCCTCAAACGTAGGTTCCTGTGAGGGCATTGGGATTGGCATAGAATGAGAATGGGCATAGAGTGTGCTGCAAGTATACAAGTCAATGTGCGTACCTCTCAAACGTAGGTTCCGGCGAGGGCATTGGGCTTGAGGTAGATTGAGAATGGGCACATGAGCATACTGCAAGCACACAAGGCAATGTGGGCACCCCTCAAATGTAGGTTCCTGTGAGGGCATTGGGCTTGAGGTACATTGAGAATGGGAATGCAAGCGTACTGCCAGTGCATGAGGCAATGCATGAACCCCTCAAACGTAGGTTCCTGCGAGGGCATTGGGCTTGAGGTACAATGAGAGTGGGCACCCACGTGTACTGCCAGTGCACGGTCAGCCAACCCTTTACCCAGGAGATCATTGGCAGAGTCGACCCTGGGTTAACTCTGGCATGGATTCCCGGTTGACATAGCAAGGCTGCCCTGATGACCGGCTGTGGACGCAGGTAAGGAAATATGACTGGGAGTGGTATGACGTGGGTAGGGTGTCCTGGGCAATGATTTAGACTTATGGCATGTTGGTACCCTGTGATTTTGTTAGGGCACTACCCCCCCCGACAGTCACCCCACTTGTTGTAACTAGGGATTCCAGCCCCTGCTGAACTGAACTCCCAGTTTTTGCAGCAAATGTTGTATGATCTCCAAACCACCCAGTAGAGAGGGTGCAGCTGATTGGGTGATGCAGGGGCAGCGTTCTGACTTTGGCGTTGGGAGTGAATGCTTTGTTGAGTCTGTCCTTGCAGATTTCTGCTCTGGCCATGGTATATTTTTAGGCATTGCCTGTTGGCTAATAAGCCCAGTCTGTGAAAGAATCGCCTCTCTATGATGCCGGCTGTGGCCCAGCCTCCCGGACCTCAGCGACTAGGACTTGGTGAATACCCTCTAGGGTGCATGTGTGGAGCACTCTTTTAGACGGGTGCCATTTGGATGTTTTTTGTGAAGCTCTTTTTCAGCTTCTGTTGAACTAGATTGGCAGTGTCTCTCTGGGTCTGTTCCTGCTTCCCCCTGTCCTTCTCCTGTCTCTTCAGTAATAGTGTAGGATGTGGGCCAGGCTTTGTTCTCTAGGCCTACTGAGCTATCTTTTCTGGTCTGAATCTTCGTGGGTAGTTCTCTCTTGAGGATGTTGTGAAGAATACAACCTGGGGGCCGGTGTCAGATCAGGCCTGCACTGTCTCCTGCCCCCACCAATCTCTCATTTCTATCTAGGAACTCAGTCATAGTTTCCCCAGGTTTCATGCTCCCTGCCATTACTCCTCCAACGTCTGGGAAAAACTTCCTCCAGGACATCCAGATCAGGTGTCTGAATGAATTGAACTAAAGCTGGGTGGCACACTCAGCTCCGCTGGTGAAGTTCAGAGTTTTGCCACTCTGCGTTCTGCTTGAAAAAGTGGAGTTTGGCAAAAAGCTCTGCTCTAGAGCATTGCAAAGCTTAGTTTACCTGCACGGTGGTGCCACCACCAGCCCCCTATTAACAGATCTAAGGACCCCGATTCTAGGGCAGGGAATAATTCTATTAAACGTTGTTACAAAGTCACCCTGGGAAGAGCACAATTTGACTCCAGTAAACTGTCGCCCAGACTGTTTAATGAATTACATTGGCTTTTGTTTCTCAGTGAATATGACGGAGGGCAATTTTTACTAATGCAAATTGATCGGGGTACTTTTTGTGGGTTCTGTGTAACTATACATCAAAGTTTCTTATTGATTATGTCTGCACAATTGTTTTAAAATTTTGTATAATCCGAATTTAATCTTTTAAATGATGTATTTTAAATGCATGTTTGTGCTTTTATGAGTATAATCCTCGACTAAAGCTTTGATGAAAAAAAGGTTTCTCAGTGAAAATGTTTTTGTGGTTTTTGAAGTGGGTTCAGTGTTAGGTCAGTGAAAGGAAAATTGAAGTTCATGGCTTCCCTTTATAGTTTCCATTTTCTTAGTCAAAGTGTTTTTTATATTCGAAAGAGACATGTGCTTAAGAGTAGACAGCTGTGCTGCTTCTACTCTTTATTCACAAATGGGTTCACAAATGATGGTAAATGCAGACCGGGGGTTTCACAGGGAGAGCAAGGGCAGGCATGCTCAGCAGTCCCAGGGGGAGATGTTGGGGGTTGTGGAAACCCAGGGAAAGCAGAAGTCATTAAAACTTGAGCGACAGCTGAAGGAGCAACAGGAAGCTGATGAGAGCGGTCAAGGGCGAGGCAGGCGGAGCATACAGGGGCAAGATGAGCTCTCACAGCCCCGGGGAGGACTGAACAATTGGTTCATGAGCTTTTCGTTCACCCCCCTCCAGCCCGGAAGCAGTGGTAGATGGTAAGGAAGCAAGGGAGGCCCAGGCAGCCACAACCACAACAAAACCTGGCATCTGCAGCGGCTTGCATAACAGGGATGGCTGTCTGATCCTGCCTGCTGCGGCTGCCCACAGCATTTGCTTTTGTGGTAAAAAAACTTAGTATTTTGGTTGAAAACTATTTAACAACTTAACATTGTAATAAAAAGTCTTGAAAACAGGGTATCACTGGCAACACCATCGCTCTAGCTCATTAAACTGAAATGTAGCCACCAGGCAGTTCACTTCAGAAGTACTTCGCATTTGTGTGTGTGCTCCTCTGTGTTTGCTCACTCGTTTGCCAGTGCAGAAGCGATGCACTCTCCCGGGCAGCATTCCCTGACTCTCTGGACGAAGGAGCCTGTTTCTAAGTTTTATTTATCACTGCAGAGAAGATGCAAGGTGCTTCACAGTACAGCCAGTGTGTAGAAGGACACGTTCCTGCTCTCCCCATTGCTAGATGATTGAACACCAAGCTAGAGAGTCAGCACAGACATGCTCACATCAGTGAGAATAACAGGCGACCCATGGGAAACAGACAATTGGCAGCAGTCAATGTTGCTTCATTTATGTGTTCAGTGGTGAGAGACTTTAAATGGAGGTGGCATTTCTTTGTTCTGCATGCACAGGACCGTGGAGAAAAGATATTTAATTAATTAACTTGACGTTGAGCAACTTTTAGCCAATTGCAATCTAATTAATTAGGTTCTGCAGGGTAATTGGCCTACCCCGATGCCTACTCCGACCGCTCACAGAATCCACAGAATTTTGCAGAGTTTTTCGGCAACTCCGTAGAATTCCCCAGAGTGAATCTCCATGCAGCTCTGCCCAGGCCTGAATTAAAGGAGTCTCATCATACTGGGTGTTGATGAGCAAGCTTGCAATTATACAGGCTCAGGAGAACAGCTTGTCGGTCAGCTCATCAATGAGGATACTGAGCAGACGTTTGATATCACCTATAGCTAGGTAGAATTCCCCGGATTGAATCTCTGTGAGCTCTGTTGAAAATAACACACCCAGGCGAGCAACCTAGGTAAACAGTGTGATGAGACCCAGACAACTGAAAATGACATGGAACAGCAAAATAGTATCTGTTTTTAAAAAATTCTTAACGTTTTAATATTTATCATATACATATGAATAAAAAAGTTTTACATACAAAATGTTTATGCATGATAAAAGTACATTGCATGGACAACAAATTACATAAAAAATATATTAGAAAATGGTGCAAATGAGGTAATGACGAATTCTTCTCTACGTGTTTCGACAACAAGTGTCTTCATCAGGAAATTACCATCAAGGGGCTTTTTTTTTTTTTTTTGTGTTGAAATTTTTTATTGAATTTTATCATGAAATACAGAGTAACACAGAAATAATAAAACAATAAATTATTGATAATATTAAATACATATGTTGGTGATAAATATGAACGAATAAATACCAATAAATAAGGAATCATATTTTATATAAATAGTAAAATGAATAAATAAGTGAGTAGATATATGGCATAAAGAACATGAAAAATAATTTGATACCATACATATTATAATATATAAAATATTAATAAATATAAATATAAAAAAGAGAATACCTTTGTACAAGATAAGTAGAATAATATCAGAGCACAAAAATGTATAAAAGAGGAGAACATTGATATGAAAAGTGGAAGAAAGAAGAAAAGAAGAGAAAAAAAAGATAAACTGTAAAGAAGAGAATGCGAGAACAGTGAGAGATAGTAGAACCAGAGTAAGGAGAGGAAGGGAGGGAAGATGGGAAGATGGGAATAGGGGAAATGAAATGATGAAGGATAAAGGAAAGGGAAGAAGAAAAGAAATACACTAAATATAAAATAATGAATTGGTTAATTCAAGTGTTTGCATTAGGAGAGAGAGTGGAGTTGGCATCATTGTTAAATTCAGTTTTTAGAAAAGAAGACCAAGTCTGGAGAAATACATCAACTTGATCTTGAAGGTTATAAATTGTGCGCTCATGTAGGGCTGTTTGCATCATTGCCACCAGCCATTCTTCTTGAGAGGGTGGAGAAGAAGACTTCCAATAACGCAAAATACAGATTTTAGCTGTAGCCAGTGCAGTGTGTAGTAGACGAATTTGTGGTTTGGAAAGTTTTGGAAAGTGTTGAAAATCATGCAAAAGGATTGTGGCAGGCGTAAATGGTAAAGATAATGGCATTGTGGAATGTAAAGTGTTGCCAACAAAGGACCAAAAGGACCTCGTTACTGGGCAATCGCAAATAATATGAACTATGTCACAACCAGAGGAGGAACACCTCCAGCAATTAGTGTGTGAGACCAGTGCCATTCATGAAGGATTTTAAATATACAAAATGTAAGCCTTGCTTCACGAACGCCTTTATTTAATCCCTCCAATATCTTGTCCCATTCAGAAGCCGTATATGAAATAGATAAACGAGATTGCCATTTATTTTGAAGAGCATAGGAGAGAGATTGTGAAAACAAAGGAAACATAAAGGTTTTATAAAAACCAGAGGTCACTCCTCTAAACTTGCCCCACATATTTAGGTAAGATAGTATTGGGGACACCTGCAATACCCAAGGGGGAGGACCTAAGTGTTTTCTCAGACATTGTTGAAGTTGAGAGTATCTAGAGGAGTGTTGTATAGGAAGATTAAATTCCTCACATAATTTAGTAAAAGATTTAAAATTTCCATCATGAAGAAGTTGATCTGGGGAGTAGATACCAGCTGCTTTCCATAAAGGCCAGGATAAAGTGCGACCATTGATACGGATAGCTGAATTGTTCCAAAGAGGAGCCTTAACATGAATACGCGCGTTTGACCCTAGTATACGGTGCCCCCTTTGCCAAGATTTGTGCATGGCTGATAAGATCGGATTCTTGGGGTCAGAAGAACTAGTGCCACTACCATATAAAAGAGAAAGGTCTGAGTCCTTGCATAAAAGATGACGCTCAATGGAAACCCATTGTGGAACATCTTTAGTTCCTGGCAAAAAATAAGAACATTGGGAGATGTGTAGAGCAAGGGAATAGTGTTTGATGGATGGAAGACCCATACCTCCATATAACTGATGGGCCTTTAATTTTGTTATAGCAAGACGTGGTTTAACTGAGCCCCATATAAAAATCTTAATCTTGGAATCTATTAATCTAAGGGTAGCTAAAGGAATCTGGAGGGGAAGCATGCCTAAAACATAGATAAAACGCGGAAGGGTGACCATTTTGATAGCTTGTACTCTACCCCAAAGGGATAAACCCAGAGCTTTCCACTTATCAAAATCCCTTTGCATTTGAGAAAGTAAAGGAGCTAAGTTATCTGCAACCATATTTTCCAAACCTTTGTTGACCAAAATTCCTAGATATTTAAGATGTGAGGACTGCCAATGAAAAGGGAATCCATGAATCACCGCCCTTGTAGTGCCAGTAGAAATGGGTAACGCTTCACTTTTGTCCCAATTTATTTTATAACCCGAAAAGGAGGAGAAATCATTAATAATTTGAAGAAGGGATGGAAGAGATTGAGGAAGATTAGTAAGAGTAAGAAGAATATCATCTGCATATAAATAGATTTTAGAATGTCCAATTGGGAGAGGTACACCTATAATATCATCAGATTGCCGGATAGCAGCAGCAAGTGGTTCCATAGCGAGAAGAAAAAGAAGGGGGGACAACGGGCAACCCTGACGTGTTCCCCTCCGAATTGGGAATGCATTGGACAAAAAACCACCGCAATTAACCTGAGCTGAGGGGGTGTCATATAATAAACGCACTTTATTGATGAATTGATCCCCCAAACCAAATCTATGCATAATAGTACAAAAGGTATTCCCACTCAATGCGGTCAAAAGCTTTTTCTGCATCAAGCGAAAGAGCCAAGGTATCTTCTGAAAGATGTTTAGCAGACCACAAGGTGTGGGCCAGAGTGCGGAGATGGTTCCGAGAAGAACGCCCCGGTACAAAACCTACTTGGGTGAAATGTATTAAAGAAGGCAGTACTTTGCCGAAGTCGAGACGCCAAGATGCTAGCCAAGATTTTAATATCACAATTTAATAATGAAATGGGACGATAGCTACCACACAAAAGAGGGTCTTTGCCAGGTTTAGGTAGTACAGCTATAACTGCCTTATTAGAGAGCGGGCCCAATGATGATTCTTTATCAGCCTCAAGAAATGCAGCATGTAACGTATCAATCATTCTATGACCTGCCCATCTGTAAAATTCAGCAGGGAAGCCATCTTCCCCAGGAGCTTTATGATAAGGCAGAGCAGCAATAGCTTTAGAGATCTCATCTCTTGTGAGTTCACCATCAAGCAGAGCTCTACCATCATCAGAAAGACGCGGAAGACTCACCTTCTCTAAAAAAGAGGACATCTTACCTAAGTCTATTTGACTACCTGGGGTATATAAGGATTGATAAAAGGAGGCAAATTCATTAACTATCTCTTGGGGCCTTGTAAGTATGTCACCTTGAGTAGATCGAATAGCTGGAATAGCCATTGCTGCTTCTCTTTGACGTAATTGTGCAGCTAACAACCGCCCGGCCTTCTCCCCTTGCTCGTAATGTCTTCCTTTCATCCTTTGTAAAGCAAATTCAGCTTTGGATGTAAAGAGACTATTAAGAGACATACGTGCTTGCTCCAATAACTTGCGATTATGTAAGGTAGGATCTGACGTATATAAACGGGAATAGAGTTGAATATCTTGTTCTAAATCTGTCTGCTTTGCAATATTATTCTTATTAGCGAGTGCTGCATCGCGCATTAGTTGCCCTCTAATAGTGGCGCTAGCCGCCGCCCAAACAATCCTGTTGGAAGTGACAGAACCCTGGTTAATAGAGAGATAATCCTGTAGATGGGATTGTAACTTAAGTTTATCCTTGGGCGTCCTGTGTCTTTGAATGTTTATACGCCATGGTTTACGCCCTGGTCGGGATAGACCTAAATCTAAAGATAAAAAAACAGGAGAGTGATCAGACAAGGCTGCTTCTAGGATACGAGATTCCGTGACTAATTGAACTGCTTTGTGCGATATCATAAAATAGTCTAAGCGGGAAAATGTACCATGTGAGGGTGAAAAGAACGTATATTCTTTGTCTTGTGGATGACTGAGACGCCAATGATCAACCAAACCATTATCGGAAAATATATCATTTAATACCGCTCTATCCGCTGCATTGGCATTATCAAATGAACCAGTTTTATCAAGAATAGGATCTTGTACCAAATTCCAATCCCCGCCAATGAGGTATTGCGAGGCATTAATCTCTGTAAGAAGGCGATTCAATCGAAGGAAAAAAGACTTTTTAGTGCCAATCGGAGCATAAATGGACCCAAGACAAATATAAGAATTCCCGATACGTAATTTGGCAAATACATATCGACCATCAGGATCTGACCAGGTCTTGGAAATCGTGACTGGAAGTGATCTGCGGTTTAGAATTGCAACTCCACATTTGCGGACAGGGTAAGTATCTGTTGGGTCATTTTTGTGAATGCTGCTGTGAATGACCTTCCCTACCCAATCCCTACAAAGTTTGTCAGATTCAATCTCATTGAGGTGTGTTTCTTGTAATAAAGCTATGTCTACATGTTTCGACTGTAAATAAGAAAGTACCTTCTTTCGTTTAATGTAATGAGTGAGGCCATGGACATTCCAAGTAATGGTAGATAAAGGATGGATATTAGTCATGATGGGATACAATCAAAAGGAATTGAGAATCAATGTATTAGTCAAAGTGGGAAAAATAAAAGGTAGGAATACAATGGGAGGGAATAGGGCTGTATGGGAAGGGAGAGTACTCTGGTTGATAAGAAATATAAAAGTAAGAAAATAAGAGTTTTACAGGTTAAACAGTTTAGCATATGTAAAGAAAAAGAGAAGAAAAGAAAAAGAAAAGAAAAAGACTTGTGGAGGAGAAACGTGATAAAGAAGCAAAGAAATAATATAGTAAAGTATTGTATAGAACAATAGAGAAAGATATAAGAAAATGTATAGAAGCTTGCTATTGATATATATTAGAGAACTCAAACTGTTCTATGTAAGCAGTATATATCTGGCAGTTAAAATATAAAAGAGAATCTAAAAAACAAAAAAAACAAAAAAATTGATACAGATCAGTTACCTACAACTTTTAACTTTTAACTTTTAACCGCGGGTCTGGGCTCACTGGAGCACCACTACGAGTACGAACCCCTTAAGGAGGGTAAATAATTGATATGAATATCAGCTTGGACAATAAATTAGAAAAGCAGTAAAGAGAGTGAAAACTCCTGTGACCCAAATACATATAATAGTATGCGTTAGGAGGATAAGCACATTTCATTAAGAAACATAGATAAGCATTAAACGGGCTTAAAAGCAATACATGAATCAGAATGAATTTCAGAAGTTAAAGTAAACTACTCATATTATTGACATAATAAACAACATTTGATAATTTAAATGTATAAATAACTATAAGAAAATACATTAGTATTATTTAGAAAGAATATCAGCAATGTAAAGATGGATAAAGAACCTGTTCTCAAAAAGTGAGATAGTAATACATTAAAAGCACATATAGTGTATAACAGACGACCAATGTGAAATAAAATTATAAGTAATGTTTAGAATAAAATTTGTTTGATAAAGGGACTGAAATAAGATACATGTTAAAATACATAGTAAGTATATCCACAAGGAAAAACACTCGGTAGTATATTAAAAGCATCTATAATAAATATAAGTAGAACTCATTCATCTTTCTGACTGAAGAGCAAGATGTAAGTAAACACAAGGAGTAAGCAATACCTGAACTTAAAGAGTCAGGTAAGCTGATAAAACGATATTAACTAAGACCGTAACTGTGAGGACAATAAATAGTGACTCCTCATTTGCCATCTGAAGCAGATTTTAAGGGAGATCTGGACTTATCTCTACGTTGATCTTGTGTGAAAGTAACTACAGACTGCAAGGCGGATGTTTGATCCTCGTGTGTACGAAAAGATCTCTCTGTGTCTCTACCTCGAGGACGCACATCCCCAAGGTTGCGACGCCTATTATCTGTTGACTGTTGAGGTTGTGTAGAACTTTGACCAGACTGTTCGTGAGAAATATGTTGTACATCCATGTCCTGAACTGATAAACTGTCAAGAAAATGCTGTAAGTCTTCAGGGTTGTAGAAGTCTTGTGATTCACCATTTTTAGTAAGGCGGAAGCAAGCTGGGTCAAACAGACCATACTTGATATCTAACTTCCTCAGTTGTGGCCGCATAGCTAAGAATAGTTTCCTTTTTTCGTTGGTTTCTCTCGAGAAGTCAGCTGCCATATGTATTTGATGAACATCATAGATGTAAGATCTTTGCGTGCGCGCTGATATTAGTATCTGTCTGACTTGCTCATGTCTCAGAAAACAAGCGATTAGAGGCCTTGGTCGAGAATCCAGGTTTGTTCGTGGAGGACCAATACGATGAGCACGTTGAATTTCCAATGGTGGGTCAAAAGTGGTACCAAGTAATTTGGGAAGAATTTTACATAGAAATAACCGAGCATTTTGGCCTTCAATTTTCTCCGGAAATCCAAAGAAGCGAACATTGTCTCTTCTATTGCGATCTTCCAAGTCAACAAGCTTACTGCGAAGAAGTAAAAGATCCTGGACCCTGTTTTTTACTGAGTCAAGCCTGTTTTCCATTACAGTTAATCGTCGATCCAGCCCATCAGTTTTTTGATAAAATTGCGCAATATCCGCTCTAATGGATTTGGTTTCTGTCGTGAGGGAAGAAATGTTATTATCCATTTCTGTCAGACGGCAGCTGATAGTTGAAATTTCCTGCAAAATATGGTTCATAGTTGCTGCTGACTCAGCAGTTGAGTTGATCAAAGATGAAGTAGGTGGTGATGGGGGTGAACCTTTAGTAGGCTTAGTGCGCAATTGCTTATGTGTGTCTACAGGAGGAGAAAATTTAGAACTTTTGTTGCAATTTTTGTGGTTAGACATCTGTAAAATGTGTCTGCAAAGTGTTGAACAAACCCAGACACAAATGAAGCGATCAATAATCAGATGTAAACAATTAGAGCACTTAGGGGTTAATATGAGAGTGAAAGAGTAAACTAATCACACTTAATCCTGCAGGCTCATGTAAATAAGTATTCTAGTCTCTTACCGATAATAATGACAAAAATAGTCAGTCACAAATGAGAATATATGGCATCCTATGACATAAAATATTTAGCATTTGTCACTAAAAAACATCAGCATAAGAAACTAGTAAGATACAAATTATAAGAAAAAAGAGCTCAGTCTTTTACTGCATTGTATATAAAATCATTAAACCTTCATAACATGCAATGTAAAACTGACAGTGTGTTCAGATCATTGAGCGAAAAGCGCGTAGTATGGCATAGAAATTCCTCATAAATAATAATTCATAGGCGGAAAAATATTTTCACTAGACAGTGAGGTGGTATTCAGTGAAGATATTGCGCATTACCAACATGAAAGGGCGCTTTCAAATGAAGAGTAACAGTCTCTCTGAAAGCATATTGGATATGAATATGCCACAGGAGAGAAAAAATAAATAAATAAATAAATAAACCATTAGTTGACCTGTGAACTCCATTCTTGAATTTTACTCTCTGTAGGTGTTGGCAGACGAAGGTTGGAGAATATATAAAAAATAAAAAATACAGTGAAGAACTTAAACATTTCACACATTATTTGAAGCGCAAAAGGTTGTGTGTGAGGTTTCAATAGAACAGCTGAGAGTCGATACTTCAGAAGTATTTGTTGAAAGAATAATTGTTCCAGTCAGAGATAACCTCGAAAAGGGTCATTTGCTCTCAGGAATTAATCACAGAAGCAGAAGGCAAAGATACTCCTTACCAGCTGAGAAATACTGCCGCTCTGAAGGAAGAGAGCCTGTTTCCGGCTATGTGCGATAATAAAACCCTCCCAGGGACGCAGCCAGAGAGGCTCTCCGGTTACGCAAGAGCCGAGGCTTCGACAAGGTGTGAGGCCCAGGACGTGCATGAAACATGTTCCAACATACTGTTTTTTTGACATTACAGTAAACATTCACATTGCTATGGAGGATATATTGAAACCGTTTCTGTGTACCTGCGAACTGCTATATTCATAGGGTAAGACGGAAGCGAAGAAAAAAGGAGAGGATAAAACAAAGAAAGAAGAATACGGAAATTCCAGACTGAAACGTGTGTGGCATAATAGAGTCTCCGAGCAAAAGGGATGGAAAAGCTATTTTGTCACGATCATTTGGCATATATCTAGGTTAATAAGGATGTTCCACCTAGTAATTTGTGAAGGACTATTGTTAACAGAACCTGATATAAATATGTCACCTATTAATAGGATATATGGTCAATAAATGGCCATTGTGCGGTTACAGCACACTAGTTTCTGGTCTTATACTAATATTTTTAATTACAGAAAAATACATGTATACAGTTATATATTGCGCTGTGATTTGCTCATGATGTGAAGAAATACTGGCTCACCTGACATGGGCACGGACGCTGGTACTGTAGAACAATCACTGATATGTGTTGTCTAGTGGGTCGTGGCCCCTGTATTTTAGAATGTTCTGTGGCAGCACAAGTCCTGCAGGGGGTGGTATTCTAATATGACATGATAATAAAGGAAAAACAAAAAGTATAATGAAATAACCACATTGAAAAATCAACAGGGGCCTGCATATTGATTTGCTGTACTAAAGTGTTCCCTTTACTGGTATCAATAAACTTTACCTAACTGGAGAACACGCCGTGAAGCTTTCTTCTAATTATAAAAACGATCTCCTTGCAGGTAGTATAGCTGAGATGTGAAGTGACTAAATGTGAAAAGACCTTTTGACCAAGCAAACGAAATCTGTTACTTGGGGTCCGGATGTCTGTATATATAGGAGAGATACAAGAGTCTATCTATAAGTAGTATGCCTGAAAGGCTAAGGATTCTGAGATTTATCTCCCTTGAATAAACTACATACCTATGGTAGGAATGATGGTCCGCTATTTAGACGATATGGGACCTCTGGTATTTTGATGCCAAATGATTGTGCACTGCTAAGATAAAAAAGTGCATATGGAATGACAGTCTCACAGGACTGGTTAGATTCCTATCTCTATATTTACGCTTATAATAAATACCTGAGTAGATTCACTTTCGAATGCAGTCAGACTTGGCTTATTAATAAACGCAGCGTTGCAGCTTGTCCAGGATCTGGCTGCTGTTATATGAAGCTGTAGCGGTGAAATAAAAGAATACGTCTTATCCAACTGTCTACTTGTAATTTAAACTACGGATCTAATTACGAAGCACTGTTGAGATTTCTATCTGTATCTGCGCATGGCTAATTATTTGGAAGGCATACCTGAATGAGCTCGAGTTCTGGTGCATTAAAGACTTGGCTAGTGAATAAAGGCGACGTGTCAGTTTGCCGAGGATGTGGTTGCTGTCACACGAAGCTAAAAGTTACGAACAAAAACAATAACCATCCAGTTAAAAAAATGCGCTTGCTTTTTAAATTAAGGGATCTAGTTTCCTAAAACTAGGTATGGAGGATCCTTACCCGAGTAAGGCAAGGATTGCCTTTCGTCGTCTCTTGAGTCTGCTGGTCAGAAGAAAAATTGTAGTCAGCAGGGGCGTCCAAACGCATCTCTATTTATGTGGGTGTAAATTAGGCTTGAATGAGGATGATACGCCAATAATGGTATCCACCTGGACTGGTGGATGATTGTTGAAGCCGATAGGGTAACATTGGTAACAGGTGAATAACCTGTGGGACCGATTTCAGCAAGATGAGAAAAGGAATGAGTGGTATTACTTGTTCTGCATGCACAGGACCGTGGAGAAAAGATATTTAATAAATTAACTTGACCTTGAATAACTTTTAGCCCATTGCAATCTAATTAATTAGGTTCTGCAGGGTAATTGGCCTACCCCGATGCCTACTCCGACCGCTCACAGAACTCCACAGAATTTTGCAGAGTTTTTCGGCAACTCCGTAGAATTCCCCAGAGTGAATCTCCGTGCAGCTTTGCCCAGGCCTGAATTAGAGGAGTCTCATCATACTGGGTGTTGATGAGCATGCTTGCAATTATACAGGCTCAGGAGAACAGCTTGTCGGTCAGCTCATCAATGAGGATACTGAGCAGACTTTTGATATCACCTAGAGCTAGGTTTATACCTGCTTTGTTCTGTTCAAGGCAGCAGGTACATTTTCCAGCCCCCTTCTTCAATGGGGACAGCTTATCCGTGAGCCCTTCTTTGTCCATCTGTGACCAAGGCATGTAGATGGTTCCTGCTGTCCATTTCTTGAGCAGAGGTCAAATACTGGCCCAGGAGCCCTACGCTGGTTTCTCCCCGGAGTAGCACTTCCATTTGTTTCAGGCATTCCTGCATGTCGATGTAGTTCCATTTTGGATCTCCCCTGCATGCTGAATGCAGTCTTCCCGGTGTTCATATCCTCGGGTTCCAAGGATGCATCTTCTACCCAAGGATGATCATACTGGTGACCCTTCCTTTCGGCCCAGCACCAGCAGACCATAGGGAGATTAAAAGGCTACACAAAGTCCTCGTCCTCTTCTCTGGATGCTATCTCTCTAGGGGTAGGCCTGTCTGATCAGCCTGTTCAGAGAGCGGGGGACGTGCTCATTGTAGCTCTCCTCATGATTTCGTAAAGCTGCCATGCTTCTCCTTCTGTTTCTCAATTGTGTTTCTGTCAGAATTTCTTGGTTTCTCATTTCCTTGTCAGCCCCTCTATCATGTAAGGGCAGTCGTTAGGGGCCTTCCCCCTGATTTATCCCGGGGCTCATCTCTATATGGGTCCCGAGACCGAGAATAACAAAATGAAATTAACTTCTACCAAGTTCGCACTTGTCCACTCAGCCCCATGAATTGGCAGACAGTCTGTTTGGGCCACAGAAAGGTGTCCCCATGCATGAGTTCATATCCAATCCAGTCTTCCAGCATCAGTAGAGTCGAATCAGAGATGGGCCTGTCTTTGGTCAATCCTTCTGTTGTCTCAGCACGAACATCTTCGACCTCAGGAGCGCTTTCTTGACAGTGTGAGACATTGTGCGTTAACTGCTTGTTCTCAGAGTCCACAGTTGTCACGATTTCTTTTTGCTGTGTGACTACTGATGTCTCGGCGTGGCAGTGGCGGTCTGTTCTCCATTGTGGTGTTTGTTTTTCTAAGCATCCGTTTGTGAGTTCACTTCTTTTGTCCATTCGGTCAAGGGCATCAATGCTCTCGTGCTCACAACCCTGCATGTTGGACAATAGAGCACGGAGTGTCCTGTTTCGTTTTTGTGACTCATATGCAGGCTCTATTGGTCCTATCTGCTCCCACTCGCAATTGTCAGTGTTGAACTCCTTGAGCATTGGGGCATGGGCACGGTCCGTTCTCGTCCCCTCTTGTCTTCGTGATGCTGATCCATCTTTGCCAACACACCTTGTCTTCTTGACGGAGTGATGAGACGGTCCTTTTTCCCACCAATGTACAGTGTCCCATATGGTTGTCTTTCTTCCGAAAGCCCTTGGAGTCAGCCTCGCAAACCCCGTCAGGGGCGACGGTACCCTCCCCGGGTCCGGATATGACTGCAACGGACCGGACAAGTTGCTTGACGAGGTGATCGATTGTTTTGAGCTATCGGCGTCAGATGTGTTGCTTTGGAGGGGTGGGACAGTCTCTAAGTCTAAGGTCCTCTCAGGTGATCGATACCATGGGGTTTATCGTCAGCTTGAGTCTGTTGATCCGAGTGATCGTACCGGCATGTCTTTTGACTCAGGGAAGTCTCTTGCTGATTTTCTTCGGGGGCCTTCTTTCAAGTGTGTCTTGACTGATACACTTCTTGAACCGGTAGACAGTGACAAACTGCTTTTGGAATCAGAACTATCTTTGGGACATTTCTTGGGATATGTCTCTCGACATGTCTTCCGCGCTGTTTCTGTGGAGAGATTGTCTGACAACCAAGCATTTATTTATTTTGTTCGATTCCAAGGCCTTTTGTCGCTGCCTCTCTTGTATGATGTTATTTGTCTCTTCCCAGTTTCCCCAATTTCACTAGTATCATGCGTGTGCTTGCCTATCACTTTCGGGTGTCGGGGTGAATCACCCAGTTTTGTGAGGTCTCTTTCTTCTTCTCGCTTGTTGGAGGCCCTGGTGTCTGTATCCTGAGAGTGGTGTTTTCGTCGACTACATTGTTCTTCTGACTTGTCTGTGAATATTGGTGACCCGCACGTTGCTCGGGGGTGCTTGTGTAGCGGCTCCCAGAGTTGACATGACTGGTCCGGTGTTCTGTGTCTTATCTTTCCTTCATACTTGTTGAGCAGGCTGACATCGGTTCTGTCCATGTGATCCGTCCCACTTGACTCTTTTTCAGAATAGTTTGTACCATTTGTTGAGTGACTCCTTGAGGTTGAATAACTCCCGGAGGTTATGTCGGTGGGGCTGTCATAATCCTGGATCATCTCAGTCTTTTGTCTTCGCGTTGTTGACTCAGAGTATTTCATGTCACTTTGTCTTTCCCGCTGTCTTGTCGCTGGTCTACCTTCATCCTCCCTCTTTCTGGTTTCGTTTGCCTCTTGGATTTGATGTTCTGACACGAGGGATGTCTCCTTACACTTATCTTCCTTTCTTGCATTGACATGCAATTCCCTTGACAGCCCTCTTGTTTCGGCTCGCTCTCCAGCTTTAGCCCTCCTGATGATTTCCTTTAACGAGAATTGCCTTCGAAGTATCTTGCGCTGTGCGTCTGGTTTTAGACAGTTCTCAATTGCCCGGAGACGGACCACTTCCTCATTTGTGAATTTATTGAATTGACAGTACCGTACTAACTTTTGTAGCCTCGTTATAAAGTTTGATAGCGATTCCCCTGGTTCCCGCCGTGCTGCATTGAAAACGATGTCGATGTCTTCCTTTGTGGTGAAATGAGCACGTATCGTTCTTTTGAGTGTTCTATATGTTCCTGTATCCTTTGCTGAAAAGGTTCTGATCAGGCGTCGGCCTTCGTGACCCACCAATTGGAGTAGTAGTAGTAGACGTTTGCTATCTCTTCGCTCTCCGGTAACGTCAAGAAATGCATCCAGTGATTCCAGCCACCGGTTCCATTCTGGACCCAGACTCTGGTTGCCATTCTGTGTCACTGGGGGTGGCACTCCAATGCAGGGGCTCGATGTATGTGTTTCTTCTCTTACCGACATGATGGTGGAATGTCCGGCATGGCAATGTCGCAGGATTGTTCCCTTACTCCTCTTCTTGTCTTCTTTTGCTGACCCTTCCCGGCCGCTAGTCTTTGTTTGGTGGTTTCCTTTGAATTCTGGTAAGGTTCCCCGCTCCCAGGTGACTATTGTCTGTTGTCTGCTCCTGGCATGACCGTCTCTGTACGCTTCACTGAGTTAAGCTTGACTCGCCTGACGTCACATGGTCACCATTCAGCTGCGCCATGTGTAACTCGTGGCTCTGCGATTTTCGACTCTCTTTGGTGTTGCGTGCTAGCTGCAGGTACTTTGGAGTTCTTCCGCGATGATATGCGACCCCATTGACGTCTCGTTCTTGCGTTTCTTTTCGGCCTAGCACAAGTTATCCAGTGGTTTCAAGAATGAGGGACAGCTTCCTTGATGTTCGTTTACTCGTGCTTCAGGATCATTTGATTTCTTAGTACTTCCTACTGTTGACTATTTATCTTTGCTTGGTGCTGGAAGTTTACTTCGGTACTGGTCCTTGCTCGTGTTTGCTTCACTTACATTTCTTGCATTTGCTTGTTTATACATTGCACTTCTTGCATTTACTCGTGCTTGGTTTGTTTCTCATTTGACCTTGTGCATTGGCTCGTGCTTATTTATTGACTTAGCCTCTTGCATTGGCTCGTGCTTGTTGTGTTGCTGTGGCTTTGTACTTGTCAATGCTTGTTTACTTATAGCTACCAGTGCTTGTTTCGTCGCAATTCTTGCATGTTCTACTGTGCGTTGCTGTGCATTTGCCGAGGCTTGTTCCTCTACATTCATCAATGCTTGCTCAGCTACATTTGCCAATGCTTGGCTGTTGTGTGCGCCAATGCTTGTTTACCTTTTGGTTTGCCAAAGCTTGTTTCCACACCTTGCTTGCCTGACTCAGCAATGGCCGCTCACATTCCTCACATAGGGGATGTCTGTGGCTGCCTGACTCAAAGATGGCCGCCCATGCACTTCACAGGGGTGTCCTTCTCACCCGCCTGACTCTAAAAAGGCCGCCACAAAGTAGTTCTCAGCACCCACGAGGTCTCCTTCACTGCCGGCTCACTCGGTCTCACAGGGCACTCACCGAGCGTTCCTCCTTCGGATAGCAGCACTTGCACAGCCTCAGCTTCAGAATCCAGGCTGCTCTCACCCTCAGGTAGGCTAGGAACGAGCTCCGGTCTCCCCTTCCCGTCGCGTGCCGTTCCTCACGCATCGGGGGTGAGACCCGATGTTGGCAGAATCGGCGCTTTCACTCCGGCGCCTCCGCAGGGGTCCCTTGCTCTCGCGGACTCTCCCCACTTCCTCGAGGCAGTTCAGAAGGGCTGAGGTGGGCTCTCAGTTCCTTCTTGGCTACCGCAATCTCCTGATTGCACTCGTGACTTTTGGCGCGAAAATCACGTTGGGTGTCCGGGCGGCGGCGCTGCACTCCCGCAGCTCTTGCAGGGGCTCTACATGATCGCCTGATCGTGGAGCAGGTCATTTACTGCTGGCCTATGGCTGTAGGCAGCGGCTTCGTGGGGCACATGGGTCACGACGGCGACCACGTCCTTGCTAGTGCCCGGGACAGGGTTTCTTTCTTGTTCTGCAGGGGATGGCAGGTCACCTCATCCCACCCTCGTCGCCAGTTGTAGCATCGTGCTACAAATAAATACAGACACATGTATAGGTTTAGGAGCTTTATTTTACACGTCTTCTCCTATCCCTGCCCCTACTCTAACTGCCCCTTATCCTGTCTATACTCCTCCTCTTCCCCTCATTCTCAGCTAGCTCCACCCACCCAACTACTGGACTGCTGACTATATAACAGGTGGTGTTACTCCCTCTCCTTTATGACTAACCTAACGAGAGCTCTCTCTCTCTCCACCCTTATCTCTTACCTTTCTACTAACCCCCATCAGGGTTACCTCCTTCTCCCAGTGCTAAGTTCTTTCCTTCTAGGCAATGTTATTTTGGCCTCAATCTCACTCGCTGATGTTTCTTCCACACCATACGCTTGTCTTTGTGCACTGTAGAGCACAGCTTACCCTTCTGAGTCAGATCTTGCAGGGCTGGAGCTCCTTTCTTCCCCTCCACTGGTGGAATCATGTTCTAGGAGTGCCACAATCCTCCCTCCGACCTTACGACTCCATGTGAGGTCTCAATAAGCTGGGTAGCAGGCGATGGATGAGGAGTCCCCTTAATAAGGCTTGGTATCAATTTGAGCCAGGGCCAATTGTGCCCTGTGGGGGTCCATCAGCTACCTCAGCCAGTAGATTTGTACAAACCAGTGGTGCAGATGCGTTACTTATGGGTTCAGGGATAGTCTTGTAAGCTGGGGCCACCTCGACGATGGGTCACAGTTCTAGTAGGACCTCCCACTTTGACGTCCAATGTCCTGTATATCTGGTCTGTATGTGAGTGTTTGTGTATTTTATGGTGTTTGTGTTAAACATGCCCCCCTTGTGGCCAGGAGAACACTTGTTTCTTGGTATGGGTGTGCCACTCATAGCAGTGTTTCTCTAGTTTCCTGGCCTGGTTGTGGAACCTCACTTTCATGTGGTCTTGTGGACTCTCAATGAAGGATTGGGAAGTTTGCTTGTTTAAGGTCTTTTCAAAATTTTGATTCTCTCAAGATTTTTAATTAATCACAAATTCTACTCTAATTTTGGGGATATGTGTACAAAGGATGGTAACAAAAATCAATCTACTTGGTCATGAGCTTGAAAAATATTGATGCATCTAAAGCATCGGTTAACATTAAATTAAGACAAAAAATGCAATGGAGTAATAACATTCTATAAAACAAAGTGCAATTGTTAGTTCAGAGCAGTACGATATGATTTGTAGCAGTAAACCAGCAATCCTAAACTTCTATCTTGAAAAATGTGTTATTTGTACCGAAATTATACTTACTCACCTGACATAACAGTTAAACATGCAGCATGATTTGTAAAATGTAAACAGAATCACAACATCAAATAAATGTACAAAAAAGGAAAAAATCTAATAGAGAATAAAGACGTTGAGGTAAAATAGTTATTTCACCCAAACAAACATGGTCCCTCTCCCCATGCATTGTATGCAAAGCTAGGCGAGCCTAATAGTTTGTCAAAAATGAACAACTATTTAACAGGAAAATGGAATAATCTGAAAACTATCACCCCCTTGTGGCCTGGTCCAAGCTACACCAGATTCAACAAGGTTTAATTTTCCCTAATTCCTGAATTACACCCTATATCACACCGCCTGGGTTGTGCCTATCAATGCCTAACACCGAGCGGTCCAAGCGGAGAAAGAAAGGGAATTACCTCTTATTTTTTTAGATGCTACTAGTGTAGAATCGATAGCACTATGAAAAATGTTGCAACAAAAAAATAATGTTTGACATTTTTGTTCTATATCACTCCCAGAACCTATATGTACCAACTTGCCATCACAACCAGTGGTCCAAGCTATCCATTACTGTCACCCAGGGATGAGGCGTATCTTCTGATCCGCACCCAGTGGTATAAGTAATCCCTTACTAACAATCAGAGACTATGCATACCCTGATCCACATCCAATGGTTCAAGCGATCCCTTACTAACACCCAGGGATGTATCTTGCGATCCATGCCCAAGGTCAGGTAGCTATCTTGTCATTCTTCTAGTGTGTTGACTAGGAGAAAAGCAAAAGTGGCCTTTGAAAATGACCTAGTTTGCCATACACCACATGTTGGGACTAAGGATCAGATGTAGTCTCTTACCCTTTAACGGCTGTCTCCGGACTGACCTTCACCCCGTGGATTCAGCAGAACTTATAATAAATGATGGCATCTCCTGAACCAATCTTTTTGCAATATGTGAATCAGTTTGTGTTGGGGTCCTTCCTTTGACAGCTGTTGGGTTAAATTGAACCAATCTCTGCTATCTGGCTCACCAAAATAGTTCTCAGATGTAAATGTACCTTAATAAAATTGAAAAGACAAGAGGTATTGTCCTGCCAAACAGGAACAAGTTGGTTTACTTAAACGTTGCGGTTGGGAGAGCTTCGGCAGAGTACGCCTGCTCAGAGTTTCTCAGTGTACAACGTTTTGGCCGTTGTTATATACAGGTCATGAGGTACAATACAGCAATTTCTACATTCAAAAAAGTATTTCAGTTATAATTCAACAAGTGTGGACATCTGATAAAAATACAGATAGCTCTTGAACTAGGGGTTGGCTAGTGTGGGCCAGTGTGCATGTGTCCAGATGTCCGGCATGAGAAGAGCGTGATTACCACTGAGTGTTCCTTTCTACATGTGGAATGTACCTTTGTGGTATTTTTGGGGAATGTGATCCTTTCGAAAAACATATTTTATTGTGGTCAATTTCCTCTAACCTATTTGTGTTTCAACTATCTAGCTGTGCGATCAATCAGGGTTTTCCCTGGATGCGCTTTTGTATTTGGGTTAAGAGAGACTGCACCTGTGACCTGTTATTCAATAGGCATGGGTTTTAGCCTGACCATGTATCTCTGACTCGGGGTTGATGAGGAGATAAATACAAAAGACCCCTCCGAGCACACAAGGTCTTTATCAATGTCCACTCAAGTCTGTCTCCGTAGTACGTAGAGGTTCAGTCAGAACATTCCAATATGTAATCTTCCAAATTGTTTATTGTAAGTTCAAGTTCATAATCCACAAGTTCATAATCCACAGACAGCTCCAAGAATTATAAACAGCCAACACATGTTTCGTCTTGCTAAATAGATCAGTCGACTTCTTCAGGGCTTATATTCCACTTTGTCTTCAGTGTAATAATCCTCAATAGTATCCACCATTTAAAACATACTCAAAATCAATCTGTCAAGTCCCTTGGTATGTCCACTGTCAGACTCAGAAAGTTCGTAACCACACCCCCGGTTTAATATCCCAAGGCAATTCCTTGACGTAGTCCGTCACTCGAGGTGTAAAAAATCCCGATTATCCAATATTCGATACTTCCACAGTAACTATTTCACGAGTGCGCTTCACCAGTAAACGGCAGCTCTCCTGCAAGTGACGCCGGCGAGATCACCTTGGCTAAATCCAACAGCAATGACCAGAGTTCATGATGTCCAATGGGAGAGGAGCTCTATAGGTGAGCT
Source organism: Lissotriton helveticus (assembly GCF_964261635.1). Lineage (NCBI taxonomy): Eukaryota > Metazoa > Chordata > Amphibia > Caudata > Salamandridae > Lissotriton > Lissotriton helveticus. The sequence continues at coordinate 145,302,981 of NC_136064.1, read as the reverse complement.
CTGCTAGCGGGGGGATTTCCTACCGTATTTATCCCTGCTTATAGCTCTCCTCATCTCTCCACCGACCGACCGTGAAGTAATTGGATTACTCGAGAGTAATAGGAGAATTTTCTTGAAACACCATTTGATGGACTCAGGCTCCATGACGTAATTGCTATCGCTGATGATCCCCACCTGAATATCTCACAGAACGCTGTACAAAGAAGGGGAGCCTCGCTGGAGTGAGGGCACCTTCTGGCATTGATCCAGCCTAAATAACGATGGAGCGCACACTGAATAGGGTGAGACCCGCTGGTCTGCGAGCTCCTCCGATGTGCCGATCCTGCCAAAGAACGACGATGTGCATATCACGGAGGGTGAGCCTCGTGGGCTTATAAGCACCTCCGCCGTGCTAATCTTTGCGGGTTGGGATGGTCTCGCCACTGGATCTATGATAATATTCTTGCATACTTGGCAGCCCCACCCCTGGATTAAACGGTGCCTCCATGTTTCACCCCCTGCCACATCGATGCCTGAAGAGCACCTGGTGCCCCCCACACAAGGATTCCTCCACGGATCGACAAACAATATGGGAATATCAGTGCATCCTCGGAAATAGGGTCCCCCCTCCAGGCAGATGGTAAAGAGCACGCCCGTCGGCCAAGCTCAATTACGGTATACCGAATATGCATCACTCCTCACATCGGAGCGGAGTTGCGAGAAAGCTCGAGAAGCCTCCCTGACAAGAGCAGAGGGGTGAGAACAGGCAGGAGACGTCTAGCTGAGTCCTCAGTGCCAACGAACTGCAACAAACTAAGGTAACAGTGGCCCCCTCCCACCCCTATCACTCCTTCTCCTTTGAGTCTCCATAGCACAAGCCTCTTTAATCCTGATCAATGCCCAGAATGTCCCCCTGACACCCTCTCGCATACTGAGGGAGGTGTGCCCACGTATGTTTGGAGGCCCTATGAACCAGAAGCCTCCTGATCTCTAGGCATCCATTAAAAACCCTGCATTTCCCTGAGAGGAAATCCACTGACAACTCACAAAATGGCCACAAAATGGCCACAATAAGATCATCACAGAAAAAGGAATACCTCCCTTGATCACGTCTAACATAACTAGACAGAGGACTTCAATGCTGGCACTAGTCAGTAATATGAGCAGCCATCTTGGACTGTCCTCATGCTACCTCTCTCCCCCTAATTGAGCAGCTCATTACAAAGACAGCTCCTTTTGTTTACATGCCGTAATTGTAATCTTCACACACACTTTGGAGTTCACCGGGAATGTAATCTATACCATCACCTACCCTCCAAACCTCACAAAAAAGCAGCAAAATGCTACAAACACAACCTATTAAAATCTCATCCTCCAACCCCCGTCTCTGACCCATACTTCTCTATGCACAAAGGAGTCATCAAGAACGACATCATCTTCTTCACCAAAAGAAGCGCGCAATGGAGAAAAGCCTTTATCTCTCTCTTCAAGATCTCTTCCATGAAGAAAACAGCGCATGGATTCACCCTAACTATCCTACCTTTCACGTTCTCCAATGTTGCAGCCACTGTTAATATCTACCACAATGGAACCTTCCTCACTCAATCCTCTGACCACAACCTTAATAAGTTTATTAGACCACATATTTCCACTCATCAGGGAGAGAGTCTCGCTAATGCACCCCTCCTCTCCATCCAATTGCTGCGATAGCCTCAACTCCCAGCTTCATCCAGTTATAATTCAGGATTCCCAACTATCCCCATCTGCTCCGTTACAAACTCTAGACATCAACAACTCCCAACCGAAGAACTCATCCCACCTCATATCCGCCTCCCTCCTAAACCCCTCCAACACACTATCTCGCCCTCCTCTCCCTGCCTCACCACCTCCTAACCAGCCTTCCAAGCATCTCCCCTTAGCCCATATTCCCTACCTATACCCTCTCTAAGTATGGCACAGTCGTCTCTCAATCTCCCCACCCTACACTCCCACCCCCTCCCCCGCCCACCACCACTAATCCCATCACCGCTTTTCAACCTCTCACCTTCACCACCACAGATCTTATCTCTGCCCCCTCCTGCCCTCCAACCCCTCGTACCACCCTCCACTCTCCCACCGCACCATTTCTCATAGCACCTCATTCCAGCATACCAATCCCACCTCTAACCCCATGGATCCTGACTTATCCGTCTCTCTGCCCCCTCCTCCCTGCCACCCCCACCAGTACCCCTACTGATCTTGACCTAACCATCTCTCTATCACTTTACCCTACACCTTCTCCATCCCCCCTGCCCCCCCACCACTACTCTTAGCTCCCCCATCAGCTCATCAAATCCACCCCTACCCCACTGATCCTGATTTAGCAGTCGCTCAGCTCCCCCCCACCCTGACCTTCCCACTCCCCCCTCCATTGACACACACAGATAGAGCACTTTGCTCTATCCCTGACCACGATCTCCCATCAAACAACCCCACAGATGCTACTACTCAGCGCACTTCATCATCAATCCTTTTCAATATGGACACCCAAAACTCGACCAGATACTATCAACCCTCCAGCAGGTCAAAACTGACATCCGGCCCCCATATGATCTAATCTTACAACAACCCAAGCTCCCTTGTAGTAAACAGGAATATAGATCTTTCCCTCAATCCAAGAACTCAAGTCACTCCCACCATCTTCCTGCAAAGACCCAGGTTCAGGAATCTCCTCCCTGGAGCACATTACTGTACCCTAATGCCCCATCCCATCCCAGTAGGATGATAAACCTGCTTTCGGCCACAGAAGTAGGGGCCCTCCTTCGTTCATATGAGCTACCTCCCCCTCCATTGAGCACTGGGCATCCAGCTCTCTCTCCTACAGAATCCCAAATTCAATCTATCCCTATCAACACTCACTGAGCCACTAGACACAACTCCAGAGGCATAGTTGAGAACAACCTCACTAGAATCCCCTTCACAATCGACAAAGTTCCCAACACGACACGACTGAATTGTATTCTCCTTAACCGCAGATCCACATCCAGACATGCAGCCGAGATAGCCAACCTATTACTGACTAATGTACCAGACATTCTCTTCTTGATTGAAACTTGGTTAAATGACACTTCCACTCCCATCTTGGACATTTTGTTAACCCTCCCAACTATGACATCACCAGACTCGACAGAACGGACAGGCCAGGTGGGGGGATAGCCTGCATACATCAGAGCAGACTAACAGTGTCTAATTCCAAGGCCCCAGCCTTCTCTTCCTGTGAATACCTCTGCTTAAACATCGCCAGGAACAACAAACAAATCTGCTCTTTTCACATTTTCTACCACCCTCCTGGAGATAACCTCACATTCATAGAGCAACTTATGGATATTCTAGCGTCAAACAGCAGTCCTCAAAATAAGCAAATATTCCTGGGGGATTTCAACCTCCACTCGGATGACCAGAATGACCCTGGGGTAAATAGCCTCAAAGCCTTCATCGCTGACCTTAATCCTAACCAAATATGCAACAGCCCGACACATGACAAAGGTGCAATTCTCGACCTAGTAATTTTTAATGTGGACTTCACACTGCTTGACTCAATCTTCCCTTGCGACTGGTCTGATCATCACATTATCACTTTCCAAGTCCTAGAAGAGGTTAAACATCTCCCAACACAACCCCTGAGACCTAAGATCTGGAAGAGAAACTGGAATAACGCTGGTTCAATAGCTTTAACAAACTCTAACCTTCTATGCCCCCAGGAAGACCTAAATAATGTCCAGGGACTAACCAATCACTACTTCCACTCCATGACTAATATTCTTGATAACATGACCCCGCTCCAACTGAAAAGAGCCTCCACAAAATATTCAAAACCCTGGTATGACGGTAGGCTAAATGAAGACAGACGATCCCTCAGACTAATGGAACAGCGCTGGAGAGCCGCTCCCTCAGCTGACCATCTCAAGCTCCTAAGACTCCCCAGAAACTCTTATTTTAGGAAAGTCAGAAAGTCTAAAACCGACTTCTTTAGGACGCAACTCGAATGCCATCCCTCTCAATTTACCCAATTGTGAAGAATTTGCCTCCATATTTGCTTCCAAAACAGAATCCATACAATCTGATCTACCCAATGACCTCCTATCCATCTCAAACATGGATAAGAACCCTTCTGCGGTCCTGGTTGGTGCCCAATCTAATACCTCCCCTAAATTCAAACTCAAAAACAACGCAACTTGGTCACACTGCAACACTTAGAGTGAAAAACCTATTCTAAAGACACTAACCTCTCTGAATCCCTCCAACCACTTCACCGACCCACTCCCGGCTAACTACTTAAAGGACTTTATTCCCCTGGTACTACCTCTATGGACCAAAATCATAAATACGTCCATCCTTCAAGGAATCATTCCTGACAGCCTGAAAACAGGTCAGGTGATGCTGATCCTAAAGAAAACAACAGCTAACCCCTCGGACCTAAATAACTATTGGCCGACCTCTAACATACCTACGCTAGCCAAACTCCTCTAAAAATCTGTTAACATGCAGCTGTATAATCACATTGATCAATTCAACTTGCTTAACCAATTTCAATCAGGTTTCAGTGCAGGTCATAGCATCGAAACGGCCATGGCTCATGTAATTCATGAAGCTCTAAAAATTTTGGACCAAAATTAAGCCTGTTTACCTATCCTTCTCGACCTATCGTCAGCATTTGACACTGTCAAACACGTCAACCTGCTTGAACTCCTGAAACACAGAATGGGTTTGTCTGATACTTAATTGGTTCGCCTCCTTCCTGCAAAACAGATCACAAAGATTCAAGGTCAACCAATCCTTGTCCAATCCTATGCCTGTAACACTTGGAGTACCGCAAGGCTCCTCCCTCTCACCGACCCTCTTCAACCTTTTTATGGACCCTCCTACTGATCTTCTCACCCTCACTAAAATCCATTTCCATATGTATGCAGACGACACCCAAATCTACATCAAGATCCACTCACTTGATGACATCAAATCATTCAACTCCACCTTATTAAAAACCCAAACTTGGCTGAAACTAAACTCTCTCAAAACAGAATTCCTCCTTATCGCCCCCCCCTAACGAATCTCCCACTTTCCTAGATTGGTTGAAGCATTTAACAGCTCTCAAAGCTCAACCGCTCATCGTCGATTCAGCAAAATCGCTTGGGATTATTCTTGACAGCAACTTAAAGATGCAGAAGCATATCAGCGCTTCCACAAAAGGAGCCAACTTCCACTTGAAGACCTTGCGAAACCAGTTGAAGCCCTAGTATTACCTAAAATGGAATATGGGCCTCCCAAGGGCATCGACAGCCCCCCTAGGAGCCTCTATCAACTCAGCTGCGAGACTCATCACAGGCTCAAAGAGAAACTCTCACATATCCCCTGACCTCAGATCCCTCAACTGGCTACCGTTTGACGCTAGAATTCATCTTAACATCGCATGTATGACTCATAAGGCCCTTCACCACAACTCCCCGCATTACCTTGCTCAGAAACTGGAGCTCTTTCTCTGGTATGGCTCCTAGGATCTGGAACGCTTTGCCCACTGAAACATGAATGAACCTGTCGTCTACCTCCTTCAAAAAAGAAGTGAAAGCGATCCTCATGGCGCAATTCACATAAACTTTGGCAATTCTGCTAACCTCCTGTATATTACACCTATCGTGGTCTCTGTGCTAAATATCGGGCATTTGATCCCCCAAGACAGTTGACTTTATTTGTATAAGTTATGTAACTCTACCTCGCATATCTCTTGTTTTTGCTACTTTTGTTTTCTCTCTTACATTTGACTTGTAAAGCGCTCTGTTACTCGCAAGAGTCTTGTTCGCGCTATTTAAAAACTTCAAATAATAATACATATTAATAATAACTTCGGAAAAATAATATCGGAGTCCCTGATATAATTCTTCTCAACATTCTCAACTTTGTGCATACAGTTGTCATAGAGTACATTGACATTGTTTTTACTGATATCGAAACATCTATGCATGCCTAGGTCATTCTGTGCATCGATGTTGTTTCTACTGGTAACAACATTGTAAATGTGTACATTGATGATGGCATACATTGACATTGTTACTACTGGTGGGCAATGTTCCCTCTAATTTGTATCCTCTGTGTTCGGCAGTGGAGGGTCTCTGTGCGCTGCACCCATGACTATGTGCACCAGGACTAGACCGCGCACATGTGCAGAGCAAAATGTCACTCCAAATGTTTACTTAAAAAAGTGAAAGGATGGTTCATTTTCATGCATACAGAGCCACGTTAAGGGTCTCAAGGCCGGTTTGCAAATTAGATAAACACGCCATGACATGAATTGGTTGCACAGGATAGTACATTTAGAAAAGCACAACACTCCAACGGTGGTGCCATCATAAGATTCTTACTAAATATTCTTAACTGGAGCACTGTTCATTGGGTGGGGAAATGTTTAGAACCTACACAATATCACATATAGACAATAAGTTACAAAATTACATAACATATTTACAATTTGATGTGAAAGCTACTGAGTAATGTGGGGCTACCACGCCAGAGATAGTTTGTAAAACTCTGACATCCAGGCAAACATGGATTGTGGGAGAGGGCTGTTCAGGCACGTCAAGTGGCAACACTAGATGTCTAGTGAAAGTTTTGACTCATCATAAGGTAGCGGAGTAGGTCAAAATGCCTGATGCAAAGCAGGTGAACCATGCCGATCACAAATTGCATGCAATATAAATAGATCACTGCATTACTGCTTCTGTCAGCGAGACCCTTTTGTTACTTGCAGTTTATAAGTTTAAATCCTAATATAGAAAAGTGAGCTATTAACTATCAAAGAGCTGCATACAAAGTGCAAGTTATAGAGTAGATCACTATGAATCCCCTCCTCCAGTCGTTCATTATCCTAATGCTGCAAAAAGGTTTAACTTGGGTACACATCAATTCTTATTAGTAAAGCCAACCCCCAACCATGGTGTCACATTTCAAATTCACATTGTGTGCTTTTCAGACCAAGAACTTTTAAACTATACTGTCTACCAGTATGGATAACTTGTGACTCTTACAACTTGTAGTAGTCTGTCAGATGTAACAATTCCTAAACATTGATTTACACACTATGATTCAGTGTCTCTGTGTAATGTGCGTGCAATGTAAAGTGGGATGACGTTGATTGGGGTGGAGTGGGGTAGATTGGGTGTATTGGAGTGTAATAGATTGGGTGGAGTGGGGTAGAGAGTTTGTGGAAGAATACAGTAATCAAAGTCTGGGCAATGGGATGGACAAACTCAAGCTGGGCAGCCTAAAGCAAATAACGCCAGCAAATAGAAAGCAGGAAAATGTGAGTTACAAACCCCAACCCAATGGTAAGCAACGGGCAGAATGCATTCCTAGGTCAGCTTTCTGAATGTCTCCAAAATGTCTTTAGAAAACCAGACACCGCAAGGCTTTCAGCTAAAAAAATGAAAGCTGGCAGGAACACAACACGCTGCTGCAGGTAGGCAGGATTGAAGTTCAGTGACAAACCAGGGGATGACAAGAATGGGCAACATTGCTACAAGTGGGTAGGGAAGTAGTGCAGTCACAGGGTATATGGTCTAAATATCGAGTCCAAAATATCGAGCAACAGAAATATCGAGTCCAAAATATAGAATGGACAATATCGAATCGACAGAATACAGACATCAAAAATATCGTTTTGAAGGTAAGTAATGTAATATCGATTTAAAAAAATATAGACAGTCAAAGTATCAAAGTACATAATATAGGTTATTAAAAATATCGATTTTTTAATAATATCGAATTTTTTAAAGTGGTTTGTATGTTAGTATATGTGTGAAAAGTGTATATTTTTTGTAATTTACTTTAAGTAATTAATTTTATGGTATTTAATTTTTGCGTAATTTAATTGTGTAGCGGGTTGTGGGTTTATAGGGGAATAGTGTGGGAAGTCATTTAATGATAATTAATTAAATATGTTAAATAATTTGTTGGTATTTAATTTGAATAAATTGTTAATACATTTTTAATTGGTAATTAATTAATTCTTAATTGATAATTACATTTTATTAATTGATTAATTGATAATTATTTGAATAATATTAATGTATTTTTTGTAGCGGGTTGTGAGTTTATAGGGTAGTAGGGTGGGAAGTAATTTAATTATAATTAATTAAAAATGTTAATTAATTTATTTTGTATTTATTTTGAATACATTGTTAATTACTTTTTAATTGGTCATTAATTAATTCTTAATTGATTATTGATTTTTATTAATCAATTAATTGATAATTATGTGTATTATAATAATTTATTTTCACTAGAGTGAGAATAGTAAAATGTACCCCTATGCTATCCAACGCTTTCCCTACTGTTGCACTCTCTGGAGTGGGAATAGTAATTTTTACCCCTTAACAAATATGATTGTATATTTTTTATAAGGTAAATTAATTATTTAATAATTTTAAGGTAATGTTAGTATTTTTGAGTATAATTTAGCTATTTTTTTAAAATATTTTTTTAATTTTACATTATTTTTAAGAAATTTGATATTTTTACAAAGTATATATATTTAATTGATATTTTGGATTCGATATTTTGGTATTTACCTGTTTGGAGATAGGAATTCGATATTTTGTCTGTCGATATTTTGGGATCGATATTTTGGGTAGTCTATATTTTCTCAGTCGATATTTAGTCAGTGATCCCAGTCACAGATCAGGAGGTGCCAAAAATGGAACACCTTGGTGCGAGGGGGCAGGGAAGAAAATAAACTGGCTGGTATAGCGAATAACAACAGCAGTGAAAGTGGGTAGGAAGGGTGCATGGTTTACACTGAGCACTCAGTTAGGCTACCTTAAAGCAATTCATGTTACACCTCAGGGTTTAGTTTATGGATTAAAGCTTATTCAGGAGATGCAATCCTTTATGCAAAACCGACTACCGTCAGAGTGGGTGAGGAAAGAGCATATTTGTACGAGACAAGCATGAAGGTCACTTCAATGGCACAGTACCCCATTTTACCTTAAACTATATTTCAATGCAATGATCCCAGACATGGTAAATTGATGTGCTACGAACTAAGATTACTGTTTAAGTCACCTTGGTATTTGTCAGTATTAATTAACGCATAAAAAAGGAATTCAAATTTAGATTATCTTGAATGGCTGTTAGTGAAAGAATGGCAAATGTATAAATAATAATCCTCAGAAACAAATTAGGACAGCTGCTGCTGCCAAGCAGGGAAGTGACCTTCTTGATGATAGTGTGTGTGGAGACAATGATGTCCTTTTCCTGGTCCAGGCCTTCGTCCTGCTCAAATGTATTTATTTATTTATTTTTTAAACTTGTAAGGTGCAACAGCTACCCAAAAAGAGTTTCCCAGCGCCGAGACACAGCACAAAAGTAGCGAAGGTTTGCGAGGTCGTTCCAGATTATTGTTCAAACAACCGGGTTTTGATATTTTTCCTGAATCTGGCGTGGTTTTCCTCCTTGCGGATGTAAGGAGGGAGTGCATTCCAGAGGGTTGGACCAAGATGAGCGAAGGATCTGCCACCCATTCTGGCAAGTTTGAACCTGGGTACGCAGAAATTGGCTGCTGATTGTGACCTAAGGTTTCGACTAAGGGTGTAGGAATGGGCAAGTAGATAGTTAGGAGCATTACCTGTTTTTATTCTAAACATAGAGTTCAGTGCTTTAAATCTGATTCGGTTTTAAACCCTGAGCCAATGCAGGCCATGTCGGTAGTTTGAAACACTGGTGGTTTTAGGAATTCTACACAGTAGCCTGACAGCTGAGTTCTGGACGAGCTGTTGCCGCCGTATACAGCTTGATTTGAGCCTAGGTACAAGATGTTACCGTAGTCAAGCCGGGATGTAATGAGGCCATTGACTACGTTTTTTTGGGTGGAGATAGGCACTTCAAGATGGTGAAGCAGAGGCCAACAACTTTGCTGGCCTGTTGTTTCATGGAGAGGGAGCTGTCAACAATGACCTCTAGATTGCGTACCTGAGTGGCAGGGGTTGGGAAGTTTCCCATCTGGGAAGGCCAGTGGGAAGGGTTCCACAAGTCATGTTGTTTCCCTAGAAGGAGGATCTCCGTTTTATCTCCGTTAAATTTCAGCTTGTTTCTAGTCATCCAGCTGAAGATGTTTTGGAGACCTAGTTTGAGGGGAGACAAAGATGACGGGCTAGGTTCAGACAGGGAAAAATGATCTGTGAGTCATCTGCGTAGGTCATGAGGGTCAAACAGCTCCTGCTCCCCCTATTCCTCCTTTTCTACTTGCAAACACTGCTGGCTGCCAACTCTGTTGTTTTAAAGAGATTTGCATTCTCACCTTGGGCTGCCTGCCATCTTCTGCTCATAGATGTTCTACAACATGGTTCATTACAATGTCCCCAGTACCTGGAAGAAAAAGATTTAAACATTTGAAGTACAATGAATCCAGTGCTGTCTATATTTCTTCATAGTTTAATAAATATTGTGTTTTAGCTAAATATATCATTATTTCCAATTGTGCAAGACATATTTATAAAATTGAGGGTTGATCCAGGTATGGAAATATTATATGTCAACAATGAGAACTCACCAGCTCCAGTCACAAATGTTTGAGTTTCGGTGATCTCCCATGATGTCAGCGGCTGAATCTGTATCCTTGTAGCTGGTCCAGCAGCTAAGGAGATATCTATTGGGTGCAATAAATATTATTCCATTGCAAAATTAACCAGAGCAGAAATAATAACACTTAGACATTCATAGAAGAAAGGAAAACAAACAACACCAACCAACAGATTGTCAACATTAGCTACACTCCCAAAAGTCTAATGAAGAGGTGCCAAAGGGAAAAACACAGGTTTCTAGACTCACCTGGCCCACAGATGGTAGAGGGCCGAAAGATACCTTTACCAAGAATGTAAAATGGTGATCATGCTGTCAAGGAGAGCACTAGGGACTGCTGTATAACAGAGGCCGATAAGAGAGAGAGCAGAGTAAGCCATCCAACATCATATAAGAAAATGCTATAAAAACTTTTAAATACTCTTTTTGAAATACACAGATTCCTCTCTTAAAGTTTAAGATGGGCCATAACAGATATCTAATATTGCTACGCTTACATTTGTATATGCATGTATCATAAAGCACCAAATCATATCATATTGCTCTTGAGACTTATAAGATGTAAGATAAAAGACATACAGGTTCTCTACAAATCATAAAAAATAAGTTATCCCCAAAGGCAAAGAAGCAGTCATTTAAATTACGAGTCTCTACCATCCGACTCCTGTGTGGTGCCAGTCGAGATGTCGGTGCACTATTAAGAGCAGACTTTGTAGCTGTGGCAGGTGGTGGATGTAACAAAGGGCCTTAAAAAGTTTAATTTTAAGAAATATGACTATATGATAGGGTAAAAGTGTAAATATCAAGGTTACCTTTTACTACAAGTAAAGGTCCTTCAAAAACATTGGCATCTATAGTATTAGGATTTAACTAAACAAGTGATATAAATAGGCAATCGTGTGTTATTGATAATGTAAACATTAGGACACACCTGTGTGTGTAGATGATGACATTGCAGGACCTGCCTTCGGTGTTGCCCTGCTGCTGTTGCAATGACACCTTCCCCAGCCGAAGCTATGAAATAAGCCAAAAGAGTTCAATTATAAAAGAACTATATTAAAAAAATATGAAACATGTATTAATTGATGGGAGTCATGCTAGATGGTATTTTAGATTGCTACATGTATGATGAGAGAAAACTATTATTTCACGCATAGCAGCACAGCGTGAGAGGGGGAGAGCATAACTACTACAACATACAAAGACGTCAAGCATGTCAGATCTCTATTAAGCTAGAACAGCCGTGGCTGCCTAGCACCCACAGACACCCTAGCATCACGGACAGGATTATATTTGTTTAAGAAGGCATACCTTCCAGCATAAAAACACTCCAAACAGGCATTTTCCTCTATGCTGCACCCATGGAAAGAGAAAATGATTGTGGCCCACAACCTAGATTTCCAAGTCTGAGTAAATCTGGTTTTGCATCAAATTACATAGGTGAATGCACAGGAGAATCCATACTCCCGCCACGTAATGACTGTCCGATGAAAGATATGCAAAGCAGCACCATGCACTGCATTGCGTCACTTTGTATTTAGAAAACCACGTAAAGGCATGCAAAGTGGTTTTGCCTGGCATAGTAAATGCCAAACACAATTTTGCATCAGTGCTGAGCCACAAAACGGACACAATCATGATGCAAAATCATAGTAAATCTGGGTCTAGATTCTTTCCTGGCTCCACATTAGTATCCCTCCGGAACCGGCAAAACTGGTTAGGTCCTCCGCCGAGTGGGCGTGAGTCTTTGAAACCACGCATTGATTAAACGTGCTCATTCGTTGCCGCTGACCGATCAGGCCAGTCACAAATAAAACTTAGATTGGCTACAGCACTGACTGACACCTCACGCTGATGGTGCTCACAAACTGGTAATACCTAGGTCATCGCACCACACCACCAGCCATCAGTGTAGATCTATGGGACTAATAGGCAAGAAACATGTTGACCACATAAGAGCAACTATCTATAACATTATTCTAGATAGTCGCCATCACTCTTTTTTATTCAGGGTAGGAGGCAGGATTAATAAATTAGTGGCCCTGAACACCGTCCCCTGATTTAACTCACCTAGTCCTTATCATACACTGCACTTCTACACTATAGGGCCCCCCCACACACACACACACACAGCATACAGCAAGGATAAAAGATCTTCACTAAAGAGCCCCCACTGAGGGTGCCCGTCGGTTTTGCACCGCCGACCCGATGAGGACCATGCCCAATGATGAAGCATGACACACAGGGGGCTGCGTGTGTGAAGGCACTTTATCCGAAAGGAGGAATTCCCCATTCCCTTTTTGGACGAATCACTCTGTAGCTTTCCACCTTCTAGTCACTTCATTAACCCTGTAGTACCTGCATACTACTTCCTTTTGTTCTCAGTATTTGGGCACGTATTCGGGCCTGTGTTAAAAATAGCCCTCCCACTGTCTCTACTTTTGTTAACATCCACATTAGTATTGTCAGAAAGAGGGGAGCACTTTTGGCACATTTGGTAAGTGGTTGAAGCACTATGGAGAGGATGGTATTCTCCAGGGGGTGGGATGGAGATGTGATTCATTAGCACTGCAGGCAGAATTTCAACCAACTGTAAAGAATGGAGTCACTTGGAGAAAGATTGCATCTGTCTCCAGGGTGGACGCACTTCCACTGTTCATGCGTGGTTTGTGCACCCTATCATTTTTGCCCCCAGGTCCTAGGACTCCCCACTCACAGTGGAGGGTATTCTTCTGCATGTGAAGAAGATGACTCCGTTGCTGCAAACTACTCGCCTTAATGCCACTCTGTCAGACTGATTCTTGGACAGCCCGTCACAATTGGGGGGAAAGCTGTGCCATGATGTTGGGCACTTCTAAGGGACTCCATATCCCAGTTCCCCCTGTGCTCCCAAACGTGCTTAATAGTGCAATGCCAGCCCACTGTGGATGTCGCTGCAAACTACTTGCCTTACTGCTACTCTGTCGGACTGAATCTTGGACAGCTGTCCCCATTGGGGTGAAAGCCTTGCCATGCTGTTGGGCAGCGCTGTGGGACTCCATATCCCAGTTCCCCCTATGCTCCCAAATATGCTTACTAGTGCAATGTCAGCCCACTGTCCAAGACATGCCCACGGACATGTCCCGGCCAAGGGCGTGCCCGTCCATGCCCATTAATAGCTGGGCTGGGCCCCCCTCTTACACATGGACCTCAGAAAGGACCTTGGAAAGGACCAAGGCCCGATGGACTGCTAGTTGAGGGCTATGCAAAATGGGCAGGAAGAAGAACATTAACGATCAAGGAGGAGGGGCTATAGTTAACACCTACTATACCTTCATGTGAAGGGCCACCGATGTATTATCTTAGGGGACAGAGCTGACCAAACATTGGCTATCCCAGGAGGAGGGCAGGCGAGATCCGAAGCTATCTCAAACCACATCGGAAGCTCCCTCTGACCCCCTGGGCAGGCCAAGTTATGAGCCCCCTCTTACCCAGGAAAACAGTTCTCTTGCAACTGCTCCTGTACTCAAATCTGATTCCCTTCCACCAATGGATCTGTAGTGTAGTTCCTATTTCCCTGATAGGTTCTGCACATTGGAATAACATACACAATAGGCTTGGTATAGGACTGAAGTCAGTATGCCCCTATTATGTACATTAAACTTAATTACTGTGTACCAGCTCGCTCAGAGGCCACTAGAAACTTCTTGAAGACAAGACGGGAATAGCTTCTGGCAACCACATAACATAAAACCCAGATCCCTCAGGATCGTGGAAACAATATACTACTTTTCATTCAGTCACTCATCTCCGAGAAGTACATAGAAGAAACAGTTGGTGTGTTTACAATAACATTTATTGCACAGTTGTTCTTCTAGTACTGGTTATATGTGCTGCGACAACTGTTGGACAGAAGCAGAGAATTATGGCCAGCAGTGCAGTTAATGAAAAAGGCATTGTCTAGTTCTACCATGTTGCAATAGTAATGAACACATACATGAAATACAGAATGCATTAAGATAAAGCCTAAACCCCTATGACGCCTAACTAGCTGTACCTAAGTGTACCTGGCATGTGTGTAGGTCTTAGAGAGCCAAGAATCCCCCTAGGATTTAGTCTAACCCATTAACTTAGTGGGACTTCATCCTGATCTCGAGCTGGACCCTCCAGGATGGGTGGATGGACTTCTGCCAGCTGGAGCTGTGGCATGACGCAGGTTGCAGCGTCTCAGGTCAGAGTGTCGGCATGGAAGTCTCAGTCTCCTCTGGCCTAATTGGGCAAAGGGAGGTATATTTATACCTGATAGGTGCCTTGGAATGTTAGTATTGACGTAAAGGCGGTCAGAGGAAGACGTTAGGAATGAACCTTTAGGGAATAGTGGTTCATGCATATTTAATGAGCTCTTGGAGAAATCAATAATCCTGTGCTAGGGAAAATCACAAGAGCTTAACCCCTTGCCTGTGGGGCTGATTCCCCCACTGTGCTAGGGGAGGGGGGCGTGCACAGCGCCACCATGCTCGTGACGAGCTCAGATCGCCATGAGCCACGGTGGCCGTGTGCCCATGATGAGCTGAGCTCATCACGGCCACACCCGTTTCTGTGGAACCTTCAGCACAGCGGGGGAATTAGCCCAGCGTGCGAGCGTTGTGACCGTTATGACGAGCTAGCTCGTCATGCGCAGACAGCCACTATGGCTCATGACGAGCTGAGCTCGTCATGAGCATGGGCGGGGTTAAGGCTCTATTTCTAAGAATTTGTTGTGACATAGGTTAGTCACTGTTAGACATGGAGATGACGTGTTTAGGATGGACCGTCTTCTGCGCCCAGAGCACACGTCAGATAAGGGACATTCTCTGTTGCTCGTTATTGTGAATGGAGGGCTAATGTAGGTGAAAGATCCTTAAGTGGGTGAAAGTGCCTGCCTGTCTTTGTGGCACGAAGGATTTGTGCCTCTGAAACGGCGCACCTATTTTAGGGCCTCAATCCAACACATACCACCCACTCCAATCTATGGGCAATCGTGAATAACCCATTAAAAGCAAACTACGTGACTAAAACAGGCATTTGCATATAATTGGCAGGTAGTTGCATGAGAGTGGATTATAAGCTGAAAAAATAGCAGCTGTTAAAATATGTAAAATTACTATAAACTCTGTGGAGACAGGAAAAATCTATAGTGTCATTAAAAAAATACTCTTTAGAGTCAGTAGTTACATATAAAAGTTTCTGTTTATAAAATTGAAAACTCTTACATACTGTTCAGAAGACCATGCTTTCTTTAAAAAAAAAAAAAAGTCAATTTTTAGAGGGAAAGCTCCAAGCACTCGGTGATAGTTGAAACAATAAGAGAAAAAATGTGTTTCAGGACATGTTTTGCAAAAATTAGAAAAAAAAAGTTCCGGCCTGGGAGACACAACATTTTCGTTGCTAGCTGCTGCAGCCAACAGATCTTTTTAATACCTCACAGAATCGTTGGTGGAGCACAGAATAAACAGTACAGCCAGTTGCTGGTTCAGAGGCAGCCGGTGCTGTAATCGATACCTTGGTGCTGCTAAAGTAAGCAAAAAGGCACCCACTGGATTTGCAAGGAATGCTTTGGTTTGATGGGAATATGCTTGGGACACAGCCAAGCATGGGACTTCAGCAGTTCCAGCCTGGTGGTAAATGCCACTGGCGTTTCCATAGGAAGTGTCAGACAGATGATGACCACGCATTCTTCACTGCAAAAAACAGGCATCAGAGAACAGGTATGTTGCAGTCTTTTCAGACTGTTTTTTTTTTAAGAAACCATTAAAAGAATAGTTCCTGTTCGAGGTATTCCCAAGGTGTATCACATTGCTTGTATGTGAAAGATGCAATTTATAAAAAAGGAAAGAAGGCCAGTCTGTATTTAAGAGTGCTATTTTGCAAAAAATAAAAAGTGAAATGAAAAATAAAAGTGCTGCACAAGCATGGTTTTCAGATTGCCTAAAACATTGAATTTTACAAAGGAAACTTTTGTTTTTACTACTGTCAGTGTTGGAGCTTGCAGCCAAAAAGGCACAACTTCCCTACACTGTAGGATTTCACTACCTCTGGATGTTATCTGTACATACCGTAGGTCTGGCCTTATCCATACTGAGTCCCTTGGTGACGTTCAGGAATCATTTTTGTGACAGATATTTGTGTCAAAATGCTAAACTACCCATAATCTCCTAACTGGGTCTGTCCTGTTGTGTTGTAAGTGGAATCTAATGTTGTCCCTGCTGATGTATCTCAACTATTCCACACCCGTGAGATGGTCTTTGGTGGTGTTTGGCAAAGTTCCTATTGGTGTTTAAACAACCATATTTATAGATGCATTACAATTGTGTAGGAGTTGATGACATCACTGAATGAATGATAAAATGAATTAAAATGAATGGAAGTTCAAAATACATTAATCAGAATTAAAAACTGGATGATTAAGTACATCATTTAGAATATAAAGGTTTGTTCAGGTCGAATACATTTATAAGTCTCTTTTGCATTTGAAATGAAAATGGACGCGGCTTCAGCTTTATGTTGATCCTGTGTTGTAGAAAGTGTCCACTAAGAGTCATACTAAAAGCTAGCTCTAAGCAAAGCCAGAACAGAAAAAGGTGAACCCAGAAATACCCCATAGTTCTACTCATGGTGAAGCTAGGTCTTTATCTTTTGGAAAAAGAAAAGGTTGAAAAGTTTTTACTTGCAAGCTGGCCATCGCTTCCTGTTCACGTGAAGCCATGGAAAACGTATCACAGCTAATGAAATAGCCAGTAGCTGTATGATCAATTGTTGAAATTGCATCGTGTTCAGGTTATTTCTGCTGTTCTTATTGAAAAACATTGAAATGTTGAAGTTAATTGTTGATGTCTTTGCTGAAAAACGTACAGATGTTGAAGTTAATATTTTATGTTTTTGTTGAAATACATTGAAGCTTTTATTATTTGATGCTTTTGTTGAAAAACGTTGAAGCATTTATTATTTGATAATTTTGGTGGAAAAATGTTGAAGCTTTTATTATGTGATGCTTTTGTTGAAAAACATTGAAGCTTTTATTATTTGATGCTTTCGTTGGAAAAATGTTGAAGCAATTATTATTTGATGTTTTTGTTCAAAAGTGTTGAAGCTTATTTTCTTGAATAGTAGTGAGAGGGCCGTCTACTACTGTGGAGTTCACAAGGCCTACTGCTCAGTATTGGTTGATTCCTTCATTTGAAATGAATCTGGTGCTTTTATCACGGCAGGATACGGCAAAAGTACAGTTCTTGTTCCTTTCACTTTAAGGACTGGCACATGTATTTCTGTTATGAGGGGCCAAATTCCTTTGTGTCCGCGATCTTCTTCTCTCTCTGCCCAGATCCCCGACTTTTGGGATTCAGACAGGTTTTGCCATGATTACCTCAACTTCCCTGTGGTGGCCTGTGCCACGTTGTCAGAATCTTTTTTTCTTTGTTTCCTTTAGTTCCTGTAAAACAGACAAAGATCATAGATACAGAATGGTTTTCATCCGCCACTGTGCCTTCACATGTATGATCAGGTTCCCACATTCGTAAATGGGGTGACACCTCCTCGAGAGCTTCTTGGCTGAGTGTGTGTTGCCCCCTGAATCCATATAAGTGTTTGACCCCACTAATGCCCCGCCTAATACCCTAGCTGTTAAGGATTGCTCTGTGCACCAGTCCTTCCTCTCCTTTACCTTAATTCCCACAGGATGGCGTTGGAGAGGAGTACCGCAATACTACGTCCATCCCTTCCATGGCCTCTTTGTCAGCCCGAGAGCTAAGCGTGGAGACACAGTCAGGGTGTAACGTTGATTGTGTATCTCCTGTTATTGACTCGAAAATCTTTCTATAACAGTTTTGAACGTCAGCCGAGTGCTGAGGCCATACCTATTGGAAACTTGAGCACGGATCCACTGCCACCAAGATATATTTTTAAGCCACCTCAAAATTTGAGGGACCTCAGTAGTCCTGTTACATGACACGATCAAGTGGACAGTCTGATGCTGCACAGCAATGGGACCTGCGCGGGTCTTGTGATGGTGTAGCCTGGCATTTGTTTGCAGATGTTGCTGTTCAAGACAAAGCCAATAGTCTGACTTCTGATCCCTGGTGACCAAAAGCACTGTTGCAAAGAAGAAATAGTAGCTATGACCCCTGAATGCGCGGAGCCCAAGCCCTTGTGTGTTTTAAATGATTAATTCCTGCCTACTATCCATATTTGGAAATACTCTATCCCCCACTCCAGGAATCTGAGCATACGGAATGTTGTTGGCACCTAACTTGTAGGGGTGTTTGAGTGGAAATTTCTTACACACTGCTCTGCTGTCTTTGCGTGAAGCAATTACAGTCACCATATTCTAGTCGTCTATTCTCGTTGTTGGACCAGTGTGCGCAGGCTATGGAAGCTGTGTGAACAGCCCCCCTTTGTGGCCTCAACAGCCACTGAATTCCCTTCAACGTGCATGCCATCATGTTGGTGACTCAGCGTGTTAATCACATGAGTTTTTGGTAGGTCATTTTTCAACTCCACTACCTTTTCCCATAATATTTTGTGTTTAATTCTGCCACCTTTTTTCATCTTTAAACCCATTTTTTTCCCAATGGAGTAAATATTTATTATATCATTGCACACAGTAAAACGAATCACACACAATGAATTCTCGATCTGTTTTTACAAGTGCAAGTATCAGGGCTTTTAAAGCTGCCATCCAAGCCTGGCATCTGATCTTTAACAAAGGCGGCCGGTGGGGCAGACCCATCAGTGTAAATTTTTAAAATTCATGCTGATCTAGAGGCAAGATTTTATTTTGTAGATGGTGTTCTTTTTCATATTGCAGGAATGCCTGTGTTTTTAAACTTGGATCAAATCTGGATGTAAAGTCTGATGCAGCAAAAGAATTAGCCCTTTGTATCCATTATGGATGTAAGGCTTTGGCATTAGGAATGCTAGCCCCGGTACCAGAGTGACAACAATAATGCATGTTCCCATGATCCAGTGCTTTTTCTTTTGCTACGCAGTACAAAAGGGAGTGGTGATGGACGGACCATCCTAACCAATCACACACTCACACCCAGTCAACAGATCTGGGTTTAATCCATCACCGTTCTTTAGCCCACTCTGCCACCCCAGTTCAGACATGGCCATAAGCAAATCAGTCTGACCCTGTGCCTCATGGAAACAGTCCAGCCCGAACTGCCAAGCCATGCCTTCCCTGCACCAGAAACAAGCTTCCTAGGACTGGTTTTTGGCATTACAGCCGTCTTCAGCCAGGCTTGCTTGAATCCAGTGACACAGTGAGCAAGGGACTCACGTCTGAGCATACCCTGCCAACTTATGGCGAAGAAAGCGGTACAAAAGGGTAGGTAGGTAAGTTTATTATGCTTAGTTAATTAATAAAACATTTTACAGTAAAAAAAAAATTAAATGGAAACAAAGAGTTTGGTAGTTATAATCGTCGTTTTTATAGTCCATGTAATAAAAGTCTCAAAATGATTATCTAGCAGTCTTTTCCCGGGGCAAGGGCAGCATGAGTCCTTGCGACCTAATGGCCATCTGCTTGTTGCCTGTGTGAGTGGTTGCCAGTTATTGGGGGTTTGGCAGTCTTTGCTCTATCTTTGCCAGGAACTTGACATATCTGAAGATCAATTTGGTGTTTGCAGGGTTCAAGCAGGCGAGTACCGCTTGCCTTCGGGTGCTCATACCTATCTGCTTGAACTGTTCCTTTAAGAGCTGTTGGCGGGCTAGTCGAAGCTTTTCCCAGAGACAAGTCATGTGGAGTATGTCTCCCTTTCCTTGGTTGCACAGTGGACAGGCTTCTTGGCTGTTACTCCTGAGCCATGGTGGAAGATACTCTCTGCTAGGCAGGAACCTAAGTCTGTGTTTCAAGAACTTCAGTTTTATGGTTTTTGAATAGCCCTGGCTGAAGTATGCTTGTGGCGTCAGGGATTTGTACGTGTTTAGTGTCATCCATGCATGGTCCCTTTTTGCAAAGGCGGCCTTGTCCTCTAGTAGAGAAAGAGATTTTACGTTTTTCCAGACTAGTTTTTTGAATGGATTATGCCTGAGTTGCATGTCCCAGAGGTCAGATACTTTGACGGCCCCCAATGCTGCCTTCAGGTAAGATCTTGCCTGGGATGCATCCCTGTTTTGTATGTCTTGCCACAACAGCGAGTTAAGTGCGTCAGTCGTAGCAGAGCGGAGTTTGTGGCAACAGATAATGTAAGCTCCCTGTCTTGCGAGATCCTGTTTTTGCAAGCCAAACTCCAGCCTTAGTTGCGCGGGGGAGGTGTAAGGCGGGAACGAAAACATTGTTCTGTAGGTTTTTACCTGGATGGTGTCTAAGTTCCTGGAATCTCTTCCTCGTAGTGCCTCGCTGCCGAAGGAGATTGAGGGGAGTAGTTTTGCCTCAATGACTTTCAGGTAGGGTGTCAATGTTGGCCCTGACAGTTGGTTGGCTACGTTTTTCAGTGTCGGCGGCAATCATAGTCCCTCTTCTTTTTGTTTCCTGCATCTGCTGGACAAATGAACCTTCACTGTCAAAGATGACTCCCAGGTATTTATATTCGCGTGATAGCTCTATTTTCTGACCGCCCAGAGTCCAGGACTTATGGTGTTTGTTCCTGGTGTTGATTGACATCGTGCGTGTTTTACTCAGGTTTATTTTTAAGTTTTTTTCAGTTGCATAGCTGTGCATTTCGATGAGTAGCCTCTGATGGCCAGTGTGAGTGTGGCTGAGAAGTACCACGTCATCCACGTATAGTAGGTTACTTAGAGTTTTTCCTCCCAGCCTTGGGGAATGGGAGTTGCATGTGTTGAGTAGGCTTGGTAGATCTGCCATAAATAGGTTAAACAATATCGGGGCAAGCACACACCCTTGTTTGAGGCCTTTGGTGGTGCAAACTTTGGATGAGAGATGGGTGCCGCCTCCTAGCTTCACCTGCACCCAGGTATCAGAGTGGAGAAGCTTCAGCATGTTTAAAGTCGGTTGCAGTATACCCCATTGTGCTAGTTTCCACCAAAGCCTACCTCTCTCGATGTTGTCGAATGTAGCGCTGAAATCGATATAACACAGGTGCAGCGGAATTTGTTTTGTTTTTGCTGCATCAATAATCAGTGAGATAGCCAGAATGTTGGTTCCTGTTCCAGTGTTTTTGCGAAAACCCATGACACAATCTCCTCTAAGATGGTTCCCGCGAAGTATTTTGCCTCGTTGTCGAGGAGGGCTATTAGGCGATAGTTGTTAGGGGTCATTGTGTCGCCTTTTTTGTGAATGGGGACGATCATCGACCCTCTCCAGGAGTCAGGGATACGATTTAAGAGTCTGATTTCCACAAATAGCGGTTGCATGATAGTCGCCCATTCTGTGTTTTTTCCCTTACACAGGGCTGGCGGAATACCATTGGGACCTGGAGCTCCTTCTTTCCTGCCCTTTCAGATCTGCTTTGTGATTAGGGCTTTCTGCTGGGCAGCTGATGTTGCCAAGGTGTCTTTGGGCTGGGTTTGTTCTCTCTTGGTGAATGACTCTGACGTGGGCATAGTAGAGGCTAGCTCTGTGGTGTTTGGTTTTTCAGTGTGGCTCGTAAGTGTGTGTTTTGGGGCGCTGATCTCAGCTTCCGTAGGGTCAGGTTTACAACCCTTTTTTGTGACCTTAGTTGTATTCTTGGACCGTTTTTTAGGCTGGTTTTACTGCTCTCGTTGTTGAAGTTGCTTTTAGGGGCAGTCTTGGTTGAGTTGGTTGGCGTACGTTTAATTCTTTTTTGATTAATGGAGTAAATCTCCCCCAGCATTTTGTCTGGCCTGATTGATTTTGGCGTTTTTGATGTCATGTGGCATTCCTGGGGGCGATGGTCGCTTTCACCCTTGTCCCCCACTCTGAACCCCTGGATGTGTGGAAATAGGGCCAGGCTAGCGAAGGTATAGTCCAAGATGGAGCTAGCTGTTTGTGAGTAAAATGTTTCTACTGGAGGGGAATCAGTCGTAAATCTTCCGTTTAGTGCCCGAAGATTTTGATGTTCTAGATCTTGGAGTAGGGCTTGATTTTGACGCTTCCACCTGTTTAGAGGGGAACTTTGTGTTGGTATACTGTAGATTGTGTTTAGAGCCAGAGCCTCCTCATCTGATAATGAGCCAAGTAAGTTTTGGTTGAAGTCCCCTGTCAAGATGAGAAGTGGATTTTCCATTTGAGTGACGTACTCCGCCAGTTGGTTCGAGATTTTGTTTGAATCCTTAGCTCTGTTTTTGGGATGAACATATGCGTTGACGATGCATAACTCTTCTTCTTTGTTGCCAAGCTGTAGTTTTATCTTCACTGTTAGGGTTGAGGATGTGGATGAGTCCATAAGGACAGCCGAGGGTATTGTTGTGGTGGATACGTATGTTGCCAAGCCTCCTGACTGGTGTCCAAATCTGTTAATTCTGACTGCTGCTGTAGAGTAGCAAGTGAAGCCCGAGATGTGCTTTGTGCTTGTAAGCCAGGTTTCTTGCAAAATTATTATATCAAATAGAGAGATATACTTTAGAAAGTCCGGGTAGTCCATTTTTGAAGTTAGGCCATTTATATTCCAAGAGCAAATGCCTATGCATTGTGCGCCTCCTCTTTTGTCTTCTCTAGTTTGTTGGTGGCGTCAAGCCTCTTCGGGATGTATGAACAGCGTTCGAGATAGAGTTTATCTTATTGGTGCACGATTTTGGTGTGATGCTCCCCTTGCGCTGGCTTCTGCCCGTTCCCTAGTGCTGCGTGTGTTCATGTTTAGCGGGCTATCTCGCAGGGGCTTGATAGTGGTGAAGGCGCGGGTCTTATAGTTCTTTGAGGCTAAATTTTGCCTGCCCGTTGTGGGCGCTGGCTCAGGGCCTGTAGTCGCCGTCTTTCTGTCTGTTGGTCGCTGCCAGGGGCTGTTGACCCTTGTGTTGGGTGAGCTCCCCAAGGCAACCTTGAGAGCACTAAAGATGTATGCCTGTCGAGTCACTGATTCAGGGCTGGTTCTCCTCAGAAGAGGCGAGCGATAGACTGGTCTTCGCTGAGAGTCCAGATTAATACCCCAGGTCTTGAAGTGCTCTGCTTCCGCTGCAATTAAGTTTGCGACGTTGCTAGAGGACCAGATTGTCCTCGTCGGCTCCTGGCTGTTTGGATATAAGGTGGTCAGAAATTCGACGGAGATTAAGTCCTTGGAGCACATCCCCCCAGGTTTGGGATGCATTCCATTAGTTTGAGAATGTTGCCTCGGTTCAGGAAGTCCTGCCGACCTTGTGATGTGTATTCCGGGTAGAAGACAAGAATCTTGGTTGATTGTTGTTCGGCTCCTTCCACGTGCTGTATTATTGTTGTGTGAAGTGCTTGAACTGCTGAGCCACAACCAGACTGAGGTTCGTAGGTTGCCAAGTGTTTGCCATCACCTGACGTGATGGAGGTGTGTGTTTTTGCTTTAGTTGATATTGGTTGCTTTGGTGCTGTTCGCGTCACGAATGGCCATTTTGCCTGTGAGTGCTCTGTTTGGCTGGGAGCAGACTGGGTAGTCGTGGTGAAGTTGGGTCTGATTTGTTTCTCATGTTTTTGGCTTGGCATGGAGCCTAGATTGCTTTCTCTGGCCCCCTCCTTGGGGATAGGCAGATGTGATCTCTTGCTTACAGCTGCTATTTGTGTGTCCTGGTTGGTAGACTCATCAAGCGTATCCCCTTGGTGAGGAGGCTGCCTATTTGGCGGTGTTAGGTCTGCCGCTTGTCAGTCGGGGACCAGCTCTTGGTCTTTTGAGGTCCAGATGGGCTGTATGAGCTGGTTGGTCTTTGTTGCCGCTGTTCTAAGTGCGTCTGTGTAGCCAGTTTGGTTTTTGGCCGTACGAAATCGGGGCCTTTGTCCTTCTTGATTCAGCAGGCTGCTGTTTAGGATTTGCTGCTGGGTTGGACAGATGGGCACATCGATTTCCCCTTCTGTCAGATGGACGTTGCTTGGGGAGACGGGCGTTTTTTGTTTGTGCCAAGGAAGATGGGAAAGAATTTTGTTGTTGTGGCTGTGTGAGATTTTTGCTTGCGCCCTTTTCTTTTTTTTTGGCGCCGTTGTTTGGAGTTGAGTTTTTCGGGGACTCCAGTGCCGTCTGAGTTACCTCCTCGTTTGCTGGAGCATACTGGGCGATTGGGTTTGTACCTGGTGTTTTGCTCCTGGTGTCTCCGTCGGGCTTAGTGGGGCCTGTTTCAGTGATTACGTTGCCTCTGTGTAAGTTCTTTATGTCGTCTATTAGGTCAGTTAGCATTAGAAGCAATATGGCTAGTTTGTCTACTGCCTGGCTACAGTTGCAACTTAGATAGGTGTTTGTTTGTGCTCTCAAAATCAAAATGTTCAGGTTGCCCAGCTTGTCGTTGATTCTGGCTGTGAAGACTGCCAGGGTGTTAAGGAGGTTGAGTTGTAGCTCCATTTTGTCTGATTGATATTGCAGGGCATCTACTGCTAGCTGGATTGTGTTTAGCAGTGAGAGCCAAGTTCCATTGTTATGGTCTTTTCCCCGCTCTTTCTCGTTGGGGAGATGGGCGGATTTGTTGGTGTTGTTGGCTGCCGAAGGTGAGTTGAGGGAGTGGGGGTCTTTAAGATCTGGTGTGTAGGTTGCTAGCATGTCTGACTATTCCTGTGTATTGAGGTAGGACTCTGTTGCCCTGCCGTCGGCTTTCCGGCTTAAGTTATGAGGACTAGAAGCCGTCCTGCCCGAAGGGCTTAATGTTAACCCATAGTTTCTCAGGTCTGTGAGTGGTGGGGAGCCTGCGCCTGCTGCTGTGAGGTGAGACTTAATCAGTGTGCTGTGACTGTGGCTCGTGGGTTGTGTACCCTGCGCCGGGCTGGAATATGTTTCCTTGGGGATAACCGGTATTGGTATCTGTGTTGATGTTGTTATCTGTAGGCCCACCCCGGGATCCCCTTTGCTTGATCGGCTTGGACAGCTGTCCAGTTTGTCTGGTTTTTTGGCTGCATTTGGAGCTGAAGTAGATTTTGAGTTGGCTTTGGACTCTACCGGTGGGGGTCGCAGGACATTGCCCTGACTGCGTGTAGCCCAACTGGCTGAGTAGGTAGATGATAGTTGCTGTTTGGTGGTTGAATCGAGGGGCTTTCCTCTAGCAATGGAGGTCTCCAGGATCTCAGATGATGTGCTTGTACTTGTATTCCTGTGCTCTGAGATGCCGCCTTGGTGAAGATCGTTCATGGGGTTTTCTAGGGCCAAGATGCTTGTGATCATTTCATGGGATGGTGGTGGTGAGCATGTTGGCCTTAGCGGTGAAGGGAGCAGTGGGGTTTGCAGCCCGTGTAGGTGTTTGTTGCTCGAGAATATTGCAGAGCCCGCGTCCTTTAAGAAATCGAACTTAGTTTATATTTTGGGTTGATGAAGCTTTTTTGCGATTTGTGGTTCGCTTGCTGGTGTCTCTTGAGGCAAGACCGTTCGTGGTCCCTGTGTTGTTTCTGAACTAATCAGCCCCGATGCCTGTTCTATTAAGAGGAAGTTCGGCTCCATGCCTATGGGGGAGTTTGGATTTGTTTTGTCCTTTTCCTTATTTCCCTTCCCGTTTCCAGTTTTTGCCTTAGTTTTTTGCTTTGGCTTTGACTCCGGGGACCCCCTGGCCTTTCCAGACCTCATGCCATTAGTAGGCCCCCACTGGATGGCTCGGAGCTTCTTCTGTATTCTTTCTGCCGCTCTTCCGCTGCTCCTCTGTGCCTTCCCTGTTCCTAGGATCTCCGAGTCTCCGGACCCCCGCCCCGCAGTGTCCGGCGCTAACTGCGACGAGGGCAATGGTTGGTTGGGCGGATGGAAAGGGGTAGAGGAGGTGGAGGGGGGGGTCGTAGGGGGTGGCTGGCTGCAAGCAGAGCACGCAGGGGGGCCGCTGGTCAGTCAGACCTAGTCAGACTGCCTGTCGGTCAACCCCCGGGCTCTTACTTCGCAGATGCCTCTATCGGCACCACGCTCGCGTCTCGCCCCCCAGTACCTTGAGCTTTTATGCCGTGCGCGTTGGTGAGTTGCCTGAGCTTGCAACCTCACTTTCGTCCTACTTACGTCCTCCTTCCTGCTGGGCAGGTTGGATAGGGTAGGTGTGCGGTGCAGAGCGTTTTCGGCGGTGGCGGTGGCTGAGACCCCGGGCCACAGGCCCCAGAGAGGGAAACCCGATGTTTCGGTGGCGAGCTCTCAGCTTCACCTTCACCTTGCCGCTGTGTTGCCATGTTGCTTCACCCCCGCACCACACCACACCACACTTGGCCGCTCGCCTGCTCCTCGCCTGCTTCTCCTCCTGCTTGCTCCTTCTCCTCTGACGTTCACGTGTTTGATGGGCAGATAGGAGAAGCTGATCCGAGGGGCGGGTAACCAATAGTTCGTGCACAAAAGGGGTACCATTGAACCCCCACATGGGTGAAGAAGCGTGAGTGGCCCATTTTGAGCGGGGTTTCATCTTGGTCAAGACCGGACCCACTGAAAATCCCTCTATGATTTTTCCCTTGACCGAGCATCTAACATTTTCACTAGACGAGATAAAATCTGGCCTTGGTAAATGCATTGCAGCAAATGCCCCAAGCATAGAAGGGGCTCCCATTAATCTTTTCTTAATAACCCAGGACCTGTGGGCCCCCCTTCTTATAATTGTGCTCAATGCAGTCTCAATAAAAGGCCCATTAGCTTCGTGGAAGTCCAGCATCATTATGCCGATCTTTAAATAGGGAGTCGAAGAGAAGCACCAGAATTACAGACCTATTACCCTACTGGACACAACCGCAAAACTTGTGGGGCGCCTATTGCTACACAGGAATGAGGAGTGGACCAAGGAGAAGCATATATTGATTGAAGTACAGTACGGATTCCAAGATGGGAAAATTACAATAGATCAGCGCCTTAATTTAGGTTTGATCATTGATAAAGACTCTAGAGCTAAGGGTGGCCAGATTTGTATATCATTTATGGACCTTACTGCTGCATTCGACTTTGTGTCTCACTCCAAACTGTGGAACTTAATGGAGACTCTGGGGATCGAGGCCGCTATAAAAAATGTAACCTGCCAGTCATATACCAGTGCATTAGCTTCTGTTTGTTTTGGTAAAAACGTGGAATGCACGTGCCCCTTTAAGTTCACTAGGGGGGTATGACAAGGGTCCGTCCTTGCCCCTTTTTTATTTTCAATCTCCACTAATGGGGTTGAGGCATCCTTTAAGGGGTGAACATCAGATGTCCTGGTTTTTGATAAGCGTAATGTACCAATACTGGTATACGCAGACAAGGCAGTCTTAATGGCAAGTACAGGGCTAACACTTCAGATTCTAATTAAGGACTACACAGCCTTCATGTTCTCTTTAGACATGAGGATTTATAACTCTAAATCAACCCTCCTCACATCAGGGGCATCTAAAGTCAACTTCAAAACTGGAAGACAGATTTTTCAAGGGTATAGTTTTGTTCTCCGGGTCTTCCCCAAATTATATTTCTCACTTACAGCTGGGTTTGCCCTATGTGACTGATTGTATTAAGTTAGCACCGATCAGGTTATCGCATCTATAAAGTGTAGATATATGGTCAGCCTAACACAATCTATTAAAAAAAAATTGTCTAAATCTACATCATTCTCATGAAATTATCCGGCATCAGTATGTGAAGACAATTGTGGTTGCAATTGGGCATAGGGAACTGTTTGATGACCCTAGTGCATGCCAGAAGATATCAAAGTATGAACTTAGGATCTCTTACTTAAATAAGGCCGCCTTTGACCAACAGGAAGCAAACCGCATAAAGAAACTAGTTACTCTATATCAACAAACACCTCCAATCCCAGCGGGGGAGGACTCTTATTTTGGAATCACCAATATACCTGAGCATAGATGTATCCTAACAAGATTTCAAATTAATTTTATCCCTCTGGTGTTGGGTTTTCCCGTAAACAAGTATAACCATTCTGACCGGTCACCCTGCCCTTGTGCTAGGATTTCAAAACAGTCTGATCTCCATATTGTTTAATTTTGTGGCTTTTATAAAGATGAACGTGCAATATTTATTCTTTTCAATAAGTGTGGCACTTATTTTTTAAAGAGACTTTTGTAAGTTGTTCATTGCTTCTTATTTATGCGCCTGCATTGGTTGAAGGAAAATCTGCACTTTAGAAAGGTATGGATAATGCTAAGTGGAGTAAGTCAATGAAATGTAAACCTTGAACCCTCTGGATTGTTTAAAGCACAGAAGATGTTCTCCTTTTACATTTTAGAACTCTGTATATGAGTAACTTGTTTTTTCTCTTAAATTGACCGGCTTTTAATAGGAGGTGATTTGCAAAATTAGTGCATAAGGATACTGTGATTTCATTGTAGTATCTACCTTGTTCCTTTGTACCATGAGAATTTGCACTAACTGGTTGTGGCCCCTGTAATTTAATTGTCCTTTCTGCTAATATGTGTTTTATGATTCTTGCACTGTTTCATGGTTTTATTTAAATCAATGAATGTAGATATGTTATGTGATATCTAGCTGTTTTGCTTTGCTTTTATGGATTTATATATGAATCCGAATAAAGATTTTGACTGACGGATGCCGTAAGCTCTAGGAACACCCCTGCATGCCCCAGAAGGATTACAAATTTGAAATTTAAAATAAAGTTTGTCTTCCCATGTGGGTTATGTAAGGATTTTAGTATATTTTTCTTAAAACATGCGTTAATGTATGTGAGATTGTGTGATTACATGTTGTTAATGATAAGTGTTAAAATACTTCAGAAAATTCAATCAGATGATGAGAATGAACAGGTTTATCATGAGCCAGTCCAGTCTGACAACTATTTGATCTTCCACCAACTGTACCTGAATGTGGACGCAGATCAGAGTCAAGGATTATGCACACGCCCTGCCACATGATAGTGTTCTGCAACACGCAATAGTCTACTGACATCAGTACATTCTAGGGTGTTCACCACCATACCCATATGGTTAAAACATGTGAATAGTGACTTGATGATTTAAAAATGCATTCTATAATGACTCCTGTACATGTGTGTGCGTGGGTGTATGCTATTGTACCTCTGGGTCCCTGTCTATAGAGTGTGAGGAGATGGGGAAAGAGAGGATACCCAGCCTCACACTCAACACAGGTGAAAAGTTTTAAAAGGGGCCCCTATTCTATATGTAACACACCATGCCTACAAACATGCAGTGCATGTAAGGGTAATGTGTGTGTATGGCGTTGTAGTTATGATTGGATATTTCTAAAAGATGGGAGCCCCAGGTTCAGATGTATCCCCAGTGCAAGGTGTTTGTACATAGCTGTAGGAAGCTAACTATCATTGATTTACAAGGCTTAAATAAATAATCCCAAATTCTCTCATTTGCGGTAGTGTGGGGAACATTTCAGGCTCATCAGGGGGTAGTTTTAAGGATTTGTTGAACACGCATGAGTCAATAAATGAGATACACAATCAAAAATAACCTTGAGACCAATTTTAAAACATAACACGTATTATCTATTAACGCTTTCCTATGGTGAAAGAAATATATACTTCCTGGAGGTATTTGCAATTGTATCATGGGGGTTCCCTTTAGGACTTAATATGCTAGAGGGCCAAGGTAGAAAGCACCAATAGCAGTTCGAGTTTACCTACCTGTAGCCTTGAGTGCTACACCATCAGCAAAGTGGGGGGCACCTAGAAAAGGGTCAGAGGGGCACCTGGAGACACGCCTGGCAGTTCTCAGTGGGGGACTAAATTTGTGAGTTTACTGGGAGGAGAAGGGCACAGTCATATGTTGTGGAGCAGGACCGGGGAGTTCAGGTGCAGCGTGTTTTGATTGGCTGGGCCTGTGCGTCAAAGAAACTCTTGGTTTTTGGTTAGACCTGCAGGTTGAAGCAGCACAGGACAGTTGGACCACTTTCAAAACTGCCCTCTGCAAGATTGATGACCGTCGTCGGCTGGTTGTTTCGGCATTTGAATCTACATTGGATTCAAACAAGCTTTGGTTGTTGCAAGGGGTCTTGTACTCATGGGTATTGGAGCAGGGCCCCTCCAGTTCATCCTGGCATCTTCAAGCTTTGATTCCTAGATCCTGTTGACCTCCTCAAGGGCAGCAGCTGTATCGGTGTTCCTGGTGAAGAGCAAAACAGTGAACCGGATTTTGCAATCGGTGCCTGCAGGAAGTGTCTGATGGCTTGACAAAGTGCTAGATGCTCTCTGAAGTGTTT
Organism: Lissotriton helveticus; assembly: GCF_964261635.1. NCBI lineage: Eukaryota > Metazoa > Chordata > Amphibia > Caudata > Salamandridae > Lissotriton > Lissotriton helveticus. The sequence goes on along the minus strand of NC_136064.1, from coordinate 145,272,244 downwards.
GGAGGATGCACACCTGCAGGACATGTAGTGTTGTTGTGATAGTTGAGACAGGATTAGGATCTAAAGTAAGGTTTTGTGCCAAACTCCACTAGTATTCTCACATTTCTCAATTCTTTGGTTATTCATGGTACTTCTTCTTTTGTCAAGGGGATCTGAGCTCCTAATGTTAAGGGTCCACCTAAAAACTCAATGTATGGGCATTAAGGGGAGTGAAGGGAAGTAGCCAATGGGCTGCTTATCCATTTGGTCACTAGCCCCCCTACGTGACCTCTTCCTGTGGGGAGTGGGCATAACCCTGTCTCAGAGTTTCTAATTCCAGAAAAATCAAGATGGTGCAATCATTGTTTCATGGGCACATCAGGCAGACAAAATTAAGAGTGTGTCTGGCCTGGAAATCCGTGTGGCTGTCCTGGAAATTAGCTTGTATAGTAAATATCCCACCTGACCTGGTGTCAAATGTTCCTCAAGGCCGAAGGTGTCATCTCCTAGGACTGGGGAAAACTGGGGTTGGATATTAGAGGTGGCAGGGGCTTTAAATACCCCAGTTTGCAGATTAACTAGCCGCCCTGCTGGAGGAGGTGTGAAACCTTTCTCTGTATCAGGCATTGTTTCCGGTCTCAGAGAGCATGGGCCCTCAGCTGCAAGGCGTCAGAAACATGTTGGTGGTAGTAAGATGGACAATAATAGTCAGCCAGCACACTACTAGGCTGGTAGGTTTTCAGGGGGACCTCCACGGTACCGTCTTGGTGCATAGTGTAATAAATCCAGTACTGTCATCAGTCAGGATTCATTAGGACAAGGTGTTTGATACTAAACACCATATGCTTCAGTAAAGCCATCTTCCCTGATCACTTGTAATATTTGGTAATTGAACTAGACAGCACAGGGGTACATATGCTCATGTAGATATGTCCTCACATGTTATATGCACTGTGCCTTAGGGCTATGAGGCCTGCTGTAGGAGTGACTCACATATATTGATTGCAGTGCCTGTAGGAATGGCACACTGTGCCATGTTGTGTTCTCACCTTTGTCTGCACCATTTCACGTAGCCTTCAATGGCAGTCTGCATGAGTTTGGTGGTGGGTCCCTTAGGGTGGCACATTACATGCTTCAGCCTTAGGGACCCAATTGAGTACTCATCCCCTGAGTACCAGGGGTACTATTTACTAGGGACTTAAAGAGCTGCTAAAGGTGTGGCCGTTTGGGAATAATTGAACAGTTTCCTTGTTCTAGGGAAAGAGCACTGGCACTGGGGACATGGTTAGCAGGGACTAAGTGTACTTCAGTCGAAATTGCATCAGATACCAGACACAAAGTGGTGGTGACCATGTCAAAATGGGGCACTTTACTATAAAAACATTGAGTCACATGTCAACAAATTCCAAAGCAACCCAGTGACATGCAAGAGAAGACTGTCAGAAGATGTAGCTGCTGTGTGTGCTTCTAGTAAATGCAGCATACACCTCAGTGAATCAGTCCCTAGCATTGCAGACAGCTTGCACGTTGATGGAGTGCCAGAGATGTCTGTTGCAGAAAAGGTGTTCTTGTTTGTGAGATGGCTGAACTGTCCCATAGGTGAGGTCAATGTCACTCAGCCCATACGGGAAGTGTTCGGAGGCATGGAATTCCTGCATCACTGCCTGTATTTCCACGTTATTAAATGTGCAATGATGATAAAACAGATTACTGACCATCGAGCAAGGCGAGCCTGTGCAATGCCAATGACGTCAAAGGTGGTCCAAAGGAAATATCGACCTGCCATGAACTGGGGCAAGAATATTTACACATTCAGGGACAGCCTGCGAAGAGGCTGTAAGTAAATCAAGCTCCTGCTTCCAATCTGTAGCTATGTCAAGGATCTCATCAGCTGAGAAGAGTACTCTGGCACTGCCTGCTTCTCTGGTTATGCCAAAATGATGATAGTTTTTCTGTAAATCCTCTCTCTCCTCAAATAATTATTGTGCAAAAAAAGGGGCAAAGCAAAAATCACGTTTACTGGCATACTGAAGGCAGAAAATCAGGTTTGGTGTGTGAGGAAAATGCCTTGTTTAGTGAGACTGGCTGTGATTGGTTGGTACTGAAAATATGTTTGAACTGGAGATGGGTGAAAATAATCAATCCTTCCATTAACAAGTGTTTTGCAAGCTCTATCATCCTTAATATTTAAATAGACCATTTTTCTTCAAGGTACAACAAAAAATCCCACCTGAAGTATAAAATATGTAATAATGTGTTATGTAGTAAAAATATTAGAAGTTATATATGGAATGTTTTTAACTTGATTATTTTTTAGATTAAAGTCACATTACTTATTAATAAAAACAATTACAAACATATGTTATAATAAACTATAGTAAAAATTTAAAACAAAATAATAATTTAACATGATTTCCTAAGAGAGTTTTATTTTAATATATTAAAATAAGTAAACATTATGTTAATGTTATAAATACAAAGCCCACCTTAAGTACAATGTCTATATTAAAAATTGTAGAAGTTATGTATTACATGTATATATTTATTTTAATAAAGAGGTTTTCAAAATATGTTATTATAACTATCTATTTTATTTTATATTTGTTAATGCATTTATATATATATGCTGACAATGTTGAAAGTACTTAATTTATTATACAATGAATTCCTATGTCTTTCTATTTTGAGTCCCTGCCTTTTTTAGTTTTTATGGAAGGGTCTTGCAGTACCACTGGTTGGCCATGTGTGGTGTCGGACATACTCTAGGCTTGAGCTGGAGTACACTTAGTACTGTTGGGGTCCTTTTGGGGTGTAGTAACCATAGAAGTGCAGTTTGTGAGTTGATACGGGTTTATACTATTTGGGGTGGACGATCCCTTTCTAAACCTCTCCTTACTCCAATGTGTTTTTAGTTAGTAAGTAGCAGCACTTTAGTCCTACATTTGCGCAAGTCAGTTTGAATCAGGCCCTTTAGGTTCAATGATTAAACTCAGCTCTCACTCAATACAAGTTTTTGGACGTCGTGTGTTTCAATGGAGTGATAGTAAAAGGGGCCATTCTGCCAGGCAGAGCCAGGTATGAGACTTGGTCCCAATGCTCCATACTCTAGAGGCCAGTTTGGACACCAGCATGTCATAATCATCTTCAATACACAGAGAAAAAGTTGTGTCAGAAACCTGTCCAGGTGTCAAAATCTGTTGCCAAGGAGGGCCAAATACTTTGCTTCCCGCAAGTATAGCACCAATTTTCCAAGGTTCTTCAGATAGGAGCAGGGTTTTATTACAATTCAATGCCGAGCCAATTTAGATTTTTTTTTCTGTTTGCCTCTTTACTATTAATGTGTCAACAATTCCGCTACCTTTCCATTTAAAAGCAGCAAATATCTTAGCAGTTCCTAATTTGAGCCGGTGGTTGCAGGTAGGGCCCATCAGCACTCGTTTGAAGCCCAGGTCTTTTGTTAAATCAAGAGTTTGATTTAACAAACAGCAAAAACAAAGCTGGAAAAACAGTGGCAAAGTGAAACAAGCATTTACAATGTAACGGTCTCGCCTTTGCAAAAGTTAGAGCTATTGGCATTGTACATGACCACATTTTTACTTATGTGTTGGTTTTGAAAACAGATAAATAAATAGCATTGTCATTTACAATGCCAATAGCTTAATCTCTTGCAAATGCGAGACCTTATTGCATTTGCAATGCAATAGGTCGCGTATTTACGCTAGTTTGAGCTATTGACATTGCAAATAACAATGCGTTTCATTTATGTTTCAAAAACCAAAACATAAATAAAAGGTTCTATCTATCTATCTATCTATTCTCCAAGGGGACAATGGCACGTACTCATGGTTGGTGAGTATAGGGCTAATTTATTTAAATCAGGTCTCCCACACCCCGCAAAGATAGAGAGACGCGTTTCGCCTGAGCAGCAGGCTTTATCAATCTCATTTGGCGCCATGACATCCAAACTATAGATAGCCCTTCCATCTAGTGTAGGCACTGCTAGACCTAGAGAACAGACTACATGGGTTAAACCAAGATGAAAGAAATCTTCAATACATCTTAAAAAGGTGTGTATATGTGTGTGTGGGTGTGTGTGTGTATGTAAGTGTGTGTATATAATATAATATATATATATATTGCATATGTGTGCGCATAGAGGTAGTGAGAGGTTGATTAGTAGAGAGTGAGTAGTAGAGAGTAGAGTATTAGAGTAGTACAAAGTGAGAGAGAGTGAGTAGTAGAGTTAGTAGAAAAGTAGAGGGTGAGTAGTAGATAGTACAGAGTAGTAGAGTGAGCAGAGAGTGAGCAGTAAAGAGAATTAGAGTAGGAGAGAGTAGTAGAAGGTGAGTAGTAGAGGGTGAGTAGTAGAGGGTGTAGTAGAGTAGTAGTGATTAGCCAGTGGATAGATAGATGAGTAAAAGCGTGGATGAATGTGTGAAAGAGTAAATGGATGGATGAGTGAAAGTAAATGGATGACTGGGTGGCTGAGCGGAAGGATGAGTGAAAGGATGGATGGATGGGTGAGTGAGTGCAAGGGGTATGGATAGATGAGTGGAGTAGTGGATGGATAGATGGATGGTGTGAACGAATTGATGGATGGATGACTAAAAGGAAGGATGGCTCACTGAGTGAAATGGCGCACTTTCATTGTGATCGTTTCTGGAAGGGTAGGGGGACATATTGGTAAATGTTAAAAACTGACCTCGAACCGCCGTGAGCTTTTACCATGCCGTGCCTCCTCAATTGAAATAAACACGTCTCCGACATATAAAGCGCTCAGTTCCCAGTACCTTTTTGCAATCCACTCCACTGTCTTTGCCGTCTCTTTCAGGTTTTGAAAACCTGGGCAGTTTCATATTTCCAAGTGAGGCATAAAGGGGAGTCCATGCACTACATGCATAGAGAAGCACTCAAAGATCCGAGACATCAGTGCTATTAAATAAGGCGTTCCTGTTGTAATTTAACAGCGATTAAGTTGAGCGTTAGCAAAAAGACATCTCAGTTCTAGCCGTTATCTTGACATTTAGCGGCATCCATTTTGAATTCACGGCAGCCATTTTGTCTGCCACACGCTGCCTTGTGTCGACCATGTGCGTTGTCCTAACTTTCTGCTCATGGCCTTTGAGTCTGCCCAGCAACAGGCTAATAATAGCATCTCTGTGTTTTGCCACTGACCATTAGGGTCCACATCTGTTAATGGTTAGCCTTAGATTGGAATGTGTTAGCTGAGACCCCAAGACTGTTAGCTCCTCCCACTGATCGATTGTGCTTCTCGATATTGCCTTGTATGGACATAAAATGTGCTCTTATGCTTGTACCGCCTTTTTTTGTGCCCCTGTGTGGGTATAAATAAACCATGTGTCCAGTAGCCCTTTGTGCTTCTTCTCGCAGTGCCGAAGGGTACTGTCTGAACCTCATGAGGTGTAATAAACTCTATGTTTTGCATTTCCAGTTTCCGTGCCAACTTTTTCCTTTTGGGTCTGAGGACTTCGTGCGCAGAAGGGCGAACCCCTTGCACTAGTGGGTCTTCATGAGGCCTGCACGACATTCCAGGCCACCCTCTCGTGCATCGTGCCCAGATCAATTTAAGGGATAATATCCTGCCAGAAGGTTCCTCGGAGGGCTCATGTGGAAAGGGGCAAAGGGGTACACTGTGTTTAGGCAGCCTGAGGAGGAGGCAGCAAGGAGTTACATTGTTAAGTCAGGGGGAGAGCTGGGAGGGCTGCATTTCTGCTGTTTTAGCCACGGGAGGTTCGTGATCAGGATGGAGGAAACGGATTGGGGGTTGGGACGGAGGTGCACCAGGGGGTGCAGTGGGGGAGGGGTAGTAAGTTAGACTGCTTGGGAGGAGGTAGCGAGGGGTCTGGTGGCAGGACAGATGGAGGGGCGAGGCCGTAGCCAGAGGGGACTGTTGCGGTTGGGGGGAATGGGGGAGGGGAGTAGTTATAATGCCAATGCCTTTCAACTTTCAGAGGCCAGTTGGGTAGTGTCTGCGGGTGGTCAGGAGACATGGCAGGTGCTGTCTGTGAGGGGTGAAGGGGTTCTGGCAAGGGAGGTTGCAGGGAGGGTCGAGGGTGATGGGTGCTGAGCAGATTGTCACCTTCAGAGGTGAATACCGGTGCTGGCGGTAGAAAACCGGCCAAGTATCGATCCCACGTTTAGCACATCTAAACCACAGAAAGGGTCGACTTACCTGTAAAGGTTTTCAGGAACGTGATGACGACCACTCCCACTTATCTTCCAATCAGCACGCGAGGCTTTGGGGGAGACCACCAAGGCAACCAACGCGGTAGAGGCTTCAGACACGGCTTGGTGAGCAGGCCTGTACTGCCTCCAGCGTGGAGGCAGTGCTGCCAGTGCACAGTCCAGGGGGAGGCGAGAGATGGAGGGCAGGCGATATCGCCACTAACTCAGTGCACACCCACGTGCATTCTGCTTGCAGTGAAGAGCTCACTCTCAGAAGCACTGCAAACAGTGAATGCACTGTGTAGTCAGCTAGGACCCACTGGATGCTGCACTGCTTGGCTGCTCTCCAAGGCCAAACCACAAAGATGGAATGCATGGCTGCATTGTAAAGAGCCACTACCGGCACTGCACATCTGGATTCCTGGAAACTGTGCCCCTTGTTTGCGTGTACCTGCCCCGCGTGATTCTCTGATTGCATAACACCTACAAACCTGGGCCTGCAGTGCACACCTGGATTCTCGGCTGCACTGCTGGATCCATTGGCTAGGCTGGACTCCCAGGCGAGAGCACTGCACAGACGGATCTTTTAGTTTTTAAGGCATGGATTATATGCGATCAGCCAGTGATTGCGGAATATTAAATTAAAGTTAGATAAGTCCACATTGAAGGATGCAGACCCCGATCCAAAATTTATTTCCCATTTTCTCTTAACAGCATCACGGCGCGCTTCTCTTTGCAATGACAATGGGCCAATTCGGGCATTTTGGAAGCATTTTCCATATGCTTTAACTGGAGGCTGTTAGACAAAAAGGAAAAGGAGACGGTCTCTTATCTCCAGGGCTATCTGTTTTACTTACTTTGCATTTAGGTTTTATATCCCAGATAACAGCGTGACCCCCTCATTGCTAACCACTCTATGTTTGCGTTCGCACTGTTTATGAGGAGATACCTTATTGCTTATTGCACGATTTACCTGTGTTGCTCTTTGTAAACCTTTCCGTTATCTTGTGGGGAAGGATAGGTGAGTGACAATTGTTTTTCTGCTTTTGTCGCAATCAAATGCCAGTTTAATTGTGAAATTGTGCGCTGTGGTGGTTGTTTGAGATTTCTCTTTTGTGGTGGATTTTACTAGCACCGAGGTGTGCTGTTGTTGTTTTACTGGGAACACAGGGCACGGTATTTCCACCCTGTGTGTGGTTTACGGGGTAGTTTACACTAGTTGTGCGCTTGGCTCCTTCTTTTGTCGGGCTGCTGGGCTTTGCTGTGCGAATTTCGCAGGTTATTTACTGTTGAACCGCAGTTCGCCATCTGCTTTGGTGTTGGCAATCCGCGGTGTTGTGCTTAGTTGCTGTAACACACACAGCTATTGATTAGGTGGGGCTGGAGCTGGTATCGATTGCCTTTTGGGGTGGAAGTTGTATTGATCCGCGCGGGGTGAGGCGGCGCGGCAGTCCGTGTGGTCACTTTTCTATTGCCGATCACCGGACCTGCGGTGTGGATTTATGTGCTGGAACTTCGCGCTTGTCTGGGGTGCAAAGGGCGGCTCTTCCCGGCTCCTTGGAAGGCCCCGGACACTGGCTGTCCGGGCAGCGGGCTGGGCTTGTCTCCAGGGGCTGCGCAAAGTGATTTTTGTTGATCAACACTGGGGAGGGGAGCGAGGTCAAGAGACTGCCAGTGAGAGCAGACCTCTCCCAACGCAGAGGGCTCCCTCACTGGACCGGCTGCCTGCCTGCCCTTCACTTTCCCTGCCTCTTCCTCACAGCAACCCTTGTCTGCAGACCCAGGATCTGTTACTGCGCCTTGGACCGCTGGGGATCCGCGGACAGCTGGCAGCGATGGAGGGCACGTAGTAAACAAGCACAATGAACGTGGGGGGCAGGCAGCACAACCAAACTAGGGAGAAGGGACAGCAAGCACAACAAACGAGGGGGGGTGGGCAGCACAACCAAACGAGGGAGAAGGCACAGCAAGCACAACAAACACGGGGGGAAAGGGGGGCGGGCAGCACAACCAAACGAGGGATCGATAAGGGACAGCAAGCACTCACCTCAGGACGACTACTTCCGGCGGCGGTCGAGGGAAATGGCAAAACAGAAGCGCTGCAAAAAAAAAAGTAAACGCCCACCTCCGAATGACGAAAAAAGGGGCGGGGCTTAAAAAAAGCAAGAAACGCCCTGAGTGACACACATCTCTTCCAATGGCTAGCCTCCATTTACGAAGCTAGCCAATGGAAGAGAGAGTTGGGTTAAAGCCCCACTGTCGATGTCATAAAATCTTCGGCTCCGCCCACTGCTTCGCAGTGCGACGGTAGCCTCGACCTAAAAAGCAGAGTCATAAAGGAGACCGGAGAGGTAAGATATAGGGGCAGGGTCAACCTTGGCCATGAAAGAGTACTGGAGGCAAATACAACAACCCAACATTTGTCTGCAGTTCATGCGGGCCTCTTGCACGTATTCTTCTATGAATTGGACACTGCCATCAAGATGCTAAAATAGTGCTGCCCAAGCACTCCAACTGTTTAAGATGACAGCCCCAACCTGTGTCTTAAATTAGCACCTGCAGTGCCCATCTCATGTGGTACCACCATGGGTGTCAACTCTTAAAAAGGCTCCAACCTTTGCCGGGCCGCACACGGCCAGATGTGCAGCAGAATATGAAGTGGATGCCACATCCCAGCTGACTACCAAACACAGCTTACTGAAGACTATGAGGCCTATTAGGATGGCAGACGGAAACAGGTTCCGTCCGCCATGGTCGCGGCAAAAATACTCCCGACCGCTCCGGGGATAAACCGCCGGTGCGATTAGGATATTTTTGGCAACACTCACCGACCGCGGCAGACGGATCACACCAAAGACCACCATAAGTGGACGGAACCACTGAAACACCGTCCGCCGCGAAAGCAAAGGCCGCGGAAACAGGCTCAACCGCCGCCACACCTTCGGAGGATCCGGACGCACGATTAGGATAACCCCGCCATCCCAACGGAACTCAGGGAGTATAAAAGGAATCCCTCACATCACCACAATCCTTTGCATCACAGCACAGCTGGAACAAAGCGGCACAACATCAGAAACAACAGAGACACACAAACACACATACAACCTGCACACCGACACACCACCACACCAACCCTCACAGCACCATCCCTACATACCACACACCTGCACACCCGACACCACCAACACCTTGCACATCACACATCATGGCACCCAAGAAAAACCCCAAGTTCACAGAGAGTGAGTTGAAGGTCATGGTGGATGAAATCATCCATGTGGAACCACATTTGATTGGTACCCTAGTCCAGCAGACCACCGTGGCAACTAAAACCACCATGTGGAACAGGATAGTGACCAGAGTCAATGCCTCAGGGACCGTGCCACGCTCCAAACACGTCATCCAGAGGCGGTGGCACGACTTCAAGAAAAGGGTGAAGGGCATCCTGGCCAAGAACCACCTGCGGGCACACCACACTGGCGGCGGCACTCCCCCGGATCCCATACCATTTACCGAATGGGAGGAGAAGGTGCTTGGCATACTGCACCCTGAGAGCCTGGAAGGAATAGAAGAGGGACTTGAGGCTGGTAAGTACATACCAATTACCACTATCACACTGTCATTTTCTGCCTTGCATAATTGCTAAGACACATCTCCCACGCTCCAAACCATGCATGTGAATCATACAGTCACCCAAATGTGAATGCCAGGGCTCAAATGCACCCACCATGATCAACCACAAATGTTGCCTCCTACCTTCCCAAGCAATGAACACTACAACTCCCAACAGGCCCACATGTCTCCTGGGAGGGTTGGGGTGTGGGGGGTCCTGCACTACAACTCCCAACAGGCCCACATTTCTCCTGGGAGGGTGGGGCTGTGGGAGGGTCCTGTACTACAACTCCCAACAGGCCCACATGTCTCCTGGGAGGGTGGGGCTGTGTGGGGGGGTCCTGCACTACAACTCCCAAGAGGCCCACATGTCTACTGGGAGGGTGGGGCTGTGGGGGGGTCCTGCACTACAACTCCCAACAGGCCCACATGTCTCCTGGGAGGGTGGGGCTGTGTGGGGGGTCCTGCCCTACAACTCCCAACAGGCCCACATGTCTCCGGGGAGGGTGGGGCTGTGTGGGGAGGGTCCTGCACTACAACTCCCAACAGGCCCACATGTCTCCTGGGAGGGTGGGGCTGTGTGGGGAGGGTCCTGCACTACAACTCCCAACAGGCCCACATGTCCCATCCCAGAGCAAGAGGTGGTCCGCCCACCATTTGGTGATCAGTACATCTCCCCCTTCAAACTTACAGGTCGGTAGCCATCTGCACAGGGGCACCATCCAATAGCAGGATATGACCACACATAGCCAAGTATTGTCTCCCCACCTCCACACCACCAAAATGTCCACTCATGTGTGCAACACCAAAACGATGACACCAAAAACCATGTCCTGATTCCATAGAGATTTGAAATGTAACTACAAGAAACCTGTCATGTCCACAGCATTGATTCTTACATTCTTGTCTCTCAGGTGATCACGACTTGACACGCCAAAACACCAACCGGCAGCAGCAGTCGCCCCCTCACAGCCAGGTCTCTCCGGAGAGGATTCCCAGGACACCTCTGGTGCAGAGGACAATGCTGTGCCAAGCACACTTCCAAGGCCATCAGGCTCCCAGGATATCCCTGCCTCCACCACCTTGGCCAGTGGTACTGCACAAACAACTGCCACTGTGAGCTGTGCAGCTACCACCACCAGCACCACAACCAGCACCACCACCACCTCCCCTGCCAGTGCCACCCTGCCTGACCCATCGGACGATGATGGGCCATCAACGTCTCAGGCAAGCAGGGAGAGTGGACGTCGGAGGACACAGGTGAGGCCACAGCTCACCAACAGGGGTAGAGGTGTAAGGGGAGGTCCGGGGCAAGACCCAGACTATCATGGGAACGAGACCCTGGAAGCCATTGCCAGAGTGAATGCCTCCTACCAGCGGTCGCAGGCACAGGCTTATCGGGCCCATCAAGATTCGCAACAGACCTGCCAGCTGTTGAGGTCCATGGACACACGTATGGGCCAAATTGTGGACCTCATGGGAGGAGTGGTTATCCCACGCCACACCACCTCCCCCTCCTCCAAGTGCCCAGCGGGACAGGTCACCAACACCACCGCCACCATCACCTGAGGCCACTGACAGGGAGGTGGACCCAGAACAACCTTCCCCCATAGCTGTGTCTGCTCCGGCTCCAAGACGGAGGGGCCGTCTGAGGCTGGACCCAGCACAGAGCAGTGGCAATGTCCCATCGAAGAGGGGCCGAAAATGACTTCACCCTTCCTTGAGCCTGGCATTGACCCAGCGAACTATCTTGTCCCACATTGCCAAGCATTGTCACATGTCTGTTGGACTAGGTATACATCACACAATGAGGTGTCCCCATTGGTGTCTTCATCTGACATGACTTTCAACTCACTCTTCCCCACCACCTCCTTTTTGTAAATATGCACAAATACTTTTCCACACCCTGTAAATAAAAATCACTGTAACGCTCAATGCTGTGTGATCTCCATGTTTATATACAGGTATGTGACCGGCCAGGCCCGGCGGTGGGTGACCGGCCAGGGCAGGTGGTGGGTGACCGGCCAGGCCCAGCGGTGGGTGACCGGCCAGGCCCGGCGGTGGGTGACCGGCCAGGCCCGGCGGTCTGCGGTGGGTGCTGCAATGTGACTATAAGGGGGGGTACTAACTGCTTTTTCCAATTGCATATTCAAATGTATGTGCCCTGCCCCCGTGGAATGCGTGCTCCGCCATAGCGACGCCAGTGAGTGATTCAATCATGTGTATATCTTATTTCTGTATAATTTTAAAGTGTATAATAATTAATTTTGCATTGCTTTTATGGTTTTTAATAACCGAAATAAAGATATTTGACTGACTGACTGAGTGATTATTTTCAAATGATGCACCATCGCAGTAGCGCGCACATGCGGTTACCGGTGTGTGACCGTGACGGTCCTTGCACATGTAGCCAATGGGAACAGGTAACGCGGGCCGCGTAAGCGCATTCAAAAATAGCGGAAGCCGTGCACCGCCACACCAGGGCCGGTCATTGGTTCATTTTGAATGCGGCCTCCCGGGAAAACCAATTGCTGCAGACATGTGCCACTGATGTGAGCTCAGGGCCTTATAAATGTGTGAATTTCAGCAGCACACATTCACTGCTTCCAGCCACTGCTGCCTGCCCCATCACCTCGACCTGCTGCTGCTGAGCTATTCAACAACTGCTGCCTGCACCCATCACCTCGACCCGCTGCTGCTGAGCTATCCAACAACTGCTGCTCTAGTGGCACAGTCCAGGACCTTGCCATGTCGAGATTGTGAGAGATCCAGTCTCGTCCCATCCCCGCAGCGGAGCTGGATGTCCTTGTGGACGGTGTGCTCTGCCACTATGAACGGCTCTACGGTGCCCCCGGACAGGTGGTAAGTGCAGTGGGGGACATGTTGGTGTGCATGAGGTGGTCACTGACTCTTGGTTTCTGCAAGCTTGGTGGTGTGCTGTGGGACTTTCACATGTGTCGTACAGTGCATGGCTGCTGAAAGATACGTGTTGCTATTATGTTTGTGAATGTCCAACTGTCCACTGACGTTACCCTCTTGTCTCCCATCATGGTAGGTCAAGCTGCACCTTCGCAAGGCCGGGTGGAGGACCATAGCACGTGATGTACGGGCAGTGGGGGGGTGTAATAGACAACACACACACACTGCCACAAGCACTGGGACGACATCTCCAGGCTCAGCAAGAATGTGGCGGAGATGACACCGGGGCTGATTCCAAGATCTACCCGGCTTGCACAACGTACCATGACCGCTCTAATGCACCGTATCATAGCTGTGACGCATCCTGACCTGTCCGCACGGCTGAGAGGGGATCAACAGCAAACTAGCGTTACGCACACTGAATGGGTTTGTGACTTGTGAGTGCATGCATGTATTGCTGCTCAGACACAGTAGTGACATATGTGGTGTATATGTTGTGCTGCAAATGCAAGTTGGTGCCATTAGCGGAGTGAGCGTTAGCATCCATGTCCGCCAGGTGAACATACCAGTTGCATTGTAGTGAAGGGTCCCAGGACATGCCGTTGAGGTCTGTGGTCCCATGGCATCACATGTGTGGTGGTCTGCATGCACTTGCCCTGTTTGTTTGATGTACATGTTTCACATGTTAAGGACAACAAGGGGCCCCAAGTGAATTAGCATCGGACCTCGGGGAGCATATTTTGTGAAGTAGTGGAATCTGTTTCCTGGTTTCCAGGAAACAGATTCCACTACCGACTGAACCGGTCTTCTCCTGGCACGGCGGATTTTAATCAATGAAGCGCGGCCCACCTCAATAGCGCCCAATTCTGGGCTGCTTCCCCAGACTATCAATTTCTTAGCCATTGCCCGTGCCGTTCGGGGTAACCTTTTTCCTTCCCCCCCCGGCATTAGAGGCTTATAATGTTAAAGGCAAATATAAATGTCCTGATGATGGTCCCCATGACTAAGTAGTGGGACCGAAACGCCGTCGACTCATTGTACACCATATACAAATGCTTGATTTATATTTTATATGTAATGGTAATGGTAATGGTAATGGTAAAAGTATTATATTGCGAGACTAAGCCCAGAGGCATCAAAGCGCAAGGGTGTTTTTAACTGATATTTCTGTACACTCAATACTTTACAGAAATCGCTGCTTTTGCCTTGAAAAGCCCTGCTCTTTTCCTCTGTTTACCTTTTGTACTGATCGGACTGTGTTTGGGTACAGGCTTGTGCCCCACACTGGTGATTTGTTGAAGGTATTCCTGTGTATGAAATATTTCAATTGAGTAAAAAATTGAAGACCTCTGTCCGGCTGGACATGTCGCCCCAAATATAGAACTGATTCAGTCTATATTCATTGCTTTGCATATAATTCTTTTGCATGGACCGTTGTTGTTTCACAAAAAAAAAGTACATGTTTCACAGGCACCCACGGTTCTTTGACATGAGGATGTCTGTTATCGGTGGTTTGTGTGCAGGATGGGTGTTACATGTTAGTCGACTGTGAGGAAAGTTGTGATTTTGTAACCTTCAGTACGTGAGTGTGGCACTTAGGTAAACCTCTTTTCTCTCTCTTTCAGATTTGGCAGAGGGCACTGAACCACAGACGACTGAGATGAGTGGTGCCAATGCATCCGGATCCAAGATCACACACACGCAAACTGAGACTGAAGAGAGCAGCCCCGGAGAGGGGGACAGAACTGTCCCTGAGGAGTCACATGTGGATACACCATCGTCCTCATCTTCAGACAGTGTTGGTGAGTCAGCACTGTTGGTAGACACAGGTCATGGGCAATCAACACATTCAGTCGGTACACAGCACACAGGGCCCACACTGCCACCAACTGCAACAAGTACTGCTCGTGCTCGCCAGAGTAGGGGGAGCAGAGTTGCCTTCGGTGCAGGCACCGCTGCCCCTGTGACACAAAGTGCCCTTTGTGCTGAGACGGTTGATCTGCTGCGACAGCTGTGTGTAGGGCAGACCAACATGATCAATGCATTCCAAGACCACGATAGGAAGTTGGGGCAGGTGGTAGCATTCATGAAGGGGATGCATGGCGATGTTGCTGGTCTCCACAGAACAGCTCAGTCATTAGCAAACACATTGTCTGCAGCCATTCTACAGCCACATGGACAAGGTTCTACTTCAGTTCCTCCATCCACACCACTTGATGTCTCAGGGGAGAGTGACATTTCAGACCAGGCCTCATTTTCGGGTTATTGCACTAGAAGCAGCCACAGGGAGCAAGGCTGGGCACGGAGGGCACATACACCATCCCCTAAGACAAGGAAATCTTTAACCGAACATGACATCAGCTACCCTGGAGTTGACACACAGGATCCTCAAGGGGTGTTTGGGGACAGGGATTCACATGTAACACAAGCATCCCCCTCAAAAGGTACTCCCAAGGCCAGGAACACTCCCAAGGACAAGAACACTATAAAGGAAAGGGCACCTCCCAAGGCCAGGGACACTCCCAAGGACAAGGACACTACAAAGGAAAGGGCACCTCCCAAGGCCAGGGACACTCCCAAGGACAAGGACACTACAAAGGAAAGGGCACCTCCCAAGGCCAGGGACACTCCCAAGGACAAGGACACTACAAAGGAAAGGGCACCTCCCAAGGCCAGGGACACTCCCAAGGACAAGGACACTACAAAGGAAAGGGCCCCTCCCTAGGCCAGGGACACTCCCAAGGACAAGGACACTACAAAGGAAAGGGCACCTCCCAAGGCCAGGGACACTCCCAAGGACAAGGACGCTTCAAAGGACAGATACACTAAAATGGACAGGGACACTACAAAGAACAAGCCTACTCCTAGGGACCGGACACCGCCCAGGGATCAGGGACATTCCAGAGACAGGACACCTCCTACGGCCAAGGCACATCCCAGGGCCAAGGGTTCTCCCATGGACACGAGCTCCATCAAGGACAGGCATACATCACCCCTGGCTGCCCTGAGGCTGATGTTGGTGAAGGAACGTAAAACACATGTGTCAGCGGTGGAGTCTCCCATACCTCTACTCCCATCCACACCCCGCCGAAGCATAGGAAGGAGTACACTGTTGTTGCATCCCCCATTACACATGATGCAGAGGGCAGAAGGCAGGGACACAGCAAATGTCAAGCAGGGTCCAGCACGTCCCCAGAGAGCAGACCCCCACCAGCACATTATCCACCTTTGATGGTTGATGTTTCTGATGAGGCCAAAACACTTACCAGTCCAGTCATGTCCTGTGTGCCCCTACATATCCCAAAGAAACGAAGACACACACCAGTGACACCTGACTACCCCAATGTCGCTCCAGTACAGCTGTCACCAGCTCCCAGAGCCACCCTGCCTCCTGGCCCATACAACCCTGTGGCTCATCATGTCAGTGGTCCTAGTGAGTCAGCTGCAGTTCACTCTCATGTGTCACATGCAGGCATGGTATTTGTTGGTTAGTGTACAGGGACATGTCATGGCAGTGTGTCTGGGTCTAGGGCTCATGTGTCAGTCAGTAGATCTGTGGCTGTATCTCACACTCCTGTTTCTGGTGCTGGCAGTTTGTCTGGATCTATGGCTCATGTGTCAGTCACTAGAGCCGTGGCTGTGTCTCACACTCCTGTTTCCGGTGCTGGCTGTGTGTCTGGGTCTATGGCTCATGTGTCAGTCACTAGAGCTGTGGCTGTGGCTGTGACTCACACTCCTGTTTCTGGTGCTGGCAGTGTTTCTGGGTCTATGGCTCATGTATCAGTCACTAGAGCTGTGGCTGTGTCTCACACTCCTGTTTCTGGTGCTGTCAGTGTGTCTGGGTCTCTGGCTCATGTGTCAGTCACTAGAGCTGTGGCTGTGTCTCACACTCCTGTTTCTGGTGCTGGCAGTGTGTCTGGGTCTATGGCTCATGTGTCAGTCACTAGAGCTGTGGCTGTGTCTCACACTCCTGTTTCTGGTGCTGTCAGTGTGTCTGGGTCTCTGGCTCATGTGTCAGTCACTAGAGCTGTGGCTGTGTCTCACACTCCTGTTTCTGGTGCTGGCAGTGTGTCTGGGTCTCTGGCTCATGTGTCAGTCACTAGAGCTGTGGCTGTGTCTCACACTCCTGTTTCTGGTGCTGGCAGTGTGTCTGGGTCTGTGGCCCATGTGTCTGTCACTCGGGCTGTGGCTGTGTCTCACACTCCTGCTTCTGGTGCTGGCAGTGTGTCTGGGTCTCTGGCTCATGTGTCAGTCACTAGAGCTGTGGCTGTGTCTCACACTCCTGTTTCTGGTGCTGTCAGTGTGTCTGGGTCTCTGGCTCATGTGTCAGTCACTAGAGCTGTGGCTGTGTCTCACACTCCTGTTTCTGGTGCTGGCAGTGTGTCTGGGTCTATGGCTCATGTGTCAGTCACTAGAGCTGTGGCTGTGTCTCACACTCCTGTTTCTGGTGCTGTCAGTGTGTCTGGGTCTAGGGCTCATGTGTCAGTCACTAGAGCTGTGGCTGTGTCTCACACTCCTGTTTCTGGTGCTGGCAGTGTGTCTGGGTCTATGGCTCATGTGTCAGTCACTAGAGCTGTGGCTGTGTCTCACACTCCTGTTTCTGGTGCTGGCAGTGTGTCTGGGTCTAGGGCTCATGTGTCAGTCACTAGAGCTGTGGCTGTGTCTCACACTCCTGTTTCTGGTGCTGGCAGTGTGTCTGGGTCTAGGGCTCATGTGTCAGTCACTAGAGCTGTGGCTGTGTCTCACACTCCTGTTTCTGGTGCTGGCAGTGTGTCTGGGTCTCTGGCTCATGTGTCAGTCACTAGAGCTGTGGCTGTGTCTCACACTCCTGTTTCTGGTGCTGGCAGTGTGTCTGGGTCTAGGGCTCATGTGTCAGTCACTAGAGCTGTGGCTGTGTCTCACACTCCTGTTTCTGGTGCTGGCAGTGTGTCTGGGTCTAGGGCTCATGTGTCAGTCACTAGAGCTGTGGCTGTGTCTCACACTCCTGTTTCTGGTGCTGGCAGTGTGTCTGGGTCTCTGGCTCATGTGTCAGTCACTAGAGCTGTGGCTGTGTCTCACACTCCTGTTTCTGGTGCTGGCAGTGTGTCTGGGTCTAGGGCTCATGTGTCAGTCACTAGAGCTGTGGCTGTGTCTCACACTCCTGTTTCTGGTGCTGGCAGTGTGTCTGGGTCTAGGGCTCATGTGTCAGTCACTAGAGCTGTGGCTGTGTCTCACACTCCTGTTTCTGGTGCTGGCAGTGTGTCTGGGTCTATGGCTCATGTGTCAGTCAGTAGATCTGTGGCTGTGTCTCACACTCCTGTTTCTGGTGCTGGCAGTGTGTCTGGGTCTCTGGCTCATGTGTCAGTCACTAGAGCTGTGGCTGTGTCTCACACTCCTGTTTCTGGTGCTGGCAGTGTGTCTGGGTCTCTGGCTCATGTGTCAGTCACTAGAGCTGTGGCTGTGTCTCACACTCATGTTTCTGGTGCTGGCAGTGTGTCTGGGTCCGTGGCCCATGTGTGTGTCACTCGGGCTGTGGCTGTGTCTCACACTCCTGTTTCTGGTGCTGGCAGTGTGTCTGGGTCTAGGGCTCATGTGTCAGTCACTAGAGCTGTGGCTGTGTCTCACACTCCTGTTTCTGGTGCTGGCAGTGTGTCTGGGTCTCTGGCTCATGTGTCAGTCACTAGAGCTGTGGCTGTGTCTCACACTCATGTTTCTGGTGCTGGCAGTGTGTCTGGGTCCGTGGCCCATGTGTGTGTCACTCGGGCTGTGGCTGTGTCTCACACTCCTGTTTCTGGTGCTGGCAGTGTGTCTGGGTCTCTGGCTCATGTGTCAGTCACTAGAGCTGTGGCTGTGTCTCACACTCCTGTTTCTGGTGCTGGCAGTGTGTCCGAGGCGACTAGGTCAAGCAGTCCACCAGATTCTGTGCTGTGAGGTGTAGCTCCCATCACTCACATGTCATTTGACTTGGTGTCTAGATTGCCCATTGTAACCACCCTTGCATTATTAATGTCCTTGGGACGGGGCGCTTGACCCATGTACTTGTATTGCCTCTGATGTACCTGCTCTGTTAAGGACACTGCCTTGTTGTTGTTCTGATACTGCATTGTGCCCTCTCATGTGCTGCCTCTGATGTACCTGTGCCTTGCTATGGACTGTTGATGCACTTAGCCCCTCTCATGTGCTGCTTCTGATATACCTGTGCCTTGCCATGGACTGGGGATGCACTTAGCCCCTCTCGTGTGCTCCCTCTGATGTACCCGTGCCTTGCCATGGACTGTTGATGCACTTGGCCCCTCTCATGTGCTGCCTCAGATGTACCTGCTCTGTTATGGAAACTGCCCTGTTGCTGTTCTGATACTGCATTCTGCCCTCTCATGTGCTGCCTCAGATGTACCTGTGCCTTGCTATTGACTGTTGATACACTTAGCCCCTCTCATGTGCTGCTTCTGATATACCTGTGCCTTGCCATGGACTGGGGATGCACTTAGCCCCTCTCGTGTGCTCCCTCTGATGTACCCGTGCCTTGCCATGGACTGTTGATGCACTTAGCCCCTCTCATGTGCTGCCTCAGATGTACCTGCTCTGTTATGAACACTGCCCTGTTGTTGTTCTGATACTGCATTGTGCCCTCTCATGTGCTGCCTCAGATGTACCTGCTCTGTTATGAACACTGCCCTGTTGCTGTTCTGATACTGCATTTTGCCCTCTCATGTGCTGCCTCTGATGTACCTGCTCTGTTATGGAAACTGCCCTGTTGTTGTTCTGATACTGCATTTTGCCCTCTCATGTGCTGCCTCTGATGTACCTGCTCTGTTATGGAAACTGCCCTGTTGTTGTTCTGATACTGCATTGTGCCCTCTCATGTGCTGCTTCAGATGCACCTGCTCTGTTCTACCCAGTGCCCATACTCTTAGCTACTCTAGGATTATACCCCTATTATGTTTAATAAAGCAAGTCAATCATGTGTAGTGGTTTGTCGTTGTCATTCCTGGTTGTCTCCTTGCATTGTTGATATATTGGTGCTATTGTAAATGCTGTTTCCCCAACATGACCCTCCCCCTCCCAATGTCACGGCCCCGGAAGGTACTCCCCTTCCGACAGCAATTGGTGTGTTGGCGTACCTGCGTCGTCGTCGGTCCATGACTTGCTGGTGGTGGAGCACGAAGAGTATCGGAAATGCGTGTAGCGCTGGGTCCATACCGGCGATCTGCTTGTGGTGGGTATCTCTGCAATGTGCTGTATCTCCGCTGCGGTGAATCCGCCGTGTTCAGGCAGGTTGTTTTTGCGCAGCGATTTGATGTGTGTTTTCCGCCATCGTGATTTAGAGGACGGTCGGAGACGTCATTCCATACGGCGGTGTCTCTGAATTGGTTACGTCCGCCGCGGGGTCGGGTGTAGTTCCGTGGCGGTGCGTGCTCTTCCGCGGCGTACGGACATTTGACAGTGTTTCTCATCCTAATATGGCGGACGGACTGACCGCGGCTGGCGGACTGTAAAAACGGATTTTCCGCCTACTCCAGGCCGGCGGTCGTCCTTCCGTCCGCCATCGTAATCGACCCCTAAATGTGGATGCTGGTGGATGCAGAAGGTGATATTAAATTCATGGCAATAATCAAATAAGCAATAGCACTATTTCACCGATATGCAAGGACCCTGAAAGGTAAGGATAAGTTTATTACTACATTCAGCAAAGCCGGCACAGCAACTATCCCCATGCCTCCTCCGAGAATAAAATAATAGCCCCAGTTGAGAGACACTCCTTGTGGAAAATAGAATAGAATGTTTCCTCTCAGTGAGGAGTTTTGGCAACACCTCTCTAATAACAGTGCTAGCTGTTTATGGAAACAGGGGGATCAGCTGGCTGTGTACTTCATTGCAATTAAGTGCCCTTAAACTTGTCATTATTTTGCCTTTATAAGATGCTGCATTTCTACCTGGGAGTTGTGTTGGAGGCTAACTCTGGGGCTTATGTGCACCTGTACAGCCTGAGGTGACAGTGGACATATCTTGGAAGTTAGGCTGAAAGTCAGAGACAGGACTGAGTAGAGGTGCAGGCTCCTTGACTCTCTCAGACACTGCTGCCTAACTCACCTCCTACATCCTCCTGAGAGAGGCTTCTGATGGACTTTCAGTTCTGAGGCATCCCAGCAGATGGATCTCTACAAGTACTTGTTCATCACATGCACTCTTTGCACTTTAAATTCACTGGTGAGATCTGCCTGCACTCTGCAGTCCTCGGAGCTGGAAACGCTCTCCACACCTGGTCAGCTTCTTCTCGGAGGCATCATCGACCTTTACTCTGGAGTGACACAGAGTGAGATCAGCTACAGAGAGAGACCAGAGCAAGACACCTGCCATAGGTAAGGAGAGAATAGTGATGTGTCTGTCTTCTAAGGCCGCACATTCTACATATGCTGGTCCTCTTAGGCAGGTGTCCTGTCATAAATAAGAACAGGGTCTACATTAGTGAGGGGTGATGTATGTCTGTCCAATCAAGCTGGTCCCCTGTCAGGGTTAAGACCAGGATCTACATATGTGAGTGATAGAAGATGTGTGTCCTCTCAGGCCAGTTCATTGTCAGGGGTAAGAAGAGGATCTACATCTGTAAATGGCTGTTGGCTAATAATCTATCTGGGAGGACTTCTCATTCTTGGCGTGCTCCTAAGGAAACAGATGTCCCAAGCTACCTCTTGAGTCATGTCTTCTGGTCTTTATATATTGGGGCTCCGTACTACCCGAAAAAGTGTTGCAACTATCTAATTTTTCAAAAACATTGCTCTTTTTTAACATTTTCAGGATATGGGAGAAATGATGGTGTGATTTTCCTATAGAGCTTTATACGGAATTCATCTGTCTCCCTACTGTACTGATTTTCATTCCCCCCTCTCAACAGGTCAAATAGCAGCTGCACCAGTTAATTTGATAACTTGTCCATGTCCTGTTTAAACGGCCAATCATCATTCAGTTCAGTAAAGCAGTCAAATATTCTTCATTTTGTGATAAATGTTTTGACTGTATTATTGCTGTGTATAAGACATCTACTTGTTCAGGGTAGTCAACTAAGGGCCAGGTGTAGGTAGCCAAATACCGGTCAGCTAAAAATACAGAGTTTCGGCCCTTACCGACCGGTATTTGGCTTTTGGGATGTAGGAGGCTATACCAAATAAGAGTCGGTAATGTACCGAATCAGAATTTACTGAATTCTTATTTACCAAATAGGTAATTAAGAAATGGTAAAATATGAGTTTTTAGATGTAGGAAACCTCAAAAATACTGAATTTCATGAAATTCAGTATTTAAGAGTCGTATTTACCATGGAGTGAAAGCAGCTGGTAACCAGGTGCAGGCCTATAAAAAAAGGCCCCAAAATGCAACAGTCATTGCAAGGCGGCTACGGCTTCAGGCAGCAGGAGAGAGGGTCTGGAGAAGGAAGGAGCAAGTCTACAGGCAGAGGATTACGCTCTTCCAACTCATTGACCCAGAGATATTGCAAAGGTAGAGGCTACACCCACAAACTATCCTGGATTTCATCAGGGACCTGAACCCACTTCTGGAGCACCCAACACCAAGGGCGCACGCCATCCCACCCCATGTGCAGGTGCTGTGTAGCCTACTCCTGCTTGCATCTGGGAGTTACCAGAGTGTGATTGCTGCAGTAGGTGGTGTGTCCCAGAGCTGCCTGTCCCGTTTCTTCAGGAAGTTCCTGGAGGCCATGATGCAGAGAATGCATCATTACATTAGCTTCCCTGACAGACATACAGAACTGCTGAAGACCAAAACTCAGTTTTATCAACTGGTACACTTCCCTCACGTCATAGACTGTATAGATGGCACCCACATCCCAATCTGCCCACCTGCAGCCACAGAACACATATACAAGAACCAAAAGTCAACCTACTCTATCAATGTGCAGGTGATATGCAACGCAGGCAACATTATAACAGACATTGTGGCCCAATTTCCTGGGAGCACCCATGACTCCCACATATTCCAGAACAGTGGGATCTACACACACCTTGCTGCTGGAGATTTTGGGGAAGGATACCTGCTAGGTAAATAACTGTGACACACCCTGATAGTTACTGCAGATGCATATATTTTGAGTATGTAACTAATGGCACTCTCATTCGCAAGTAGGCGATAGTGCTTATGCTCTGTGGTCCTCTGTTCTCACCCCCTACCTGAATCCATCTACCAGGAGTGAGAGGCGTTACAATGTGGCACACAGAGCAACACGCAACGTTGTTGATTGCACATTTGGACTTCTAAAAAGCAGGTTCTGCTGCCTCCACAAGAGCGGAGGTGCACGGCAGTACACTCCTATCATCTGCTGTAAAATCATTGCGACCTGTGCCATGCTGCACAACCTTGCCACCATGAAAGGCAGAGAAGTGGAAATAACACATCATGAGGTCATTGATGATGGTAAATAGGTAGGTACAGATGCACAGCACTGACTGTTCACCATAGGTTAATTAAATATTTTTTTGTTTTTTGTTTTTTGGGTGCTGCCCCAGTTCAGTCGCGTGTCCCGTGACTTGGATAAACAATCAGAAAGGTAGTGGGGTCAGTGGGTCACTGATCCCATCCTGTGGCGCACACACTCTTCCTCTTATATAATAGAGGTTCCAAAAACAGTTTTTTCGTTGTTTGTAAAAGTGGCTTTTATTCAGCAACTTTCTTATTTTGTCAACTTTTCATATTTCCTCATGATTTTCATGATTTATGTAAAATTTCACATTAACAACACTTCTCCTTTGTGTAAATCCAATGCATTTCGGGGCATCATTGCCCCTTCATCAGGGAAAGGATACTGAAAAGATAAGGTCGAAAGTGTAATGAGAATGAAGGATTTAAGTCAAGGTAGCGTGCTGGGAAAGCTACGAGTGCATGGGGGAGGGGAGTGTCGACAAAATTAATGGGTCACCCTAGACTCTCTTAAACCCGTGGGGATGGTGAGAACAGTAGAGGAATGGCGCTTACGTGTGTGTAGTATCCGGTATGCCGGAAATCTGTAAATAAGAAATGGTGTGAGTCACAGATATGATCTAATGTGCGAGCGGGTTCAGGAGGCAGCGTGACTGCCGCGCGGTAAAGAACTAACCTGATATAAGGGTGTGTGATGGGTCAAAAGACTTCCAAAGTTCGACGGCGGTCATGACAGGAGCGTCTACTGCCGCGTAGGGTCGGCGGAGGTTATGGCGGTCACGTGATACGGAAAGTGAAAAAAGATTGCGCCGGGGAGGCGTTCTGAAGTCTGTTTTCCTGGGTAGTGTAGGTCATGCAATGGGATAGCGGGGAGAGTTATAAGAGCGGATTGAGAAGAAGAGGAAAAAGGTGTCTGAGACTTAAGAGAGAAATTAAATAAACAATAATAATAATAATGAGGAATACTAATAGTGAAAAAATAAAAACGATAAGCTATTTACAAGGTGCAAAGTAGAAAATTACAGTATACATCTGTGAGGAATCCCACATCTCATTATAAATTATGCACACACAGGTAACGCTTGTGTCGCCCCAATGATGATATTTACAGGTAGCACGAAAGTTCCGTTCTATCATTCAGCCCGAATGGCTTGTGTGAAGACAGTCTGTGAATCCAGGTATTTTCACGTTGAAGGAGATATTTGGTATTGTCTCTGCCTTCAATTCTCTCAATCATTTCTAGTATGATGAATTTCAGTTGGGAAATATTGTGTTTTTGTTCAAGAAAATGAGTGGCGATGGACGACTTGGTGTTTTTCAATCGGATGTTAGATTTATGTTCTATGTTCTATAAATCTTGTTTTGATTTTCCGTTCTGTTTTGCCAACGTAGATTTTCCCACATGGACACTTCAAAGCATAGATGAGGTTACTTGAGTCGCATGTAGCATTAACTTGTAGCTTTATTGTGTTTCCTTTCATGGGGTGACTGATTACGTTTCCTCTTATGATGCTATTGCAGTTACCGCAATTTAGGCATGGTTTAGTTCCTTGTCATTGATGATGGAACAGAACAGCCAGAGCCCTATGCAGCAGGAGCAGCGCCAGCAACAGACTGAGACGGGCAGAGATCACACGCAGATATTTCTAAGTAAGTAAGGAGACACAGCCAGGCATTGGATATGAATGACATAGTCTAATGGGCACTACGGCAAATTAGTAAAGGCACACTATGGTACTCCGCTGTCTTACTACCTCACTGGGCAGTCACAGGTTACTTCACCATGACATGTCCTGTGGAGTGTGGGTAGCATTATTATTTTCACTCACGCACAACAGTGCGGGATGCCCGAGGCTGGGTTACAACAGTGGATGTTGATCCAGGGCTGACTGGTTTGTCAGTAGCAGCTCCATGGCAGATGCCACTCCACCCAGTCCCCTAGACACATCTGTGCAGCAGTGCACAAGGCCCTCTTGCATGGCCACAGAGCGCCGACATAGTAGGGAGGTGGCTGTTGCAAGACAGTTTATTGCCTTTGTATTTTGCTGCTTCTCACAGCGCCTCTGTGTGCGGTCAGACTTTAGATTTTCACAGAGAGCCACTATGGCCTGCGACATGTCCCTTATTCCCTCTGCCATGTCTTTCATACTCTCTGCCACGGAGCTAATGCCCCGGTCTATGTTGCCCATCTTGGTGTTTAAGTTGCGCACCTGTCTCTGAACTGCTGATATTCCTTTTGCCTGCAGGCGCTGCACCTTGACCATTGTGGCTTCCAGCCCACAGAAGACCCCCTCTGCGCTTCCCTCCCTTCATCGGACAACTCAAAGATTCTGAGAGGGGGCACATCATGCCTCATTGGCCTTACCAGTTCAGAGCAATCTGTAGCTGGTGTGGGAGAGAGTTCTGCTGGGTCCTGCTGTGGTGAGTCGTACAGCAGAGGAGAACAAGGCTGTGCTGTGGTGGGTCGCTCTGGTGTTGATCCTGCCTTTGCTGTGGGTGCGGGTGGCGACTCAGTGCTTTGCCCTGCACTTGTGCCTGCGTCCTCACTCCTTTCAGTTTGGGGTCTCCTCTACTCCCTTTCCAGCACTGTCCTGTGCGATGGCTCTCCTGTGGACACATATGGACTTTGGCTCAGTGGTGCTGTACACCTGTGTGTCATTATTAAATCACATTCCTGTCACACACTTCCAAAGTTCTCAACTGCTTATGGATGTAGTGTGTGGCATGCCTTGCTGTTTTCCGTGATGAATGTAGTGATGTATGTTATGATGACTACGTCTCCCATGATGCATTGCAGGTAAATCCTAAAACCTGTACTGGAGTGTGAAACACACAACCACATTGGGGAAGGGGGACAGGGAAGGGGGAGGGTTGAAGTCCATGCAGCTTACCTTGTTTTGATGCAGCTCTGGCTGAGCTGTCGGCATCTCCTATCCCATGGGCACTCTCTAGCTCCAGGGTGGACTCCACCATCTGCTCCAGGTCTGTTAGTACAGGTGCCCTGCTCCTTCCTCCCCCGGTGGCACTGGCTTCTTTTTTCTGAGCTGCAAGTTTTTTTTTGGTTATGATTCTAAGTTCATACCACCATTTTTTACGGTCATCAATTTCCCGTGATGTGACCCCGATGGCATTCACCTTGGACTGGATCCCCAGCCAGGTGTTTCTTTTCACAGACTCTGCAACCTGCAGAGACTGCTTACCAAATAACTGGGTGTGGTGTCTCACAACCTCCTCCACCAGCACCTGCAGTTCAGCTGTGCTGAATTTCAGTTTTCTTTTGCGCTCTTTTCCTTCCCTCTGTGACTCCTGGGAATCCATTGTGCACTTCAGGTAAGCTCATGGCAGCCCGTTGCTCAGTGTCTCACAGCTCTCCAAAATGATCAGTTACTCAGCACCTGCATGGGTGTGGCCACTTCCTGGTTGTGGGGTGGGGTAGATGCATTTGATTGGTTGAATCCTCTGTTGTTTTGTTGTGGGGTGTGGTGGATGAACCTGTTTGGTTGAGAAGCTCAATTGGTTGTATTTTGTATTTCCGACTCGGTATTTACCGATTCAGTATTTACCGAATCGGTAAATACTGAATCGGTAAATCCCATTCATTCCTTTGGGCCTGGAGGCCCATAGGGATGAATGGGTATTACCAATTCGGTATTTACCATAAAATACCGATTCGGAAATTCAAATTTTTACCGATTCTGTAAATTTTACCGATTTCTTACCTACTTCCCATTTTCCGAATCTAAAATACCGAATCGGTAAAATTCGGCATTTTAGAATCGGTAAAATGGGATTATCTACATCTGGCCCGAAGACACTTATTTATTTTTTTCAAATTGTAACTTGCTATCATTCATTCAGTTTCATGCTAAGGATTTTTTGTGTATATTAAGACAAATTCCTAGTGAAAAGTAAAAAAAAAGATCCTTGATTTTGTATGTTTTAGGGGTGGGTGGAATTTGTGCCCACCTTTTCCCCTATAATTAACTAAGCATGTCTTTTACTTTAGTAGGTGCCTCCAATAGGGGTGACCGGAGCTTTATTTACAAGCATCTGCCACAGAAGAAAACCCTGTTAAAATTATAAGCAGTTTAGGGACAAAGCGCTTGCAAGTTGTAAAATCCAAATGGAGTGCAATGTATTAAATGCTGCTAAGAATTCAAAGAGCATCAGAGCAGCAGAGTTACTTTGATGAAATAGGAACCTAAGAAATGCTTTAACTTTGAGTAGTGTTGATTCTCTACTGAGATCTGGATAAAAACTAAACTAATTGAACTGCAGAAGCCTATGTTGTTCTACATAGTTAATAACAAATTACAATTCTAAAGAAATCAATTCAGCAGCAAAAAAGATTTTCCAACGGAGAAAGGAAAAAGGGGGGAAGGGGAAAGCAGAAAAACCAAGAATCAAGAGAGAAAAAATGTGTAAATCAAGACTGTCAACAATTAAATTGGAAAAATATCACAAATGTATTAGAAATGATGCGCTCAATAAATAATTGCTGGTTTTTAAAATACAAAACATATACAAAAACCAAACAAGTGGCAAACAATAATTATGCTATATAAGAAGGGGTGCAACATATACAGAAATTCATATGCCACATATGCGTCGACGGCGTTTCTACCGCAGTCAGAAGTTGTGATCATCATCAGGACAAAACAGTTGGAAGAGCATCAAAAATCTGAAAACATAAATACAATCACTTTTATTTTGGACTCCCTTGAAAGAAAAAGGAAAAAGGAAAGAAAGGGGGGGGCAGAGGGGGGGGAAGGGGGTGTTAAAGAAGGAAAAAAGAAAAATTACTTCAGTCGTGAGTTTACCAGAGAAATCATAGGAGATAGAGTTACCATATCCCTTTTAGTGAAGATAGCCACCACCACCAATTGTGCAAAAAAATTCTTAAAACATTCACCTGTATTTAAAACCAGAACAGAGCAACCACAGTAGTTCTTTGCGTGCTAACAATAGATTCCAATTTTGAATGGCTGTTAAAAGAGAAACTCAATAAGATTGTAAGCCCTACTCAAGGGAGATGACTATTGATGTGCTAATCAAGGGCCACTTACTTACAAAGCGTTTCGAATTCACAACTCATAGGAATACACCATTAGTACTCCATGTTCGTTTATACATATGTGTGCTAGTGGAGTGGAATCTTAATCCTCCATCCTAGCGCATCAATCAATTTCGCACCCAGCAATAGGTCTGCGAGATGAAAAGGGGGGGGGGTTATTACTTTTAACAATTTCTGTTACAATTAGATTGTTCCCTGGGTAATCTGAGTGAATTGGGATTTTTTTGCTGGGACAGGCAGTCTGGTGTAAGCTACTTGATCCTTGTTCTATGAACTTATGATAACTTATGATTTATCTGCATATAAATTATTATAAGTAACCTTAGGTTTTCCTACATTTTCCTACAATAGGTTTTCCTACATCAGGAATTGCAATTACACTTTTGTGATCAGGAATTCACAAATATACATTTATATACATCTGCCCTTAGAAACTTTCCTGGAAGTCACATCCCCTTCAGCAGGGCAAACCGATAAATTGAGGCTGAGGGGTGCTCCAATGTCGAAGGTTGTAGCTTTGATGGCAAATCCAGTCTCTGTCACTTCTCCTTGCCAAACATTTCTAAATCCCTCTTCTTGCAGTTTGAGGATTGGAGAAGTGCATTCTAACATAAGATGGGGTCCAGGAGCTAGGGAGCACCACATGGGATTAGGGCTCACTAAAAGAGAGGCCTTCAGCAGAGTCTAGGCGGTTGCAGGAAGAGAGCCCTTTGGAAGAGTGTTATGTCCCTGTAGCTCAAACAGGAGGCCAGCCAACCAACCCTTGGAGTCATTGCTGGGGTCCTGGGTTCAAGAAGCAGGTCCAGTCTTACTTCATGCACTTCAAATAGCAGGGCAGTACTTCTTCTCATTCTTCACAGGTCCAGATTGTTCCAAGGATGGTAATGAGAATGTCCCACTGCTAGTCTGTGGGTGGGGGAAATTCCTGGCCACTTCCTAATCAACAGGGTAAACTTAGAAGCTCAATAGGCACTGGGACATCCCCCATCCATCCTGTTGAAGAGGATAATTTCTGCCCACACCCAAAGTCCTTTTTCCTTGCCTGCCAGCTATTCACCTCTCACTATAGGGGAGCCATCAGTTGCCAGGCGAGATATGGACGTTGTCAGAAATCCTTTTGGTTTTAAATTACTATGGAATAGTGTAATCAGTGTTTACTGAGTGGTATCTGACCCATCCTTGCCACACTGAAAATATGACTATGGCGGATTTTCTCTTTCAAAACATGTGAAACCTTAAATAATGAATGCCCTACCTTCTAAATGCCATGCACACTGCCATATGGGCATTTAGGACTACACTTAGGGATCACCTACAAGTATTGAAAAGGTCTGATCAGAGGCCTATTTTGCCAGGAGAAAACAACAGTTCAAGCCTAGAGACATGCTTTACTGCACAACTTCAGTAAGTGTCACGATAAGTGGTCCTAGCCCGCTAGGGATTCAGGCTAAATTAAATGTTCCAATGAGACTAATGAGTGTGCTAATTTTACAATGTTTGACAGGGTGAGCACCAGCCCTCTGCCCCTGGTTACTAGGGGTAAAGTGCACAGACTCCTATTGGCCGACAAAAGCAGGTTCTATAGGAAAGGAAAAATTGGTTGAATACCAGGCGAAAGATGGTAATTTCCAACACTTTTTTTGGGACCTTGGTACATAGTCCCACATTGCACACTGCCGGTCACATTTGACTCATAATCAAACTTCTTGAAAAACATGACTTCCACTTGTAAAGAAGCACAAGCACTGTGCTTTAAAAAAAAGTACCATTCAAAAACTTGTCTTGTTCAAAATTATTGAATAATATCTCATCTACAGTCTTGGTATTTTAAAACATGCCCAATGTGTGTGCTTAGTGTGCTTAAATGTACGTACCTTTGGTGATTTAACAGAATGTAACCTTATAGTAAATATTTATTTGGTGCATGTGGTATTTAATGTAAAACATTTAACATCCTGAACAAATAAAAAAGCTTTCTGTCTCTCTGTACATGGTTAAGTGTTCTTGCTTTCTTTCACCATGGTCACATCACCTATCTGTTAACTTTAATCCTTTGCTAGCTTTCAGACCCGGTACTACAGAGACCTGCTGGGGTTACTCTTTGCTGTCACTGAGATAAATGTGAACCCCTATCTGCTGCCAAACATCACCCTGGCTTTGAAGGTCTATGATTCCTGTCTGTCTAAGAAGAGAGCTGTGGAAGGGGTTCTTTCCATCCTCACTGGAAGGGAGAAGCCGGTCCCAAACTTCCTATGCCAGGCTCTGTCCACTATAGTTGGCTTCGTTGGTGGTGGCACATCTCCAAATTCCATTGCAATGGCTTCAATCTTAGACCGCTACAGCATTCCTCAGGTACGAAGTTTAGAGATATTGGTGTACAATTTTCTGGTTTTATATTAATTGATTTAGTGATATTTTGCTGCATTCATATGTTGTAAGTGTAGCATGATCATGATAAGACATATTGGAAGAAGAAACAATACAGAATTCACAGTGGTATACATCTCTGCTTACTAGGAAGTGGATTAATGGAACACTTTAAGGCCAAAGGAATGTTTTTCAGTGGTTACTAAGCTTGTGCTTAATATTCTTTGTATCTTTGCTTATTTTTCTGCAGCCCGGGGGTCAGTCACACAAATGAAGCTAGGCTTTCTTCAGTTCTTCCTCTGGACCCCAATGGTGAGGTGCAGCAACATCCGACAATGTCAGATGACTGGTGGGTGACCTCATATCCTGGTGCAGCATAACCCAATGATAACTACTGAAGGTCCTCACAATCAGTGGCATCCTGGAAGTGGTTGACAGGGTCACTTTGCTCCTGAAATATACAAGTACAGTCATTGCCTTACTTAGGCAAGCTCTCTATGTGCACGTTGGTTACAGCAGAACCTTTGTCTGGATTTTGACTCAGTCTTATTCTTAGTCTGCAACAGAGATAGCAGTCGACAAGATTCTATCCTTGTAACACATTTCTGCCACCACTGCTCCATGAAAATTTGGACCCAGCTTCTGTGGTAAAACCAGACCAATAAAAATATGTGAACATTTTAAACTTGGGGATGCCCTCCAATCCTACAGGGGCCTGGGAACCTTGTGAACATTTTATTATGTAATTAGGGCATGGAATCTTCCCTGCTGGGCTGGTTTGAGCTGGTCAAAGAGGAATGTTTAATAGCCCCAGATTTGGTCCCTAATCCTGATCCTGAAGAATATAAAGAAGTAACTGAACAAAATATAAGATTCGGACAAGGAACTAACGGAGGCACAATGACTATCTCAAAGACTATAGGGGATACCTCACATGCACACTGGAATCACTATCTTTGCTTAGGAGGGAAAAATGCAGACTTCCAGGTCCCACAGGAAGTCATTAAACAAAGCCAGGAAAGAACCCAATTATTACACACAGGTGGTGTTTAATATACTGTGGCATGCACTCATTCAAGCAAGTGTTCACATGCAATTACCAATATACACTTTGCAAACACATTTAAGGTACACAGCCTGATGCCCACTACCTAAACAGTTGCACCTCCTTCCATCATCCTCCCAGACTCGTCTGCAGGACTCATACTTCCATATATCCCAGGCATTTACAGAACCAGATTAGGAGGTTGGGCGTTCTCTGGTGCTGCTCCCAAAGAATGCACGACGGCTGCATCAGGCTCATTTGCTCTATTTTCAGAACGCCGGAATGCCGCCGAAGGTACAAACTAAAAATCAAGTGCGTGTCATGCCAAAACCATCGGCATCCCAGTCCTCTGCTCCACAGCCGGTGCCTAAAGCGGACAGCGCAAAGAAGGCTCAGGCAGGCAGCTCAACCGGCAAGATCTCTAAAAATGTCAAAACTGGACCCTTATCGATTATCTTTCAGACCCGCACGGCCAGCTCCATCAAAGCACTTCAGACTTCACAAAGTCCAGCGTCTGGAAAACTTCAACAGCCTTTAGACATGACATCTATTTAAGTACTCCCAGCCGTAGTGGGTAAGTCGGATGCTGTCTGTCAGCTTTTACCTGCTATTGCTTTGCCTGTTTTGCAAGGTTGGCTTGATGATGTAAACGGGGGCACCGTAGATGCTGTGCAGTCAATGATGGGGACAGTGGATCTTAATAAACATGGAACTTTGATTAGCACTGAGGCTGCAGTGGTTCTGCCTGCACCGCCCCGGGGTACTATGGGAGATGTAATTCCTTCTATATAGACTTCCCAGCAGTACCTGTTTACTGCTCCGGCTGTAGCACTCTCTCCGCTGCCACCTAGTGTCCACACTCAGTTACAGTCTCCACAAGTACTACCACCAGCCTCAATCATTACTGATGCGGATACAGATGCTGATTTTTTTTCTCTATCGGAGCGCACTGTCTCCTCAGTGGATGAAAATGCTGTGGATAGGAACTGGACGGATGACGAAGATAGTGAAACCAGCGACTGGCGTACAAATGAGGTACTGAACTCTGCTGCCATCTCCAATATATTATCCACAGTCCGTAAAATACCTCAAGATTCAGGGAATTGGCTCTTTAGCTTGGGACTATTCGTATACGACCCAGTTGGGTGCGCAACTCAACCCCTTGGACGCAGCTTCTAATATCCCCAATCTTAGCATGGCCCCACCCCCGGGGGAAATGACGTTAGCGATTATCTACCAAACAATAATCGCCCACCGGGAAGAGACCCACCAGGAAAGTGCCCGTGCCCAAGCAACCGAAAGCAGGGTCCAGAACTCCCTCCGCAGGGTTATCAAAACCTGTGCAGAGCTTCATCCAAGGTAGCTGAAGCGGAAACTCGCATCTCGACATTGGAGGACGACCTGACTACACAAAGGAATGCTATTGAGGCAATCCAAGCCCACAGATATGATGTGCAATGGAAGATCATTGATATGGAAAACAGGGCCCGCAGAAATAATTTAAGGATTTTGGGGGTTCCGGAAGGCATACAGGCATCAGATGTTCGACAATTCGTTGTGGAGTTTTTCAAGGAAGCATTCCATTAAGTGAAAGACTGAGACTGGCAAATGCAAATCCTGCATGCCCATAGGTTTCCGTTCAAACCAAAACAACATTCTGGCCAAACTTCCAACAGCCCCCGGGCTATTTCAATATCCCCGCTGAACTTTCTGGCCAGAGAGAAGCTGTATGACCTAGCCAGACCTGACAGACAGAGGTCAGGAAAGGAGGGCCAATTTTTCGTCAGGCCAGACTTTTGTCCAGCCATAGTGGAACGGAGGTGGCAGCTCCGGCAGGTAATCGCTCCATTCCAATCTAAAGGGGCTCAAGTGTTTCTGCTTTATCCTTCTAAGCTCAAAGTCATTTACCATTCTCAAACAAAATTCTGTGATTCAGAGATACAGGCTAAGGCTTTTCTGGACACAATGTAGAATGTTTAGGAACCGTATTCTTATCCTCTTCTTTCTCCTTATTGCTTTTTTTTAAACTTTAGCGGGGATTGGTCCTCATGGGGGGGTGATACATTTCAAAATGTCTTTCTCTCTATTTTGTATTCTTTCCAAAAACCTCTCTGGCTATACCCCCTGCACGTGTAGGTCGGCAGGGACTCTACGAGAGAGGCTTAGTGCTCACCAGCTTCTCCATCATCGGGACTTCGGTCCGTATGCCTTGTGGGGGGGAGGTGTGAGGGGCAGGCTCAATGCAGGTTGGGTTCGCAGAGGGTGTGGGGGGGTGGGAGGGCTTGTGGGAGGGGTCTGGGGGGTGAGCACATTAAAAAAAATCAGATTATAAAATGCTGTGTGTATCATGATATCATATCCATTGCAGTAGTCATTCTGTTGTTTTCACTGAAAAGATTGAATGGCGTCGGCTAAAGTACGTATTGCCTCACTAAACGTTTGTGGGTTGATCAATGGTAAAAAGATTGCCTTATTTTCAAGAGTTGTCCAGTCTTTAAATGTACAGGTACTATGCCTTCAGGAGACTCATGTGTCATGGCAAAATAGAGAATATTTAAAAATCCCTGGTTTTGATTTGGTAGGATGTTCCTGACAGACATCAATGATTAGAGGGGTGGCTATCCTGGTTAGGCGTGGGGCGGGATCCTGTATAAAAACTACCCAAGATAATTGTGTTTGATGGGTCATCGCTGAGCTTTTGATCAAGGGTGCATCCCTGATCATTTGCACTGTTTATAGTTCTAACATGGACAACCCTGCCGTGCTACATCATTTAAATGTGGGATTGTCTCAATGGTCTCATCCCGTCACGTCTGAGCATACCCTGCCACACTTATGGAGGCCAAAGCGGTACAAAAGGGGGTGGTGATGGACGAGGCATCTGAACCAATCAAACACTCACACCCAGTCAAAAGATCTGGGTTTAATCCATCACAGATATGGGCTGGAGTGTTCCCACGAGGCACAGGGTCAGACTGATTTGCATATGGCCATTTCTGAACTGGGGTGGCAGACTGGGCTAAAGAACAGTGATGGATTAAACCCAGATCTGTTGACTGGGTGTGAGTGTTTGATTGGTTCAGATGCCCCGTCCATCACCACCCCCTTTTGTACCACTTTGTTCGCCATAAGTTGGCAGGGTATGCTCAGATGTGAGTCCCTTGCTCACTTTGCCACTGGATTGAAGCAAGCCGGGCAGAAGATGGCTAAAATGCCAGAAACCGGTCCTCGCAAGCTTGTTTCCGGTCCAGGGAAGGCATGGCTTGGCAGTTCGGGCTGGACTGTTCCCATGAGGCACAGGGTTAGACTGATTTGCATATGGCCATGTCTGATATGGGGTGGCAGAGTGGGCTAAAGAACGGTGATGGATTAAACCCAAATCTGTTTACTGAGTGTGAGTGTTTGATTGGTTCAGATGCTCCGTCCATCACCACCCCCTTTTGTACCGCTATACTTATTACTCAGCTCCTCATAACAAGATGGTATGTCTTGACTACTTTTTTCTGTCTGACCAACTTGCCGGTATAACATCAATTACCATTTCATCTCGTATAATATCTGATCTTAATCCGCTGATTATTAACTGTACCTTACCCTCTATCCCAAAGGTTCCTAGACCCTGGACCTTCGAGAGGAAGTTAGTATTAGAGGAATCCTATTTAAATCATATTCGACCTTGGGTCCTTGAATTTTTTTATTTTAATAGAGGGTCAGCTTCTAACACCACAGTATGGGACATGCTGAAAGCTGCGATCCAAGGTGAAACTAAGAGCTTTTCACTGACACCGCAGAAGCGAGAGGAAATCAATCTTAGGATCAATGCGCTTCGTAGCGCAGAGATTTTACTTACCAATAACATTAGGGATGGTCAGGATACTGCCCACTATCGAATGCAGATGGCATGTATTTAATCCTCACTTTTGGAATATTTTGGGATGGATCTAGCAGTCAAATATTTACAGTATCGTACAAATATGTTTGAGTTTGGGGAAAAATCCGGAAGGGTTCTCGCTAAGCGCCTTCAACAACGAGCTGTGGCCAACCGCATTGATTCGATTTAGGACGAGCAAGGTCGAATTAACGATACTCCGGATGGAGTTTTAACAATTTTTTCCAACTTTTATTCTACACTATACACGGAGTCATCTAGTGATGTAAACATTGATGAAGAATTTGCAACATTTATCTATGGTCTTAACACCATTAAATTATCAGATAATCAAAACTCAGTCTTAGCAGCACCCATAGAGTGGAATGAGGTGAATCTGGCCCTCAATTCTTTGGCTACAGGTAAGGCGGCAGGCCCGGATTTTATCACCTTGGAGTTTTATAGCGTATTATGCTTGGAGCTCCGGGAGGATCTTTTAATATTCCTTAGGGAAGCCCAGCTCGGCCACATCCCTGACTCTTGGCGATATACCAATATTATTTTATTCCCCCCCCAAAAATAAGCCTGTCCTTGATCCCACCTCATTTTGCCTGATCTCACTTATTAATACTGACAATAAGATCTTTGCAAAATATTTTGATTACCAGATTAGCTTTAGTCATTTCACCATTAGTCTCTGTTCGCCAGCACGGCTTCATCCCGAGTAGAGACACGGCAGACCATGTCCGTCGTGTCATCGCACTCTTAGACTGGGCCCAAGCTACGTGTTCCCCGGTTGGCGCAATCCTGTTAGACACCGAAAAGACGTTTGACAGGGTTGCGTGGGGGTTCCTGTGGAAAGTTTTGGAGTGGAAGGGGTTCTGCCAGGTTTTATTCGGGCTGTATAATCACTCTATATTAGCCCGATGGCAACTGTATCATTTCTGGTATATCCTCGCGTTCCTTTTCCATTAGCAGGGGTACTAGGCAGGGGTGCCCCTGCTCACCCCTGCTATTCGCTTTATATATCGACCCTTTTTTAAGTAGAATCGAGAACACCAGGTCTATACCACCAGTAAGGGTCAACAATTTCGAGTTCAAAACGCTAGCGTACGCTGACGATATTGTAATACTAACTAGTAATGTGGCAACCTCATTTCCAGCGATAAAGATTCTGGCAGCTCAATTTGGTTTATGTTCCGGATATAAACTTAACACCCAAAAGACTCAGGTAGTCAATCCTCAGCTATGGGGTTATCTGATGCACCAGTTGTTCCCAGTGCAGTGTACCTAGGAATTACTAATACAGCAGTCGTGGAAAAATTGCCAGAGATGAACATTTTGTCAATTATAGGCACTGTCAGTACCACCCTGCGCAGATTAGACAACTTGCATCTATCCTTGTTCGGAAGGAAGAACGTCTTAAAGATGCTGATCCTACCGAAACTTTTAGACCTCTTTAGAACAATACCATGAGAATTCGCCCCGTCAAGTAAGGCTAACGTAGAGAGATGCTGCAACAGGTTTTTATGGAGCTCTCTTTAGCCACGTAGGGCCTCAAGATGGATGCAGTTGCCGGTGGACAGGGGAGGGTGGTCAATTCCCAATCTGCTGCTCTATAATTTGGCAGCATTACTACAACATCTAGCCGTTCCTCTATTTGGTGACAGAGCAGTAATTCCAGCATGCTGCTACTCCTCTATTCTTGCAATTGGTTTAGGGGAGGATGCGAAAGGTATTCTATTAACAGTCTTAGAGCCAAGTTATTATAAGAAAACTAAATTCAGAGTCATCATGGCAATGTACGCGGTGTGGAGGAAAGTACGGATGTACGTTGTTACAACGCATGCCTTTACCACGCATGCTGTAACAACGCAAGTTTTAAAACGCATTCCAGTACAACGCATTACACTGGGGGGTGCTGGAGAGTGAATAGTTTAATTTACTATTCCAACACCAGTCCCCGTGGACACTAGGGAAGGTGTTGGATAGTAAATTAAAACTATTCCCTATCCTAGAGCGCCCCCCCAGTGTAATGCATTGTAATGGTTTTCGTTTTAAAGTCTGCGTTGTAAAAGCACTGCGTGCTAAAAGTTGCGTTATAAAGGTTGTTCCCCGGAAAGTACGCTGTAAATGGCTAATCCCCAATATGAACTATTATACACCTCTCGCTAAAGCTAGACTATTACCATAAATCTTCCAAGACCATATTACAATTAAGCGGAGGATGCAGGGTATTAGTGTCTTGGGAGACCTATCCCAACAGGAGACTCTCGCCCCCTTCTTGTTTCTCAAGGATAAGTTTAGTCTGGATTCGCACAAATTCAAATATCTTCAGACCCGTAGCTATCTGGAGCGACTTCTAATCAGGAATCTAAGTTTCTTTGTTTTAAAACCCACTCGTAGAGTTGATTTTGAAGAAAGCAAAAATTGGGCTTATTTATCAAAACCTTCTCCTTCCAAAATACTAAATGGGATAACAAACTGGGACAGTCAGGAACAGACATTACGCCGTCACTAGAGCTAGCTAACCTGGTTTTAACATCTGGGAGCCTTCGCTCTCAATCATTTATGGCTGTAATGGACCTTTATTATACCCCGGCTAAAATCTCCAAATGGGGGGGGGGAATGGCGGGCATGGCTGCCCTAGATGTGGCCTAGTCGCTGCCAGCGACATACATATGTTTTTCAGCTGCCCAAAACTTGATGTATTTATACAAGAAGTCCAAACATTTATTAATCTTAGCCTTAAAATATCAGTGGTCCTATCCCCGGAAGTGGTAATATTGGGTTGTCAATTAAATATCGAGGACCATAGATCTACTCACACCTCAGCTCTAATATTTGTAGCAATGTCAGTAATGCGTTTATGCATCACATCTGAGTGGATAAGCCCAGCTCCTCCTACTTTTGTTAACTGGAGAGCCAGGATCCTTGCCTTGTACAATCTAGAATCTGCAGTGTATATGCAGGCAGGCAAGAGGAGACGGGAGAGGGGGCTGCAAATTTGGGCTCCGTTTGTTCAGTGGCAGAACAATTGATATACTGAATTAGTTCACTGTATTGCCTAAGAGCTACAAAGCCTGGTGCATTGATGGAGCTCCTCAACTTCATGTTTATGTAATTCTCTCCTTCTGTCTCTCTTAGTCTACCTTTTAAATTGGTAATTTCTTACTAAAAATTATGTGTTTTTTTGTTCTCATGATACACTGGAATGTCTTGGAATATGATGCAATAGTCAAGCTGAATAAAAAAAAATAAGAAAAAAAAGATATAGCTAGAATGCAGTTCAAGGTCCTGTTGCATCATTGATGAGGATCCCATTGACGGGGTTTGCAATCCTAGGTTTTGGTGTCTGCTGGAGGATGCAATGCTCAGCAGAGAAGATATGTTGGTTCTGCTGGGAAGAACCCACCTCCAACGGTCCAGGACAGGGGTGAGGTTAGACTCACTGATAGCAGAGTCCAGGAGCAGATGCAGGGTGGTTGGAAACCTGTTACGTCCCTGAGGCTTCAGATCGGGATGCCAGCCATCTAGCCTTTGAAGTTATTCTAGGGTATGGGTTCAAGTGATGCAAGACCAGCACTTTTCCCCCTGGCATGGGTTAAAGCAGGCAGCAGTCCACCACTTCAGAGCCACAGTTCTTTAAACGCAGCATTTCAGCAAAGTGGCAGTATTTCAGCAACACAGCAGTCTTGTTTCCTGGAAGAGTATGCACAGTTCAGAAGTGCACTGAAATAGTGGGGTCTTAGGATCAGTTTATACAGTGTGATGCCTTTGAACTGAGGGAGACTTCAAAGGCAGGTTGTTAAAGCGTACAGAGGCCCTCCCTTCATGCCCAGGCTCCGGACTCACTACAGGAAGGTATGCAGCTCTTTCTGTGTGGACAGGACACAGCCTATTCAGGTGTGAGGTTGCACCTACCTCCTCTCTCCCATCCTGACAGGATGGCCCATCAAGTCAAACTAAAGCTCCCAATGTGAGAAGCTTTCTAAGGGAATACACAAAGCCCAGCTTTCATCAATCCCAAAGACATCAGCCTCTGTTTCCAGGAAGGTATGAAGAACGTGGCCGCCTGGATGAAGGACAGCTGCCTGAAGCTCAACTCAGAGAAGACCAATGTCCTCATCCTCGGCCCGTCACCTCTGCCTGGGACAACACCTGGTGGCACACTCCCCTTGAGAGCCCACCCACCCCTACAGACTACGCTCAAAACCTCAGCATGATCCCTGACTCCCTCTCCATGGACCACCAGATTAATGCTGTCATCTCCACCAGCTTCAACTGCCTTCGCATTCTCTGTAAGACCTTCAAGTGGATCACCGCCGACTGCAGAAGGACCATCACCAAAGCACTCATTGTCAGCAGACTGGCCTACGGCAACGCCCTCTATCAGAGCCCTCTACAAGCCAGACTCGTCCTCGGGACACCGTGGGATGAGCACATTATCCTTCACCTACGAGGCCTCCACTGGCTCCCCATTGAGAAGAAAGCCCCCTTCAAACTCCTCACCCACACCTACAAATCCCTCCAAATCCCTCCATAACATTGGACCCAAATATTTCGCCAACAGAGTATCCTTCCGCCTCCACTCCACCAACCTCGCCCATGGCAGTGGTACCCTGCATCCGCAGGAAAAGAACCGGTGGGAGAGCTATTTCCCACATCTCAGCCAAAACCTGGAATGAGCTCTCGGTGAACATCAGATGCTCCCCGACCCTGCAAACGTTCAGAAGGATCCCCATCAGCACCTTGAGTCCCTCACGGGTGAGTAGCATGCTATATAAACCCCTTATTGATTGATTGATTGAAGGTCTGGTAGAACTCTACTCTGCCAAAGTGTTTTGTACAGACCAATCTTCATACCTAACACCTACTTCAGTAGGAAAGAGATGAGGGAAACAGAGAGCTTCTATACTTTTTCCAATACAATTAAGGGCATTCGTTTTGCATTTTATTACTTGATATATATCAAGAGTATCTACAACAATGTCTTTAGAATGTAGGGCATGGATGCTGTAAGGGTCATAACTTTCTTCTCCTCTGCATCGATCTACATTTATTATCTGACCTCTCAATGATGATGTATTGTCCTCCAGATATGTGATATCCTGAAGAATTTATGCATGTTTATAATATTTTCAATTTTGGACCATATAGGAAGTTGCATTTTTAACTTTGCTAACATCTACTAACTCTTGCCATATATTTTTATTTTTGGTCTGGGCACCACTTTTGGGAATTTTTAAACTTTCTGTAGCTCCGTTGGAAGGATTTACCCAGTCTATTGATCCATACAAATTATAGATTGAAATATGTATATAAACTGTATTAATACATTTATAAACATTCTTATCTTTAAATATTCTGGAACAGTTACTATTTCTAAGTTCTGAGTTCTGCTCTAGCAGGCATTTTGTTTTCCTCTAACTTATTATAGCAGTGCTTACATATAACTTGTTGGGTGGAAAAGTCAAATCATCCCTCTGCAAATAAATAAAAAGCAAATTCTCACTATTTATTATTTTTGTCTTTTTTAATTTTAATGTACTAACCAACAATGCAAATGTGTGTCGACAACAGATACAAACATTGTTTGGTTGCTCTGAAGATACTGTGTTAAAGTTTATACACATGCATGTCTTTAAACTAAATCATTAGCACAATGCCATCGTATGCTGCAGCGCTAACCATACTTGAAAATAAGACGGAGTTGGGCTCTTTCTTGTGTTGGAAGGTCATTTTTCCTGTTTTCACGAGCCCGCCCTGCATGGGTCGAAGGTTCCCAGTAAAATGGAGACTTTTGAAAAACGTTTGACGGAGGGGGCACAACCCGCTTGAACTGCCACACCAACTAATTGTATTTCCATAGCGATTTGGTGAGTGGCAGCTAGAGAAAGAGAGAGGGGAGAGGTGATAGTTCTCCCTGTTCACATTGCTTTTCAAGAACGCTGTGTAGCGCTGCAGCATACGATGGCATTGTGCAAATGATTTATTTTAAAGACATGCGCCATGATCCAGGACATTACTTTCATGACTGCTGCAGGATGAAACCCAATTAAGCATAAACCAAGAATATGCAGCACATCACGTTAGTGTAAATATACACATGTTGCAATCTGGGGCCTGTAGTATCCTGAACAGACCACATGACCACTGGGATGAATTGAGGCCACTCACCTGTGAACAAGGCGGCAAGACCGTTGAAAAGCGTAGGGAGAGAAGAGTGGTTGACTACTACATCCTGAAGTATATTTCAAGAGCATTTTCACTGACAACTTCAACTGCTTTCTCAAAGGTAAGTTATTATTTTGAAAACTGAAGTATGTTGTGCACTTTAAGTTAATTTGGAAAACTTTTTCTGATAGTTATATACTATCCCTCTGTAATAGTTCAAGATTGAGATAGACTTCTCTATTATAGTTATGGATGGAGTTAGGCTTGTCTTGTATAAATATGAATTTACTTAGGCTTCATCACATACACTTTTTTATATTTCTACTTCCAGCCTGATACCATACACTGCCCAAAGATAAATTCACTGTTAAAAAATGCAA
The DNA here is from genome assembly GCF_964261635.1 of Lissotriton helveticus. Classification (NCBI taxonomy): domain Eukaryota; kingdom Metazoa; phylum Chordata; class Amphibia; order Caudata; family Salamandridae; genus Lissotriton; species Lissotriton helveticus. The sequence continues at coordinate 145,230,233 of NC_136064.1, read as the reverse complement.
ACTACCTGTCTGAACTTAAACCCAACAGTGCCCTATCCCTACTGATATATTTATTTTTTATGCAAATTACAGCACGAAAATGGAAGGAGAGCAAAACATTTCCTTTGAAATTGTTCTGGAGAGCAACAAGGAAGAAATTATTGTACCCAATGATAACTTGGAATTCATGGATGAATCACGGGACTATGAACTACTTCAATGTGTAGAATCAGTAGATTTGCTGATTAAAAATGAGGACATTTCTGACAGTCAAATATTACAAGTTCTGAATAATTTGGAAAAAGAATCTGAAAAATAAATTTATATTTAATAATTCTAAAATTGTTTGAGACATTATTCATTTTTATATGTAATTCTTAAACTAGTACCAAATTGATTATAATGTAAAGTCAGACTTATAGTATACTGTGCAACTTTTTTATGTTACATAGTAATTTTGCTCATAGATACTTCCTTTCTCCCACTATATTATCTCCAATGTGTATTTGACATCTCTTTTTCATCTCCTGCCTCCATGTTCTTTCTGCTTTCCTGACAGACTATAGTATAGATTCCACATACCACAATAACTTCTGTAACAACATGACTCTGCATTGGTACCTACATGTTGGTACTTAAGTCACCCACACACACACAACAATTCTATTTAGAGCTACCCTACCTCTAAGCACTTTAAATTATCATTTTACTGTTTCACTGAGTTTTCCTCATGTGTGTGGGGGCGGGGGAGGTGTGTGTGGAGGATGGTGGGGTGTGTCTGTGAGGTGTGTGTGTGTATGTGTCTGGGGGGGTGAGGTGCATAGGTGTATGTAGGTGTATGGAGTATGTGGGTGTGGGTGGGGGTGTGGGTGTGTAAGGTGTGTGTGTGGGTGTGGGTGTGTGGGGTGTTTGAGTGTAGGTGGAAATGTGGGTGTGTGAGGTGTGTGTGGGGGGGTGTGGGTGTGGGGGGTATGTGTGTAAGATATGTGTGTATGTGTGGGATGTGTGGGCGTGTCTGTGAGGTGTGGGTATGTGTGTATGTGTGGGGGGCGGAGGTGTGCCTGTGGGATGTGTGGGGTGTGTCTGTGAGGTATCTGTGTGTGCGTGTGTGTTTGTGTGTGTGTTTTGGGGGGGGGTGGTGAGGTGTGTGTATGAGTGTGGGTGTGTGGAATGTGTGGGTGTGGGTGTGGATGTGTAAGGTGTCGGTGTGGTGGTGTGGGGTGTTTTGGTGTGGGTGGAGGTGTGCGTGTGTGAGGTGTCTGTGGGGAGTGTGTGGGTGTGGGGGTGTGTGGGTGTGGGATTGTGTGTGTGTGGGTGTGTGTGGGACGTACTTGTAGGTACCTAAAACAGCTACAGAAATCAAAAGCTCTTTTGAACCCAAAAGCTCTTTTCAGTGCTACCCTACCTGTAATCACTCACTCACTATCCACTATATTTAGTGAGACATTATAAATTGGTCAAGTAAACAGTCAATTACACTGCTACTAAATCCTCCATCCAAATATTTAATTATATATATCCACTCATTCTTCAATGTAAATTGCTATATATATAATGCATATTTAAATAACGAAGCAAACCACATTCACTGGATGATGTCATCAGTGATGTCATCAGTGATGTCATTTGAGATGTCATCAGTGATGTCACTGACCATGTCATGAATGATCTAATATGTGACATCATCAGGAGTGGATTGCAGGTGCGCGAAATATAGTTAAAACAACTAACTATATAGAGCAATTTCATTGGTTTTGTATGAGTAAAATGTCCAGCTAACTATAACACCACTAAAACTTATAGTTTTTTGAGTGAATTTCAAAGGTTTTTTAAGAACGAATTCCTAACTATATAACTCCTGAAACCTATGGTTTTTTCAGTGAATTTCAAAGGTTTTTTTAAATGCTAATTCCTAATTATATAAGGCCTGAAACCTATGGTTTTTTCAGTGAATTTCAAAGGTTTTTTAAATGCTGATTCCTAACTATATAAGTCCTGAAACCTATGTTTTTTTCAGTGAATTTCAAAGGTTTTTTAAATGCTAATTCCTAACTATATAAGGCCTGAAACCTATGTTTTTTTCAGTGAATTTCAAAGGTTTTTTAAATGCTAATTCCTAACTATATAAGGCCTGCAACCTATGGTTTTTTCAGTGTTTTAAAAAAAACAATTGATTGGTTAACTGGCTTATTAAGTGTATCTTAGTGAATACATATATTAGCGAGTAATGTTTAAATATTTAAATATATGCATGAGTGATGTAATATGTGACGTCATCAGCAGTGCATTGCAGACGTGCAAGTTATAGTGAGTCCAATTAACTATAACCTGGGAATTTCAATGGTTTTATGCGAGTAAAATTTCCCGCTAACTATAAATGGTGTGAAACCTATGGTTTGTTTCAGTGAATTTCAAAGGTTTTTTAAATGCTAATTCCTAACTCTAACTGGTGTGTAACCTATGGTTTTTCAGTGAATATATATTACCTACTGGCGGTCGCCAGTAGGTATATATAGTTAGGATTTTTTCTCTATGGGATTTTTGAAAATTCTATGTCTAATAACTTTGGCGTTTGTGGACGGAATTGGCTGAAATTTTCAGGAAAATGGCACATTTTGTTTCTGAGCAGCCCTTGAAAATGTGGGGGGGGTTCGTCAAGGGGGGGCCGAGAAAAAAGGGGGGTCCCAAAACGTGTTTTTAACATTGAGTTTTCCATAGGGCGGTTGGCCTCACTTTTAGCCCGAACGGCTGAATGGATTTGCACGAAACTTGGCAAAATTGTAGGGACTGGTAGCCCGATGTGCCTTTGCTAGGTCTCAATATATGTGCTTCAGTGGATTTTGAGAAATTAACGTTCAAAAAAAGATATATATCTGTAACAGCGGACCGGGCAGCGCTCCGGTTCGCGGACTTTTCGCGGTACGGAGCTTTGTGAAGCGAAGCTGATTGGTTCTCCGGCGTCTGTGAACATTCCAAACAGTCCGTAGCGGCCGCCATCTTGTCTATCGGTAGGATCGAGAGACAAGAGGAGGCCAAAGCGAAGGGGCAAATGACCATAAGGGGGCATAGTAGATCCTCGCTGACCCCCTAGGTTTGATGTGGAGGTTTTAAAAGGGCCCCGCGGGGCAAAAAAAAAAAATAATAATAATAATCGAACGGCTGAATGGATTTGCACGAAACTTGGTAAAATATTAGGGACTGGTAGCCCGATATGCCTTTGCTAGGTCTCAATATATGTGCTCCAGTGGATTTTGAGAAATTAACGTTCAAAAAAAGATATATATCTGTAACAGCGCTCCGCTTCGCGTAACGGAGGTTTGCGAAGCTGATTGGTTCTCCGGCGTCTGTAAACATTGCAAACAGTCCGTAGCGGCCGCCATCTTGTCTCTCGGTAGGATCGAGAGACAAGAGGAGGCCAAAGCGAAGGGGCAAATGACCATAAGGGGGCATAGTAGATCCTCCTTGACCTCTTAGGTTTGATGTGGAGGTTTTAAAAGGGCCCCGCGGGGCAAAAAAAAAAATAATAATAATAATCGAACGGCTGAATGGATTTGCACGAAACTTGGCAAAATTGTAGGGACTGGTAGCTCGATGTGCCTTTGCTAGGTGTCAATATATGTGCTTCAGTGGATTTTGAGAAATTAACGTTCAAAAACAAGATATATATCTGTAACAGCGCTCCGCTTCGCGGAGATAAAATTATATCTGTATTACCTAGCTGTTGCTAACACCAGTTAGCGACGGCTAGTAGGAGATAGCGACCATCTTGGGCCCCACTTTGCATGTGAGTGATATTTATCACTAATGACATGCAAAGTGGGGATGCCAAGATGTTAGCGACTGGAAACAGTCGCTAACATCGCTATCTCCTATTATCAACTTTTGGAAATATTCGCGATAAGCGCGAATATCTCCAAAAGCTAGCACCTGCCCTGAGCAGTTCTTAGCCATGTCATCCAATGGGAGGTGGATAACATGGCTAAGAGCATTAGCTCGGTAATGCATGAATATCGCTGAGTTTTCAGCGATATTAATGCATTGCGGTCGTTTTTTATCGTATTTGCGATAAACCTTCATAATAGCAAGGTTTATCTGCGATAATTTCTGACGATGCTTAGCGGTAAAAAAATTGTTGCTAAGCATCGTTAGGGATAAATATCGCTTAACTTTGGTAATATGCCCCAACGTCTGTTAACGTTCGATTCGAAGGAAATCAGGAAGTGTTGAAAAACATTGTCTGCGCCATCTTGCCTTTTTTCAAATGCCACACTTTTGTCGTGCACGGCAGTCATTTTAGATGCCTTGGAAAGAGAAAGAACAACCCTGCCCTTGATATATTAAGGTCCCATGTGGGATCCAATTAATACTATTGGAGTAGTGTACCTAGGTATCAAAGGCTGCACACTATGTAAGGCAGGTCAATGTACATCAACATCAGGAAGGTCTAGACTTTGTTCGTATGTATATTGTTTATTAGTTTATTTTGATTTTACGTATCAAATTGGTGATGTACAAAAAATTATTTACATTTGTCTTGAATACACATAATATATACATCTTCAAATATATCCAACAATAGGGGAAAAATAAAATGAATAACAAGATTAAAGCCTGTAACAAGTCCTACCCAGCAAGGTATTATACAACATTCAAACTATCGCATTCAATCAATTCATTATATTCATTCCCACATTCTTACATACAACTTTCATTCCCTAACATAATCCTAATATTTACAACATGGCAAAATTCCTAATATTTACAACATGGAGATGGTAAGTTTGTTCCATGGGCATTAGTGATGTTTCCAGGGGCTAACGACAGCAAGGGAGATCCTGATTAATATGGGGAAATCCTGATGTTTGTAAATCTGTCGTTTCCCTGGATGTATAAGCCCAAAGAGCCGACGCGCGTTTCGGTGTAGGGCCAGATGGCAACACCTTCGTGAGGGCTGAGGGTTTTATTTATAGCTGGGAGAGGGACAGGTACAGGATCTGGAAATAAAAACAATATCTTAACTTCCATACATTATGTCGTTTACAGATTATATTCATTGACATGCCTTTCAATTTCAAACAATACTTCATATAGGATTTATAGCATATAATTAAGTCATCATTTTCTAGTAGCTGTGCAGAGCTAGATAACCTAGGGGTACTCCCTGAATATGACTTTCCATTAAGTAAGGTCAGTTTTGAGGCAATTGGATAGCCAAATTATCATGAACCATTAAATACATTATATTGCATTCAGTCACTCTCACATATGTAGGCGATTGTTCCCTCATATAACACACGTATTGAATCTAGAGCATATTGGTCGGTCCAAAATTCCCTAGTTATAGCTATTTACAAGATTTACCAACCCCGCATTTTTATTAGAGGATTAGAAGTTCAACTCCGCACTCTTCTTAGAGAATTAGGGGTTCATTTTAGATACCTATGGTCCCCGCTATTATTTGGTTCAAGCATTTTTTTATATAAAAAGGAGTGGAGGGTTTAAAAGCCTCAAAAAAATGCTCAATATGAACCGGGTACTCCATAAGCCACAAGTATTATTCCTAATCAGAGGACCCAGTCTCATTTATGTTAGTTTCCAAAAAGTGGTTCCATTAAGTGTTTTTACAAGTTGTGGAACCCTGTTCCATATAGATATCTGTATTAAACAGTGTTCAAGCCTTTCTCGCTGTCCTTCACTACTTACCAAAGGCGATATTTTCAGGACTCCTCTTTAGGGGGAGTGATGAAGTGCAGGATTTCAATGCTGACCTTTTTATCACAGGAATTGTTTACAGCATCTAGTTTACGAGAATTTTTTTTTTTATATTTTAGATTCTACTTTTAGGTGTTTCTAGTTTGAGTTCCTGTATTTTAGGCTCTAGTTACAGACATCCTGTCTACTATAGGTTGCTTACCGGGAGGGGGACACCTTCCCTTCCACGTTTTCTGTAGGTCAAGGACAGTTGTTTGCTGGTGTTCTTTTTTTTAAAAAAACGGGATCATAGAGGAAACCTAATGAACAGATACGGGGATCATTAGTAACAGGACTGTGTTGAGGGTTCCACATTTATAAAAGGACATAGTGCCAGGAGATTCCATAATGCTGCTCTCTTTAAGAGGACTTGCCGCTTACCCGGGTATGGGGTCCAAGTGCTTGTTCTGATGGAGGACGGCAGACTAGGCGAGCCTCGGCTGCATGAGTCTCGAATGGTGTCGAAACCCTACCATCAAAGAGAGGGGAAAGAATACGGAGAGCTGTTGTAATAGATCGATATAAAATCAGGACTTTTCCTATCTCTAACGAGGTTCGCCACAGTTTGCCATATGGGCGGCCTTTAGGAGGTGGTTACCTATGTCTGTCACGAAGGGGTTCTTACCTCGGGGTGTCCAGGATACGTCCTCCTTTGGGGTTCCGTCGGCGTCGACCCGCCGACCAACTGTAGTCAGGAAACCGCCGTCTCGTGTGGGTTATGCCTCCTAAAGTTTATATAGGCGGTCCTAAATGCATAGCCCGATCGTGTTCAGCTGTGTGTTTCCCGAGATGTTAATCAGCAGTTACGAGACTAATAGGAATAGACGAGGGACAAGGGTCTCCTCCTTGGGTGCACAGGGGCCATCTTGGAGTAGTGGTAGAATTAACCAAGCCCGATGTAAATGGAACAAGATCGTTCCCCCCATATTCAAGTGTTCTAGATATTTACCACACTAATGTGAATATTATCATCTCCTTCCTAGACTTAGCTTAGCACGTGGGACATTTCATACGACATTCAGCAGTTACAAAGCTAATAGACATAGACGAGGGACGATGTCCCATCCATAGAGGTGTAGGGGCCATCTTGGAATGGGATTTGCTAAGTCCGATGTAGAAGGTCTATAGTCAAGGATTCTAGATATTTACAACACCTATGTTGGTTATTTCATTTCCTGGACCAGACGTAAAAGAATCTTTAAAGCAGATTGGCACAACTGCTGTAGTTTGAGACGGAGGATCAGTAGGGATAATTACAGTCTGATTATGGTTGAAAATATCTGGGAATGCCCTGAAAAAAGGAAAAGAGAGATTTATTTAGAATGAAGTGGAGTTCTTTATAACAGAGCCTGATGCCATGGGCATTCTTCATTCAATCCCTTGTCCACTGCATTCAGAAAGAATATCCAAAATACCTCACGTTTTTTTCGGAGGTTGACAGGGTCACTGCCTGGACCAGCTTTTATTTTTTCCAGAATAAACCAACGCAGTTCCAGTTCAGTATGTCCTTTTTGTAACCAATGTGGTACGATGGGGGCTGTAGTTTTCTTGTTTCTGATGTTTGCTTTATGCTCCCCAATTCGTACACGGCATTCTCTCCCAGTTTCCCCTACATAGGGGAGATTACAGGGACATAGTATCAAATATATGATATTGCTCGTGCGACAGTTGGTCATGGTAGCATTATGTCGAACAGAAATAGTGCGAGTGTTGGTACTGACATTTTCGCCCACAATGGCTTGTGGGCACACATGACATGTCCCACATTTATGGTTGCCATAAATGGGTTCCAATCCCGTTAAGGAACTTTGGGGTTTTTCTGCCAGTTCTTGTAATTTGCCTCTTACCAGGTGGTTTTTTAGATTGAGATTCTTTCTAAAGGCAAATATAGGTCTGTCCAGGTGGGTCCTATCTTTTTCCAAATTAAGCCGCACTGGTTTTGGTATCCTACAATGCTGCTCCGAATAACGGCGTGGGGTGCCCCGGGGGAGGCGGCGTGAACGGGCCTCTCCAGGTGGAGTCTCATCTGTTGTAGTGGGGCGCCCCTTTACCGTTTCAGTTGCCATTCCGTCCGCTTTTGGTCCACTGTGTCAAAAGCCGCAATTCAGCTGAGTTGCGCCCACTCTTGCGGTGCAGCGATAGGCGGCTGCGCCCACTCTTGCGGTGCAGCGATAGGCGGCTGTCACAGGACTCTCAAAATGGCGGCAGGCTGTTTCCTTTTTGGGCCTGGTCCACTGAAATGGCCCTGGGACACCTTGGAAATCGGACGCTAGTCTGCTAGGTCTTGGACCCCATTCTCGAAAGCGTCCCCTCCGCCTTGAGGATTCATCAAAAGTTTTGGGGGCCCCCGACTCCTGTAGGCTTCTGGTGGGGAGCGGCTGCCATGATTGCTCACGGAATGACCACGACGGAGCTACGAGATGGTGGTGCTCTCATGCTGACGCCAGCTTCAGTCTGAAACATCCAGAAACAAGGTGGGGCTTTCATCGTTTGGGAAAAAAAAAAAGTTTTCATCCAATGAAAAGTGTTGTTTTTAGGTCATATGATCAAGCCTTCCATCATTAGGAAACCAAAAGTAAAATGAACCAATGAAAAGTTTTATAAACAAGTCACATGACCTGTTATGCGGCATAGGGTATAAAATGCAGAGAAAATACATTGGCACGTGAGGCGGCGTCAGTAGCGGACCGATGTGCGAATAGGCCGAAGGCAACACAACGCGCCAAGATCCGGATGGCACCGAGGTGGTGTCTAGTAAGTTGCCGCACTGTTGTGGCCATCCTACAATGTTGAAAGTCGGCGTGGGGCGCCCTGTTGGCCTGTGAGATGATGTCAGTAGCGGACCGATGTGCGAATAGGCCGAAGGCAGCGCAACAATATTTCCTGAATAGAAGACACCACAAGGCGCTGAGATGCCAAGATCCGGATGGCACCGAGGTGGTGTCTAGTAAGTTGCCGCACTGGTGTGGCAATCCTACAATGGTAAAAGTCGGCGTGGGGCGCCCCGTTGGCCTGTGAGATGGCGTCAGTAGCGGACCGATGTGCGAATGGGCCCAAAGGCAGCGCAACAATATTTTCGGAATAGAAGACACCACAAGGCGCTGAGATGCCAAGAACCGGATGGCACCGAGGTGGTGTCTAGCAAGTTGCTGTACTGGTGTGGCCATCCTACAATGTTGAAAGTCGGCGTGGGGCGCCCCGTTGGCCTGTGAGATGGCGTCAGTAGCGGACCGATGTGCGAATGGGGCCAAAGGCAGCCCAACAATAGTTTCTGACTGACACCACAAGGCGCTGAGATGCCAAGATCCGGATGGCAACGAGGTGATGTCTAGCAAGTTGCTGTACTGGTGTGGCCATCCTACAATGGTAAAAGTCGGCGTGGGGCGCCCTGTTGGCCTGTGAGATGGTGTCAGTTGCGGACCGATGTGCGAATGGGGCCAAAGGCAGCGCAACAATATTTTGTGTATGGAAGATACCACTAGGCGTTGAGATGCCAAGATCCGGATGGCACGAGGTGATGTCTAGCAAGTTGCAGCACTGGTGTGGCCATCCTACAATGCTGAAAGTTGGCGTGGGGCGCCCCGTTGGCCTGTGAGTTTGCGTCAGTAGCGGACCGATGTGCGAATAGGCCGAAGGCAGCACAACGCGCCAAGATCCGGATGGCACCGAGGTGGTGTCTAGTAAGTTGCCGCACTGGTGTGGCCATTCTACAATGTTGAAAGTCGGCCTGGGGCGCCCCGTTGGCCTGTGAGATGGCGTCAGTAGCGGACCGATGTGCGAATGGGGCCAAAGGCAGCGCAACAATATTTTCTGAATAGAAGACACCACAAGGCGCTGAGATGCCAAGATTCGGATGGCACCGAGGTGGTGTCTTGCAAGTTGTGGTACTGGTGTGGCCATCCTACAATGGTAAAAGTCGGCGTGGGGCGCCCTGTTGGCCTGTGAGATGGTGTCAGTAGCGGACCGATGTGCGAATGGGGCCAAAGGCAGCGCAACAATATTTTCTGACTGACACCACAAGGCGCTGAGATGCCAAGATCCGGATGGCACCGAGGTTATGTCTAGCAAGTTGCTGTACTGGTGTGGTCATCCTACAATGCTGAAACTCGGCGTGGGGCGCCCCATTAGCCTGTGAGATGGCGTCAGTAGCGGACCGATTTGTGAATAGGCCGGAACCAGCACAAGGCGCCAAGATCCGGATGTCACCGTGGTGGTTTCATAGTTGAGAGGCACTTCATCTGCAGTGGGGCGCCGAGATCCGGATGGCACCGAGGGGATGTCTAGCAAGTTGCTGTACTGGTGTGGTCATCCTACAATGCTGAAACTCGGCGTGGGGCGCCCCATTAGCCTGTGAGATGGCGTCAGTAGCGGACCGATGTGCGAATGGGGCCAAAGGCAGCGCAACAATATTTTCTGACTGACACCACAAGGCGCTGAGATGCCAAGATCCGGATGGCACCGAGGTGATGTCTAGCAAGTTGCAGCACTGGTGTGGCCATCCTACAATGCTGAAAGTCGGCGTGGGGCGCCCCGTTGGCCTGTGAGTTTGCGTCAGTAGCGGACCGATGTGCGAATAGGCCGAAGGCAGCACAACGCGCCAAGATCCGGATGGCACCGAGGTGGTGTCTAGTAAGTTGCCGCACTGGTGTGGCCATTCTACAATGTTGAAAGTCGGCGTGGGGCGCCCCGTTGGCCTGTGAGATGGCGTCAGTAGCGGACCGATGTGCGAATGGGGCCAAAGGCAGCGCAACAATATTTTCTGAATAGAAGACACCACAAGGCGCTGAGATGCCAAGATTCGGATGGCACCGAGGTGGTGTCTTGCAAGTTGTGGTACTGGTGTGGCCATCCTACAATGGTAAAAGTCGGCGTGGGGCGCCCTGTTGGCCTGTGAGATGGTGTCAGTAGTGGACCGATGTGCGAATGGGGCCAAAGGCAGCGCAACAATATTTTCTGACTGACACCACAAGGCGCTGAGATGCCAAGATCCGGATGGCACCGAGGTTATGTCTAGCAAGTTGCTGTACTGGTGTGGTCATCCTACAATGCTGAAACTCGGCGTGGGGCGCCCCATTAGCCTGTGAGATGGCGTCAGTAGCGGACCGATGTGTGAATAGGCCGGAACCAGCACAAGGCGCCAAGATCCGGATGTCACCGTGGTGGTTTCATAGTTGAGAGGCACTTCATCTGCAGTGGGGCGCCGAGATCCGGATGGCACCGAGGGGATGTCTAGCAAGTTGCTGTACTGGTGTGGTCATCCTACAATGCTGAAACTCGGCGTGGGGCGCCCCATTAGCCTGTGAGATGGTGTCAGTAGCGGACCGATGTGTGAATGGGGCAAAGGTAGCGCAAGAATATTTTCTGAAGAGGAGACACCACAAGGTGCTGAGATTCGGTTACCACCGAGGTGATATCTAGCAAGTTGCCGCACTGGTGTGGCCATCCTACAATACTGCTCCGAATAACGGCGTGGGGTGCCCGAAGGGGGGGGAGGCGGCGTGAACGGGCCTTCCTAGGTGGAGGCTCGTCTGCTGTAGTGGGGCGCCCCTTTACCGTTTCAGTTGCCATTCAGCTGAGTTTCGGCTGCTCTTGATGCTACAGCGACAGGCGGCTGCAACAGGACTCTCAAAATGGCGGCCTGTTCTTTGGATTTGGGCCTGGTCCACTAAAATGGCCCTGGGACACCTTAGAACTCGGACGCTCGATTTTTTTTTCCTTTCCTGTACATGCAAAAAAAGGTAAATGCCCGGTACGTTACACGCTTCATCTGCCACGATGAACTCTCCAGAGGAACCAAAAAAATATATAGTTATGGTAACTATACCATGCATCGTCATATGGAGAGGTGGCACCAATTAATTATAGTGCTGCATAAAAGAGAGATTTGGAGGAGAACCCCTGACCTGCTAGTACATTCATCAAAGAAGTGGCACTGACAGCATCAGAGGCAAGGGAAACGGTCCCAAATATTTAGAAGAACTTTGGAAAGATTAAAATGACATGTTTAGATTGTGGCAAATTAATTTCATGTGGACAGATGAGTGTTACTCTAATAAATACAGCATATGAACATCATCATAGTCGATGGTTGGTAGAGCCATTTTGACTATATCCTGGACCTGCCCGTCCTCGCCCAAAATGGCGCTGGAATAAATGGGACTCGTAACTCCTTGTTGTGTACTGGTTGCAGAACCTTGAAATCACGAGATACGTATGCAGTTTTGAAGCACATGGCGGGCGGGGTCGAGAATTGATTGAATATTTCGACATCCCTATTGATATTAAGTTCTGATGTGTTATTGATTACTGTACTATTGAAAGTTCGAATTAACGTCACCCATGGTACTTGCCCGCAAATGTATATCTAGATAATTTTATTGTAACTGGCCCTGTCGTATTTTAATTATAAAATGTACATCCACCGATTCCGTAACTGTTAGACACCTTAGTTCTTGCAACCTAATGGCCCGCCCGTTACGTTCCTCTACAGTGTAAATGTCTACTCATCATATACGATTATAGTTTGCTCCGTGGCCGGCCCACGTGGTTATAGGCCCGTATTTGTATAATGACATTTTCACAATAAAGGTTTTTAAAAGAAAACATGGTAGTAGTATATACATTGGTAAAGTTTTTAATAATAGTCACTGTTTTAGAATCATTAAAAGGCAAGTGAAATAAAGCAGACCAATTACATGAAGGGTAAAAGGTATAATACGAAGGAACGCAGTAAAGATAAATGGTCAAGGGCTGTTGTGTTTTCTATTCCTGCAACATAAAGTGATCGATAAGAATCTCATATTCAGGCGTATCGGCGACTAAGACAGCAGGTCGACCCTCTTTTGCTCAACGGCTCCGTCATGGGACGAAGAAACGCTCTTTTTCTCGAAAAAAGAATATATTTTACTTGCAGGACAGTTGTAAATTTTCCGGGAAAGTACATTAGCCTGGAACATTATAACATATATTTAAGAAAAAATAATGTTCGGGAGTAATAAAAAGCGTAATTTTTAGGTCATATGACCAAGCCTTTCATCATTAGAATAAGAAAAGTAAAATGAACCAATGAAAAGTTTTATTAACAAGTCACATGACCTGTTATGCTTACGTTACGCGCTGCGCGTCGCGCCCCGGATGACTTCCGGATGCGCTAACGCGGCGCGTCATATGACGCATTACGCGACAACGCAGGTCCAGAATATAATCAAAATGTCTCCACCAACCAGCGGTCGGAACACAACCCCTTTCAGCAGGCTAAATAGTTCTGTTAAATGACAACAGAAGGGACAGGCAACAAGAACCATTAGTCAAAGAGGGGAGGGCTAGTTCTTCTCTACCGGGTTACATTGGGGCGCTACCGGAACTGATCGAATTGGTAGTCTACAGTGTTTCGGGATGTTTCAGACTGAAGCTGGGTTTGCATGAGAGCAGCACCATTTCGTTTTTCAGATCCCATTAGTGGCCTACTGATTTTGCTCGATTCCTTTTCTTTTTTTTTTACACGATTTTTCGTTATCTGCAAAGACTAAACAGAGTATTGCGACTCTGTGTTTGTTTGTAAATAGAGAATGAACCAAAGAGAACCAATTCTAAAACAGTAAATACTTGGATAACAATCAATCAAATGGAGAGAGAAGCAGGCACGACGTATTACAACGGGGGCAAAGGCCTGCGTTAAGTACCCTTCACTATGTGCAAAGAGAGAGTACTCCTAATAGAAATGAGGGGGGGGGGGCACCATTCAAAGCAGATCAGTGTGCATAAACACGAAAATGTTTTCAATTACCACGTACTTGACATTCGACAGCTTATGATATTTGCTATTAAAAAACCATTGAAATTCACTGAAAAAACCATAGGTTATAGACCATATATAGTTAGGAATTAGCATTTACAAAACCTTGAAAATTCACTGAAAAAACCATAGGTTATAGACCATATATAGTTAGGAATTAGCATTTAAAAAACCTTATTTTACTCACACAAAACCATTGAAATTCCATATATAGTTAGTTGCACTAACTATATATCACGCACCCGCAATCCACTGCTGATGATGTCACATATTACATCATTCATGACATGGTCAGTGACATCACTGATGACATCACTGATGACATCTCAAATGACATCACTGATGACATCACTGATGACATCTCATTTGACATCAATGACCACATCACTGATGATATCATTCATGTGACAATACAATGCATCTCCTCACATTTTAATATAACCTCTGTTTCACCCAGTGTTAAATACAGAGTATAATTTTTGAAACCATTGACACACCAATACTAGTTACTACATACGTACTCACTGATTCCTACGTCTACACACACATTCACTCATTCACCCATACAATCATTCATACATACAATCACTCATCTTTACAACACTATCATATGCACTCATACACCTATACAGACACTCACACTCTGCCACTCATCCATGGAGTTACTCACACACCTAGTCAGTCCTGTAAAGAATCAATCACACTTCCATTTTCTTGTCTATACAGTTAAACATAGAGCACCTTACATTTTCAAACATATACTAACACATACTTACCTTCTTATACAATCATTGATACAAGAACACATTGATCTGCACAGAGTCACACACCTCCCAGCCAGCCACACACACACTCAGTCTCCCATACAAATACTTGGACAATCAATCAATAACCCATATAGTTAATCATATAGCTACTGATCAACACATGCAGCAGTTTACAGAACAACAGACATAATGATGCACGAATTAAGACAGTTTAGTCACTAACCCATGCACTCAGTGAGACACATTTAATCACTCACTCATACAGTCAGTCACGCACCTAAATCCTTCATCCAGACACTTATACATCTACTCATTCTTCAATATGTAAAACATATTTAAACTTTACAGAAACACACAGTCAATGGATGATGTCATCAGTGATGTCATCAGTGATGTCATCAGTGATGTCATCAGTGATGTCACTGACCATGTCATGAATGATGTAATATGTGACATCATCAGCAGTGGATTGCGGGTGCGCGATATATAGTTAGTGCAACTAACTATATATGGAATTTCAATGGTTTTGTGTGAGTAAAATAAGGTTTTTTAAATGCTAATTCCTAACTATATATGGTCTATAACCTATGGTTTTTTCAGTGAATATATATATATATAAAATTTCTATGGCAAAATGAAACCCCTCATTTTGTTCCTTTTCAAATTAAATGTATTAAGTGTTACCACTTTATTCCAATCAAGATGACTTCAGGTGTGCCATACTTTTGTCATAAGTAAGACTGTTAGCGTTCTAGTTGTTCTTTAGAACACTCTGGGACATTCTGTCATTGGGCTATAGTTGGGCTACATCTGGCTGATATTTGGGCTACATTTGGGCTCTTTTATCTCTGGTGGCCATCTTGGGAGACTGCATATCAGAATTTTTTTAATGAAATATAAGAGGAATTGAGAAGTCACTCAAAATGTGCCCTAATTTTTCTTTCTTCAACACTAATCATAATTTCTATGGCAAAATGAACCCCCTCATTTTGTTCCTTTGTAAATTAAATGTTTTAAGTGTTAACACTTTATTCCAATCAAGATGACTTCAGGTGTGCCATACTTTTGTCATAAGTAAGACTGTTAGCGCTCTAGTTGTTCTTTAGAACACTCTGGGACATTCTGTCATTGGGCTATAGTTGGGCTACATCTGGCTGATATTTGGGCTACATTTGTTTTTTTTTGTCTCTGGTGGCCATCTTTGGGCTACATTGGGCTACATTTGGGCTCTAACATATATATAGCCCAATGTAGCCCAATATATATTTTTTCCAAGTTAATTTTCGTAAGAACCACTGGAGCACATATCTTGAGACATAGCAAAGGCACATCGGGCTACTAGTCCCTACAATTTTGGCAAGTTTGGTAGAAAACCATTCAGCCGTTCGGGCTAAAAAGTGAGTCCAACCGCCCTATGGAAATTAACATGGGGAAAACACGTTTTGGGACCCCCCTTTTATCTCGGCCCCCGCTTGACGAATCCCCCCCAACCTTTCAGGGAAGGAGCGGAGCGCCGCGAGGCAAAGTTAAGGACAATTTCAGGAAGATTCCTCATCCGGCGCCAAAGTTATTCCCAATAGAATGTTGCAATTTCCCTATAGAAAACAATCCTAACTATATTTACCTACTGGCTATCGCCAGTAGGTAATATATATATATATATATATCAAAGGAATCCCGACCGCCGATGGCTGCGGTCATGAACGGGCACGAACCTCCTTCTCCTCGTCACTTGCCTCTCACTTATGGATCAAGTAAGAGACGCCAAAACACCATAAGGTGTAGCAAGTGCAGAAATTTATTGCAATATTAACAGAGCAAGTGCTCTCCCTGACGCGTTTCGCTCCGCGATATATATATATGGCGGTCGCCAGTAGGTAGTTATAGTTAGGACCTAGCTACCATAGGAAATCCGCAACATTCTATTGGGAATAACTCTGGCGCCGGTTGAGGAATTTGTGTGTAATTTTCCGAAATTTTGGTCAGCTCCGCTCCGCTCCTTCCCTGGAAGTTTCGGGGGGATTTGTGAAGTGGGGGCTGAGAAAAAAGGGGGGTCCCAAATCGTGTTTTCCCCATGTTAATTTCCATAGGACGGTCCGACAAGTCTACAGCCCGAACCGCTGAATGGAATTACGCCAAACTTGGCAAAATTGTAGGGACTGGTACACAGATGTGCCTTTGCTATATTTGGTGGAAATTGCTCCAGTGGTTTTTTTGAAAATTAACTTCAAAAATACATATATATCTATAGGCGCGCTCTGAGCGCTCACCGGTACGCGTACCGGGGAGTGCACCCGGCGCGCTACCGGAGTGCGTGAGCGGAAAGCTGGTTGGCTGTCGGGATTTTGTCAACATTCTAAACAGTCCGGAGAGTCCGCCATCTTGTGTCTCGGTAGAATCGAGACACAAGAGGTGAAAAAGAAAGGGGGAAATAATTAAAAGGGGGCAGAGTAGACCCCCCCTGACCCCCTAGGTTTTCTGAGGGGGGCCTAGAAGGACACTGAAGGGCAAAAAAACTTTTTTTTCTTTTTTAAATTTTCGCGGGGTAATTTTCGCGGGGTAAGCGGGGTAAGCGTTCTTATGTACGCTCTCCGGTACGCGCACCATGAGCGCACCAGAGGGCAAAACAGTGAAAGAAAATAGTTTTAAAAAAGAATTGGGGTGAGGGGCACTCTACCCTGCTCTCTTTTCAAGTTTTGAAGTATTACATTTCACTCTTTTCTAAAAGTACACAAAATGGCGGCGATAGGGTGTATCAGAGACAGATATGAGAGAAAGGAGGCAGGAGATGAAGAAGAGATGTCAAAAATACATTGGTAAAAATACAGTGGGAGAAGGAATGAATGAAATTAAAATGGGTTTTCTAAAGCGCAGATAGTTGCCCGGGGGCGTCCTAGCGCTGAAGGGCAGTAAATATGAGTAAACTTACTATGTAACATACAAATTGTGCACTCTATACTATAAGTATTTCATTATACTACAATCACTTTGCTTTTACCTCATAAATTAGAAATAAAAATGAATAATATGTCAACTAATTTTTAATTTGTAATTAATAATTTATTGTTCAGATTTCTCATAATTTAATAGAACTTGTAGCATGTCCTCATCTGGTATTTCATCTTCATTCATATATTTAATCTCCTCATGAAAATTGTTCATTGATGTTTGTTGGCATTCTATTTCATCCAAACATTCAATTAATTCTTCATCTAGAGATTGATTCAAAAAATCTTTTAAGTCATCTTCTCTTTGTGATGAAATGGTGCTTTCAATATCCATGACATTTTCATTTTCAAGATATGTTGTTGTAATTTCAAAATACATTTCCTTGCTGTCCTCCATTTTAATTTCAAATTTCTTGCTGTAAATTGTAGAAAAAAGTAATCACTTTCAATTATCGTTTTTAGTAATACATAACATAAAAGTATTTTCTCTCAAAAGTACCTCAGACTGGGGTATCACAAAATGGCTGTGTTTTCCTCTCATTTAAGATATATACATAACCAATCAAACTTCATCACAAACAAATTCCAAACTAAAGTAATATTTTGATTGGTTCTAAATTTCAATACTTTCAAATGTATTTTCCCCATGCAATTTTCCATAGGACATTTAGACACGCCTACAGCCTGAACGGATGAATGGAATTACACCAAAGTTGGCAAAATGATAGGTACTGGTATGTAGAAGGGCCTTTTCTATATTTCTTTGAAATTTCTCCTGTGGTTTTTATGAAAGGCAACTTAAAAAAACATATATATCAATAGGCGCGCTCTGAGCGCTCACCGGTACGCGTACCAGGGAGTGCACCCGGCGCGCTACGGGAGTGCGCGAGCGGAAAGCTGATTGGCTGTATGATGTCTGTCAACATTCTTAACAGTCCGGACAGTCCGCCATCTTGTGTCTCGGGAAAATCGAGACACCTGAGGTAAAAAAAAGGGGAAATGATTAAAAGGGGGCAGGGTAGACACCCCCTGACCCCCTAGGTTTTTTGAGGGAGGCTTAGAAGGACCCTGAAAACTATATTTTTTTAAATTTTCGAGGGGGAAGCGCTGGGTGCGTTCCTGGGTACGCTCTCCAGTACGTGCACCCTGAGCACACCACAGGGAAAAACAGTGTAAAAAAATAGAGTAAAAAAATAATGTAGAGTGTTTAGAGGTAAGTTAGCTCTGAAAAGAGCTGTTGTGTTATGTGGGTGTTTTTGTAGCTACAAGTAGGTACCAATGCAGAGTCTTATATTCAAGAGGAAAACTCTATTCCCCTCATCTGTAAAATGCACACCATCTCTCCTATACATGCCTTGCATGTTGTAACGCAAGTTGTTATGATAAATGGAACCCATACCATATTCTCTGAGGAAAGCAGAAACAGATTTATTCACATGTTTCCTTGCTTTCTCAATCTGTGGACAAAATTGGTTGGACCAGTTCCATTATTGCCTTTGGCATATATTAGAAAATACTAAGGCAGTTTTTGGAAAAAGTGACATCAATTGCCCAAAGATGTCCTTTAAAAGCATTTCCAGACCTACCCCAGTCAAAGTGCCTAGGTCATTTCAGTGGAGTGGTGTGGCTCACTGGTTAGAGGCGGCAGACCGGTAAGCAGAGGATGGCCCGGGACCAGGGTTCAATTCCTGACGCGGCAGGGTCGTGGACCAGGGTCAGCGGACTCGATAATTCTCGCCTCGGTGCCTACTCTAACCAGGGATCACACTCGGCAACTCTGGGCATTAGCTTGCCTCATCTCCACAACGCCCCCCCCCATACGCCGGGGATGCCTGGTTTCACCTTGGAGATACCCAGTAGGGCCCATCTCACAGGGAAAGCAAAGACGGGTTCCCCAGCGGTCTACAGCGCGGAGATACCCCATGTGGGGTGATTCATGGGCTTTACAAGACATCATTACATTACAATACATGACATTACATTTCCACCACCGTGCACAATTATAAGGTCAGGGTGTGGTAAATGCATAAAGGATTTTACCAATGGTATCAATTGGTGACTTCTCAATCCTCTCTGTCCAATCCATACAATGTCCACATTTGGTAAATCAAGGTTGTAAATACCTCTGTTAGCTGCGTATTTTTGACTCCAGTGGACATAGCTATGACCCACAAACCAGACTTTTGGCATCTTGAAGGTAGATGTGCTTTTAGTCAGATGAGTTGTGGAAATGAAATGGCAGTTAGATTATGAAAAAAGTGGTTGAGAATCAGTGCACTTGAAAAACCAGAAATGATTGGTGCTTTCTTAAAAATCTCCACTGAAAATTAGGGTGCATGCTTTTTTTTTGTAATTTCAATGGTTGAGAAAAAGTCATTTAAACTAACATTGCACTTGATTAGCTAGTACATTGAGAGGTCAAACACCCTTGATGGATTCTTTTGTAACATAGCATGATGAACTTGGGTAACTGTGTGCTGGGTTAGGAGGGAGTTACCATGGTTACAGGGTGAATGAACACTGGGGGGATGGGTGAATGTTACGTGAGTTTCAAAGTCTTGAAATGTACAACCAATTAAAATGTGCAGTTTGGTTTTGAATTTGTGTGGGAACAATTTTGGTTGGTTAGGTACAAGAATATGGGTCTGAAATGAGAAAGAATCTGTGCCATTATTCTGAGGCTCAAGTGAAAGAAGCATTATTCAGAGATTCTGCTTAAGAATATTTGTTGACTGTGACTGACACTGTTGTATATCATCCATAGCATTTTTAAAGGTGAGTAATGATTCTTTTAAAAAAAGATAGAGAGCTGTATGCACTATGGGGAAGATTAAGAAGCATATTGTACTTCTTTATTCTTGCATTTTGTGTCATGTTTTGTTTACTTGAATTTCTACGAGAGGCAAATAAAAACATTGAAAATATTGAATACAAGACTTCTGGAGAACTGTGCTCCTTGGATCCAGTTAATGTATGCAGGTATTTCAATCATAGGTTTGAAGCTATGATGTCTTTTATTACAAACAAAAAAAATCCTCCGCTTGGAGAGGTGTTGGATTTCTTTTGGAAAAAGGAGTATCAAGCAAGAGGTGCTCCTCATATACATATGCTGCTATGGATTAAAGATGCACCTAAATTTGGAACAGATTCAGATGAGAAAGTGATGAGTTTCATTGAGCAGTATTCTACATGTGCTGTTCCGAAAAGTACAGAAGAAAACAATTTAAGACATCAAGTGTTACGCTTTCAAAGCTATCGTTGTGGAAAATACTGTCGTCGAAAATACAAATCCAAGGACAAGTTCTACACGAAATGTCGTTTTGCATTTCCACGTCCAGTAACATCGAAAGGAAGAGTCAACAATTTTATGTCTTCTCTGCGACATACTGTGACAAGAAAATCACCCAAAAATACATACAACCTAAGAAGAAATGAGGAATCCAAATTCATAAATGACTACAACCCAGTCATTTTGTCCATGTGTAATGCTAACATGGATATTCAATATGTGGCTGACAACTCGATTGCTGTGGCTCGATATTTGACGTCTTACATCACAAAATCAGAAAAGACGGAACTGAAGGAAATGTGGGAGGAAATTTCACATGAAAAGAGTCTAAGCAAGAAATTATACAGTTACAGTCTGAAGATGTTGTCGCATCGAGAAATTGGAGCATATGAATGTTCTGATCGGTTGTCATCAGCAAGTATATATGCCAAATTTAGAACCATCATTTGGGTGAGTCTAGGTCTTGCTGCAACACGAAACCGAGTTTTGAAATCTGTACAAGAAATAGAGTATTTGGCGGAGAAAGAACCAGACAGTACAGCTATTTTGAAGACAAACATGTTGGATACATGCTATCCAAATAGAAGTACTCATCTTGAGAACGTTTGTCTTTATGAAGTTCTGCAAACCTATATTTTTAAAAACAACATCACAGAAGACATCAATAAAGGTGTATATGCTGTAATTGGATGTGAAGGCTGTCTGGTGAAACAAAGAAAAGGCCATTTGATTAATCATCGAAAATTGAGTTGTGATTCTCCAGACAAAAGGGAATGTTATTACTTATCTTTTTAGCAACTCTTTAAGCCTTGGTGTACAGAAGAGGAACTACTTGGAGATTTTCTTACTTATGAAGATTCGTTCAGTGCAACCACGATAGAATGTCCTGTTTTTCAAATTATCTGCAAATGTTGAACGAGGAAATACAGCAAGAAGCTACAATTGCAGCAGAGATTGCTAGAGACAGTTCTCAAGATAGTCAGAGTTCTGCTTCATTGAGTCAGGATCCACTAGGAGGACCATTTATACAAAATGAAGCTGCCACTGCCATGGATGAAGTTGAAAGAGCCATGGAACAAGCTCAGGAGGATGGAGTTCACTTAGAAGATTTGGAAAAAGAACTAAACGTTGAGCAGAGACAAATATATGACGAAGTCACAAAACACATTGAGCATGGTTTATCTCATGAGAAAAAAGAGTGCTCATGTACATCATTTGTACCTGTCTGACTATATGTGAGTGGAGAAGCAGGAACTGGAAAAAGTTTCCTGATTAAAGCAATTGCAACTTATCTGCAGAAAACAACAGAGTCATCGCTCTCTTGTGTTTTTACTGCTCCAACTGGGTTGGCAGCACACAACATTAAAGGGATTACTTTACATCACTTATTGATGCTGCCAGTGGAGCATGATAACAAATTACAATACCACAAGCTATCTGGAGAAGCTTGTTGTGAAGTTTAAAGAGTACTAAAGAAAGAAAAAAATGAAACTTCTTATCATTGATGAAGTAAGCATGGTATCAAATGTAATGCTTGCTTTTGTGCATTTAAGAATGCAAGACATTCTTAAAACAGACTATGAAGTGTTATTTGGAGGCAAACACATCATTGTTTTTGGATATTTACTGCAACTAACTCCAGTGAAAGGACAGCCAGTGTTTACAATGCTTACGCAGATACCAGGAAGTGCTTAGGAAGCATTTGAAATGTTAATATATGGTTAAATTTCAAATATGCAGAACTGCTTCAAAATATGCGACAGGCAAAGGATGAAGATTATAAAAATATTCTACAAGATGTAAGAATTGGAAAACTAACTGAGCATGGCAAAGAAGCTTTACATGGACGATTAATTTCAAATTTGTTTCCAAATGAAAATATTCTCCCAGAGAATATTTTTAAGAAAATTCCTGAAACAAATCTGTCATATGCTTGATGCCAAGTCTGCAAGAATGTTCAATCTTCAACAACAAAATGTTAAAGTAGGAAAATCAAGAAATTATGAAACTGGAAGCTTTTGATAAAATTAAACATGAAGGAGCAACTATTATTTTGTCAGAAAAGTTTAAATCAAAATTGGATTCTTTAGAGAAGACAATATCTTAAACTTCTGGTATGGAAAAGACTCTGTATGCATCTTTAAATTGTAGTATAATTTTACGACGTAATTTACATGTGGAAAGAGGTTTAGTAAATGGAGCAAAGGGTCATGTTGTGGATTTTGTGAATTACCGAAATAGAGATGGAATTGAAATTATAAAAATTAAATTTGATGGAATTGAAGAAGTACAACAAATCAGTCGTTGTTCTGCCTGTTTTTTGCTTGTGAAAGATTTATATGTCCGCAGAAAACAGTTTCCTCTTTCTTTGGCATAAGCGGTGACTATTCTTAAATCTCAAGGTTTAAGTGTTGATAGTGCTTTGGTGAATATTGGAAATTCTGTGTTCAAGGAGGGTATGGCATATGTTGCTTTATCTCGAGTCAGAACTTTATCAGGATTTTTATTAACGTCACTCTCCTTCACTCACCCTCCCTCACCCTTGTTCCCTTACTTCAGTTCCTTCAGTTATCCTCAATCATCATCTTTAACTACCCTTCTTCTTTCTTTCATCACATACTCACCTTTTCCCAGTCCCTTTGCTTCACTTTTCTTCCCTTTCTTCCCTTCCTTTGCTCTCTCAGTCATTCTCCTTCCCTTAATCACCTTACTGCCCTTTACTCACTGTTTCTCTTACTCCCTCTATTCTCTCATATTCTCACTTGTCTTCCCTCACTCCCTCTCTGTTACCTTCACTCCCATTGTCTCCTAACTGTCTTACAAGCCTACATTCATCCTCACTCAAATTCCATGCCTCATTGTCATTAATCCACTGTTATTCACTCCTGCTTCTCTGTCACTCACTCCCCTTTCTTTACTCCCCTTTCTGCCTTTTGTTTTCGTAATGCATATTCCTTTAGGATCTTACTCACCTTCAGTTTACTTCTCTCTCCTGCTCTTGTTCACTGTTACTAAATGTATCTATGTCATTATCCTTTTAGCAATTTGCTTTCTCTCTATTTCTTTTTAACTCTCTCTGACCTTCACCATTCCTTTGTTTTTCTTTCTGAGTCCTTCATTTCTACTTTATCTCTTACTAACCTTTTATGACTTTTAATGTCCTACTTTGTCTCTTGTATTGTAAAATATATATTACAAATATTCTAACTTTTTTTTGTCTTTCACAGATATACATTTTAATGGAAATATGAAATTAAGTTTACATTACTTATAAGGTCAGTTTGATGTACAAAAGTTACTTTCCCTATACTCTTTTCCTTAACTACACTACTCTTCTCTGATGCTCCCACACCTCTGTTCCCTTATTGCGCTTGCCTCACTTATTTTGAATCCCCACGTTTACTCCCTTTTTTCACACTCCTCTCTTACACTGACCTTCTTTCAGACCTTCTCCTTTACTTTCTTTCCCCTCTCTTCTCTTACTTCATTGTTTTACTCTTTTCCCTTCCCTTACTCTCCTTACTCCACTTCACAAACTCCTTCTCTTTCTTCCTCTGTCCTATTAGTTCTACACTCCCCTTCCCTCATTCTCTCTCTGTTAGCCTCATTCTCTCTGTTGTCTTAGTCTCTCACTCATCTTCTATCACGCTCACTCCCTATAACTGACCAATACTCCCACACTCTCCTTCTTTCAGACCTTAACCTTTACTTTCCTTCCTCTCTCTTCTCTTCCTTCACTCCTTCACTATTTTCCCTTCCCTTACTCTCCTTACTCCACTTCACTAATTCCTTCTCTTACTCCCTCTGTCCTCGTACTTCTACACTGCCCTTCACTCATTCTCTCTATGTTAGCCTCATTCTCTCAGTCCCTTTAGTCTCTCACTCCTCTTCTGTCACGCTCACTCTCTATAAATCAGCCATACTCCCACACTCACCTTCTTTGAAACCTTCTCCTTTACTTCCCTTCCTCTCTCTTCCCATACTTCGCTCCTTCACTCTTTTCCCTTCCTTTACTCCCCTTACTCCACTTCAGTAACTCCTTCTCTCAATCCCTTTGTCCTCTAACTTACTCACTCCCCTTCTCTCACTCTATCTCTGTTACCCCCATTCTCTCTGTCCCCTTAGTCTCTCACTCCTCTTCTGTCACGCTCACTCCCTATAACTGAGCCATACTCCCACACTCACCTTCTTTCAGACCTTCTCCTTTACTTTCCTTCCTCTCTCTTCCCTTCCTTCACTCCTTCAGTGTTTTCCCTTCCCTTACTCTCCTTACTCCACTTCACTAATTCCTTCTCTTACTCCCTCTGTCCTATTACTTCTACACTCCCCTTCCCTCATTCTCTCTCTATTAGCCTCATTCTCTCCGTCCATTTAGTCTCTCACTCCTCTTCTGTCACGCTCACTCCCTATAACTCAGTCATACGCCCACACTCACCTTCTTTCAGACCTTAAACTTTACTTTCATCCCTGTCTCTTTACTTCTTTTGCTCCTTCACTCTTTTCTCTTCTCTTACTCTCCTTACTCCACTTCACTAATTCCTTCTCTTACCCCCCCTGTCCTCTTACTTCTACACTCCCCTTCCCTCATTCTCTCTCTGTTAGCCTCATTCTCTCTGACCCCTTAGTCTGTCACTCCTCTTCTATCACGCTCACTCCCTATAACACAGCCACACTCCCTCACGTATGTTTCTTTCCTCCCTCACTCAGTCCTCTACTCGCACTTTTTCTTTCACTTTCTCTGTCTCTTCACTCCCTTACTCACCTTGTCTCACACTCACTTGCCTTTATCCAGTCTGTATCTCTACTCTTTCATCAACATCACTGCTCTTTTCTTACCCTTCCACACACCCGTTCCTTTACTACATTTTCTTCACTTATCCTCATTCCCCATGTTCACTCTCCTTCTCCTCACTCACCTCCCACACTCACCTTCTTTCAGTCCCCCTACTTCACTTCCCTTCCCCTCTCGTCCCTTTCTTTGCTTTCTCATTCATTGTCCTTTCCTCTCTCACTGCACTCCACTTCAGTTACTCTTTTTGAATTTTTTAAGAATACAGCTCTTTTTTGAGAATTGGAGGTAGTTCTAAAAAGAACTTTTTTTTTCTTCTTTTTTTGTTTTTTTCTGAACAAAAACAAAAACAGGGAATGTCAAACTGCTCAACAGGAGCAAAAAAAAAGAGTCAAAATTAGGGCTGGGGACGGCAGCGGTGGTTTTCTCTTGTTCGGACAATGTTCATAATACTTTGTTCACCGTAACAAAGTAGTTCATCACAGTCTTTACATTTGATTGTGATGCCATCAAAAACAGGCTGAATATTAGGAATCAGCTGTTCAGGTCACCCCCTCACCGATGATGCAGTTGGTCCTCCAGTCGAAGTTGAAGCACCATCCCTTGGAGCATCTTGTACCAGAGCTCTGACATTCTCCCGGGCATAGTTCTGGGGGTGCCTCCTCTGAACGTGCCGAATCATGGTTGAATTTCCAAAACTGTATTTCCTTGTTGGGTCTCCCCGTGAAAGGACAGTATGGCAAATTCTGCACTCCATCTTTGGAGCATTCACCTTTTTTTATCAGCTGGTATTGTGAAAAACTTCCAAATGAAGTGCTCTTTTACCCTGGGCTGAGGAGCCTCTTCCTGTATGAACTCATCCGAGTCCTCACTGCTACTGGTTGGTCTAGCAGCCATTATAATCCCAAAAAGGTTGAGCAGAAAAAACTGGTCTTGCAGTCACAAAAGTGAAAGAAGAATTGAAGGAAATGGGTGGGGTTTTCATTCTTTGTAAAAAAAACTGTTAGCAACCAATGAAAAGTGTTATTTTAAGGTCACATGACTTGACGCACTTACGCTGCGCGCACCGGAGCGCTTCCGTGGGCGCTTACGCAGGACGAAAATGGGCGCTTCCGTGGGCGCTTACGCGGCGTGCCTAAATGACGTTTTGCTAGCTTTACGGAAATGCAAAATCATGTCCATTCTGAAAATCAAAAATACTACTTTTATAAGTCTGGTACTGAATGTCTTGCATTATTATTTAGTTTTCATACATATTTTTTTTCGAATGCAGAAACGACGCTCTCGCTGCTCTCTCATGTGAGCTTACCGGTGCGCGCACCCTGAACGCTCCAAGACAAAATGATACGGGTAAGCTTACCGGTGCGCGCACCCTGAGCGCCCCAGGAAAAAATGATTAAAAAAAGATAAATACATTGAAAAAATATTTTGTTTTTATTAAATTAATAATAATTAATAGTTATATAAAACAGCTAATAAAAATAAAACACTAAAAATCGTAGGTTACAAACTCGATATACAAAGGAATTAGCTTTTAAAAAACCTTTGAAATTCACTGAAAAAAACAGAGGTTTCACAATCGTTATAGTTAGGAATTAGCATTTAAAAAACCTTTGAAATTCACTGAAAAAACCATAGGTTTCACATTTGTTATAGTTAGCTGGACATTTCACTCATACAAAACCATTGAAATTCCCACGTTATAGTTAGTTGGACTCACTATAACTCGCGCGCCCGCAATCCACTGCTGATGATGTCACATATTACATCATTCATGACATGGTCAGTGACATCACTGATGACATCACTGATGACATCTCAAATGACATCACTGATGACATCTCAAATGACATCACTGATGACATCACTGATGATATCTCAAATGACATTATTTCAGTGAATTCTCATTTCTACATTCTTAGTCCCACCTTGAGCCTCTGCATTGCCTTCACACTACTGCACGGGAAACAACCTTTACAACGCAACTTTTACAATGCTCTGCCATTACAACGCAACAATTACAATGCATGACACTACAATGCATACCATTACAATGCATGTTATTACAACGCAGTCATTACAATGCATACTGTTACAACGCATACCATCAACATCCAACACTTACCGTACAGTTGCACCCCCTGGCGTTAGAATAGTAATTTTTACCCTTACACTATCCAACACTTACCCTACTGTTGCACCCCCTGGAGTTCGAATAGTAATTGTTACCCCTACACTATGGAATACTTACCATACATGCAATGTAATGTTATGCGTTGTAATAGTATGCGTTTAAAGGTAGTCGGCGTTGTAATGGAATGCTTTGTAAAGGTAGTTTTTAAAATTTCATTGTAATGGTATGCGTTGTATTGAAATGAGTTGTAATGGATGTTGCGTTGTAAAAAATGCATTGTAATAGTGTGCGTTGTAAAAGTATGCGTTGTAACATCATACAACACCACTGCACTGTCCTAAAATGTGAAACAGCACTACCAGTAAGACTCTCTTTCACTGTAGTAATCATTTTACAGAATTGCAAGGCATACTGTCATGTGTCTAAGATCACAGTGTGAGTGAGAATTCATTTCAGAAACATGTGGCAGAATAATTTGCTTTGTTAATGTGTTTTAAAATATGGCAAAAGATGTAGTCATGGAGTAAGTCATTCCTTATGACAGTTAGTGCTATAAATTTGAAAGCAGCATGAGTGTCAGGCATCTAAATTCCCAAATAGTCTCCATGCTGTGTGATAAAGATCCTGGGTGAAAGAGAGTCTTGCTAGGAGTGCTGTTTCAGATTTTAGGACAGTGCAGTGGTGTCCAGGCAGTGTAGAGGGTCAAGGTGAGACTGAGAATGTTGAAATAAGAATTCACTGAAATGATTTCTACATGCTACAGAGACAGTTGCTATGTGGTACTGAAAATTCTGAACCTATGTTATATACGTCGTAAAATCATGACGATTTTAGTAACATCAGACCGGAAATGACAAAAGTAAGGTGTGCAAGTATTTTCGTCACGTTTGAGTGGAGAGATCACCATTAAATCAGGGATTCCGTCCTGAACCCTCGGGTTCCATTTTGTGCACAGCAGCCATTTTGTGGTTGCCCTCACATAGGCCGATGACTAAGGCCAAGCGAGTCTTAAGGACACATACACCTTCAGCTGACTTCTGTGTGACCTGGGCAAGCTGACTCCACTGCCCGAAGCCAAACCTGTTCGACCAGTTCCTTTCCCAGTAGCTGATTAAGATTAAGCATCAAGGCACAGGAGATCATAAACCTTTATTGCACACAACTATGTCTTATCTTACTCACACCTGTCTCTGCTCCTTTCTTTATGGCCTGTTTACGATGGGGATGTGCCCGTTTTTACTATGGGTTTGTGCAGCTTGTGTAAGAAGGAATGTTGGGTTATGCATGCTTGCAAAAGCTAGGACTGCCCCTTACTGTACTGAGTCATGTAACGCTAAAAACATATAAAAGGCCTCTGTCCTCTGTGTTCCTCAGACTACCTCATTCAGTTGCTACGGCTTCTGGGTGACATGGCCTCATTATGTTAAATGTAATAAAGATGTCTTTTCATATTACAGCTTCTGTGCCAAGTTCTTTGTTATATTAGTAAGTATTCCCTGAGAACGAAAATCTCAGTACTTCAGCTATGCAATTTCTACAGCACACCCAGGATCTTTATTACACAGCATGGAGACTATTTGGGCATTCAGAGGCCTGGCACACATGCAGCGTTGGACTTTATAGCACTAACTGTCCTAAAGAATGACTTACTCCATGACTACATCTTTGCCATATTTTAAAACTCATCAACAAAGCATGGTGTTCAGGCATTGTACTAAACTCAGAATTATCAGTCCCACCCTGAACCTCTACAGTGTTTGAACACCACTGCACTGTCCTAAATCCTGAAATACCATCCCTAGCAAAACCTACTAAACTCTTTCAACACTATTGCACTGCTGTAAACCCTGAAACATAATTTTCAGCAAATGCCCCTATAATGTTCAAACACTACTGCACTGTCCTAAACCATGAAACAGCACTCCCTGCATGATCTCCTACACTGCCCGAACACTGCTGCTGTGCCTTAAAATTACTTATGTAGTGAACCAGACTTAACAACATATAGGGCCAGATGTAGGTAATTTTAATTTACCACCTCTTAAATACCGATTCATACCGAATCGGTATTTAAGAAGTGGTAAATTAGAGGGGGGGAAATGTAGGTAATTCTCATTCGGTAAATACAGAATCTGTAAGATTCGGTATTTACCGATTCTGTAAATACCGAATCGGTATCCCCCATTGATTCCTATGGGCCTTGAAGCCCATAGGAATCAATGTGGAATACCGAATCGGTATTTACCGATTCAGTAATTACCTATTCTTGCAAGGGTGCAGGGGGTGTCACTTTGACACCCTCTAGCACCCCAATTACAGGCTTGTGTGCCATGTGGCACACAGACATGCCCTAAGGGCATGTCTGTCTGTCACATGGCACAGGTGTGCATGGATTCGGTATTTTACCACCCAATTGGATTGGGTGGTAAAATACCGATTCTTAAAGCCTGTGGCACTCTGACATGTGCCAGCTACATCTGCATTTACAGAATCGGTATTTTACTGAGTTTGTATTTACTGATTTGGTAATTTTACCGAATCGGTAAATACAGAATCGGTAAAATACCGATTCTGTAAATGCATGCCCTACATCTCGAAAACCAATTACCGGTCGGTAACGGCCGAAATCGGCCGTTACCGACCGGTAATTGGCGACCTACATCTGGCCCATAGTGCTTATAATTGCTAAGTAGTATGCTGGTTAAAGGCAAACTCGCTTCAGTTTAATGCCGGGAAAACTGAAGTGCTTTTCAACCCCGGAACGAGGATCCCTCGACCATTTCCTAACAATTTCTGGCCCCCGGAATCGGGCTCCACCGTACGGCCTGCTGACTCTGTCTGCAACCTAGGGGTCATGCTGATCCACGGGCTCAGTATGGACACCCATGTATAGAAAACATCGGCCTGTTGTTTTGCCATCCTTCGCTCACTTAGGAAGGTTCTGCCCCTCTTACCCCTCCATGCTCGTGCCCAAGTGGTTAGATGCACCATCCTGAGCAGGTTGGACTATTGTAACGCCCTCCTGCTCGGGTCCCCTGAGTATCTATTGGACAGACTCCAAAGGGTCCAATCTGCGGCGGCTAAATTGGCTCTGGGGCTGCCTAGGAGATCGCATGGACCATCTGCCCTGGCAAAACTACATTGGCTTCCTCTTAGACAGAGGATCCAATTTAAGGCCCTTTGTATAGTTGTTAGGGCTCTCCACGGGTGCGGTCCTGCCCCTCTAAGTTCCAAGTTGTTTGGTATGCCCCTACCAGACAGCTTCGCTCATCTGATGCTAAACTGGTAGTCGTTCCCAGATTTAGGAAGGTCAGAGCTGGTGGTAGATCCTTCCAGGTGACTGCCGCCAGACTCTGGAATACTCTCCCCATCGAGATTAGGGCCACTAACGAACTTCTGCAGTTTAGGAAAAAGGTGTAAACCTGGCTTTTGCCTGGCTAGCCTTCTTCCCCGGTATTTTTGTTGTTTCTGCTTCTATTGGGTTCTGTTAGCGCCAGGATGCCTGCAATGGTGACAGCCGCGCTTTACAAATTCTTAAAATAAATATGCTAGTAGTGGTCTACAATTGTAAAAAAATAATTAAATATGTTTTTTTTTCTTCACAACAGATTTGAATTATCTACAGAAAGAAAAAAGAAAATGTCGTCTAAAAGTGAGAGAAGAAAAAAATATAAACAGACTTACATTTCCAAGAAAAAAGAAGTACAAGATTTATCTAAAGAGCAATGTCTGGAAAAAAACAAAGAAAGCTCCTGGTAAGTTAACAAAGGATTTTATAAGGAAAATAACACAATTTAAAAAAACTGTGTACAATCAGGAAAAAAAAATATATCTGTAACTACAAAGAAAAGCCAGAAAAAAACAATAAATGATGGAAAAATAAGTGGGAAAGATAGACGAAAAAATCAGTCTGTTGATATTCGGAAGCGAATGTTTTATAACAGAGTTGTTGGAAATATATTAAAAAATGTAAATAATTGTAAAAGAAAAACAGCTTTTTATAAGAAGAAAAAACATATACAGTCAATTGTAGACAAAGCTTTTCAATTAAAAAAAACTGTTTATTTTGGTAATCAGTAGGATTCGAACACTAGATAAGCCAATCAATGTTATGAAGGTCAAAAGTAAGTGGAAAAGACTAATTAATAGAACTAATTTTTGTAATGTTTTTTCTGGAGAATGGAAACATTTCAAGTTGTGAGCCGTTTTTTAATGAAGAGAGTTACTTTCAGAGTAATGATTTGTTGCATGCAGTTGACACAAGTGGTCGAGATTACAAGGTTAAAAATGGTAGCCCAATTGAAAAAGAGAAAATTGTCCCTAGAAATGCAGAAGAGGTGTTATCTGATGAAGTTTTAGGGAGACGTGCTAAGGCTCCAGTGTACACTTGGAATTGTAGTAGTATTTGTACTGTACGGCAGGAATCTATTGATTTATTTTGCAATTTTATACATACGTATACTAAGAAAAGTGTTAAACAGAAGATTAAGATGTTGCAAGAATTAGAGCCCTGCAGAGTGAGAGAAAAATTGGGTTTGCAAGGTCATTATTTTAGTTAGTTAGAATCAAGCAAGGCATTGCACCCACATACCTACAAAAGCTGGTGCAACCTTACAGGCCCAAACGTACCTTAAGATCTTCGGAAATTGGGAATTTCACCATACCAAGATTTAAGCTGGTAAGGATGGGGGGACGTTCTTTTTCCTACCTTGGTCCCAAATATTGGAATGCCCTGCCCACAGCCATTAAATTAGAGACCAGTCTTCTTCGCTTTCGTAGAGCACTGAAAACGCTGTTGTTCACATAAGTAGCTGGTACCAGTATGCTGGCTTATTTGACATCTTCTTCTCCAGTCTATCCCTAGCGCCGGGAAACCCACTGTGGGTAGCTGTGCGCGGTAAAAGTTTGAATAAAAAATAAATAAAAAAAAATATTTAGCTTGTCTTTCTAAAAAAGTATGCCAGAGTGTTTTTCACCATTTTAGGATGTTAGCAGTGCATCATACTGAAGTGAGGAAATTAGTGAGAAGGTTGTATTATGCAAAAAGTCCAGCACTTAAGCTAAAACAGTTAAACAGTGCTCTTTTACATGGATCCGTATTAGATGTAAAGAACATTTGTGAAGAAATTGAGGTTAGTTACTTTTTTGAAAAAGAGGGCAGTGCTGAAACTGATACATTAATAGAAGGAAATGTGGAAGAAAATGTACAGAATTTTAGTACAGAAAATTTTGAGCGAGAAATTAAAAGGTTTAAGGTCATTTCAGATGAAAAGCCAAACTTTTCTTGTATTTGTTGTAGACAAATTAATTATATAAATCAGACCAGGTTAGTTGATCTATATTTAAAAAGTGAAAAGGAGAATAATAATGAGTGGAAGGAATTTGCAACTTATTTGTTGGTAGAGAATTTTTTGATTTGGGTTCTGATCAAAGTGTTTGTAAATATTGTTATAATAAATTTAATGATAACAAAATGTCTGCTAGAGCTGTTCATAATAATCTTGAGTTGGTTAATATTCCTTCTGAACTGATGGATTTAAATACTAATGTGTGCATCCATTTCAGGCTATTGTTCGCATGGAGCCTAAGACAGGGAAATTGCCTCCTTCAGATTTACAGAGAGGATTAAAGGGAAGAGTTGTACATTTGCCTCTAAAT
Organism: Lissotriton helveticus; assembly: GCF_964261635.1. NCBI lineage: Eukaryota > Metazoa > Chordata > Amphibia > Caudata > Salamandridae > Lissotriton > Lissotriton helveticus. The sequence goes on along the minus strand of NC_136064.1, from coordinate 145,197,123 downwards.
TTAAAGAAAAATATTGAAACAATTGGTGTGGAAAATGTGCAAAAGGAACCTCTTGGTATTCTAGTTAATGGTGTTCCTACGAAGAGTAAGAAAATCTGGCAAGAATTAGTGGATGTTAGGAAAGTGAAAACGGCAACGTTGTATTTGGTAAAAAATAATCAATACTATAAAAATGTGTATGTAGGAGAAGAGGAAACAACTGTAGAAGAGGAGAGTGATTTGCCAACTGCACAGATTGAAAAAGTGGATGTGCCCAGAACTGAAGTAATTTATGAACATTATAGTGTGCATCCACTTCACTCTAAAGAAGTGATGAGAAATACTATTGAGTTATTTCAAATGAAAGAAGCAAAATGAAGTCCCATTAGTGTATGGGAAGAAAGTTTGGAAGCTCGTTGCTTCCCTCAGTTATTTCCAACAGGCAAAGGTGGACGATATGATGAACGACCTGTGCAGATTCCTGCATCTGAATACCGGACTTCAAGATTATATGCAGAAGATCCAAGGTTTCACAAATGTATTCCATATTTGTTTCATCTTCTGTTTTAGAATGACTTGTCTGGACGATCTTATGCAGTGAACCATATACTAAAAAGTTGAGTATATTTGCAAAATGTTTCGGCAAAGCACTTTATGGATAAAGTCCAACAGAAAGATCCTGTTTTGGAATCTCAGCTAATTAATCTCATGGCATGTCAGCGTGGTACTAATGAGTATTGGTAACGTCGTCATGGGGAATTGAAATGTATGCTAAGAAACTTAGGAACTCCTACATGGTTCGTTACTCTAAGCTCTGCAGAGTATGCTTGGGAAGATTTACTTCAATTTCTTCGAGAGGCAAATGCTAACATAGAAAATATAGAATACAAGACACCTGGAGAACTGTGCTCTTTGGATCCAGTTAATGTATGCAGGTATGTCAATCATAGATTTGAAGCTATGATGTCTTTTATCATAAACAAAAAAAAATCCTCCTCTTGGAGAGGTTCTGGATTTCTTTTGGAGAAAGGAGTATCAAGCAAGAGGTGCTCCTCACATACATATGCTGCTATGGATCAAAGATGCCCCCAAATTTGGAACAGATTCAGATGACACAGTGATGAGTTTTATTGAACAATATTATACATGTGCTGTACCCAAAAGTACAGTAGAAAAGAATTTAAGACATCAAGTTTTACGGTTTCAAAACCATCGTTGTGAAAAATACTGTCGTCGAAAGTACAAATCTAAGGATAAGTTCTACACAAAATGTCGATTTGCATTTCCACGTCCAGTATTATCAAAAGGAAGAGTGAACAATTTTATGTCCTCTTTACATACTGTCACAAGAAAATCACCGAAAAATACCTACAACTTGAAAAGAAATTAAGAGTCAAAATACATAAATGACTATAACCCAGTCATTTTGTCCATGTGGAATGCTAACATGGATATTCAATATGTTGCAGACAACTCGTTTGCTGTGGCTCGATATGTAACGTCTTACATTACTAAATCTGGAAAGACGGAACTAAAGGAAATGTGGGAAGAAATTTCTCATGAAAAGAGCCTAGGTAAGAAATTGTACAGCTACAGTTTGAAGATGTTGTCTCATCGAGAAATCAGAGCATATGAATGTTCCGATCGTTTATCATCTGCAAGTCTATACTCCAAATCTAGAACAATCATTTGGGTGAGTTTAAGTCTTGCAAGAACATGAAACCGAATTTTGAAATCTGTACAAGAAATAAAGTATTTAGCAGAGAGAGAACCAGGCAGTACAGATATTTTGAAGACAAATATGTTGGATACATACTATCCAAATAGAAGTAATCATCTTGAGAACGCTTGTCTCTATGAAGTACTACAAAGCTATACTTTTAAGAAGAATATTACAGAATATATCAATAAAGGAGTATATGCTGTGATTGGATTTGAAGGATGTTTAGTGAAACAAAGAAAAGGACATTTGATTAATCATCGAAAACTGAGTTACAAATCTGCAGACAAAAGGGAATTTTACAATTTATCTCTTTTGCAACTCTTTAAGCCATGGCGAACAGAACTGGAACTAATTGTAGATTTTGACAGTTATGAAGATTCATTTAAAGCAACTAAAAGTACTATAGATTGTCCTGTTTTGACTAATTATCTGAAAATGTTGAATGACGAAATACAGCAAGAAGCTACAATTGCAGCTGAGATTGCTAGAGACAGTTCTCAGTCAAAGTTCTCCTTCGTTGAGTCAGGATCCACTAGGAGAAACAATTATTCAAAATGAAGCAGCGACTGCCATGGATGAGGTGAAGTACTCGGTTTTTCAGAACCGGTACTGAACCGGTAACCCAGCGGTGTCAGGGTACACCCTAAGACTTCGGATTCTTCCTGATTAAACCACAGAAACTCAGAGTCTTCTAGGTGAAGTCAAAGATCGAATTTATTGGCTGCAACCAAGTTACAGGTATCCTAGAAGTACAACATGGTGTATATTCTCAGGAGACTGCTCAAACTTACAAAGCCAGCCTTCTCTTTTTATACAAAATATTATGCTTCAGGCAAACACTCTTAGGTTTACAAGTTGACCATTCACATATTTTGACTACAAAGAAAAAGCAGAGACATGATGACAAGCCCATATTTCAGTTCGTCCAGCCCACAACAAATTACCCGGCAAGGCCCAACATTTTCATCAGATATCGGTGGACCCCCAATAAAAACGGGCACCTCCTCCTCGTAAAGCAAGTCATAAAGTAGGAAACAGGGACAGGTGTGTGCAAGATTAGGCGTGGTTTGTGTGTGATGAAAGGTTTATGGCATGTTGTGCCTTGATGCTATCTCGTTCGGCCACTGGGAGAGGAACTGACCGAACAGGTTTGGCCTTGGGCAGTAGAGCCAGCTTGCCCAGGTCAAAGAGAAGTCAAAGAAGGTGTACATGTCCTTCAGGAACAGTGTTTGGCCTTAGTTCATTGGCCTATGTGAGGGCAACTCACAAAATGGCTGCCGTACACAAAATGGAACCCAAGGGTTCCAGGACGAAATCTACGATTTCAAGGTGAAATCGTCACTTGAATATGACGAAAATGCTTGTACATGGTGTACTAGTCATTCTCGGTCTTCTGATATAAAAATCGTCATGATACGATTATGTTTATAATACGGGTCCTGAATTTTAAGTACTACAAACCCTCCTTTTGCCCTTACATAGGCAATAACCTATACTCATGCTAATCTGAGTCCAGGTCTATATTCCTAAAGTCATTGAGATGTTGCTGTAGCATCATCCTATTACCTAGCTCGTCCCTTGATACAGGTTTCCTTACACATGATGTAGCACAGAGGCCACATATTGCGGGAGCACACTGCACGCACAGACAGAACAGTAAAAGAATGGCTAAAATCATCCCAATGACCATAAGAATTTTCCATCCCCAGGCGGATATCAGTTCCCAGAACCATCCCATAAATGACCAATCTCCTTTATCCACATGAATAGATTAGGAAATCTTATGCAGTTTGGAGATGGCCTGGTACACTGTTGGAGCGTTATCTGGAATGAAAATACAGCAACTCGATTGGATCAATTTACATACCCCACCTCGGTCTGCAAGTATGACGTCTAACGCGACCCTGTTCTGAAGGGTCATAAGACGATCTGACTGGAGCTCAGCAGTCAAGTTACTAAGGGCACCAGCAGTTTCAACTACGGTGGATTCAACCACCCTTGTCAATTGCCTAATGTTCCTGCTGTTAACCATGGGTCCCCAGAACGGCAGAAAACCCCTCACGAAGTCTCCAAATTCTTGTTCTGCAGTGTCCTCTTTACTGAAGACACCTCTAACTATCCTTGTCTTATGGTTATCTGCCGCAGCTGTGTAGGTGGGAGGCAGCAGGAACAAAACAAAACATGTGCCCGAAAAGTCAGGGTGCATATATAGGCTCTATCATGGCAGATGAAATAGGTACCCTTAGCTGCTAAAAACGAAGGGGAAGTCTGAGATGCAAAAACATACATTTCAGTACAGATACTCTTCCCTAACTGAGCTCTGGGATTCTTGCCAGTACCTTGCAGACACAGGGGACCCTGTTGGGGTACAATCCAAGTCGGGGAAGATCTCTTAGCTTGCTGTTTCTCACTCAGAGTAGCTCCATATCCGGTCACGTTCCATCCTATGTATACTAGTGTCTCATCTCTCGGGATAGTCTCGTAGGAGATATCTTCCTTAATCATGTCGACTATACCCTTAACCAGAGCACTATTCTTAGGATTGTCTTTTGCAGAACCTAGGGGGTGGACTTCACGAGCATATATGAACATTGTTCTGTATGCCCACACAGAACCATTATGGCTGAAAGGCAGGACCAGATAAGGGATACCTTTATCCGTTGTGTTAGGCATAAGACCACACACCCAACAGTTAGTCGTGTTCATTACTAGTTGGTGCTGGTGCAAAAGCTGAACAAAGGAGTTATTAATGAACTCTAATCTCCTAGCTGATTCGTGTTCAGGAAGAGGTTGAAAAGAGTGTGGGAAACAGTAGAAGGAGGAGGTATGGGCGATGTAGTGGGTGCAAATGTCACTTGAAAAGAGAATAAAACATATCCTATTAAAAACATTATCATACTGAATAACATGAAAATGCACAATATCAAAAAGCTTTTCTTGGTCATCATTTTACATATTCTGCTTTTAAAGTTCATTTCTTTGGCAGGTCTCTCCATCTCGAAAAACTCCATCCTCTCTAATATGCTGCTCGCGATGGTTGGGTGTTCTATGCTAAGGAATGCTTCTGTCAGTCCAGGGCAACTCCCTTAGATCAACCAGAACTGTCGACCTAACGTCTCCAGCTGCACCCCAAAGACTTTGGGCAACCGCGACCCTACAGCGGAACCCGGATGGTGGTTCGAAAAACAAAAATAAAAATGTTTCTCAGATGGGAGAGCTGCACTTTCAAAAATAGCAAAGAAAAGGAATATCTTTATTTGTCCACAGTCTCGGCCTCAGATTATATCTTTTCTTCCCGGTTACTGTTTGATCTTGAAACAGGAGTTCAGGCTCTGCAGTGTCCAATCGAATTGACGGCGGCACAGCTTCTTGCAAGAGATTGTCACTTTCTTGTTCGGAAATTGTTCCTTTTATACGTGCATCGCTAAAAGGCAGAAAACGAGGCACAGATTCAGTCTCTGAGTCAGCGACACCCTCCTGGACCCACCGGTCGTACGTGGATCCAGTGCTTCTTCCCTTCTACTCGAACAGCTGATCTTGTTGAGAGAAGTACTAGGTGAGGGCCGGTCCACCTGGGCTGGTCATTCTTTGTGTGCTGAAAATTTTTCACCAGCACCCAATGATCCAGGATCGATGTGATGACCTGGAGCTTCAGAGGCTTGAGGCAGAGTATCGTGAACCTGTTGGTGTAAAACACGCAATTTAGCCGTCAATTTGTACAAATAGTCAAGCAAAACAGGGTGTACGATTTCACAAAATTTTGTGGGCCTTGGCAATCCCCATATGTTGGCCGGGCGCCTGAAAACTATCTCATATGGACTAAGACCCACTTGCGAATGCACAGTCATTCTTGTTGATAGGAGGGCTAAGGGCAGAGCGTCAGGCCATTTAAGACCAGAGCTTGCTTGAATTTTGGCCAGTTTTAGCTTTAGCGTGCCATTATAGCATTCTACTAGTCCAGCTGATTGGGGGTGATTGCAGCGTGGAATTTCTGCTGGATGCCTAGTCCTTCACATGCTTTCTTCATCACTCGTCCCACAAATTCACTTCCATTGTCACTCCAGACCATTCTCGGCATTCCAAATCTAGGGAAAAACTCTTTCACAAGGGCTTTAGCTGTGGATAAGGCAGTGTTGTCCTTTAAGGGATACGCTTCCACCCATCTTGAAAAGGCACAAACAACAACGAGTACGTATTTTAAATTGTTGCACCTCTCCATGTGGATGAAATCTAGCTGCAAAACCTCGAACGGATACGTTGGAGGCACAAAATGACCAGCTGGAGTTGGGGTTCCCCTACCAGGATTGTATTTCAGACACACCATACAATTCTTGACCACATTCTCGGCGCACTTAGGAATTCCTGCATTTTGCCATACTGGAGCCAACATCTTACAAATCCCTTTCATACTGATGTGAGCCATTCCATGGGCCATTGTAACCACTGCAAGCACATACGCATCGGGCAACAACCATCTCTGATGCTCTGACAATTCAATCCAACAACCATTGGCATCCATTTTACCCGTACTTTCTCTCCACACACTCAATTCTTTCTCTGTAGCCTCAGCTTGAATAGATTTCACACTCTCTATTGTATCTTCACACATTCCAACGTCACCAATCCATCTTGCTGGGCCTGCAACATACATTCGACTCATCACATGCTGTTTCTTTTGCGATTTCGTCAGCAAATGCATTTCCACGACCAACATCATCAGTCACCTTCTTATGTGCACTGCACTTCACAATCACAACTTGCAACGGCAAAGTAAGTGATTCAAGAAGCTCATTCACCAACTGACCATGCTGAATCTTAGCTCCATGCGAAGTCAGGAACCCACGTTCTTTCCACAATTGTCCAAAACTGTGAGCCACACCAAATGCATACTGGCTGTCAGTATATATAGTCACTTTCATTCCTTTTGACAACACACATGCTCCCATAAGTGCAATCAACTCTGCTGCTTGAGCTTAATTATGTGGGATACGTGTAGCTTCAACAATCGTATGCAAGGTCGTGACAGCATATGCTGCAGTCGTATCACCATTCGGAAGCTTGAAGCATGAACCGTCCACCCAAAAGGTACCATCACACTTTACAAGAGGAGTGTCTTTGAGGTCTATTCTACCTTTCGTTTCTTCCTCTGTTCTAAGAAAACAATCATGCTGTTCAGAAGCATCTAACTCTGCTACAATAGGCAACATCGTAGCTGGATTTAGCGTGTTGCATCTTTTTATGTGCACATGACTCGCTAACAGTGTTAATTCGTAACCTGACAATCGAGCACTAGTTAAGTGCTGTGTCTTTGTCCTGTTTAACAACGTGTCCACTGCATGTGGAACCATCACAATCAATGTATTATTCATCACTAAACCAGCAGACTGTCGAATAGAAACAGCTGCTGCTGCTGTGGCTCTTAAACAACTTCCCAATGCTTTAGCTACCGGGTCCAAAGTCGTCGAAAAATACGCACATGGACGCTGCTTGTCTCCGAACAACTGTGTCAACACTGACAATGCGCAACCTTCTTTCTCATGGACATACAATCTAAAGGGCTTACTGTAGTCGGGGGTATCCAACACAGGAGACGAACATAATGCATCACGCAATTTGGAAAAACTTTTCTGACACTCTTCAGACCATGGTACGGGATTCGGTGTATCTTTACAAGTTAATGCCACCAAAGGTTTGACCAGCAAGGAAAAATTTGGTATCCATTGCCTGCAATATGATGTAATGCCTAGGAAAGCACGCGCTTCTCTCTGTGTTCTTGGCACACTCAATTTCGCTATTGCCTGAATTCTTTCTGGGGTCAGTTTCCTTCCCTCCTTCGATAAGAGATGACCTAAGAAGGTCACTTCTTGTCGACAATATTGCAATTTCGAAATGGACACTTTGTGGTGCAAATCAGACAAATGACGCAACAATGACAACGTGGCTTCTTTACAGATTTCCTCAGTATCTGCAGCGACAAGTAAATCGTCGACATACTGGACAAGGGTTGCACCATCAGCTAAAACAATCGTATCAAGCTTTGTTTTTAAGGCTTGACTATATATCGATGGACTTTCACAGTAGCCCTGGGGAGCACGTCTAAAGCAGAAGCTTCGTCCTCCTAAACTGAATCTGAAAATATCTCTACTTTCCTCGACTATCGGGATGCTGAAGAAAGCATTCTTCAAGTCGATCACCGAGAACCAAGTCGCGGAAGCTGGAATCATAGTCAACAGGGCAGTGATATCAGGAACAACTGGAAATTGTGGCACAACTATTTTATTCACCTCTCTAAGATCAATCACAAATCTGTAAACAGGTGGCTGGGAAGGATCAGTACGCTTCAAGACAGGCAGAACAGGACTATTGCAAACGTTGCCTCTTGTCTCTTCAATTACATCTTTTTCAATCAAATCATAAATGATCGCTAGCAGCGCTTGCTCACCTTCAGTAGAGATTTTGTATTGTGGAATACGTGGCATTTTAACATTGGCTTTCCATGTTACAACATATGGCGGTATTTCCAAAAGACCTACATCATTAGGACCAGTAGCCCAAAGAACATTAGGGAGAAATGACAATTCTGTTGGAAGTTTGTCCTTTGACAAATACATTGAAGAAATCACTTTCTTACCCAGTGTAAGTTGTACTCCTGAAGGAGAACAATATAACGTCGCATATAATCTTTTCAACAAGTCCAATCCTAACAAGTTTCACCACAACCTGTCATCAGAATAAGGGGTGCTTTGAATTCGCAAGGTCCAACAGAAAGGGACATAGGACTAGAAACTGGGTTTCTAACCGGGGCGCCAGAAAAACCTACTGAAACATTTGTTTCGCCAGACAAAGGTGTGCCAGGGAGTTTAGAGTGCATAATAGAACTCTTTGTAGCACCAGTATCCAACAGAAAAGGCTCTGACACACCGGATGTAATCACCTCAATGTGGTAAATAAATAATTAATTACCGGTACTATTTTTCTATGCATTAACTGAAACAGATAGCTCAATAAATAAGAGGCAGGATCCGTGGTATCTGAGTCGAATAGGCTTTAATCAGATGGCTCGAGCCAATGGACCATCGGGTTCCATCACCTGCAAAGGTTCAGGAAGGGACAGACACAAGGGAAGGGAAGTAAAGCCTCTTAATGTCATATTAACATTATACAGTATATATATAGTAAAACAGTGCAATTTCATTGAATACAGTAGGCGTAACAAGTGACAAACGAAAGATAAGAACACATGGGCGTGAAAAGAAGGCGTGCACAGGGCGTGCACGAAGACATGTGATGTAAACGTCACAGAAGTGTCATAAATGGGTGGATACCTGAAGGGGCTACCTGGGCAGCTGGAACCTTTAACCTACTGGTGCGCGCAAACGGGCCATGACGTGTAACTGGGGAGAGCTGGGGGCTCTGACTTCTGGCACTAGAAGAGGAGACTAAAGTCTGGGATGTCAGGACGACATGTACCTATAGCATATCTGATATCTCGTGTTTGGAGAACATGTTGCTAGAATCTAAAAGTTATCAGGGCAAAGGCTACTTGTCACTAAGGCTGGTGCATGCATATATTGCTTAGTGTATTACGTGTGCTATGAATCTTCTATGGATACTAATTCAGTAATTCTCTTGCATGGAGACAGAAAGACTAGCCTATAGCTGAAGATGTTTATGCGGTTCGTTAGGTTAGGAATGTGAAGCCGGGGAGCTGAACTGATAACTAGAGGCATAACATATTCTTGGCAGACAGGCAGGCAGGCCAGGCCGGGCACCGCGCTGCTTGGCAGAAAGTAAGTGAAGGGTCAGGGATGCGGGAGGGGCTGCATCGCTCCTCGGAGAGGTTTCAGAAGACTGGAGACTCGAATCTGATGTCCGGGCCCTTTGAGGCCTAGAAACGGGGACAACTCGATGATTTAACGTGCACAATGTAAAGACATTGGCAACATAGGCCTAATACTCGTTGCTTTCACGAGGGCTGGATAACTGGCATACTAACGTTGGACACAACTATAATTGCGTCTTTATTCGGTCAAGGGGGTGAATATGCATATTAATCATGCACATATAACATACGATGGGGAACACGTAGGGACACATGACAGGGCAAAATTCAATTTTCCTCATTCCCTCCTTGTTCCCTACGTTTCCTTCAGGAAACATCAATATTCATGATACCATCTATCTGTTCATAGAGCATCATTTGCTCGTCTCTTATCTTCTTGGAACGGGACTTTGGACTTGGAATACAAGAGGTAGCGCACAAGCCGCAAATCGCAGGGCCACATTGTAAACATAGGCAACAACTGAATATGATCATTACTACTATTCCTAGGAATGACAGTACTTTCCATCCCCAAGCAGATATTATACTCCAGAGCCAACCGGACCATGTCCAGGTGCCTGGATTCTGGTGTAGCTGATGGGCTATTTTATGAAGTCTTGTTATAGCTGAATAAACAGACGGTGCGTTATTAGGAATGAAAATGCAACATCTAGATCCGATGACTCTACAAGCTCCGCCCCTATCGGCCAGTATGACGTCAAGAAGAAGGCGGTTCTGAAGAACGACAAATCTCATAGCAGATTGCTCTTCTGTTAAGTTTCCTAGAGCGGAAGTAGTCTCATTCACTACTGCTTCAAGGGTTCTGGTTAACCTACGTATTAGCTTACTATTCTGGACAGGTCCTATGAAGAAAAAGAAACCTTTATTGAAGTCTGTATACTGTTCTAATGCAGTTTCAGTCTGGTCGACAATTGGGGACTCGATCTCCCTTCTATGTCTGACGTGTACTAGATGTGTATTTTTGTGATAATCGGATGGGCTAGAAAAACTGGTGGCAGTAGGAAGGCAATGTAACATGTTCCATCCCAATCTAGGGGCAGACGTACATATGCGGTCTGACCACATACAAAATACGAATGACGTGAGGCTTTGAAAGTAGACTTCCCACTGTCACTATACTCGACCACAGTATTACAATCACTGTGTCCTAGATGTACTGAACCATTCTTTCTAACACATAATTCGCCTTTCACTGGTAAGACTGTAATAGCAGGCAAGTCTGGAGTAGTCTCGGACTGAACATTCAAAACCATGAAATTCGAGGAGAAATTACCTAGATCATATACTTCATTTTCTAGATCTAACCCTGTCCTATGGGAAAGACCTTCCTTGTCTGGGAAACATGTTCTATTCAAAAGGGACTTATCCTCTAAGGATGATGTTATCGTAAACCATGCTCCACACGAACCATTGTGTGAATACGGATAGGGAAAGAGTGGCAGAACTCCCTTCGGTGTCTGGAAAGGGGGGAGTCGACCACACACCCAACAATTAGTGGCATTGCTAGTCTGGTGTGAATAGTGTAACATGCGTATAAAAGTATTGTTGCGCATGGCAAGTCGATAGGATAACTCGTGAGGGGGTAGTTCACTAAAAGTGTGCTCTACTGTATCATTAGAGGAAAGATGTACACGCGAATCAAGAGGAGGAAAAAATACATGTAAAACATAACTTATACATGTGATCGTAAGACTCAGAAATAACATAAACAATAACGTAATCACACATCTGCTGCGCAGATTTTTACAATAACGTATTTTCTTGGAGTTTCGTCTAACTCTCTCACTATGGGGGTCTATCTCATACATGTCAGGAACCTGTCTAACCGCTTCACCCGAGAGGGACTTAAACAATTAAACTGTCTGACTTGCTAGACCGTAACTTTATTTTATACTCCTGCTGCGGAGTTTTCTCTAACAGGGGAAGTTTAGAGTCAGTATCGGGGCAGTCCTTGAAAAAAGTCTTTGGACGGAGTCCATGAAAACGCTTGATGTGGCTGGAGTGTAGCCACCCTTTTCTTCCTTCTAGCTTGACGGCGGTCCTTGTGGTCATCAGAACAAGCTTCGGCTCCTTCCAGCGGGGCTCCAGCGGACTTGAACGATCAAAGTTCCTCACAAGTACTAGGTCGCCTGGAATGACCTTGTGCGGTTTCACTTGGGTGTTGTCTGGAAAGGCAGCCGCGACCTGTGAACGACAAGAGAGTAGTGCAGACATCAAGGAAGCTAGGTAATCTGTCAGCATATTACTGTCAACATCGGTAATTTTACGTGGCATGGGGGTACCCCACATGTTCGGGGGACGGCCGAATACTACTTCATACGGTGACAGACCTGAACGGGAGTGAGCGACCATTCTCATATAAAAAAGGGCGACTGGCAGGGCTACCATCCAATCTACGCATTTCTCGGCACAAACTTTTGCAATGCGGATTTTCAGAGTCTGATTATGTCTCTCGACGAGGCCAGCTGCCTCGGGGTGTCGTACGCAGTGGAACTTCCACTGGTACCCTAACAGAAGAGATACTTGTTTCATGAGTTCGGATGAGAATGGCTGGCCGTTGTCTGAATACACGACCCTGGGTAAACCATAGCGGGGGAAAAACTCACGGACCAACTGCCTGGCAGTGGTCGCGGCAGTGTAATCTGGGACTGGATATGCTTCTGTCCATCTGGACAAAGCGCATACAACTACGAGGACATACTTGAAACCTCGACATCGATCCATCTGAATATAATCCATCTGGAGGACTTCAAAAGGGTGGTCAGGAGGATGGAATCCACCTTGTTCCACCGGAACACCTTTACCTGGATTGAACTGACAACAGATCATGCAGGTACGTACTTTTTGCTTCGCTGCCGCTCGCAAATGCTTGTTAAACCAGAGGTTCTGGATACTATCTAACATGGCTTTTTCTCCTAAATGTGCTGGACTATGTGCGGTGTTAATAATGACTTGAACCATAGAGTCGGGGAGAAACCATGTGGCTTTTCCCTTCGTCAACCATCCTTGATCTGTCTGGACCCGTCCTTGTTCAGACCATTTCTTGATTTCGTCTGGGGTAGCATGTGTCTGTATATCTAGTACGTCTTGTGTAGGGTCCTTAACTGTCATACAAGTCGTCTGAACTGGAACATCTGTCTTTATCGTGTCAACTGGAATGTCTGGAGTCTGAGCTGTAAGCTTGGCTGTTCGATCTGCTAGATTGTTACCTTGGGAAATGGTGTCAGTAGCTTTCGTATGTGCTTTGCACTTCATAATGGCAATAGCTGTCGGTAAATGTATTGCTTCTAACAGAGCTCGAATGAGGGGGCCATGCTGAATCTTGGCTCCATGAGAGGTCATGAAACCTCTTTCTTGCCAGAGTACTCCAAAGTCGTGAACGACTCCGAATGCATAACGTGAATCTGTATATATGTTTACTTTCAGGTTCTTAGCTCGTATGCAGGCTTGGGTCAGAGCGATGAGCTCTGCTGCTTGAGCAGACAAGGTGTCAATACGATGTGTTTCTATAACTTCGGTCTCAGTAGTCACGGCATACGCGGCTACTAACTCTCCTGTCCTTGTTCTCATACATGAACCATCCACGTAAAGTGTCAGGTCTGGATCAGGTAATGCAATGTCTGTCAAGTCTTGTCTTGGCTTCGTCATGGTGTTAATAACTTCCACACAGTCATGTATGGCAGGATTTGGAACAGTCGAGGGTAACAGTGTAGCAGGATTTAAAATGTTGCAGCGTCTGATTTCTATGTGTGGCTGAAACAGTGTCAGTTCATATCCTGTTAAACGTGCAATTGTCAAGTGTTGAGTCTGTGTTCGGTTTAAAAGAACTTCCACGGAATGTGGAACTTGTACTGTCAGGGAATGTCCTAACACTATGGAATCACTTTGTCTGATAGCTAGAGCTGTGGCGGCAACTGACTTGAGGCACGCAGGCAGAGCCTGGGCTACTGGATCTAATGTGCTAGAAAAATAAGCACAAGGCTTGTGTTGTCCTGCTTGATCTTGTGTGAGAACAGATAATGCTGTACCATCACGTTCAGTAACAAAAAGTGTAAAAGGCTTACTGTAGTTTGGTGTCGCTAGCACAGGTGCATTACATAAAGCTTTCTTTAACTCATTGAAAACAAGTGTATGTTCCTGGGTCCAAGGGAGGACAGTCGATGTGGCTGCCTCCTGTGTCGTTAACTGTATCAGTGGTTTGGCTAGATATGCATACTGAGGAATCCATTGTCTGCAGTAAGAAGTGAGGCCGATGAAAGCTCGTACCTCCTTCTGTGTCTTGGGCTGTGGAAGATGTGCTATTAACTGGATACGGTCTGGTGTCAACTGTCTACCCCACTTGGACAGCAAGTGTCCAAGGTAGACCACTTGCTGGATACAGAATTGCAGTTTGGAAGGGGACACCTTGTGCCCCATGTCTGCCAGGAAATACAAGACTGTCAGTGACGCACGTTCGCAGTCACGTTCAGTACGGGCTGTGATCAATAAATCATCGACATACTGGAGCAGGGCAGTGTCAGTTGGCATGTGAATACTGTCTAGTTGTCTTTTAAGTGCTTGACTGTAAATACTAGGACTTTCTGTGAACCCTTGGGGTGCTCGTGTGAATTTATAGCTTCTTCCATTTAAACAGAATCCGAAAAGGAACTGGCTGTCTGGATGAATGGGGACACTAAAGAATGCGTTCTTGAGATCAATAACAGTAAAGAACGTAGCTTCGGAATCAATGGCAGTCAATAGGGAAGAGATATCTGGAACCACTGGGTACTGGGGTATGATACATTTATTAAGTTCTCGAAGGTCAATCACTAATCGATAAACTGGAGGTGCATTTGGATCAGTACGTTTAAGAATCGGAATGATAGGAGAATTACATACATTGGAGTCAGTTTCTACAACTACTCCTTGAGCAATGAGCTCGTCAATTATTTTCGATAAGGCTGCTACAGCCTCAGGGGGTAACTTGTACTGTCGGATTCGTGGTAATACAACACCTTGTTTCAGAGTAACACGATATGGTGTAATATGCATACAACCTACATCAGTTGGACCTTGCGCCCATAAATGCTGTGGTACATTCAATAATCTTGGATCAAAATCTCGTAACACATAATGACCTTTAAAATCACGTAAAAACAATCTCACTCCTTCCGGAGAACAGCAGATAACTGCACCTAATTCTTTCAATGTTTTAATACCAAGTAAATTTTCAGGACATGATTTCGTAAGTAACAAGTCTGTAGTTCGGGACAATGGACCTACTTCTAGGGAAACTGGTTTCGATATTTCATTAACAATAGGCTTTCCTGAAAATCCCAGGGAAACATTTCTTGAGCCTGAGAGTGGAGCCCCTGGAACCTCGTCATGACTGATGGTAGTCCTACTTGCCCCTGTATCAATCAGAAACTTTCTGTCTTTCCCTAATACTAGACTGTGTACATAGGGACCCTCTTGATCTACAGGAACCTCGATGAGAGGCACGCCAACCTCCCTCTCTAGGCTGTTTCATGAATACTGCTGATATTCTGGATAATCTGACTGTGCGTACTGGTACATCTGCTGTGTAACGTGTTGTGTGGCAGCTATAGGCTGCGGTACTGTAACTGTCTGTTGTGCGTTCTGCGGTGGTTGCGTGTTTTGCGGAACATGTTCTTGTCTAGGAGGACGCGGCCTCTCTTTTGTCTTACCTGTAGCTATGTTGTGTTTCAGAACTGCACACTCGTTTATATAATGACCTGGCTGTTTACAGTAATTGCATGTCCCTTTAACGGGAGCTGCAGAATGACTAGTTTGATTCGTACCCTTCTTCTGACTGTCTGCTGGAACAGACTGTGCAACTAGAACTTTCATTTTCGTATCTTTCATACGTCTCCTTTCGTGTTCTTGCTCTTCCCTGATACGGTTCTGGTGATACTGTAACATCTGTAGCATTTGGGACGGGGTATTAGCTTGCCATGTACTCTCGACTTTCAATACTCGCTTTTTAACTTGTGGCAAAAAATTCTCAACTAGTTTAGTAACAAAAAGATGTGGATACGACTCACTACTTGTTTTCAGACCGCTATTAATAATGAAACATTTCTCAAATCTGGAATAAAAATCACTAGTGTCTTCGTCTTGTTTCTGTTTACAGGCTGAGATGGCATCCCAATCTTCCTTTTTCGTGGCTAGTAATTTTGGCAAGACTTGTATTAACAGTTCGGGCAATGCTTTGGCTTTTTCCCCAAGACCAGTACCTGGAACTCGTGTGTTATCTTCGTTTTCTAATGCTGTCCAATCTATCTTTTTCTCTCCCACCTCCCATTCTTTTTCTTTAAGTTTTTCATATATGCCCGCAGGCAACAGGACCTTTAACATTTTGATGATATCAGGATACGTGTATTCTCCCATACGGAGCATGTCTTTTAATTCTCGGTGGAACCCTGCTGGATCTTTATCGTGACAGGGCACTAACTTTTTCATTTCTAGTAGTTCTATTTTCGTGATAGGGGTGTAAACAAATACTCGTTCGAGCTCACCCCCCGTTCCCTTAACAGGATGCACTTCTCGCAACGGATTCTGTCTATCTATGTAGAATGGGGGTGAAACAGAAACAAAATGCGGAGTCAGGAACGTTCTGTATTTGTGGCGCTGTTCTAGAATGACGTTAATTAAATCAGTACCTAGACCTTTCCATCGGTTTAGGAGTAACTCGTTCAATACATTATATAAGGGACCTGGATCAGAATGCTGACTCTCGTACAGTGTAATGAGGTGCTGGATCATGTACATACCCACCAGTCGCTGCTCGGCTGGCGGTAGTTTCAGAAACATTTGAGCCACTACTTTGTCTGAAAACGTGGTAGAATCACTAGTCCATCGGACTGCTGATCGGGCGAGTTCTTGTTCATGCATGGTACTAAGCTCACTGTAACCTATTCGTAGTTTCAGAACTTTATCGGTAGCCTGGAATAATTGTTCAAGAGAACACTGTTCTGGTACGGGAGGAGGAAAAGCTTTCTTGTAGTCTAGGCGTGTGTGTCTATCAGAAGGTCTCGTCCTACCTACATACGCTATTCTGGTGGGATTCTCGTTGTCTGTCTCTTCGTCTGAAGAGTCATTCTCTTTCTCTGCTACTCTGTTTGCTTTCTCCTTTTGGTGTATACTTATAATTTCTTTACGGATCTTTCTGTACATGGTTTCTATACTATTCTGTGTTCTGTGTTTTCCTTCTGCTATATTGTCACTCCATCTGGTCAGGACTTTCATCTCTTCTGGATTTTTATCAGGATGATCCTGTTCTCTTATTAAACAATTTATTAAAAATTGCAAAATCATGCCTTGAATCTCGACTTTTCTGTGTACCATAGCTTCGTGAATACTTTCTGGTTTCTCCCCTGTTCGGATAAAGTGATATATTCTGTCTAGATGTTGTTCCATATTTGATATGGTAACCAAGAAGCTTGCAACTCGTCATAAGCGTATGGAATATATTATCATACTATCTTCACCTGGTACTGGATCATATCTACAATCAGATCCGCACTCATTGAAATACTTTTTGAGGGCTTCGTACGTAGTCACTTTCGGAGTACGTTGTAACGCTGCATCTCTCAGCGTCAGTCGCTTTGTTTGAGGCGGGGTGATAGGAATACCTCCCCCTGCTCCTCCTGGACTGGAATCGTCAATTAATACTGAATGTGCAGCTACTGGTAACGTGACTGGTAAAACAGGCGTACGTGATATGGGTTGGTCCTGGGATACTGGCACATGGACAGGATTCCCGGGACCAACGGCTGGAGGCACAGTAATTACATTATTAACAGGGTGTTGGACCTGAACTGGCGGAGTAGGATTCATATTAACATATTCTGGGACAGTGTCGTCTAAATAGGAAGAAAGAAAGATCTCGGCTGCGGTCGGTTTATGACGTAGCTTAGTCGGGACCAAGGGTGGCGGTAAATTACAGGGTGTTTCCGGGGTCGCCTTCGGCAAACCCTCGGCGAGAAGAGCATACATACCTTTAATAAGGGCATTTCTCTGTCTGTCCGATTGTTCTGCTCTAACTCGTTCACCTTCTTCCAGTAATTCCCTTTCTTGGGCTTTTTCTGAGGATTCCCTACTTAATTCTGCTTTTCTGAATTCTTTCTCTGTTCTTTTATGCGATTCTTTACGCCATAATTCTATGGCATCTTTCTGGGATTGTCTGGCTTTCTTTTTCCATAATGCTTCTTCTACTCTCATGATGCACTCGGCATCCCATGTTCCTGAAACAGGCCATCTATATTTCTCTTCAAGATGTTTGGTGTAGTCCACCCATAAATCTAGATACGGTATGGCATCTAAGCCATGCTTATGATACATGAAATGTCCAGGACTGTCCCTGGGAGGGACAGGAACTGATTCTTCGAGTAACCCTTTTCTGGTTCTTATCTGACGTAACTTCGAAAACAGAGGCATATTTGAACCGTACTTGAACTTGAACACAATACACAATGAACACAGTAATGAATAGCAAAACAATCACTCATACCACGACATCAAAAACACATTAATAACAGTTCGAATAGATACTACCTGATACATTGAAAACATAATACTTGAACTTCTCGAGATCAGACTTACTAGAATTACTGGATGCACTGCTAAAACAGTACAGAACATACCGGTCTCCTAAAGAGACACGTCATACCGTATCCACCTAGGTAAACACGTCGGACCGGATCTGTGTACCCAAACCCGTCGGACCGGGCACAAATTAATGAACCCGTCTAGATACCCCCAGCAACGGTACTCACCGGGAAGCAAACTGAAGGCCTCGGACTGGACTGGACTGCTACGACGTCTGGTAACTGCTACGTACTACACATGCGCCTCGGGCTTCGGGCTTCGGGCTTCGGAAACAGGTGGGCCTCCGGATACCTCTGACCTTGCTCTCTCGTCTTGGGCTCTGGTCGGGACGACCCGCCTTCCTCACCGCCTCGTCTGGATGCCGGACCGCAGTCTCCGTCTCCTCCGTGGGCCTGAGGGAGACTTGAAGCAGAAATATCTGCACGTGCACAGTAGGGTTCCGTCACGGCTGTAGAAGGGTCATGGGGCCTGCGTTACATCGCCGGCGCGTGAGGAAGGGGCTCGTCCCTATTCGGGCGCCATTATGTGGTAAATAAATAATTAATTACCGGTACTATTTTTCTATGCATTAACTGAAACAGATAGCTCAATAAATAAGAGGCAGGATCCGTGGTATCTGAGTCGAATAGGCTTTAATCAGATGGCTCGAGCCAATGGACCATCGGGTTCCATCACCTGCAAAGGTTCAGGAAGGGACAGACACAAGGGAAGGGAAGTAAAGCCTCTTAATGTCATATTAACATTATACAGTATATATATAGTAAAACAGTGCAATTTCATTGAATACAGTAGGCGTAACAAGTGACAAACGAAAGATAAGAACACATGGGCGTGAAAAGAAGGCGTGCACAGGGCGTGCACGAAGACATGTGATGTAAACGTCACAGAAGTGTCATAAATGGGTGGATACCTGAAGGGGCTACCTGGGCAGCTGGAACCTTTAACCTACTGGTGCGCGCAAACGGGCCATGACGTGTAACTGGGGAGAGCTGGGGGCTCTGACTTCTGGCACTAGAAGAGGAGACTAAAGTCTGGGATGTCAGGACGACATGTACCTATATCATATCTGATATCTCGTGTTTGGAGAACATGTTGCTAGAATCTAAAAGTTATCAGGGCAAAGGCTACTTGTCACTAAGGCTGGTGCATGCATATATTGCTTAGTGTATTACGTGTGCTATGAATCTTCTATGGATACTAATTCAGTAATTCTCTTGCATGGAGACAGAAAGACTAGACTATAGCTGAAGATGTTTATGCGGTTCGTTAGCTTAGGAATGTGAAGCCGGGGAGCTGAACTGATAACTAGAGGCGTAACATATTCTTGGCAGACAGGCAGGCAGGCCAGGCCGGGCACCGCGCTGCTTGGCAGAAAGTAAGTGAAGGGTCAGGGATGCGGGAGGGGCTGCATCGCTCCTCGGAGAGGTTTCAGAAGACCGGAGACTCGAATCTGGTGTCCGGGCCCTTTGAGGCCTAGAAACGGGGACAACTCGATGATTTAACGTGCACAATGTAAAGACGTTGGCAACATAGGCCTAATACTCGTTGCTTTCACGAGGGCTGGATAACTGGCATACTAACGTTGGACACAACTATAATTGCGTCTTTATTCGGTCAAGGGGGTGAATATGCATATTAATCATGCACATATAACATACGATGGGGAACACGTAGGGACACATGACAGGGCAAAATTCAATTTTCCTCATTAACATAAGGTCCACTCTGATCTACTGGAACTGAAACAACTCCCTCTCTTTGTCTATGGCTGCCCTAGCAATCATTACCTTCCATATGTTCATCTTCTGTATAGTAGTCATCAGCATAGTACTGAGCTGTCCTACCAGACGCATTATTCTGTTGATCAAACCTATTCATTGAATTTTGAGCGGAAAGGAACGCGCGTTCTGGGGGAAATTTCCACGTCCTCTACCTCTAGGTGCTTGTGAAATACCTCGAACTCTTGCACTGGAAACACCATTCATGCGCTGTAATAAAGCAGGACAACTACTTTTAAAATGACCCTCCTCTTTACAATATGCACACTGATTAGGGCCTACAGGAAAACGTTGTTGAGGATATTCGGTCCTTTGCGTGTCTCTCTGAAACTGCTGATGCTGCTGATAGTTACTCTGACCACCACGAGGCGGGTACGCCTGCTGTAAAAGGACCTTTGTTTTTAACTCTTTCGTTTTCTTGTCTGCTCTATCTTTCTCATCTTTGTCCCTATTTTCGTAGTACTGTGCAGTAGCCAATATCTGTGCTGAAGAGGATACAGCCCACGAACTTTCTGAATCTTTCAATTTCTTACATAACTCGGGAAGCAAATTATGCACAAACTTGTCAACGAACAACCGTTGAACACCTTCTGTACTCATATCTTGACCGCTGTGGTCGATAAATGTTTCTTCAAACCTGGTGAAGAAATCAGACACCGTTTCATCTTTCTTCTGCTTACACGCAGACAATTTATCCCAATTCACACGCATCGCAGGCATTAAAGTCTTCATGTAATTAATGATCCTACCAGGGAGATCTGCTACTAAAGGCTCTGGTTTAGCACCACCAACTTGTCGGGCATCTGCAGCAGCAATATTAGCCCATGAGTCACCTAACTCTTGATCATGATCCGCATGACAAATCTTTCCCCATAAAGGCAGTGGAACAACATTTCCAAACAACATGTCTATGTCGGCTAAATTCATAATGCAAGAGCCTGCAGTCTGTGACAATTCCTTTGTAATACCCTGCAGGATTTTTACGGGGATCAGGCAATGTCTGTTTAAGGGCCAAGACTTCAGCTCACTTCCATGGAACATGTACCCAGACACGCTCAAAATGTACTGGGACAGCATCAATATTACGACCCCGCATCAGCCTGCACTGCTT